>NC_052065.1:74494997-76894997 GCF_903992535.2 Arvicola amphibius | reverse complement strand
TAAAAAAATGTATGCAGAAATATAGAAAGATGAAAATCCCAGAGGCAAAATATTGGATAATTTAAGAAAAGCTGGTTAGAAACAATCAAAGCTAAGTCTGGGCATTTATAAGTAATAATGTGTCTCTATGTGCATCTATTTGGGAGCTGGGTAGAGGAACACCAGAAAATGAAAGCATGAATAGCCAGAAGAGTAAAGATTGAAAACAACCAAATTTAGTAAGATATGCTAATATTCATTAAAATTGTGAGGTGAGAAGTCATTAATTTAATATGGGCCAGATTATCTGCTAGAAGTCTATGTAAGGGCAAAAAAGGATGCTTTTGCTCTTTGCCTGCTTGCACCCACCTTGTTATAACATCCATTCTTTATTAGCATTGAAGCCTGTTACTTCAGAATTTCTACATATATAAGGTACCAGGTAAGAAAGCCAGCCTTTCAGTACTAAGCAACTACTAGAATCTTGGACTTTCGCATCACACCTAGCCATTGGTGGTTCAGCTTGACTTCAACCTGTAAGTCATTATAATAAATCCCATATATATACAAGCCAATATGGAGAGGACCAACAGAGCTCTTAAGGAGCTGTTGGCCATAACTGTCTCACCAGAGGCTAGGAAGGGTCCTCATCTGCCCTTAACAGAGCTCCTTTTCATATGAACTTTCACAGTTTTGATAACCAGGGGATCAACCTAGCTTATAAGCACTGGACATCTCTGCTAACAAACACACCCCTGCCTGTAGTGAGATGGAGAGAGCCCATTTCCCCCAATGGAAGCTGCCAGGCAACTGTTAACCACTAGGAGAAGGTATTCTTGTGGTTTTTCTCAGATGTTCACAATGCCAATATCAGTCCCAGTAAGAGATATATGCCCAGTCATGGATCAATGTGCTACCATCAAGTAATAACCCAGAATTGATAATGTATATACTCCTTTTCATGCTATCAATTCACCATAATCAGATTGATTTATTAAGGGTGAGGTTATTGTCTTTGCCTCCTCCATTTTTGAAAAAGTTTGGCATAAGATAAAATGGCTATTGGACCCCTCCTTGATGTTCATATAAGCATTAATTGATCGGGTGGTATTATTAATCCTTATTCTCTTTAAATGTTTCCTGCAGCATCTCTGACATCAATGGACAGCAACTAAGGCAAGTCCAGGTACTAAAGACTCAGGTATCCTTTTTGCAGTTCTCCATAGAAGGTTATCTATACCTAGTTATTTGTAATTCAAAAGTCTATTGCCTTGTCCCCATCCCTGGCAGCTCTTCAGAAAGGAATGCTCTTTTAGGGCCATAGTCAATAACAGGTAAGATCTTGTTGGGCAGGAAAACCAAAGACAGGCACTGTTGAGTTGTTGAACCCTCCTGAGGCAAGGTAAACAATGCCTGAGCAAAAACTCGGGCTCCCGATGAGTGGTCACATAATAAATGAAAAAGTGTGACTATGTAGGAAGTTAAGGCATAACAGGCCAGAAGGAGCAAACTTGGAGTGCTGCCAAAGGTCCTGATAATATCTAGCTAATGATGGAAAACCAAGCAATGTTTCCTGATTGCCCAGAAACAAGTAATGTCAGAGGTCCTGATCCAACAAATTCTGTTAATCTAGAGAATACTGACTAATACAATATAAATTTTAGTTTTTTTTTAATTATGCCTTTTATTTTTTGATTAAATAAGGAAATTGCATCATTTCCTCCTTCCCTTTCATTTCTCAAATCCCTCTCATATATGACTACTTGCCCCTTTCAAATTCATGAACTATTTTATTTTTTTGCAATACACACACATGCACACAAATATATGTATGTGTATCTGTTTATTTACATATATTCCTAAATCCATAAATAAAACCTGTGAATTCTGAATAATGTCACACACACACACACACACACACACACATATATATATATATATATAATTTTATGAGGGTAATAGATAGAAATATATATAGCAAAAAAGCAATCATGTTTGACATAGTAACAATCAAATCCCTGTCTGTAGACTCAGAATACCCTTTCCTTAGTTGGGCTTTGTACAATTTGACATCCCATTCACATATGATACAGAGTTGCTCTAAGATTGAAAAGAAAGCTCCACTCAGCTGAAACACAAAAAAAGCAGAGTCTGACTCAACAAGGGAGAAAAAGGGTAGCCATACAAAACATATCCCCATTAACATAACTCCAGATGTCTAAGTCATATTGCAGAACAAGGATGTAGCTTCTCATATTTTTGGCTATATTTTCTCATCTAAAACTTTTATCATTACATTGGGGAATTTTGCAACTGGAGATTGTGTACATGCTTTTGAGTATAGCAAGATCAAAACTTTTTCTGGTAACTTTACAGTTATTATAAAAATTAACTACCTAGAATACCTGAATCTAAGATATTTATTCTAAGATATTTAATATGTAAATGCTTTTTGAAAACAACTAATAAGGCAAGATCACACATGCACAGGATTTTATAGATATAGACTCAGACAAAAATATAATAATCATTATGTCTCCATGATTACCAGAATAGCAAACTCATGTAGTCCTCCTACTCCCAAATAGGAAGGAAAAGGAAATACTAAGCTAGAAACAGTTGAGTGAAGTGGATAATTCATTTATTAAGTCTTCTAATTAAGAGCTTTGATAAAAGTTTAAATTGAATGGCCCAAGTCATTAATTAAACAGCCATTAATTAAGATTCTTCGTAACATTTTTTTTTACATTTTTTCATTAGAATATTTGTAATTTTAAAATTGCTTTAACCCTTTTACAATTTTTTCTATTAACTCTTGGAGACATAGTGAAAGCTTACTCAAAACTGTTCTCAGATATGTATTCAACAGTTCTTTTCTCTTTAATGAGATTTGTTAATATTGTATCTCAGATGAATTTTCTCTGTATGCTATTATAACTAAATGAAAGTTTATGCAATACAAGCTGTCCCGATTGAGGTTTCATATTAATATTTGTCCTACTTTTATATCTACAAGATTTATTAAAAGTGCAGTCATTCCAAACTCATGTTTTGCAAAGCCTAATTGGAACTTGAAAGTTGGGCTATAAATCTTATTCTTTCAAATTAGCATTTCCTGGGTTATGTTGTGTTTTGAAGCTTGAAATATGACACCATATGTTTCTGATTTCTTTAGACAACTTTTCAAATGAATGTTGTATAAAATTATTTATGCTCAATTTACTGCCATGCTTTTTAAATTTTTAAATGTTTTTTGGAGGAGATTTTCTTTAGACCTCACAAGGAGAACATTTTATATTTAAAATGAAAGCCTGAACCCTTGAGGTTTAAGTGGATTTTTATTGATAAAACAATATTTCCCATGCTCTTATAAGCAAAGCAAAGATAAATAAACATGAAATTGTGACAATATTTCCCTTTTAAATGGTATAGTCTGTTTTAGAAACTGACAATTATAGATAATTATTCCCATTACTTTCTGCAAGAACTAAGATTAAAAGAAGTTAAGTATATCACTTATTTCCAATATTGGTATATTTTAATAAGTATGCAATTAATTGGAATTCCTTATCTTTATGAAAAAGGAAAGCTTTTAATAATCAATATAACACAGAGAAATCCTTCAATATGTGTGAAACCTAATGTAAAGCTATCTAATGATCCCTCTCTTTTTTTGTGGGAGTGGTTTTCCAGACAGGGTTTCTCTGTAGCTTTGGTGCCTGTCCTGCAACTAGCCCTCTCAAGTAATACCACATTAAATTACTATCTATACAATTCAAACACAAAGACAGTCTTTGTCTCTAAGAAGTTATAACCATTAGAGCAAAACTTGTTGCCAGAAATATCAAGCACCAATGTTCATTGTGTCAATATATCCTAAGAATATAATAATACTACAATTGTCTTGACTCCCCCAAGTTTTAAAGCATCACTGTTTATTGGCCTTGGAATGGAAACCACATCAGAAGTTATGTTTCAGGTTCTTTCTTTTTCTTAACTTATGATATGTATACATGTATGCCATGTCTGTGTGTTTGTCTGTGTGTGTGTGTGTGTGTGTGTGTGTGTGTGTGTGTCTGTGTGTGTGTGTGTGTGTGTGTGTGTGTGTGTGTTCATTCAAGAGGAAGCTTTCATGTTTAGGTTAGAGGTTAGAATACAACTTAACATTTTGGAGTTGGTTCTATCCTTCCAGTTTTAGATATGAACTGGACAATTAAACTCAAATCATCAAGCTTGTTTGGTAAGCTCTTTTGCTTGCTAAACTATCTCATGAGTCATACATTTTAGTTTTTAAAATTTCTTTTCTTCGGGATGTTTTGAAGCATAGTTTCTTTCTTCTTTTCTGATCTATTGTTCCCAGGAGGTTTTTATAATCACAAATTGCTGTAGCTTTCCTTATTTATTCTGACCTAAATATTTAATCTCAACTCCTAGGAGATATTTGTCCATATCTTTTTCCAGAAATTATAGACATACTGTTTATTTTCTCTGACCCATTTTGCAAACAATGGAAAATACTCACGTATTGATTTTCTAGGAGTCTGGTATCTGTTTTGTCACTGTTTTAGTATTAATTATAAATTTTGGTCCAAGTTTCTTTCAGATTTAATATTGTTTGTTATAGAGGAAAAATAAAAAAAAATCACCTAGAATAAAAATATCACCTAGAAATAGTATTATCCATCAACAGGACTCTGGTACCAAATAAGGTTGAAGTACCTGATCACTGGAGAAAGAGTAATATGCCTTTCTTATTACAAAGCTGGTAAGACTAGATTATGATGTCAGTGGAGGATAGTGGCAGGGGTGTAAAATACAGTAGCTGTGAGATAAAAATAAAAGGCAGTAAGACAGATTGTTGTTTTCCTCAGATTGCTTTATAAAAGTGCAACCTCAAAGAAAAGGCTACTTATTTTGAAGAAACATCTCCCTCTGTGTGTTAAGCCTCTTTGGAAATCCCTTACAGTTGCACCTAGAGGTTTTTTCTCTCATGTGATTACAAATACTGTCAGACTGACAATCATGATCTACTATTACAAATATAACCTTTTTTTGAGTTGACACAAAATTACAGCATATGTCATAATTAATTGCTAAACAAAGATACTAAAAAGATCATCATTCCTCCTATCCTTATATATCTGTCCATATATATATATATATATATATATATATATATATATATCATTATATATATATATATCTTAAGTTAAGTTAACATTTAACTTAAAATGTTAAAACATCTCCAAGAATAGACCTCAAGGACTTTTAAGAAATGCTTCTTTCTAATAGTCTATGACTTAAACTTGATCATATTTATTAAACAATAGTCAAGCACTGATATTAATCTGTTATATGATTAAGAAACTTAAAGAAAATAGAATATATACTATACATGTATAAATATATTTATATATGCACACAATTATAATTTTTGAAAATAGGGAACATTCATGACAGCTAAAAATTTTTTTTATTAAAAATTTACATTTCCTCCCCTCCTCCTCACCCTTCCCTCCCCTCCCCTCCACCCTTACCCCCACTCGCTCCCTCTCCAGGCCAAGGAGACATCAGGGTTCCCTACTCTATGTTAACGCCAAGGTCCTCCCAAATCCCCCCAGGTCCAGGAAGGTGAGCAACCAAGCTGACAAGGCCCACACAGAGCCCATCCACGCCATAGAATCCAATCCCATCACCATTGTCCTTGGCTTCTCAGTCAGCCTCTACCATTGGCCACATTCAGAGAGTCCGGTTTGGTCACATGTTCCATCAGTCCCATTCCAACTGGAGTTAGTTCTGTCCCACCGTCTCCATGGGTGAACGCACTCTTCACGGTCATGACTTTCTTTCTCATGTTCTCCCTCCTTCTGCTCCTCATCAGGACCTTTGGAGCTCAGTCCGCTGCTCCAATGTGGGGCTCTGTCAATTTATCCACCCATCGCCAGGTGGAGGTTCTATGGTGATATGCAAGAAATCCATCAGTATGGCTATAGGAACTGGCCTTTTCAGGCTCCCTCTCCTCAGCTGCCCAAGGAACTAGCTGGTGGGCATCTCCCTGGAAACCTGGGAACCCCTCTAGAGTCAAGTCTCTTGACAACCCTCAGACGGCTCCCTTAATTAAGATATATGCTTCCCTGCTCCCGTATCCAGCCTTCTTATATCCCAAGAATCCCATTCCCCAGAGCTCTCCCCATTCTCCCCTTCACTCTGTTCTCTCCCCATCTCCCCTTGACCCAGTCCCACCCAACACCCAAGTTCCCAATTTTGCCCTGTGATCTTGTCTACTTCCAATATCAAGGAGGATTACTATATGTTTTTCTTTGGGTTCACCTTCTTATTATTTTCTCAAGGATCCTGAATTATAAGCTCGATGTCCTTTAATTATGGCTAGAAATCAAAGTATGAGTGAGTACATTCCATGTTCATCAATTTGGGTCTAGGTTACCTCATTCAGAATAGTGTTTTCTATTTCCATCCATTTGCATGCAAAATTCAAGATGTCATTATTTTTACCACTAAGTAGTATTTTAACATGTATATATTCCACAGTTTCTTCATCCATTCTTCCACTGAAGGGCAACTGGGTTGTTTCCAGGATCTGGTTATTACAAATAATGCTGCTATGACCATAGTTGAGCAGATGATTTTGTAGTATGATTGGGCATCTCTTGGGTAAATTCCCAAGAGTGGAATTACTGGGTCCTGGGGTAGGTTGATCCTGAATTTCCTGAGAAACCAACACACTGCTTTCCAAAGTGGTTGCACAAGTGTGCATTCCCACCAGCAATGGATGAGTGTCCCCTTTACCCCCAAAACTCTACAGCAATGGCTATCATTTGTGTTTTTGATTTTAGCCAATCTGACAGGTGTATGATGGTATCTCAACGTTGTTTTGATTTGCATTTCTCTGATAGATAAGGAGGTTGAGCATGACTTTAAGTGTCTTTTGGCCATTTGAACTTCTTCTGTTGAGAATTCTCTATTCAGTTCAGCTCCCCATTTTTTAATTGGGTTAATTGACATTTTAAAGTCTAGTCTCTTGAGTTCCTTATATATTTTAGAGATCAGACCTTTGTCAGTTGCAGGGTTGGTGAAGAACTTTTCCCAGTCAGTAGGCTGCCTTTGTGTCTTAGTGTCAGTGTCCTTTGCTTTACAGAACTGCTCAGCTTCAGGAGGTCCTATTTATTCAATGTTGCCCTTAATGTCTGTGCTGCTGGGGTTATACGAAGGAAACGGTCTCTTGTGCCCATTTGTTGTAGAGTACTTCCCACTTTCTCCTCTATCAAGCTCAGTGTGTTCAGATTAATATTGAGGTCTTTAATCCATTTGGACTTGAGTTTTGTGCATGGTGATAGAAATGGATCTACTTTCATTCTTCTACGGGTTGACATCCACTTATGCCAGCAGCATTTGTTGAAGATGCCCTCTTTCTTCCATTGTGTACTTTTGGCTCCTTTATCAAAAATCAGGTGTTCGTAGGTTTGTGGATTAAGATCCGGGTCTTCTATTTGATTCCATTTGTCGACTTCTCTGTTTTTGTGCCAATACCAAGCTGTTTTCAATACTGTAGCTCTGTAATAGAGTTTGAAATCAGGGATGGTAATGCCTCCAGAAGTACCTTTATTATTATAAGATTGTTTTGGCTATCCTGGGTTTCTTGTTTTTCCATATAAAGTTGATTATTGTCCTCTCAAATTCTGTGAGGAATTTTGATGGGACCTTTATGGGGATTGCATTGAATCTATAGATTGCTTTTGGTAGAAATGCCATTTTTACTATGTTGATCCTCCCAATCCACAAGCAAGGGAGATCCTTCCATTTTCTGGTATCCTCTTCAATTTCTTTCTTCAAAGACTTAAAGTTCTTGTCAAATAGGTACTTTACTTCCTTTGTTAGAGTTACTCTAAGATACTTTATACTATTTGTGGCTATTGCGAAAAGTGATGTTTTTCTGAGTTCCCTCTCTGCTTCTTTATCCTTTGTGTAAAGGAGGGCAACTGATTTTTTGGAGTTGATCTTGTATCCTGCCACTTTACTGAAGGAGTTTATCAGCTGTAGGAGTTCTTTGGCAGAGTTTTTGGGGTCGCTTTTGTACACTATCATATCATCTGCAAATAACGAAAGTTTAACTTCTTCCTTTCCAAATCGAATCCCCTTGATTCCCTTATGTTGTCTTATTGCTATTGCTAGAACTTCAAGCACTATATTGAAGAGTTAAGGAGAGAGTGGACGGACTTGTCGTGTTCCTGAATTTAGTGGGATGGCCTTGAGTTTCTCTCTGTTTAATTTGATGTTAGCTGTCGGCTTGCTGTAATTAGCCTTTATTATATTTAGGAATGACCCTTGTATCCCTAATCTCTCCAAGACCTTTATCATAAAGGGGTGTTGAATTTTGTCAAATGCTTTTTCAGCATCTAATGAGATGATCATATGTTTTTTTCCTTCAGTTTATTTATATGATGGATTACATTGATAGATTTTCGTATGTTGAACCAGCCCTGCATCTCTGGGATGCATTGAAACCATCTGGTCCTGGGCTCTTTTTGGTAGGGAGGTTTTTGATAATAGTTTCTAATTCTTCGCGACTAACAGGACTATTTAGAGCATTCACCTGGTCCTGGTTTAACTTTGGTATATGGTACTTATCTAAAAGAAATATAAGTTTCTTTTATATTTTCCAATTTTGTGGCATACATACAGGCTTTTGTAATGAGATCTAATGATTCTCTGAATTTCCTCTGTGTCTGTGGTTATGTCCCCCTTTTCATTTCTGATCTTATTAATTTGTGTTTTCTCTCTGCCATTTCATTAGTTTGGCTAGGGGCTTGTCAATCTTGTTGATTTTCTCCAAGAACCAGCTTTTTGTTTCATTGATTCTTTGGGTTGTTTTCTGTGTTTCTATTTTGTTGATTTCTGCCCTCAGTTTATTTCCTCCTAGGTGAATCTGATTCTTTTTTTCTAGAGCTTTCAGATGTGCTGTTAAGTCTCCAATGTGTACTTTCTCCATTTTCGTTAAGTGGGCACTCAGTGCTATGAACTTTCCTCTTAGCACTGCTTTCATTGTGTCCCATAGGTTTGAGTAGGTTGTGTCTTTGTTTTCATTAAATTCAAGAACGACTTTAATTTCTTTCTTTATTTCTTCCTTGACCCAGGTGTGGTTCAGTAGTTGACTCTTCAGTTTCCATGTGTTTGTGGGCTTTCTGGGAGTAGCATTGTTGTTGAATTCTAATTTTAATCCATGGTGATCAGATAAGACACAAGTGGTTACTCATATTTTTTGTAACTGTGCAAGTTTGCTTTGTTACCAAGTATAAGGTCAATTTTCGAAAAGGTTCCATGAGCCACGGAGAAGAAGGTATATTTTTTCCTATTTGGGTGGAATGTTCTATAGATGTCTGTTAAGTCCATTTGGTTCATTACCTCTATTAAGTCTCTTAATTTTCTGTTAGGTTTCTGTCGAATTGACCTGTCCATTGGTGAGAGAGGAGTGTTGAAGTCTCCCACTAGCAGTGTATTTGGTTTGATGGCTGCCTTGAGTTCTAGTAATGTTTCTTTCATATAAGTGGGTGCTTTTATATTAGGGGCATAGATATTCAGGATTGAGACTTCATTCTGATGGATTTTTCCTGTAATGAGTATAAAGTGTCCCTTTCCATCTCTTCTGATTGATTTTAGTTTGAAGTCAACTTTGTTAGAAATTAGTATGGCCACACCCGCTTGTTTCTTAGGTCCATTTGCTTGATAAACCTTTTCCCAACCCTTTACTCTGAGTAGATGTCTTTCTTTGTTGTTGAGGTGTGTTTCTTGTAAACAGCAGAATGTTGAATCCTGTTTTCGTATCCAATATCTTAGCCTGTGCCTTTTTATAGGTGAATTGAGTCCATTGATATTAATTGATATTAATGACCAGTGGATGTTAACTCCGGTTGTCATTTTTTATTTGGTAGTAGAGATTGTGTGTTTCCTTTCTTTGAGATGTGCTGGTGAAGGGTCACTTGATGTCTGAGTTATTTTGGGCAATCCTGGACTCCTTTGTTTGTGAATTTCCTTCTATTACTTTCTGTAAGGCTGGATTTGTGGCTATGTATTGTTTAAATTTGTTTCTATCCTGGAATGTTTTGTTTTCTCCATTTATAGTGAATGAAAGCTTGGCTGGGTATATTAATCTGGGTTTGCATCCATGGTCTCTTAGTTTCTGCAAAACATGTATCCAGGACCTTCTGGCTCTCATGGTTTCCATAGAGAAGTCAGGTGTTAGTCTGATAGGTTTACCTTTACATGTTACTTGACCTTTTTCCTTTGCAGCTCTTAATATTCTTTCTTTATTCTGTAGGTTTTGTGTTTTGATTATAATATGGTGAGGGGATGGTGTTTTTTTCATCCAGTCTATTTGGTGTTCTGTAAGCTTCTTGAACCTTAATAGGAATATCTTTCTTTAGGTTTGGGAAGTTTTCGTCTATAATTTTATTAAATATATTTTCTGGACCATTGAGCTATATTTCTTCTCCTTCTTCTATGCCTATTATTCTTAGGTCTGGTCTTCTTATTGTGTCCCAGATTTCCTGAATGTTTTGTGATGAGAATTTGTTGGATTTGCTGTTTTCTTTGATCAGTGCTTTTATTTTCTCTATGGTATCTTCAGAATCTGAGATTCTTTCTTCTATCTCTTGTATTCTGTTGGTTATGCTTGTTTTTGTAGTCTCTGTTTGTTTACATAGATTTTCCATATCCAGCTGGCCCTCGGGTTGTGTTTTCTTCCTTGCCTCCATTTCAGTTTTCAAGTCTTGCACTGTTTCCATTATCTGTTTGATTGTTTTTTCCTGGTTTCCTAGGATATCATTTACGGATTTACTCAATTCTTCAAACTTTTTGTTATTCTTCTCACCCATTTCCTTAAGGAATTTTTCACCTCCTATTCAAGGGACTCTATTACTTTCATAAAGTCAATTTTTTCTACTTCTTCTTGATTAGTGTGTTCAAGTCCTCCTGTTATAAGTTTGCTGGGTTCTGGTGCTTTCATGTTGTTTTTCAAATTGTTGGAGGAATTCTAGCCTTGGCGCTTGCCCATTTCTTCCTCTGAATAATCCCCTTTGGGTCTTCTTTTAGAAGTTCAATTCACCCCAATGAATTCAATTCACTCACCCCAATGAATGATGGATGCTCTGGCAGACTGTCAGGTCTCCTTGCAGACCAAGCAGCTCGCTGACAAAGGGCCTACCTTGCTGCAGGCAGACTAATGAAGGAGGGGGCCTCCCACCGGCCTGGGTGCACTCAATTCCAGGTCCTAGGCGCCCAAACAGGCTGAGCTGTGGGATTTTGTGGCCCCAAAGACGGGAGGATGAGGCAGGGGGGTGGTGGTGGGATTGGTTCTGGAGCAAGCTGGGAAGCAACAGGAAGAGAGAGGCAGTATCTGGGGAGAATAACCCCTTCAGGAAGAGCAGGAAGTGTGCGGGTGGGGGGGGAGATTTGGGGAATGTCGGTGGTTCCTCTCTGGGCAGCCGCGCAGTTCAGGCACTCACTCTTCACTCACCCCAATGAATGATAGAACCTCTGGCAGACTGTCAGTTCTCCTTGCAGGCCAAGCAGCTCGCTGACAAAGGGCCTACCTTGCTGCAGGCAGACTAATGAAGGAGGGGCTTAAATCTGTTTTTGTCCTGGAATATCTTTTTTTCTCCATTGATGGTGAATGCTAGCTTTGCTGGGTATAGTAGTCTTGGCTTGCATCCATGTTCCCTTAGTGTCTGTAGCACATCTGTCCAAGACCTTCTGGCTTTCATGGTTTCCATTGAGAAGTCAGGTGTAATTCTGATAGGTTTCTCTTTATATATTACTTGACCTTTTTTCTTTGCAGCTCTTAATATCTGTTCTTTATTCTCTATGTTTTGTGTTTTGATTTTTATATGGCGAGGGATGTTTTCTTTTGATCCAGTCTATTTGGTTTTCTGTAGGCTTCTTGTACTTTCATAGGAATATCCTTCTTTGGTTGGGGAAATTTTCTTCTATAATTTTGTTGAATATATTTTCAGGGCCTTTGAGTTGTAATTCTTCTCCTTCTACCCCAATTATTCTTAGGTTTGGTCTTTTCATGGTGTCCCAGATTTCCTGGATGTTTTGTGTTAAGAATTTGTTGGATTTGTTTTGTTCTTTAAGCTCTGAGTTTATTTCCTCTATAGTATCTTCAGAGTCCAAGATTCTTTCTTTCATCTCTTGTATTCTGTTGGTAATACTTGTCTCTGTAGTTTCTGTTCATTTACTCAGAATTTCCATTTCCAGTCTTCCCTCAGATTGCATTTTCTTCATTACCTCCATTTCATTTTTCAGGTTTTGTACTGTTTCCCTTACCTGCTTGATTGCTTTTTCTTGTTTTTCTTGCTTTTCTTGGGTATCTTTGAGAGATTTATTTATTTCGTCTACCTTTTTGTTTGTCATCTCCATTTCTTTATGGCAGTTTTTTACCTCCTGTTTAAGATCCTCTGTTATTTTCATAAAGTACTGTTTAAGGTCGATTTCTTTTATTTCTTCTGGAGTAGGGTGTTCAATTCTTGTTGTTTCTGGATGCCTGGATTCTCGTGATGTCATGTTGCCTTTCGGGCTGTTGTAGGACTTCTTGCATTGGTGCCTGCCCATCTCTTCCTTCAAATGGAGCTAGGAGAAACTTGGTGTCTTAGTCCAGTCTTTGCTGTGAGTGAGTCTAGGTGGATCTCCTCAGTGCTGGAGCAGGAGCTATTCCTTGCAGCACAATCTGAAGAAGCCAGCACTGCCTTGCGGGAATCCTTAGACTTGCCTGGAGGGCACACTCTCACCCCTCTGGGTGGATGGCCTTGGTATAGGAGCAGGATACTTGTATATACTAGGGAGAGCTTGGGAGAGGCAGGACATGTGTACCCAAGACACCCCTGCACCAGATGCTGGGGGAGGAGGGCTGTGCTCTCTTCCAGGGCAGGTCACCCCAGGATAGCAAACACTTACCCATCCAGATGGAACTCCACAGCAATGAATCAGGGATTCCTGGTCGCCTATGGAAACTGCAGGGACAAAAGGGCAATGGAGGGGGCAGGATGGGGTGGAGTATCAGACAAAAGGCCCAGCTGGCAAGCTGGGTGAAACAGAAGATTTCCTGCCCCTCACAACCGAATGGCTCCCAGCCACAAAGGGCTGAGCAGGGCGGTTTTATTGCCCCTAAGGAGTGGAGAGGTGCTTTAGGGACGCTGGGATGGGATAGGAAGAGAAGGGCAGAAGGCGTGGGGAGAAACCCCTGCAGAATGATTAGAATGATTAGGAGGTCGTGGACTGTCTGCAGAAAGACACTCACCCTCAGCTGGGTCTTCTGTTACAGGCTAATGGCTCCTTGCTGGGCAGGTATTTCAGGCAAAAAAAAGGACAGCTAAAAAATTTGTTTTTATAACTGGTCATGTGAACACAGCTGCTTTTTATAACTGTATTTATTCTTCTATTACTCATTTAATATTCCTTCTAACTCAGTAAGAAACTCATTATGTCTTGGTTCTTGGGTGGAACGGTGATCAAAGCCTTTATTATCATTTCTAAGGCATATATCTACTTGCCTATTTCATTATTGAAGTTTTTTTTCAACTGAAGTCACTTTTGGGTGGCCATTAATGGGACAGAAGTATCTTCACATCATTTGTAGATTTCTCCAAAGAATCTTACCCACAAACTTTCCAAATTATTCAATTACTTTAGCCTATACATTATTGTATAATTACACATCTGACCACATTTTTTTCTTCCTAGAATAAAGTATGGTCATAACCTTTTCCAGAGTTCAGCCTACCATGAATGCTTGCTATTGCCAACCTCCTTCAAGAATGTCCCAGAAATGGGACTTTAATTAAGCAGAAAGCCACTTGGCATTTAGAATATCTAGACACCAAAATTTGATTTTGTTCAGTTATAAAGATGCTCCCTAAGGAGAGAAGACATTGAATCTTGGAGTAGGAAGTTTAGGCATTTGATCCATTAGTCCTGTATTTTATTATGAATTCCAATCATGCTCTATATTGATCATGTATTTACTATTTTCTCTTAGTAATGTGTTTCTGCTATGTAGTATATTGTTATGAGTTGTTAGGTCTCATAGCACTCAGATCATAAAGGAAACATCAGTTAATCCCATGGTAACTTGATGGCTAATTGTTAAGTGTTTATTACACTAAGGCCCAGTGGAAAACAAAAAAGCTATCTCTTTATGGGTAAGTAATTATGCATAGAAGATTGTTATACCACTCCTCTAATTCTGGAAGCATATACTAAGATTCATCTCTGACTGCCTATCAATTCTGCAAAGAACATCCCAATCTTCTGGTGACACTCAAGTACCATCAGATCTGCCAGATCATATAATGTAAGTAGTACAGAAGTCAGCATGGCAGCTGGGGTAAGTTATAGAACCTTTCTTATACTAGGCCACAGTTAAAAATACTAGCTTTTCAAGTCATTGAGTATATGAGCTAGAATAATATACCAACATAATGAATGTACTTCCTCCTAAATCCAAACAAAATGAATGTACTGCCTCCTAAATCCAAACAAGCACACTAATTTTGTACTTTTTTAATCACAGCAAAGGCCAATCAAATTGTTTTAGTTTCAATGAAAATTGCCACATAGGATCCTAGGTACTGGAACTATTGAAAAAGTGTGGTCTTGTTGGAATAGGTGTGATATTCTTAGAGAAGGTTGGCTACTAAAGTGACTTTATAGTCTCCGATGTTCAAGAAATATCCAGTACAGCATCCTTTTCCTGCTCTCTGCTCTCCCTAACGTAGAACTCTCAGCTCCTTCTCTAGTATCATATCTGAGCTTTAGCTCCTATCTACAGTTTGGTGTACACCTAATCTAGATTTCCTGGCCCTGAAGAGACTCAAGGGCTCACCACAATATATTTTTCTTATGGCATTGTATCTGGAAAAATATGATCTTTTTTCACTGGAGCACATATCTTTGACTGGTGTCAGGGCAAACTCTGAGACAACACATTTCAACATTCATTTATATAGAACTATGATTCCAAAGATTTGGGGATGACAGCTAGAGACTCTCTCTTTCTCAAGTAAACTAATACTAATATGGGATACATATATGTGTTCTGGAACTAAACAGTCTCAAAAAAGTGTTTTGTTCTCCACTATTACCACACCAAAGCTGTTTTTTTGTAGATTAAAAGCTTGTCTGACCAGAGAACATGACACTAACTGATACTAGATGTGCCATAAAGGCTCTATTCAGACATGTTTACAGGAATTTTTTTCTAAATTGTTCTGTGACTCATTGTACTATGACTGCAACTGAGCTCTAAGATGGAATTGCTACTGATATGATTGCACTAGTGGGTTACTCTTGCTCTTCTTTGTCTTTGATGTTAGAGGAAGAGTGATGGAGGTATTCTTAATGGTATTACCTATGGTAAATTAAATCTAAAAATATGGAGTACTCATTATAAAAATTGCAAGTCTTAAAATAATTAACAAGAAAATTTACATAAAAATAAGAAATTCATTCAATGTAGCAACTAGCTACATTTTCATTTATCAACTGTTTTAACTAGTTGATGATCTACTTAACTTATCCAAGCATGAGAACTATTTCAAAATGGTTAAAGCAGAGGATATAAAGTATTGTTTTTATTTGAGAACAAAATAAAATAATTTTTCCAAGTGATGTTCATATATTTATCCTTCATTATAATGCTTAAGAATAGCAAACATAAGACTGCTCTATTTTTCTGTGGAAAAATAAGTATCAGATACTGGTGGATATTATGAAGACTTGATATGAAGAAAGCTTTGTATTAGTCATATTTGTTTTGAAAAAAATATTTTCAAATTTTGATATATGCATATATTTTTAATACCATTGCAATTTAATTATTTGGATTATCATTGAGTAAACAAATTTATTTTGATGCTATAAGCAAGATTCATAACTGAAAATAACAAGAGACATGCTAACATGGGAAGAGGTTAGTTTCATTGGTTCCAACAAGTTGGCAAAGGAGTTTAAGCAAATATTGATTGCTAGAAGAAGAATTAGGACTCCTGTGGATGAGCCTCCTTATTGGTATCCAGTACTGAGTAGTCTGACATGAAATAAATACATACAAAAATATAAAATAAGTGAACTCAGTAGATTTCAAACATACACCCATATGCATAAATATAAATATATGTGTATGTAAGAAATTTATTAAGAGAAAAATAGGCTATCAACTTAAGATTGAAAGAGTCATATTAGATTCAAGGGAGGTTAACAGGTAGGGGAATGAGGAAAGAAAGGGAAAAGGAGATATAGAGCTATTTCAATTTAAAAATAAAAAAAATCAGTGTTGCCAAGTACTTCTAAATACCCTCTATGTGTGTGTGTGTGTGTGTGTGTGTGTGTGTGTGTGTGTGTGTATAGATGTATATATGAAAGAGTCAGACAATTTTTACACTTTAGGATGAGCTGGCAACAAAGTCCTTCATTCTCATATGTCTACAGCAACAAAGAAACTTAATCTATTAGTTATTAAATAAGTAAAAAATGAATACCTCAGTACCAATATGAATAAATCACACATGTTCAATATAAATAAAAAAACGTGGAAGGAATATGGAGTTGCTAGTTCATTGTTAGGAATTTACACAATTTTATTCATAGTTTCAAATTTCAATAATGTTAATAATTCAAACTTTAAAACTTATAGTATTCACAAAGAAAGAAGTCTTTAAAAAACTGTAGCTATTTTACTATCTATCAATCAAAAGAATTTTATTACAAGTACACTAAATTTCTGGAAGTTCGGTATCTTTTTTAAAATTTAAGAATTGCATCAAATATGAAAGGTTTTTTTTAAGGACACCAATGTTTTGTGTGTTTCAATACATGGTGCAGAAAAATACATGAAACTGGAAGAAATCTAGTAAGAGGGACAAATATGAGTTATAAACAAGACAGTTTGCAAATTATCTCATTACCTCAGTAAAAGAATATAATATTTAACTTATCTTGGTTTGTGAAATATATATTATTATTGACTGCCAAATAATAAAACTCTTATATTGCCACACCTAAAGAACTACAATTTTTTATAATAATAAACTTAATCAGAGCAGTGTAGTAAAATCAGTACTGTGTCATTTTCCTCAAAAATCAGGATGCAGTGCTCTAAATTACTAACATTATTGAGCTTATTTAGGAAATAATATATATTTTTCTTGCTTATTCAAGTGTGCCAAAAATATGGTACACAAGCAATTGAAATACCTGAGTCTTTAATCCTACTTTAATGTGTTTGTTCTTTTATACCCTGTTCTCTGTAAGCAAATTCTTATAAAATGTGTATCTACATCTATGTCCATGCATACTTTTGCAGAAACATTTTTAAGTTGTGAAAACCATTTCAGCTCATTTATAATAGATGTAATTTTTTCTTTTTACAAATATAAATGCTTACATTTTTATCATATTAACTTTAAAATTTTATGTTTATCTTTTTATAAATGGAATTTGGGTTCAAAATAGTCATTTCAGGTTAGCCTTCTGTTAGTCTAGTACCAAAATAATCCTGATTTTTCACATTATATGTTTTTGTTGTTTGAAAGAAAGTTTGAACCTTCTATTTCAGTGTTTTTTCTTGAAGCACTAAATTATCAGCTGCATCTTTTATCCCATCATTTCATTGTCTCTTTTCAGAGTACTTATTTAGCAGATGTTATTTCTTTAAAAATGTCTAGACTTAGATCCATTTCCTGTAGTCTGTTACTGACATTCCTTGTACTATAATATTTTATGTAAAATGAGCTCATGATTTTTTATCTGCCTTAGGCCACCTTCATAAGAATTTCTTCTCTGCAGTTCAACTAACACTGAATTAGACTGGTTAGACTTGTTGTAGGATTTAGAGGATGTAGTAATTTGAAGGAGCATTCTTCAGAAATTTCTAACTTTTCTTAATATTGTTATATTTTTAATCTCCATCTTTTTGAACAAATACTGAGGGGTAAGTACTTGGCATTTTCCTCGGGTTCTGAGGAGTATTTTGAATTTATGTAAAGCCATTTTTGCAGTAGATATTTTTGCATGATAACATTAGTTAGTTATATAACTTTCTGCATCTGGCAGTTATTTCTTTATTAGAAAGCTTGAACAATATTTTTATTTGGGTACAATGGTACTTTTTATGCTTTAAAATATTAATTTAATTTTACAAAAACTATACACTAAAGCAAAGAGTTTATATTGTGACAGCAACTAATGATATAAAATCATTTTTCAATGAGTAATAAAATACACCAAATATTATTCATGTGATTAAATTATTATTATTATTCCTGTTATTAAAATTTTAGTGGGACAAACAGAAATAGAAATATTTGAAAGAACCTATATATAAAATGAAAAAGTAAATTTAAAAGAAATGATATGATGCTACTTGTATCTGCAGTCAGATATGTGCGTTTTGTTAATATTTAAAGACTGTCTTTGCAAACCTTCTCCATTACTGACTGCCAAACTACTGATTAAGATACATACAGAGAGAATAGGAAGAGATTTAAGGAACACTAGAATACATTCTTTCTCTTGCTTTCTTTTACTCTCTCTCTTCTTTGTTATATCATTGGTCTCCTTAAGGAAGAAAGAAAAAGGAATACAGATAAACATAGTCAGAAATACTAGGAATGGACATCTGCTATTTCACCACCAAATATTAAGAAGAAAAAGTTGTCAAGTCATAGATAACCAAAACACTAATCTGAAAATATTGTTTAAGAACTATGCTTATTCATAGAGATTAAACATATTCTGAGTATATCCACTATTCTATATAATACTTTTTATTCCAAAAATATATAGTAGTCTAGAGACAAGCTTCATAAAAGATTATATCTTGGGGCAACTATAAATAGAATCTTAGTATAGCAAGGGTGAATAATAATACTTATGATTAACTAACAAACTTCCTGAAAATCAGAGTGCAGAACTAAGCCACTAGAGGTTAAGGAGTGATGTAATGCACCTTTAATCCCAGGATATGGGAGACAGAGGCAGAGGCAGAGAGACCTCTTGTTAGTTCAAGGCCACTGTGTGCTGCACAATATTGAATATGTGTAAAAGAGAAACAGAAGTCACGCAAAGGTGATTCCAACACTTTGGATCCATTGCCTTTAGTAGCAGCACTAGGGAGTTAGGCAGGGAGAAAAATTTAACGGGAGAAATCAGGATCTAAGTGCAGTCTGACATCTGGTGGAGACAGAGTCTGAGGATACAGTCTGAGAACAGTATTGCTCCTTTGATCTGAGCATTGGAAACTTTAAAATGTCTCTCTAGTTGCTGGATGAAATGCTTTTCTGATCCTTGAGCTAATACCTCCAAATATCTGACTCAGAGATTTTATTAAGAGAAAATATTTCATGGTACATCTGGTCTCCAACTTTTGGGGTAAAAATTCATGAAAAAGCAACTTAATTCTGACTGTGCAGCCACCACCATAGGATGGAACTCCATACCACAGCCCCACTATCTAGGTTTTCATTTTCTCTCTGTGGGTAGAATTTCCCTGGACAGCATTCTTGGATTGCTGCTGAACTAGGTAACTACCTGGAAATCCAGTTAGAGTTTTAGTGTTCTACACAGCAGTAGTCAACCTTCCTTCTTCATGATCATTGGTGGCAGATTAAGTAAGAAATTTGAGAATTGTAGAATGGAGCAGTGGGGCTGCGTCCCGCCACCCGGCCGCCGGCTAGCTTTACACCCGAAATAATTACACGGAAACTGTATTCTTTTAAATCATTGCCTGGCCCATAGTTTCAGCCTCTTATTGGTTAATTCTCATATCTTCCTTTAACCCATATTTAGTAATCTGTGTAGCACCACAAGGTGTGGCTTACCAGGAGAGATCTTAACCTGCGTCCATCTCAGAGAGGAGAAGCAAGGAGACTCACTATGGTGACTGCCTGAAGCGTCTCCCCAACTCTCCCAGAATTCTGTTCTGTCTATTCCGCCTACCTAATTTTTTGTTCTCTTAAAGGGCCAAGGCAGTTTTTTTATTAATTAACCAATGAAAGTAACATAGACAGTTAACTCTCCTCCATCATTTCCCCTTTTTCTGTTTAAACAAAAAAGAAAGGCTTCAACTTTAACATAGCAAAATTACATATAACAAAACAGTTATCAAGCAAGTATTACAGTTACAATATTTAAATCTATTTTACCCTTTATCATAACTAAAGAAAGCTATAACTATCTATTTATTCTTCAACTCCATGAAAGACTCCAGAAGGATATAATATTACCTAAGTAAACAAGTCATATGCAACTTTCAAACTCTAGAAATGACAGAGACAACTCGCTGCCTGGACAGTCACCCAAAGTTCCTCTGTACCGTTGGGGCATCCATCTTTAGCCTACAGGCCCATAAGTATCCAGCAGACATTTCCATGAAGCAGGAAATTCCAAAGACAGTTCAGTCACTTTCTGCTGTGTCCTGCAGAACGTCTCACAGACTCTTTAATGAATCAGGAACCCCAAAAGGCCATCTCACCTTTAGGCAAGTTAAACAGTCCTCTTTCTGTGGGTTCCTTGTGTCCAGTTTATGTAACAGTCCAGGTAAGAGCAGTTTCTTGCCCAAATGGCTATCAAACTCCATAAGGAGCCTCTTCGATGCCCATCTTCCTCTTGAAGTAGATTGGTGCTGCCAGGAGCAGACATGTCTCATTGTCATGAAAAGCCCTAAGTTATTAAAACATTAAATGTCATATTCTGCAGTCTTTGAAAGATATGAAGAATGCCTATCTGAAATATATCTATGCACATCTAGAAAATCTAACTAACATGACTACAAGTTTGACTATTGAAAGATATGAAGAATGCCTACTTAACTAAAGTATATCTCTATATATCTAGAAAATCTAACTAACATGACTACAAGCTTGACTATTATCGATGATTATCCATTAACAAAGCTTGACTATTATCGATGATTATCCATTAACAACCTATATTTCCTAATTATACATTACAGTTTTTAAAATGAACTACACAATCAAAATAGCTTAATCAAGATCAGAAATACATATACATATAACAAACTGACCTTAAAATCCATACCATTGCAAATTATTCATATCTGTATTATATCCCCCTTTAAATGTAAAAGAACATTTATAAACAATATTTGGGAAAATGGGCGTAGTTATTTCTCTCCAAACTGCTTTCTGCTGAATGGGGGCGCTGTTATTTAGGTCTTTTATGGTGTAACCTCTGTGCTAGGTTTCTCTCAGTTGGCAGTTGAGTGAAATAATTTTTTGAAGATGTTCACAGCAACCTTTTAGGAGGGCATGGTCTATTATACCATATTGGGATAGAAGCAATCCACAGAGTCTCCTCCTCTGTGAAAACAAAAGAAGAAACTCTTTTCCAAAGCATCATATTCTTAGATCCAAATTCTGAAGTCATACCGTTATAATATCCATTCTGGTTTAGCTTGGCAGAACATATAATGAAATGTCTCTCTGTACTTAGCTCCTTTACAGTCAAAAAAATCAAAGAAAACACAACAAAATACATAATCCAGACTCTCCGTGAATTTTCCATTTTTACGTGGCTTATTTTTATTCTATCATTTTACTTTTTTTAATCTATAACTATCTGTACTCTGTCTCTTTAAAGACTTTATCTTTTTTTAAAGCATTAACTTTATTATCTATATTTTTTTCTCTCTCTCAAGCCTACGTATATTTATCCAACATTGTGAGCCATTTAAAGGCCTTTTATGTCTGAATCTTTCCTATTGTGAACCTGTAATTTTTTTACTATCCAGGAGCACTTCTTAAAAGGTTAAGCACTTCTTAAAAACTTAAGTTGCGCCACGTAGAGGTA
Source organism: Arvicola amphibius (assembly GCF_903992535.2). Taxonomy (NCBI): domain Eukaryota; kingdom Metazoa; phylum Chordata; class Mammalia; order Rodentia; family Cricetidae; genus Arvicola; species Arvicola amphibius. The sequence goes on along the minus strand of NC_052065.1, from coordinate 76,873,139 downwards.
ATATGGTACCGCCTGTTTCCAGCCAAGTCTAAACCTTAACTGCGCTGTTATCATGGTAATTACAATAGATAGTTCCTGCCTGAGATCAGCACAGTTCAGCATGGCAGAGCAGAGCCGAGCCGCTCCTGTCTCAGTCATTTGGTGCCCTGAGCCGCACACAGTTCCAGGTACACAGCAGTCCACATTGGAGCCGCACTCAGCAGTTTAATTCTGAGACTGAGCGTGCAGCACAGAAACTCTTTTCATCCAAGTTACAGCCAAATCTGATGCACAGAGCACTGCGCAGTCTGAAAACATCTCTCTATATGGCGGCAGAAATCCGCCATGCTCTCCTGCTCGCCTAAGCCTGATTTCTCCATTTGTTCAGGTGCAGGCAGGGAGCAGGGAGCCATTGGTCCAGTCTCAGTGCACTCTCCTTCCTATCCCAAGTGGGAACACAAATATCCAGGCCCATAAAAGCCACTGAAATGTTTTATAGCCACAGTTTGCACTGGCGGCACAGCATCATATCTTCCTTTAACCCATATTTAGTAATCCGTGTAGCACCACAAGGTGTGGCTTACCAGGAGAGATCTTAACCTGCGTCCATCTCAGAGAGGAGAAGCATGGAGACTCACTATGGCGACTGCCTGAAGCATCTCCCAACTCTCCCAGAATTCTGTTCTGTCTATTCCGCCTACCTAATTTTTTGTTCTCTTAAAGGGCCAAGGCAGTTTTTTTTTATTAATTAACCAATGAAAGTAACATAGACAGATAACTCTCCTCCATCAGAGAATTCTTTTTTCTTTTCTTTTTTTATTTATTAGATTGTTTTTAAAATACCAATCCAAATTCCCACTCCCTCCCCTCCTTCCATTCCCTCTACAACCCCTATCACCCAACCCCTCTAATCCTAAGAGAGGATAGGGCACTTTGCTTTGTGCCAAGGCCATCCTCACTACATCTAGGCTTAGCAAGGTACATTAAAAAAGAATAGGATTCCAAAAATCCAGTACATGCAATGGAGATATATCCCAGTGCCACTGCCATTGTCTCTCAGTCTGCCTCAGCCATACAACTGTCAACCATATTCAGCGGGATTAATTTGGTCCTATGCTTTTTTCTTCCCAGTCCAGATGGACTTGGTAAGCTCCCATTAACTCAGGTAAACTGTTTCAGTGGATTAACCCTTCATGGTTTTTACCTCTTTGTTCATATTCTCATTCCTACTACTCCTTAGCTGGACCTTGATAGTTTAGTTCAGTGCTCCAATGTGGGTCTTTGTCTCTGTTTTCATCTGTTTTTGGATGAATGTTCTATGGTAATATTTAAGATAATCATCAGTTTGGCTACAGGGAAAGGCTAGTTCTGGCACCCTTTCCTCTATTGCTTAGGGTATTAGCTTGGGGTAATCCTTGTGAATTCCTGGGAATTTTACTAGAGCCAGGTTTCTTGCTAATGCCATAATGGGTTCCTCAATCAAGATATCTCTTTCCTTGCCCTCATATATGTCCTTACTTTATCTCAACTGTCCCTTTTCTTTAAGTTCTCCCCAACCCTCCCCTTCTTCCCTCCTCTTCCCCATCTCAACCACTTTGGAAATCAGTATGGTAGTTTCTCAGAAAATTGGGAATCAACCTACCTTAGGATCCAGCAAAACCACTCTTGGTAATATACCCCAAAATGTTTAATTATGCTACAAAAGCGTTTGTTCAACTGTATTTATGGCAGCACTATTTGTAATACCCTGAACCTGGAAAAAAACCTAGATGCACCACGACTGAAGAATGTATAAAGAAAGTGTGGCAATTTCCACATTAGAGTACTACTCAGCAGTAAAAAACAATGACATCTTGAATTTTGCAAGCAAGTGGATGGAATTAGAAAACACTATCCTGAGTGAGGTAACCCAGACCTGATGGAGGACTCTCATTGGTTAATAAAGAAACTGTCTTGGCTTTTTGATAGGGCAGGATTTTGATAGGTGGAGTAGACAGAACACATTGCTGGGAAAGAGCAAAGAGGAAAGTTAGTCAGATTACTCAAGCAGTAGCCATGACTCTTCTCTCCGAGATGAATGCAGGCTAGAATCTTCCCTGTAAGACACCACCTCGTGGTATTATACAGATTATTAAATATGGGTTATTCAAGATGTGAGAATTAGACAATAAGAGGCTGAAACTAATGGGCCAGGCAGGGCTTCATGCTGCATAGCAGATTTGAATGTTTGGCACAGAATTGAAGAAGTAAGAAAGAAGATTGATTCATTTACGCAAGTCGTGCAAGGTCTGAAAGAAGCTTCACTCATTTCTTTTTTTTTTCATTATTTATTAAAAATTTCCATCTCCTCCCTTCCTCCCACTTCCCTCCCTTCCCCTCCACCAATACCCCCACTCCCTCCCTCTCCAGGCCAAAGAGCAATCAGGGTTCCCTACACTATTTTTAGTCCAAGGTCCTCCCAAATCCCCCCAGGTCCAGGAAGGTAAGCATCCAAACTGCCAAGGCTCACACAGAGCCCATCCATGCCATAGAATCAAAACCATCGCCATTGTCCTTGGCTTCTCAGTCAGCCTCCACCGTCCCACATTCAAAGAGTCCAGTTTGATAGTATGTTCCATCAGTCCCATTACAAATCGTCTTGGTGATCTGTTAGTTCTGTCCTACCGTCTCAGTGGGTGAACGCACTCCTCACAGTCCTGACTTTCTTTCTCATGTTCTCCCTCCTTCTGCTCCTCATCAGGACCTTGGGAGCTCAGTCCAGTGCTCCAATGTCGGTCTCTGTCTCTATCTCCATCCATCAACAGATGAAGGTTCTCTGGTAATATGGAAGATAATCATCAGTGTGGCTATAGGACAAGGCCAGTTCAGGCATCCTTTCCTCTGCTGCCCAATAAACAAGCTGGGGATTTCTCCTTAGACACCTGGGAACCCATCTAGAGTTCAGACTGTTGCCAACCCTAAAATGTCTCCCATAATTAAGATATATACTTCCCTGCTCCCCCAACCACCCCCTCCTCCATCCCAACCAATCCATTTCCTCAAGTTCTCCCCATCCTCTCCTTCTCCCTTCTCTCCCCGCATCTCCCATTATCCCCACCTCACCCCCACCCCCATGCTCCCAAACCAGCCTGGCAATTTTATCCATTTCCAATATGTAGAATGATAGCAATATTATTTCTTTGGGTTCACCTACTTATTTAGCTTCTCTAGGATCAAGAATTATAGGCTCTATGTACTTTATTTATGGCTAGAATCCACTTATGAGTGAGTACATACCATATTCCTCTTTTTGTGTCTGGATTACCTCACTCAGTAAAGTGTTTTCTATTTCCATCCGTTTGCATGCAAAATTCAAGATGTCATTGTTTTCTACCGCTGAGTAGAACTCTAAAGTGTATATGTGCCACACCTTCTTTATCCATTCTTCTATTGAGGGGCACCTAGGTTGTTTCCAGGTTCTGGCTATTACAAATAGTGCTGCTATGAACATTGTTGAACAAATGCTTTTGTAGTATGATTGGGCATCTCTTAGGTATATTTCCAAGAGTGGAATGGCTGGGTACTATAGTAGGTTGACTCCCAGTTTCCTGAGAAACCTCCACACTGATCTCCAAAGTGGTTGCACAAGTTTGCATTCCCACCAACAATGTATTAGTGTTGCCCTTACTCCACATCCACTCCAGCATAGGCTATCAATGGTGTTTTTGATTTTAGCCATTCTGACAGGCATAAGATGGTATCTTAGAGTTGTTTTGATTTGCATTTCCCTAATTGCTAAGGAGGTTGAGCATGACCTGAAGTGTCTTTTAGCCATTCGAACATCTTCTGTTGAGAATTCTCTGTTCAGTTCAATGCCCCATTTCTAATTGAGTTAATTAGCATTTTAAAGTCTAGTTTCTTGGGTTCTTTATATATTTTGGAGATCAGACCTTTGTCTGATGTGGGGTTGGTGAAGATCTTCTCCCAGTCAGTAGGGTGCCTTTTTGTCTCAATGACAGTGTCCTTTGCTTTACAAAAGCTTCTCAGCTTCAGGAGTTCCCACTTATTCATTGTTGCTTTTATTGTCTGGGCTACTGGGGTTCTACATAAGAAGTGGTCTCCTGTGCCCATGTGTTGTAGACTACTTCCCACTTTCACTTCTATCAGATTCAGTGTGGTCAGATTAATATTGAGGTCCTTAATACATTTGGGCTTGAGTTTCGTGCATGGTGATAGAAATGGATCTACTTTCATTCTTCTACAGGTTTACATCCAGTTATGCCAGCACCATTTGTTAAAGATGGTTTCTTTCTTCCATTGTATACTTTTAGCTTCTTTGTCGAAAATCAGGTGTTCATAGGTTTGTGGGTTAATATCTGAGTCTTTGATTCAATTCCATTGGTCAACATCCCTGTTATTGTGCCAATACCAAGCTGTTTTCATTACTGTGGCTCTGTAATAGAGTTTGAAGTCAGGGATAGTAATACCTCCAGAAGTACTTTTATTGTATAGGATTGTTTTGGCTATCCTGGGGTTTTTGCTTTTCCATATAAAATTGATTACTGTTCTCTCAAGGTCTGTGAAAAATTTTGTTGGGATTTTGATGGGGATTGCATTGAATCTACAGATTTCTTTTGGTAGAATTGCCATTTTTACTATATTGATCCTTGCAATCCAAGAGCAAAGAAGATCCTTCCATTTTCTGGTATCCTCTTCAATTTCTTTCTTCAAAGACTTAAAGTTCTTGTCAAATAGATCTTTCACTTCCTTGGTTAGAGTTACCCCAAGATACTTTATACTATTGTGGCTATTGTGAAAGGTGATGTTTCTCTGATTTCCCTCTCTGCTTCTTTATCCTTTGTGTAAAGGAGGGCAACTGATTTTTTGGATCTTGTATCCTGCCACATTGCTAAAGGTGTTTGTCAGATGTAGGACTTCTTTGGTAGAGTTTTTGGTGTCACTTATGTATACTATCATGTCATCTGCAAAAAACGAAAATTTGACTTCTTCCTTTCCAATTCGTATCCCCTTGATATCCTTATACTATGTTATTGCTATTGCTAGAACTTCAAGTACTATATTGAAGAGGTATGGAGCGAGAGTACAGCCTCGTCTTGTTCCTGATTTTAGTAGGATGGCTTTGAGTTTTTCTCCATTTAATTTAATGTTAGCTGTCTGCTTGCTGTATATTGCTTTTATTGTATTTAGGAATGAACCTTCTATCCATAATCTGTCCAAGACCATTATCATAAAGGGGTGTTGAATTTTGTCAAATGCTTTTTCATCATCTAATGAAATGATCATATGTTTGTTTTCCTTCAGTTTATTTATATGATGGACTACATTGATAGATTTTTGTATGTTTAACCAGCCCTGTCTCTCTGGAATGAAGCCTATTTGATCATAACGTATGATTTTTTGGATGTGTTCGTGGATTCGGTTTGCCAGTATTTTATTGAGAATTTTTGCATCGATGTTCATGAGTGAGATTGGTCTGTAGTTCTCTTTCTTGGGTAAGTCTTTGTGTGGTTTTGGTAACAAGGTGACTGTAGCTTCATAAAAGGAGTTTGGCAATGACTTCTCAGTTTCTATTTTGTGAAACTCATTAAGGAGTATAGGTATTAGCTCCCCTTGGAAGTTCTGGTAGAATTCTGCATTGATACCATCTGGTCCAGGGCTCTTTTTGGTAGGGAGGTTTCTGATGACAGCTTCTAATTCCTCGTGGCTTACAGATATATTTAAACTGTTCACCTGATCTTGATTTAATTTTGGTATATTGTACTTATCTAAAAAAGTGTCCATTTCTTTCACATTTTCCAATTTTGTGGCATACAGGCTTTTGTAGTAAGATCTAATGATTCTCTGAATTTCCTCTGTGTCTGTGGTTATGTCCCCCTTTTCATTTCTGATCTTGTTTTTTTTTTTTTTTTTTTTTTTTGATTCAACAAGTTAGTTTATCCAATGGCTATGGCATATGACAACAAATGTTCCAAGGCCAACATTCTATGTGATATAGTTGTACTGGTTTGGGTTTTCTTTATCTCTTTCCATGTAGTCCCGATCAATTAGGGATTCTATTCTCTTCTTTAGATCTGCAGGTTTTACTGGAAATTTTAGCTGATTGTAGACTTCTGAAACAAGAAGATTGTGGCTAAGTGTTTTCCTCATGTTCATAATTCGGACAATCACAGCATCAATTTGGTATTGTCTGTCTTGAAATACTCTTTCTGTAGTGCTTGCTTGTTCTTCAACCGTTTCTTTCATTTGGATTTTATTGATCTTAATCCTGAATAGTTTGTGTTTGAAATCGTCATTACAAATGAATTTGTCACCATCTTCAATATCTTTGCCCTTTGGATTTTTAGTCAGAACTCTAGCTTTGCCACAGGCTAGTGACTGCAGTGTTCTCCTTAATTCTCCATCCTCTATCCCAGTAGCTTGCTTGATATCTTCTAAACTGAACTCCTCCCCTTCATTAAACATTAGCAGTACCAGGGTTTGAAAAAGAGAGACCTGAAGTTCTTTTTTGCCCTCTTTAAATTCAGCTTTTAGCACACAGTGTCCCAAAGTTGACTGCCACTGGAGTTTCGTGCCACTGTGTTTGCCTAAGTAAAATGTCTTGAAAATTTCCTGAAGCTTTACCATCTCTGGTGGCAAATGGACCTCCATAGGTACATATGTTGGCGAGTAACCCATTGTCAGGATATTCACAGTTAATTCAATATTGCCAGGTACATTCTGGTTCTGCATATACTGTTTGAACTGAATCATGATGTCTTTTGAAAGTTCCATGTCTTTAAACATCCCCTCAAGCTTGCTGGTGAATGCAGCTCCACATTCATGTTTCAGTTTAGACAGCATTGATTTTTCAGCATCTACAGATGCACTCTTGCCAACTAATAGGCGTTTGGCTAAATCTTTCTTATAGAAGGCCTCAAAAACATCTTTGCCATAGATAAATCTAAATATAATCATTATTTTATCCAGCATTTTCTCAAGCTCTTCATCTGTAGCTTCTTTATTGCCAGCACGAAGTTTTGAATCTACATATTTAGCTATCAGTTCAGCTGGTTTATTCGGTCTTTTATTAATGAATGTTTCAAATGCTTCTTTCATAGCATTGATAAATTTTTCATTTTTCAGAAAGCAGGTATCAATTATATGGTCAACTTTATCTTTAAAGTCCAACAATTCTTGAACCATGGTTTTATCTTTTTCAGGATTAATAATAATAGTACTTCCAAAAGCCTTGATATACTCAATCCACTGCTGTAAGAGAACCTGAACTCCACCTCAAACTCTACTGAAGAGCTGATACAGAAGAGACAGATCTTGAATTCGATTTTCATCAAGAAGGTTATTTAAACCTTTCTGAAGTATTGCTGTTAAATGTTCACCTAGAAGTTGTTTCTCAACAGAAGCAATTAGTGACTTCTGGGTGGTCTGATCTAAGTAAGTAATAAGTCTGTCTGCTTCTTCTTCTAGGCGTTTATTAACATGATGAAGATACTCAGGAACCTCTCTTTCTTGCATTAACTTTTGACCTTCCGCTGCATAAAGTCGGTTAGTTTCTTCCAAAAATCGTTGTTCAAAAGAGTCTTGGTAAATTTGCAAATCAGACAGCATACTTAAAAGGCTTCGAAGTAAACTTCTATTGATTGCTTCACCATTCTGCTCTCTCTCAATCAAGAGAAGGATGCCATCAACTGTTTTCGTCTGAACTTTTTGATCACTTATAATATGAGCCCTAAATAACTCTAATCCCATGTCCCAAATGGAGGGTAGCATGGAATTCTGAAGAACATAAGTTCTATCCAGAAATAAAAAAATGCTCCTGATCATTATCATTTGCCTACAATGATTTTGCCAGCATTTATCAATCTTTTTTAGAAAAAGAACACTATCCAATGAATCCTCTCTGAATTGATGAATCTGTGCTTTGATGTGATCTTCACAGATCTGTCTTAGCTGCATATACAAATTTGCAGAAATCTTGTAAGAACAAAGATTTTCTACAGCCTGGTAGAGTTCTTCTAAATTGTACTTAATTGAAGTACTATTCTGAATAGCTTCCACTGCTTCTTTCAGCTTCTGCCATGTCTCATCTGTATAGTTTTCTGGTAATTTAGGCTTATCTTTAAAGTTCTTGATCACTAACTTCTTAGCTGAGCCAGGCTTGCTGTTAGCAAAGCTAGAGACCGTGGAAGATGATTTATACAGGCCGTTTGCATGGTGCACTGAAGCCATAGAAGAAATTAATATACTCTTATTATTTTTAAGTTGCTGCTGCTGCTGCTGTTGCTGCTGCTGCTGTGAGGTTGCAGCAGTGGGCGATGATGAGGAAGATGAGGAAGAAGATTCCTCAGCCATTTCGTTTCAAACCCTACAAAACTCCAGGGTGTCTTCAAAACGCAGCTTCTTCTGTATCGGTACGTGGCTGGAAGTGGCCACTGGAACCCCGAGGCAGCAGGACGAGGTTGAAGGGGACGCCGAATCTCTAGGTTGTGGAGGGGTGGAAGAGGTGGAATGAAAGTCTTCTCTCTTGTTACTACTGTTACTGCTGCTACTGCTGCTACTGCTGTTACTGTTTAACTTTCTCTTCTTGGCAGAGGTGGGCGGAGTGGTGCTGGTGTTACCATCAGTGGCTGATCTGACCTCCTGAGCAGCAGCAGCAGCAGCAGAGGGATTGTGGGAAGAAAAACCGGAAGTGCCTGGGCAGACACTTTTCATAGCTCTCTGATCCTGAAGCCTTGGGGTCCGCTGGACTTGAGGTGGGGGGGGGCATTTCTGATCTTGTTAATTTGCGTGTTCTCTCTCTGCCATTTGATTAGTTTGGCTAGGGGTTTGTCAATCTTGTTGATTTTCTCCAAGAACCAGCTTTTTGTTTCATTGATTCTTTGGATTGTTTTCTGTGTTTCTATTTTGTTGATTTCTGTCCTCAGTTTGATTATTTCCAGTCTTCTACTCTTCCTGGGTGAATCTGCTTCTTTTTTTTCTAGAGCTTTCAGCTGTGCTGTTAAGTCTCTAATGTGTGCTTTCTCCATTTTCTTTATGTGGGCACTTAGTGCTATGAACTTTCCTCTTAGCACTGCTTTCATAGTGTCCCATATGTTTGGGTATGATGTGTCTTTGTTTCACTGAATTCAAGGAAAATTTTAATTTCTTTATTTCTTTCTTGACCCAGGTGTTGTTCAGTAGTTGACTGTTCAGTTTTCATGGGTTTGTAGGCTTTCTGGGGTGAGAATTGTTGTTGAATTCTAGCTCTATTCCATGGTGATCTGATAGTACACAGGTGGTTACTACAATTTCTTTGCATCTATGGATGTTTGCTTTGTTACCAATTATGTGATCAATTTTTGAGAAGGTTCCATGCGATGCTGAGAAGAAGGTATAGTCTTTTCTGTTTAGGTGGAATGTTCTGTAGATGTCTGTTAGGTCCATTTGGTTCATTACATCTGATAGTTCTCTTATTTCTCTGCTGAGGTTCTGTCTGGTTGACCTATCCATTGGTGAGAGTGCAGTGTTGAAATCTCCTACTATTAGAGTGTGGGGTTTAATGTATGCTTTGAGTTCTAGTAATGTTTCTTTTACATAAGTGGGTGTTTTTATATTAGGGGCATAAATATTTAGGATAGATACTTCCTCCTGATGAATTGTTCCTGTTATGAGTATAAAGTATCCATCTCCTTCTCTTCTGATTGATTTCAGTTTGAAATCAATTTGTTAGATATTAGTATTGCCACACCCGCTTGTTTTTTGGTCCATTTGATTGGAAACATTTTCCCAACCCTTTACTCTGAGGTATTGTCTGTCTTTAAGTTTGAGGTATGTTTCTTGTAACAGCAGAAGGTTGGGTCCTGATTTTGTATCCACTCTCTTAGCTGTGCCTTTTTATAGGTGTATTAAGCCCATTGATATTAAGTGATATCAAACTCCAGTGGTTGCTAACTCCAGTTATTTTTTCTGGTGGTAGAGTTTGTGTGTTTCCCATTTTAGAGTTGTGCTGATGGAAGGTTGTCAGATGTTTGTGTTATTATGGGTGTTGCTGGTTTCCTTGGTTTGTGATTTTCCTTCTAAGGCTGGGTTTGTGGTAATGTATTGTTTAAATATGCTTTTGTCCTGGAATATCTTGCTTTCTCCATCGATGGTGAATGCAAGCTTTGCTGGATATAGTAGTCTGGGCTTGGATCCATGGTCTCTTAATGTCTGCAGTGCATCTATCCAAGACCTTCTAGCTTTCATGGTTTCCATTGAGAAGTCAGGTGTAATTCTGATAGGTTTCCCTTTATATTTTAATTTACTTTTTCCCCTTACAGCTCTTAATATTTGTTCTTTATTCTGTATGTTTTTGTTTTGATTATTATATGGCAAGAGAATGCCTTTTTCTGATCCAGTCCAATTGGTGTTCTGTATTCTTCTTGTACCTTCATAGGAATATCCTTCTTTAGGTTGGGAAAGTTTTCTTCTATAATTTTGTTGAATATATTTTCTGGGCCTTTGATTTGTAACTCTTCTCCTTCTTCTACTCCTATTATTCTTAGGTTTGGTCTTTTCACAGTATCCCAGATTTCCTGGATGTTTTGTGTTAAGAATTTGTTGGATTTGTTTTGTTCTTTAATCAGTGAGTTTATTTCCTCTGTAGTATCTTCAGAGTCTGAGATCCTTTCTTCTATCTCTTGTATTCGTTGGTAATACTTGTCTCTGCAGTTCCTGTTCATTTACCCAGATTTTCCATCTCCAGCCTTCCCTCGGTTTGTGTTTTCTTCATTACCTCCATTTCATTTTTCAAGTCTTGAACTGTTTCCCTAACCTGTTCAATTGCTTTTTCTTATTTTCCTTGTTTTTCTTGGGTATCTTTGAGAGATTTATCCATTTCCTCAATCATTTTGTTGCCAACTCTATTTCTTTATGGCATTTTTTCACCTCCTGTTTAAGGTCCTCTAATATTTTCATAATGTTCTTTTAAAGTCGATTTCTTCTGGAGTTGGGTGTTCATTTTCTGTTCGTGATCCCTTGTTCTGGTGATGTCATGTTGACTTTCAGGTTGTTGGAGGAATTGTTGCATTGGCACTGCCCCATATCTTCCTTCAAATGGAGCCAAGAGAGTCTTGGTGTCTGGTCTGTTGTGTGACTGACTCTCTGGTGGATCTCCTCAGTTCAGGAGCAGGAACTGTTCCTGTCCCTCTGGATTAAACCCCTCAGCACTGAAACAGGGATACCTGGTATTCCAAGGTCACCCTTAGACACATAGGTGGATGTGGGGGCAGGGCAGGGTCAAGTGGAACAGAGAAATCCCTGCAGCAGGAAGCTGGGGTGGGAGGCTGTGCTCTCTTCCAGGAAAGTCTGCTTGCGATAGCACACACTATGCTGCCTGGATGAAACTCCTCAGCATGGAATAGGGATACCTTGTATTCAAGGCTACCCTCAGACACATGGGCAGACGTGGAGGCAAGGGCAGGGCAGGGCAGGGTCAAGTGGAACAGAGAAATCCTGCAGCAGGAGCTGGGGTGGGGGCTGTCCTCTCTTGTGGGACAGTCTGCTCCTGGATAGCACACACTCACCTGCCTGGATGGAAACTCCTCAGCACAGAAACCCCTTCACTCATTCTTACAAAGATTGACATTAGCAGTAAATAGAATGAAACCTAATTTAGAAGGTAAAAAAAATTGATTTCTGGTTTTGAAATGCTAATTCTAGATGAAATATAATAATTATACCTTTAAAGCCAAGGATCAGCACCCTTGGAGGAATGGATATGATATACAATCAATATTGATCTCATGATCATGATAATTTGGATACGAGTTGTGATTTCCTGTGGCTTGGAGGAAAAATCAAAATGTCAAGTGTCTAAGTTGAACAAACAAGGTCACCTTAAAAGGGAACAAAACAGGGCATTCCTAGAAAACAATGTCTTTTCTAGTGTGATCCTTTCAGAATGTCCCTCCCTCTGGATTTCGCAGACGATATGGCAAAGGCAAGTTTTGGACAATTAATCTAGATCAACAAGAAGCATTCAAGATAACAGTTTGCTGTTATAATATTCATCATTCTGACTACAGGACATAGCAAATTTGGGGCCCTCTCCTCTATCCCTACTGGAGAACTGGCACTTTGGGAACCTATTCTGTTTGGATGGATACCTTGCTCAGCCCTAGATATAATAGGGTAGGACCTTGTATATACCCTTAAGCAATGTGCTTACCCTCTCTGAGGAGGTAATGGTGGGTGGGATGGAGGAAAAAGGAGGAAGGGAGAGAGTGGGAAATTGGATTGGTATGTATACTTAAAAAGTTTGTTTTTCTTTTTTAAAAATAAAAGAAAGAAAACTGTTTTCTGTCAGAAACTCTTGAGGAGCCTTTTTCAGGCCCCCTATCAAATATGGATCAATTGTTCCTGTCATAATCATGGGGGAAACTAATATCCCAATGCAACTAAACCTAATGCCTATTGTAATGATCATAGTGCTTTAGATAACAGAATAACTATACAAGAGATAACAAAGATTCAGGAAAATCCATTAAAGCAAATATTGTGGCAAACTTCTGTAATGAACAAAGACCAAAATTAGAAATACAAATAAATAAACACTGTCACTGAAGTTCTGGTAGACAGAAGTGCAGATTGTAACAATAATTGCACCAGATCTTGGCATCCCAAATTGTCTTCTTTAGTATATAAATGTTTCACTCTTAGGAATTGGAATTCTATCTCAGGTTAACAAAGTATGAGATGGGTTGAATATACAGGGTCAGAACTACAGAAAAAAAAGCCATATGTGGCTACAATAGCAACAAATATGTGGGGACATGATTTGTTACAGCAATGGAATACTCATATTAAAGTTTCTCTAGTCACGGGAAAAACATACATCAACATATATTTTGGGGAAAATATTACAAGGTATAATAAAGAACAGTCACTGAATATTCAGGCTGCACAAGAATAGTGCCTAATAGCTGCTGATCTTACAAAGGCAGCAGCAATTTTACCTTTAAAATTGTTGAAAAAACACACTGCATTTGGCTTCACAAGGACTTTTGACAATAGAGAACTGCAGGTCTTAGAGCAGTTGGTACAGGAGCAGTTAATGCTCAGCATATTGAAGAATCAATCAGACTTAGGAATTCTCCTCTATTTGTTGATAAAATAGAAATTTGGAAAATAAATAATGGTAACAGATCCAAGAGCTATTATAGAGCTGATTTAGCCATTGAGCTCTGTACAGTCTGGAATTCCATTGCTTTTTTATTGCCTAAATGATGAGCTATTAAAAATTATTAATTGTAAAGATTGTTTCTGACTATACCTTTAAAAGAAAAAGATAGAGAAAATTTGGTCTTCATAGTGTCTGCTTTTAATAATTCTCAGTCTGCTGAAATATTCTCTCATAGGAAATGATACTAGCCCCACTGTTAAAAATGATATGTAAACAATTTATTCAATCTACATTTTATCAGTACACAGATGACATTTTATTTCATTCAAATGTGGATATTTAGAAGAATGTTTGAAAAGTAAAGTATTCCTTTAGGGGGATTACAAATTGATCCTGAAAAAATACAAAAAGGGGAATCTCTTAATTGTTTAGTTTGTAAAATACATATACAAAAAATGTAGATCACAAAAGTTACAAATTAGGAGAGGTTGAATGTATACCCTAACTGATTTTCAAAGATTTCTATGGAGCATTTCCTATCTATGGCCCCAATATTGGGGTGGTAATTTCGGATGAACTGATTGCTTTGTTCAAATCTTAGGGGGTGGACAAGGACTGGAATAGTAATATGAAATTATCAGCTGAATCTGGGAGAGAAATGGGCTTTGATATAAGAGAACTTACAGAATATATATATGTGGGTCTTGTAGATCTGAATTTCAATTTTCATTCTGGGTATATCACCATCTAAGCATTTTCCTACAGAAAATGTAATACAGGGGAAGATATTAGCTTAGAATGGAGATTTTTACCACATTAACTGAGTCAAAATTAAAAATTTATATGTAAAAGGTTTCTGAGTTGATTTTAAAAGGAAAATTGATACTTAATCAATTAGTAGGAATACACCCAGCAGTAATGTAGTGCATATTAATAATGATGGAATTTACAAATTGTGGGCACAAGTGAACCCTGGAAATGAGCTTGCTATAAATTTTTGGGAGACATTGGCAATATGTGTCAAAAAGCAAGAGAATACAACTTAAAACGAGTGCTAAGTGGATCCTTCCTTGCATAGTATTGGAAACCCAATATCTGGAGCCACTACATTCTATACTGATTAAAATCAATCAAAGAAGGCCTGATAAAAATCAGAAAATCTAAGTAAAGTGAATTTAAGCCCTTATGATTCTGTCAAAAGTCAAAATGATATGCTATTTTCATGATATTAATGGATTTTAAGGAACCTATCAACATAGTTATTGATGCACAATATGCAGAAGAGTTGTTTTTGAAAAAAAGAGTTGTTTTGCATATTGAAATTGCTGAATTTTATACAAGATAATACATGTTGTCATTAGAAAAAGTGATGTGGGAGGGAAAGACTTTCATGCTACAGAGCTCTAGTTGAGGAATTTTATATAGGGAAAGTGAATGGGAAAAGGTGGGGAGATAAGGAAGACTGGCTCTGGGGACAGGAGTTGCAGGGTATAAAAGAGAGAGACATACAGACAGACTGCGACAGAAGAATGATAGATAGGAGGTAAGCAGGTCCCTTTTAACAGGGAATATAGTGAATGTGCACAAGAGGTGCACTTAGTGCCTACAAGCTGATGGATATACACCCCAAGGTCATGCAAGTACAGATGCCTAATATACTAACAATACAGAACTGACTTTACTATTTATTCAGTTACAAGAAATAATCAGGAATAAGAGTCATCCTGCATACCATAACACACATCAGACCCAAAATATGTCTGTCAGTTCCTCAAGCACAAGGCAATGGAGAAATTTATAAACTCAATTGAAAATGTGGTGGAGGCCTCAAAATTTATACAAAAAAATCATTTTAATAGCAATGTAAAGAAAACTTTTCCTACACAAAGCAACAAGAGAGGGAAATTTTAAGGAATGTCCTACTTATTCTTTATACAACCAAATACAACTGCCTGCAGGAAGTAACCCACAATGTTACAAATGAAATGTTAGCATTTCATTTGTATTTTAATAAATAAACCTTACCTGAGGATCAGAAAAGTAAACAGCCACACTAGGCAGTCTTACAGACCAAACAGCAATGATACCACACTTTAATCCCAGTAGCCACAATGACACATACCTTAATCCTAGTAGCCACGCTAGCTTGCCATAGAAACTGGGCAGTAGTGGTGCGTGCTCTTATCCCAGAAACTTAGAAAGGATTATAAGATGGGAGGAGAAAACTCTTAGTCTTGGTCTCATTATGAGGTTTCCTGGAGGCAGGATCACCATTTTCAAACTGAATTTGATGTAAGAGCCAGTGCCTGGCTGCTTTGCTATTCTACTCTTCAGTTTGAAACCCAATATCTGTCTCTGAGGTTTTATTAATCATGATTTACTAATGTGAATATAAGTAAGGAAATCTGGCAGATGGACATAGTTTATTTTGTAGACTTTGGAAAATTAAAATAAATACACAAAACATTGATAACTTTTCAGGTTTTCAATGAACAACTCTTTTGAATTTGGAAAGAGCCTATCCAGTAATCACACATTTGCTAGAAGGTAAAGCCATCATGGGTATAGTATACCTGTACAAATAAGAGGGACAATGTCACAGCATATTTCTCTAAGAAAATAAAAAATTTTGCTTATTACAATATAAAGCAAATTACAGTTAAGCTACAAAATACTTCAGGGCAAATAGTTATAGAAAGATCAAATTGAACTCTAAAGAATATGCTGAATAAATGAAATCGGTAATAAAAACCACCAAAATAAACTGTATAATGATTTAATAACTTTGAATTTTACAAATGCTAATGAAAAATGAATAACACCTGTGGAGAGATACTGAAATATAGAAAAAATACTGAATTAAATCAGATGTGTATACTTTAAAGATGCACTGACCTCAGAATGGAAACAAGGACATCTGTTACATGGGAAGGGATTTTGCTTTTATTTCCAAAGGAGGAGAAAATCTATGCATGTCATCAAAATTGAAAAAAAAGATTTGATTTGAACAAGAGACACCTCTTAATTAGAAGTATCAAGCAGCATGGCCATATAATCCAAAATGACCTATAAAACTAACAAATAATTTTCATTTGATCGATGTAACTTGCCAAAAGGGAACCTCCCCAAAATTAGGGTTGGGAAGGGTTTTGATTCTGTCTTATCAGGATGAATAAAAGCATTCATCTAAGGATCTGAAGACTACTGGAAAAGGGGAAATCTGAAGAAAAAGTAGAAAACATCCAGAAATAATATCTCAAGAAAAAGTAAACTAGAGTATTGACATATCACATTTCTAACAGTAAAAATATATAATCCTCCCAAATGTTTGCTTCTGCTTTTTCTCTACAAATATATAATGCAAATGGTCTTTTTGTAGTCCTACTCCAATTAAAAATTAAAGTTTTGCCTTTGGAATTGTAGTGTGGCTCTTACCTTCTATAAATTCAAACATGTTAGTAAAAGTAAAATCCCAAATCTCTGTCTCATGTTTTAAGAGCCACCAGATAAATGACATGGAAAAAAAAAACAAAATTTGAGAAATATTTTATTGCACTAATTCATAATATTTTGGTTTGCTATTGACTCTTTGTTTTTTCTTTTTTCTTTGTTATTAAATTATATACTTTTATAAATTTTCACCTCCTCCCCTCCCATTTTCCTTCCCTTCTCCCCATCCCCCCTCCTCCGCCCTCTCCAGTCTAAGGAGCAGTCAGGGTTCCCCTGCCCCTATGGGAAGTCCAAGTCCTTCCCCATCCATCCAGGTCTAGGAAGGTGAGGATCCAACAGACTAGGTTCCCACAAGCCAGTACATACAGTAGAATCAAAACCCAGTGCCATTATCCTTAGTTTCTCAGCCCTCCTTGTCAGCCATGCTCTGGGAGTCCAGTTTCATCCCATGCTTTTTCAGTCCCAGTCCAGCTGGCCTTGTTTGAGCTCCCATTAGATCAGCCCCACCATCTCAGTGGGTGGGTGCACCCCTGGCGGTCCTGACTTCCTTGCTCATGTTCTCCCTCCTTCTGCTCCTCATTTGAACCTTGGGAGCTCAGTCCAGTGCTCCAATGTGGGTTCTCTGTCTCTATCTCCATCCATCGCCAGATGAAGGTTCTATGGTGATATGCAAGATAATCATCAGTGTGGCTATAGTAAAGGACCAGTTCAGGCCCCATCTCCTCAGCTGCTCAAGGAGGCAAGCTGGGACATCTCCTTGGACACCTGGGAACCCCTCTAGAGTCCAATCTCTTCCCTACCTTCAAATGGCTCCCTTAATTAAGATATATACTTCCCTGATTATATATCTGATATCCACTCTTTCTCCATCTCAACTGTCCCATTCCCCCAAGCTCTCCCCATCCTTCCCTTCTCACTTCTCTCTCCCCATCTCTCCTTACCCCCATCCTGCCGCCACCCCTAAGCTCTCAATTTTTGTCTGGCAATCTTGTCTCCTTCCAATAACCAGGAGGATAACTACATGTTTTTTTGGGGGGGTTCACCTTCCTAATTAGCTTCTCTAGGATCATCTTAATCTATAAATATTATAAGATTTATACATATTGCATACATCATAATATTAATGGTGTAGAGGATTGTGTGTGTCACAACTCTTGACCTGCAATGATATCCTGACCTATCAGGAAGCCTGGTTACAATTAGAGCCTTAATAGGAGAGCCCAGCTCTAGAAAGTTAGAAACACAATAGCACAGCTCTGGATGGATAGAGCCACAATAGGACATCTCTGGAGTTGCAGAGCTGCACTAGGGCAGCCCTGTAGGGATAGAGCCACAATAGGAGAGCTCTAGAGGTTGGATCCACAATAGGACAGTTCAGCTCTAGGGGGAAAGGTATCCTGATTTGTCCAGACACCACGCTACCTAGAGCTACAATCCGACAGTTATGAAGGGGAAGAACACAATAGGGATGCTTGAAGACTAGAGCCACAATACAACAGTTCAGCCCTGGAGGGAAAAGTGTCCTGATTTCTCAGAAAGCCAGGATCACTGAAGTTGGGCTGAGGTTGTGGATGGTCTCCCTGCAAGAAATAGCAATCCCATTCATTTCTGAAGAACCACTACAGCTGAGTTCTGTTCTGTTCCCCTAAGGGAACCTCTTAGCCGAGCTATCTCTTTGGCCAAAGATGTTACTTCTTTTGCTAACACCCCTGCTAAACAGAAGAGCTTATAGAAATGTAGCAATCTCCTCTAGCTGCAGTGAAATTTGTTACTGTTTCTGCTCAGCCTTTATCAGCCCCATAAAAGAGAATTTCAGCAAGGTTTTTCAGCTTAGTCCCCTAAGAAAATGTCTCAGCCAGGTTCTTCCATTTGCACCAGAACATGGAATCATTACCCAAGGCTCTTTTTGAGAAGGAGGTTAGGAAGGAGAAGTTCAGGAGAGGGTGACGTCTCTGCCAGAATGATAAAGGACAGCTCCCAACTAAATATGCAGAGGAATTTATATAGGCCTTCTTAGGGTAGAGATTGTCCAGGGAGAAGAGCACTTGGTTAGTTTTCCCTACTCAGGAACTGGTTAGCTTAGTGGTCAGGGGGAAGAGAGATGGGTCTGATTTCAGAGTCAAACTGTATTTCTTCATTGGTCCTTTTAGCTCTTTGGCTCTAAAATTTAGGGCCAGGGCATATTTTTTTTTTTACTGCCGCTGGTTAGGGTATGTTTCTTCAGCACTGGTTTCAAAGTCAGGGCATGTTTCTATGGTTCTGGGTTCAGGACTGAAGATGTTTCTTTCCTTGGCTCAGGTCTCAGATCCAGGGTTGTATTTCTTTCAGTGGTTTGAGGTTCAGAGTCAGGATTCTTAGGGATTAATTGGTTTCCTGTTCTGGAATTGGTTGATTTTTTTTTTTTTTTTTTTTGCTTTACTGGTAGTGGCCCTTTTACCAACAAATGGTCATATAGAGTACTAAACTAATTCTTTAAAAAAAAGTTTCATAAACCTTTATGTACATAATTTTGGGAGTATGTAACCATGACCATGCCTCCATGCCTAACCATGACCATCATCAAAAGGAGGATGGGACCTCACAATGATGATTCCTCCAGGATTATGATAACACCATTAAGCTGTAAAACACCACCTAAAGATGAACTTTATACTACAAACTGCTCAGGACCATTTGAGGGGGCTAGTTGAGATGATCTAGTCTCACATACTACTCTAGCTAGGACTTGAGACAAGCCCTAAACTTTCCCATATGCAAAGGCTGAACAAAAATACGATACAGCTACCTCTCCCAGGACTTTGAAATATAACCCAAAATTCTTTTCAGGATCCCATTAAATAACATCAAAGGAATTCACTTAAAGAACACTATGCCCCATATTCCCAAGAGGTGGGATAGGTTGTTTTTCATCATTCAATGAATTTTGGGTATTTGTCATTGTTTAGGGGGATTGGTTACAATAAGTTATTGAAAATGGTTAGTAAAAAGTTAAACAAATGAGAATAGATTCAGGATTCTTGTTTTTAAATAAGGGAAAATAGATATATTATGAAGAGTAGATTATCGAATCTACTCTGAAAAGAAAAAAAGAAAGATATAGATACAAGATAAAAAGCTAAATTATTTAATCTACTTTTGCAAAATAAACCCTGTTAATTCTAAATATTTTGCATTGCATTGGACTTTTGTATATTATATATTGATACAAATTTGAGATTAATTTTTTCATCTGTACTGTACATACATCTCTACTAATATTCAAGATATTCTACCTATACAAATCGATGAACAATGTAATGCACATTTCTAATTCTTGGAAGTTACTACTAAAAACTCTTTAGGATAAAAAGAAAATAAAGTTTAGTAGGTAGTCACCTATTACAATCAAACTTATAATAATCTTAAGTATGTTTAAATGTCAGATTTATTTTAAATAGACATAGTGTCTTCAAACAATTCAGAGATCTATAGAGTATGGAATTTAAGATGTTTTAATAACATAGGCTCTTTTTTATGACAATGAGACATGTTTTCTCATGGCAATACCATTCTACTTCAGAGAAAAATAATAGACATCAAAGAAAACTTCCACATGGAATTTACTTATTTGTAGCAAAAGTAAGTCACTTGGGAAAATTATGCTCTTGCTTCAATTCCTGATGGATGCTGTCCAAATTTACAAGAAGGACATAAAAGAGAGTGTCTACAAATCTTTGCCAAAACAAATAAGGACAGTTCTTCAAAAATTCTGATATATATATATATATATATATATATATATATATATATGTCTTTAGAATATTTCTAGACCTGTAGGCCAAAGATACATACCCTGATGATGCAGAGGAACCATGGGTGACTGTCTAGGCTGCCAGCAGTTTTTGTCATTTAACACATATTTTGGAAGTTATTTGCTCACACTTCCTGCGTACACAGTTAATATTATTTTCTTCTTGAAGGAGTAGAATACTAGATAGTTACAGTTAAAGTATTTCTTGTTTACTAGACTCAGAAAAGAAATTCACTAAATAAATGTAAACTCTAGGAGGTTGAGAGATATAAAAAGCTAATTTTTAATTAGTAGTGCAAGTTAGAATAGAAAGTAAATTAGGTACAGCATTTTGAACTCACCAAGGTAAGATAGATAATGGGGTATTTTTCTCTGAACTTGTCAACTAGACATTTTTAATATATTTACATCCTGTATTCTTGTAGATAATTATCATACATATTTTATTTTATATAGATTTTCTTATATTAGTTAAAGCCTTCTTTTTTATTTAGACAGAAAAGGAAATGTAATGACGTTTTGTTTATATTTTAACAAGTAAAGCTTGCCTGAAGATTAGAGTGCATAACTAAGCCACTAGAGGCCAGGGAGTTGTGTAACACACCTTTAATCTCAGGATTGTGGACACAGAGGCAGAGGGATCTTGGTTAGTTCAAGGCCACCCTGGGCTACAAAAGATTGACTATGTCTGAAAAGAAACAGAGCTCACAAAAAGTTGATCCCAGCACTTAGGATCTGATGCCTTTAATCCAAGTCCTAGGGATGTAGAGACAGAATTGATATAGCTGAGCAGAGAGAGGAATAAAATAAGAGAAGAGACAGAAGCTCAGTGCATTCTGAGGTCTGGTGGAGACAGTTGCAGTCTGAACATGCAGTCTGAGGATAGTATTGCCCCTTTGGTTTGAATACTGGTAGGAATAAAAGGTCCCTCTATTGTATGGCTGCACTGCTTCTCTGATCCTTCAGTTTTCATCCCTTTATATCTGATTCCAGATTTTATTTATTAAGAATAATTAGAATTTGTGCTACAGGGTAACGTAGGAATACATTCTGGAGAGTCTGTAAATAGATATGCAGAGAAAGAGCTCATTACTACAATCAGAGAATGACAATGTGGGCATTATCTTTAAAAATGTTATCATTTAATATTTGGAATAATTAAATTTACTTTGAGAGTGAACATGTAAGTACAAAGTTCAAAGTAATTACATTACATATTTCATACTACAATTTCCATTCAAGAAGAGTAAGCTAAAAAGAGGAAGTAATTTGATCAAGAGAAAGGCATGAAGGCAAGAAAGCAAGAAGGGAAGAGGGAGTGAAAAATGAAAAAAAAAGGAAATATTTAAAGATGGAGCCAAAGAAATAGAATTAAACATTGCAATTTAATTACAGTAATTTATTTTTGCTTCTTTTTCATTTTGTACCTTAACTTAGTGAGTTTATTTTAGACAGAAAATATGTGGGTAGTCTAGTCTGTGTTTTGTGTCCTGACTCTCAGTAGAAATTGATCTGTACTCAATTTAGAATCAATAATTTTCAGAGTTTAAAGTTTACTTTCTTTTAAAGATACTTTGAAGATACATTTTTAGGAATATTATTATGTGAGTCGATTCAATGATTGGCTCAATTGAAATTACCAAATTATAATAGCTGTCAGTGTTGAATATGCTAGTAATAAGATCAATGTTTCAGAAAATTAAGGTATTTAAAGTACACACGGTCTTCTCTATTGATCACACATGGTAAACATATATACTCAGTAGCACACAGAAACATAAATAAAATATACATTTTTAAAAGAAATTTTTGAAGAAATGAATCAAGCTTTAAGACTGAGAAACTTCTATTATCTTATCTTTCAATAAAATTTATGTTAAAGAGACATTTTTCTCTTCTTTTAAGGTTCCTCCCAGTGGTTAGTATATTTGAAAGTCTGTGGGTATAGAAGAAAAATATGTTGCAATCTATTTTTTCATGCAATAATTTTCTTTGTTTATTTGTTCATTTCACTTGTTCTATATAATAAAAATCAATAATTTTCTATAATCTAAAAATCATCAGCACCTTGAAATTTGGCACTGTCACAGTGTGAATCGACCTATGAGTACAGAGTCACTAAACAGTGTAGAAAATTTAGTATAGCTATGGGAAAAGGCCAGTTCAGGCACCCTCTCCTCTGCTGCCCAAGGACATAGCTGGGGAAATCCCCTTGGACACCTGGCAACCCCTCTAGGGCCAGGTCTTTTGCCAACCCTAAAATGGCTCCCTTAGTTAAGATATATTCTTCCCTGCTCCCATATCCACACTTCTTCTACCTCAACCATCCCATTCACCCAAGCTCTCCCCAATCCTCCCCTTCTCCCTTCTCTCTCATCATCTCCCCTTCCCCCAACACCACCCCCACCCCTGTGCTTCCAACTTTTGCCCGGTGATCTTGTCTACTTCCAATATCCAGGAGCATAAATATGCTTTTCTTTGGGTTCACCTTCTTATTTAGCTTCTCTAGGATCATGAATAATAGCCTCAATGTCCTTTGTTTATGGCTAGAATCCACTTACGAGTACATACCATCTCACCCAGTAAAGTGTTTTCTATTTCCATCCATTTGCATGCAAAATTCAAGATGCCATTGTTTGTTACCTCTGAGTAGAACTCTAAAGTGTATATGTGCCACACCTTCTTTATCCATTCTTCTATTGAGGGATACGTAAGTTGTTTCCAGGTTCTGACTATTACAAATAGTGCTGCTATGAACATAGCTGAATAAAGCCATGCTGATCAATATCTTGCATATCACCATAGAACCTTCATCTGGCCATGGATGGAGATAGGGACAGAGACCCACAATGGAACACTGGACTGAGCTCCCAAGGCCCAGATAAAGAGCAGAAGGAGGGAGAACATGAGCAAGGAAGTCAGTGTACCGGCATTTACCGGTGGTCGGAGGGGTTTGGAAATAACCAAAATAGTCCTTTTAAAATAAATCAGTTTTAATAAAAGGAGAAATAAGGGAACTTACAGAACCAAGGGTCCAGCGAAGCAGAAGGTAACGCGGGGGACAGAAAAACAGGGCCCCTTCCGGTGCCCCGATCCTTTTTAAGGGTACCCTACTCCACTGGGGCAGCCACGCCCCTAAACGCAGGGATTGGGCCAGCTGCCCCAACATCTCCCCCTTTTGTCTAAATAAGGCAGATTCAGAAACCAAATACAACTATATACAACGGGAACAGATCATATAAAATTACAAGAAGTAAACAATATCAGGCTAGGAGCATATAACAAAAAATTTTACTAATCACTCTACTTTTGGAAGTCTAAATAATGTAGAAGGTAGCTACCATTATCTAATCTTCAACCCCATCAAAGATCTGAGAAGGAAAGTAATATTACCAAAGCAACCAGGAAGCACAAACGAGAAACTTCCAAAATGTGCAACAGAAGACAGAGACAATTGACTACCTGGGAAACCACACGAAATCTTGATAGCAATGTTGAGGCAACCAACTTTGGCTGAGGCCTGATAAAACCTGACATACCATTATACAACGGCAAGGAACCTTTAGTAGAACTATCCTATCCTGTCTTGGCAAGATAAGACAATTCTGTTTTATCCACTTATGGATATTTCATAGCTTAGTCAGTAATGGAGGTATGGGCTTTTCTTTGCCCAAAGGCCAGTTCTGCCAAGAAGAAGACAAACTCCCAGTGGAGTGTCTTTGGTGCTCAACGTTCTCTCAGGAGTAGAGCATTGTTGCCAGGAGTGATTCTGTCTCATAATTACAAAACTCTAGGTTAGATTAAAGGCCATGTTCTACAGCTCTTCAAAGAGGTCGAAGATTATGCTATCTATACTAAATACAACCTCTATGTGTCTAAAAAACCTGATTATCCTAAATATAAATATGACCAAAATATAATTCTCAACACTTATCTAACTGTATGACTAATAGAATAGACAACTGTGCAATAAATGAAGATAATGATTTCCAAATGTAAACAGGGTCATTACATAAATAATATCTGAGGTACAAATGTATATTGCAATATAGTAAACAATATCATTACATAAATAATATCAGAGGTAGAGATGTACATTGCAATATGGTATACAATGTCAATATAAAAATTGTTTCAAACAGAGGTAGTATCATACTCTCATACAATGTTCAATATATCAATATACAAGAATCAACACTCATATAGTTTTCAAAAAACAATAACTCACAAAAATCATTTATTCCTTCAGATCACCAGTTAATCCCTCCCCCCCCTTATTTGATATAAATATATATACATAATTTATACCCCTGAGTCCATATAAAGCCTTCCACAACCCGACAACCCTATACCAGCCACCAATTAGTGTCCCTAAACCTGAGGGTAAACTATGTTGGGAGGGGGGGCGTCGTCATCTAAGATTGCTTCCAGCTGACATAGGGGCGACTTTTCTTCTCAGGGGGTCCTGTGAAAGCAAAAGATGGTAAAATACCCAGGGTAACATTTCATCTAGGAAAAATGTGTCCAGCCTCTGAATATTTTTAGGAAATCAGGCCAGAATGTTGTCAAAATGTGCACTATTCAAAAGTGTTCTGTGCAGCTGGTACCAAAAAACAGGCCAAATATTAGCGCTACAAAAACATGACGTCATAATAACCAGTTGGAGTTGATATTGCGGGGCCCCATCTTCATCCTGGAAACTGCAAAGATTACTGAAGAAAAAAATTGTCGTTTGTTGCGAGAAAGATAAGAATTATCTACAAAGACACCTACAGACATATACGTGCATATCTTCAATGAAAGGTGCATTAAAGACAAACATAGATATGAGGGAAGGCAAAGAAGGCAAATATATTGGTACCATTATCAACATTATTGTTACTATTATTCTGTCTCATAACATGACTCCTAACCTGAGAAAGAAACTCTGAGAAATATTTTATAAACAAGCTTGGAATTGGAGGGGACTGGGCCAGAGTCCATCTCCAAGAAACCAGCTCTAAATATCTATAAAGAAATGCATATTGACACACATTCAAAAATTGTTTTTTATACTCACGGAGCTTATCCAATGTTAATGCTGATCCTTGATGGATTGCAATTGGTTTCCATCCATCAGTATTCAAGATATCCAGGGTCCCTCAGATCCTTTGAAGGTGAGCGTCTTCCTGTAGAGATAAGAAAAGAACCCTGCCCCTGAACTATAGGTCTCTTACCATCAGTATGTTCACCATCCTTGTGCATGAATTGTTATTTTTCTTTTCCAAGGGGCTTCTCCTCTTCAAACCGAACCTTTATTAACTTTGATGGTATCCACGATTTTTCTTCTCCTGTGGAGACAAGAGCAAAACCCCTTCCCCAACGCAGCACATCCCCTGGGTTCCATTGTGAGGTCAGCACATCCTTCAAATAAACTGGTTGATTTAATTCAACAGACTTTTCCATTATCCAATGTCTTTCTGCAGCCGTTGTCCCCTTCTCATTAGTGTTGAGAAAATTCAAGGTTAGTAAAGCATTATGTAATCTATTTCTGGGGGTATTTTCCACCCCCTTTTGTTTGTTCAACATATCCTTTATAGTCCTATTTGATCTTTCAATGACTGCTTGACCTGTAGGATTGTAGGGTATACCTGTAACACGCTTAATGTTGTAATAAGCAAAAAACCGTTTCATTTTCCTAGAGACATAAGCTGGACCATTATCCGTCTTTATTTGTGCAGGTATAACCATGATGGCCATAACTTCTAACAAGTCAGTGATTACTGAATCGGCCTTTTCTGAGCTTAAAGCAGTTGCCCATTGGAATCCTGAATAAGTGTCAATGGTATGGTGTACATATTTTAATTTTCCAAATTCTGCGAAGTGGAACACATCCATCTGCCAGATTTCTTTCCTTTTAGTGCCCTTTGGGTTAGTTCCTGCAGGCAGTGGTGCTTGGTTATAGAAAGAGCAAGTAGGGCATTTCTTTACAATCTCCTTAGCTTGTTGCCATGTAATAGAAAACTCTTTCTTCAAGCCTTTGCTATTGACATGCTTTTCATGAAATTCGGAAGCCTGCAGCACACTACCAATCAATAACTGATCAATTTCTGCATTACCTTGTGCTAAAGGACCTGGCAGACCCGTATGGGATCGGATGTGTGTTATATACATAGGGCAAAGTCTGTTCCTGATCATTTCTTGTACCTGGATAAACAATGAGGTTAGTTCAGTATCATCAGGTATGAATTCAGCAGTTTCAATATGTAAGATAACTCTTTCTGCATATTGTGAGTCAGTAACAATGTTAAGAGGTTCCTTAAAATCCCTTAGCACCATAAGAATGGCAAATAACTCTGCCTTTTGGACAGAATCGTAAGGACTTTGTTCCACCTTACTCAAGTCTTCTGATTTGTAGCCTGCCTTCCCTGATTTATTAGCATCAGTATAAAACGTGCGGACTCCAGTTATTGGAGCATCACGGACAATTCGAGGAAGAATTCAAGAAGTTCTCTTTATAAAGCTAAGCCTTTTGCTTTTTGGATAGTTGTTATTAATTTCTCCTAAAAAGTTAGCACAAGCTCTTTGCCATGGTTCATTATCTTCCCACAATTTTCGTATCTCATCAGCGGTGAAAGGCAAGTTGACGAAGTCTCAATTTGCCTTTTATGATTAGTTCAGAAACCTTTTCCACATAGGTTTTTAATTTCTTACTTGGCTTATGAGGTAGAAAGATCCACTCTAAGATAATATCATCTCTTTGCATTAAAATTCCTGTAGGAGAAATTTTGGAAGGCAATATGACGAGAATACAACTGAGTTCTGGATTCACCCTATCCACATGTGCTTCCTGCAATCTTTCTTCAACCATTGTCAGTTCTTTTTCTGCTTCAGCTGTTAATTCTCTGGGACTGTTTAGGTCTCTTTCCCCATCTAAGCTTTTGTTTAAGTGAATTATCATATCAGGTGTTATCCCAACAGCCGGTCGAAGGCTGGAAATGTCTCCCAACAACCTTTGAAAGTCATTAAGAGTTTGTAGTTGATCCCTCCTAATTTGTGCCTTTTGTGTCTTAATTTTTTGCAAGCCTATTCTATCACCTAGATAATCAACAGAATCTCCTCTCTGAATCTTTTCAGGAGCAATCTGTAATCCCCATGTATGCAGAACTATTTTCACCTCTTCAAACAGTCTTTCTAAGGTATCCATGTTTGGATCAGACAATAAGATGTCATCCACATAATGATAGATGATAGATTTGGGAAACATCTTGCATATTATTTGTAATGGTTGATTTACAAAGTATTGGCACAGGGTGGGGGAGTTCAACATGCCCTGTGGGAGGACGGTCCACTGGTATCTCTTGGTAGGTTGAGAGTTATTATAAGTAGGCACTGTGAAGGCAAACTTTTCTCTATCTTTTTCTTGTAAAGGTATGGTGAAGAAACAGTCCTTCAAATCAATAACTATGAGAGGCCATCCTTTTGGTAATAAAGAAGGCAGAGGAAGTCCAGATTGCAGAGAGCCCATAGGTTGAATAATCCTGTTAATAGCTCTGAGATCCGTCACCATTCTCCATTTACCAGATTTTTTCTTAACCACAAATACAGGAGAATTCCAAGGGCTGGTAGATTCTTCTATATGCTGATAATCCAATTGCTCTTGTACTAGCTGTTCTAAAGCTTGCAACTTTTCCTCAGATAAAGGCCATTGTTTTGTCCATATCGGTTTCTCAGTCAACCATTTTAGAGGTAGGGCCGTTGGTGATTCTGGAGGGGCATCCATTGGTTTGTGTTCTTGTACAGCCCGAATGGCTGGTTTTCGCCATCTGTAATACCTTTTGATGTTTTCCTCAGAAATATGTTCTCTAGAAGCAGCAGGAATGTTAATTTGAGTATTCCATTGCTGCAATAAGTCACGATCCCATAAATTTACTGCAATATTAGCTACATATGGCCTTAATTTTCCTATTTGTCCTTCTAGTCCTATGCATTTAACCCATCTCGTACTTTGTCTTACTCGAGATAGGGTCCCAATTCCCAAGAGTCGAACATTTACATCCGGTAGTGGCCAATACGGATGCCAAGATTCTGGAGTAATGATACTAACATCCGCTCCTGTGTCCAGCAGGCCAGTAATGAAAATGCCATTTACACACATTCTTAACTTTGGTCTTTGATCACTTATAGAAGTTTGCCAAAATACACGTAATTCATCTTTCGAGCTATTTTTGCTTCTAACAGCAGACATGGGGATTTCTAATTGTCCTGACAAGGCATGTTCTCCGATGTAACGGGAAATGACTGTACCACGTTCGCCATGGGGGCCTGCGAGAGGCCCCCCATAGCATTTCCCACCTGCAGCGGATTTCCTTGCCTATCTCTTGACGATCTGCATTCACTGTCCCAGTGCCTACCTTTCCCACATCTCCTACATAACCCTGAAGGCTGAGGCCTCCTATTCCTGTTATTCCTGGAAAAGGCATTATTATTATTATTATTATTTCTGTAAATCCTTTGTCTGCAATTCCGTTTCATATGTCCCATTCTGCCACAATTAAAACATTTGGTATTTTGATGTCTCCTTTTACCTTTGGCAATGGCTTCTTCTACCCAGGTGTCGGTGTGAAACTCAGCCGATTCAATATTCATTGTATGTAAGACCCATTCCTCCAGGGGTGCTGATCTGATCTTTAGAGGCGTCAAAACCCTTTTGCACTCTACATTGGCATTCTCATAAGCCAAGGACTCAATTATTACATGCCTTGCTTCTGGGTCAGATATCCCTATTTGTACAGCTTTAGTTAGTCTATGTAAAAAGTCAACAAATGGATCTCTTAGACCCTGTTTAACTCTGATATATGATTCTGTTCTCTGTCTTGGGTCTTGAACCCTGTCCCAAGCCTTCAAGGCTGAGGTAGTACATATGGATAAAGTGTGTTCATCATAATTAGCTTGTTCTAGAGGATCAGAATAAAGTCATTCACCCATAATTTGATCTAGGGTGATGTCAACTCCCTTTGATCTTTCCTGCTGTTCTAAAAGCCTAGCCTCTTGTCTGAACATACACTTCCCACTCAATTGAGGTCCGTTCTCTAAAACTGCTGAGACTAGGTCCAACCAGTCCCTTGGTGTGGGGTTCATGGTTATGGACCAAGACTTTAGCATCTCCTTAACAAAGGAGCTATGCATCCCAAAATTCATAACAGCTTGTTTAATTTCTTTCAGATCATTCATACGGATGGGTTCCCATTTATATTCCTTGGTGACCTTAGGGTTTTTAGAACCAGTCACCTTTTCTGTAGTTATCACTGGGAAAATAGGTAGAGTTCTGTTAAAGCTATCCCGGAGAGTTCTATTTATCGATGGGGTTGGGACTTTCTTCTGTACTATTTGCTCCTGTTCATGAGAGTCCATAATTTCCTCGATCTTTTCAAATCTATTTACCATTGCCTTCTGCAATGCCTCAATCTCTTGCCCAGTATTATGTTCCAAGGCTTTCATAGAGGATTCAAAGGTATGAAGTTTGTCCAACACCGATAACGTCTCATCCTTTGACAGAATTTTTATGGCATGAATGGTGCCATCTTGTATTGAAATTCTGTCCAGTAATCTTTCATAGCCCTTTGATAAAGTCTTGTTAATACATTCAACGGTTCGAATCTTCTCAGATAATGTTTCAGTTCCTACCGACAGGGATTGCAACTTATGATTCAAATTCTCAGATAATGTTTCAGTTCCTACCGACAGGGATTGTGACTTATGATTCAGATCCGCTGTTCCTGCCTCCATATCTTGCATTTTCCTCTCAAGTGGTAAAGCCATCTCAGAGAGAGATCTGTTATTCCTTTCCTCATGAGATTCAAACTTCTCCTCGAAAGCTTCAAATCATTTACAAAACTCTTGCATATTTTTCTCAATTGACAAAGCCATCTCAGAGGAAACTCTATTATTCCTTTCCTCGAGAGCTGCAACTGTCTTTTCAAGCTGTTTATTAGTGTTTTCCAAACCAGTTATGTCCTTGTTTAGTTTTTTAACTCCTGCCTGTAAGGACTCTATCACTTTTCTATCTTCCAACCACGTTGTAATGAAAAAAATAAAAATAAAGAAGATACCAAGCCCTGTAAATATCCAGCCAAAGGAAACCACATCTGTATCGCTCAAAAATTCAGTCATCATGTAATTAAACAAATTATAGAATCCTTTAATAGTGATATTATCAGACATTTTCAATTGGAATGCTTAATTTCAATCAAATAAAAAATTACCTGTAATTACCGTTGTCTGCCAATAGATGGCGCAGTGCACCTAGGTTCATGTGTTTTTGGGAAACCAAAGATGGCATCGCACGCAGAGTTCACAGTGGCTGGAGAAGCTGCGGCGGTGATCCGCTAGCTTAAAATCAACGTTGAATCTCTGCAAAAGCTGCACAAACAGCTGGCGGGCGAGCAGGCAGAGATACGCTAGCTTAATATCAACGTTGAATCTCTGCAAGAGCTTCACAAACAATTTGGAGGGCGCCCTGGCACCCTGGGGGGGAGGGGCATGTGCGCGCGGAGCTCCCAACAACCGGTGGCTGGACGGGGCTTTAAACAAACAAGGGGGAACAGCTCCTGGGCGGAGCAAAGCAGCAGGTTGGGTACCGCTCAATCTGCTGACTAGAATTGAGCCGGTTCAGCCCGCCTGCAAATTGCGAGTAGAAATCTGCCCACTGCAGCAGACTGTGGGGTAGGGGTGGTCTCCAGTGGGTACTTTCCCCGGGGTTCTGCCCCACGTAGCGGGCGCCAAGTGTACCAGCGTGTACCGGTGGTCGGAGGGGTTTGGAAATAACCAAAACAGTCCTTTTAAAATAAATCAGTTTTAATAAAAGGAGAAATAAGGGAACTTACAGAACCAAGGGTCCAGCGAAGTAGAAGGTAACGCGGGGACAGAAAAACAGGGCCCCTTCTGGCGCCCCAATCCTTTTTGAGGGTACCCTACTCCCCTGGGGCAGCCACGCCCCTGAACGCAGGGATTGTGCCAGCTGCCCCAACAAGTCAGGACCACTAGGGGTGTGTCCACCCATGGAGATGATGGGACTGATCTAATGGGAGCACACCAAGGCCAGCTGGACTGGGACTGAACGAGCTTGTGATCAAACCAAACTCTCTGAATGTGGCTAACAATGAGGGCTGACTGAGAAGCCAATGATAATGACACCAGGTTTTGATTCTACTGCATGTACTGGCTTTTTGAGAGCCTAGTCTGTTTGGATGCACATCTTCCTAGACCTGGATGGAGGGGGGAGGGCCTTGGACTTCCCACAGGGCAGGGTACCCTCCCCTCTGTTAGGACTGGAGAGGAAAAGGGTGAGGAGTGGGGGAGTGGGAGGAAAATGAGAGGATGGGAGGAGGTGGAAATTTTTAATAAATAAGTTAAAACAAGAATAGGAGATAGTTACAGATCAGTAATCAGATATTTAGGAAGAGGTAAAAAATTAGCAAATTCACGCACATTTGCAAAATGTTATGTTTGTAAAATGCAAAAGAAATCTAGCTGCCATAATTAAAATGTTTTTTTCTGTGCCTATATTTAGAGACTGTTTTGTAAGTTGTTTCCAAACACTCTTGCCTAAATGCAAATCTCAACAATTTTCACAAGTGACTGAAGAAAACTGACAACTTATAAGTGATTGCATGGTGCCAATCATTCTACTGTCCTTAAAAATAAGTTTGTAGCATTAAAAGAGAAAACATAATTTCCATTAATAAAATATTATATTTTATTATAACAAATATAGAATTGGTTGTCTAGATTAGACACTCCAATTAAATAAATTGAAATATCTAAGTTTAGTAAAGTTTTAAGAGTTAATAGTTACCAGTATTGGTGTTCTTTCAATTCTTTATACTTTAGTAGCTACTTCATTGAATTATATTTCCATAAGAGCATGATTCATAAATACTCAAAGTATTAGAACACACTGGGTAACTGTTAAGCACTTGGTTGTTTTTTGAATAGATAAAAATATTTTCTTTTGCCGGGCGGTGGTGGCGCACGCCTTTAATCCCAGCACTCGGGAGGCAGAGGCAGGCGGATCTCTGTGAGTTCGAGACCAGCCTGGTCTACAAGAGCTAGTTCCAGGACAGGCTCCAAAGCCACAGAGAAACCCTGTCTCGAAAAACAAACAAAAAAAATTTTTTCTTTTGTACATAGATCAATGATTGTTGCCAAAGAGATTATTACTAGTCAAGTTTTGGTTCTATTACTATATTTTCTAAGAATCAAAAAAACAATAATAGGAATTTCATATATACTACCAAATTTTAATTTATAATTAATTTCAAGACATATTAAAATATTCTTAAATATAACAAAGAGGTCATGGAGTATTATTCAATTTGCAGGTATGTCCATATATCTTCAAATTCTGAAAATAACCATGCAATCTTTCCTAAAACTAAAGAAATTTGCAACTAAAGAAAATATTATCACCTTCAATATATACAAGTAAATAGAAACTCACACATATCTAATATATATGCGTTTGTATGTACATATATGCATACGTACACGAGGGTTATCTGTATGCTAGCCTATGTTATAAATTCAGGTTTTTAAAAACATAATATTAATCCAGATAATTAGGATTTATATTATTTTACATTCATTTAGAAATGATAATGGTATGGATAAATACAAGATATTATTATTAAAAGCTAATTTTCAATTTAATGATGATATAACTTACTCTTCATCAAATTATTTTTGTGTATATATTCATATTTGGGATATTCACATTATGAACATTAACATTGCATTAATTGACTTGTATAAAACATGTATACATTAGCATATACCATATATTATAATAATGATCTCTTAAGATATTTCTAAGCAATGAGATTTCAGGTGATTCTTATATTTCATATTCTTGTACAAGAATTATAGAATCAAATAAGCTTAGGGAAGTTATCATTTATATTTTTATAAATGTCTAAAAACAATTGGTACAAATAGTTGATTTTGGAAATTTTCATGTATATTTATGATAAAGTACTTTCTAGTCTTGGGTTTAATCTTGAGTTCTTTGTTAAGTGTGTCCTTTTAATGCATGAAAACCATGTGGCATTAATTAGGAGAAACACAGTTGGATTATTACAATTGCTGTGAACTGTGTCATGTTTTGTATACAGTTAAAATGCACCTGCAAATACAGGAAACAGAAAAAGAAGAGAACCTGAATAAATTTAATTTGGCTAAAAATGAAAGAACTGAAAATAAAGGCATGATTAGAAAATTAGTTTCTTTTTTATTTTTCCATATTGATTGTTTTTATAAGGGGAATTAAAAGTCAAGAGTTTTCACCCTGCTGAATACAGGTGTTTTGTGCCTTTTTTAGATTTAGTCTTGTTTAAATGCAGTAAATGGACTATTGACCTTTCAAGATCCCCTCTAGGCCTATCTTTCAATAAACATCTACATGAATAGAAAGGGGAAATATGACAGATCAACCTTAACTTACACATAAAATGTATTTCTAAAATTGAATGCATGATTGGGTACAAGGTGAATAATTATAAACAAAGTATTATTTTCTTAGTTGAAATTTCACATCCGTGTTTCTCTACAAGAACATGTGGCCATAACGTAAAACGAATGTTGAATTTAAGAATTCTAACATATTCTTCAAGTAACTACATAGTTATAACATTTTATAGCTTGCACGCTTCTTTTTTTTAAAGATTTTATTTATTTATTATGTACACAAAAATCCACCTCCATGTATGCCTGCAGGCCAGATGAGGGCATCAGATCTCATTACAGATGATTGTGAGCCACCATGTGTTTGCTGGGAATTGAACTCAGGTCCTCTGGAAGAACAGTCAGTGCTCTTAACCACTGAGCCATCTCTCCAGCCCATTGCACTCTTCTTAAATAAGTTGTAAGGTTTATTTTTAAGTGAAGACAATTCATGACTTATATAATATGTGCTAAAATATAACTCCATTGAATTTATGTCATCAAGCGATCTTGTTTACTATAGATATAAATGAAGATTTGATGTATTCATGTGTGCATTGATTAAACTAATATAATTTCTGTAAGATTTGTAAGAATTTGTTTGTTTCTGTTTTAAAATATATAATCAGATTATGTAGTCTGCTAATATAGACCCATCAAATTTTCATTCTGATAGACTTATAACAGATAAAAAATAAATTTTTGAGTCTTATTTTATTACGGATATTTAGACAAAATCTAAACATGACAAATCTCTTAATTTTTCAGAGAATGTTTGAAATTCAGAAAATGAACTGCCCAATTCTCAGTATATTTCAAAATTTATTGTAATTTTAATGGAATATTTGATAGATAACACATTCTTATACTATAAAACTAGCCAGTGATTCAATTGAATCATTCCTGAAAAATGAGGGCCATTGGTGTTTTCTTAGAGCAACATTTAAACTATACAAAACAAAACAGAGTTACACTCTATAAAAAATACTAATTTGGAAAACTATATCCTGAAAAATCAATTACATAAATGTAGTTTGATTTTAAAGATTTCCTTAAACTTAAGGAATCTGAAAGTTTTATTTCAATTGTATATCACTGGTGAATACATAAAGCTATTAGCTAATAATGGAAATACTGTTGGAATAAAAAACAAATGAGTGTGCATTTAAAGCTGCTTAATTCACTTTGACTACTTAATAAATATCAGCCATTTGAAGTTAAATCCAATGAAGCCTTAGATAACAGTTGTCCTACCCAAGCAGTGATTTATGAGTACTAGTCCTATCAGTTTCAACAGCAATTAAAGTTCCCAGATCACATATATTTGGGAAATTCTACATATCATCTTTGCCTTTTGTTCATGACAATATCTTTTGAGATTTTATTTGATCAAAGGGAAATCACAAGAAATTTACAAGGCAAACAAAATTTGACAAACTTCTTCTGATTTTGTAATAAATGTAACAAGAAATATTGTTTTCATTATAATACCAATCTTAATACAATGAAAGTAATATTATTTATATTTCATATTATTTGTATTTGGTAACTTTAAACTGTGATGCCTCTTCACATTTCTGATATAAATGACCAAAATTATTATAGTTATTAAACCAGGACAGAATACTAGAAGAGCTTACACACACACACACACAAACACGCATGTTCATATATATATATTATACATATACATATGTTTTTGTGTGTGTCTATGTGAATGCTTATATAATTCAGGGTTCTGTAGAGGAACAGATCTGATTATAGAATATATATATTTATTAAGTTGTCTTACATTCTGTTTCCCACATATTTCAATGTCTCTATACCAAAACAAATCCATGATTCCAATAGTTATAAAGTCAACAATATGGAGCTCATCTGGTTTTCATTATAAATCAGAATCTCGAGAAAATAAGGCTCTAATGACTATGAAGACATGGACTTTCCAGGGAAAGTGAGACTAAGCAGGCTAAGAGAACAAGCTACCTTCATATAAGACCTTTATAGGGTGCTAGAAGAAGGCTAGGCTCAGATTAAATAAAGATTTTACCATCTCAGGAGATCTGGATTATAGGTAGTTCTTTCCACCTAAATTACCTAAAGGGAAAAAAAATCCTTCAAAAGTGTGCCCATTATCTGTATTTTAGTTGATTTCATATGTAGTCAAGTTGACAATTAAAAATAGCAATCACAACTCTATACCATGTCAACTTGTAACATAATCATATCCTATTAAATAATTTTACAAATCATTGCAATAACTTAATGATAGTTACTCATAACATGATATAACTACAATTGCAAATGCATTATATATTTATCTGGGATAAAATTCAACCTACTATGATAGAAATATCCCTTGCATAACCTCAAATTCACTATAAATTTTAGAATGATTAGCAATGTCCATTAGGGTCATACCTTTAGTATCACAACTTAAAATATGATAACCACTGATATTCTTCTTATTGATGTTATATTTCCTGGTTTAAATATTGAAGGAAGAAATCACACTTAACCACACACATTCTCAACAAAATATTATAGAAAAATTGATGTCAATTATATTCCTCATTTCTACAAATAATCATATGATCATTGCTTATATTTATAACTAATTTATACTACCCATTCTGTATTTATTCCATTTTCAGCAAACACCTCAACAGATCTTGATTCTTTTCTGGAAAGAGTGACCCATAGTGTCTTTCCTGAAGGGTCAGTGCTAGCATTAGGTTGTTATAGTTTTCTATCAAATTTAATCACCAGACATAGTAGCATCAGGAGATGCCCAAAATGATCTCCAGACTCCAGATGTAATATTTCTCAGATCCATTTTAGGGAAGCAATTCAATTTCCTTTTGATCATCTGTCACAAACAAACAGAAAATACTTCCATCATTTGTTATTCCTTTCTTATCTTTTGGCTTAATGTCATCAGAAATCCAAAATAATGAAAAATTAGTCAAAACTCCCAGTTCAATGGAAAGCTTGTGGCATTCTGCTATAGGATCACTAATTGAGAAGCAATATACTAAAAGACCCAGATATGTCTCTCTTGAGAATATACCCATGGGATGCTCAATCATATGACAAGCCCCCTTGCTCCATGATGTTCACAGCAGTTTTATTTGTAACAGCCAGAACCTGGAAACAATGTAGAATGGATAAACAACCTTAACTGAATAACGAATAAAGAAAATGTAGTACATCTACATAATAAAATATTAATCAACAGTTTAGAAAATGACTTCATGAAATTTGAAGGCAAGTGGATGAAACTAGAAACAATCACCCTGAGTGAAATAACTGAAATGAAGAAAAACAAGCATGATATATACCCACTTATAAGTGGATGTTAGCTGTATGATAAAGGATAACCATGTTACAATCCACAGACCTTGAAAGGCTAGGTAATAAGAATACCTCAAAAGACGATGTGGAATCTTTTTGCAAAACATAAATTGAAGTGATCTCATTGATGGACTGGGGACAGTTTGGATGGCAACATGCGGGTTAAAGGTGAAGATGTATGGATGGGGGAGGATTGATATTGATGTCTATAAAGGGGTATTTCAGGGTAAGTTAAAAACCTGTTGCAAGAGGAAGTCCCAGGTATCTACAGGATGACCCTGTTAATATTCCTTACTACACTCTTTAATTGGTCATCTCCTGTGATCAGGTAAGACTTCTAGTGAAGGATTTAGGAGTTCAACCAAGTAACATAATCTTTAACCTATAATCTGTCCTGCCTATGGATTATACTAGGGTAAGTGTGGTACAGAGATTAGAGAAGTGGCCAGCAATAGTCTGGTCCATACTGAGAACCATGCCAAGAGATTATGCTCATCAATAACACTTTCCAGAATGAGAGAACCCATAGGCTGGATAGCTGAGAGACATAGGAATGAACCAAACATATTTGGCAGAATAAAAAAAAATGTCAATGTATTGCTGCCTAATGATATTCTACTGTGTTCATATATTGGTGCCTAGCAGAATTTTCAACATAGACGCCTAATCCAATAACTTGTGGAAACTAATACCAGCTTAGG
The DNA here is from genome assembly GCF_903992535.2 of Arvicola amphibius. Lineage (NCBI taxonomy): Eukaryota > Metazoa > Chordata > Mammalia > Rodentia > Cricetidae > Arvicola > Arvicola amphibius. The sequence continues at coordinate 76,835,248 of NC_052065.1, read as the reverse complement.
GAATCCTATTGAAGACAGGGATGAAAAATTACATGAGACAGGGGAGTTGGGGACATCATAGGAAATACACAGAATCCACTAAGTTGTGCTCATCTGTGCTCACAGAGTCGAAACTAACAATTAGAGAGGGAGGCTTCATGTGCCCAACATATATGTGATAGTTGCAGAGCTTATTTATCTTAGGGCACTTCTATGAGAGCAGAAGTTGTCTCTAATGCTTTGACAGGCATTTGGTAGCTTATTTCTCATACTGGGTTGTCTTGAAAGCCTTAATACAAAGGAAAGTGCTTAGTCCTACATGATACACCATGTTTTGTTGGCATTTATGAAAACTTGCCCTTCTCTGAAAAGAAATGAGAAGAAGTAGATTTTGGGGGTTGGCATGGGCAGAAAGGATGGCTAGGAAGGGAATAGAAATTTGAAGAGAAGAAGGAGAAGAAACTGCAGTTGGTAAATAAAAATAAATAAATAAAATTTATAAATAAATGAAAATAACCAAAAATTAAACTTCTAGGACAGCTAAACTTAAGGTCACAGAAACAGGATGCAATATTGTCCTAGTGGGTCTCTAGCGGTAATAGTGAGTAGTACATATTCCCTTTCCATCCCTGATTCTTAGACACATGAATCCTGGGTAAAAAAGAAACCATACCATAAATTGGACACTGATGCAAAGCTTATCATACTTTATGAAGTACTCTTTCTAAGGCTTCCAAGCTAATAAATAATAAATCTATATCTTCAAAAAGCCATTTCAACATTTTATCATGGCAAATGTTTCAGGATGGTGGGGAACAGAGTAAGAGCAATGGATTTAATGGCCATGAGCTTATAACTGAGCTTCTATAGTTGTGAACTGAGTTACTTGGTCAGAAGGAATATTATGTGGAAACACATGATGGTGGATAAGACATTCTGTTAGTCCACAGATGGTGATTTTCTCAGAAACGTCAAATGTAGAAAATCAGTTGCCCTCCTATACACAAAAGATAAAGAAAACAGAGAGAAATCAGAGAAACATCACCTTTCATGATAGCCACAAATAGCATAAAGTATCTTGGGGGAACTCTAACCAAGGAAGTGAAAGATCTATTTGACAAGAACTTTAACTCTTTGAAGAAAGAAATTGAAGAGGATATCAGAAAATGGAAGGATCTCCCTTGCTCTTGGATTGGGAGAATGAATATAGTAAAAATGGCAATTCCACCAAAAGCAATCTATAGATTCAGTGCAATCCCATCAAAATCCCAACAAAATTCTTCACAGACCTTGAGAGAACAGTAATCAACTTTATATGGAAAAACAAAACAAACAAAAAAAACAGGATAGCCAAAACAATCCTATACAATAAAATTACTTCCAGAGGCATTACTATTCCTGACTTCAAACTCTATTACAGAGCTACAGTAATGAAAACAGCTTGGTATTGGCACAAAAACAGGGATGTTGACCAATGGAATTGAATCAAAGACTCAGATATTAATCCACAAACCTATGAAAGCCTGATTTTCAACAAAGGAGCTAAAAGTATACAATGGAAGAAAGAAACCATCTTTAACAAATGGTGCTGGCATAACTGGATGTAAACCTGTAGAAGAATGAAAGTAGCTCCATTTCTATCACCATGCAAAAAACTCAAGCCCAAATGAATTAAAGACCTCAATATTAATCTGACCACACTGAATCTGATAGAAGTGAAAGTGGGAAGTAGTCTACAACACATGGGCACAGGAGACCACTTCCTATGTAGAACCCCAGTAGCCCAGACAATAAAAGCAACAATGAATAAATGGGAACTCCTGAAGCTGAGAAGCTTCTGTAAAGCAAAGGACACTGTCATTAAGAAAAAAAGGCAACCTACTGACTGGGAGATCTTCACCAACTCCACATCAGACAAAGGTCTGATCTCCAAAATACATAAAGAATTCAAGAAATTAGACTTTAAAATGCTAATTAACCCAATTAAAAATGAAGCATTGAACTGAACAGAGAATTCTCAACAGAAGATGTTCGAATGGCTAAAAGACACTTCAGGTCATGCTCAACCTCCTTAGCAATTAGGTAAATGCAAATCAAAACAACTCTAAGATACCATCTTATGCCTGTCAGAATGGCTAAAATCAAAAACACCATTGATAGCCTATGCTGGAGTGGATGTGGAGTAAGGGAAACACTAATACATTGTTAGTGGGAATGCAAACTTGTGCAACCACTTTGGAGATCAGTGTGGAGGTTTCTCAGGAAACTGGGAGTCAACCTACTATAGTACCCAGCAATTCCACTCTTGGAAATATACCTAAGAGATGCCCAATCATACTACAAAAGCATTTGTTCAACAATGTTCATAGCAGCACTATTTGTAATAGCCAGAACCTGGAAACAACCTAGGTGCTCCTCAATAGAAGAATGGATAAAGAAGGTGTGGCACATATACACTTTAGAGTTCTACTCAGCGGTAAAAAAACAATGACATCTTAAATTTTGCATGCAAATGGATGGAAATAGAAAACACTTTACTGAGTGAGGTAACCCAGACACAAAAAGAGGAATATGGTATGTACTCACTCATAAGTGGATTCTAGCCATAAATAAAGGACATAGAGCCTATAATTCTTGATCCTAGAGAAGCTAAATAAGAAGGTGAATCCAAAGAAAAACATTGTTATCATCCTGGATACTGGAAATTGACAAAATTGCCGGGCAGGGGTTGGGAGCATGAGGGTGCGGGTGAGGTGGAGATAAGGGGAGATGTGGGAGAGAAGGGAGAAAGAGAGGATGGGGAGAGCTTGACTGAATGAGAGGGTTGGGATGGAGGAGGGATGGTTGGGAGAGCAGGGAGGTATATATCTTAATTACAGGAGCCATTTTAGAATTGGCAAGGGACTTGCCTCTAGAGGGGTTCCCAGGTTTCCAAGGAGATGTCCCCAGCTTTGTAGCTTGGGCAACAGAGGAAATGGTGCCTGAACTGGCCTTGTCCTATAGCCACACTGATGATTATCTTGCATGTTTCCATAGAACCTTCATCTGGTGATGGATGTAGATAGAGACAGAGACCCACACTGGAGCACTGGACTGAGCTCCCAAAGTCCTAATGAGGAGCAGAAGGAGGGAGAACATGAGGAAGGAAGTCAAGACTGTGAGGGGTATGTTCACCCACTGAGACGGTGGGACAGATCTAATGGGAGATCACCAAGGCCAGTTGGAATGGGGCTGATGGAGCATGTGATCAAACCTGACTCTTTGAATGTGGCTGATGGTGGATAATGACTGAGAAGCCAAGGACAATGATGCTGGGCTTTGATCCTACTGCATGGACAGGCTCTGTGGGAACCTTGTCAGTTTGGATGCTCACCTTCCTGGACCTGGGGGAAGTTGGGAAGACCTTGAACTACCCATAGTGTAGGGAACCCTGATGCTCTTTGGCCTGGAGAGGGAGGGAGTGGGGATGTGGTTGGATGGGAGGGTAGGGAAGTGGGAGGAGGGGAGGAGATGGACATTTTAATAAAAAATTAAAAAAATAATAATAAATAAATATTAATTTTAAAAAAAGAAAGAAAAGGCAAGTTCATAATGTGCAATTCCCTTATGAATGCTGTGAATATGTTTTATTACCATTGGTTAATAAAGAATCTTCTTTGGGCCTATGTCAGGACAAAATATATCTAGGTGGGAAGTCTAAACAGAGATATAAAGAAGAAGTTGGCAGAGTCAGAGATATGGCATGTAGCTACCAAAGGAGACAGATGCTGGAGTAACTTACTGGTACACTACAAGCATTGTGGTGATACATAGATTAATAGAAATGCCTTAATTCAAGATGTAAGAGTAAGCTATAAATATGCATGAGCTAATTGGCCAAACAGTGTTGTAATTAATATGGTTTCTGTGCAATTATTTCAGGTGTGGGAGCTTAGAGAATGAATTAGCAGCCTCAGACTACAAAATGGTATGCTAATGTGGGGCAGCTACATCCACATAAAACCTGAGATAGCTTGAAAAGTAATTCTAGACACACACAGAGAAAAAAGAAACAGAGTTCAGCATGGGTAGAAGCAAACAGAGGTAAGAGTCCATTAAGAGAAGGCTTCCTGATTCAGTGGTAGTAGCAAAAACTGTGCAGCTCCTTTAAGAAAACTTCCTGGTTTTTCCAAGTTGCACAAACAGCTCTGGCTCTTTCAGGAGAATGAGCCCTTGAATGGGGCTTGTGACAGCATGCTGCAAGTTACTTGGTGGCAGCATGGTCCAACTGCTTCTCAGAGTTACGGTAGTGAAGATGGCTACCACCCAGCAATCCTAGAGCTGGCCATATTGTAAGGCTGAAAGAGGCAGAACCAGTATCCAGGGCCATTGTGACCAAACTGCTTACCATTTTATAGAGCTCCTGGTTAGAAAATGATTATAGATACACAATAAAGAAAGATTCAGATGAAAAAACTCTCAAAATACAGTGTTTAATGAATGTTCTTAGGCTTGGGAGAGAAGGAAAAGGTATAAAGATAGTTATATAAAAAAGTAAAACAAAGTCTTTAAAAAGACAGAGTACACACAGTCAAACATTAAAGGAATAAAAAATATACAGAGAGTCTGGATCATATATATTAATGTGTTTTCATTGAATTTTTTGACTGTGAATTAGATAAGTATAGAGAGATATTTCATTGTACAGGCTGCTAAGCTAAACCAGTATATATGTTTTACAGGTATCTTGACTTCAAAATTTAGGTTTAAGTATATGTTGCTTTGGAAAAGAGTTTGTTTTTCTCTCCTTAGAGGATAAAGTGCTGTTTATTCCTTATTAGCTAATATGGTTTCATCATACAAGATCCCTTGATGGTTCAACATCCATGACAGTTTCAGGACTGCTGGCTGAGATTGACTTACAAAACAGGATGTTCCAAGGAAAGACCTTATTATCAGTATCCACATAAAACAGTAAGTAGTCTAGGGAATAATGTACAAATTCCCTAAATGTTTGCTTACAAATGTCTGTTTACATGTAAAGGGGATTATACTATAGAGATGAATACTTTGCATTGTTATGAATCTTATTTTATTGAACACATTTAAGTTCCATTTTTATATGCTTATTTTTACTCTTGATTAAAGTATTGAGTTTGTGCAACTCATTCAAAATGTAATGTATAATTAATAAATATGGGTTAATATATAGTCATCTAAATGTACAGTGATATACTTCAGATGGATAGGTATTCTTGATATCTTTCAAAGTCTAAAAGAATATGGTATTTAAAATAGTTTAGGAACTTAGACATTTCTCAAAACTGAGACATGTCTTCTCCTTGCAGCACCAATTATTTCACAAAGAATATGGGCATTGTAGTTTCCTTATGGAGTTTGTTAACCATTTGGGCAAGAAACTGCTCTTGCCTGGACTGATGATGGCATACTGTATGAATTGGACATGAAGGATCTACAGAAAAATGACTGCTGAACTTGACAAAAGAAGGTGAGATGATCCTTTGAGGTTCCTACTTTATTAGAGAACTTCCAAACACTTTGCAGGACACAGAAGCAAGCAACTGATGAGCTTTGTCAGTACATGACATAAGAGATCATGGAAAAGTCTGTGAAATAATGTGGGCCTATAGGCTGAAGAAGGATGCCAACACATAATAGAAATTTGAGTGACTGTCAAGGTAGCGAGATGCCTCTTTCAGTTATAGAGTTTTGGAAGTTGCTTACAATGTACTTAATGTTTACTTAGGAAATATATCTTTCTGGACTCTTTGATGAAATTTAAAAAGATAGTTTTAATTATAAAAGATAAAATAGATAAAAAACTTTAGGCTCACAAAGATTATATGATGATATAGTGTTTTCCTTAGTTTGCCAAATATAAGTGGACTAAGTATTGTAACTATTATTCTTGTTTGATAATTGTTTGTAAATGAAATTTTACTATGTTAAAGTTAAAACCTTCTTTTTTATTTTTAGAGAAAACAGGAGGTGATGTGGGATTCCTGACAGTGTGCTGTGAATATTATTTTTTACCATTGGTTAATAAAAATTCTGCTTTAGTTTTATGGCAGGGCAGAATATAGCCAGCCAGGGAATTTGAACAAAGATATATAGAAAGAGTAAGCAGAGTCAGAGAGATGCCATGTGTCTGTGAAAAGAGACAGACACCAGGCTCTAATCTTTTTTCTTCACTTAACTGATCATAGGGCACACTTAATGAGGCTACAGGTGAATGCTTGTCAGAAGATAACACTGCAGTGGGAGGATCTCCTTCATGTTACTCTGTTGTCCCTGAAACTTACTGGCAAACCATGAGCCTTGTGGTGATACACAGATTAGTAGAAATGAGTTAATTCATGATATAAGAGCTAGCCAATAAGAAGCATGAGCTAATAAGCCAAACAGTGTTGTATTTAATATAGTTTTTTTGTGATTATTCAGGTCTGGGAAGCCAGAAATGAAAGAACATCCTGTGACTACAAGTTCATGACCAGAAAATTATTTTCTTCAGAAAAGACAAAGTTTTGTCTTTTCTGCAGAGGAAGTGCTCTATCATAGTTAATGGGCCAGCAGGTCACTGACTGATCACTCTGGTATATGGTGCCAAATCTGGACCTCAATATTGGTATCTATTGTTGGAATATCTGGTATACAGCAGCAGCTGTAGCCAAGTCAGTGTTGGCTACAAGTTCATGTCATTTTTCCTATGCATAACCTTCATTACAGGGGAAAGAAGCAGACTGTCAACAGAATGGGTATCCTATATACTTGATTTTTGAATTCTTCTGCTAAAGTCACCTTTCAATAATCTTTTTTATGGGACTAAAATATCTTGACTTCATTTGACCTTTTGAGAAGATCTTTTCACATTACTTCTTCTGCAGATAACTTTCTCATCAATTTTTCACTCATACTTTTCCAAGTCTCTGACTATGTAGCTAGTACATTGATTACTCCCCATAAAGCACTGAAAAACTACATATCTTCCTATGTTATTTTCCAAACAAAATATATGACCATGTGCTGACAGAAGTTCTGCCCACAGTGAAGATTTTGCTATTCCAGTGTCTTTCACAACTGTCTTAGAAAGTTGTTGTATTGTTGTAGCTGTCAAATTCAGTATAGTGCCTATATGACATGCATAACCATCAGTAAACCAGGCTCTAACCTTTTTTCTTCACTTAACTGATCATAGGGCACACTTCATGAGGCTACAGGTGAATGCTTGTCAGAAGATAACACTGCAGTGGGAGGATCTACATCATGTTACTCTGTTGTGCCTGAAGAACCTCCATGAGTATATATATATATATATATATATATATCACTTCTTCTTTATAATATATTGCTTTTGCTTTTGTGCATGTACTACTTATAACTTGGTATGGCTGGTAGCAACCAGTTCATGATCAGCAGCTCAGGTCACATCAAAACTTGCTGGCCCATTGCCAATCATTCAATTTCAACTAAGTCCAAATGATACAACAAATATGTCTCTTAAAAGGATAATAGTTGTCTGTAGTATTAGAGGCTTTCTCAAAAATTCCGAAAGGTCTCTTTTGTCATACTCCTTAGAAACCTTCCTAAGGCTCCAAAGAGCATTCCTATCTTTCACTGACAACTCAAGTATCATCAGGTCTGCTGGGTCATATGGTTCAAATTGTAGAGCAGCCTTCACAACAGCCTGAAGCTGTTGATGAACTTTCTCCTGCCACAGGCTTCACACAAATATCAGTCACTTGCTATATGGGCTAGAGTAACACATCCCATCGAGGCTTTGCTGTCTCTACAATCAAAATATGTCCACTAAATGTTATCCTTATTTCTTGATGGTGGGAGGAACCAAATGCAATAATTTATCCTTCACCTTTGAAGGAGTACCTTTGCATGCCCCACACTACTGGACTCTTAAGAAATTCACTGAGAAAAAAGATTATTGAATAGTCATTAGATTCTTCCCATCCTGTGATGTACATATGTGTTACCAACAAGTCCAAAGTGCTTTCTACTTTCTGCTCACTTTTTCAAATCAGAAAAATATTGCCAATATAGTGAACCAATGTGATATTTTGTGAACAATACAGAAGATCAATGTCCTGTTTTATCTAAGTTATGACAAAAAGCTGTAGAATCAATACATCCTTGAGGTAAAACTCTAAAAGTATCATGCTGTCATTACTAGCTGTAAGAAAATTGCTTCTTATAGACCTTACAGATGGGTATGGAAAAAAAAGGCATTTCCTAGATCAATAGCTGTATGCAGTGTAATAAGAGATATGTTAATCTGTTCAAGTAAAGATATCACATCTAGTACAAGAGATTCAATTGGAGTCATGCTAACTAGCTGAGTTCTCAATAACCAACTGTCATTCTCCATGGTCCTTCTGTCTTCTGCACTTGCCAGATATGATAGTTAAAGGGAGATTTAATGAGAACCATCATCCCTGCATCTTTTAAGTCGTTATGGTGGCACCAATTTTTCTTTTTCTTCAAAGATGCAATACTGTTTTTGACTCACTATTTTTCTGGGCAGAGGCAACTCTAAAGACTTGACTTTAGCCTTCCCAATTGCACTATCCCTTACTCCAGAAGTCAGGGAAGCAACACGAGAATTCTCTCAGATTATATACATTAAATATATATGTACATATTTCTATCTATGCATATATGAATGTATCTACATATTTATGCATTTCATACATATTCATATATGAACATAAAATTCAAAGCTATATGTAAATGAATGTTAATTTTGCTTTCTGGAACTAGGGAAGTAATCACAGAATGAGTTCAGAGACCCACTGAACATATTGTGAATCTGACTTCAGCAAAACTCAATTTATCATCAGATCTCCATAAATCACTATTTTAGTGAGGATCCCACAATGCTTCTTGTGATCTCATGGAACCATTGTCAGTTAAGAAGTATCCAATTGAACCCAGAAGGACTGATAGTTTGCTTTACCCTAGTATACAGTTACCCTTGTAAAATGTTGGAGGTTCCACTCGCAAAGGACTGGAGAAAGCCTAACAGTAAATCTTTATCTATTTTGCCAAGATTATTTCTCAGTGGAACCTGTTTCTCCCTTTACTCAAGGGGGTTTGAAATTATAAATTGTCTCAAGTCTGGAAATTGCCTGAGCAGAGATTCCCTTTTGCCAAAATACGGCATAACATGTTGGAGAGTTTTTCTATATATTCTGGTCAAACAACAATAACAAAAAGGCTTCTTATTTATTTCATGTCTGGAGATACCATGATTGATTAGCTGATACCAATGATACATTAATCTTGTCCAGATAAATTCACTTTGTCTATGATGATCATTATAGGTCAGGGAAATTTGGACATCTCTTTGTCTATGATCCCAATTATAATAACTATAGTCATCTTTCATTTGGCAGTTCAAGGCAGTTATTTGGACCCTGTTACTTTGAGATCCAATTAAACTTATTGCACTTACTTTATACAACTGAATAGTGGTGTCTCTCAAACAAGTCTGGCACAAGGAATAGAACAACAACAAAGCTCTTCATATGGGCTAGTGCCCTTTTCAGCATTTTGCATCGTATAGCATTAGTGAAAGGAATGTCTGAGGCCTTCCCAGTGTGGACAATGAGATTTTTTATATTGTACTCAGTCTAGCATTGAAGTTTCCTGAGCCTTAAAATCCTTACATCAGTACTAAGCCTAGGGATATCAGACATCTCCAGATCATTCTCATTAGGCCATCTTTTACAAAATGCTTCAAAAAACTATTCAAACCAACTTTTGATATTTGTTTGAGCTATGCAATCTTGCAAATTAAGCCTCTAATTTCTACACAGTGGAGCTCTAACGATAAACTTAGCCTCATCAAGATTTTTCTGTTCTCCCACACTGTAAATTCCATTCCCACATATATTCCCCATATTTTCTGCTTGATTGAATTATTATTCTCATTAAGCTCATTAGTACTGTAGTGCATATCTTCATAGACTACACTTTATACCTCCTATCCAGAAGTCTGGCTACTGTACTCTTATTCTGATTATGTGTCTTGTAAGCCATTAGAAATTTCAATATTGTCTCATCTATGATCTCCTTTGGAGAAATTTGCTGCTGGTTTAGTAGACAGTAAAGGATTAACTTCATCAAATTATTTCATGGTGTGTGGGTGGGAGTATATCATCTGCTAAGGGTGGAGAGACTATTACCTCAAATGAGACAACCCCATGAGAATATGAAGATTCAAATTTCTCAACTTCAATAGTGTTCTCCCATACATCTCCATGTCAAGTTAAATGATTAATTTTTCTTTAACCAATCAGTGCACTTACTTCAACATCATACCACTTCTAAGTGCTGACTCTTGAATTTTAGAGGGATTTGGTCTTTGTTGCCCACACTTAAGTTCTGTGACTGATAGAGAGAAGATTCTCTTCCAAGGCACACTTAGAAACTTATAGATGGTATGACTCTGAACCTGATGATTTTTATCACTTCATTCCATATCATCCAGAAACTTATTCTGTGATGCTCAAAGATGGTAAATTTTATCATTGAACATATTTTTTGTTTGTCTCTTCATCTGGAGATACAGGTAGAAACCAGTGTCAACATTTTCCTTATTTTTCTACAAATTGTCAGTCTTTTTTATATAGAGTCACCATATAGGTTGTCTTTCAAAGTTCCAGCATCAGGATAATCCAATGTGTTCTTTTTCTTTATTTTATTTTATTTTATTGCTTAAGGCTATAAAATTATTCATGTCATGGGTTTTCCAGACACACTCAGCTTCTAGATGTTTTAGTAACTGAATAGGTGTCAGTAACTGTAGCTGTTGGTAAATTGGAATGTTTATTCCAACCACTTAAAAAAATTGTCCTTTTCTTATTTTGCTCTAGACCTGATTCTGGTTCCAATGTCTGTATTAGTCACAGTTCCCTAGAAGAAAATGATTTGTAGAAAAATTTATAGTCATTTCTACACACACACACACACACACACACACACACACACACACACACACACAAACACATACTTTACAGGTTGTGACCCAGCTAATCCAACAATGGCTGAATGTTGACCAATGCTACCAGTGGAATGTCCAATGGAATGTCCAATAATTCACTAGGTAATCACAAAAAAACAACAAAAAAACTAAATGTCTTAGATAGTTCTCAGTATATACCAGAAACCCAGAGAACTAGGCTCTAATGCCCATTCAGGAATTGACTTGCCCATGAAAGCAAAAGCAAGAAAACAGTGATAGAAAATTTCTTTCTTCCATATGCTCTATAAACTGCCAGCAGAAGGTTTGTTCCAGGTTAAAAATGAATCTTTACAACTCAAGAGATCTGATTACAGGCTTAATCAAAAGATAACATTGTGAAAAAATAACTCAAGTACACCAAGCTACTTGAACTTTAAGTTTTTCAGATGTAATCAAGTTAACAGGTAATAAAAGGCATCATGATAACACATATGCAAGAGTATTTTTATGAACACTTTATACATTTAACATTTATAATTATCTAATTATCAAGTAATTTTAGTAATTTTTAAGAATGAGAAAGTGAGGCTGTTGCTGTTTAATATAGCCTTTGGCAATGAAAATTGCAGAATTAGTATAGATCTCACTTGTTTGTGACTTACAAATTTCACTGCTATTATTTATTTTAGAGAAAAAAGATTTTTCCTGATTATTCAATTTTGTGTTAATGTTTAGCATCAGACATTATCACCATTTAATTTGTAGCAAAGTAAACCCATTTGTGATTATGATAAATTCTATTTTGACTAATAGCAACTAGGCCACAGTTCTTCCATGAGACGAGGCTGACTCTGCTCATGATGACATAGTCACAGTCTTTCATATTGTTTTTGTTACAGTTATGAAGAACTTAAATGTTTTCTCCATGTGCATTTTCCTCAGATCATGTTAAGTACGTGCTTTATCCTGTATATTTCCTTTCATTTTTGATAAGGAAAACATCTGATAAATATTTTAAATTATTAAAGAAATGAAGTTTTGTTGATCAAATTACAAGTCAAATTTATAGCTACTTAGCAAGTCTAAGTTTCTTAGTTCTAACTAGTTTCTCAGAATGTATTAAACACTTTCAGAACTAATATTAATGACCTAAACCACAAATGTACTAATAATTAATTAGAAGAGTAAAATGATTCTTTAAGAATGTTTTATTGTCTCTAAATATAAAGCATAGACACTGAAAGCCAGGTTTTATATTTTTTAAAGTTTACAATTTTATTTTATTTGTAATTTAAGGATCTGTAGGTATTAAGATGTTGTGACATTTAAGCAAAAAATCTTCAAAGGCAGACTTCTCTACTTCGTTGACTTTTGTCTCATTTGATGAGCATTTGTACATTTTAGGTGTAAGGGCAAAAATAAATCTTTACATTTATACTTAGTTGTACTATGTGTACAATTTCAGTCTATCATAAATATGCTCAAGAAAATTTATTTTCTACTGATACATTGTTTCCCTCAATATATATACATGTGTATACTTGGAACATTTTAAAGACATATGCAATGAATACATTTAAATAAATTTTATTTATTAGTAACTTCCATTATTAGCTTTAAAAGTCACCAATTAATGGATAATGGTAAGATAAAAATGTTGAATATCCAGTAGGATGTTATGTAATTTGACACATAAACTTACATCAACTATATATAATATATAAAATTATTTGAAACTAATGCTCCCACAGTCTTTCAATTATATGAATAAATTTTTATTCTTATTGTATGTCTCTTATGGTGCATTTGTTTATGTAGCTATAGGTATCCATGGTCTTCTGGCTATCATCTATATCTATCCCTTCATTGGCTTCCTGCTATCATCTATCTGTACTTATTTATATTTGTGCATTTAAATTATTAAATTTATATATGTATATATTCTGATAATTTTGAAAAATAATTTTGAAATTATACAAATTTCAATGTATAAAGGACCTATTATTATTTTACTCAATCAGTTCTTGATGTTTTTCTCCATGATGTGTCAATATAGCACAACTCTATTATTTCTGTATTAAAAAATGTAGATTGGTCCAAGCTTATTACAGAGTTTATGTTATTCATTATCTAGTCTCAGCAAAATTTTATAAATAATTTTCTGCTATTACTTGCCTGATATATTTTATTGTCCTTTCATGTTAAAATACATGATCACTCATAAATCTCCATAAAATATTCTGCATTCCATTGCTCCCTACTGAGATTTCGCTTCTGCTTGTGACTTTATGTCACAATTTATATTTGAATACTATTAGGTAAAGTGTTATCCATTTTTAAGTACCATTTTTCAGTTCCCCAATCATCATATTTATTATCATTTCTCACGCTGTTCTTTTTGAGATGCCTCTTTTCATTTATTTCAAGTAACACCTATGATCATATAGATAACCCATTTTCTCTACTGCACAGTGAACAAACTATACTGAAATAGTAAAGATAAGAAGTTCCAAGACAACAATTAATCATTCCTGTATGTGCAATTTTTACACATGGCAAATGACTGTTTTATCAAAAAAGTTTATTGTTGGCTTGTTATCGATCAATAAATAACTGATATTACCATTTTAAACTTTAGGTAAACCTTAGTCAGTAAATCATCTGTTATCTTTTAAAGATTATGAGAATTAACAAAATTGTTTGATGATGGGACTGAAGTAATAGCAAGACAGTCAAAATATTTGCCAGAATAGTTTCAGCACATGAGGCTTTTGCTTTCAGTAAGGATTTACATTAACTATGGTGTATTGAAGCAGCCTAACTAAAGGTAATAATTATAGGCCACCTTGAAAAAAATCTACACCTTTTTTTCAAATATATCCTTGAGCCTACATAATTACCCTCAACCCATAGCCCTATAACAGTTAAAATCAACCCCTAAATAATATCCATAACCCTGAGGACAAACTTTATTTGGAGAAGGAATGCTGTCTTCAAGAATTAGTTTCAGCTGTCATGGGGGTGGTGTTCGTTCTATGGGACCCTGTGAAAGTAAAGTGATGGTTAAGTTCCAAGGTTACTATCTGGTATACTTGCAAATAGTCTCTGAGTGTTTGGTAGAGTTTTTCTGAGGTTCTTATTTGGAGTTGTAACCAGAAATATGTAAAAATGTGAACCGTTTCAGCTAACCAAGTTGGAACCATATTGAGCAGCATCATGATATCATATCAACCAGGTGGACTCATTGTTGTGGGGCTCCATCTTATTCCTGGAAGCTTCAAAGATTACTGCAGGAAAATTCATTGTTCATTGTGGAAAATTTAAACATCATTTATACAGACATATGCATTCAATGAAAGGTACAATAGAGACAAAATAGGTATGAAGTACAGTATTTTTTTTAAATTTTTTCTTTCTATTCCATATCATGGCTCCTGACATGAGAAAGAAACTTTGAAGTTTTATTTTAACAACATGCTTGGACTTAGAGAAGGACAGAGCCAGTGTACAACTCCAAAGCCAGCTTTGATTTTTAAGTGAATCATGATTATTATTTTAGTTTGTTTTGATAGTCATACCCTCAGATGATATGGCCTCATAAGTCATAATTCTCTTTACTTGGTGATCCTATCTGGATAATTATCTTTTCCTGTTTAGGCATCTAGATGTCCAGGTTCTCCTGACATTTTTGAAGATGAGTATTTTCTGTAAAGACACAAACAGAACCCTGCCCCGATACTTATGAGGTTTCCTTACCACCTGATTAGTTGTCATCTCTGTGGATGATCTATCATTTCTCAAAAGATTTTTCTTTCTCACACTGAATCTTTATAAATTTTGATGATATCCATGACTTTTCTTTTCCTGTTTAAACAAGATCTAAACCCTTTTCCCAACATAACACATCTCCTGGCTCCCATTGTGAGGTCAACTTGTCCTTGAAATATACCGGCTAAATTAATTTAGAAGCATTTTCTATTATCCATTGAGTCTCTGCTGCTGTTGTCCCTTACTCATTAGCGTTAAGAAAATTCAAGGTTAATAACGCATTATGTAATCTATTTCTCACGGAATTTTCCATCCCTTTTCTGTTTGTTTAACATGTGCTTTATAGATTGTTTTGATCTTTCTATTACTGCCTGACCTCTAAGATTATGTGGTATACCTGTAATATGCTTAATATTATAATAAGCAAAAAATGTTTCATTTTCTTAGAGAAATATGCTGGACCATTATCTGTCTTTATCTGTGCAGGCATACCCATGATAGCCATAACTTCCAATAAATAGGTGATTACTGAATCAGACTTTTCTGAGCTTAACGCAGTTGTCCATTAAAAACCTGAATATGTGTCTATGATGTGGTGCACATATTTTAATTTTCTAAATTCTGATGAGTGGAACACTGTTGTCTGAGTTTACTGTCCTACCTGGTTCCCACAATCGTTAGGTCCCAAAGAAATCACACAGAGGTCTACATTAGTTATAAACTGATTGGCCAATTATCTCAGGCTTCTTATTGACTCTTATAACTTATATTAGCCTATTATTCTTATCTTTGTTAGCCACATGGCTCAGTCCCTATCTTGCTTTTTCTGTGATCAGATCAGGACTCCAGAGGAATGGGCTTCCTCCTTATCTGAATTCTATTCTCCTTGACTCATCTCTACTTTCTGTCTGGTTGTCCCTACTATACTTCCTGCCTGGATACTGGCCAATCAGCATTTCTGTAAAATGTATTTGGCAGAATGCAGACCATGGTCCAACACTACTTCCCCCTCTTTAAAAAAATATAAGAATATACATAGTCCATTTTTTTAGAATGTGGACATAGTTTTTCAGGCTACTTCCTGCTGGATGAAGGCACTGATAATCTTATGGGGACCTGAAGAAATTTTAGAGTTATGATCAAGTCCTGACTGGAGAATCCTGTGAGGATTGATCATCTCAGGCAAATGTTTTGATTTTTTTCTGAATGTAGAACTGAGACATCTGGGCCATCTGTTCCTACCGGAAATTTCTCAGGTGGTCTTCCTTGATCAAACCTGATTTTTTTCTTAACTCAGAATAAATCCATAGCCCCACATTTTCTGTGGAAAGAAAAGCAAAACCTGTTCTCCAAAATAACATATCTTTTGACTTAAATTTTGAGGTCAAGGTATTTCCAAAATACCTATCTTGGATTAATTCAGCAGCATTTATAAACAAATATCTTTTAGCAGCTGTTGTTTCTTCCTCAGCATTCAAACAATTCAAAGAGAGCATAATAACATAAAGCATTCAGATTCTCTATATATTTTTCATCTTTATGTGCCTTTATTATAACCTCTCTTTCTTTTATTTTTACTTTTAACTTTTGGCTTTTTGAGCCTGGTGCTTTGTATATCTTTGGCTGTCCTAGAACTCCCTCTGTAGACCAGGCTGTCCTTGACCTCACAGGGGTCCACCTGCTTCTGCCTCCCAAGTGCTGGGGTTAAAGGTGTGTGCTACCACACCTTGAATTCACAGACATCTTTCTGCCTCTGCCTCCCAAGTGTTGGGATTAAAGGTATGTGCCACCACATCTTGAACTCACAGAGGTCTGTGGACTCTGACTCCCAAGTGCTGGGATTAAAGGTAAATGCCGCCACACCCAAGTACTCTCATTTTTTCTTTTTTCTTTTAAGGACTTTCACCTTTTTCTTTTCTCTTCCAAGCCTGCATATATTTTTAACACATTGTAAAGCATTTAGAGGTTTTCTTCTTTAAATTTCTCTTTACTGTATAACTCTCTTTTTCTGACCATGTGAGTCTTTTGTTTGGTAAGCAAAATGGAGAAGATTAAAGCTGTGGCTTTGATGGCTAGATCCAGTCCATTCATTAGCTTTCTGAGATTCCAGCCTCATGGCAAAGGTACCGGCTGTCATGTTTATTGCCACAACTTTATGACATTTCATGGTCTCTGCCAACACCAAAAAGCATGTGGTCAGCTTTTCATCAACACCATTTGAGTATTTTGTGGCAGGACATCTTAAAAGAGCTACACGGTTTTGCAGCTAAAGCTGAGTCAGGAAGCCTCTACTAAATGAGAGCACTTGTTTGCCTCTAGCAAGCAGAGCACACCCAAAAATTGCTGTTACCAAAAAGACATGCTTTACTCTATTATTTTCTGTCTAGAATTACTTCCTGAGCTCTTTCATGCTTTATGTGGATGCAGTTGTCCATGTGGGCACCATTTGTTGTCTGAGTTTTCTGTCCTACCTGGTTCCCACAAACTTTAATTCCCAAAGAAATCACATAGAGTTCTACATTAGTTATAAACTCATTGGTCCATTAACTCAGGCTTCTTATTAACTCATAACTTATTCTTATTTTTTGTTATTGTTATTATTATTATTATTATTATTATTATTATTATTATTTGCCTATTATTCTTATCTGTGTTAGCCACATGGCTCAATACCTTTTTTTTTTTTTTGGTTTTTCGAGACAGGGTTTCCCTGTAGTTTCTAGAGCCTGTCCTGGAACTAGCTCTTGTAGACCAGGCTGGCCTCGAACTCAGAGATCCGCCTGCCTCTGCCTCCCGAGTGCTGGGATTAAAGGCGTGCACCACCACCGCCTGGCTATAATACCTTTTTTTTCAGTGAGGCAGTCATATCTTGCTTCTTCTGTGATCTGGTCAGGACTCCAGAGGAAATGGCTTCCTCCTTTACAGATTTCTCCTCTTTTCCTTGACTCACCTCTACTTCCTGTCTGGTCATCCCTACTATAATTCCTGCCTGGCTACTGGACAATCAGCATTTATTTAAATATAATTGAAAGAATATAGACCATGGTCCCACAACAGAACACATCCATCTTTCAGATTTTATTCATTTGAGAACCCATTGGGTTGGTCCCTGCAGATAGCCATGTTTGGTTATAGAAAGAACAAGTAAGGCATCTTTTTATAACCTTCTTAGCTTGTTGCCATGCAATAGAAAACATTTTTTCTTGAATCTGTTGTTAATGACATGATGTTTCTTATAGAATTCTGAGGCCTTCAGCATACTTTCAAACAATAATTGATCAATTTCTGTATTACTTTGTGCTAGAGGACATTGCAGACCCATATGGGATTGGATGTGTGTTATACATATGGGACAAAATCTATTCCTGATTATATCTTGAACTTGTATGAATAATGAAGTCAATTCTGTATCATCTGGTATGAATTCAGCAGTTTCAATATGCAAGACAACTCTCTCTGCATACCGAGAATCAATAACTATATTGAGAGGTTCTTTAAAATTCCTTAGTATCATGACAATAACATATAATTATTCCTTTTGGACAGAATTATAATTGCATTGTTTCACCTTACTTAAATCTTCTGATTTGTAACCTGATATTTCTAAGGTACTTGCAACAGTATAAAATGTACAAGCTCCAGTTATTAGTGTATCACATACAATCCTGGGACAAACCCATGAAGTTCTTTTTATAGGGCTAAGTCTATTGATTTTGGGATAATTGTTTTTAATTTCTCCCAATAAATTAGCACAATCTCTGCCAATGTGTATTGTCTTCTCATACCTTTTTTTCTTAATTTTATCAGCAGTAAAAGAAATTATAATCTCTGCTGGGTCTATGCCTGCTAATCAACAAAGTCTCAATTTTCCCTTTTATAATTATTTCAGAGACTTTTTCCACATAAGTTTCTAATTGTTTTACTATGTTTATGAGGTAAAAATAGCTATTCTAAGATAATATCTTCCCTTTGCATTAAAATTACTGTAGGGAAAATTCCGGAAGGCAATATGACTAAAATGTTATTAAGATTTTGATTCATGCTATCCACATGTGCCTTATGTAATTTCTCCTCAAAAATTGTCAATTCCTTTTCTGCTTCAGCTGTGAATTCTCTGCGACTATTCAAGCCTTTATCACCATTTAAGGTTTTGTTTAAATGAACTATGAGGTCATATGTTATCCCAACAGCTGGTCATGGACTAGAAATGTCTCCTAACAATCTTTGAAAGTCATTTGGAGTTCATAGTTAGTCTTTAATAATTTTTGCCTTTTGTGTTCTCATTTTCTATAAACTTATTTTATAACTTAGGAAATTGATAGAACCTCCTCTCTGTATTTTTTTTCAGGAGCAATTTGTCATCCACATTTAGGCAAAACTTTATTTACTTCTTCAAACATTCTAAAATATCTGCATTTGATTCAGATAACAAAATATCATCCATATAATGGTAGATTATAGACTTAAGAAACTGTTTAAGAATTATTAAAAATAACTGACTGACAAAGTATTAGCACAGACTGTTGCTCTTGATTATTCCCTGTTTGAGAAGTATCCACTGGTGTCTCCTAGTAGGCTGAGAATTATTATAAGTAGGCACTGTGAAGTCAAATTTTTCTTTATCCTTTTCTTATAAATGTATAGTAAAGAAACAATCTATGATATCAATAATTATAGGAGGCCATCCTTTTGGTAATAGAGAAGGCAGAGGAATTCTAGATTTTAGAGGGCCCATAGGTTAAATTACCTTGTTTACAGATATTAGATCTGTCACCATTCTCCACTTACCATATTTCTTTTTAAAAATAAATATAGAAGAATTACAAGGCCTGGTAGATTCTTCAATATGGCAAACATCTAGTTGCTCTTGTTCCAGCTGTTCTAAAGCCTGCAGCTTTTTTTAAGTTAGAGGAAACTGTTTATCTCATATTTGTTTCTCAATTAATGATTTTAAAGTTAGAGTTGTTGGTACCTCTAAATGTTGGCTAGTTCCTTTTTTTTCTTGTACAGCCTGAATGGCTGGTGATGTTTGTATATAGTACTTAATAATATTCTTTCCAGAATTTTGAGTTCCTAGGACTGCAGGAAGGTTAATCTGGGTATTCAATTGCTGTAGCAGGTCACCATCCCATAAATTTAGGTCACAATCCCATAAATTTACTGCAGCATTAACCACATATGGCCTCAGCTTTCCTCTCTGACATTCGGTCCGTATGCATTCAAACCATCTTGTTCGTTGTTTAACGTGAAATAAGGTTCCTATTACTAGTAATTGAACATTTGCCTCTTAAAGAAACCACTTTGTATGCCAAGATTTTGGAGTAATGATACTCACGTTCACACTTGTGTCTAACAAACCCACAATTACAATGCCATTTTTATGCACTCTTAGCTTTGGCCTTTGATCATTTATTTTGCCAGTATATATGGTTCCTATTTCTTATAAAAAATAAAATAATCAAAATAAATTTTGATTTATCCTCTAGGGTTATTCCATCATACAGATCAGTGTGGTGTTTTACAGAAGTCTCTGGATATTTTTAATTTTCCTTTGAGACATGTCTGCCACAGTGACTAGGAATGACTGGACCACCTTTGGCTTGGAGGCCTGGGAGAGGCCCCTCAAGCAGTCTCCTGATGGTATCAGGTTGCTTTGTTTGTCTTTTGTTGATCTGCATTCACCAGTCAAATGCGATCCTTTGTCATACTTTCTACATATACCTGAAGGCTGAGTCCTCCTATTCTTGTCATTTTCAGAGGAGATATTATTCCTTGGAATTCCTTGTCTACAATCACTTCTTGGATGTTCTATTCTACCACAATTAAAACATTTGGCATTTTTATTTCTCCTCATACCTTTAGAAATTGCTTCTCCTACCCAAGATTCAGTATTATATTCAAGTGTCTCAATATCCATTGTATGAAGGAGGCTTTCAGATGTTGGTGCTGATCTAACTGTAAAAGGCCCAAGTATCTCCTCGTTTGTATAGTAGTAAAAAAAAGGCCCAAGTATCTTTTTTTGCATTCTAAATTGGCATTTTCAAAGGCCAGAGATTCAATAAGTACTCGTCTAACATCTAGGTCCATTACTCCTATTTGTATAGCCTTAGTTAATCTATGTAAAAAGACACTAAAGCATTTTATATGGCCCTGTTGAACCCTGGGATATGATTCAATATGTTTCTTCTTCTTGAATCCTGTCCCAAGCATTTAAGGCTGCTTTGTGGCATAGGGATAAGATTTGTTCATTGTAAATACCTTGAATCTGTGGATCAGAATAAGTGCCCTCACCAAGAATTTTATCTTGGGAAATCTCAAGGCCTTTTGCTTTTCCCATTTGTTCTAAAATTTTAGCATTGTCTCTAAAATAGCATTTAAACATCAATTGAGACACATCATCTAGGACTGTTGAAACTAACTGAATCTAGTCTTGTGGCATTGTTTTAAACTAGAAGTCCATATCTTTATCATCTCCTTAAAAAATGCAGAATGCAAGCCATAAGTTATGGCAGCTTTCTTCTTTTCTTTTAGATCATTCATTCTTATATGTATCCATCTACTTTCTTTGGATTATTTTGGTTTTTTAGAACTTGATGCTTTGTCGGAGCACATTACAGTGAGGAAGCTAAAACTCTGGATAAGTCATCTATGAGAGCTACTGGTGAGGTTGATTCTTGTTTTTGTGCCATCTTCCTATGTTCATCAGCTCCAATATTTCCTCAATCATTTCAAATCTTTCTACTAGGGTCTTTTTTAAAGCCTGAATCTCCTGGCCTATATATATTTCTAGTGATTTCATTGAGGCACCTAGCCTTTGATCATCATTTTGCATATGTGATTACAAGGTGTGAAGTTTTTCTTTTAATGGTAACATTTCATCCTTGGACATTATTTGTATAGCATGAAGATTGCCTGTCAAATTAATGTTTCCCTTTTCAATAGTATTAATTTTTTCCAATGACTTTTGATTTTCGACAGTATTAATCCTGTCAGCTAGCTGTTAATTATTAGTCTGTAAAGACTGTATCATTCCTAAAAGTGCCTCATTATTGGCTCTGTTATCAAACTATTTTCTAAAGGATATAATATGAAGAAAAAAAACCTGAGTCCCATTATCTAAGAAATGGATGTATCGTCGTAACCATATAAGCCTTGAAGCATATAATTAATAAAAAAGTTATTAGAAGTTTCAATGTTAATGTAGTCTGCATATATATATATATATATATATATATATATATATATATATATATTGATTTATTAATTACTGTTATGAGATCTGGTACATTGTTTTAGGTGTAATAATCTTTATTATTCTTCAGGTTTCTAGTTGCAATTAGTGGTGCAACCTGGTGCTACGAATAGTCCTGAGCAACTTAGTTATCCCTGCCTTGGTGTAGAGGATACTGAGAAATATGCTTTTTTTAACAAATTAAAAGCAATTAAATCAATTCCATATACAGCGCAAGAAGCCCAGATCTCAGGAGCCAAGAGTACAAATCTGAAGCTGCAAGCTAGTTGTGTAAGTAGGCACACGGCAAGGGATGCTACAGGGAATGCAGCAGTGCAGGGGTTCACAAGCTTGAGAAATTTGCAAATCGCTCCACTATAGTGGGAGTTTTACAAAACAAAAACAAAAACAGCAACAACAAAAACAAAAACACTTATTTATAAACAAGACATGTGGGCATTGGTAGAAGACTATCTGGGATATGGACTAGTTAGGCTTTTAGGCCATCCACCCCAATAGGTGTGGAACATGAATCCACATGGGGCACCAGATGAAGAAGGATGCTTAAAAGAAATCCCACACAAGTTCAGAATTGAAAATAATAGAGGGTTATTTATTTAGAGATAGAATCAAATAACAATGTTTTGCTTGAACAGGAAGCAGCATCCAAAATTCCACAGACATAAGAGAGGTCTTTATATAAGCATATATAAGCATATATAGTATAAAATGTCCTGCGACTTAAAGTCTACTGGCTGCAGATATTCCTACAGCATACTTTCTTCAAAGTCTTGAAGTTTTCATCATACATGCCTTTTACTTGTCATTAAAAAAAAGACTGTAAATTATTTCAATGCTTTCTTTCAGTGAAAACCAAAACATTATCCATTAATATTTTGGAAATTGTTTTTTGAAAAAGTTAGATAATCTAGAAGGAATGAATAAATTTCAAAAAGTGTGTGACTTATTAAAATTAAAGTCAGAAGACATTAATAACTTATACAGATTCATTACACTCATTGACTTTGAAGTTGTAATTAAAAGTAACTTCCACAAAGAAAAGTTCAGGACAAGATAGAGTCAGTGCTAAACTCTATTACACTTTTGAAGAAAAGCTAATACTAAAAGGTTTCAAACAAAACACAAATGGAGAAGAAATACTAAATAAATTCTATGTATTCTTAGTATCCCATAAACAAAATATACCAGATTACATAACCAAATAAAATGTAGAACCAAATTTTTAATGAGCACAGATATAAAAATTGTCAACTAAACACATGGAAAATTATCCCCAGAACACACTAAAATCATAAATCATGACCAAGTGGACTCAATTGCAGAGATGGAAAGTTGTTTTAATGTATGCAAATCAAAAAAACAATGCATCATATAAATAGTCTTAAGGGTAGAAATAATTTAATCATCTCAAAGAAGGCAGAAAAAATAATTTTTATTGTGCCTTTGTTTTAAAATGTTCTGGATGAATTGTAAAAAAGAGGGAACATATCTCATAATAATAGTGGTTATATATACTAAAAGTACTGCTAATAATTAACCACATGACAAAATCAGGAAACATTAACTCTATAATTTGGAATAATACAAGAGTATCCATACTCTTCACTGTAATTTAATATGGTGCTTGAAAACTTAAGAGAAGAAAATGATCTAAAGGTTTTCTTTTTCTCTTCTGTGGCAGTTACAATTTTGACTTCATTCCTGAAAAAAATTAGGTTTTAAAGCAAGACATCTTTTTCTTTTCCAGATCCCAAGTTTGGACAGAATTTATACAGAGACATAGTTCTTAGCATCCTGTCTTCTAATTCTGCTCTTTGGGAATAAAATCTTTTATTCTAGTTCATATAATCTTGTGATCCAGATTATACACAATCACAAGTATACCCAAAAGTTTTTTACAAGCACAAGCACCTCTACTTGCAGTTTCTTCAGAAATGTTTAGAAAACTTTTACAAAGTATGAAAATCTTGGGAAATTTCATGCTTTATATATAATCTTAATTTTCATACGTAGAGGTTGTACAGATAGCTCAGATGTTAATCCCACTTCTTGATCTTATGGAGGACCAGGATTTGGTTACCAGCAACCACATAAAGGCTCACAAATATCCAAAATTCTAGTTGCATGGGATTTAATGGCTTCTTCTGATACCAACTGCAAGAACAAAATATGTACATGAAAATACATGAAGGAAAGACAGCATATATACAAATATTTTAAAAATCATAGTATAATGTTGTGTGAGGAGGAACCCGACACCAGTAAAATTCTCAAAAATCCACAGGATGACCCCAGCTAAGACTCCTAGTAATACTGGAGATGGTTCACTTGAACTGGCCATCTGCTGTAATTAGATTGGAGACTATTACAATTGTCATTAAAGAGAATTCATCCAATAACTGATGGAAGTAGATGCAGAGATCCACAACCAAACATGAGGACAAGCTGCAGGAATCCAGTCTTAGAGAGGGATAAGAGATTATGTGAGCAAGAGGTGTCAAGATAATGAGGAGGAAACACACAAAGTCAGTTGATCTGAGCTCCTGGGACCTTACAGACTCTAGCCCAACATTAGCCAAACTGCATGAGACCAAGCCAGGGCTGTTGTATCTGAATAACAGCAGTGTGGCTTGACATTTTTGTGGGGTCCGCTGACAGTAGGACCAGGATCTACCCCAGGTACATGGGCTGCCTTTTAAGAACTCATTCCTTATGGTGGAATGCCTTGCTCAGTCTTGATACAGGGGCTAGTGCTTGGTCCTGCCTCATCTTGATGTATCAGGCTTTGTTGATTGCTCTTTGGAGACCCTGCACTTTCTCAGGAATTTATGGGTATGTGTTGGGTATGGTGATGGGGAGCAGGATGAAGGGAGGGAGGGGAAACAATGATAGATATGCAAAATGAATAGAAATTTTAAAATAAATATTAATAATTAAAATGCAATAAAATAAGTAATTTGGGAAAATAAAAAATAACAAATTTAAATGTCCATGAAGGAGTATTGATACACCTATTTAATCAAAATATTCACAAATTTAGAGTTGGGGGATTACAGATTGCAAATCTGGTTGATCACATAGACAGAAGCCTACTTTTATATTCAAAACTATTTTCATAGATGGTGTAGAGGAAATTACTTGTTTTCTTTGTGTGAAAGTGGCAATATTTTTAGTACATTTTATTCTCTTTGTAAGGTTTCCTGCATTGGAAATTTTAGAATGAAAAGGTCTTATTTTAAATTATTTCTTTTATGTTAAGCTTATATTATTACATAATTTTACCCTTTTCCTATCCTCTTTCCAATTCCTCCCATATACTTAGCTTGTATTTTCTCAAACTCATTGTCTCCATTTTCATTATTCTTACTGCAGGCATTAGACACACACACACACACACACACACACACATACACACACACACACACACACACATATATATACACACACATGCATATTTATCTATATAATAAGTACAAAAGTGCCACCTGTTCTGTCTCTGATGTTACCCATATATACTTTTATAGAGCTAAAATATTTGGTATTGGGAAAGGTATTATTTTTATGACATATCAATGATTATATTAAGGGAAGAAAATCTCATTCTCTTTAAAATATTTTCAAATAATTTGTCATGCAATCTTAGTGGACTTTATTTAATCAGTAATAAAATTACATAGAATTTTCTATTTTAAATGCAAATTAACATCTTCCAATTTGTGTATTCCATTAGCACTTAGAAATATCTTTATGTCTTGAAGCTAGTCATAGTATTAGTGTCATTGAAACTGTTTGTCTACAATTTATTTACATAATGTAAATAAATTATGAAAAACTTTGAAGAACAGTATCTCTTGTCATTTGTTTTCCCAGCTAAGTGTCTAGAGAAAATGATAATTTACAAAGTACTTCTTCCACTGAAGATTTTGGAAAGAAATTTTAATTGCTTTATAGATAATAGCATTCAAAATTTCCACTTCCGCCCCTCCTCCTATTTCCCTCCAGCTCCCCCACTCATCCTCCTCCCTCCCCCTCCAGTCCTAAGAGAGGGCAGGGTATCCTGCCCTGTAAGAAGTCCAAGCATCTACCCCCTCCATTCAGGCCTAGGAAAGTGTGCATCCAAACAGACTAGGGTCCCCAAAATCCAGTACATGCAGTAGAAAAAAATCCCAGTGCCATTATCTTTGGCTTCTCAGTCAGTCTTCATTGTCAGCCACATTCAGAGTCTGATTTGTAGACACGATCATTCAGTCCCAGTCCACCTGGCTTTGGTGAACTCCCATTAGATCAGGCACATTGTCTCAGTAGGTGAACCAACCCCTCACGGTCCTGACTTTCTTGCTCATGTTCTCCCTCCGTCTGCTCTTGAACTGGACTTTGGGAGCTCAGTCCAGTGCTCCAATGTGGGTCTCTGTCTCTATCTCCAACCATTGCTGGACAAAGGTTTTATGGTGATATTCGAGATATTCATCAGTGTGACTACGGGACAAGGCCAGTTCAGGCACCCTCTCCTCTACTGCCCAAGGACCTAGCTAGTTACATTCCTGTAGACACCTGGGATCCCTTCTAGAGCCAAAGCTACATCATACAAAGGTCTGATCTCCAAAATATATAAAGAGCTCAAAAAACTAGACATTACAATTCTAAATAATCTAATTAAAAAATGGGGTACTAAACTGAGCAGAGAATTCTCAATAGAAGAATTTCAAATGGCCAAAAGATACTTAAGATCATGTTCAGCTTCCTTAGAGATCAGGGAAATGCAAAACAAAACAACTTTGAAATACCATCTTACACATGTCCGAATGGCTAAAATCAAAACACCAATGATATCCTATGCTGGAGAGGATGTGGAGTAAGGGGAACACTCATCCATTGTTGGTGGTAATGAAAACTTGTGCAACAACTTTGGAAATCAGTGTGGTGGTGTCTCAGGAAATTGGGAGTCAACCTACCTCTAGATCCAGCAATACCACTCTTGGGAATATACCCAAGAGATGTCCAATCATACCACAAAATCAGTTGTTCAACTATATTCATAGCAGCATTATTTGTAATAGTCAGAACCTGGAAACAACCTAGATGCCCCTCAATGGAAGAATGGATAAAGAAAGTGTGGAACATATATACATTAGAGTACTACTCAATGATTAAAAAATAATGACATCTTGAATTTTGCATGCAATGGATAGACATAGAAACCTGAATAAGATAACCCGGACCCAAAAAGATGAATATGATGTGTACTCACTCATTAGTCGATACTAGCTCTAAAGAAAGGACATTGAGCCTATAGTTCACAATCCTGGAGAAGCTAAATAATGAAGTGAACCCAAAGAAAAACATAAATAGATCTTCCTGGAAATTGGAAGCAAAGAAGATCACTGGGCAAAAGTTGGGAGCATGGGGATGGGGAGTAGGGTAGCAGGAAAGGGGGAGGGGGAGAGAGAAGGGAGAAGGAAAGGATTGGGGAGAGCTTGGAGGAGTGGGATGATTGAGATGGAGGAAGGGCAGATATGGGAGCAGGAAAGAAGAAGATATCTTAATTGAAAGAATTGTGTATACTCATAAGTATAAATTACATCTGATGTTATACTACACCTTAAAATTTTTGAGTTTCTTTTTGTATTTGTTGATTTATGGCTCATATAATTTAAAAGAAAAATAATCCTATTTTTCTTGGACTTTTGTGCAAATTAGAGTTACTTAAAAATTGTTTCTTAAAATAATTTATTTTTATTTTTACTTGAGTGACTTTGTGAGGCTATGTGAAAATGAGTACAGGTCCATATGTCATATATCATAATTAAGCAATGGCTGTCAAGAAGCTTGCTGTTGTGTGACATCCAGTGTGTCTGCTAAGATCCACTCAGGTTCTACAAGAACAGTTTTTTGAGTGAAACCTGAATCTATTTCTTTCACACATAACTGAGACATCATTGTAAATACAACTATTTGGAGATTTCCAGAGATTATTGTTTAGACATATAAGAACAAATCCAGTACTTATACAAGAAATGTGATGACATTCATTATCATACATTTTAACATCTCAGGAAAAAATTGTGCGCATGAGAGATGATTATTCAGTAGTGAAGAGCATATACAGCTTTTGCAGAATATTCAAATTTACTTCCATGTACACCTTTCATTTCACTCCCTGACACCTATACCTATAAATTGATGCATAGAATTAAAGACTCTCTGGCTGCTTTGAGCACCTGTGCTCATATGTACATGCCCACATATACACATGCTACATTCATATGATTAAACATTTTTTTAAAGTCTTAAAAATAAAGAATCATTACTTTCACATAATAGGAAATCGACTCAATTTTGAGTTAGGTTAACAATATTAACTGGCCCTTTAGGCTGTATATTGCAAGTTTTTCAGAAATTTAGTATTTAATTCATTTAGAAAAAAATCTTATAATGAATAATGGACATTGGGGGTGGTTTCACATGCTTTTATTCCCAGCACTCAGGAGGCAAAGATAGAAGGATTTCTGTGAGTTCAAGGCCAGCCTAATTTACATAAGGAATTCCAAGACTGGCTCCAAAGCTACAGAGAAACCCTGCTTCAAATAAAAAAAAAAAACACACAATGATAGTAATGGTAAGATTCTTTTGCCATTGACATAATTGACTACTGTAAGAGGCAGGGACACTTGTTTGTCTCAGCTGCCCAGAACCAAAAATAACCACACAGAAACTATAGTGATTACAACACTGCTTTGTCCATAAGCTCTATCTTCTTATTGGCTAACTTACATCTTAATTTAACCCATTTATATTAATCTGTATGTCACCACGAGGTCATGGCCTACCAGCAAATTTTTAGCACATCTACCTCCAGCCACAGATCCATGGTATATCCTCACTCTGCCTTTTTTCTCCCAGCATTCCATTTAGTTTTCCCTACCTAGTTCCATTCCCCTATAGGAACGTTCCTTCTATAGGCCCAATGCAGTTCCTTTATTAACCAATAAAAGCAACACATAGACATAAGGACCTCCTACATCATTTTTCTTTTTTCTGTTTAAACAAAAAGTAAGGTTTTAACATAGTAAAATTTTAGAAAAAAAATACAATTACAATACTTATACCTACTTTATCTTTTATAATAACTAAGGAAAATTATAACTGTAATTTTCTATCTAATCTTCAACTTTATTAAAGACTCCAGAAAGATATATTACCTAAGTAAACAGGAAGTGATGGAGGAGTGTTTCTATCTATCTGCTGTTTCATTGGTTAATTAATAAAGAAACTGCTTGGCCTGATAGGTTAGAACATAGGTGGGTGGAGTAGACAGAACAGGATGCTGGGCATGAGGCAGATGTCTCGGGCAATGGCCCTGCTTCTCCTCTCTGGGACAGTCTCCATGAAGCCAGCCACCAAGTCAGACATGCTGAATCTTTCCCGGTAAGACACCACTTCGTGGTGCTACACAGATTATTAGAAATGGGTTAATCAAAATGTGAGAGTTAGCCAGTAAGAGGCTGAAGCTAATGGGCCAAGCAGTGTTTAAATGAATACAATTTGTGTGTGGTTATTTTGGGGCATAATCTAGCCAGGTGGCCGGGAGCCTCACAGGAACACAGCCCGCCGCTCCTCACTACAAGGAAGTACATTTTAAGCAACTTCTAAAACTCTAGAATTGACAGAGACTTCTCACTCCCTGGACAGTCACCAAAACTTCTTCTGTACCATTGGGGCATCCATCTTCAGTCTATGGGCCCATGGTATTCAGCAAACTTTTCATGAAGCAGAAAATATCAAAGACAGTTCAGTCACTTTCTTCTGTATCCTACAGAAAATCTCGCAGACTCTTTCATGAAGCAGGAACCCAAAGGATCTTCTCACCTTTAGGCAAGTTCAGCTGTCATTTCTCTGTGGATTCTGCATGTCCATTTTATCTAACAAACTCTATAAGGAGCCTCTTAGATGCCCATCTTCCTCTTGAAGTAGATAGGTGCTGCCTGGAGCAGATGTGTCTCACTGTCATGAAAAGTTCTAAATTTTTAAAACATTTTAAATGTCATATTCTGAAGGTCTCTAAGAGATTTGAAGAATAATTATCTAACTGAAATATATCTCTATACATCTAGAAAATCTAACTTACAAGACTATAAGCTTGACTATTATAGATGATTATTTATTAACCTATATTTTAATTATACATTTCATTTTTAAATGAACTACACAAACACAATAACTCAATCAAGGGCAGAAATAGTTATATACAGTATAATAAAACTGATCTTAAATGTTATCAATAAACAAATATCTATACCAATGCAAATCTCTATAGCTTATCTCTCTTTAGATGTAAACAAACATTTATAGACAATATTTTGGAATATGGGTGTAGATTTGTCCATATTGTTTCCTGATGGTGGTGCTGTTAATCAGGTCTTTTACAGCTTATCCTGTATGCTAGGTTCATCTCAGTCAGCAGTTGGGTGAATTAATTTTTGACTTTTTGATAGTGTTCACAGCAACCTTTCAGAGGCATGTGATCTATCAAACTATATTGGTCTAGAAACAATCCACAGGGTCTCATCTTCTATAAAAACAAAAGATGAATCTCCTTTCCAAAGCAACATATCCTTAGACCCAAATTTCAGAATCATGATACCTTTAGAATTATGCTGGTTTAGGTTAACAGCCCATAAAATGAAATTTCTCTCTGTACTTTCCTCATTCACAGTAAAAAAATTCAAAGATAACACAATAATATAAACAATCCATATTCTCTGTTAATTTTTTATCTTTACATGGCTTATTTTTCTTTACTCCTCCTCTTAGTCTATGATTATCTGTACTCTCTCTCTTCAAAGACTTTACAATTTTTTAAACATTAGCTTTATTTTATGACTCTCTATACTCTTTTTCTCTTCCAAGCCTACATACATTTATCCAATACTGTGACTCATTTAGAATTCTTTTATTTCTGAATCTGTCCTCATTGCATTATCTATAATTCTTTACTGTCCAGGAGTGCTTTGCTTTGTACTTTTAAAATGCTAAGTGCTTATGGATCTAAACTGCATTATTACTAGGTCAAATATGGTACTATCTTCTTGCCTTCCCAGTATAAAACTAAAGCTGAGCAATTCCTATGATATATACATTACTTCCTGCTCTTTCTGCACAGTCCAACATGGCAGAGCTGCTGAACACCTCAGAGAGACATGTACAGTGCCCCATCTCTTGGAACACAGTCTGTCCATGCCAAGCTGCAGCAGTCTGCTCACAACAGAACTTAAATGTTCTATAGCAAGTGCTCCTGTATGGAAGAGTCAGTGTTTGTGCTGGCAACATTTTAAAATGGCTGTGGCTTTTTTTCCTGCTACAGCTGAATCAGAAAAATCTCTCTTAAAGAAGCTATGGCATTGCTCACCTTCCTAGACCTAGATGGAGGGGGTAGGACCTTGGAATTTCCACAGGGCAGGGAACCTTGACTGCTCTTTGGACTGGAGAGGGAAGGGAAGGTTGAGGGGTGAGTGGGAAGGAAATGAGAAGAGGGGAGGAGGTGTAAATTTTTAATTAAAAATAAATAAATTTAATTTTTTTAAAAAAAGATGCTATGGCATGTCGCTAGCAAACAGCAAGCACGTGCGTTAAAAATTCTTTTTTTTTGTCTAGAATCACTTTTGAAGCTCTCTCATATTTTACATGGATTTAATTGGCTATGTGGGTGCTGTTGCAGGGGGCAGGGCCACTTGATTGTACCAGCTGCCCTGAGGACTATCTTGATATATGTTCAAAATTTTGCAATGTTGTTTTATTATATGAGATAGGCATACATCATAATGTTGGGTCTCATAGCTAGATGTATAAAAAATAATAATGGTAAGATTCTTTTGTCAGTGACATAACTGATTATCTTAATATATGTTCAAAATTGTACAATGTGGTTTTATTATATGAGGCAGAAATACATCATAGTATTGTGTCATACATCATATCCTAGCTGGATAGGATAAGGGGTTTTGTTTCGTACTTAAAGTCTGGATAAAATCAGAAAATCAGCAGGGATTTTGCTTTTTTTTTTTTTTTTTTTTGATTTTTTTGAGACAGGATTTCTCTGTGGCTTTGGAGCCTGTCCTGGAACTAGCTCTTGTAGACCAGGCTGGCCTCGAACTCATAGAGATCCACCTGCCTCTGCCTCCTGAGTCCTGGGATTAAAGGCATGCGCCACAACCGCCCGGCTGATTTTGCTTGTTTTTAAGCTAAGGTCTGATTCTAGAATTTTGAATGTTTCTGAGGGTACTAATATCTAGAGAATATTAAGAGCACTCCATTTTTGAAAATGTGAAGATAGAAATGCAAAATGCTTTGTCCTAGTTCAGAATGTATCTGTTCAATTATCTTTAATGCTGAGTTTCTATTCGATTAACCATTAGAATTAACTAGATTGCATTGCTTTTTAAGACACACTTTCTTTTACCATTTTAGTACCAATAGTTATAGTTTCCAAGGATCTTGGATCTATACTTTAGAATATAATTTCCAGAGGACACAAAAGTTGCATTATTTCTGTATATCTTGGATAGGTCTAAGTCCTTACTTAGGACCATGACCTTGCTATGTCTTGTGGGTACTTAACAAGTGCTATAAATAAAGATTAAATTCTTCTCCTTGAGCTAAGATTGATCAACAGAGATCCGACTTTCCTGCAGGGACTACAGCAGTATGTAGTTTTAAAGAAAAGAAGAAAGTTCAACTGTGGATGAAAGCTTCGTCAAGAAACAGAAAAACTGATGATTATCTCTTTAGTGTCATATTCATGCTGGGAAGTTAACCTCTCATAAGAACTAAGCATGGCTTGACAATGAATTGTCTTCTGGAAGAACTCCAACTAACAACAGCCCTTCACCTTCTGCACTTTAAAGAATTCAACAAAATATGTATTCTGTATGTGCTTTTAAAGCTGACTGCAGGCAATCAAATTCAGTATTCAAAAATAGGAGTCAACTTATGTTCTTAAAGGCATCAGCTAAGCCGGGCGGTGGTGGCACATTCCTTTAATCCCAGCACTCGGGAGGCAGAGGCAGGCGGATCTCTGTGAGTTCGAGACCAGCCTGGTCTACAAGAGCTAGTTCCAGGACAGGCTCCAAAGCTACAGAGAAACCCTGTCTCGAAAAACAAAAACAAAAAACAAAAAAAAAGGCATCAGCTACAAGAAGGGTCTTTCCCTTCTTTAACATCATTTTTCCTAAACCAGAAGTCTTTTATATTGTCTTTCTCATTCAGTTTCTTGTATCTTTGTTTTGAATGATAAAATCAAAGTACTGAATAGGATGAGACTGTACATGTCTTTAAACTCTGGGTAAACTTCTTCATCAGTTAAAAATCTCTCTGTGTGTGTGTGAGTGTGTGTTGTGTATATGTGTGTGTGTGTATTTGTGTGTGTGTGTGTGTGTGTGTGTGTGTGTGTGAGAGAGAGAGAGAGAGAGAGAGAGAGAGAGAGAGAGAGAGAGAATGTGTATGGCACA
This sequence comes from Arvicola amphibius, assembly GCF_903992535.2. Lineage (NCBI taxonomy): Eukaryota > Metazoa > Chordata > Mammalia > Rodentia > Cricetidae > Arvicola > Arvicola amphibius. Next base: position 76,801,770 of record NC_052065.1, on the reverse strand, counting down.
GAACATTAACTTTATTATGATTCTACACAAATTAAAACTGTTGTGTGCATGTCTCTGTTAAAAAGAACTTTCTATTCTTAATATGAAATGGCTCTAAAGTCACATAATTTTGAATTGTCAACATTTGAAAATGGAGTTTATTAGAAGGAAAATAGCAAGATAACAAAAGAAATGAAATTTTATATTTTTATTTTTTTAATTTTTTTTCTTTTTCCCATTTGTATATATATTTTACTCATTCCTTCACTTATTTATGCTTTCTTTGAAAATGCTGTAATACAAAATAATGATCTATTAGCATAAACATCAAAATCCCCTTCCTTCATGGAGTGTATTATGTAGAAAAATAAAGAGAAAACAAAAATAAAAGTTTGATTACAAAAGGGCTCACTAAGATTTTTTTCTTCTAAATAGTTACACAAATTGAGTTTTATTTTGAATGTGAATGTGTATTCTTTTTTGTAATTTATTTATTTTTAATTATAAAACTGATTGGCCAGTTATCTCAGGCTTCTTATTTATACTTTTTTTAATTTATTAAAATTTTCACCTTCTCCCCTCCTCCCATTTCAGTCCCACTCCCCCCATTACCACTCCCCTTCCCTCTCCAGTCCTAAGAGCAGTCAAGTTTCCCTGCCCTGTGGGAAGTCTAAAGTCCTCCGGCTCCATCCAGGTCTAGGACGGTGAGCATCCAAGTAGACTAGGCTCCCACAAGGCCAGTCCATGCAGTAGAATCAAAACCCAGTGCCATTGTCTTTGGCTTCTCCGTCAGCCCTCATTGTCAGCTACATTCAGAGAGTCCGGTTTGATCACATGCTCCATTATTCCCAGTCCAGCTGTCCTTGGTGTGCTCACATTAGATCAGTCCCACCATCACAGTGGGTGGGCACACCCCTCACTGTCCTGACTTCCTTGCTCATGTTCTCCCTCCTTCTGTTCTTCATCTGGAGCTTGGGAGCTCCATCCAATGCTCCAATGTGGGTTTCTGTCTCTATCTCCATCCATAACAAGATGAAGATTCTATGGTGATTTGCAAGATATTCATCAGTGTGGCTATAGGATAGGGCCAGTTCAGATACCCTCTCCTCAGCTGCCCAAGGAACAAGCTAGGGACATTTCCTTGGATACATGGGAACCCCTCTAGAGTCAAGTCTCTTGCCAACCCTAAAATGGCTCCCTTAATTAAGATATCTACTTCCCTGCTCCCATATCCACCCTTCCTCCATCCCAACCATCCCATTCCCCCAAGCTCTCCCCAATCCTCCCCTTCTCCCTTCTCTCTCCCCATCTCCCCTAACCCCCACCCCATCCCCACCCCCATGGTCCCAACTTTTGCCTGGCAATCTTGTCTACTTCTAATATCCAGGAGGATAACTATATGTTTTTCTTTGGGTTCACCTTCTTATTTAGCTTCTCTAGGATCAAGAATTATAGTTTCAATGTCCTTTATTTATGGCTAGAATGCACTTATGAATGGGTACACATCATATTCATCTTTTTGGGTGTGGGTTATCTCACTCAGTAAAGTATTTTCTATTTCTATACATGTGAATGCAAAATTCAAGATGTCAATTTTTTTTTTACCACTGAGTAAAACTCTAAAGTGTATATGTGCCACACCTTCTATATCCATTCTATTGAGAGGCACCTAGGTTGATTCCAGGTTTTGGCTATTACAAATAGTGCTGCTATGAACATAGTTAAACAAATGCTTTTGTAGTATGATTGAGCATCCCTTGGGTATATTCCCAAGAGTGGAATTGGTGGATCCTGAGGTAGGTTGACACCCAGTTTCCTGAGAAACTGCCACACTGATTTCCAAAGTGGTTGCACAAGTTTGCATTCCCAGTAACAATGGATGAGTGCTTCCTTTACTCTATATCCTCTCCAGCATAGGCTACCATTGGTGTTTTTTTTTTTTATTTTAGCCATTTTAACAGGTGTAAGGTGGTATATCAAAGATGTTTTGATTTGCATTTCCCTGATCTCTAAGGAGGTTGACAGGACCTTACGTGTCTTTTGGCCATTTGAACTTCTGCTGGGAATTCTCTGTTCAATTCAGTACCTCATTTTTTAATTGGATTAATTAGAGTTTTACTTTCTAGTTTCTTCAGTTCTTTATATATTCTGGAGATCAGACCTTTTTCTGATGTAGGATTGGTGAAGATATTCTTCCAAGCAGTAGGTTGTCTTTTTGACTTAATGACAGTATCCTTTGCTTTACAGAAGCTTCTCAGTTTCAGGAGGTCCCATTTATTCATTGTTGCTCTTATTGTCTGTGCTACTGGGGTTCTACGTAGGAAGTTTTCTCCTGTGCCCATGTCTTGTAGACTACTTCCCACTTTCTCTTTTATCAGGTTAAGTGTGGTCAGATTAATATTGAGGTCTTTAATCCATTTGGACTTGAGTTTTGTGCATGGTGATAGATATGGATCTATATTCATTCTTCTATAGGTTGATGTCCAGTTATGCCAGCACCATTTTTTAAAGATTTTTTCTTTCTTCCATTGTATAATTTTAGCTCCTTTGTTGAAAAGCAGGTATTCATAGTTTTGTGTATTAATATCTGCATCTTCGATTCAATTCCATTGGTCAATATCTTTGTTATTGTGCCAATACCAAGCTGTTTTCATTACTGTAGCTCTGTAATAGAGTTTGAAGTCAGGGATATGTGAAAGATCTATTTGACCAGAACTTTAAGGCTTTGAAGAAAGAAATTGAAGAGGATGCCAGAAAAAGGAAGGATCCCATGCTCTTGGATTGTAAGGATCAACATAGTAAAAATGGCAATCTACCAAAAGCATTCTATAGATTCGATGCAATCCTCATCAAAATCCCAACAAAATTCTTCACAGACCTTGAGAGAACAATAAAAAACTTTATATGGAAAAACAAAATCCCAGGATAGCCAAAACAATCCTCATGAAGATTGTTTAAACCAAATTAAAATTCAAAGGATGGTCAGCATATGAACAGACTATAAGATTATGGTGGTTGATATTGCTAAAGCTATTAAGAAGATAGAAAAATGTAGAAGGAACGGCAGGCTGCATCCCACCACCCAGATAGCTTTACACCTGAAATAATTACATGGAAACTGTATTTCTTTAAACATTGCCTGGCATGGTATCTGTAGCCTCTTATTTTGGCTAACTCTCACATCCTGACTAACCCATTTCTAATAATGTGTGTAGCACCATGAGGTGGTGTGGTTTACTGGGAACATTCTTAGCCTGCATCCATCTTGGAGAGGAGAGCTATGGCGACTACCTGAAGGGTCTGCCTGACTCTGTTTTCTTTCTCCCACAATTCTGTTCTGTCTACTCTGCCTACCTAATTTTCTGTCGTACTAAAGGGCCAAGGCAGTTTCTTTATTAACCAATGAAAGTAACACATAGACAGATGACCCTCCTCCATCATTTCCCCTTTTTCTGTTTAAACAAAAAAGAAAGGCTTTAACTTTAACATAGTAAAATTACATATAACAAAACAGTTATCAAGTAAGAATTACAGTTATAATATTTATATCTATTTTATCTTTTATCATAACAATGGAAAACTATAACTATCTATCTATTTTTTAGCTCCATCAAAGACTCCAGAAAGATATATTACCTAAGTAAACAAGAAGTGAGCAACTTCCAAAATTGTAGAAATGAGACATCTTGCTGACTGTACAGTCACCCAAAGTTCTTTGTACCATTGGGACATCCATCTTCGGTCTTCAGGCCCATAGTATCCAGCAGACATTTCCATGAAGCAGGAAAATTCAAAGACAGTTCAGTCATTTTCTGCTGTGTCCTACAGAATGTCTCGCAGAATCTTTCATGAATCAAGAACCCTGAAAGATCATCTCACCTTTAGGCAAGTTCAGTAGTCCTCTCTCTGTGGGTTCTCTGTGTCCAATTTATGCATCAGTTCAGGCAAGAACAGTTTTTTTTGCTGAAATGGTTAACCAACTCCATAAGGATCCTCTTCGATGCCCATCTTCCTCTCGAAGTAGATTGGTGCTTTCAGGAGAAGACGTGACTCATTGTCATGAAAATCCCTAAGCTATTAAAACATTAAATGTCATATTCCATAGTCTTTGAAAGATATAAAGAATGCCTATTTAACTAAATATAGATATATATCTCTATACATCTAGAAAATCTAACTAACATGACTACAAGCTTGACTATTATTGATGATTATCTATTAACCCATATTTCTTAATTATACATTACATTTTTAAATGAATTACATAATCACAATACTTTAATCAAGAGCAGAAATACATATACATATAACAAAATTGACCTTAAAATTCATACCAATGCAAATTATTCATATCTATATCATACCCCCTTTAAATGTAAAAGAACTTTTATAAACAATATTTGGAAATATGGGCGAAGTTATTTCTCTCCAAACTGTTTCTTGCTGAATGGGGGCACTGTTATTCACGTCTTTCATGGTATAACCTGTGTACCATGTTCATCTCCGTCGGCAGTTGAGTGAAGTAATTTTCAGAAGATGTTCACAGTGACCTTTCAGGATGGTGTGGTCTATTATACCATATTGGGATAGAAGCAATCCACAGGGTCTCATCCTCTGTGAAAACAAAAGAAGACCCTCTCCAAAGCATCATTTCCTTAGACCCAAATTTGGAAGTCATGATACCTTTAGAACATAATTGTTTAGCAGACCATACAATGAAATGTCTCTTTGTATTTAGCTCAAAATATTCAAAACAGTCAAAATATTCAAAGAAAATACAATAAAATACATAATCCAGACCCTCTGTGAATTTTCCATTTTTATGTGACTTATTTTTATTTATTTCTTTTAATCTATAACTATCTGTACTCCTTCTCTTTAAAGACTTTACCCTTAACTAATCACATCATGGGCTTATTGAGGCATCTTCAGATTGACAGGGACATTCATGGCTCTTGGATAGGACTTTACCTTATGTATTAGAAAGCAGATGCTAATGGTCACATACAACTTTCAGTGTATCAATGACCTTTGGGCTTTTTAAAGAGTGCAAAATCTATTATTATTGCCAGCAGCAGCATCACCATTATTGTTATTATTATTATTTGCTGACTAAGAGTTCTGCTTTCTTTTCTCTGCCCAATCCCCCAACCTCCATTCTGCTATCCCAACCACATGTCTGTTTCTGCCCAGAAGAGGGCAGCATACCATGCATATCAATAAAATTTGACTTATCAAACTGCAGTAAAATTAGCCACCTTCCCTCATATTATGGCTAGGCAAGGCAACTCAGTATGAGAAAAGTGATGCAAAGCAGGCAAAAGAGTCAGAGACAGCTCCTGCTCCCATTGTTAGAAGTTTCACAAGAAGACCAAGTTACACAACTGTAACATATATGCAGAGGGCCTATGTTGGTCCCACTGAGGCATGATGGTTGTCAATGCAGTATCTATTGTTGAAGGAGCAGTGGGCTGCGTTCCCGCCCAGCTCCCACATGGCTAGCTTTACACCGGAAATAACTACATGGAAACTGTATTCATGTAAACACTTGGCCCATTAGTTTTGGCCTCTTATTGGCTAACTCTCACATCTTGACTAACCCATATGTGGTAATCCATGTAGCACCACGAAGTGTTGGCTTACCAGGAAAGATCTTAACCTGCATCTGTCTCAGAGAGGAGAGGCATGGTGACTGCCTGAGGCATCTGCCTGACTCTGCTTTCTTTTTCCCACAATTCTGTTCTGTCTACTCTGCCTACCTAATTTTCTTTCCTCTCAAAGGGCCAAGGCAGTTTCTTTATTAACCAATGAAAGTAACACATAGACTGATGACCCTCCTCCACAATCTATAAGCTCTTATGATCCCGTATGTGTTTACTTTTGTCATTTTTCTTGTGTTGTTCTTGACCAATTTGGCTGCTGAATTTCTTCTTTCCCCTTTTTTACAGGATTTCCTGAGCTTTACCTACCATTTGACTGTGGCTTTCTGCATCTGTTTCCACCAGTTGCCAGACCAAGACTACCTGATTACAATTGTGTTAGACACTTATTGTAATCATCCTTTTCTTTTTCAGTTTGAGTTAACACACTCAAGATGACTTGTTCAAGTTCCATTCATTTTCCCAATACATTGTATGATATTTTTATGATAGAGTAATTTTTCATTGTGTAAATGTACCACTTTTTTATTCAGTCTTGATTAAGGGACATCTAGATAGTTTCCAGTCACTGTATATTAATAATAAAGCTACTATGAACATACTTCAGCAAGTGTCCTTGTGGTAGGATTTAGAGTATATGCACAGGAATGGTATAGCTGGAACTTGATCTGAAGAATCTCCTTACTGATTTCCATAGAGTCTCTACAAGTTTGCACTTCCACCAGAAATGAAGAAGTATTCCACCTTGCTACATATCATAGCCACCATGAGCTGTCACTTGTGGTTTTGATTTTAGCCATTTTTCCAAGTGTAAGATGAAATCTCAGAGTTGTTTTAATTCATTTTTATTTGCTAGCTAAGAATATGGAACATTTCTTTAACAGATTCTTCGCTATTTTCTCTGTTGACAACTCTGTTTCCTTCTGCTGCCCATTTTAATTGGATTATTTGCTTTTTTGATGCCTAATTTCTTTAGTCTTTTAAAATATATTTTGAATATTACCCCTCTGCCAGGTGTAGAGTTGGTAAAAATCATTTGCCATTTCATAGGTTATCAATTTGTTCTATGGATAGTATGCCTTTCCTTCCAAAAACTTTTCAGTTTCATGAAGTCCCATTTCTTGTTATTCTTAATGCCTACACTATTGGTGTTCTGTTCAAAAAATTGTTCACTGAACAAATGTTTTCAAAGCTATTTTCAACTTTCTCTTAGGTTCTACTTAGGCCTCTACTGAGATCATCATGTTTTACTTTTCTTTCAGCTTGTTTATATGTTAGATTACATTGACATATTTTCATGTGTTGAATTATCCCTGATTCTTTGGGATGATACTTAATCATGGTAGATTTTTTATGTATTCCTGGATTTGGTTTATAAGCATTTTATTGATTATTTATGCATCAATGCTCATGAGGCAAATTGGTCTGCAATTATCTTTTTTGTTGAATTTTTGTTTGTTAGGGGTATTAGGGTGACATTGGTCTCATAAAATGAATTAGTTGATTATGTTTTGTTTCTGCTGTGCAATAATTTAAGAGTATTGGTGTCAGCTTCTTATTGAATTCTGCACTAAAAGCATCTTTTCTTTCTTTTGGTGGGGAGATTTTACTGACTGCTTCTATTTATTTAGTTGTTATAGGTCAATTTAAATTGTTTATCTGATCTTGATTTTATTCTAGTAACTTGTGTTTATCCAGAAAATTGCCCACTTCCTTTACCCTTTCTAATTTTGTAGACTATAGCATTTTTGAAATACAACCTAAATTTTATTTAAATTTACTGTCTCTCTGTTGTTATATCCATGTTTCATTTTAGATTTTTAGATCATAATTTGAATATTCTTTCTGTCTGTGACTTAGATTACATGAGGTTTTGCAATACCTTATTGATTTTGACAAAGAATCAACTCCATGACACTGATTCTTTGTACTTTTCTCTTCATTTCTTTTTTATTTATTTAAGCCCTCTAGTTATTAACTCTTCTCTACACCTCTAGAGTATGTTTGCTCCTTTTGGTTCTAGAGTCTTCATATGCACTATTAAGTTGATAGTTTACAATATCAAAAGAAAGAAGAAAAAGCTGTCCTTAAAATAGGAGGGATTGGTATGTTTGGGATTCCACTGAGCATCACGTTTGTCAACTTAAGAAGGCTTTACTAGCTGGAATAGTGGAGGAGAGAATGAACTGGTTAATCCAATTCCCATTTTGTTAGCCATATGTCTGGCAGTTTCAGTAACATGTTCATGAATAGTTGACTGGAAAGGGTTATTTGTTTAGAGCTAAAAAGATCAGGAAAACCAAACCATACTCCTTATACCTTCTGATATCTCTGGCCTCTGTCAATAGTTAAGCCAAATATATTTTGGCTTAAATACATCTGGAATCTCTGATCGCTAACAAACTTGAAGTTATAAAAAGCCCAGGGAGATTTCTGGCTCTGGCCCAAGAAAGAAACTGTTTAATTTTCAGGAGCTTTTTATCCTAATAATTCTAAGACAATTTTTATCTCCTTTTCTTTCATTCTTTTCTTTTTTAAATTGATTTTTATTGAGATCTACATATTTGTTTGCTCCCTTCTCTGCCTTTCCCCTCCTCTTCAACCCTCTTCCAAGATCCCCATGCTACCAATTTACTCAGGAGGTCTTGTCTTTTTCTACTACCCATGTAGATTAGATCTATGTATGTTTCTCCTAGGGTCCTCATTGTTGTCTAGATTGTCTGGGATTATGATTTTTAGGCTGGTTTTCTTTGCTTTATGTTTAAAAACCACTTATGAGTAAGTACATGTGATAATTGTCTTTCTGTGTCTGGGCTACCACACATAAAATGATGTTTTCTAACTCCATATTTTTGCCGGAAATTTTCAAGATGTTATTTTTTCTGATGTGTAATAATCCATTGTGTAAATATACCACATTTTTCTTTTCCATTCTTTGGTTGAGGGGCAACTATGTTGTTTTCAGGTTCTGGTTATGACAAACAATGCTGCTATGAACATAGTTGCACATGTGTCCTTGTGGCACCATTGATCATCCTTTAGATATATACCCAAAACTGGTATTACTGGGTCTTGAGGAAGGTTGTTTTCTAATTTTCTGAGAAATTGCCACACTGACATCAAAGGGGTATCTTCCAGCTTGCATTCTCACCAGCAATGCAGTAGTGTTCTCTTTACCCCACAACCTCTTCAGCATAAGTTGTCATCAGTGTTTTTGATATTGGCCATTGTGTGTTCCTTCAGAGGACCACAACTTGAGACTGTTTACCTATAAAAACTACCTATGAAGAAAATAACTAAACCTTGCCTCCTACACTGTAAATAGGTACTAAGTTTCCAGAGTTCTGTTGTGTAGTTGGTTCTACTATATCACAGTGAATGTAGACCATTTGATGCCTTCTTTACTGTATTAATGTCTGCACATCTATCCTTTCTTCATCCCCACATTGACTCAGTCAGATCAAGTCCCATCTGTGCTCAAAGTAGGGAAACCTGACAAAAGGTAACTTGCATCAGTCAGAGAAAAAAATATTTTCAATAGAAGTACACAAAGAAAGAGTAAATTTAATGGTAAAAACAAAGAGAAATAAAGAAGTGTAATTCTCAATTTTGATTGTAAAACATGGATTAAGTAAAGTTATAGATAGGTGTTAGCACTTTAAACTGGATTTTGAAGAACTGAAGAAGGAAACAACTTTGTAGCTTGATCCAATCTTAGACTATGTTCAATAGACATCACTTTGATGCCAGGAAAATTGACAATAAATTTGACTGATTTGGAGAAAACTCAATAATTGATAAGTTAAATAAACATCTGAAAGGCATAAGTGTATGCCCATTTTGCTTTTGGATTTTGGGGTCTTATATATGATTCTATAAATCCATGGCCATTTCTTCAAAAAAGGGCAAGTTCTATGAAATTGGATCTAGGTGAAGCTCTGCCTTATAGGCCTTGCCATGTGAGTCACAAAGGATCCTGCAACTAACTATAATATTCTTTGAAAGCTTAACAACTACTTAACATACTGACATATAGACATTGAGAGTATTTTGCTTCAAAACAAATAAACTGTGTTACTAACTGAAAGCCCAGAAGAATTATGTTCACACTTCATGGTATATTTCTTCCACACCTGTGGCACTCTTAGCTATAGAAACAGGGATTTATTTGTGTGACCTGTTTGGATATTCCCCGGTTAGTGAAAACTAGCCAGCTATTACCTGCTTCAGGGACATTGTATGACTGTTCCTCTTACTGGACAATAGTATAGTTGTCTGGTTATTCTAGCACAGCTATGGAAGGCATCTCTGATAGTGTCATGTTATAGGAATCAGATATTACTGGTTCATTTTTCTGTCTTCTTTCAGTTTTTAATCCAGTAATCCAAATAATTTAGACCCAAGGCTGTGGTGCATGCTTCCTTCTCAGTCTGGTGTTAAGCATTAAGCATTCAGTAAATCACCCCTAGATTATGCACAGAGATTCATCATGAACATTTAAGAAACAAAAAAAATGAATGCAGAGAGAATTTGCATGTGAATGTACATCATTTGACAAGGTTACAGGTATCTCCAAGAGACCAGTGTGTCAGACCCAGAGTAATCAGTAAAGTTTTTTTTTTCCAGAGTGAGGCTGAAAGGGATATCAAACCCTTACTCCCCATGTGTTGAATGTAGAAAAAATGTTAACGTTCTCAGTCTTTGCAAAATAACTGCTACTGCTCCATCAGAGCATAGCCGACTGAATCCTAGATTTTCTGTTTATTTTTGTTGGTTTATCCTTTCTTGATTCTCTCATTGTCTTAGTCACATCAAGTCCCATATGTGTGTAAAAGACAAATATCAAGAAACTTTTCTCAGTCAGCCCTCCTTGTCAGCCACATTCAGAGAGTCCGGTTTTTCCACATCATTCCCAGTCCAGTTGGCTTGGTGAGGTCCCATTGGATCAGTCCCATTGTCTCGGTAAATGGTTGCACCCATCACGGTCCTGACTTCCTTGTTCATGTTCCCCCTCCTTCTGTTCCTCATTTGGACCTTGGGAGCTCAGTGCAGTGCTCCAATGTGGGTCTCTGTCTCTATCTCCATCCAACATCAGATGAAGGTTGTATGGTGATATGCAAGATAATTATCAGTGTGGCTATAGTAAAGGGCCAATTCAGGCCCCCTCTCCTCAGCTGCTCAAGGAGCAAGCTGGGGACATCTCCTTGGGCACCTGGGAACCCCTCTAGAGTCCAATCTCTTACCTACCTTCAAATGGCTCCCTTAATAAAGATATATACTTCCCTGATTCCATATCCACTCTTCCTCCATCCCAACTGTCCCATTCCCCCAAGCTCTCCCCATCCTCTCCTTCTCACTTCTCTCTCCCCATCTTCCTTTACCCCCATCCTGCACCTACCCCCAAGTTCTCAATTTTTGCCTGGCAATCTTGTCTACTTCCAATATCCAGGAGGATAACTACATGATTTTCTTTGGGTTCACCTTCCTATCTAGCTTCTATAGGATCATGAAATATAGGCTCAATTCTATGGCTAGAATCCACTAATGAGTGAGTACATACCATATTCATCTTTTTGTGTCTGGGATACCTCACTCAGGATGGTGTTTTATATTTCCATCCATTTGCATACAAAATTCAAGATGTCATTGTTTTTTTTACCACTGAGTAGTACTCTAATGCGTATATATTCCACACTTTCTTTATCCATTCTTCCATTGAGGGGCATCTAGGTTGTTTCCAGGATCTGGCTATTACAAATAAAGCTGCTATGAACATAGTTGAACAAATCCTTTTGTATTATGATAGGACATCTCTTGGGTACACTCCTAGGAGTGGTGTTGCTGGCTGACAAGGAGGGCTGACTGGGAAGCCAAGGACAATGGCACTCGGTTTTGATTCTACTGTATGTACTGGCTTTGTGGCAACCTAGTCTGTTTGGATCCTCACCTTCCTAGACCTGGATGGATGGGGGAGGAACTTAGACTTCCCACAGGGCAGGAAACCCTGACTGCTCCTTGGACTGGGGATGGAAGGGAAGGGGGATGAGAGAGGGGAAGGGAAATGGGAGGAGGGGAAGAGGTGAAAATTTGAAAAAAATTAAAATTTTATTTATAAAAAAATAAAAAAAAAACTTTTCCAGAAATTTGTTTGAAATTATATGTAGGTTGGGTAAGGTAGAGTGATGAAAATTTATATAAGGACATTCTCGAAACTTTGATTGCTTTCCACTGAGTAGGGTATTGTTAATACATTTTGAATGTTTATTTTTCTTTTACTTGGAAGGATTTTTGATTCAAAACACATGAATGACCAATTGCTTTTAAGGGGGACTAAGGATAGATCAAGATAATTTTAATCAACTACCAAACCTGAATTATTCTAGCATCTCTACAGCCATTGAAGCTATAATTTATTAATCACCCTTGCAAAGTTCACTATAAAGTGTGACTTCTTTATGGGTGTTTCATTAGACAATTTAATTTCATCACTTAATTTTATCTGCCGTGTCCTTAAGAAAGGTTTCAGTAAAGTGATTCAGAGAGACATATATCTAAAACAAGTTTTGGAAGTTTCTACAATAAATACATTGGAGTACATGAGTCTAAGTTGACCTTTTTAAATGGAATAGGGTTCTTGAAAGTAGTTTCGATTTGTTTTGCTAATTATCATTCAGATAATGTGGTAAATTGAAAGATAATATTCACCATAGGCATATATATATATATATATATATATATATATATATATATATATATATATTTGGTACCAAATTGGTGGAACTGTTTGGAAATAATTAGTAGATACCTTTGGAAGAGGCAGGTTACTGGTAATTTTATTTGGGGCTTAAAGCCCATTAATTCCCAGTTATCTCATTTTCTTCCTCATGCATGTAGAATAAAATGTAAGCTCTCAACTCATGCTCCAACAGGTTCTTGCATGCCTGTGCCATGCTTCCTGACAAGAGATTCATGGATTTTAATAAAGTATAAGCTCATAAATCATTTTTTAGCTAACTTGCCTTGGTCATGGTTTCTTATCACAACAATAGAAAAGTGCTTATGTTAGAAGTCAGTACCAGGGAATGTATTATTGCTGTGATAGACCTCAGCAGGCTGATTTTTGGAGGTGTGTGGAAGACTTTGGAACCTGGAACTAGGAAAGTAGTAGAATGTAGTAAGCAGAACCTACTTAAACATCATAGTAGGGATTTGGAAGATAGTATTGCTGAAAGAGAGATAAGTAGATTGTGGGAACCCAATTTAAAAGGTTTTAGAGTATGGAACAATATTAACAACAAAACTAACAACTACTCTTATGGAATCCTAGCAAAGGATTTTTTTGTTCTTTTCATAATAATCTTCCCAATTTCATTGTTAGGGGAGATTCAACACAACATAATATTGACTCTGTTAGTTGATTATTAGCAGTCAGTCTTATACAGGTCTGCAATAAACAAAAACAAAGGCAAAATAAATAGTATATACATAGATTCATGCATACATATGTAATGATATATATACATATATAGAGAGAGAGAAAAAATAGAGAAGAAATATGTATAAGTTGAGAAATACAGAAAGAGAGAGAGAGAGAAAGAGAGAGAGAGAGAGAGAGAGAGAGAGAGAGAGAGAGAGAAAAGAAAAAGAGCCCCAGAAAATTCAATGTTGGAATCAAGGTTTGTACTGAAAAAAGATAAGCAGAAGTCATATTCAAATTCTAATGACATAAAGGAAATAGTTTATATTAATTTTGAAATGAAAATGCTGCTAAGAAATAAAAAAAGAATTTAAAACATATACAAATACAATTCAAAGAGCATGCGTTTTAGGTATGATTTCTATTGCTTTGAACAGTCACCATGATCCTGGCAACTCTTATAAAGGAAAATATTTAATTGGAGTGGTAGCTTATAGCTTCAGAAGTTTAGTCAATTATAAACATGGTGTTGGAGAAGTAGTTAAGATTCCTACATCATGTAAGGAAAGGGAAATAGTTGGAAATATTTGCAAGTATCCTGAGCATAGAAAAAGTCAGAGCCAAACCCACAGTGACAGATTTCCTCTAACAAGGCCATTATTACTCCATAAAAATACAAAAATACTCAATAAAATACTCACAAAATAAGTCCAAGAATACATCAAAAATCATGCATAATGATCAAGTAGGAGTCATCTTAAGGATACAGGAAATACTCAGTATACACACAAAAAAATCTGCCACTATAATCTACCAGATAAACAAACTGAAAGAGGAAATAAAACATGAACATTTCCTTAGATGATAAATAATATTTTGATAAAATCCAGTATCATTTCATGAAAAAATGTTTTGAAGAGCTTATTGATAAAGAGACATTAATAATAATGAAAATTTACAACAAACCTACAGTCATCAAATCAAAAAGAGAAACTCAAAGTAGTTCAACTAAAATTAGGAACAAGACAAGGTTGTCCACTCTCTTAATATCTATTCAGTATAGTGCTTGACTATCTTGCAATAGCAATAAGACAACAAAGGTGATCAAAGGGATAAAAATTAGAAAGGAAGAAGTCAAAGTATGGCTATTTGCATTTGGGATGATTATATATATATATATATATATATATATATATATGTGTGTGTGTGTGTGTGTGTGTGTGTGTGTGTGTGTGTGTGTGTTCCTAAAAATTCTACCAGAGATCTCCTAGAGCTGACAAACACCTTCAGTAATGTGGCTGAATACAAAATTAACTTTAAAGAGTAGCTACGCTTTATACAAATGATATATGGCCTGAGAAAGAAACCAGGGAAAGAATAACCTTCACAACAGCCATAAAGATACAAGGCATCTTGTTATACCTCTAACCAAGCAAGTGAAAGACATGAATAAAAAAAAGTCAAATTGTTGAAGAAATAAATTAAAGAATATATCAGAAGTTAGAGTAATCTTCCCTGTTCATGTACTGGTATGATTATTATGATAAAATTGGCAATCTTACCAAAAGCAATCCAAAGATTTAACCCAATCCCCAACAAAATTCCAACACAATTTTTTAAAGACCTTGTGAGAATAATAGTCAACTTCATAGAGAAAAAATGAGATAGATTTAACAATGTAATACAATAAAAGATATATTTGGAAGTATTCCCATCCCTGATTTCAAGCTTTAATACAAAGCTGTAGTCATAAAACCTAAATTATATCAGCATAAAATAGACAGATTTGGAAACCCAGATATAAATCCATACATCTACAGACTCCTAATTTTTGCTAACTAAGCCAGAAATACACAATGGAACAATAAAAAAACATCTTCAAAAAATGATCCTGGCCTAACTGAATGTTGGTATATAAAAGAATCCAAATAGATTTGTATATTCCATCCTACAAAAAACTCAATTCCAAGATGATGAAAAACATCACCACAAACCCAGATAGACTGAAACTGATAGAAGAGAAAGAGGGGAATAATCTTAAGTGCATATGAAGAAGAGAAAACTTCCTGAACATAATACTAAAGTGCAGGCATTCAGATGATCAACAATTAATAAGAGAGACCTCATCAATCTTAAAAGTTTCTATAAGCAAAGAACACTGTAAATAAGATAAATGTAAGCCCACATAAAGGGAAAAAATTTACAAACTTTATATTTACAGAGAGCTAATATCCAAGCTATATTAAGAATTCAAGAAACTTGGCATTGACTAAGAAAATAATCCAAATATAAATGAGATACAGTTCTAAACAGACAATTCTCAACAGAAGAATGGGAAATGGCCAAGAAACACTTAAAGCAATGTTTAACATGATTAGCCATGAGAGAAATGTGAATCAAAACGAATCTAAGATTCCATGTTACACCTGTCAGAATGGCTAAGATCAAGAACCTATGTGACATCTGGGACTGGGAAGGATGTCAAGCAAGACATCTATAACTGGAGTGAGTGCAAATTGTAAGTGCGCTTTGAAAATCAATATGGTGATTTCTCAGAAATTTGAGAATTGATCTACCTCATATTTTGACTATACCACTAATGGGTATATACCCAAAGGATACTCCATTCTTTCAAAAGGACATTTGCTCAACTCTTTCATAGAAGCTTTATGAATAATAGTCAGTAAACTGAAACAACCTAGATGTCCCTCAAAGAACTGATAAGGAAAATACAGTACATTTATACAATGCAGTATTTACACAGATGTTAAAAACAATGACATCATGGAATATGCTGGTAAATGGATGGAAAGAGAAAAATTCATCCTGAGTGAGGTAACCCAGACCCAGAAAAATAAACATGGTATGTACTCATTCATAAATGTATATTAGATGTAAAATAAAAGATTACCATGTTATGGATCACAGACATAGAGTGTCCAAATAACAATAAAGGTTTAAGGGGTGATGCAAGGATATTCTTGGGAAGGGGACAGAATAGATTTTATAGGTGGGTAGGATTGGGAATAGAGGCATGAATGATGTGAGGGAGAAAATACTGGGAGAAATGAATGGAACTGGGAAAACCTAGTTCCAATTAATCTCCATGGAATCCATGAGAATAACCCTAGTAACATCTCTTAGTAATAGGGGAGAGAGTATTCATTGCCCATTTTCTGAAAACAGTCAAGAACTCAAGTGGAGGAATTGGGGCACCAAGCCAGCCACAGAACCTTCTATGTATAGTTTTTTCTGCCTGAAAAGTGTTCTGGGAACAGAGCCTAGCAGAACCATCATCCCAGAGACTACAGAAGCTTAAACCAGCAATCGATGAGAACAGATGCCGGGGGTCTCAACTAAACATTAAGAGGTGGTTGGGGAGTCCTACAGTAGGAGAGCAAGGATCAGAAAACCTAGAGGGGTCAGGGAAACCTCAAAAAATGGCCACAGAGTCAACTGACCAGTACTCATTTGTGGCTTGTAGAAATCTCGAAATATGTAGGGATCTAACCAAGGTCCTCCGCATATATGTGTGTTTGTGTGTATGTGTGTGTGTTTCTGTGTCTGTGTCTGTGTGTTTGTGTGTGAGTGTGTATATGTGTTATGACTGAGTAGCTTGGTGTTATTGTGGCATTCTTAAAAGTGGGAGTGAGCTCTGTCAATTTCTTTTGCCTGTTTTTGGGACACTTTTTCCTCTTATTGGTTTGTGCTGTCCAGACATTATGTGATAGAATTTATCTGGTCTTGTGGTAGCCTGCACCTCACTGTTGGCCAATGTCCCTGAGTGTCCTGCTTTTTTATTTAAGGGGAGGCAGTGGGGGTGGGTTTGGAGGAGAAGTGAGGTAGGAAAGAAAAACTAGGAGGGATGGAAGGGAGGGGAAACAGTGATTATGATATAGTATATCACAGATAAATATTAAAAAGAGAAATTATCTTGTGTCTCAGAAGAAACTTTAGACTTTGAAACTCAGTTGAGATTGTGAAAAACTAGGGAGACATTTGAAGTTGGACAAAATGAATTTTGCATTATAATACGGCAACAAACCTAACAGTGCCAGGAAAAGAAATGTGATGGTTTCAATGAGAATGTGCTGCATAAACTCATATATTTGCATATCTGGTTCCCAGTTGGTGAGGTGAGCTGTTTGTGAAAAATTAGGAGGTGTGGGCTTTTTTAGAGGAGACATGTCACTAAAGGATGACTTTCAGATTTCAAAAGCCAAAGTTTTTGCCCGTTAACTACTTCTCTGACTCATGCTTGTGGATTTAAATGTTATCTCTTAGCTACTTTTTCAGCACCATGTCTACCTGCTTGTGGACATTCTCTGCACTGTGAGGTTCTTAGACTTACCATCTGTTGTGTTTCTTCCTGCGGCTTGGGTTTACAGCAGAGTTGGAGGAAGGAACCCGGGACTCAACCTCGTGGGTGGGAAGGTTATTTATTAGGGAAGGGGGTGTTCCATAGTGGGGGTAAAGGGGCCAAAGGGGGTGGCGAAAGAAAAGAAGAGAGAGAGAGAGAGAGAGAGAGAGAGAGAGAGAGAGAGAGAGAGAGAGAGAGAGAGAGAGAACATGGCGGGGTTTTAACTTTTAAAGGGGGCTTGTACAGGCTTGGTTGTATGTTGCAGTGTTCCTGGGAAATGTAGTTTTTCGGTCCGGTGGGGTGAAACTGTGATCTGCGCTTGTGCGAAGGAGCCTTCTGCACACAGAGGCCTTCTGGGAGACGTAGTCCTTGTCTGCTGTTCCCATGAGACTCACACCCTCTGAAACTAAAACTTCCAAATAGACTCTTCTATTTGTTGCATTGGTTTTGATGTTTTATCACAGCATTATAAAATAACTAAGCCAAATGGCAAATTTGAGGACTTCACGTTTAATAATAATGGTCATTTGTGATACCAATGAAAGGTTAGAAAATAAAAATATTCAGTATTTTTAAATATGATTAAAAATTATTAAAATAAAAACATAGTCTTGTGTTAATAATTTGGAACACAATATAAGTTCTTATGAAGCAGAGATATCCCAGAAAATTTATATAAGGCATCAGAACATAAGGAAATATTATTTTAGTAAACATTCTGATTAATTTGTATTAACATAGTATATTAACATGTATAGTTTGATAATAATTCCATTTTAATAATTTTTAGAACATGAAAGATGTTTGGAATTGCCAGAGTGGCTCTCTAAATTTAGATAATTTTTCTTGTGAAAAACTTTTTGAAAGCTTATACGGAGGTCTAAAGTATTCAAAGTGACTTGTTGAAATAAAGGAGGGAAAAAAGTCTGAATCATTACACAAATTTAAGCCATAATTAGTATCAATCTGGTATAGCTTTTCAACTTTATATTCACATTACTTGTACAAGCCTGATAAACTATCACTGTTTCAGAAAGGAGCATAGATAGACTGTCAAAGTAAGTTTTCAAGAATAACAAAGACCTTAGAGAACATTGTAAATTAGTTATTTATGAAGTCTGAGAGATGCTCAGCCTTTATGAGTGCTTACTGCTGTTGCAGAGAACTAGGATTCAGTTCATAGTACTCATAGGAGGTGTCTCACAATTTCTTTCAACTTTAGAACCAGGGACTTGGTTGCCCTATTCTTGACCTATGCAGGAGCTGAATGCATACGGTGCACAAACACACATGCAAGAGCACAAACATACACAAAAATTAAAAAAAAAATAAACTACATAATAATATGCTAAACTTTTCATTTTAGACATTTTAAATCCATAACATTGTCAACAAACCTATTGCCTCAATATCCAGTGTTACGTAGTCGTTTTCTCTAGTCAATATTTCTGTTGTATAATAAATTCAAGCACCAATTGAAAATTTTACACAATTATTTACTCTTATAATTTAATGACATTTTTAGGTCTTTGACACTAATGAATAAAGGCTGAATGATTTGTTTTGGATAAGATATTCTGAAGTTTTCATCCTTCATCACTGTTGTGTTTCTTTCTGGCTTGTGTTTACCGCGGAGGAACCCGGGACTTGACCATGTGCGTGGAAAGGTTGTTTATTAGGGAAGGGGGTGTTCCATAGTGGGGGTAAAGGGGCCAAAGGGGGGCGGTGGTGAAAGAAGAGGAGAGAGAGAGAGAGAGAGAGAGAGAGAGAGAGAGAGAGAGAGAGAGAGAGAGAGAGAGAGAGAGAGTGTATGGCGGGGTTTGTAACTTTTAAAAGGGGCTTGCACAGGCGCAGTTGTATGTTGCAGTGTTCCTGGGAAATGTAGTTTTCTGGTCCGGTGGGGTGAAACTGTGATCTGTGCTTGCACTGCAGAAGCCTTCTGCACACAGAGGCCTTCTGGGAGACGTAGTCCTTGTCTGCCGTTCCCATGAGAATCACAATCACTAATCTCCAAGCAGGCAGACCTTTACATAGAAATAGAGCATCCTGGTAGTGAGCACAGTATGTAACCAAACAGATTACTCATGTCAGATAGGCACACAAGAAAATGGAAACCACATAGACAGCAGGTAAATCTTGCCAGAGGAGATGTTTTCTAAAGACATCCTCCAAGTTATCTCCCAACCAAACTTTCAATAGCTCAAATATCAGAAATTCTATCAAGTTATGGATTCATTAGTAAAGTAACCATTTGATAAATTTAGGTATCTCACAAGCTCCCCACCCCTCAGTTAATAGAGCCACTTTCTGAAGATTATTCAATACCTTTGTGGTCATACTTTGTTTTCAGTCCACAGTGAAGAAATTTCCAGACTGTTTTCCTATTTATCATTTTTTTTTTTGAGGCAGGGTTCCTCTGTAGCTTATGAGCCTTTCCTGAAAGTAGCTCTTATAGACAAAGTTGGCCTCAAAATCACAAAGATCTGCCTTCTTCTACTTTCTGAGTGCTGGGATTAAAGGCATATGCCACCACTTCTCAGCCTGTTTAACGTTTTTGCTTCTAAAGTAAATAAATAATTTGGAAGAGACTTTGTAATAAGCGTATTTTTGTAATGCTCCCAACATATTTCTACTTAGGGCCTGAGTAAGAAAACCATACTCATATTTAAAAGAATGCACCACAAGTTTTACACTATGAATAGAAGTTTCTTCTAGTAGAGACAACAATATGTGTCATTTGTGTGATGTAAAGAAGTCCAAACATTGTATTAAATTAGCATACTATTTCATTAGCAATAAATCATTGTTATGTATTCAAAAAGAAAAGATTGTGCCTGTATTTTCTATCCAAAACGTGCAACATTGCATTTTGAATGTAAGATATCATTTCTATTCCTGAAACACATTAAATCCTATTTACACACTTGTCAGGGGCAGTAGGCCCCAACATAAAAACTATTTTCCCTCACTGGACTGGTACAGAGGCACGAGAAATAATGAGACACAGTTCACACAGTCATCATGGAAGGACGTCTCAGGCTTCATCCATCCTGAAGAACTATTTGCATTTATTCTCCAAAACACCTTTTAACACCCCAGGTAAACCAAGTTGGATCCTCATTAATATTCTCTTTCTGGGGGGGAGGGATGCAGGGCTAGGGAAACACCTGCAACTTAATTTACCAGCTTTGGAAAACACCTCTCCCCAGGCAATCTACCTTTTAACAAAGGAGAAGGAGTAATAAATACATCCTGGCCTTTGTTAGGTGGCTGTCTTGCTTGTTTGGCAGGATTACAGCTGCCTAGTGGCCAGTGAGCCTGCCTGTAAATTATCTTATATGAAATATGGGTCCACAATACACTTTCTCCTATTAAATTTTAATAAACCCTGTGCTTCTACAACAGGACAGATAGATCACACCTGGCTTGGGCAAAATCTTCTTCCTTTTACCCAAATTTTCCCATCTTTGGAAACAGGCATTTGTCTTATGTGAGCCCCTGTTTTAGGCATCTGGGAAGAAGAACCTTTAAACCCATCATTGAATGCTGACCTCTATAAAGAAAAGAGATTAATAGAGAGAAATATATTTTCAGGCCCTCTGTCTCAATAGCTATACCTTTTGTCTGCATAAATCATAATGCTTTATGAATAATTATGTTCCAAAAGGCTACAGTCTCCTATTTTAAAGGAGAGTAGAATCACCCGAGTTGGAAATGTTTCTTTGTCTGGTTCATAGAATCACTTAGACATTCTCAGCATTATGCATCAGCACTCAACATTCACGGTCACAACCTCTTTTCAGTAATTGCAAATAGCAGCAAGTCACAATCGTAAGTTTTCCACATCATTGGTCAATACCAAATCTCCAATTATCTTTTTCCATATCATAATATCATATTTTGTTGGTCAGTACCAACTCTCCAATTATCTTTTCCTTTATCATAATTTCATATTCTTTTCAGTCAGTACCGAAGTATTAGGACCATTGGTCAATACCAGATCTTTTCTCATCATCTTATTTGCAAACATCAGGTCATTATCGTTAAAAGCATAATACCATTAGCTGTTATCAAATACCATTTTCAGTCTCTGAGCAGCTGTTAAACCCCTAGTCTGCCCCACTGTTAAGTGAAGAGGGGATTTAGTCATTCTTTATTTTGAGTCTTTCTTTCCCTGAGGGGAAAGCTTAGGTCTTAGTTTTTAGGTTTAATATTTTATTCAAAATGAGTTCTGTGTCCCAGAAATGGAGAACACTCAAATGTTCAATTTGTATCTTAGTTCTAAAGCAGCTGGTTTCAAATCACAGCCAGCTGCAGATATCGTAGTCAGCTCCATCTCAGCAGCATCATTTTGTCCAAAGTCTCTGGAGGCAGAATGGCACCAGGCGCTCTTCTCTGTGGGGGCTGCAAAAACTGGATTACTGGTTCCTCCTAGAGTCATTATTCCTTTTCTCCTGCTAGGCAGCTGTCAGCTAAGTGGTCCTCAGGTTGGTTGTCCTTCTGCTGAATGTACTAAATCAGACAATCTGGAAGCCATCTGGCTTTTTATCCTGGGAGAAAACACACACGTTCCCTTGACCCCATATTAATATGGGATCAGGCCCTTTCCACATTCCAGTGCAATGGTCCCTCCACCTTGCTTTAGCAAATGTGTTTTTTTGTATCATTATGCCACAATCTGTCTGTAGCTGATCGCTGCTGAATTCAGAAAGTTTAGCATAAACAAAGCATGATTTAAGGCATTGTATGGCGTCTGAGGATACAACTCCCCTGTCTTTATTTTCTTGAGTTGTGTTTTCAAGGAGCTAGGTTCCTGCTCCACAATTACTTGTCCTTGAAAATTATAAGGAATAACAGTCTTATGACCGATATTCCATTGAGTACAAAATCTTTGAAAAGCTTTGTTAACAAACCCAGACGCATTGTCTGTTGATGTAGGTGGATCTTCTATCTATCTGTTGCTTTCATTGGCTAATTAATAAAGAAAACTGCTTAGCCTGATAGGTCAGAATATAGGTAGGCAGGGAAGATAGAACAGAATTCTAGGAGGAAGAAGGCAGTGACACAGACACCATGGGGCCAGCCGCCAGGTCAGACATGCTTAATCTTTCCCAGTAAGCAACCACCTCGTGGTGTTACACAGATCATTAGAAATGGGTTAATCAAGATGTGAGAACTAGCCAATAAGAGGCTAGAGCTAATGGGCCAAGCAGTGTTTAAATGAATACAATTTGTGTGTTGTTATTTCGGGTGTAAAGCTAGCCGTGTGGGAGCCAGGTGGGACGAAAAGCAGGCCTGCTTGTCTCCTCACTACAGTCCATCTTTATTACTTTTGGGGTTCCCATGCATGAAAAGAATTTCAAGCAATAAGTTTATTACATGCTTGGAGGCTTTCCCAGTTTGTGCTGTGGCCAACATGAATCCTGAATATGTATCAATTGTCACATGCACATATCTCAACTTTCCAAGCTCAGTAACATGAGTTATATCCATCTGCCATAAATGATTAGGAAGCAGTCCTCGGGGATTTACCCCCAAATGAGGCACAGGTAGATATTGTGGGCATCTTTCACATTGCTTAATAATTTGATGAGCACCTTCTCTGGACAGCTTAAATTTCTTTCTTAAACTTAAGATGTTTTGATGGTGCAAAGCATGTGATTGCTGTGCAAGTTCAATCTGAGATAGAGCAATTATTTTTTTGTAAGTTCATCAGCTAGAGCATTACCTTCAGCTAATGAACCAGGAAGACTTGAATGTCCTCTAATATGTCCCACAAAACATGGTAATTTTCTATATTGTATGGCTTGCTGAATCTGCTGCATCAATATCTTAACTTGTTCATTGCTAGTTCCTATATATGGCACTGTTTTCAAGATTTGTAACATCATAAATATACCAGTTCTCAGTATATAGATTAAAAGCCTTATTAGCAAAATTCTTAAATACTAGATCTACTGCTCGCAGCTCAACTATTTGAGCTGAATCTGGTTCTTTCTGTATCACGTGTCCTTCACCATTGACTACATAAGCAGCCTTCCCATTAGATGAACCATCAGTGAAAATCAACAAAGCATGCTTTATGAAATTCTTTGCTACTGTTTTAGGAAACAGTAAATGAATGCTGTTGAGTAAAATGCAGTAACTGGTCAGCTGGGAAAAGATTATTAATCTGACCTTGAAACTGAGCAAATGTAATTGCCCAAGAATTACTATTTTGAAATAACCATTCAATTTGCTGCTTAGTGTAAGGAACATTGATTACAGCTGGTTCTTTGCCAAAATATTTCCTAGATTCTATTCTGCTTTTCTGAGCTAAGCATGCTATTGCTTCATAATAAGGATTTAATACTTTAACTGGTGATACAGGCAGATGCAGCCACAAAAGTGGTCTATTCTGCCATAAGACTGCTGTAAGAGTGAGTCTTGTAGGTAAATTATATGCCTGCCATGTTTGGCTGTAATCAATGTAGCACACCTGTTGTTCCTGTATAGCCAGCTCTATCCATGAGAGGGTCTGTCTGGAAGCTTCTGAAAGTTGCCTGCTGGAATTTGGATCACTATCTCTTTTAAGGATTTCACTTAAAGCATCAAGGTCTCTTGTAGGAAACCTTAAATAAGGCCTTAGCCATTGTATATTTCCTAATAACCCTTGAAAGTCATTAAGAGTTTTCAAGTCATCCTTCCTGATTTCTACCTTCTGAGGCTTAATTTCTTTGTGGTATAACATATGACCTAGCTATTGGAAAGGTGGGTGTGGGTGCATCTCAGGGGCAATAATTAACCCTGCATGTCTTATGCTCTTTTGTAACAATCCATATGTCTTTAGTAAAATATCCTTATCTCTATGACCCAGCAGAATGTCATCCATGAAATAAATAACATAGACCTGTAGAAATTGATTTCTAACCTTCTGTATAGCTTGAGACATAAACTTCTGCCATAAAGTGGTACTATTTTACATGCCCTGGGTAAAACACTCCATTGTTATCGCCTCATTGGCTCTCTGAAATTAACTGAAGGAATGATAAAAGCAAATCTTTGACAATCTTGTGGCACTAAAGAAATGGTATAAAAAAATCTTTGAAGTCTAAAATAATTTTATGTGCCCTTTGGTATGGCTGCTGGAGACAGCAGTGCAGGTTGTAATGCTCCCATTGGCTGTATGGTTGCATTAACCTCTCGTAAATCCTGAATTAATCTACACTTTCCTGATTTCTTTTTACTAACAAAATTGGAGAGTTCCATGGTGAATTAGATGGTGAAATATGTACACTATCCAGTGGTTTCTGCACTAACTGCTATGCAGCTTGTAATTTTTCTTGTGTTAGAGGCCACTGACTCACCCATACAGGCTCATCACTTTTCCATATTATCGGTTCTGCATGAAGTGCAGATCTTTCAGTGACCTCTCCTAAAGATACCCTAATCCTGATTTAGGAGTTATGTTTTCTGGTACTACAAGATCAACCTTTCCCTTATTGTCCTTGCCTAGACCTTGATTAGGTAATAATCCTTGTTGAAACATCTGATTAGTAACAGACATGCTAGGAGAATATAAATATACTCACATTCTGGACACGCTATCTCTGCCCCATAAGTTCACAGGTAAATAAGGAATAATATATGGGTTAAAAGTTCCTTCATGGCCTTCCTCATCTTTCCAATGCAGTTCATTACTACTCTGCTCAGGATTTCTAGTCTTACCAATTCCTTGTACCTGTGTAATAGTCTCCATTTTTGGCCACTTAGATATCCACTGGTTGGTAGTTATAACTGAAATATCTGTGCCAGTATCTAGGAGGACAGAAAATTATTTCCATTTATAAGCAAAGTGAGCTCTGGTCTGTACCAAAATGCACCAGATGACCCAAATATGTCTTCTCCTCTCTTTACTTTCTTACTCTGATTATTTATTTGCACAGCTGGAAGTAATATTAATTGTGCAAGCCTCTCTCCACCCTTAACTACAGAAATTCCATTTGGTGAGTGAATAATCATCTTGATTTCTCTCTCAAAGTCAGCATCTATGACTCCAGGAGTCACAAAGATCCCTTACATAGTTGAGCTACTTCTCCATAGCAGTAATCCTACAGTGTCTTTTGGTAAAGGCCCATATATCCCTGTGGTAAGAGCTTTCATCCCCATCTCAGGTGTTATAACCGTGTATATGGATGAACTGAGGTCAAGCCCTGTGCTACCTGAGGTGGCTCTGAAAAAGTCCTGTACAGATCTCCTTGTGGGGGTGCAGATTGCTGGATTGCCTCATAAACTTGTTGAGGGGCGTGAGGCTGGCCCCTGAATCCATTTTCTGAAAGGGGATTTTCTAGATCATCTCTTTTTAATCTGCACTTGCTAGTCCAATGTTTTCCTCTCCTGCACTCCTACACAATTCTGTTCCCTTTTTTTTTTCTTCTAGGGCTTGCTTTCCTTTCAGAACATTGTCTAACCTGATGTTCCATAAGACCGCTTCCTAAACAGCCTCCAGGTATTCCTGTAGCTTGCTTTCTCCCCAGGGCTAGGTCTCCTTGCTGGGATAAAACATCATTAATTGTCTTTCCCTGTAAGGGAGCAGCTAATGCCATTCCTTGTATATATGGTTGGCCAATATCCGAGAAAATTCAGATATAATCTACAACATTTCCGTGCTTCTTAAAAGATTTATAGCTGCTTTACATATAGCATTGGTGTTCTCAAATGCTAACTGTGTAATTATTATCTGTCCTGCTTCTGAGTCTCCAATCAATCTATTAGATGCCTGTGTTATTATGGATACAAAATCTTGAAATAACTCATCTGGTCCCTGTCTTATACTAGATAACTCCTCAGTCTGTTCTTTTGATGATGGAAGTTTACTCTAGGCCTTCTTGGCCGCTGCACTGATCTGGACATATGTTACCATATCATATTCTAGCTGCTAATTTGCTCCTGTATAGGGTTCTTTGCCTGCCAGCATCTCATATGAAATAGGAATCTGCTGGGTCCTGTTTCTCTTAGCTGTGGTTTGACTTTGTTCTGTAAATTCAGTCTTCCACAATAGATAATCTCCTCCTGACAGGCAAGCCTTGGCTATCTGCTTCCAATCCACTGGTGGCAGAGCTTTTACAGATATAATTTCCACCAGTGTCTGGGGAAAGGATGCCATGGCACTGTATTGACTGCAAGCAGTTTTTAGTTCTTTGAGTAACTTAAAGGATATAGCAGTATGTACTCTAAACAGATTTCCTTCTGCATCTCTCTGCTCTATTATTGGGAACAACTGAAATCCTTGTATCTCTTCTCCTCTGCTAGTGGCTTCTCTGATACAAGCTTGTAGAGGAGATTCACTGCTATCTCTATGCCTCTGCTTCACCTTCGGTGTACTTTGAACTGAGGGCAGATCTAAGCCTGCCATTCCTGTAGGAAGACTATAGTTCTGACAAGAATCCTGTATCTGCATAGTTCCAAATCTGCATGATATCGAGGTTACCATCCTTCTCAAGCCTTTTATTTCTTTCTGAACCCTGTCCTCATGTCTTTGTCTCTCAGTGTTGCTGTTTGCTAGTGAGAGATATGAAGACTCCCTTTCAAGGCCTGAATCATCAGTCTCTGACCTTTTGTAACTGCTCTGTTCTGAAAGAGTATCTAGCAACTCCTCGGGCGGAGCAGATGGAATTAACTCCTGCTGGTCAGGATCTCAGTCCAACCTTTTCTCTATTAGCATCCAGAAATAAGGCATAACTTTAAGGATGCTTTCTGGTCCATAATTACAATAATGTTGTTGGATTCTTATTCCTACCTCTTTTCATGCGGCTATGTCTAAGGTCCTACACTATGAAAACTGATGGCATATCTCCTCTATGAATTCTAAGCATTCCTGTATCTGATGCTGCTGTACTCTCTCTTCTCTGTCTCTTAATATATCTTCAATCAACTGCATAGCCATTCGATTGCTTTCTCCTTGACCCATATTTTTATATTTACAAATTTTATTCCCAACATTACTGTCCCATTTCATTATCTAAGCACACATTACTCATGTCCAACAATTTTTTCTTGTGGGTTCCTCATGTCTGGTTCCTTCTTCCTTGTTTTTTGGGGTTTGCAGATCAGCCTCGCGTTCTCCTCTGTCCTTTCTCCGGCTTTTCTCAGGGTTCAGCGGTCAGCATTCACAGTATTTCTCATCTTGTCCTTTCTCTGGCTTTTCTTGGGGTTCAGTGGTAGGCACCACGTTCTCTTTCGTACCTCTTTTTATTTCTTCAGCTTTTCTCTGGGTTCAGTCATCAGCACCACGTTCTCTTTCGTCTTAGGTTTCAGTGGTCAGCACCACGTTGCTGGCACCATTATGTTAGGGGGTGTAGGCCCCAACATAGAAACTGTTTTTCCTTTTTTGTACTTTTTTCATTTTTTCACAATGTTTTTCATACTTCATAAGTAAACTATTATTGTTGTACATATAATAGGGTTTACAAAATATATGACATGTTCGTGGTTATAATTATTTTATCCAAAGTTATTGTAAATATCTCATTTTAAATATCATAGAAATCTGCTCAAAGCTGTGGAGTTAAAAAGCTAAAATAAGAGAGAAAGGGTATCCGATGTGATCTATTTATACTTTCGTTCTCAGAAGAGAAAAGAAGTCAATTATTCACCACTCTGTATCGAAGAAAAAACTCTCAGAATATGTGTCAAAAAGTCCTGCATTAAGAGCCAATACTAATTGGCAAATTAGTATCACAACAAATAAATTGTTTCTGGTGACAGTCAAAATGAGCTAATTTATATTGTTGTAGAAAAACTTTGACTATTATTCCCCAAGACACTTTAATCCAAATCTCAAGGGCTGTGAATTTGAGATAATGACCTATGATTTTTAAAAATTTCTTTGGCAAAAGAGATTTTTCCAGATACACCCAAAGTTAATAGTTATCCCTCTGGTTTTTAGAAAGAACATTAAGAAAATTATTTTAAAAGCTAATAGAAATTTTACTGTAAACATTCAATAAAGAAATGATAAATATTCACTGTGGTAGATGTGTCCAATCTGATGTTAAGAATTGAGTGTGAGCCAGGCGGTGGTGGCGCACGCCTTTAATCCCAGCACTCGGGAGGCAGAGGCAGGCGGATCTTTGTGAGTTCGAGGCCAGCCTGGTCTACAAGAGCTAGTTCCAGGACAGGCTCTAAAAAAGCTGCAGAGAAACCCTGTCTCGAAAAAACAAAAAAACAAAAACAAAAACAAAAAAAAAAAAAAAGAATTGAGTGTGAAACCCTTCTCTTGCCATGGGATTCTGTTACACATATAGAAAAAACTGTTTTCAAAGTACTTTCAAAAATTATACTTAGTTCCATGATTACATTAGTGTTACTAGATATATTTTACAAAGATGTTAATGGATATATAAGATTAAAATAGTATTATCTAAGGGGTACTATGACATGTTTCAGCATGTTTATAGTACATTCAACTAGAATCTAATATTCAAGAGTCTAAAATTATCCCTTCAGTAAATGAAAGGAAAACCAGAAAGGACCTCATTTCATAAGCATGGAAACTAGCATTTGCTAACAACTTAAAGGATCCCAGAAACCAACTATTTTCCCAGAACCTTGTATGTAAACCACATTTGAGCCAATACACTGACTTCTGATTCTTTCAAACCTTTATCACAGAACTTAAACAATTATGTTAAAAGTTATAAGATAATCAATGTAATCTGATATTGTTAATCAAATCAATCTTGATGAATTGCTAAACAGATACATAAACCTAAAGCAATGATTATCAAAATCCATAAATAGAAGTAAAAGTACTTTTATTATATTATATACTATGAAAACTGCCTTCTTTTCTCACTTTCTTATATCCCATCTACCAATTTTGATCAAGTATATCTTTAAGGAAAAGAGAAAAAATAAGGGATACAGTGCCTTCTCTGTTGAAACAAATTATCTGCACATTCTTAAAAAAGAGACATCACAATATATGACATATGATTTTGTCAGGTCAATTGACATATTATTGCCATGATCCTCTCATGCTAAATTGATTGTCAGAAAAATCCAAAAGGAAAAGTCAATTCAGAGAATGGCTACAGGCTGTAGACTATGCATTCAAGATTTTTTTTTTTTTTTTTTTTTTTTTTTTTTTTTTTTTAACAGAAGTAAGCTTTTATTTCCATGTTTCTTGGATTAAGCTGTCTGAATTGGCTGCTTTGAGAGGATTAGTCAAAGAGACCAAATCCCATATCTTCATCTGATTCCTCCGACTCTTCCTTGGCTTCTAAGAACTTTGAAAAGAAAATATGTTATGTTTGTAGTAAATGGGATTTTGGCCTTGTGTCTTACAAAATAATAAAGATGATGATAATGATTATAATAACGCTAATAAGGAAGAGGAAGAAAATAAGAGTGTTGCAAGGAGAGGCCCACTTGTTTGTCCAGGCTGCCCTGCTAGCTTTTAGCCCTGAAATAATCACACAGAAATTATATTAATTAAATCACTGTTTGGCCCATTAGCTTTAATTTCTTATTGGCTAACTCTTACATATTAATTTAACCCATCTTCATTAATTTGTGTATGACCATGAGGTCATGGCCTACCAGCAAAGTCTCAGCACGTCTATCACTGGAAGTGGGTCTATGGCTTCTTCCTTACTCTGCTTTCTTCCTCCCAGAATTCAGTTCTGTCTTCTCCACCTACCTAAGTTCTGTACTATCAGCTAGGCCCAAAGCAGTTTCTTTATTAACTAATAAAGGCAACACAAATACAGAAGGACCTTCTATACCACAAGAAAAAGAAGAAGGGGAAGGAGGAGGATCATGAGGAGGAGAGAAAGAAAGAAAGAAAGAAAGAAAGAAAGAAAGAAAGAAAGAAAGAAAGAAAGGAAGGAAGAAATCCTTAGGATGCTATACTAATCTTCATATACCATTAAAGTGAAGATTTATTTACTCATCTTTCTAGATTTCATGTAGACTTTCCTTAGGTCATTGGGACTGCCTTTATACTCATGCACACTCTGAATTAGAAATTGCAAAATAAAAATCATCCACTATGCATTATATTATATTATATTATCTCTGCTGTCAACAGATAAATGAATGGTGTTAAGCACTTTTCTTTAATGCTAGCAATGGGAGACAAGCGGAAATACCAAACTTTTTCATCTGTTGCATGGCTGTATTATCAAGTTTTATATATATACATGTATTTATATACGTATATACATGTATATACATATATAGACAATATATACATGTATGTGTATATAAGCATATATATATCAATTTAGTAAATATTTTTGTTTTATGTGGAGAAAAACTGTTTTAAGATTTTTTGAGGTATGTTGACACTTTAAACAGATGAGAGTTGTAATTATAAACAAAAATCAATTGGATATTTATTCTCACTATATATTACAGTTATGTAGAGTTTGGAATATTTTAATTATAGCATGCATAATCCTATAAATTCATCATTTTAATAAGATTGGAAACTGTGTCTATTTTCATTTGATATTTTTATACAGAAGCCAAGAAAAGAAAAATGACTAATGCTTTTTTTTAAAATTTGAGAAGTAAGGAATTATCTATCTTTTTTGAATTTTCATTGTAAATCTACAATGAATGATTTAAGAAATCTATTGCAGCCTAACACAGATGCACAAACATACAAGATATGTAACCATTTGATTGTGTACACTTTTGATCTTTCTAGCTTTTACTATACATTTTTTACCTCCCTTACACTCTTCTGATGTTATTATGATGTTTAGGAATTTCTGATGACTCCAAATGGAATGCATTGTACGTTATACAATGATTATCATTGTTCATAAAAATATGATGAGCTGAATTCAAAAGTATGAGTTCAATATAGGATGTCCCTACCTCCCAGACTTCCATTCTTCTACCCTCAATAAGCTGACTTGGGTTCAGTGCTACCACAAGCATCATAGGTAGATAAAGAATATTTGAAAATGCTCAGTTTCTCAAACCAGATTACACAATATACATAGGTAAAGGGATAAGGAGAGATAGGAGAAATAGAAAAAAATCTTTTTCATAGGCAAAGACATATAACTTCCCGATTCCATTTCTGCTGACATTTACCTGGGCTTCCAAAATTCATCTGGCTTAACTTCTCAACAAGAAAAAAAAAACAATCATTGTCTGAGGTTAAATTATAATAATCACTTGTTTTCTTTGCAGTAACCAAAAACTAGCATCCTTCTCAAAGGATCTCTACTTTATTAAACAGATTTAGCTACTACAATTACTACCATGTTATGAAAAACCTTATTTCTGGAAACCTTTACGGTATTTAAATAATGTTTATACTCCTCAGAAATGTATCACAAATGCAAATTAATACACATAAAATGGATTGTTTAGGTTAGAGTTTATATCATGTAGCTCCAGCACATACATAATATATCTGATTCCACATATTAACTGATAAATATGTTATACAAAATTTAAATAATCATACTTTTTTGTTCATTCATTTTCTTCACAGGTACGTGTATGATCCCCTTTATTTCATATTTGTGTATGACTTTTTCATATGTGTATGCAACACTCTATCTGATCTATCTCTTGTCTTTCATTTATCTAACAGTGTATACATTTGGATGTATGTATAACTTTATTTTATTCTATTAAAATTTATAGGAAATCTATTGTGGAGTATAATGCAAAATATTATCAATATCTTTGACACGTTTCTCAGCATTTCTTTCTTGATCCATGATTAATTCAAAACTCAGAGACTGAAATTGGGGTTCAACCTGAAGACCAGAAAAGCATAGTAGCCAGCTACTGACTCTTACCTTGATGTCAGTTTGAAATGGCTCCCCTGCCTCCAGAAATCTCAGAATGAGACTGTGCTTGAGAGCTGTCTCCATATGTCTTATAATCCTCTCTAGTTCAGGCTTTAAAGTTGTTCAACACTTTGATTTCAAAGTAACAATAACATAAGCACATGGAATATTATGGCAAATTCCCCCCAAAATGAGGATTTTATTACAAATTGTGCTGGTGCCTGTTGTTGATGGTGGACATTTTTAATCCATGCATCAAGAGGCAGATGCAGGTATACATTTGTGAGTTTGATGCTAGCATAGGCTACAAAGTGAGTTTGAAGACATCCAAGGTTGCACAGTGATGCCCTGTCTTGAAAACAAAAGCAAAAACAAAATTAAAAAAATGGAGACTAGTATCTACCCTTACTTATTCATATTACACAAGCTAGATGAATAATGTGTATGCTTTGGAGATATAAAAATTATAAATCTGGGAAAAAATAGTAGCTGGTATTTGTCATTACAGCACTCACAGAAATACAAGCTCAACCATCATTGCATGTTTAATGCCAGCCTGGTCAAGAACTTATCTCAGAAAATTGAAATCTGCTTTAATTATTTTCAGAAAATGATCTTATAAGATAATTCTGGAACATCCCACTCACTTGCCATGGCCTAAGAAAAATAGTTCTCTGATGTAGCCCTGCTTCAAGTAGACCCAAGTACTGCTCATGCTATTAGCAGACCACAGCATCCTCTTTTCTATGCAGGTGTTACAGCTAGGCAAAATGCAAGAATTTAGAGATCTTTATAAAATCATGATAGTAAAACCTAAAGAAACTGACAATTGTCTTAGTTACTTTTCTTGTTGGGGGGTGACAAAATGCCCCACCCAATTCTCAAAAGAAGTGTTTATTTTGGTTCAGGGTAAAAGTGATTAAATGCAATCTCCAGTGAGTCATGTCACTAGCATTGCAGACAATTTATAAAGAAGTAGAAAATGTCCCTTGTGTCTATTAACCTGAAACAAAATGCAGAATATTTGTCTTACAACAAGTATTACACAGAATACTTTCATTATTCCAAAATCCTCTATTTATTTAATTTTTCTACTTTCCTGTCTTTTCTCTGAGCTGATACTTATTTCCCACCTATACGTTTATCTTTTCCAAAGTATTATATTATTAAGTTGGTTCAGGAGAACTGTTCGTATTATGTCAATCATGTTTTAAATAAACCCTGATTGGCCATTAGCCAGGGAAAACCAGACAGGAAGTAGAGGTGGGGCAATGAGAACAGGAGTATTCTGGGAAGCAGTACACTCCCTCTGGCAGTCCTGCCCAAATCACCAAAAAAGCAGGATGTGACCTGTCCCACTGAAAATGGTACTGAGCCATGTGACTAACATAGATAAGATTAATGTGTTACTGTAAGCTATAAGCAATAATAAGAAGCCTGAGCTAAGTGGCCAATCAGTTTATATCTAATGCAGACACTCTGTGTGATTCTTTGGGACTTGCTGGCTGTGGAAACTAGGCAGGACAGAAACCCCAACAAGCCAGGCCCTTATTTTACAGAATGGCTCCCATGTAGACAGCTATATCCACATAAAGCCTTGGGAAGTAATTCTAGGCAGAAAAGAATAAAGTAATGCATGGCTTCTTGGTAGAAGCAATTTCATGGGTCTGTTCTGCTTGCTAGAGGCAAATAAGTGCTCTTATTTAAGAGAAGCTTCCTGACTCAGCTTTAGCTTCAAAATCTTGCAGCTCTTTTAAGACATCCTGCTATGAAACATTTAAACAGTGTTGATGAAAAGCTGACTGCATGCTTTTTGGTTTTTCAGCCAAAGAGAAAAAAAGCCACACTTTTTTTAAAATGCTGGCTCTTTGGGCCATCCTGCCAGGGCAAACTCTGACTTTTTCAGACAGGCAGTCTGACTACGGAGCATTTGAATGTGGTTTGTGAGCACACTGCTGCAGCTTGCTTGCTGGCAGGGACCTTGAAATGCCATAGAGTTGGGGCAATAAACAAGGCTCTGGCTAGTACTTTAGCGACAATGCTGATGCTGGAATCTCACTAAAGCTAAGAAATGGGCTGGATCAGGCCATCAAAGCCACAGCTTTAATCCTACCCATATTGCCTGGTAAATTAAAGACTTGTGTGTTCAGAAAAAAAAAAGAGATATACAGTAAAGAGATATTCAAAGAGGAAGAAAACATTTAAATGTATTTACAGTGTGTTAAATTATATGCAGGCTAAAGGCTAAAGTCCTTAAATTAAAAAAAGAGAGAAATAGTAGTTGGGTGTGGTGATACATGCCTTTAATCCCAATGCCTTGGAGGCAGAGATAGACAGATCATTGTGAGTTCTAGGTGTAGTAGCACACATCTTCAACACCGGTTCCTTGGAGGCAGAGACAGACAGATCTTTGTGAGTTCAAGGTATGGTAACATACAACTTTAATGCCAGCACTGAGGAGGCAGAGACAGGCAGATCTCTGTGAGTTCAGGAACAGCCTGGCCTACAGAGGGATTTCCAGGACAAAGATACATAGAAATCCTGTCTCAAAAAGCCAAAAATTAAAAATAAAAATAAATAGAGTTTAAAATAAAGCCACATAAAGATGGAAAATACACAAAGAATCTGGATACTGTATGTTATTATGCTTCCTTTGAATTGTTTGAATGCTGAGGAAGGAGCAACAGCTGTGAAAAGATATTTCTTTACTAATGCTGCTGGATTAATTCAAGATAGGTATTTTGAAAATACCTTGACTTCAAAATTGAAGTCAAGTGGTATGTTACTTTGGAGAACAGATTTTGCTTTTGTTTCCATAGGAAATGAGAGGATTCATTCTGAGCTAAGAAAAATCAGGTTTGGTCAAGGAAGACTACCTGAGAAATCTCTGGTAGGTACAGATGGTCCAGATGACAGAGTTCTACATCCAGAACAGGTTCAAGACCATTGCCTGAGATGATCAAGACTCACAGGACACTCCAGTCAGGCCTTAATCATAACTCTAAATTTTCTTTAGGTCCCCATAAGATTATCAGCTCCCCCAAACAGCTGGAAGTAGCATTGAATACTATACCCACATTCCCAAAAAATGGACTACGGATATTTTACTTTGTTTAAAAAAAAAGAGGGGGAAGTGGTGTGGGAGAACTGTTTGTATTCTGTCAATCATGTTTTAAATAAACCCTGATTGGCCATTAGCCAGACAGGAAGTTTAGGTGGGAAAACCAGAAAGGAAGCCGAGGTGGGGCAATGAGAACAGGAGTATTCTGGGAAGCAGGAAGCTCCCTCTGGCAGTCCTGCCCAGACCACCAAAGAAGCAGGATGTGACCTGCCTCATTGACAATTGTACTGAGCCATGTGACTAACATAGATAATATTAATGTGTTACTGTAAGCTATAAGCATTAATAAGAAGCCTGAGCTAAGTGGCCAATCAGTTTATATCTAATGCAGACTCTCTGTATGATTCTCTGGGATTTGCTGGCTGTGGGAACTGGGCAGGACAGATACCCCAACAAGCCTAGCCCTCATGTTACATTAAGTGACTAGTTAAATATTATCATTCTAGTAGGTCCCTTCCTTTTTATCCACAGCTTATAAAATCAAGAGCCAAAACTGTATGACTCTGATTATTGACCAAAAGAATGAGATCCTCATCTTAGCTCTGACTCTGGTAGAGCCTTGCTATTCTGAACTGCTCCGAATTCATTAATAGAAAGTTTACTTTCTCACGAGAAGATTTCCTATAAAATCAGGACCATTGTCTTTTCTTATGAGAGTCAATCCAAATGGGCCTGACAATCCTCTGGATAGAAAAAAACAAACAAACAACAACAACAATAACAAGAAAAAACCTGGGTGAAAACTGTCTCTTTGAAAGGCATTAGAAAAATAGTATAAAGCCTATCTCAAATGTTGATGGACATGATAACCATTTACCCTTTGCTCACTTTCAGCCCTTAATATTGTGTGAGACTGTATTTTGCTAATTAATTTTTCCTTTTGTCCACCTTCACCTCTGAAAATGCTAGTTATCTCTGTAGTAAGCTCTACCTTCTATGAAGTGCTTTATGTGGTTCACCTACATTATTTTATGAGAGATCATGAGAACCAAGGAGTCAAGGGACATCCTGAACTAGATTCAAGTTTTAAATAGTAAAGATTCTTTTGGGTTTGATATAGGGAAATGTTTTTTAGTAATTGCTGACCAATTACAGAAAATATTACAATGGTGAGATAAAAAGTATTTCAGAGAACAAAGGACCTTCTTTCTTATTATAGACTTTAAGAATTGAGCACTCGGTCCCTTCCCAGCTTGCACCCAGAATCCTCCCCCCCTCCCCCTTCCTCATCCTCCCGTCTTTGGGGCCACAAAATCCCACAGCTCAGCCTGTTTGGGCTCTGGGGACCTGGAATTGAGTGCACCCAGGCCAGTGGGAGGTCCCCTCCTTCATTTGACTGCCCGGAGCAAGGTAGGCCTTTGTCTGAGAGCTGCTTGGCCTGCAAGGGGACCTGAAAATCTGCAGGAGGATCCATCGTTCTTTGGGGTGAGTGAGGAGTGAGTGCCCGAACCGCGGCAGCTGCCCGGAGAGGGACCACCGACTCTCCACAACCCCCCCTGCCACCAGCACACTTCCTGCTCTTCCTGCAGGGGTTATTCTCCCCGGATACTGCCTCTCTCTCCCTGTCCCTTCCCAGCTTGCACCCAGAATCCTCCCCCCCTCCCCCTTCCTCATCCTCCCGTCTTTGGGGCCACAAAATCCCACAGCTCAGCCTGATTGGGCTCTGGGGACCGGGAATTGAGTGCACCCAGGCCGGTGGGAGGTCCCCTCCTTCATTTGACTGCCCGGAGCAAGGTAGGCCTTTGTCCGAGAGCTGCTTGGCCTGCAAGGGGACCTGAAAATCTGCAGGAGGATCTATCGTTCTTTGGGGTGAGTGAGGAGTGAGTGCCCGAACCGCGGCAGCTGCCCGGAGAGGGACCACCGACTCTCCACAACCCCCCCTGCCACCAGCACACTTCCTGCTCTTCCTGCAGGGGTTATTCTCCCCGGATACTGCCTCTCTCTCCCTGTCCCTTCCCAGCTTGCACCCAGAATCCTCCCCCCCTCCCCCTTCCTCATCCTCCCGTCTTTGGGGCCACAAAATCCCACAGCTCAGCCTGATTGGGCTCTGGGGACCGGGAATTGAGTGCACCCAGGCCGGTGGGAGGTCCCCTCCTTCATTTGACTGCCCGGAGCAAGGTAGGCCTTTGTCTGAGAGCTGCTTGGCCTGCAAGGGGACCTGAAAATCTGCAGGAGGATCTATCGTTCT
The DNA here is from genome assembly GCF_903992535.2 of Arvicola amphibius. Classification (NCBI taxonomy): domain Eukaryota; kingdom Metazoa; phylum Chordata; class Mammalia; order Rodentia; family Cricetidae; genus Arvicola; species Arvicola amphibius. Next base: position 76,764,244 of record NC_052065.1, on the reverse strand, counting down.
TTGGGGTGAGTGAGGAGTGAGTGCCCGAACCGCGGCAGCTGCCCGGAGAGGGACCACCGACTCTCCACAACCCCCCCTGCCACCAGCACACTTCCTGCTCTTCCTGCAGGGGTTATTCTCCCCGGATACTGCCTCTCTCTCCCTGTCCCTTCCCAGCTTGCACCCAGAATCCTCCCCCCCTCCCCCTTCCTCATCCTCCCGTCTTTGGGGCCACAAAATCCCACAGCTCAGCCTGTTTGGGCTCTGGGGACCTGGAATTGAGTGCACCCAGGCCGGTGGGAGGTCCCCTCCTTCATTTGACTGCCCGGTGCAAGGTAGGCCTTTGTCTGAGAGCTGCTTGGCCTGCAAGGGGACCTGAAAATCTGCAGGAGGATCCATCGTTCTTTGGGGTGAGTGAGGAGTGAGTGCCCGAACCGCGGCAGCTGCCCGGAGAGGGACCACCGACTCTCCACAACCCCCCCTGCCACCAGCACACTTCCTGCTCTTCCTGCAGGGGTTATTCTCCCCGGTTACCGCCTCTCTCTCCCTGTCCCTTCCCAGCTTGCACCCAGAATCCTCCCCCCCTCCCCCTTCCTCATCCTCCCGTCTTTGGGGCCACAAAATCCCACAGCTCAGCCTGTTTGGGCTCTGGGGACCTGGAATTGAGTGCACCCAGGCCGGTGGGAGGTCCCCTCCTTCATTTGACTGCCCGGAGCAAGGTAGGCCTTTGTCCGAGAGCTGCTTGGCCTGCAAGGGGACCTGAAAATCTGCAGGAGGATCCATCGTTCTTTGGGGTGAGTGAGGAGTGAGTGCCCGAACCGCGGCAGCTGCCCGGAGAGGGAACACCGACTCTCCACAACCCCCCCTGCCACCAGCACACTTCCTGCTCTTCCTGCAGGGGTTATTCTCCCCGGATACTGCCTCTCTCTCCCTGTCCCTTCCCAGCTTGCACCCAGAATCCTCCCCCCCTCCCCCTTCCTCATCCTCCCGTCTTTGGGGCCACAAAATCCCACAGCTCAGCCCGATTGGGCTCTGGGGACCTGGAATTGAGTGCACCCAGGCCGGTGGGAGGTCCCCTCCTTCATTTGACTGCCCGGAGCAAGGTAGGCCTTTGTCTGAGAGCTGCTTGGCCTGCAAGGGGACCTGAAAGTCTGCAGGAGGATCCATCGTTCTTTGGGCTCAGCCTGTTTGGGCTCTGGGGACCTGGAATTGAGTGCTCCCAGGCCGGTGGGAGGTCCCCTCCTTCATTTGACTGCCCGGAGCAAGGTAGGCCTTTGTCTGAGAGCTGCTTGGCCTGCAAGGGGACCTCACAGTCTGCAGAAGGATCCATCATTCTTTGGGGAAGAGATGGGCAGGCGCCAATGCAGGAGCTCCTCCAACAACATGAAAGGCAACATGACATCACCACAAGCCAGACATCCCGAAACAACAAGAATTGAACACCCTACCCCAGAAGATATAGAAGAAACCGACATTAAACAGTACTTTATAAAAATAATAGAGGACCTTAAACAGGAGGTAAAAAACTGCCATAAAGAAATGGAGATGACAAACAAAAAGGTAGACGAAATAAATAAATCTCTCAAAGATACCCAAGAAAAACAAGAAAAACAAGAAAAAGCAATCAAACAGGTAAGGGAAACAGTACAAGACCTGATAAATGAAATGGAGGTATTGAAGAAAACACAATCTGAGGGACGACTGGAAATGGAAACTCTGAGTAAACGAACAGAAACTTCAGAGACAAGTATTTCCAACCGAATACAAGAGATGGAAGAAAGAATCTCGGACTCTGAAGATACTATAGAAGAAATAAACTCACAGATTAAAGAACTAAACAAATCTAACAAATTCTTAACACAAAACATTCAGGAAATCTGGGACACCATGAAAAGACCAAACCTAAGAATAATTGGGGTAGAAGAAGGAGAAGAATTACAACTCAAAGGCCCAGAAAACATATTCAACAAAATTATAGAAGAAAACTTCCCCAACCTAAAGAAGGATGTTCCTATGAAGGTACAAGAAGCCTACAGAACACCAAATAGACTGGATCAAAAGAAAGCATCCCCACGCCATATAATAATCAAAACACAAAACATACAGAATAAAGAACAGATATTAAGAGCTGCAAAGGAAAAAGGTCAAGTAACATATAAAGGGAAACCTATCAGAATTACACCTGATTTCTCAATGGAAACCATGAAAGCCAGAAGAGCTTGGATAGATGTGCTACAGACACTTAGGGAACATGGATGCAAGCCTAGACTATTATACCCAGCAAAGCTTGCATTCACCATTGATGGAGAAAACAAGATATTCCAGGACAAAAACAGATTTAAACAATACGCAGCCACAAATCCAGCCTTGCAGAAAGTAATAGAAGGAAAATCACAAACCAGGGAGTCCAACAACGCCGACAATAACTCAGGCATCTAGCGACCCTTCACCAGCACAACTAGAAGAAGGGAAACACACAAACTCTACTACTAAAAATGACTGAAGTTAACAACCACTGGTCATTAATATCACTTAATATCAATGGACTCAATTCACCTATAAAAAGGCACAGGCTAAGAGACTGGATACGAAAACAGAATCCAACATTTTGCTGTTTACAAGAAACACACCTCAACCACAAAGACAGGCACCTACTCAGAGTAAAGGGTTGGGAAAAGGTTTATCAAGCAAATGGCCCTAAGAAACAAGCGGGGGTGGCCATACTAATTTCCAACAAAGTTGACTTCAAACTAAAATCAATCAGAAGAGATGGAAAGGGACACTTTATACTCATAACAGGAAAAATCCTTCAGAATGAAGTCTCAATCCTGAATATCTATGCCCCTAATATAAAAGCTCCCACTTATGTAAAAGAAACACTTCTAGAACTCAAGGCAGCCATCAAACCACACACACTAATAGTTGGAGACTTCAACACTCCTCTCTCACCAATGGACAGGTCAATCAGACAGAAACCTAACAGAGAATTGAAAGACTTAATGGAGGTAATGAACCAAATGGACTTAACAGACATCTATAGAACATTCCACCCAAATAGGAAAGAATATACCTTCTTCTCTGCGGCTCATGGAACCTTTTCGAAAATTGACCATATACTTGGTAACAAAGCAAACTTCCACAGTTACAAAACAATATTAGTAACCACCTGTGTCTTATCGGATCACCATGGATTAAAATTAGAATTCAACAACAATGCTACCCCCAGAAGGCCCACAAACTCATGGAAACTGAACAGTCAACTACTGACCCACACCTGGGTCAAGGAAGAAATAAAGAAAGAAATTAAAGTCTTTCTTGAATTTAATGAAAACAAAGACACAACATACTCAAACCTATGGGACACAATGAAAGCAGTGCTAAGAGGAAAGTTCATAGCACTAAGTACCCACTTAAAGAAAACGGAGAAAGCACTCATTGGTGACTTAACAGCACACCTGAAAGCTCTGGAAAAAAAGAAGCAGACTCACCTAGGAGAAGTAGAAGACTGGAAATAATCAAACTGAGGGCAGAAATCAACAAAATAGAAACACAGAAAACAATCCAAAGAATCAATGAAACAAGAAGCTGGTTCTTGGAGAAAATCAACAAGATTGACAAACCCTTAGCCAATCTAATCAAACGGCAGAGGGAGAACACGCAAATTAACAAGATCAGAAATGAAAAGGGGGACATAACCACAGACACAGAGGAAATTCAGAAAATCATTAGATCTTACTACAAAAGCCTGTATGCCACAAAATTGGAAAATGTAAAAGAAATGGACAGTTTTTTAGATAAATACCATATACCAAAGTTAAACCAGGACCAGGTAAATGCTCTAAATCGTCCTGTTAGTCGCGAAGAATTAGAAACTGTTATCAGAAACCTCCCTACCAAAAAGAGCCCAGGACCAGATGGTTTCAATGCGGAATTCTACCAGAACTTCCAAGAAGACCTAATACCTATACTCCTTAAGGTATTTCATAATATAGAAACACAAGAGTCACTGCCAAATTCCTTCTATGAAGCTACAGTTACCCTGATACCTAAACCACACAAAGACTCAACCAAGAAAGAGAATTACAGGCCAATCTCACTCATGAACATGGACGCAAAAATTCTCAATAAAATACTGGCAAACCGAATCCAAGAACACATTAGAAAAATTATCCATTACGATCAAGTAGGCTTCATCCCAGAGATGCAGGGCTGGTTCAACATACGAAAATCTATTAATGTAATCCATCATATAAACAAACTGAAGGAAAAAAACCATATGGTCATCTCATTAGATGCTGAAAAAGCATTTGACAAAATTCAGCACCCTTTTATGATAAAGGTCTTGGAGAGATTAGGGATACAAGGGTCATTCCTAAATATAATAAATGCTATTTACAGCAAACCGACAGCTAACATCAAATTAAACGGAGAGAAACTCAAGGCTATCCCACTAAATTCAGGAACACGACAAGGCTGTCCACTCTCTCCTTATCTCTTCAATATAGTGCTTGAAGTTCTAGCAATAGCAATAAGACAACATAAGGGAATCAAGGGGATCCAATTTGGAAAGGAAGAAGTTAAACTTTCATTATTTGCAGATGATATGATAGTATACATAAGCGACCCCAAAAACTCCACCAAAGAACTCCTACAGCTGATAAACTCCTTCAGTAACGTGGCAGGATACAAGATCAACTCCAAAAAATCAGTCGCCCTCCTATACACAAAGGATAAGGAAGCAGAGAGGGAAATCAGAGAAGTATCACCTTTCACAATAGCCACAAATAGCATAAGATATCTGGGAGTATCGCTAACCAAGGAAGTGAAGGATTTATATGACAAGAACTTTAAGTCTTTGAAGAAAGAAATTGAAGAGGATACCAGAAAATGGAAGGATCTCCCCTGCTCGTGGATTGGGAGGATCAACATAGTAAAAATGGCAATTCTACCAAAAGCAATCTATAGATTCAATGCAATCCCAATCAAGGTCCCATTAAAATTCTTCACAGAGATTGAGAAGACAATAATCAACTTTATATGGAAAAACAAGAAACCCAGGATAGCCAAAAAAATCTTATACAATAAAGGTACTTCTGGAGGCATTACCATCCCTGACTTCAAACTCTATTACAGAGCTACAGTATTGAAAACGGCTTGGTATTGGCATAAGAACAGAGAAGTTGACCAATGGAATCGTATAGAAGACCCGGATCTTAAACCACAAACCTATGAACACCTGATTTTTGATAAAGGAGCCAAAAGTACACAATGGAAAAAAGAGGGCATCTTCAACAAATGGTGCTGGCATAACTGGATGTCAACCTGTAGAAGAATGAAAGTAGATCCATATCTATCACCATGCACAAAACTCAAGTCCAAATGGATTAAAGACCTCAATATTAATTTGAACACATTGAGATTGATAGAGGAGAAAGTGGGAAGTACTCTACAACAAATGGGCACAGGGAACCGTTTCCTATGCATAACCCCAGCTGCACAGACTTTAAGGGCAACATTGAATAAATGGGACCTCCTGAAGTTGAGCAGCTTCTGTAAAGCAAAGGACATTGTCACTAAGACACAAAGGCAGCCTACTGACTGGGAAAAGATCTTCACCAACCCTGCAACTGACAAAGGTCTGATCTCTAAAATATATAAGGAACTCAAGAGACTAGACGGTAAAATGCCAATTAACCCAATTAAAAAATGGGGCGATGAACTGAACAGAGAATTCTCAACAGAAGAAGTTCGAATGGCCAAAAGACACTTAAGGTCATGCTCAACCTCCCTAGCTATCAGGGAAATGCAAATCAAAACAACTTTGAGATATCATCTCACACCTGTCAGATTGGCTAAAATCCAAAACACCAATAATAACCTTTGCTGGAGAGGTTGTGGGGTAAGGGGCACACTCATCCATTGCTGGTGGGAATGCAAACTTGTGCAACCACTTTGGAAAGCTGTGTGGCGGTTTCTCAGGAAATTCGGGATCAACCTACCCCAGGACCCAGCAATTCCACTATTGGGAATCTACCCAAGAGATGCCCAATCATACAACAAAAGCATATGCTCATCTATGTTCATAGCAGCATTATTTGTAATAGCCAGATCCTGGAGACAGCCTAGATGCCCTTCAGTGGAAGAATGGATGAAGAAACTGTGGAATATATACATGCTAGAATACTACTCAGCGGTAAAAAACAATGACATCTTGAATTTTGCAGGCAAATGGATGGAAATAGAAACACTATTCTGAGTGAGGTAACCCAGACCCATAAAGATGAACATGGGATGTACTCACTCATATTCGGTTTCTAGCCATGATTATAGGACATCGAGCCTATAAGTTTGGGATCCTTGAGAAGATAATAAGAAGGTGAACTCCCAAAAAAGATATAGTAATCCTCCTGGATATTGGAAGTAGACACGATCGCCAGGCAAAATTGGGAACTTGAGGGTTGGGCAAGACTGGGCCAAGGGAAGATGGGGAGAGAAAAGTGTGAAGGGGAGAGCGGGGGGAGCTCGGAGGAATGGGGTGCTTGGGATATAGGAAGGGTGGATATGAGAGCAGTGAAGCATATATCTGAATTTAAGGAGCTACCTGAGGGTTGTCAAGAGACTTGACCCTAGAGGGGTTCCCAGGTTTCCAGGGAGACGCCCCCGGTTGGTTCCTTGGGCAGCTGAGGAGAGGGAGCCTGAAAAGGCCAGTTCCTATAGCCATACTGATGAATTTCTTGCATATCACCATAGAACCTCCACCTGACGATAGATGAAGAAAATGACAGAGCCCCACCTTGGAGCACCGGACTGAGCTCCCAAGGTCCTGATGAGGAGCAGAAGGAGAGAGAACATGAGAAAGAAAGTCAGGACCATGAGGGAACCTCCAGCTGGCGACAGATGGGGAAGGTGACTGAGCCCCACATTGGAGCACTGGACTGAGCTCCCAAGGTCCCGATGAGGAGCAGAAGGAGCGAGAACATGAGGGAGAAAGTCAGGAACGAGAGGGGTGCGTTCACTCATGGAGACGGTGGGACAGAACTAATGGGAGATCACCAGCTCCAGTTGGAATGGGACTGATGGATCATGCGACCAAACCCGTCTCTCTGAGTGTGGCCAACAGCGGGGGCTGACTGAGAAGCAAAGGAAAATGGCTCTGGGCTCTGATTCTTCTTCATGGACGGGCTCTGTGGGAGCCTTTTCAGCTTGGTCGATCGCCTTCCTGGACCTGGGGGGAGTTGGGAGGACCTTGGTCTTGGCATAGAGTGGGGAACCCTGATGGCTCCTTGGCCTTGAGAGGGAGGGAGGGGAGGTGTGGGTGGAGGGGAGGGGAGGGAAGGGGGAGAAGGAGGGGAGAGAAAGGGGAGAAGGAAGGGAGGGAGGGGGGAGGAGGAGGGAAGGAGATGGAAATTTTTAAATATAAAAAAAAAATAAACCATGAGAAAAAAAAAAAAAAAAAAAAAAAAAAAAAAAAAAATTAAGCACTCTTTATATAGAGAGAAATTGTCTCCAATCTTAGAAAAGAGGGGTATCTAAGTGCCTACAGACATTGGCAGAGAGCATTTTACTCCCTGAACCTAGAGTTATATACTAATATACGTTGCCATATGAATGCTAGTATGTATGCACAACATGTGGGTGTCTGGTGACTACAGAGATCAGAAGAGGACATTTTATTCCCTGGACCTAGAGTTATGGACTTATATGTGTTGCCATATGGATGCTGGGAACTAAATCTGAGTCTACTACAATCTCAATGAGTGCTCTTAAGTACTAAAGAATTGCTCCAATCTTCCAAGTAACATTTATGGTAAGTATTTTCATTGAAAATATGATCATGACTATGTCACTGTGATGTAGGTATTAATTTTTTATACCTCTTGCTATTAAGATGCATGTTGGGGAGGCAGGTATTTCATCTACAGCTGCCCAGATCACAAAATAATTACCCAGAAACTATATTATTCAAATCACTGCTTGGTCAATCACTTAAGGGTATTGCTATGTACCTCATTTATCTTTGGATAACCTAATTCTATTAAACTCTGTATTGCCATATGACTGTGGCTTACCAGCAAGGTTCTGTCACATCTGTCCCCTGCAATGGGTACATGGCTTCCCAATGACTCCACCTACTCTCTCCTTCTCTATCTGCTTGGAAATCCTTCCATGCTGTATTGCTAAGCCGCTTGCAGAAACAGATTTATTCATTGATCAATAAAAGCAACACATAGAAGGATTTCCCACAACATTTCCCCTTTTTGTTTAATAAAAAGAAAAGTTTTAACATCAACATCATAAAATTACATATAACAAAACAGGTATCAAGCAACAATTAAATTGATAATATTTATATCTACTTTATCCTTTAAGGAAAACTATCCTAAGGAAAACTATAACTATAACTATCTATTCTTCAATGCCATCAAAGACTACATAAGGATATAATATTACCTAAGTTAACAGAAAGTACATACATTGTAAGCAACTTCCAAAATTCTAAAATTGACATAGAATCTTGCTTCCTGGATAGTCACTCAAAGTTTTTCTGTTATATTGTAGCATATGTCTTCAGCCTACTATCGCCTAGGATCCTGAAGACTTTTCCATGAAACAGAAAATTTCAAGGACAGTTCCACATCATATATTGGCAGTTTGCCAGTTAATTTCTTCTATGAACTATAGAATGTTTGGTAGACTTTTTCTGGAAGCAGAAAGCCCAAAGGATCATCTCACATTTAGGCAAGTTTATCAGTCATTTTTCTGTGGGTCCTACATGTTCAGTTTATAGAGCATAACATCAAATAGTCAACGCAGGAACAGTTTTTTTGCCTAAATGTTTCACAAAATATATAAGGATCCTCTTCAATGCCCATCTTCTTTTTGAAGTAGATTGGTGCTGCCAGGAGCAGATGTATCTCATTGTCATGAAAATGCTACATTCATAAAACATTTTAAATGCCATATTCTGAAGGTCTTTGAAAAATTTGAAGAATACCTACCTAACTGAAATATATGTATAATATATATATTTAATTATATATATATATATATATATATATATAATAACTAATATGACTACAAGCTTGGCTATTATAGATTATTATCTATTGTCCAATCTATATTTCTCAACTATATATTACATTTTTAAATGAGTTGCATAAACATAATACCTTAATCAAAAGCATATATGTATATCAAAATTGACCTTAAATTTGTGTCAATAAAACAAGATCTATAACAATGCAAATATCCATCTCTATAGCATATCTGCCTTTAAATGTAAACAAAATTTTATAAGTAATCATTTATGGAATTTGGGCATATTTCTCTCTAAAATGCATCATGTTTTCTTGTTGGGCAAAATTATTTGGGGGATATTCCTGTGACCTTTCAGAGGGTCTTTGTCAATCAAACCACATTAGTCTGGAAGGATTCCATAGATTCTTATCCTTTGTGGATACAAAAGAAGAACTTTTTTTTTCCAAAGAAACATCCATAGATCCAAATTTTGAAGAGAAGATGCCTTTAAATTATATATGTTGGTTTATCTTATTAGGTAATACAATGAAATTTCTCTCTGTACCAATAATACACATATTCCAGACTTTCCTTTTTTTTCCTCATTTTTTTTATTAAAGATTTCCATCTCCTTCCCTCCTCCTCCCCCTTCCCTTCCCTCCCTTCCACCAATACCCCCACTCCACCCCTCTCCAAGACAAAGAGCCATCAGGGTTCCCTTCACTATGTTAAGTCCAAGGTCCTCCCAGCTCCCCCTAAGTCCAGGAAGGTGAGCAACCAAACTGACAAGGCTCACAGTGAGCCCGTCCATGCTGTAGAGTTCATGTTCATTGCTGTTGTCCTTGGTTTCTCAGTCCTCCTCCACCGTCAGCCACATTCAGAGAGTCCGGTTTGGTCCCCTGTTCCATCAGTGCCATTTCAACTGGACTTGGTGGTCTCCCGTTAGATCTGTCCCACCGAGTGGTTTTTAAATCCCTCTTGCAGCGGAGTGCTTAGGCAGTGTGTGAGTCAGAGCACAAGCGTTAGTGGTTGCCAAATGTTGAAAACCCCTTGAGGCAAAAACTCCCTGTGACATCCCAGTGGCTCAGATAGATGCACAGTTTGAAATCACCACCACAACTGAGTGGAGCGCTGCCACAGCAGTGTTTGCAGCATGACCCTTTGTCCCATTATAAGGATGCTGGACACTCATTCCGCAGCTCTCACAGTGGCTGTGTCATGGCCCCCTGCATCGGGTCTGAGGGGAGAAGCAGGGCAGGAACCCAGGGTAAGCAGTGTTGTTTATCAGCCAGTAGAAGCTCCCCGGATTTTTGTTTCCTGTGCCTGGACTCGGGTTTTTGCTCTCTGTACTACATCTAACCTCTCGAGTGACTCAAATTTCCCCAGGTTTTAAACAAATATCAGGACAGTTTTTAAAACAGGATTTGTTGTGACACCACTGCATCAGTTCCAGCCCAACAATGTGTCAATACTTTGTGAGTCAGCAGTTGGAAATAATACATAGGCAATTTCCTAAGTCTACAATTTACCATTACATGGATGACATTTTGCTATTTGATTCAAACAGATACTTTAGAAAGCATGTTTAAGGAAGTAAAGATAGTCTTGCCTAAATGGAGATTACAAATTGCTCCTGAAAAGATTCAAAGAAGAGATTCTGTTAATTACCTAGGTTACAGAATAGATTTACGGAAAATTAGAACATAAAAGGCACAAATTAGGAGAGACCAATTAAAGACTCTTAATGACTTTCAAAGTTTGTTAGGAGAAATTCCCAGTCTATGACCAGCTGTTGGGATAACACCTGATCTAATAATTCATTTAAACAAAACTTTAGATGGTGATGAAGTTTGAATAGTCCTAGAGAATTAACAGCTGAAGCAGAAAAGGAACTGACAATATTTGATGAAAAATTACAGGAGGCACATGTGGATAGGGTGAATCCAAACCGTACTTGTATTCTAGTCATATCACCTTCCAGAATTTCTTCTACAGAAATTTTAATGCAGAGGGAAGATATTATTTTAGAATGGACTTTTTACCACTGAAACAAAGTAAAAATTTTAAAACTTATGTGGAAAAGATCTCTGAATTAATTATAAAAGGTAAACTGAGACTTCATCAACTAGCAGGCATAGACCCAGCAGAAATTATAGTGCATTTCACTACTGATGAAATAAAAAGTTATGGAAAGACAATGAACCATTGCAAAGAGCTTGTGTTAATATTTTGGGAGAAATTAATAACAACTATCCCAAAAGTGATAGACTGAACCTTATAAAGAGAACTTCTTGGATTCTTCATCGAATTGTACGTGATGTTCCAATAACTGGTGCCTGCTCATTTTATACTGATGCTAATTAATCAAGGGAAACCATATTACAAATCAGACAAAGTGAGTAAGGTGGAACAAAGCCCTTATAATTCTGTCCAGAAGGCAGAATTATATGCCATTCTGATGGTGCTAAGGGAGTTTAGAGATCCTCTTAATATATTTAATGATTCACAATAGGCAGAAAGAGTTATCTTGCATATTGAAACCACTGAATTTATACCAGATGATACAGAATTGACTTTATTGTTTATCCAGGTACAAGACATAATCAGGAATAGTCTTTGTCCAATATACATAACACACATCTGATCCCATATGTATCTGCCAGGTCCTCTAGCACAAGGTAATGCAGAAATTGATCAATTATTGATCAGAAGCATGTTGCACTCCTCAGAATTGCATAAAAAATCAAATCAATAGCAAAGGTCTAAAGAAAGAGTTTTATATTACATGGCAACAAGTTAAGGAAATTATAAAGAGATGCACTACTTGCTCTTTATATAATCAAACACAACTACCTGCAGGGACTAACCTGAAGGGTACTCAAAGTAATGAAATCTGGCAGATGGATGTGTTCCACTTTGCAGAATTTGGAATATTAAATATGTACATCACACCATTGACACTTATTCAGGCTTTCAATGGGGAACTGATTTAAGCTCAGAAAAAGCTAATTCAGTAATCACACATTTATTACAAGTTATGGCCATCATGGGTATACTTGCACAAATAAAAACAGACAATAGTCCAGCTAATGTCTCTAGGAAAATGAAACTTTTTTGCTTATTATAATATTAAGCATGTTACAGGTATACCACACAAACCTACAGGTCAAGCAATCATAGAAAGATCAAATCGAACTATAAAGGATATGTAAAACAAACAGAAAGGAGTGGAAAATGCCCCCAGAAATAGATTACATAATGCCTTATTAACCTTGAATTTTAACGCTAATGAGAAAGGAACAACAGCAGCAGAAAGATATTGCATAATGGAAAAGTCTGCTAACTAAAATAACTGGTTTATTTCAAGGATGTGCTGATCCTGTATTGGAAGCCAGGAGATATGCTAAATTGGGGAAGGGGTTTTGCTCTTGTTTCCACAGAAGAAGAAAAATTGTGGATACCATCAAAATTAATAAAGGCTCGGTTTGAAGAAGAGAAACCTCTTGGAAAAGAGACAGGACAACTCATCCACAATGATGATAATCATACAGGTCGTAGGAAAAATATATAGGATGGAATCGGGGTTCTGTTCTTGTCTTTGCAGGAAAACATTCATCTTCAAAAAATTCAAGGGACCATGGATGTTTGAATACTGGAAGGTAGAAAATAACTACCCAATACATATGTGTGTGTATGTGTTTATATTTCTAAATTTATAGATCTGGTTTTAGAGTTGGACTCTGGCTCAGTCCTTCTCTTATTCCAAGCCTGTTGTTAAGAGAAAAACCCAGAGTTTCTGTCTCATGTAAGAAGCCATGATATGGGACAGAAGGAAAAAAGAATTTAGAAAACAATTTTGCTTTTCTTTATATCTATCAGAACTTTCATTAAATATATAGTCTGTATATGTCTATATAATTAATGTTTAAGTTTTCCACAACAATGAATATCCCTACAGCAACCTTTGAAGTTTCCAGAAAGATGATGGGGCCCCATAACAACAGCTCCACCTGATTGATATGATGTCATGATACTGATAGCAAGACCTGCTTTGGGTACCAGCTTCACAAGACAGTTCCAACTTGGTTAGCTGAAATGATGCACATCTTTTACAACATCTGACCAGACCTCCACAAAATACTCAGAGGATCTTTGCAATTTTACTAGACATTAATCTTGAAATTTAACCATTATTTTACTTTCACAGGATCCCCTAGAAAGAATATCGCCCCCATGACAGCTGGAAGTAATTCTAGAGGACGACATCCCCTCTCCTAGCAAAGTTTGTCCTTGGGTTTAGGGACATGATTATAATTGGTATTTAGTTGAGGTTTGGAGGAGGAATTTTATAAGCACAGGGATCTGTTTGAAATAAAAGAGGGAAAATTGGATGATGGGATAACAGATTGGCATTTGTGAGTTTTTGTTTATAGACAATTATATTGACATAGATACTTGTATATGTATACAAAGTTAAATTATATTGAATACTGTGTGCATGCATGCTTCTACCTCTGTTCAAAACATTTTTATGTATTGAGATATATATATATATATATATATAGTGTACATTTCTACCTATAATTAAGATACTTATATATTGTTTATGTATTGATATATATTTGCCATTTTGCAGTGTACATTTCTACCTCTGATCAAGATACTTGTACATTGTTTACAGTGGAGGTCATTGTCCTCATTTATTGCACAGTTGTGTATTGTCTTAGTCTTTACATTAGATACGTATTAAGAATTCTAGAATAATAGTTGTCTATGTTTGTTATATTTATAGTTAGACTAATTGGCTTCTTTAGATGCATAAAGATTATATTCTGTATAAATATATAATTTTCAACCTCTTCAAAGAGCTGTAGAAAATGGCATTTAATCTAACTTAGAGTTCCCTCATAGCAAAACACAATTCGCTCCTGTCAACACCAATCTATTCCTGTGAGATTGTTGAGCACCAAAGACACTCCACTTGGAGCTTGTCTCCTTCTAGGCAAAACTGGCCTCTGGGCAAGGAACTGCCCATACCTTAACTACTGACACAATACATAGTATCTGGAAATGGATAAGCAGAACTGTCAAATCTTGCCAAAACATGGTAGGATAGTTTTGAAAAATTTCTTGCCTTTAAAAATAATCTGTCAGTTATTCTAGGACTTATCCAAAGTTGGTTGCTTCAATACTGCAAACGTGATTTTGGGTGATTGCCCAGGTAGCCAGTTGTCTCTGTCATTTTTTGCATGTTTTGGAAGTTGTTTGATTGCACTTCCTAATTACTCAGGTAACATTATTTCCCTTCTCGGATCTTTAATGGGGTTGAAGACTAGATAAAAGTAATTACTTTTGTCTCATGACTTGGCCGTTATTTATTATATAAGACTTAAGATAGAATAGGATATTTGTTCTTATTGTATATAAGTTTATAATAGTTTTAGAACTCTCTTAATTAAATGAAAGATGGAGTTGGTGTGGGAGCTCCTTCTACTCCTTCAGCCAATAGCCTTTAAGATACCAGCCCACTTGGGTGTGATATTTTTGGCTTAAAAAAGCAGCAGTAGCCGAGCACTCCCTCTCTTGCTTTGGACTCTGTTTCTGCCTATCAGTCTCTTTTCCTGGTCATGCAGAAGGCTATTGTCTATGATGGTGATCTGTAAATTTTCATCTTTAAACAAATAAACATTTTATTAATCATAAGTCCAAACTGTTGTGGGATTGTTTTGTGACTAACTCCTTTATGTTATGTATATAGGACAAAGGCTATTTCTGATTATGACTTGTCCCTGGATAAACAATGAAGTCAATTCCACTTCATCTGCTATAAATTCAGCAGTTTTCTATATGTAATACAACTCTTTCTGCATATTGTGAATCAGAAACTATATTGAGAGGTTCTTTAGAATCCCTTAGTACCATAAGAATAGCATATAATTCTCCCTTCTGGACTTAATTATATGGGCTTTGTTACACCTTACTTAATTCTTCTGGTTTGTAACCTTCCTTCCCTGATTTATTTGCATTAGTATAAAATTCCAGTCTCCAGTTATTTATGCATCATGCACAAATTGGGGAAGAATCTAGGAAGTTCTCATTATAAGATTAAATCTATCACTTTTGTGATGGAGGACTATCATTGGTTAATAAAGAAACTGCCTTGGCTTTTTGATTGGTCAGGATGTAGATAGGTGGAGTAAACAGAACAGAATGCTGGGAAGAAGGGAAGTTAGTTAGACTTTTCAGGCAATCTCCATGCCTCTCCTCTGAGACAGACACCATGCAGCCAACCACCAGGTCATACATGCTGAATCTTTCCAGATAAGCCACCACCTTGTGGTGCTACACACATTAATAAATATGAGTTAAAGCAAGATGTGAGAATTAGCTAATAAGAGGCTGAAACTAATGGGCCAGGCAGTGTTTAAATGAATACAATTTTGTGTGTTGTTATTTCTGGTGTAGAGCTAGCTGTGTGGGATCTGGGCAGGATGAAAAGAAGGCCTGCTCACCTCTTCACTACAGAATGACACCCAGACATGGATAACTGAATCCACAGAAAGCCTGAGAAAGCTTGGGAAAGAATAGAGTAAAGCATGTTCTCTTGGTAGCAGCAATTTCTTGTGTCTGCTCTGCTTGCTAGAGGCAAACAAGTGTTCTCATCTAAGAGAGGCTTCCTGACTCAGCTTTAGCTGCAAAACCCTGCAGCTCTTTTAAGAGGTCCTGCCACGAAACACTTAAATGGTGTTGATGAACAGCTGAACACGTGTTATTTGGTTTTCAGACCTAGCAGGATAAAAAGCTGTGCCATTTTAAAATGCTGACTTTCTGGGCCATCCTGCCAGGACAAACTCTGACTCTTTCAGGCAGGTGGTCTGACTGACTGTGGTCTGTGAGGGGAATGCTGCTGCTTGCTTGCTGGCAAGGACCTTGAAACACTATAGAGTTGTGGTGATAAACATGGCTACAGCCAGTACCCCCTCCATGAGATGGGAATCGCAGAAAGCTAAAAAAATGTTCTGTATCCAGATTCCAAAGCCACAGCTTTAGTCCTTCCGATATTTTTTGGTGAATTAAAGACTCATGTGGTTACAAAAAGAGAGCTATACAGTAAAAGAAAGATTCAAAGTCAAAGAAAACGTCTAAATGGTTTAGAGTGTGTTAAAAATGTAGGCAGGCTAAAGGTTAAAGTATTTAAAAGTAAAAAGAAAAAACAAAGAAAAAAGAAAGAGAGAAGTTGGGTGTGGTGGTACACACCTTTGATCCCAACACTTGGGAGGCAGAGGTAGATTGACCTCTGTGACTTCAAGGTATGGCAGGACACACCTCTAAACCCAATACTTGGGAGGCAGAGACGGATGTCTGAGAGTTCAAGGACAGCCTGGTCTAAAGAGTTATTTGAGGACAAGGATATACAGAGATCCTGTCTCAAAAAGTAAAAGTAAAAATAAAAGAAACAGAGGTTAAGTAAAGCCGCATAAAGATGGAATATACACAGAGAATCTTGATACTGTATGTTATTTTGCTCTCTTTGAATTGTTTGAATGCTAAGAAAGAAGTGATGGCTGCTAAAAGATATTTGTTTATAAATGCTGCTGAACTAATCCAAGATATATATTTTGAAAATACCTTGACTTCAAAATGTTGATCTAAGGTTATGATGCTTTGGAAAAGTTCTCCTTTTGTTTTCACAGAGGGTAAGACCCTCTGGAATGCTTCTATCCCAATATGGTATGATAGACCACTCCTTTCTTAAAGGTTGCTGTGAACACCCTCAAAAAATTACTTTACACAACTGCCAACTGAGATGAACCTAGCACACAGGTTATACCATGAAAGATCTGATTAACAGTTCCCCCATTCAGCAGGAAGCAGTTTGGAGAAAAAAACTGTGCCCATGTTCCCAAATATTGTTTATAAATGTTCTCTTACATTTAAAGGGGGAAATGATATAGATATGAATAATTTACATTGGTATAAATTTTGCTCTATTGATATAAATTTAAGGTCAATTTTGTTATATGTATATGTATTTCTGATACTGATTAATGTATTGTGATTGTGTCGTTCATTTAAAACTGTAATGTATATCAGTTGTTAACGGATAGTCATTGATAATAGTCAAGTTTGTAGTCATGTTAGATTTTCTAGATATATAGAGATATATTTCAGTTAGATAGGCATACTTCATATCTTCCAAAGACTACAGAATATGGCATTTTAAATGTTTTAATAACATAGGACTTTCAATGACAATGAGACACATCTGCTCCTGGCAGCACCAATCTACTTCAAGAGGAAGATGGGCATCTAAGAGGCTCCTTATGGAGTTTGATAGCCATTTGGGCAAGAAACTGCTCTTGCCTAGACTGTTCCATAAACTGGATACAGAGAACCTTCAGAAAGAGTACTGCTGAACTTGCCTAAAGGTGAAATGATCTTTCGGGGTTCCTGATTTATAAAAGAGTCTGTGAGACATTCTGCAGGACACAGCAGATAGTGACTGAACTGCCTTTGAAATTTCCTGCTTCATGGAAAAGTCTGCTGGATACTGTGGGCCTGTAGGCCGAAGATGGATGCCCCAATGGTACAGAGGAACTTTGGGTGACTGTCTAGGTAGCAAGATGTCTCTGTCATTTCTAGAATTTGGAGGTTGCTTATTTCTTGTTTACTTAGGTAATATTATATCCTTCTGGAGTCTTTGATGGAGTTGAAGAATAGATAGATAGTTATGGTATTCCTTAGATATGATAAAAGATAAAACAGATATAAATATTGTTACTGTAATTCTTACTTGATAACTGTTTTGTTATATGACATTTTACTATGTTAAATTTAAAGCCTTTCTTTTTTGTTTAAACAGAAAAGGGGGAAATGCTGGAGAACTCTCATTGGTTAATAAACTGCCTTGGCTTTTTGATTGGGCAGGATGTAGATAGGTGGAGTAGACAGAACAGAATGCTGGGAAGAATGGAAGTTAGTCAGACACTTCAGGCAATCTCCATGGCTCTCCTCTGAGACAGACATCATGGAGCCAGCCACCAGGTCATACATGCTGAATCTTTCCAGATAAGCCACTACCTTGTGGTGCTACACACATTACTAAATATGGGTTAAAGCAAGATGTGAGAATTAGCTAATAAGAGGCTGAACCTAATGGGCCAGGCAGTGTTTAAATAAATACAATTTTGTGTGTTGTTATTTCGGGTGTAAAAAGCTAGTCGTGCTGTAGCCGGGTGGGACGAAAAGCAGGCCTGCTTGCCTCTTCACTACACTTTTGGGATAATTCCTATTAATTTCTCCCAAAACATTAGCACAAGCCCTTTTTCATGGTTCATTGTCTTCCCATAACATTTTTATTTGACAGTAGTGAAAGTTACTATAATCTCTGCTGTGTCTATATCTGCTAATTGACAAAGTCTCAATTTACCTTTTATAATTAATTCAGAGACTTTTTCCACATGAGTTTTTATTTTTTTACTTTGCTTCTGTGGTAAAAAGATACATTCTAAGATAATATTGTCCCTCTCTATTAATATTCCTGTAGGAGAAATTCTGGAAGGCAATATGTCTAGAATACAATTAAGATTTGGATTTTCCCTATCAATTTTGCATCCTGTAATTTCTCCTCAATAATCATCAATTCTGTTTCTGCTTCAGCTGTTAATTCTCTGGGACTATTCAAGTCTTTATCATCATCTAATGTTTAGTTTAAATGAATTATAAGAGTAGCTGTTATCTCAACAGCTGGTTATAGACTGGAAATGTCTCCCAATAATCTTTAAAAGTCATTAAGAGTCTGCAACCTGTCTCTCCTATTTTTTTTTTTCCTTTTGTGTTTTAATTTTCTGGAAACCTGTTCTGTAACCTAGGTAATTAACCGAATCTCCATTTTGAATCTTTTCAGTGGCAATTTGTAATCTTCATTTAGGAAAGACTTTATTTGCTTCTCCAAACATCCTTTCTAAATTATCTTTATTTGAATCAGATAACAAAATATCATCTATTTAATGGTAGATTGTAGACTTAATAAATTGCTTGCTTATTATTTCCAATGGCTGGCTGACAAAGTAACAGGAAAGGGTGAGGCATTCCCTGTGGGAGCACGGTCTATTAATATCTCCTAGTAGGATGATCATTATTACAAGTAGGCACTGTGAAGGCAAACTTATTTCTACCCTTTTCTTGTAAAGGTATAGTGAAGAAACAATCTTTTAAATCAGTAACTATGAGAGGTCACCCCTTTGGTAACAGAAAATGTAGAGAAATTCCAGATAGTAGAGGGCCCATAGGTCGAATAACCTTGTTGATAGCTCTAAGATCTGCCACCATTCTCCATTTTCCAGATTTCTTTCTAACAACAAATACAGGAGAATTCCAATGGCTGGTAGATTCTTCTATATGTGAAGCATCTAGTTGCTCTTTTACCAGCTGTTCTAAAGCCTGTAACTTTTTCTCAACTAGAGGTCATTGCTTAACTCATATTGGTTTCTCAGTTAACCATTTTACAGTTAGGGCTGTTAGTACCTCTGAAGGCTTATGAATTGCTTTGTGTTCTTGTACAGCCCAAATAGATGGTGTACATCATCTATAATATCTTCTAATATTTTCCTTATAACCATAAGTTTTGGTGGCTACATGAATGTTAATCTGGATATTCCATTGCTGCAATAGGTCATGGCCCTACTAATTTACTGCAAATTATCTATATATGGCCTTACTCTCCCTATTTGCCCTTCTGGTCCTATGCATTCAACCCATCTAGTGCTTTTTTTTTTTTTTTTTTTTTTTTTTTTTTTTTTTTTTTACCCCAGATATAGTTCCAATTCCCAAGAATTGATCATCTACCTCCTGAAGAGGCCAATTCAGATGTCAAGATTATGGAGTAATGATACATCCACGCTCATGTCTAATAAGCCTTCAATAAAAATGTCATTTATACAATCTCTTAGCATTGGTCTTTTTTCATTTATAGATGTTGCCAGAATATATGTTTCCTCTGTCCTACTGGAGTTTTTGACCACACCCAAGTGGGCTAGTATCTTAAAGACTATTGGCTGAAGGAACAGAATGTGCTCCACTGTCACTATGACTATTCCTTTTCTTTAAGGAAGATAAGACTGGATTAAAGATGATGCTTTATTATTTTATTTCCTTAAATGTATATTTAATAAATAAATTTTAGTTTTTCTTATTCTTTCTTTAATTAAACCTGTATAATATAAAATCAATTAAAACTAGAGCAATGAAAAATAGAATATAATGTAAAATATAAAATGTAGATGTGCTATGTATAACATTTAATGTTACCAATACAAAGTAGCCTATAAATAATCTGTTAAATGCTCATAATGAATACTTCCTTAATAATAAATTTCAGAGTTTCCCTTTTAAGAACCTATAACATTACCTGATAAAAAGATTCAGTTGGTCCCAACCCCTTCATGGTGTTAGTGACTTAAATTACACTTAATGAAAGCTGTTTTATCCTGATCTCTTATATTCTCAGATTTAAGTTGCTTGTAACTAATGCTACTGTGGTCTATTAAGTTCACATAGTATTATTTATGCTTATTATTTCATTGTCTAGGCTTCTTTTAGAATATGGCCCCATCATTAGACAATGTAAAGGGGCCAATTGGAAGTAGATCTTGGCATGCTGAAGGATAATGACACATATTAGCTAACAGAATATGAAAAGACAGCAGGAACAGTAATTAAAGAGCACGACTTACAGACAAATAGTTGTGCTCAGCTTCATATATCCCTGTTTATGGAAAATAGGTACAAAAGTTGTAACCCTGAGCACTTGTAAAATACAAATGATACTAGTAATTGGAAGAAGAATTTACAGAAACTGAAATCATTTAGCCTATTTAGATTTTACAATCAATTTGATAAGGAGGAATAATAAGATTTTCCTGATAATTCAAGAGAAGGACAAAAAGTTCATTCATGTTTCCTATTAATTATAAAAAGAGGCATTTAATGCCATCAGTGTATTATCATCAATTATACTCATGGGCTTACCAATAAATGTGGTAACCTCAAAATAATCAGATAATCACTAAATATAAAACTATAGAAAGTCAATATTTACTAATAATTATATTTATAAATAGTAAATTAGTGAAGATTGGAAGCAGCTTGTACTTTTAAAGTTGACTAAATTTATTCAACTTTATGTCTTTCTAATATATATAATATATACATCTAAAATATTGTAGTCATTGCTCTTAAAAGCATTCCATAATTATGTAAGCATCCCCTCTCAAAAGATATTGATGTAAATGTTAGGGTTTTTTTTTATTTAATTCTTCTGCTCTAATAATCTTATTAAGTAGTCATCTTTTTAATTTCATTTGCTTCAACATCATAATATTTCACACTAGTGCAATCCTTATATATTCTTGTATTAGATATAAGAAGTCAGTCTTTATTTTTTATAAATGCAGCTAAATATTTTATTTTATTGTAAATTTTGCAGTGCTTTGTAGCAATATCTTCCAAACTGAAGTATTTCTGCCTTAGTGGGAAATTTGATAAGTCTTAGCAAGTTCCAAATTGAAACAATCTATTTTTGACAGACATAATTTAACAGTTGGAACATAAGCAATCAACGAGTTTCAGGAAGTCCCTGAAAGTGACTACATTGACAAGGTGCCTGCTGTCCAGGATCTGTAAGCAGCAATAACTGTTGTGCAGAAGAATTTTTTATAACCTATTGATCTGCAAATACAACAAGACTGAAGCTCTGTCACTCAGGATTTCTGGAGCTGTCAAACATGCTTGAGTGGGTATTTGAAGATAAAACTGGCTTTGAGTTGTCCAAAATCATTTAAGTTACTTTTTACCTATACTCCATTTTGTATTATTTTTCAAGTTAAATTTATATAAATTCTTTCTTTGAAGTGTGTTTGGTACCATATCTGGGGTGAGCAGTTGTTTGCTCCTGCCTAGCCAGCAAATATCACATAACCTATAGATGATTTATGTAATTATAGAGATATGGAACTTCTTAATTTTTTAACTTGATTCTTGTCTTTGGGGCATACTTTTCCTTTTAATATTACTAAATCTAACATTGTGTGTGATTTATTAAAACAGTATTTTGTTTGTTTATGTGATTTGATTTTATTTTGTTTTATTAATGTGGAACACAAACTTAAAGAATTTTATTTTTTTAACAAAGTCTGATATATATCAGAAACTGTGCTTGGAATGTGATACAAATTATTTGCTTTTGATAAATTCAACATTTAGAATATTTGATAAATAGTTATCCAATATACTCCATTTTGGATTTGTTCGCCAGCAGAAATGATTATCAGTAATTCTGAAATTACTCTCTCAATTTATCTTGATCAATAACAAGGTTGGGCTAATTTGCACACTTTTAGGGTTAGATTTAATATTTGTTGAACATAATATGTAATAACCTAAGTGATATATTTCTTGGTCTCATGAAGGAAGTGTTTAGATAAATTTATCTTAATAGAGAGGATGTATGGGTCATAATATCCTAAAGAGTCTGACTTAAAATTGATAAAATGGGAGAATAAAAGGCAAATGAATGAATTATTCCGTTTCACTATTTTCCAAAGTACAAAGGGGTCAAGTAGGATATTTCTACCACCATGAATTATTGCATGTCTTTCCCATAATGATAGGCTTTATTCTTTTCTTTTATTTTTTTATTGAGCTATATATTTTTCTCTGCTGCCTTCCCTACCTTTCCCCTCCCCTTCTATAATTGCCCATTATGTAGGATATCTTGCCCTTTTCTTTTTTCCCATTCTCTCTTGGGGTTCTTTGGTTTTTTGTTTTTTTTCTTTTATTATTATTATTATTATTATTATTATTATTATTATTATTATTACAAATTTTTACCTCCTCCACTCTTCCCATTTCCCTTCCCCTTACCCCATTCTCCCTTCTCCTCCCTTTCTGGTCCAAAGAACAGTCAGGGTTCCCTGCCCTGTGGGAAGTCCAAGGTCCTCCCTGCTCCATAAAGGTCTAGGAAGGTGAACATCCAAACAGACTAGGTTCCCACAAAGCCAGTACATGGACTAGAATCAAAGCCCAGTGCCATTGTCCTTGGCTTCCCAGTCAGCCCTCCATGTAAGCCATGTTCATAGAGTCCAGTTTGATCACATGCTCCATCAGACCCAGTCCAGCTGGCCTTGGTGAGTTCCCATTAGAATGCCCCACCGTCACTTTGGGTAGGCACACCCCTAGTGGACCTGACTTCCTTGTTCATGTTCTCTCTCCTTCTCCTCCTCATTTGGACCTTGGGAGCTCAGTCCAGTGCTCCAATGTGGGTCTCTGTCTCTATCTCCATCCATCGCCAGATGAAGGTTCTATGGTGGTATAGAAGATATTCATCAGAGTGGCTATAGTATAGGGCCAGTTCAGGTGCCCTCTCCTCAGCTGCACAAGGAACAATCTGGGGACATTTCCTTGGACACCTGGGAAGCCCTTTAGAGTCCGGTCTCTTTCCAACCCTCAAATGGATCCCTTAATTAAGATATATACATCCCTGCTCCCATATCCACTCCTCCTCCATACCAACTGCCCCATTCCCCCAAGTTCTCCCCATTCTCCCCTTCTCACTTCTCTTTCCCCATCTTCCCTTACCCCTATCCCACCCCCACCCCAAGCTCTCCATTTTTGCCTGGAAATCTTGTCTACTTCCAATATCCAGGAGGATAACTACATGTTTTTTTTTGGGGGGGGTGTTCATCTTCCTATTTAGCTTCTCTAGGATCATGAATTATAGAAATGTCCTTCATATATGTCTAGAATCCACTAAGGAGTGAGCATATACCATATTCATCTTCTTGGGTCTGGTTATCTTCACTCAGGATAGTGTTATCTATTTCCATCCATTTGCATGCAAACTTCAAGATGTCGTTTTTTTTACCACTGAGTAGTACTCTAATGCATATATATTCCACACTTTCTTTATCCATTCTTTCATTGAGGGGCATCTAGGTTGTTTCCAGACTCTAGCTATTATAAATAATGCTTCTATGAACATAGTTGAACAAATGCTTTTGTAATATGATAGAGCATATCTTGGGTATATTTCCAGGAGTGGTTTTGCTGGATCCTGGTGTAGGTTGATCTGGAATTTCCTGAGAAACCAGCACATTGATTTCCAAAGTGGTTGCACAAGTTTGCAATCCCACCAGCAATGGATGAGTGTTAACCTTACTCCACTTCCTCTCCAGCAAAGGCTTTCATTGGTGTTTTTGATTTTAGCCATTCTGACAGGTGTAAGATGGTATCACAAAGTTTTTTTGATTTGTATTTCCCTGATCACTAAAGAGGTTGAGCATGACCTTAACTGTCTTTTGGCCATTTGAACTTCTTCAGTTGAGAATTCTCTGTTCAGATCAGTAACCCATTTTTTAATTGGGTTAATTAGCATTCTGAAGTCTAGTTTCTAGAGTTCTTTATATATTTTGGAGATCAAACCTTTGTCTGTTGCGGGGTTGGTAAAGATCTTCTCCCAATCACTAGGTTGCCTTTTTGTCTTAATAACAGTGTTCTTTGCTTTACAGAAACTTCTCAGGTT
This sequence comes from Arvicola amphibius, assembly GCF_903992535.2. Lineage (NCBI taxonomy): Eukaryota > Metazoa > Chordata > Mammalia > Rodentia > Cricetidae > Arvicola > Arvicola amphibius. Next base: position 76,739,667 of record NC_052065.1, on the reverse strand, counting down.
CAGGAGGTCCCATTTATTCAATGTTGCCCTTATTTTCTGTGCTGCAGAGATAATACATAAGAAGGGGTCTCCTGTGCCCATTGTTGTAGAATATCTCCCACTTTTTCTTCTATCAGGTTGAGTGTATTCAGATTGATATTGAGATCTTTAATCCATTTGGACTTGAGTTTTGTGCATGGTGATAGATATGGATCTATTTTCATTCTTCTACAGGTTGACAACCAGTTCTGCCAGCAACATTTGTTGAAGATGCTTTCTTTCTTCCATTGTATACGTTTAGGTCCTTTGTCAAAAATCAGGTGTTCATAGGTTTGTGGGTTAATATCTATGTCTTCTATTTGATTCCATTGGTCGATTTCTTTGTTTTTATTCCAGTACCAAGCTGTTTTCCTTACTGTAGCTCTGTAATAGAGTTTGAAGTCAGGGATGATAATGCCTCCAGAAGTTCCTTTATTGTATAAGATTATTTTGGCTATCCTGGGTTTTTTGTTTTTCCCAATAAAGTTGATTATTTTTCTCTCAAGGTCTGTGAATAATTTTGTTGGGATTTTAAAGGGGATTGCGTTGAACTTATAGATTGCCTTTGGTAGAATTGGCATTTTTACTATGTTGATCCTACCCATCCAAGAGAATGGGAGGTCTTTCCATTTTCTGGTGTCCTCTTCAATTTCTTTCTTCAATGCCTTAAAGTTCTTGTCAAATAGATCTTTCACTTTCTTGGTTAGAGTTACCCCAAGATGCATTATGATATTTGTGGCTATCGTAAAATTTGGAGTTTCTCTGAATTCCATCTCTGCTTCTATGTCCTTTGTGTATAGGAGGGCTACTGATTTTTTGAAGGTGATCTTGTAGCCTGCCAATTCACTGAAGGTATTTATTAGCTGTAGGAGTTCTTTCATAGAGGTTTGGGGGTCACTAATGTACACTATCTTATCATCTGCAAATAACGAAAGTTTGACTTCTTCCTTTCCGATTTGAATCCCCTTGATCTCCTGATGTTGTCTTATTGCTATTGCTAGAACTTCAAGAACTATGTTGAAGAGATAAGGTGAGAGTGGACAGCCTTTCCTTGTTCCTGAATTTAGTGGAATGAATTTAAATTTCTCTCCATTTAATTTGATATTAGCTGTTGGCTTGCTATATATTGTTTTTATTATATTTAGGTATGATCCTTCTATCCCTAACCTCTCCAAAACCTTTATCATAAAGGGGTGTTGAATTTTGTCAAACGCTTATTCCACATCTAATGAAATGATCATATGTTTTTTTCTTTCACTTTATTTATATGATGGATTATATTGATAGATTTTTATATGTTGAACCAGCCCTGCATCTGTGGGATGAAGCCTACTTTATCATAATGGATACTTTTTAAAATGTGTTCTTGGATTCTGTTTGCCAGAATTTTATTGAGAATTTTTGCATTGATGTTCATGAGTGAGATTGGTCTATAATTCTCTTTCTTGGTTGGGTATTTGTGTGATTTTGGAATCAGGGTGACTGTAGCTTTATAAAAAGAGTTTGACAATGACTCTTCTGTTTCTATTATGTGAAACACATTAAGGAGAATAGGTATCAGCTCTTCCTGAAAGTTCTGATAATTTTCTGCATTAGAACCATCAGGTCCTAGACTATTTTTTGGTTGGGTTTATTTTTTTATGACAGCCTCTATTTCCACATGGCTGATAGGTCTATTTAAATTGTTCATCTGGTCTTGATTTAATTTTTAAGTGGTACTTATCTAAAAACAAGTCCATTTCTTTTACATTTTCAAACTTTGTGGCATATAAGCTTTTGTAGTAAGACCTAATGATTCTCTGGATTTCTTCAGTGTCTGTTGTTATGTCCCCCTTTTTCATTTCCGATCTTGTTAATTTGCATGTTCTCTCTCTACCTTTTGATTAATTTGGATAAAGGTTTGTCAATCTTGTTGACTTTCTCAAAGAACCAGCTCTTTGTTTCATTGATTCTTTGGATTGTTTTCTGTGTTTCTATTTTGTTGATTTCAGCCTTCAGGTTGATTATTTCCAATTTTCTACTCCTCCTGGGTGTGTCTGCTTCTTTTTACTAGAACTTTCAGCTGTGCTGTTAAGTCTCTAAAGTGAGCTTTCTCTGTTTTCTTAATGGGACACTTAGGGCTATGAACTTTCCTCTTAGCACTGCTTTCATAATGTCCCATAGGTTTGGTTATGTTATGTCTTTATTTTCATTGAATTCAAGGAAGACTTTAATGTCTTTCTTATTTCTTCCTCGACCCAGGGGTGGTTCAGTAGTTGACTGTTCAGCTTCCATGTGTTTGTTGGCTTTTTGTGTGTAAAATTATTGTTAAATTCTAAATTTATTCCATGGTGATCCGATAAGACACAGGTGGTTACTAATGTTTTTTTTTGTTTCTGTGGAAGTTTGCTTTGTTACCGAGTATGTGGTCAATTTTCAAGAAGCTTCTGTGAGCTACAGAGAAGAAGGTATATTTTTTCCTATTTGGATGGGATGTTCTATAGATGTCTGTTAAGTCCATTTGATTTATTACCTTCATTTAGTCTCTTATTTCTCTATTAGGTTTCTGTCTGATTGACCTGTCCATTGGTGAGAGAGGAGTGTTGAAGTCTCCTACTAATAGTGTGTGTGGTTTGATGGCTGCCTTGAGATCTAGTCATGTTTCTTTTACATAAGTGGGTGCTTTTATATTTGGGGCATAGATATTCAAGATTGAGAATTTATTCTGATGGATTGTTCCTGTTATGAGTATAAAATGTCCCTCTCCATCTCTTCTGATTGATTTTAATTTGAAGTCACCTTTGTTAGAATTTAGTATGGCCACACCCACTTGTTTCTTAGGTTCATTTGTTTGATAAATGATAATTCCCAACCCTTTACTCTGAATAGATGTCTGTCTTTGTGATTGAGGTGTGTTTCTTGTAAACAGCAGAATGTTGGATCCTGATTTTTTAGCCAATCTCTTAGCCTGTGCCTTTCTATAGGTGAATTGAGTCCATTGATATTAAGTGATATTAATGACCAGTGGTTCTTAACTCCACTTATTATTATTTTTTTGGTAGTAGAGTTTGTGTGTTTCCCTTGTTTGAGTTGTGCTGGTGAAGGGTCACTAGATGTCTGAGTTATTGTGTGTATTGTTGGACTCCTTGGTTTGTGATTTTCCTTCTACTACTTTCTGTAAGGCTGGATTTGTGGCTACCTATTATTAACTTTGTTTTATCCTGGAATAGTTGTTTTTCTCCATTGATAGTGAATGAAAGCTTGGCTGGGTATAGTAGTCTGGGCTTGCATCCATGGTCTCTTTATTTCTACAGTACATCTATCCAGGACCTTCTGGGTTTCATGGTTTCCCTAGAGAAGTCAGGTTTAAATCTGATAGGTTTACCTTTATAAGTTACTTGATCTTTTTCCTTTGCAGCTCTTAATATTCTTTCTTAATTCTGTATGTTTTGTGTTTTAATTATTATATGGCAATGGGATTTTTTTTGATCCAATCTATTCTGTGTTCTGTATACTTCTTGAACCTGCATAGAAATATCTTTCTTTAGGTTGGGAAAGTTTTCTTCTATAATTTGAATATATTTTCTGGGGCTTTGAGCTGTAATTCTTCTCATTCATCTACCTTTATTATTCTTAGGTTTGGTCTTTTTTATTGTGTCCCAGATTTCCTGAATATTTTGTGATGAGAATTTGTTAGATTTGTGTTTTCTTAATCAATGTTTTATTTTCTTTATGGTATCTTCAGAATCTGAGATTCTTTCTTCTATCTCTTGTGTTCCGTTCGTTATGGTTGTTTCTGTAGTCTCTGTTCATTTACTTAGATTTTCCATATCCAGCCGGCCCTTGGTTTGTGTTCTTCATTTCCTCCATTTCAGTTTTCATGTCTTGAATGGTTTCCAAACATCTGTTTGATTGTTCTTTCTTGGTTTCCTAGGATATCATTTATGGATTTTCTCATTTCTTCAAACTTTTTGTTATTTTTCTCATCTATTTATTTAAGGGAGTTTTTCACCTCCTGTTTAAAGGACTCTATCACTTCCATAAAGTCAATTTTTCTACTTTTCTTAATTAAGGTGTTCAAGTCCTCCTGTTGTAAGTTCGCTGGGTTCAGTGTTTTCATGTTGTTTTTCAGATTGTTGGAGGGATTCTTGCATTGGTACCTGCCCATGTCTTCCTTGGAATGCTCCTCAATGGATCTTCTGGTTCAGGATCAGTTTCCCTTGCTGTCCAGGGACCTTCTGCAGGCAGGCTATTGAAACAAAGGAACTCCTGCCCAATTGCCCTCTTGAGTTTTTTGTTGTCTATGTTCTCTGTGATTGTGAAATGTAGGCTGTTTATTTTTTCTCACTCAATATGATGTTTCTAGATTCAGCCATTTGCCCACAATTTCAAGATGTTTTTTTCTGCTGTGTAATACTCCGTTGTTTAAATGTACCACATTTTTCTTATCCATTCTTTGGTAGAGAAACATTTAGGTTTTTTTCTAGGTTCTGGCTATAACAGACAATGCTGTTATAAACATAGCTGAGCACATGTCCTTGTGGTATGACTGAACATCCTTTGGGTGTATTCCCAAAAGTTGTTTTAATGGATATTGAAGTAGGTTACTTCCTAATTCTCTGAGAAATTGCCTTACTGAAATCCAAAGCATCTATACCAGTTGGCACTTCCACCAGCAATGGACAAGTGTTCTATTTACCCCCACATACTCTCCAGTATAAGTTGTCACGAGTGTTTCTGATCTTAGAGATTCTTACAGGTGTAAGATAGGATCACAGAGTTGTTTTGATATGCATTACTCTGATGACTAAGGATGTTGAACTTTTCCTTAAGTGTCTTTCAGCTATTTGAGATTCCACTGTTAAGAGTTATGTCTGTACTGAATTTTTTATAGATTATTTGTTCTTTTGATGACCAATTTCTTGAATTCTTCATATATTTTGGAGACCATCCCTTTGTCCAATGTGGCATTGGTGAAGATATTTCCCCATTGTGTAAGCTGTCATTTTGTCTTGTTGACCATGTTCTTTACTTTAAGGAAGCTTTTCAGTTTCAGAAAGTACCATTTATTGTTTATCTCAGTGTCTATGCTACTGGGGTTATATTTAGAAAGTTGTCTCCTGTGCCAATGCATTTGAATGTATTTTGAAATTTCTCTTCTATAAGGTTCAGAGTGGTTTGTTTTATGTTGAGGTCTTTGATCAATTTGCACTTGAGTTTTATGTATGGCTATAGATTTGAATCTATTTTTATTCTTCTACATGATGACATCCAGTTGTACCAGCACCATTTTTGAATATGCTTTCTTTTATCCATTTTAATGTTGTTTACTTTTTTGTAAAAAAAATCTGGAATTTATAAGTGTATTGAATGATATCTGGGTCTTTGATTCAGTTCCATTGGTCCTTTTATCAGTTTTTATGCCAATACCAGGCTCTTTTTAGTACTGTAACTCTGTAATAGAGTTTGAAGATAGACTATATTCTTTTTAACTGTGTGGGGAAAAAATCTTTCCTTGGTGAATCATTTGGGCCCAATAACAGGAAAAGTAACATATAACACATGGAATACACAAACACATATACATTAAATATATCAAATACACACATACACACACATATTCCATGGTGAACAAGAATAAATTACCACATGTACATATTGCATGCTAAACATAAATTTCATTTCATTATCGATATAAAGTCATAAATTTTCAGAGAAATTTTTTGGAGGCATTCTTTACTTTTTATGAAGCAAGTCATATAAGTGTGAAGAAACATAATTTATATATTATTCAGCCTAAATTGCTATGCTTAATTTAAACTCTTCATCTGATTCCTGTTGCTAATTGAATAGGGGTTAGGACCTATTTGGGAAAATCTAAGCATTTCCTTCAAAGCAACATTTCAAAATATTATAGTAAAATAATTGAAATTTTATGAAATTTAGAAAACTTTCAATACACTATTTAGATAATTAAAATAATTTAGTGTGTACATAAAAATGTTTAGGGAATAATTGCTCAGCTTTTAAATGGAATTGTTTATAATTTTTTGATCATGCATTTATTAGAATTAAAAACATGTTGAAATCAAATACTTACTAATTTAGAGTTTCAGCTCACTGAGAAGCTTAGGTCAATTCATATTTTTTTCTCTAACTTGATATTCCATACATCCTGTGGGATAGTTCTTTTGTACACTACAAATATTTGGCACTCATATTGGTTTAATAAAATGCTGACTGCTCAATAGTCAGGCAAGAAATGTAGGCAGGGCAACCATACTAAGATAATTCTTGGATGAAGTAATGCAGAAATGATGTCATCATCCAGAAGCAGAGGAAAGAAAATGAAAATCCTTACCAAGAAAAGATACCAAATCACATCACTAAACAGAGATAAGAATTAAGACCTAATTTAAGTTGTACGAGCTAGTTAATAATAAGCCTGAGCAAATTGTCCAGTTTACAATTAATATAAGCTTCTGTGTGTTTCTTTTGTACTGACTGGCTGGTGTACCAGGGAGGAGAAAAAATTCTGTCTACAAATGATGCCCACACATTTGGCAAGAATTTCTACATAGAGCCAGAATAAGCTTTATTTAAAAAAATAAAAAAGATAGAAAAGAAAATAGTCAAGTGCATCTTCTTAGTAACTATCTTTTCTCTAGTAGGCACTGTTTGTTTACTGCAAAGAGAGGGGTGGTCCATCTATTTATTTATTTATTTATTTATTTATCTATTTACTTATTTAGTTGGTTTATTTGAAACAAGGTTTCTCTTTAGCATTGGAGGCTGTCCTGGAAATAGGTTTTGTAGACCAGTTTGGTCTCAAACTCACAGAGATCTGCCTGCTTCTGCCTCCAGAGTGCTGGAATTAAAAGTATGTACCACCACCACCTGGAAGTAGTTCCTTCAATAGAGTCTTCCTATCTAAGCTTTAATAGCAAAAATGTTGCAGCTGTTTTTATAAGGCTCTGTCACAAAACAATTATATAGTATTTATTAGCAGCTGTCATCAGGTTTCTTGGTTATGGCATGACTTAGAAATTCAGTAGTTGTGGCCTATAAACCTGTCTCCCCACCAGTATCTCTGGCATTAAGCTACACTCTCAAATACCCAAGCAATGGGGTAGAGCCAGCCTGCATATAGCATATGTATGCTATAGTCATACCTATTAGTAGAATAAAGACTAATAAATTCAAAGAAAGGTAAATACATATATAGAAAAGACAGATTTAGATGGTAAAAGCATTTCTTCTAAATTTCTTATAGTGTGCTTAAAATTTTACATAGAATTGAGAGAGAAAACAAAAAGGATAGATGAAGTCCTTAAAAAAGTGGAGTAGCTGGGCAGGATGGCACATACCATTAATCCAGTACCATTAATCTGAGCACTTTGGAGGCAGACACAAGTAGATCTCTGTGAATTGAAGGCTGCTAGCCTGGGTCTGAAAAGTGAATTCCAGAACAGCCAAATGTACATAGAGAACCCCTGTTTCAAAAGCCTAAAAAATTAAAAGTAAAAATAAAGAAATAGAGTTTTTAAAATGTTATGTAAAGATAGAAAATACATAGAGAATTTGAATTCTGTATTGGGGTTGATTTTGAATTGTTTGACTGCTGAGGAAGGAGCAATAGCTACTACAAAGATATTTAATTATAGATGCTGTTATATTATTCCTACCTATATATTGAAAATGTCTTGACTTCAAAATTTAAGTCAAGAGATAAATTATTTTTGAGAAAAGGCTTTGCTTTTTTTTCCAATAAGGGATCTGCTGAACTGTAATGACCACAGCTGTTTCTGTACTTCACTTCTGTCTTTTTATATGCCATTTTTTCCATTGGGTGTAAATAAAATTTACACATTTGCCAGGGCCAAACATTCTGAATCACTTTTGATCTGCATACTGTCTGATTTTGAAATACAATGATACATAATTAACATTTGCAAATCTAGATATGTTATAGTTTTGTCTAGCAATATAAGCATACAACACTCTTTGGAGAATCAGTAGAAAAGTTAATTACACTGACTTTGTACTTTTATATTCACAAGAGCCAAGATTACCAAATATGTTTTACTTTTCCAATAATTTTGTTGGAATTTAGATTCTCAGTTATATCTTTGACCTTCAATTTGTAAGAAACCTTCCTGATTATGTACCATCATGACACCTTTGGTTTAACATCCTACATGCATTCAAATAATAGTGTGCATTCCAAATTGCACACACTGACAAAGACAAGTTTGAAAAATTTTTATGTGTAGTGTTCAGATATCATACAAAATAGGGTATCCACCTTTGAAGTAATAGGTGTATGTGTATGGAAAGAAGATATATTAGTTTGCAATGCAAAGTTTAGAATCTGTGTTTAGATTCCTAGAACATAAATTAAGGTCAGGTGATACAGTGTATAAACTATCATTTTGTGTTATTCTCAGACAGAATGTGAGATGAAGATTGAAGAAACCACAGAAGATTTCAAGACCAGCTATGTGGGTATATTTAGCAATGAATAAGAGACTCTATTTCAAATAAAGTGAAGAGGACCTCCACATGTACACTGCCAAGCATCTGCCAATATTATGATTTGAAAAATAGTATCGGGTATATCTGTACATAATTTCCTGTCCTACTCTGTCTAGCAGCCATTTGGTCCCAAAGAAGCACACAGAAGCTTATATTAAGTTTAAACTGTTTTCACTATTAATTAAGTCTTATTATTAACTAGTTCTTACATCATAGATTAGCCAATAATTCTTATATATGTTTAGTGATGTGGCTTGGTATCTTTTCTCAGTAAGGCTTTCTCATCTTGTTCTCTCTATTTCTGCATTATATTTGAGTTTCTGTCTTACCTCTTCCCAGAATTCTCTTAGTTTGGTTGTCGCACTTATACTTTCTGCTTGGCTACTTGCCACAAAGAGTATCATTAAACCAATACAAACAACAAATCTTTACAAGAGTACAAAAGCATTATCCCATAACAGTCCCCCTTTTTTTCTTTTCAAAAAAAGACTCTGAACCTAATCTCCTTTGTTTATATTTTTTCCTGATCATTGTCCATAATGACTTGTAACCAACACACTAAACAAAGACACAAATCCATAATCAATTTTTGGGGGGATTGTGGACATAGTTTTCTAGGCTACTTCTTACTTATTGGGGGTGCTGGTATTGTTATGGGGACCAAAAGAAAATTTAGGATTATGGCCAAGTTCACACTGGAAGACTCTGGACTGGATCATCTCAGCCAGCAGCCTTGAAACTGTTCTGGATGCAGAACTCAGAAGAAACTGCAACAGAGGTTCCCTGAAACATTGTATTAACTGGGCTGTCTTTTCCCACTGGAGATATTTTTCAGGGGAGATTTCCTGAATCAAACCTTCTTTATTTTTCTTAACCCAGAATGAATCCACAGCCTCTCATTTACTTTTAAAACCAAAGCAAATACTTTTCTCCAAAATAACATACCTTTTGATTTAAATTTTAAAGCCAAGGTATTTTTTCTTGGCAGAGATATCTGCCCCACATGGTCCTGCAATAAACACACAGAAGCTATATTATTTGCAATACTGTTTGTTCATTAGTTTAAGCATGTTTTTTGCTAGCTCTTGTATCCTAAACTAACCTGCCTCCATTAATCTGTTATCATAACATGGCTGTGGATTACTCTATAAGTCATTGCCTGAACGCAGTTTTCTTTTTTAACCAATGGCAATGAAACATTTTCACAGCATGCACCACCTCCCACATCAATCTTCAAAATATGTAGGTTGGATTAAGGTTTAGACAGCCCACTCCCCATTGATGACCAAAGGCTAGCTTCTGTGATTACCTCAGTTCCAAGTATATTGGACAAACTCAAATTCCTGAGGTAAATGTTCAGTTTGTTCATTACATTACCCAGATATATTTCATGAAAAAAGGAGTGGATCAGAGAGTCTCCCAGACAAATGGACTGTGACTTCTGCAAATTGCTTTTAATAACATTCTTAAATATGCTTTTAGAATAAATGAAGATTTTTTTAAATGTTCCAAAAGTGATATAGAGACTACTTGAAATTTCCTGATTGTAATCCATCAAATTGCCCAATGAATAATTTTTAACTTGATTCATAGATTTTGTAATTAAATCCTTGATTTTTCACTAATTAACAGAGTCAATTTGGGACTTTTGTGAAAGAGGAAACTATTTATTTAACATGACATACAATTTGTATATCTATTCAGAAAAATTATGAAGCTTTAAAATAACTCAGTAATTATCAAAGCTTAAAATTAAATAAAATTACATTTTTTAATTGGCAGAGTAAGTATTTATGGATCCAGCTTACACAATGAAAACTTATCCGATCTAAAATATCAATAATTATTTATTGTAGAATTTATTCCCATAACACCTTCCTCATTTGTTATTGTTATGAGACAGGTTCTGATGAAGTTGCCCAGACTTATGTAGAACTCAGAGAAATATGTCAGACTCTGCCTTGCCAGTTCTGAGCTAAAAGCAATATACAAAGCTAGCAATTTCTTACTATTTAAGTCAAAATACCCTATTGTTGATACAACTGTGAGTTGGAGACAAAATTTAATTTCCTGAATTTCTTGGCCTGCATGATTTTTATAAAAAAGACATTTCTTTGGTGACATTTCAGATATTCATCAATCTGACAAGAGGGAAAGGCCAGTTTTGGGCACCCTTTCCTCTATAGTCTTAGCTGTGATCATCCTTGTGGAGTCCTGGGAATTTCTCTAATGCCAGGTTTCTTGCTATTTATATAATGGCCCCTTCAATCAAAATATCACTTTCCTTGCTCTCTCTTTTTTTCCTACTTCCATCTTGACTATCCCATTCCCTCAAATTCTCCTCTACTCCCCCTTCTCCCCACTTTATCCTCTTCTACCCTCACTTTTTTTTTTTTTTTTGGTTTTTCGAGACAGAGTTTCTCTGTGGCTTTGGAGCCTGTCCTGGAGCTAGCTCTTGTAGACCAGGCTGGTCTCGAACTCAGAGGATCCGGTCTGCCTCTGCCTCCCGAGTGCTGGGATTAAAGGCGTGCGCCACCACAGCCCGGCCTACCCTCACTTTTTGCCCCACCCCCATGATCCCAATTTTCTCCACTAATCTTTTCTATTTCTCCTTTCCTTGTAGATCCATGTATTTTTCCTTAGGGTTCACCTTGTTACTTAGCTTCTCTAAGGTCATCGGACTATCAGCTCAATATCCTTTGGTTTACAGATAGTATCCATTTATGAGTGAGTATATACCATGTTCATCTTTCGGTGTCTGGGTTACCTCACTTAGGACTTTTTTTCCTAATTATATCTATTTGCATGAAAAATTCAAGATGTCATTGTTTTTACTGTGTAAATGTGCCCCATTTTCTTTATCCATTCTTCAGTTGAAAGGCATCTATGTTCTTTCTCACTATTACAAATAATGCTGCTATGAACATACTTGAACAGATGTCCTTGTAATATGATTGAGCATCCTTTGGGTATATGCTGGATCCTGAGTTAGGTTGATTTCCAATTATCTGAGAAAGCGCCATTCTGCTTTCCAGAGTGTTTGTACAAGTTTGCATTCCCAGCAGCAATGGAGGAATATTCCGCTTACTCCACATCCTTCTCAGCATAAGTTATCATTGGTCTTTTTTATCTTAGCCATAGAACCTTTAACCAGTAACTGTTTGACACAGAAGCAGAGACCTACAATGGAGCACTGGACTGAGCTTCTAAAGTCCATATCAAGAGTAGGAGGAGTGAGAATATGAGAAAAGGCATCAGGACCATGATGGGGAACCCATTGAAATATTTTATCTGTGCTAATGGGAGCTCACTCACTCCAGCTGGACAAAGAAAAAACCAACATAAGTCCAAACTAAACCCTCTGAATGTGAGTGACAGTTTTTATGGCTGGGGCCAACTAGAGGGCCACTGACAGTGGCACTAGGACTTATGCCTTCTGTTTGTACTGGCTTTTAGGGAATCTATTCTGTTTGGATGGATACCTTGCTCTTCCTAGATATAGTAGGGAGGACATTGGTCCTTACCCAAAGTAATGTGCCTTACCCTCTCTGAGGAATGTATGGGGCTGGGTAGGGAGATAGGAGGAGGGAATAGAAAGAGGGGTAGGATAAAAAAACTGGAATTGGTATGTAAAATACAAAAAGATAATTTGTTTTCTTTTTAAATAAAAAAAATAAATTAAATTAAAAAAAATAGTCCCATGAAGACAAAAAAAAGACGTTTCTTTAACTATGATCCTACACCTCTGCCACCATAGTACAGAGATTATAGTTGTGCAGTCATGGACTTGGAATGGGTTAGTCCCAATCTTAACAGCACCCATTCTGTATTACCCAAGTCATTAGCTATCATTTCACTATCATATTAAAGTTAAATTCAAACTACCTAATCCAAGTTGATAATTACTTTTAACTTTACAAAATCATTATTTGACATAATTTCTAGTCACCTGACTTTTGATTACTCATGTTAACAGAATTGAACTTGTTATTTTATAGAATTAGTCCCCATTTTTAGAGCATAGTCCAAAAACAACTACACACACAACCATGCCTATCCACAAATTTTCTAACTCCTAATTTGTAATAAGAGAGAAAACAAGATGAAATTTAAAAAGAAATAAAATTTCAAGAAACCAATATAATTATACCCATGGTTTTTGTAATTGCTACTTCAGAGTTTAAAATCTTTATAGATGTTTCACTTCCAACTACTTAACTAACATAGAATTTCCCCCTTTAATATACACACACACACACACACACACACACACACACACACACACACACACGCACACGCACATTCTATTCTGTTTGGATGGATACCTTGCTCTTCCTAGATATAGTAGGGAGGGCATTGTACTTACCAAAGTAATGTGCCTTAGCTCTTGGAGGAATGTATGGGGCTGGGTAGGGAGGTAGGAGGAGGGCATGGAAGAGGGGTAGGAAAATATATATATATGTGTGTGTGTGTGTGTGTGTGTGTGTGTGTGGTGTGTGTGTGTGTTTGTGTTTTAAAACAGGGTTTTTCTGTAGCTTTGGAGTCTGTCCTTGACATGCTTTTGTAGACCAGGCTGCCATCAGACTCAAAGAGATCTGCCTGCATCTGCCTCCCAAGTACAGTGATATAAAGTGTGCTCTAACACTGCCCAGCCCATTTAGTAATTTTAATTGAAGGCAAAAGACCTGTTATGAACATTCTCATTAATGGAAATATGTCTAGACTCTTAAATATCATGTATGAGGATTTCTAATGATTAGTAAGGTGTTCTAGTTTGCTTTTTATTGCTATGATAAAACATAATGATCAAAAACTATTTATAAAAGAAATAATAGATTTGGACTTATTGCTCCAGATGGTGTATATATGTTGAGATGGAAGTCACAGCAGACTGCTAGAGAATAAAGCTGATGTATCACACCTTCAACCACAAACAGAATGTAGAGATAGAAAATTGTAATTGGGGCAAGGCTATGGACTTGCTTAGTTCATGCCCAGTGATGTACTTCCTTCAGCAATGTTCCACCTCCTAAATATGTCACCTGTGATCAAGCCTGTGGTGCATTTTCTTTCTGAATGATGCGAGAGGGTGCAGTGTAGGGTAAAAGGGACAACTAGAGGCAACTAACCAATACTGAGCACTCTGACTTGGAACCCAGTGCTAGTGATAAAAAACAACGTTGGATCTGAGGCCCTGAGTGAGGGAAATAAAACATCTCCATCTTTGACCCCAGAATAAAAAAAATGCCCTGACTCTGAAACAAGTGCCAAAGAAACATACTTTGTCCCTAGAATCAGAGTCAGTGGAAGAAATATGTCCTAGTTCTAAGATTAGAATCAAAAAAAAAAAGAACTAAAAAGGGACCAGTGAAAGAAACATGGTTTGGCCATGAAATCAGAGCCATCTCTAACTCTGATTAACTAAACTAACTAGTTCCGGAGCAGGGAAAAATTAACCAATCCCTCTTTTTCTTGGGAAAACTGCACCCCTAAGAAACCCTGTATGGGTTTCTCAACCTGTTCATTTAGAGGCTGTGGTTTTTCCCTCCCTGGCAGAGGTAGCTACTCTCCTCAACTCCTCCTTCACAAATAAATCTTTCTCAAAAGTCTTTGGTGATGATCTTCATTTGCCAGTGCAGAAGAGAAGAACATGACTTGGACATTCCTTAGGGGAATGAGATGAAATTTCTTGCTGAAAAGCACACTTAGGGGAGGGGGTGAGCAAGATGGATCAGAATAGAAGAACAGGAGAACCTGGTTTGTACAGTTTGCTAAGCCAGGCTGAGTAGAAATGTTAACAATATTGGCCAGAGGGGGAGAAGATTGCTACATTTATTCAGAGGCTTCCAATTTAGCAGAATGTTAACAAAAGAAGTAACACCTTGGGCTGGAGAAGAAGTAAATAGCTCTTCTATGGCATTACCTTATGGGAATGTAGTGGCTCTCCAGAAGAGAGCAGTATTGCTGTATCTTGTGGGGAGATCATCCCCCATCACACACTAACTTCAGGCAACCTGGCTTCCCAAGAGTCTGGACACACATTCCTCCAGGGGCTGAAGCTGCCTTATTGCAGCTCTTGGTAGCCTGGCTTCCCAATAGTCAGAGACTTCCCCCCAGGGCTAAACTGTCCTATTGTGGTTCCAGCCTCCAGAGTTGTCCTATTGTTGCTGTATTCTCCAGATCTGAGTTGTCCTATTGCAGCTCTTGCATCCAGAGCTGTCCTATTGTGGTTCTACTCCTTGAGATCTGTCCTATTGTGGCTCTACCCCTCCAGAGCTGGCCTATTGCTACTCTACCCCTCCGGAGTGGTCATATTGTGGCCTTACTCCTTCAGAGCTGTCCTACTGCAACTCCATTTCTTCTGAGATGTCTTATTGTGGACTCACCCTCCAGAAATGTCCTATTATGACTCTAAGTATAGCCAGGCTTCCCAGGATATCACTGCAACTCCACAGCTTATATGGACAAGGCCAAACCTGGTAATTGGTTTAAGATGTATATAAGACAAAAGCTGAACAAACTAGTATGGAAAGTATCTCAGTGGTCTCTATTTGTTCTCAAACAGTGTCTCGAATTGGTGACAAAAGTGTTTAGATACCTCAGTCTATGTGATGTAAACCAAATTCAACAATGATTTAGGCAGACATTGTTTTGCATACCAGTAATTATATCATTCATAAGGCAGAAATAGGTGATTTGTAGTGAATTGCATGACATCATTGGGCATACATAAATATATTCCTAGGTCATCTTTGGCTACATAACAATATCCACTGATTGTAAGAGGCATTTTAAACCTAAATTTTTAAAGTTGATTCCTTGCAGTTTTATTAAAAATGACTTTTATATATGCATCTAACTTATGAATCTGAGATCCAGACAGAAAAGAACAATGAAATAACCCTGCAGCATACATTTTGAATTCATTTGTTTGTGTGTGTGTGTTTCTCTCCTCTGTGGTTTTCTATGCATGCATACGTGTGTGTGTTTGTATATAAGCACACATATAAAACATATGTATATGTGGAAGTTAAGGGATGGACATTAGGAGTCATTTTTTCTGTTTCTAGCATGTTTTTCATGGGAATTAAGTTCATATCTTGAAGCTTGGCTGCAATACCTTTACACAAAGAATTATCTTAACCAGACCTCTCTAAAATTCACAGGAAATATATTACTTGTTTTTCTAAACAATTACATTATGATGCTTTCCAAAAATATAAGGAAAGGTAAGAAGGACCTTTAATAATATGTTGTAATGTTATGCTTCCATAGAATTGCATTAATGTGTCCTAATAAACAAGAGAAAATGGTTTTATTTAACTACTAACTATAATGATGAGCTTCTACATTTATTTTTTAAAAAATATTTATAGATATCAAAAAATATCTATTTCATAGCCCTTCTGGTACTTCTGAGGTACAGATTTTAGCCATAATGAGTCTTAGTTTCTGAAATTTAGTAATTTTCCTTTTTGTAAAATCTTGACAACTTTGTAATTTAGTCTCTTTGTAATTTTGCTTTTTGTGATTCTTCAAAATTAAATGACAAATATCTTCAAAAAATTTCATGACTTTGTCAGAAAGAAAATTTGTCTTTGTTTTTGTTTTGTCATTTTTAAATACAACATATTCTTGACTATAAAGAAATAGAATACAAACAAATACTAACTACCAAAAGCAAAACCCATACATCTGCATCCAAGAAACAATCCTTAACATCAAGAATAGATACTACCCTCAAGGTAAAAGGATGGAAATGATTTCCACACAAAAGGACCTAAGAATTTAGCCAGTATAGTCATTTTAATATGTAAGAAAAGAGACCTCAAATCAAACTTAAAGTAAATAGGAAAGAGAACTATATATTCATTAAAAGAAAAAAGAAGACATGTCCATATTTAACATTTGTGCATTGAAAGAACTCCCTAGTTTATAAACTAAACACTGCCACATCTTAATCACATGTTGACAATCACTGATAG
Organism: Arvicola amphibius; assembly: GCF_903992535.2. NCBI lineage: Eukaryota > Metazoa > Chordata > Mammalia > Rodentia > Cricetidae > Arvicola > Arvicola amphibius. The sequence continues at coordinate 76,723,150 of NC_052065.1, read as the reverse complement.
TCATTACTCATTGAGAATCTCTATATGTGCTATTCACTGTCTTAGCCTACAGAAAGGATCATCTGTTTTTTTTAATCTCGATATCTGCTATCTAAAGGCTTGTGTTGGTTATGTGTATATTTTAATATATTGGATAAAGTTACACATATATATCCTTTCTTCTAGTCAATTATTAACGGTAGATTTTCCCTACAAATATAGCTTGCATGTCATAGGTAAGGCATGTATATTTTAAACAACTTATCTCATTCCACGTGATTTTATTAGTAATTTTATGACATATAATAAATGCCAATTATTAATATTAGACACTTTTAGTAGAGCCTGTTACATGAATTTGTTTTGACAGTGTGATCTATAACTGTGGCTATATATTGCATTCTTCAGTTACTATTAAGTTTGAAAAGCAATTTCTGATGGTTGTAGACTATGTACACTTATTATCTTTTCAAAGTATCTGTTTAACCCTTTTGACAAAATTTAATTGAAGTACTTTTCCTATTGCTGATTTGTAGGAGGTATTTTTATATCTTGTTTAAGTGTCTCTTGTTACATATATGTAATAAAATATAATTTTTCTCGAACCCATATTTATATATTCACAATTGAAGATTATTAGACTTTCTAAAGACATCATTATCTTATCATGTTTTCTGTTTTAACTTAATTTTAATGTGATATATTTAATTTGTTTATTTAAATGTACAAAATTATTAGATAGTATGGCTGACCTTAGGTAGCATGTGATTATTATAGTACAACCAGAATATTATATCTTATATGTGGTTAAATATATGGTGTAATTTCAGCTTTATTCTTTATATTTTCTGAATTATCTCCATATTATGATCTCTTATCTATTCATTCAAAGGATAGAGCCTTCCAATCATGTAAAATTTTGTTTTCTGAAATGACTTTAAACCCATTCTATTATTGCATTTTAACCTTCTATGTTACTTTATATGATATACAAAATATTAGTAATTATCACAGAGGAGATGCTTTGATGTATTGTTATAAAAGTGGGGAACATGATCACCAAGGCCCTTTAGAATTTCATCTCATGATTTTTTTCTCTCCTCTGTTTAATTTTTCATGATGCTATTTTCTAGAAATGTGTTGTATGAAAGGATAAACTACAGGACATCTGAAGCTCCAATATACAGCATACACACCAAATCCATGTGTGTTTTTAAATAAAATACTCCATAACAAGTATTTTAGCATAATGATAGAAAATAGGGCTAATTCATAGCCATGTTGTTATATTAGATTCCATTGACATACAATTTTTATATAGTGAATCAACTGAAAAATTATACTTGTGTAATTTAAATGTTTATAGCGTACCAAATATCATAATATAATTTGGAAAAATTATCATGGCACAATAAAATTTACTATCATTCTGCATTCCTCTGACCTTCTGACTCTGGTCCTCAGATTATAATCTTTTCAAAAACAAATTTCATGATTATTTAAATTGTAAAATAAATTCAAATGTATTTCTGCTACTCTAAGTAAAATTTATGTAAAGATGGATTTTGAAAAAATAGAAAAATGCTGATTTTATGGGAAAATAGTTTTGAAATAATCATAAGTTAATGAAATTAATATCAAATTAGATTCACGTTTAGAAATTATAAGAAAGAATTTATAATTTCTACAGAATGTTTTTTCTCTTCAATTACAATTTTCTTTATATAATTTTGGAACCTGTTCAACCATTGTTTGCATAGATAAAAATATTTATAATATAAAGCTAATATAAAGTAAGGAAATGAATAATCTGGGTATTAATTTTGTTGTATGATATTCATGTTCCTAATAAACTAAAAGAGTTCATTCAATTAAAAAAGAAATATTTATGTTTTGACATCACTTCTTCATTCAACAGTTACTCTCTCTGTGGCATAATATATAAACTATTTATATAAGCTAAAAGTCTTTAAAATGACTAATCAATTATCCATATTTCCAATGCAAAGCTCGTACTTTGAACTAAGTGTTATTAGGAATCAAACAACCATGTGCTTTATTCAACATCAAGGAAATAAATGTGAATAAACTTTAAAATATCTTGGTAAGTTCTCAACAAAAATGATCATATGGAATGTAGACTAGGTGAAAATAAAGACTTATAAATGCACAAGAGGCAGAAGTTTATCTTATAAGGAATCTGAAACCCATTTTCACATATAAAAGTCATTTTGGCTAGGGATTCAAATTAAGCAGCACAAATCTAAAAGAATAACTTCATTTCTGCCACACAGAAAGACTTGTCAGCATGTGAGAACAACATTTCTTTATTACCCTGAGAAGGAAGCCTGTGTTAGAAGAGTTTATAAACTACTGTATATTGTTAGATCCAAAAGTATGTGTCCAATTAAGTAGAAAGTAACCTTCAAAGCATTTCTTTCCAAATCTAGCAATATTGAAACAGTATAAATTTCTTGTACATTCCTTGGGAAACAATTATGTGTGTAAAAACATTTTTAAGCTATAGCTACAAATTGATTCAGTTGAAATAGCAGATATTGTCATTAATTTTGCATTTTCTAGGCTAAATTAAAATGAATCCTTTCAAGATAAACTACTGAGATGATTAGATAATTGGGTCCTATACAAATATGTCATGAAATATATTGGAAATAATTCATTTTGTGAAAAACAGTTAATTCAAAGACTAATGTAAATTTGTGGAAAATACTTCAGTGATAGTAAAACAGAAAGCATGTAATGAAATAAGATGTAAGGAACAGAAACCAGAATAAAATATTGCTTTAATTATTTTAGATTTCATATTAAAATAGGTATGTAACCATGAGTTTATTATAATAAAGCAAACTTTCTGAAAAAATGTTGCTAAATTTTCACATATCTGTGTATATAATCAAAATTAATTAAAACATAATACAATAAGCATTTAAAAAATAATGGAAAAATTTTTAAAAATAATGGAAAATAAAAAGCTGGCGATATGGCTCAACATGTGAAAAAGCACTTGCTGCATGTTTCTAGTAACCTAAGTTAAAGCTAGAAAGGATTGTGTTTGATATCTTTATTTAATGAGTCACTTTTCCTTGATAATTTCAATTTTCTTTTTATCTTTGATTTTAATCTTGACTTTGGTATGGCTACAGGAAGTTTTGTAATTTTTTTTAAAGAAATTCTGTGCAAGTGTGTTTGCCTTTATGTAGGTCTGTGTACCATGTCTGGAGCTGGGATAACAGACTACTATGAGCTCTAATTTGAGCACTGAAAATTGAACTTTGGTCTGCTGGAGGGAAATAAAACAATCTTTCCAGCCCCTTTAGAGTTATTTCAATCTGTTGTACTTAGCATCTTATATGTACTTTGTATCAATGTGCTTTTACAAAGAATAGTATTTTTTACACTATAAATATTTCTTAAAGCATTATTAAGTGTTTTAGCTTTTAGTACATTTAGTTTAACTTGTGTAATTGGATGTTTACTATAGACCCATATTTCTATATGATTTGATAGCAACATTCCCAAGCCATATGTCATTCCTAAAGTAGTCACATAGCCTTCCAGTAGGTTGTCACTACCCTAACAAAGGGTCAGGGTGTTATTTTGCTCTTTTTTGTAATTTGGATGATGCCTGAATAGAGATGCTAATTCAGGCCTACATGACAGAAGTAGCATATAGAGCAGGAAGACCAGGGAGACATGGCCAACTGGGCATAGAAAGGTGTGGTCAAAGATGTGGATGTGACTAACAGCCATTCACCTGGTTACCTAAGAAACAGAATTCAAATGAATTTCTCCCTCAGTTTATGTTTTGGTATAAAGGTTGTTTGGAGAATAAACAAGAGGAAATTTTCAGGATGTGAACTCAGAATTTCATTAGTGATCACTGAGAATCTTCCTCCCTATAAAGCCATGTGAGCTGTGTCTTCCTGCACCTCCACGCTGGACCAGAGAAATAATTTATGGTCTGGGCTGCCACTGGACCATGACAGTTTATTGTCTTTCACTTGATTTGTTTTTCCCAGATAGAATTTTCTATCATGTACTTTCTTTTCAATACTGTGTACCTTCATATGTGTATTTCAGTGTTTTGTTTTGTTATGACACATGGTCTTATTTGTATTGACTGTTCTTGCAAGAGGACCCAAACATCCTAAGACCTACAAGGGGACTAAAACTATTCATAACTCCAGTTCCAAGGTTTCTATCTTAACCTCTAATATACTGGTATTACAAAATTTGTCTCTGGGATTACAAAATTAACTAGCTCTGACTGGATTTCTGAAGAACAATGAAGATTCTGTGTACATGAATTCCTTTCTATCTTTTTGATTCAAGATTTTTCATTTCTAACTTTCAACAAGTATGTATTCGTTTTTATTTAGTTTAGTTCCCTGTATATACAGATACATGTTCTGTGCAAGTTTAAATGGCTTTTATTTTATTATTTAGCTATCCCTACTGATCCTTCTCAGTGTCTTTAGTTTCCTGTGTCCCATTAAGTACAAATTCATATGCATGGTAAAGTTCCACAGCTGAGTATTTTTCTTCATTCCCCTGCTTCTATTTCTCAGACTGGGTAATCAAAAATGAATTAGCTTAAATTTCAGATACTTTTCCTGCTTGATCACATTTTATTTTGAGACACATGAGTGCATTTTTCTTATTAATATTTAAATTAAACTTCAAAATTAAAATTTATTTCTCTATTCTTCAGATTCTTTGTTTTTTTAGTATAGTATTCTATCATGAATAAAAACTGAAAAGAAGCTGTATCATAAGAGACTAATGGATTACAATTTCAGGACTGAGGAGAGATTGAAATATCATAGGAACCTGAGATTAATCACATAATCTTTTGCTAGTTCTAACACTCTATAACATCAATTACTTAGTCCACCTTTTTGCCTGAACTTACATCTTGTGACAACTAAACTGGAATCTATTACCTTAATAGTCAAACTATGTTTTCACTAACCTGCATGCTACGAATTTCATTCAGATAGCTTCTGGGGTTTCCTCCATCTTATAAGTATATACCTATGATATACACACCATTGTATTTGAAACTTCTCTTGGCATGACTTCCTCTGTTCTGTAAAACTATAAAAAATTCATGTACCTTCTTTCCAAGTTAGACTATGCATTTGAGATAAACTAAATTTATGTTCCTGAAACAACAGTCACATCAGAATGACTCAAGCATAAATTATGTCTTAATTTTCCTTACAATGGGAGCTATGATTTTGCATGACTCTGTCAGGTTGTTACTTATATATTTTCAAAGCTGTTTGAATCTATTTTAAATTAGCTGATTCAGTATATTCTTTATTGGCAGTGAGTGGTGGGGTTTATTTGAGAGGGGAAGTTTGTAGTTTGTTTGACATCTTTTAATTTTTCACAGTAAATAACAATAATTTTTAATACTAAATAGAAAATATGGTCAAATTTTATTTACCCTCCTTCTTAGAGCTGAAATTGTTGTTGTAACAATCCTTAGAAGTGTATGGTGACAAAAAAAAGAAGTGTATGGTGATTAGTTCTTTAGAAATAATGATCTCAAGCTCTTCTTAAGGATAATGACTTTCTTTCTCATGTTCTCTCTCCTGCACCTCACCAGGACCTTGGGAGCTCAGTTCAGTGCTCCAATGTGGGGCTCAGTCATTTTCTTCATCTATCGCCAGGTAGAGGTTCCCTCACGGTCCTGACTTTCTTTCTCATGTTCTCTCTCTTTCTGCTCCTCATCAGGACCTTGGGAACTCAGACCGGTGCTCCAATGTGGGGCTCTGTCATTTTCTTCATCTCTCACCAGGTGGAGGTTCTATGGTGATATGCAAGAAATTCATCAGTATGGCTATAGGAACTGGCCTTTTCAGGCTCCCTCTTCCTCATTGCCCAAGGAACTAACTGGGGCGTCTCCCTAGAAACCTGGGAACCCCTCTAGGGTCAAGTCTCTTGACAACCCCTCAGATGGTTCCCTAAATAAGATATATGCTTCCCTGCTCCAATACCACACCTTCCTGTATCCCCAGCATCCCATTCCCCGAGCTCCCCCCATTCTCCCCTTCACGCTTTTCTCATCCGCATCTTACCTTGGCCGCATCTCGCCCTACCCTCAAGTTCCCAATCTCCTTGCCTGGCGATCGTGTCTACTTCCAATATCAGGAGGATTACTATATTTTTTGGCGGGGGTTCACCTTCTTATTATCTTCTCAAGGATCCCAAATTATAGGCTTGATGTCCTTTAATTATGGCTAGAAACCGAGATATGAGTGAGTACATCCCATGTTCATCTTTTTGGGTCTGGGTTACCTCACTCAAATAGACGGTGGGACAGAACTAATGGGGATCACCAACTCCAGTTGGAATGGGACTGATGGAACATGCGACCAAAACCGGACTCTCTGAATGTGGCCGACAGTGGGAGCTGACTGAGAAGCAAAGGACAATGGCGCTGGGCTCCTGATTCCTCTGCATTGATGGGCTCTCTGGGAGCCTTCTCAGCTTGGTCGATCACCTTCCTGGACCTGGGGGGAGTTGGAAGGAACCTTGGTCTTACATAGAGTAGGGAACCCTGATGGCTCCTTGGCCTGGAGAGGGAGGGAGGGCGGGTATGGGGTGGAGGAGAGGGGAGGGAAGGGGGGAGGAGGAGGGGAGGAGATGGAAATTTTAAATATAAAAAAAAATAAACCATGGGAAAAAAAAGAAATATACTGTATTCCCAGAAAAAAAAGGATAATGACTAGAAGTTTCAGTATAAGTAGATGAAAACCTGAATCCAGTTTTGACCATGAATCCAGGAGCAAAAGCATTGGATAATTAATTGGCTCAGCTCAAGGTGTGAAGAGATTGATTATTGTCTTTATACTGGTTCTTTGAATTGGTTCAACAAAGTACTTGTAGCCTAACAGGACAATACGTTTCTCAGGATGGTATCTGTCTGCTTCATGAGAAGTAAGGATTCCATCATGGAGATTTTAGTGTCATTAATAAAAGAATGTAATAATAGAGTTCCTGGAATTTGAATGGCACTTCAAATATAGTTTTTAAAAAATGCCCCTCCTGCTGGGGAGGGCAGCCAGTACATCTCAACAGCTACAGATAGAATGAAGAAGAGAAAGAATAAAGCAGCAATGATGTTTAATTTGGAGTGGAGGTCAGACAACTTCTCAAAAAGCAATCACACAGTAGGGAACAGCAAAGCAATAAGCACACAAAATTTTGGGGAAACTCAATGTGTTAAGGAAAGAATGTTTAGAAAACAGAGAAAAGTAGAAAGAATGTAGACTTATACAGCCCTGTGAATAGAGCTTGGTTTGCTAGACTTTTTGACTACCCAAGGGAGGACTTACCTCCCACCAAAGAATGGGGTGGAAATGGGAAAATGTGGGGAATAGGAGAAGGGGAAGGAGGGGGAACTAGGGTTGGTATGTAAAATGAAAAAAATTGAATTAAAAAAGATAAAAGGTGAAGCCGGGCGGTGGTGGTGCACTCCTTTAATCCCAGCACTCAGGAGGCAGAGGTAGGTGGATCTCTGTGAGTTCGAGGCCAGCCTGGTCTACAAGAGCTACTTCCAGGACAGGCTCCAAAGCCACAGAGAAACCCTGTCTCGAAAAATCAAAAAAAAAAGATAAAAGGTGAGAAGTTTATTAATATTATTCTATCAGCATAAAGTAATCTGCAGAAGTTCCTACTTTTTCTGAAATACAGAGTGATTCAAGAAAAACAGCTAAAGACTTTCCAGGAAAACAGGATGGTTCAAATAAAAAGTGATAAAAGACATCTTATTGTTACACTTTCAGCCAAAATGATAGAATGACAGAAAAAATAAGTTTCAAGATGAACCTATCAAGTTTTCATCCAACTTTTATTTACCCTTTGAAGTATAGAGATTAGACTTTCCACTATCTATTATTTGTCACTAAATGTTACTTAAACAACTTTCATGTGGTGACTTTCTCTGGTTTACTCTATATTACAAAACTGCATTTCATTCTATTTTAAAAAGACATGAAAGAGAAAAATTACTCTGTATTTTGTGGTACACATGAACACTACTTTTGCAACTCTTCCAAGATGTATAGAGAAGTAAGCAGTAGCAAGTAACTTATTCTTGAAACTAAAGTTGTAGCAAGTAACTTATTCTAGAAGCTAAAGTGAGAGCAAGTAACTTATTCTGGAAGCTAAAATGGTACTCCCCCAAAACCTATCAAAGTAGATTAAGAACTGAAGAGCCCATATGCAAATGAAAACCAGAATAATCTGAAAATTTATCAAACATAAGACCTACAACTCAATATAGCTTCTTCAGTTCACATAAAGAAACAAAGACAAAACACTGCAGTGATGACCTGAGGAAGTATCTGACAACTAGCAAAAGATGAACTCACTACTATTCTTGGATTTCAAATCTTTATGAACCCCACTGCTTGCCAAGGCCAAATCAAATTGCCATTTATAAGTTTTCTCATCTGAATCTTGTCTGGCCTCTTGCATCAAGGGTCCTGCACCTTTTTCAAGGTTCTAGACCTCAACCTTTATGCTAAACAATTTGCAGGCTATCTACACTTCAAATGGGTCCTTAATATATTTTCTAACCACCTGTAGTGGTTATCAATTCTCTGCCTCTACCTTCAGTAAAACCTGTTTGAAGTCAGTTCCTCTTTGACTCTTATAGTGAATCCATTCTCTATGTGTGCATTTTATATGTATATATATACACATATATACATTCATATATACACACATATATACATGTGCTTGTATATATGTATATATGTATTGAGAGAAGGTCAAAACCGAGACTTTCAACCAGTATTGGATTTAAGGGAAGACCACATATGGGTGGAAATCATCTATCCCACAATACCGAACCCATACATCCACCAGATCATGTGGTCCCTGTGCCCTAAAAGGAAGATCTATGTTATTCTAGATCTCAAAGATGCTTTTTTTGCCTACCATTAGCCCTCATCTTCCAACCCATATTTACCTTTGAATGGATTGACTCTGAATGTGGATATACTGAACAAATAACATGGACTTAAAAACTCAGCAATGTTGTTTGATGAAACTCTGAGTGAAGACATTTTGGAATTTCCACAAAAAATATCCACAAAGCATCCTGTTCTAAAATGTAGATGATGTCATAGCTTCAATCAATGTAGAGGAATGTAGATCTGTAACAGAAAATCTTTTAGAAGTCTTCAAGCTCCGGGGTACAGGGTTTCAGCCAAAAGGCTCACTACAGATTCTTTCATCTCACATAAATTGGTTACAACCTGGAAGAAAGGCAGATGCTTTCCCATGAAAATCCTCATTCTACACATCTGAAAGATCACCACGAGAATTTCTGGGACTCAATTTTATTAAGGCATTTTTCTAATTCAGATTTCTTTCTCTCAAATGACTTTGGCTTGTGTCAAGTTGACATAAAACTATCAATCACAGTCTTTCTGGTCAAAATTAACTTTAAAAGGACAGGAGAGGTGCTTCTGTTCTGAAGACACATGGTCCAGTGTAGGGGCTTTGAGTGTACAGTCTTGAAGTAACCCCTTTGTTTTCCACAAAGTCTCATGCACACCTCATCTGTTCAAAACTGAGATTTGAGACCTAAAATTCTCTTCATACCTCATGTTTGCCTTTGAATAATCTAGCTTAAACCCAAGTTCTGTCCTTTTACTCATTGGTTGAAAGGTGAATTTTCTCAACCTTAATATCTTGCCAATCAGACCATTTTATGCTGACAACAAATATTAAGAAAAAAATTACAAATTTCTTTGTCTTAAGAATGACTTTCTAAAGTTTTTTTCCTACTGTCACAGTCATTTATTAAATTTCCTGATCAAAGTATATGTCATCTTTTTGTATATTTCTTTCTTGTATCTGCTCTTAAAATTAATAGTCAAACCAGCATTTACCAGTTTATGCTTTCACTTATGATAAACAATATCTATGTTCTCAAACTTTAGCTGGATGTTCATTTATATCTCTATTTCTTATAGCATTATGAAACAAATGTGCTTTATAGAATAAGGTGGGGCCTTAGTCTATTACACATTCTTGTCTTTTCTATCTGATTTTCCCCCTTCTTCACTTTCAGCTCAATTTAATAAATACTTTTTTTTAATATCGTGTCCTTTAGGAAGACTTATTGCTAGTCCCATATCAGTGAACAATCAAAATTTACTTAAATAAATGGCAAAAAAGAATACATGTTTTGATCAACTGTATAATATCCTGATACGTATCATAGAAAATAGTACACCTTTGTATGAAGTGAAATTATTGTCTATTTCCCAGCTTTCATATGGTATGCGTCTTAAAATCTTTTGTGAGGTTTCTACATAGAAAATCATATTTACACTAAAGATCAAAAACCAAGCCCTACTGGACACCAGCAGAAAGCTCAGCAATTGGACTCTGAAAAGCCTACCACCCTGTAAGCATAATTTTTACTGAGTTCCTGGGGTTAAGGGTTACTGTAAAGAAAAGATGTTGATTTGCTAACACTTGTATAGTCAGGTTCTCAGCTAAGCCATTAAGCAAATGAAAAGCACCCTGAGGTTTGAAAGAATCCCTGCTTACTGCATTTTCTTCTAAATCACTATCTTTTCTCACCTTTGTGGCTAGTTTTCTTACTTAGCAGCATGAATGGTCACTTGTTATTCATGAACCAAAGTGCAAATGGCTGAATACATCTCTCTGTGAATTCTCATTAATGCACAGTTCTTTTGTGTCTGCTACACTTTAATTCATTTCACAACTCTCAAGGCTCACAGAAAACAAAGTAGAACAGTATTCTGAAATAAACTATGTATTGACTGATTGTGATTTTTGTCATATATTCACAAAGGTAAAATGTACAAAGGTAGGAAATTAAGATATTTTCCCAAATAAACCTTTTTGCTTAACTCTATACAGGTGTGTGAAGAACATGATTTGCATGGTAAAACATACACTTTATAAACTCACTTTGAATTTCTAAGCACTTCTATTTCCATAACTGTCTTGAAGCTGCAGGTGCACAGGATATTTACACCAAAGGCAGAAATAAATGTATGAATTATTCCCTCTTCTAGCTACTTCCTCTCTTCACTTCCCAGCCTGAGAGTTTAATAGTAAATAGGACTATGTTCAAGAAAGAGGGAGAAGAAAGGAACTTTACAATTTGTGCCAAATGACTTTAATCCATCTAAGAGGAGCATAAATTAATCCCTTTTCTCTGTACTCGCTCTGAGTATGAAGCTAGATGCTGTGTTTGTATCTTGGCTCTTTAGGAGCCCTCATTCTTAACTAAATTGAATGAATCTCTCTGATTTTAACCACTAATTGGTTCAATTCATTAAAAACATATTTGGTGTTTACTTTTGCTATTAAAGTAGACTTAATGAAATACCTCTGTTTATCTGTTAGTTTCTTACAAAAGATATTTCATTAGAAAACATGCATGAGATTAGCCTTATTTTGAAAAGTTCCTGATGTGTTAATAACAGAAATTGCTGCTGTTTTCAGTAATGCAGAGGTAGATAACTCTTTCTAACCATTGCTTATCTGATGACATATTTATAATTTGAAATATAAATATTGCTCATCAGTAACTTATAAATAATCTGAGAAAATTAAATAAGATGGTATTTAAGTACCCTTTCTAAAGAAGTGGTTTGTAGATTTCCACAAAAGAGATTGAATAGAAATGCTTCTTGTAATAGTGTAAAATATCTGGATGAATTTATGGTATAAAAATGGAAACAGAACTTCCTAGAAAGACTCTTTCTTATCTATCTATGTACATTATGCAGAAACAAAAATAAATTATGGATTCTAAAAGTTTGACAGAATTATTGTAGCTCCATAGTTATATAGAACTGGAATTTGGCACATCTAGGACTAAATTATTTTGTTCAACTTCTAGTTTCCATTTCTTTGTCTCATGTAAAATTTTTGGAATGTATTAACTAGAGACAGTGATTTCTTGCTTGCTCCAAGCCCAAAGCTAACAATGTGATAAAATCACATGTAAGTAACTTGTAACAATTTTACCTGCTTTGTTATAATATCTGAGCTTCTTACCAGTGTATTTAAAAATGTCTTCATTTATGACTTTTCTTGGTTTTTAGACTATAAAATTCATGAAATTACTTTCATATTGAAGCATGCTATTCAAGTATCCTGAAATCATCTTCTCTTAACTATTGTCATTCATTAATGACACATGAATATAATAAAAAGTGTATTTGTGTCAATCTCTAAATATCAAATAAATGACCAAATAAATGCATGAAAATGACTTCTATATTTATAAATGGTAAATTGGACACTATAGAATTAACAAGATGGTAGATGCTAAGAATTACAAATGTCATATGTGTTCAGCATTCTTATTTACCTGGTTATCAGAAGCCTCATAAAACTTAGTATATTCTTTCTGATATTGGCATAATAAATGTATAAAGCAGATTAAAGAACAACATCAGTTCTATTTACCACATTCTTTTATTCCATTTATTAATTGTATGGCCTGAATGCAGAAATATAGCTCTTGGATCAACTTGGAGAAAAATTGTTTATTCTGAAGGAAAGCATAAGTTATCACCCAGGAACACAGATTAAGTCTACCCCAAATTCAATGTGTCAACATTTAGGCAGTTTTAAAAGTTTTTATAGCAATAGACCAAAGAAAGCTATCAAGCAAGGCATTTTTCAAGTTGTGTTGTTGGAAAATTAAGTAACCGTGTTGTTGAAAAGCAGGGGAAATATATATAAATCTCATATGCTGTTCAATGGCATTCTTCACCTTTTGATTGGTAGAAACTTAAATTTTGTTAACTTAATATATTCTGGTATTTTTAAGGAAAGGATGATTATTTTGGGTACTAATCATAGAATAAGATTAATTTTAATTAATATATGAATCTTTAACATTCAATTATCTCCATACTAATTTAAGTTCTAATTAGTTAATTGGCTTTGCATATAGTACATAGAACATTCCACTCAAATAGGAAACAATATTCCTTCTTCTCAGCATTTCATGGAACTGATGCAGGAGCTCCTTCCGCTCCTTCAGCCAATAGCTGCTGAGATTCCAGCCCATTGGGGCATGGTCTCTCTCTCTTTAAAAAAGCAGCAGCTGTCCTCCATTGCCTCTCTTGCTTCTGGCCCCGCAGCCGGCAACTAGGCTCCTTTCCTGATTGCACAGAGTGCTGTTGTCTGGTGAAGGGGAAGCCTAGCCAAAAACCTTGTTTTGTAAGGCGTGTCCCCCTTGGTCTAAAGGCATGTTCCCCTTAGGCGTGTCCCCCTTAGGCTAATATTGACTTATAAAATCTTGCGGGCCTGCGGCCTGCCTGCTCTTTGTTTTCCTGCGCTCCTCGCTGGAACCTTGGATTTGTAAGTTCCCTTTCCTTTCCTTTATTAAAACTGAATTATATATATTAAAGCTTGTCTGGTGAATCATAACTGCCGATCAACCACACACCTTCATTTGGCGTCCAACTCGGGCATTTGGGAGCCTTTAGCTCCAGTTCCCGCACTGCGTGGCAGGGACTCGGCCTTGGGCTCTTGATTGCTTCAGAGCAGTTTCCCAGACTACTCCCTCCCAGCCCTGCTTGTATGAAGCAAAGGACGCAGTGCGGGTGACTCAGTTGGAGCTCACTAACCCCTCAGGCAGCACCAGTCCCGGCTGAGTTCAGCCTGGGCCCTGACCTGCCTGAGACTAGCAGTTACTGCCTGCATCCCAACATTCGAGTTCCACCTGTACTGCAGACTCGGTTTGGCTGAGCGGTTACTGCCCTCGCCACCTACTGGCAGGGAACGGTCATTACAGGTAAAATTTCTTTTGATTAAAAAAAAAAATGTCTGACCATATCACCGTTGAAAGCTTCTGCAGCCTATTTAATTATACTATGGTAGAAATATTGCAGGATACATATGATATTCCCATAACTTGGATATTTATAGGGCTTGCAATTTTTCTCGTATTTGGTTTCTCCCTTACATGGTTTGAAAATAGAAAAATGATAAAGTCCTTACAGAATGAAACCAGGATTCTTAGGACAGAGGTTGAATGCTTAAGAAAGGGCACAACTGTTTTGAGTGACAACTTTAAGTTGGTCGAGGTATTTGCAAAAACAATTCAGATTGACAACAAGAAAGAGTTTGAAGTTCTCAAGGAAGGGAATAGGGCTTTGTCTGATATGACTCTGTCAAATGAGCAAAATTTAGAAAAACTACAGTCTGATATTAAGGAGAGATTCATTGCTGTGGAGGAGAGAACAGCTGATTTGGATCGTAAACTTCAGTCCCTGTCTGAAACATTATCAGAGAGAATTAAAACTGCTGAATGTGAAAATCGGACTTTGTCTAAAGGATATGACAGATTGGCTGACAGATTGTCAATACAAGAAGGCACAATTCATGCCATGAAAATTCTATCCAGGGATGAGATACTAACTCTACTGGACAAACTTCATGTTTTGGAATCCTCCATGAAGGCCTTGGAGCATAATTCTGGACAGGAGATCCAGGCCTTACAGAAGGCAATAGTAAGCAGATTAGAAAAGATTGAGGAAATTATAGACTGTGATGAACAGGAGCAAACGGTAGAAAGGCGAAATTTAACTCCGTCAATGAGTAAAACTCTCCGGAATAATTTCCATAAAGTTCTACCTGCCTTTCCAATAATAATGTCAGAAAAGGTGACTGGTTCCAAAAACCCTAAGGTCATCAAGGAATATACATGGGAACCCGTCCGTATGAATGATCTCAAAGAAATTAAACAAGCCATTATGAACATTGGGCTACATTCGTCCTTTGTTAGAGAGATGCTCAAAACTTGGTCTATAAGCAATAAGGCAATGCCCCATGATTGGGTACAATTAGTATCACCTGTTCTAGAGAGTGGGTCACAATTAAATTGGAAATGCATGTTCAGACAAGAGGCTAAACTTTTAGAACAGCAGGAAAGAGCAAAGGGAATTGAGATCTCCCTAGATCAAATTCTAGGTGAAGGATTTTTCTCCAATCCTTTAGAACAAGCTAATTATGATGAACACACCTTATCCATATGTACTACAGCAGCCTTAAAGGCTTGGGACAGGGCTCAAGACCCAGGATAGAGACTGGAATCATATATCAGAGTTAAACAGGGTTAGAGAGAACCCTTTAGTGATTTTTTACAAAGGCTAACTAAAGCTGTACAAATAGGGATATCTGACCCAGAAGCAAGACGTATAATAATTGAGTCTTTGGCTTATGAGAATGCCAATGTGGAGTGTAAAAGGATCCTGGTGCCTTTAAAGATGAGGTCAGCGCCCTTGGACGAATGGGTATTGCATACAATGAATGTTGAATCATTTGACTATGGCACTGAAGCATGGGTAGAAGAAGCAATTTCTAATGCAAAAAGGAGGCATCAAGTTACCAAATGTTTTAATGATGGCAAGATGGGACATATTAAAAGAAATTGCAGACAACGGATTTTCAGAAATAATAATAATAATAATAATGCTTCTTCTAAAAATAACAGATGTAGGAGGACTCAGCCTTCAGGTATATGTAGGAGATGTGGAAAAGGCAGACACTGGACAAATGAGTGCAGGTCAACAAGAGATAGACAAGGCAACCTGTTGCCACTGGGAAACTCAATGGGGGGCCTCTCGCAGGCCCCCATGGCGAATGTGGTCCAGTCATTTCCGGTTATTGCAGAGAACATGCCTCGTCAGGAAAATTAGAAAGCCCCATGCCTGCTGTTAAAAACAAAAATGGCCTGAAAGATGAGTTACATTTATTTTGGCAGACTTTTATAAATGAACAAAGACCAAAGTTAAGAGTGTGTATAAATGGCGTTTTTATTACTGACCTACTGGACACAGGTGCGGATGTAAGTATCATTACTCCAGAATCTTGGCATCTGTATTGGCCTCTTCAGGACATAAATGTTCAGTTCCTGGGAATTGGAACCCTATCTCAAGTAAGGCAGAGCACGAGATGGGTTGAATGCATAGGACCAGGTGGACAAATAGGAAAATTAAGGCCATATGTAGCCAATATTGCAGTGAATTTATGGGGCCGTGACCTGTTGCAGCACTGGAATACCCAAATTAACATTCCTGCTGCTTCTAGAGCCTATATCACTGAGGAAAATATTAAAAGATATTACAGAAGGTGGAAACTGGCTGTTCGGGCTGTACAAGAATGCAAAGCAATTGATGGCCCTTCAGAGATACGAACAGCACTGCCACTAAAATGGTTGACTGAGAAACCAATATGGACAAAACAATGGCCTTTAGCTGAGGAAAAGTTGCAGGCTTTAGAACAGCTGGTACAAGAGCAATTAGATGCTCAACATATAGAAGAATCTACCAGCCCTTGGAATTCTCCTGTATTTGTTGTTAAGAAAAAATCTGGTAAGTGGAGAATGGTGACAGATCTCAGGGCTATCAATAAGGTTATTCAACCTATGGGCTCTCTGCAATCTGGAATTCCTCTGCCATCTTTATTACCAAAAGGATGGCCTCTCATAGTTATTGACTTAAAGGATTGTTTCTTCACTATACCTTTACAAGAAAAAAACAGAGAAAAGTTTGCCTTCATAGTGCCTACTTATAATAACTCTCAACCTACAAGGAGATACCAGTGGACCGTCCTCCCACAGGGCATGTTGAACTCTCCCACCCTGTGCCAATATTTTGTAAATCAACCATTGCAAATAATATGCAAGCAATTTCCCAAGTCTATAATTTATCATTACATGGATGATATTCTGTTATCTGATTCAAACATGGCTACTTTAGAAAGACTGTTTGAAAAAGTAAAAATACTTTTACCAAAATGGGGATTGCAGATTGCTCCTGAAAAAATTCGGAGAGGAGATTCTGTTAATTATCTAGGTTATAAAATAGGTTTGCAAAAAATTAAGACACAAAAAGCACAAATTAGGAGAGATCGGTTACGGACTCTCAATGACTTTCAAAGGTTGTTAGGAGACATTTCCACTTATGACCAGCTGTTGGCATAACACCTGATATGATAATTCATTTAAATAAAACCTTGGATGGTGAAAAAGACTTAAACAGTCCCAGAGAATTAACAGCTGAAGCCGAAAAGTAGCTGAGAATGATTGAGGAGAAATTACAAGAGACACATGTGGACAGGGTGAATCCAGAGCTCAGTTGTATTCTCGTCATATTGCCTTCCAAAATTTCTTCTACAGGAATTTTAATGCAGAGAGATGATTTTATCTTAGAATGGATTTTTTTACCACATAAACCAAGTAAGAAAATAAAAACTTATGTGGAAAAAGTCTCTGAATTAATTATAAAAGGCAAATTGAGACTTCGTCAACTAGCAGGCATAGACCCAGCAGAAATTATAGTGCCTTTCACTGCTGATGAACTAAAAAAGTTGTGGGAAGATAACGAACCATGGCAAAGAGCTTGCGCTAATTTTTTGGGAGAAATCAATAACAACTATCCGAAAAGCAAGAGGTTTAACTTTATAAAGAGAACTTCTTGGATTCTCCCTCGAATCTTCCGTGATGCTCCGATAACTGGAGCACGTACATTTTATACTGATGCTAATAAATCAGGGAAAGCAGGCTACAAATCAGAAGATTTGAGTAAGGTGGAACAAAGCCCTTATGATTCTGTCCAGAAGGCAGAATTATATGCCATTCTTATGGTGGTAAGGGATTTTAAAGAACCGCTTAATATAGTTACTGATTCACAATATGCAGAAAGAGTAATCTTACATATTGAAACTGCTGAATTTATACCTGATGATACAGAACTAACCTCATTGTTTATCCAGGTACAAGACATGATCAGGAACAGGCATTGCCCTATGTATATAACACACATCCAATCCCATACAGGTCTGCCAGGTCCTCTAGCACAAGGTAATGCAGAAATTGATCAATTGTTGAATGGTAGTGTGCTGCAGGCCTCTGAATTTCATAAAAAACATCATGTCAATAGCAAAGGCTTGAAGAAACAGTTTTCTATTACATGGCAACAAGCTAAGGAAATTGTAAAGAAATGCCCTACTTGCTCTTTTTATAACCAAACACCACTGCCTGCAGGGGCTAATTCAAAGGGCACTCAAAGGAATGAAATCTGGCAGATGGATGTGTTTCACTTTGCAGAATTTGGCAAATTAAAATATGTACACCACACCATTGACACTTATTCAGGATTTCAATGGGCAACTGCTTTAAGCTCAGAAAAAGCTGATTCAGTAATCACTCATTTATTAGAAGTTATGGCCATCATGGGTATACCTACACAAATAAAGACAGATAATGGTCCAGCTTATGTCTCTAGGAAAATGAAACAGTTTTTTGCTTATTACAATATTAAGCATGTTACAGGTATACCATACAATCCTACAGGTCAAGCAGTCATAGAAAGATCAAATAGAACTATAAAGGATATGTTAAACAAACAGAAAGGGGTGGAAAATACCCCTAGAAATAGGTTACATAGTGCTTTACTAACCTTGAATTTTCTCAACGCTAATGAGAAGGGGACAACGGCTGCAGAAAGACATTGGATAATGGAAAAGTCTGCTGAATTAAATCAACCAGTTTATTTCAAGGATGTGCTGACCTCTCAATGGAAGCCAGGAGATGTGCTGCGTTGGGGAAGGGGTTTTGTTCTTGTCTCCACAGGAGAGGAAAAATTGTGGATACCGTCAAAATTAATAAAGGTTCGGTTTGAAGAGAAGAAGCCCCTTGGAAAAGAAAAATAATTCATTCACAAGGATGATGATCATACTGATGGTAAGAAAAGCATATAGGTTGGGGGCAGGGTTCTTTTCTTATCTCCACAGGAAACCATTCATCTTCAAAGAACTTAAGGGACCCTGGATATTTAAATACTGATGCATGGACACTAGTTACAACCTAATATGGATCAACACAGAACCCGAATATGTTTAGTAAGTATAAAACATCTTTTTACATATATACAGTGCTTTTATTTATATGTATATAGAGCTGGTTTTGGAGTTGGACTATGGCTCAGTCCTTCTTCAATTACAAGCCTGTTTATAAGAGATATCTCAGAGTTTCTGTCTCAGGTCAGGAGCCATGAAATGGGACAGAATAATAATAGTAATAGTAATAATAATAATAATAATAATGATAATGATGATGATGATGATGATACTTGATAAACTTTCTTTGCCTTTCCTCATATCTGTGTCTGTCTTTTGTACCGGCAAATGTACCGGCAAGTACCGGCGATACCGGAGGTACAGGTGGTTGTAGGGGTTAGGGAATAACCACGATAGTCCTTTTATAATTAATCAGTTTTAATACAAGGGGGAATAAGGGAACTTACAAAACCAAGGGTCCAGCAGAGCAGAAGGTACGCGGGGGAGAGCCAAACGGAGCTCCTTCCGGCGCCCCGATCCTATTTAAGGGTATCCTACTTCCCTGGGGCAGCCATGCTCCTGAACGCAGGGATTGGGCCAGCTGCCCCAACATCTCCCCCTTTTGTCTAAATAAGACAGATTCAGAAACCAAATACAACTATATACAATGGGAACAGATCATATAAAATTACAAGAAGTAAACAATATCAGGCGAGGAGTATGTAACAAAAAAAATTTTTCTAATCACTCTACTTTGGGAAGTCTAAATAATCTAGAAGGTAGCTACCATTATCTAATCTTCAACCCCATCAAAGATCTGAGAAGGAGAGTAAAATTACCAAAGCAACCAGGAAGCACAAACGAGAAACTTCCAAAATGTGCAACAGAAGACAGAGACAATTGACTACAAGGGCAACCACACTAAGTCTTGATAGCAATGTTGAGGCAACCAACTTTGGCTGAGGCCTGAAAACACCTGACATACCATTATACAATGGCAAGGAACCTTTAGTAGAACTATCCTATCCTGTCTTGGCAAGATAAGACAATTCTTTTTTATCCACTTATGGATATTTCGTACTTTAGTCAGTAATGGAGGTATGGGCTTTTCTTTGCCCCAAGGCCAGTTCTGCCAAGTAGAAGACAAACTCCCAGTGGAGTGTCATTGGTGCTCAACGTTCTCTCGGGAGTAGAGCATTGTTGCCAGGAGTGATTGTGTCTCATAAATACAAAACTCTAGGTTAGATTAAAGGCCATGTTCTACAGCTCTTCAAAGAGGTCGAAGATTAGGCTATCTATACTAAATACAACCTCTATGTGTCTAAGAAACCTGATTGTCCTAAATATAAATATGACCAACATATGATTCTCAACACTTATGTAACTTTATGACTAATAGAAGAGACAACTGTACAATAAATGAAGACAATGATTTCCAAATGTAAACAGGGTCATTACATAAATAATATCTGAGGTAGAAATGTACATTGCAATATAGTAAACAATGTCATTACATAAATAGTATCAGAGGTAGAGATGTACATTGCAATATAGTAAACAATGTCAATATAACAATTGTTTCAAACAGAGGTAGCATCATACTCTCATACAATGTTCAATATATCAATATACAAGAATCAACACTCATATAGTTTTTCAAAAAACAATAACTCACAAAAATCAATTATTCCTTCAGATCACCAGTTAATCCCTCCCCCATATATATATATATATATATATATATATATATATATATATATATGTAATTTATACCCCTGAGTCCATATAAAGCCTTCCACAACCCGACAACCCTATACCAGCCACCAATTAGTGTCCCTAAACCTGAGGGTAAACTTTGTTGGGAGGTGGGGCATCGTCATCTAAGATTGCTTCCAGCTGACATAGGGGCGACTTTTCTTCTCAGGGGTTCCTGTGAAAGCAAATGATGGTAGAATACCCAGGGTAACATTTCATCTAGGAAAAATGTGTCCAGCCTCTAAATTTTTTAGAAAATGAGGCCAGAATATTGTCAAAAATGTGCACCAATCAAAAGTGTTCTGTGCAATTGGTACCAAAAAACAGATCAAATATTAGCGCTACAAAAACATGACGTCATAATAACCAGTTGGAGTTGATGTTGCGGGGCCCCATCTTCATCCTGGAAACTGCAAAGATTACTGAAGAAAAAATTTTGTCGTTTGTTGCGAGAGAGATAAGCATTATCTACAAAGACACATACAGACGTATACATGCATATCTTCAATGAAAGGTGCATTAAAGACAACCATAGATATGAATGAAGGCAAAGAAGGCAAATATATTGGTATCATTATTAACATTATTGTTATTAATATTCTGTCTCATAATATGACTCCTAACCTGAGACAGAAACTCTGAGAAATCTCTTATAAACAAGCTTGGAATTGGAGAGGGACTGGGCCAGAGTCCAACTCCAAGAAACCAGCTCTAAATATCTATGAAGAAATGCATATTGACACACATTCAAAAATTGTTTTTTATACTCACAGAGCTTACCCAATGTTAATGCTGATCCTTGATGGGTTGCAATTGGTTCCAATCCATCAATATTCAAGGTATCCAGGGTCCCTCAGGTCCTTTGAAGGTGAGCGTCTTCCTGTGGGGATAAGAAAAGAACCCTGCCCCCGAACTATAGGTCTCTTACCATCAGTATGTTCACCATCCTTAAATAAATTGTGACTTTTCTTTTCCAAGGGGCTTCTCCTCTTCAAACCGAACCTTTATTAACTTTGATGGTATCCACGATTTTTCTTCTCCTGTGGAGACAAGAGCAAACCCCCTTCCCCAATGCAGCACATCCCCTGGCTTCCATTGTGAGGTTAGCACATCCTTGAAATAAACTGGTTGATTTAATTCAACAGACTTTTCCATTATCCAATGTCTTTCTGCAGCCGTTGTCCCCTTCTCATTAGCGTTGAGAAAATTCAAGGTTAGTAAAGCATTATGTAATCTATTTCTGGGGGTATTTTCCACCCCCTTTTGTTTGTTCAACATATCCTTTATAGTCCTATTTGATCTTTCAATGACTGCTTGACCTGTAGGATTGTAGGGTATGCCTGTAACATGCTTAATATTGTAATAGGCAAAAAATGGTTTCATTTTTCTAGAGACATAAGCTGGACCATTATCCGTCTTTATTTGTGCAGGTATACCCATGATGGCCATAACTTCTAATAAGTGAGTGATTACTTAATCGGCCTTTTCTGAGCTTAAAGCAGTTGCCCATTGAAATCCTGAATAAGTGTCAATGGTATGGTGTACATATTTTAATTTTCCAAATTCTGCAAAATGGAACACATCCATCTGCCAGATTTCATTCCTTTTGGTGCCCTTTGGATTAGCCCCTGCAGGCAGTGGTATTTGGTTACAGAAAGAGCAAGTAGGGCATTTCTTTACAATCTCCTTAGCTTGTTGCCATGTAGTAGAAAACTGTTTCTTCAAGCCTTTGCTATTGACATGATGTTTTTTATGAAATTCAGAGGCCTGCAGCACACTATCATTCAACAATTGATCAATTTCTGCATTACCTTGTGCTAGAGGACCTGGCAGACCTGTATGGGATTGGATGTGTGTTATATACATAGGGCAATGCCTGTTCCTGATCATGTCTTGTACCTGGATAAACAATGAGGTTAGTTCTGTATCATCAGGTATAAATTCAGCAGTTTCAATATGTAAGATTACTCTTTCTGCATATTGTGAATCAGTAACTATATTAAGCGGTTCTTTAAAATCCCTTACCACCATAAGAATGGCATATAATTCTGCCTTTTGGACAGAATCGTAAGGACTTTGTTCCACCTTACTCAAGTCTTCTGATTTGTAGCCTGCTTTCCCTGATTTATTAGCATCAGTATAAAACGTGCGGGCTCCAGTTATTGGAGCATCACGGACAATTCGAGGAAGAATCCAAGAAGTTCTCTTTATAAAGTTAAGCCTTTTGCTTTTTGGATAGTTGTTATTAATTTCTCCTAAAAAGTTAGCACAAGCTCTTTGCCATGGTTCATTATCTTCCCACAATTTTTGTATCTCATCAGCAGTGAAAGGCACTATGATTTCTGCTGGGTCTATGCCTGCTAGTTGACGAAGTCTCAATTTGCCTTTTATGATTAGTTCAGAAACCTTTTCCACATAGGTTTTTAATTTCTTACTTGGCTTATGAGGTAGAAAGATCCACTTTAAGATAATATCTCTTTGCATTAAAATTCCTGTAGGAGAAATTTTGTAAGGCAATATGACGAGAATACAACTGAGTTCTGGATTCACCCTATCCACATGTGCTTCTTGCAATCTTTCTTCAACCATTGTCAGTTCTTTTTCTGCTTCAGCTGTTAATTCTCTGGGACTGTTTAGGTCTCTTTCCCCATCTAAGGTTTTGTTTAAGTGAATTATCATATCAGGTGTTATCCCAACAGCCGGTCGAAGGCTGGAAATGTCTCCCAACAACCTTTGAAAGTCATTAAGAGTTTCCAGTTGATCTCTTCTAATTTGTGCCTTTTGTGTCTTAATTTTTTGCAAACCTATTCTATAACCTAGATAATCAACAGAATCTCCTCTCTGAATTTTTTCGGGAGCAATCTGTAATCCCCATTTAGGTAAAACTATTTTTACCTCTTCAATCAGTCTCTCTAAGGTATCCACGTTTGAATCAGACAATAAGATGTCATCTACATAATGGTAAACAATGGATTTGGGAAACATCTTGTGTATTATTTGTAATGGTTGATTCACAAAGTATTGGCACAGGGTGGGAGAGTTCAACATGCCCTGTGGGAGGACGGTCCACTGGTATCTCTTGGTAGGTTGAGAGTTATTATAAGTAGGCACTGTGAAGGCAAACTTTTCTCTATCTTTTTCTTGTAAAGGTATGGTGAAGAAACAGTCCTTCAAATCAATAACTATGAGAGGCCATCCTTTTGGTAATAAAGAAGGCAGAGGAAGTCCAGATTGCAGAGAGCCCATAGGTCGAATAATCCTGTTTATAGCTCTGAGATCCGTCACCATTCTCCATTTACCAGATTTTTTCTTAACCACAAATACAGGAGAATTCCAAGGGCTGGTAAATTCTTCTATATGTTGAGCATCTAATTGCTCTTGTACTAGCTGTTCTAAAGCTTGCAACTTTTCCTCAGCTAAAGGCCATTGTTTTGTCCATATTGGTTTCTCAGTCAACCATTTTAGAGGTAGGGCCGTTGGTGATTCTGGAGGGGCATCCATTGGTTTGTGTTCTTGTACAGCCCGAATGGCTGGTTTTCACCATCTGTAATACCTTTTGATGTTTTCCTCAGAAATATATGCTCTAGAGGCAGCAGGAATGTTAATTTGAGTATTCCATTGCTGCAATAGGTCACGACCCCATAAATTTATTGCAATATTAGCTACATATGGCCTTAATTTTCCTATTTGTCCCTCAGGACCAATGCATTTGACCCATCTCGTGCTTTGCCTTACTCGAGATAGGGTCCCAATTCCCAAAAGTCGAACATTTACATCCTGTAGTGGCCAATACGGATGCCAAGATTCTGGAGTAATGATACTAACATCCGCTCCTGTGTCCAGCAGGCCAGTAATGAAAATTCCATTTACACATACTCTTAACTTCGGTCTTTGATCACTTATAGAAGTTTGCCAAAATACACGTAATTCATCTTTTGGGCTATTTTTGCTTCCAACAGCAGACATGGGGATTTCTAATTGTCCTGACAAGGCATGTTCTACGTTGTAACGGGAAATGACTGGACCACATTCGCCATGGGGGGGGGGGCTGCGAGAGCCCCCCCCCCATGGCGTTTCCCGCCTGCAGCAGATTTCCTTGCCTATCTCTTGACGATCTGCATTCGCTGTCCCAATGTTTACCTTTCCCACATCTCCTACGTAAAATCTCTTGCCCAGTATTATGTTCCAAGGCTTTCATAGAGGATTCAAAGGTATGAAGTTTGTCCAACACCGATAACGTCTCATCCTTGGACAGAATTTTTATGGCATGAATTGTGCCATCTTGTATTGAAATTCTGTCCAGCAATCTTTCATAGCTCTTTGATAAAGTCTTGTTAATACATTCAACAGTTCGAATCTTCTCAGATAATGTTTCAGTTTCTACCGAAGGGATTGTAACTTATGATTCAAATTCTCAGGTAGTGTTTCAGTTCTTACCGACAGGGATTGTAACTTATGATTCAGATCCGCTGTTCCTGCCTCCATACCTTGCATTTTCCTCTCAAGTGATAAAGCCATCTCAGAGAGAGATCTGTTATTCCTTTCCTCATGAGATTCAAACTTCCCCTCGAAAGTTTCAAATTTCTCAATTAACAAAGCCATCTCAGAGGAAAGTCTATTATTCCTTTCCTCGAGAGCTGTAACCGTCTTTTCAAGCTGTTTATTAGTGTTTTCCAAACCAGTTATTTCCTTGTTTAGTTTTTTAGCTCCTGCCTGTAAGGACTCTATCTCTCTCTTTTTTTTTTTTTTTGGTTTTTCGAGACAGGGTTTCTCTGAAGCTTTTTTAGAGCCTGTCCTGGAACTAGCTCTTGTAGACCAGGCTGGCCTCGAACTCACAGAGATCCGCCTGCCTCTGCCTCCCGAGTGCTGGGATTAAAGGCGTGCGCCACCACCGCCCGGCATACTCTATCTCTTTTTTATCTTCCAACCATGTTGTAATGAAAAAAAAAATAAAGAAGATACCAAGCCCTGTAAATATCCAGCCAAAGGAAACCACATCTGTATCGCTCAAAAATTCGGTCATCATGTAATTAAACAAATTATAGAATCCTTTAATAGTGATATTATCAGACATTTTTAATCTTAATGCTTAATTTCAATCGAATGAAAACATTACCTGTAATTACTGTTGTCTGCCACTAGATGGCGCAGTGCACCTAGTTTCACGTGTTTTTGGGAAACCAAAGATGGCCTCCCGCATAGAGTTCAAGGCGGTGATGTTTCGCTAGCCTGAAATCAACGTTGAATCCCTGCAAAAGCTGCACAAATAGCTGGTGGGCGAGCGGGTAGTGATCCGCTAGCTTAATATCAACTTCGGGTCCCTGCAAGAATTGCGTGTGGGAGGGAGGGGGAACGCGCTCGCGCGGGACTCCCAACGACCGGCGGCTGGATGGGGCTGAGCGTGTTGGTTGTGGCTGTGGGGACGCGCGCCGCGGGGCCGGATTGAGCTGCGGTTTTGTCTGGTCTCGTGGTGCGGAGCGGTCTGCAAGGTGGTCTGGGCACACACGGGCAAACAGCTCCTGGGCGGGGCAATGCAGCAGACCAGGCGCAGCAGAGGATACTGCGTCTTTCAGCCGCGGGCTGTCTCCGTATGGAGACCAGGAAGTAAAAGCTCTGGCTCAATCAGCTGAATTAGAATTAGGGCGGTTCAGCCCACCTGTGAATTGCGAGCAGACCGCAGCAGACTTACTGCCCCCGGGGTTCTGCCCCACATAAGGTTTTTAAGTGGATTTAGTCACCA
This sequence comes from Arvicola amphibius, assembly GCF_903992535.2. Taxonomy (NCBI): domain Eukaryota; kingdom Metazoa; phylum Chordata; class Mammalia; order Rodentia; family Cricetidae; genus Arvicola; species Arvicola amphibius. The sequence continues at coordinate 76,696,788 of NC_052065.1, read as the reverse complement.
CGTTGGAGCGCCAAATGCCAAATGTACCGGCAAATGTACAGGCAAGTACCGGCAATACCGGCGGTACCGGCGGTTGTAGGGGTTAGGGAATAACCATGATAGTCCTTTTATAATTAATCAGTTTTAATACAAGGGGAAATAAGGGAACTTACAGAACCAAGGGTCCAGCGGAGCAGAAGGTACGCGGGGGAGAGCCAAACGGGGCTCCTTCCGGTGCCCCATCCTATTTAAGGGTATCCTACTTCCCTGGGGCAGCCACGCCCCTGAAAGAAGGGATTGGGCCAGCTGCCCCAACAGTCTTTATTATACCTTCCATCGAATATATATGTCTGTATATGTCTTTGTAGATAATGTTTACCTTTCCTGTAACAAACAACAAATTTTCCTTCAGTAATCTTTGAAGTTTCCAGGATGAAGATGGGGCCTCACAACATCAATTTCACCTGGTTACTATGACGTCATGTCTTTAATAGCGCTAAAATTAGACCTTTTTTTTGTTTTTTTTTTGGTACCAACTACATAAGACAGTTTCAAATGGTGTACAATTTTGACAACACTCTGGCCGGACCTCCTCAAAACACTCAGAGGCTAGTTACAATTTCCTCAACCAAATGTTATTCTGGGAATTTTACCATCATTTGCTTTCACGGGACCCTCTGAGAAGAACGTCGCCCCCATGTCAGCTGGAAGCAATCTTAGAGGACGATGCCCCCTCTCCCAACAGAGTTTGCCCTCTGGTTTAGGGACATCATTTAGTAGTTGGTATAGGGTTGAGGGGATGGGGGAGGTATTATATGGACTCAAGGGTGTTTATGAAAAAAGGGGGGGGATTACCTGGTTTGATGGGATGATTGGTATTTGTGAATTATTGTTATTAGAAAATTGCATTGTTGTTGATTCTTGTATATTGAACATTGTATGTGAGTATGCTTCTTCCTCTATTGTATGAGAGTATGTTCTACCTCTGTTTAAAACAATTGTTATATTGAGATATTTATCATATTGCAATTGTACATTTGTTTAATGACATTGTTAACGTTTGGGGATATTGTCCTCATTTATTGCACAATTGTTTTTCAGGTTTTTTAGATACATAGAAATTATATTTAGTATAGATAGTATAATCTTCAACCTCTTTGAAGAGCTGTAGAAAATGGCCTTTAATCTAACCTAGAGTTTTGTACTTATGAGACACAATCACTCCTGACAACACTGCTCTACTCCCGAGAGAATGTTGAGCACCAAAGGCACTCCACTGAGAGCTTGTCTTCTTCTTGGCAGAACTGGCCTTTGGGCAAAGAAAAGCCCATATTAACTACTGACAAAGATACAGAATATCCATAAGTGGATAAAAAAGGATTGTCTTATCTTGCCAAGACAGGGTAGGACAGTTCTACAAAAAGTTCCTTGCCTTTGAAAAATGTTATGTCAGTTGTGTTAGGCCTTAGCCAAAGTTGGTTGCCTCAACGTTGCAAAACGAAACTTTGGGTGGCTGCCCAGGTAGTTAGTTTTCTCTGTCATTTGTTGCACATTTTGGAAGTTTCTTGTTTGTACTTCCTGGTTGCTTAAGTAATATTACTTCCCTTCACAGATCTTTGATGGGGTTGAAGATTAGATAATTGTAGTTACCCTCTACATTATTTAGACTCCTTGAAATAGAATGCTTAGTAAAACTTTTGTTATATGTTTCTTCTTAATATTGTTTGTTGTTTGTAATTTTATATTTATTATTTGTTCCTATTGAATATGGTTGTATTTGGTTTGGTTCTGTCTTATTTAGACAAAAGGGGGAGATGAAGGGGAAGCCTAGCCAAAAACCTTGTTTTGTAAGGCGTGTCCCCCTTGGTCTAAAGGCGTGTCCCCCTTAGGCGTGTCCCCCTTAGGCTAATATTGACTTATAAAATCTTGCGGGCCTGTGGCCTGCCTGCTCTTTGTTTTCCTGCGCTCCTCGCTGGAACCTTGGATTTGTAAGTTCCCTTTCCTTTCCTTTATTAAAACTGAATTATATATATTAAAGCTTGTCTGGTGAATCATAACTGCCGATCAACCACGCACCTTCAGTCTGGGATGGTGATCTGTAAGTTTTCCCCTTTAAATAAATACTATTCTATTAATCATAATTCTGAAGTGGTGTGAGATTGTTTATGACTTATGCCTTCATCTGGCACCCAAACATTTGGTTTTAGAACCTCCCCTTCCCGCTGCTTTGCTGCCTAAAGGGCCATTTCAGGCTCCCTCTCCTCAGCTGCCGAAGGATCTACCTGGGGATATCTCCATGGATACTTGGGAAGCCCTCTAGAGTCAAGTCTCTTGCCAACTCTAAAATGGCTCCCTTAATTAAGATATCTTCTTGCTTGCTCCCCTTTCCACCCTTCCTTCATCCCAACCATCCTATTTCCCCAGGGTCTCTCCATCCTCCCCTCCTCACTTTTCTCTCCCCATCCCCCATCTCCTCTTACCCCCACCCCATCCTCACCCCCTAGTTTCAAATTTTTGCCTGGCAACCTTGTCTCCCTCCAATATCCAGGAGGATTACTGTATGTTTTTCTTTGGGTTCACCTTCTTATTTAGCTTCTCTAGGATCACGAATTATAGGCTCACTGACCATTATTTATGTCTAGAATCCACTTATGAGTGAGTACATACCAAATTCATCTTTTTGGTTCTGGGTTACCTCACTCAGAATAGTGTTTTCTATTTGCATCCATTTGTATGCAAAGTTCAAGATGTCAATGTTTTTACTACTTAGTAGTATTCTAATGTGTATATATTCCACACTTTCTTTATCCATTCTTCCATTGAAGGGCATCTAGGTTGTTTCCAGGTTCTGGCTATTAAAAAATAATGCTGCTATGAACATAGTTGAACAAATGCTTTTGTAGTATGATAGGGCATCTCTTGGGTATATTCCCAGGAGGGGTATTGCTGGATCCTGGGTTAGGTTGATCCCAAATTTCCTGAGAAACCGCCACACTGATTTCCAAAGTGTTTGCACAAGTTTGCATTCCGATCAGCAATGATGAGTGTACCCCTTACTTTACATACTCTCCAGCAAAGGCTATCATTACTGTGTTTGATTTTAGCTATTCTGACAGGTGTAAGATGGTATCTCAGAGTTGTTTTGATTTGCATTTCCCTCATCACTAAGGAGGTTAGCATGACCTTAAGTGTCTTTTGGCCATTTGATCTTCTTCAGTTGAGAATTCTCTGTTCAGTACAGTGCCCCATTTTTTAATTGGGTTAATTAGCATTTTAAAGTCTAGTTTCTTGAGTACTTTACAGATTTTGGAGATCAGACCTTTGTCTGTTATGGGGTTAGTGAAGATCTTCTCCCAGTCAGTAGGAAGCCTTTATGTCTTAATGGAAGTGTCCTTTGCTTTACAGAAACTTCTCAGTTTCAGGAGGTGCCATTTATTCAATGTTGCCCTTAATTTCTGTGCTGTTGGGGTTGTACATAGGAAGTGGTCTCCTGTGCCCATGTGTTGTAGAGTACTTCCCACTTTCTCTTCTATCAGGCTCAGTGTGTTCAGATTAATATTGAGGTTTTAATATTAATTAATTAATTCATTTGGACTTGAGTTTTGTGCATGGTGATAGATATGGATCTACTTTCATTCTTCTACAAGTTGACATCCAGTTATGCCAGCACCATTTGTTGAAGATGCTTTCTTTCTTCCATTCTATACTTTTAGCTTCCTTGTCGAAAATCAGGTGTTCATAGGTGTATGGGTTAATATCATGGTCTTCTATTCAATTCCATAAGTCGACTTCTCTGTTTTTATGCTAATACCAAGCTGTTTTCAGTACTGTAGCTCTGTAATAAAATTTGAAGTCAGGGATGGTAATGCCTCCATACGTTCCTTTATTGTATAAGATTGTTTTGGCTATCCTGGGGTTTTTTTTTTTTTATTTTTCCATATAAAGTTGATTATTGTTCTCTCAAGGTCTGTGAAGAATTTTGATGGGATTTTGATGGGGATTGCTTTAAATTTATAGATTGCTTTTGGTAGAATTGCCATTTTTACAATTTTGATCCTCCCAATCTAAGAGCAAGGGAGATCCTTTCATTTTCTGGTATCCTCTTCAATTTCTTTCTTCAAAGACTTAAAGTTTTTGTCAAATAGATCTTTCACTTCCTTGGTTAGAGTTACCCCAACATACTTTCTGCTATTTGTGGCTATCCTGAAAGGTGATGCTTCCCTGATTTCTCTCTCTGCTTCTTTATCCTTTGTGTATAGGAGGGCAACTGATTTTTTGGAGTTGAACTTGTATCATGCCACATTGCTAAAGGTGTTTATCAGCTGTAGGAGTTCTTTGGTAGAGTTTTTGGGTTCGCTTATGTACACTATCATATCATCTACAAATAACGAAAGTTTAACTTCTTCCTTTCCAATTCTAATCCCCTTCATCTCCTTATGCTGTCTTATTGCTATTGCAAGAACTTCCAGCACTATATTGAAGAGATATGGAGAGAGTGGGCCACCTTCTTGTGTTCCTGATTTTAGTGGGATGGCTTTGAGTTTCTCTCCATTTAATTTGATGTTAGCTGTCGGCTTGTTGTAAATAGCTTTTATTATATTTCTCTATGAACCTCGTATCCCTAATCTCTCCAATACTTTTATCATAAAGGGGTGTTGAATTTTGTCAAATGCTTTTTTGGCATCTAATGAAATGATCATGTTTTTTTTTTCTTTCAGTTTATTTATATGATAGATTACATTGATAGATTTTCGTATGTTGAATCAACCCTGCATTTCTGGGATGAAGCCTACTTGATTATAATGGATAATTTTCCTAATGTGTTCTTGGATTCGGTTTACCAGTATTTTATTGAGAATTTTTGCGTTGATGTTCTGAGTCATTTTTAAATCTCCCTTGCAAGTGCAGCACTTAAGTGGCAGGAATCATAGCACAAGTGGTTGCCGAAAGCTGCTACCCCTCCGGGCAACTCTCACGTGGAGTCATACGTGGCTTCTGGGTTGCTCTTCTCTATGCCTGGATTCTGGGTTTCTGGTTCCATGTATGGAATTGATTTAATTACATTTACTTTGTTGAGCAACTAATTTTTCCCAGTTTTTAACAAATACTAAGGTGCACACTGAAACAGGACCCCATTTCCGTCACCTTTGCCGCGGTTATAGTCATTACTTGGCAACATCGCCACCTGCTAGATAACAGGTAATATGGCAGTTTTCATTTCCAATGCAAATTTTACTACTTTCTTTACTAATACAATGGATTATATCATGCGAGTTTTATATGACTATGGGGATACCTTAATTTACTGCTTACTAGGTATCAGTTTTCTTTTCCATATTCTATCATTAATGAAGAATATGGTACTCCTAAGAATGATACAATCTCTATGGAATAATAATGAATGACTAGTTGAAAGGATTAAAATTATTGAAAATCAGAGGTTATCTGAACAAGTGGATACTATGATAGGCAAAATTGACTCTATATCCAAAGGTACTAGGAAGTTACCTGAAAGGGGTCAGGCTGTTGAATTTGACATTCAGACATTATCACAAAGTTTTGATAAGGTAACAGGCAGAATATACCTCCAAGATGGGAATCTAGATGGTATACAAGAATGGTGTAAGGAGAATATGTTATGTTTGAAGGAAAAAAATAAAGCCTCGGAATCACAGGTGCAGAATGGGGTCAAAAAGTTGATACCTTAGTGAAATCACTAGAAATACATACAGGTCAGGATATTCTGGATTTAAGAGAGACAATGATAAAAAGATTTGAAATGTTTGAAGAAATTATTGGAGCTGGTGGACAGAGTAAGAAGGCACAAGGACAGAATACAATGCCACCACCAGCTATTAGAACTGGCTTAGCCAGGGTTTTAGTGACATACCCTGTAATTTATTCTGACAGAGCATCAAGTTCTAAAGGCTCAAACGGAGTCAAAGAAATTAGATGGACGTCAATAGAAATGAGTGATCTAAAGGAAATTAAGCAAGCTGTCATTAAGTATGGCTTGCACTCTGCATTTGTTAAGGAAATGATAAGGACTTGGACTTCTAATGTCAGAGATACCCCCATGATTTCTCTCTGTTAGTGTCTGCAGTTTTAGATTATGGACCTTTCTTGACATTTGGAATGTATTTCAGAGACGAATCCAAACATATGGAACAGCAAGGAAGAGCAAAAGGTATGGAGGTTTCCCAAGATGAAATTCTTGGTGTAGGAACATATGCTGATCCACAGGTCCAAGCTCTTTATGACAAAGAAGTATTGTCTCTATGTCACAAAGCAGCCTTGAATGCTTGTAATGGGATACAAGATCCAGGGGAAAAGGTTGAATCATATACCAGGATTAGGCAGGAACAGAGAGAACCCTTTATTGACTTTTTGCAAAGATTAATTAAGGCTCTGGACATAGGGGTAATAGACCCAGAAGCTAGATGAATACTTCTTGAATCTCCAGCTTTTGAAAATGCAAACATAACATGCAAAAAAATAATTGGGCTTTTAAGGTCTAGATCAGCACCTATGGATGAATGGATTCAGCATATAATGAATGTTGAGACATTTGGCTATAATGATGAATCTTGGGTAGGAGTAGTGATTCCCAAAGCAATGAGGAGATATCAAATTGCCAGGTGTTTTAATTGTGGTAAATTAGGACATCTGCAATAGGATTGCAGAAAAAGAATTTTTAGGAATAGTATCTCCTCTGGGAATGACAAAAAAAGGAGACAACAGTCTTCACGTATGTATAGGAGATATGGTAAAGGCCAAAATTGATCCAAAGAATGTAGGTCAACAACAGATAGACAAGGCAACCCAATACCATCGGGAAATCCCTCGAGGGGCCTCTAGCAGACCCACAAGCCAAAAGTGGCCCTGTCAGTCCCAGTCACAGTAGAGAATGTGTCTCTCCAAGAAAATTAAAAACTCCAATGTCTGCTGTAAAAAGTAATACTGGTCTAAATGATGAGTTATAGGTAGAGGATGAGTCAAAAAATCCAGTAGGATAGAATAAACGTATATTTTGGCAGACTTCTATTAACGATCAAAAACCCAAGCTGAGTCTGTGTAATGGCATTTTTATTGAAGGCTTATTAGACACAGGTGGTGATGTAAGTATCATTACTCCAGAATCTTGGCATACAAAATGGCCTCTTCAAGAGGTAGATGTTCAGTTCCTCGGAACTGGAACCCTATCTTGTGCAAAACAAAGTACAAGATGGATTGAATGCATAAGGCCTGAAGGCAAATAGGAAGACAAAGTCCATATATAGCCAATATTGCAACAAATTTATGGGGCCATGACCAGCTACCACAATGGAATACCCAGATTAACATTCCTGTAGTTCCAGGAACTCATAATTCTGAAAAGGATATGATAAGGAATTATGGAAAAAGGTCACCAACCATTCAGGCTGTACAAAAGCATACAGCAAATAGAAAACCTTTAGAAGTCCCAGAAGCCCTACCTTTAAAATGGCAAACTGAGAAGCCAATATGGATCCAACAGTGGCCTCTAGCTGAAGATAAATTACAGGCTTTGGAACTGCTAGTACAAGAGCAACTAGATGCTCAACATATTGAAGAATCAATCAGCCCTTGGAATTCTCCTGTGTTTATTGTAAAAAATAAATCTGGTAAATAGAGAATGGTGACAGATCTAAGAGCTGTCAAAAAGGTAATTCAACCTATGGGTCCACTACAATCGGAATTCCTTTTCCTTCTCTATTACCAAAAGAATGGCCTCTTATAGTTATTGATTTGAAAGATTGTATTTTTCACTATACCTTTATAAGGAAATGATGGAGAAAAATTTGCCTTCACAGTGCCTACTTATAATAATTCTCAGCCTACTAGGAGATATCAATGGACCCTCCTCCCACAGGGGCTGCTCAGTAGTCTCACATTGTGCCAATATTTTGTAAGTAAGCCATTAGAAATAATTCGTAAGCAATTTCCCAAGTCCATAATTTATCATTACATAGATGACATATTGTCATCTGATCCAAATAAAGATATTTTAGAAAGGATGTTTGAAGAAGTAGAGAATGTCTTTCCTAAATGGGGATTACAAATTGCTCCTGAAAAGATTCAAAGAGGGGATTCTGTTAATTACCTAGGTTACAGAATAAGTTTACCGAAAATGAGGACACAAAAGGCACAAATTAGGAGAGACCAGTTATTGACTCTTAATGACTTTCAAAGATTGTTAGGAGACATTTCCAGTCTACAACCAGCTGTTGGGATAACACCTGATCTATTAGTTCATTTAAACAAAACCTTAGATGGTGATAAAGATTTGAATAGCCCCATAAAATTGACAGCTGATCCAGAAAAGGAACTGACAATGATTGAGGAAAAATTATAGGAGACACATGTGAGTAGGGAACTCAAATCTTAGTTGTATCCTAGTCATAGTGCCTTCCAGAATTTCTCCTACAGGAATTTTAATGCTGAGGGAAGATATTATTTTAGACTGGATATTTATACCTAAGAAACCAAGAAAAAAAATTAAAACTTATATAGAAGAAGTTTCTGAATTAATTATAAAAGGTAAACTCAGACTTGATCATCTAGCAGTTATATATCCAGCAGAAATTATAGTGCCTTTTACTACTGAGGAAATAAATAAGTTATGGGAAGACAATGAACCATGGCAAAGAGCTTTTGCTATATTTTTGTGAGAAATTAATAGCAACTATCTCAAAAGTGATAGACTTAACCTCATAAAGGTAATTTTTTGCATTCTTTCTAGAATTGTATGTGATGCTCCAATAACTGGAGCTTGGTGGAGGAGGGTCATCTGTCTGTGTTACTTTCATTGGTTAATAAAGAAACTGCCTTGGCCCTTTGATAGGACAGAAAATTAGGTAGGCAGAGTAGACAGAACAGAATGATGAGAAGAAGGCAGTCAGGTCGTCACCATGTATCCCCTCTCTGAGACAGACATAGGTTGAGATCTTTTCTGATAAGCTACCGCCTCGTGGTGCTACACACATTAATAGAAATGGGTTAATCAAGATGTGAGAGTTAGCCAATAAGAGGCTGGAAATAAGGGCCCAAGCAGTGTTTAAAATAATAAAATTTGTGTGTTGTTATTTCAGGTGTAAAGCTAGCCATGCAAGAGCCAGGTGGTGGGACAAGCCCGCTGTTCCTTCTAAAGGAGCTCATACATTTTATACTGATGCAAATAAATCAGGGAAAGCAGGTTATAAATTGGAAGAATTCAGTAAGGTGGAACAAAGCCCTTATAATTCTTTCCACAAGGCAGAATTATATGCCATTTTTATGGTGCTAAGGAATTTTATAGAATCTCTTAATATAGTTACGGATTACAATATGCAGAAAGAGTTCTTTTGCATATTGAAACCACTGAATTCATACCAGATGACACAGAGTTTACTTCATTGTTTATCCAGGTACAAGACATAATTAGGAAAAGGCTTTGTCCAATGTACATAAGACACATCCTGTCCCATATGGGTCTCTCTGGTCCTCTAGCACAAGTTAACACTGAAATTGATCAATTATTGATTAGTAGCATGCTGCAGGCCTCAGAATTTCATTAAAAAATCACGTCAATAGTAACGGCTTAAAGAAAGAGTTTTCCATTAAATGGCAACAAGCTAAGAACATTATAAAAAGATGTCCTACTTGTTCTTTCTATAAACAAACACTGTTGCCTGCAGGAAGTAACCCAAAGGGTACTCAAAGAAATGAAATATGGCATATGAATATGTTCTACTCTATGGAATTTGGTAAATTAAAATATGTACACCACAACATAGACATATATTCAGTTTTTCAATGGGCAACTGCCTTGAGCTCAGAAAAGGCTCATTCGGTAATTACACATTTATTGGAAGTTATGGTCATCATGGGTATACCTGCACAAATACAGACAATAGTCCAGCATATGTATCTAAGAAAATGAAATGCTTTTTTGCTTATTATAACATAAAACACATTACAGGTATACCAAATAATCCTACAGGTCAGGCAGTTATAAAAAGATCAAATAGTACTTTTCTAGTAGGATATGCTGAACAAACAGAAAGGGACAGAAAATACCCCCAGAAATAGATTGCATAATGCTTTATTAACCTTGGATTTTCTTAATGCTAATGAGAAAGGAACAACAGCGGCAGAGAGACATTGGATAATAGAAATGTCTGCTGAACTACATCAACTGGTTTATTTGAAAGATGTGCTGACCTTTCAATGGAAGCCAGGAGATATGCTACATTGGGGAAGGGGTTTTGCTCTTTTTTCCACAGGAGAAGAAAAATTATGGATACCATCCAAATTCATAAAGGTTCTATTTGAAGAGGAGAAACCTCTTGGAAAGGTGAAATGACAGCTCATCCACAATGATGATATTCATACAGGTAGTAAGAAAAACATATAGAATGGGAGCAGGGTTCTGTTCTTATCTCCACAGGTAAACACTCATCTTGAAAAATTCAAGGGACCCTGGATGTTTGAATACTGACAGATGGAAAAAATAACTACCTAATAGGGACTATCAAGAAAACTGAATAGGTTCCATAAACAAAAAATACTAAATCATATTTCTAAATTAATAGAGCTGATTTTGGAGTTGGACTCTGGCTCAGTCCGTCTCTAATTCTAAGCCTGTTGTTAAAAGAAAAACCAGAGTTTCTGGAGTTTCTGTCTCATGTCAAGAGCCATGATATGGAACAGAAAGAAATATGAGTTTAGCAAACATCTTTGCTTTTCTTCATATCTATCATACCTTTCATTGAATATATCTATCATGCCTTTCATTGAATATATGTATGTCTATATATGTCTATATGATTAATGTTTAAGTTTTTCACAATGAACAATGAGTTTTTCCTGCAGTGACATTTGAAGTTTTCAGGAAGAAGATGGATCTCCATAACAACAACTCCAACTAGGTGATATGATGTCATGATACTGATAGTGCTACTACAAGACCTGTTTTGGGTACCAGCTACACAAGATGGTTCTTGTGCAGAACCCAGAATCCAGGGATAGAGAAGAGCAACCCTGAAGCCGCATATGCCTCCACGTGACAGAGTCACCCCAAGGGGTTGCAGCTTTCAGCATCTGCTTGCGCTCTGGTTCATGCCACTTAAGTGCTGCACTTGCAAGGGAAATTTAAAAACGTCTCAGAAAAGAGTAGGCCAGGTGGACAGAGACTGTGTGGGCCTGTGGAGTTTAAATCCACGTGGGGAGGCAAAGGATAGGGTGTGTGGGGACTTGAGGTCAATCTGAGTCGTGTAAAGGGAAAATATAAAGAATTTCAGCAAGAAAAGCCACTGCGTGATAATTTATGTTAAACTGCTGGCTCCACGCACAAGGCATAGGCCAAGGCTGAGGGAGGGAGGGCTCACGCCATGCCTAGCTGGCGGCAGGCAGCCAAGAAGGGGAAGGAGTGGTCATAAAACCAAACATTCGGGTGCCAGTTGAAGGCGTAAGTCACAAGCAATCCCACACCAGTTTAAAATTATGATTAATAGAATGGTTATTTATTTGAAGGGGAAAAACTTATAGGTCACCATCCCAGACAACAGCCCTCTTTGCAATCAGGAAGGGAGCCTAGTCACCAGAAGCGGAGCCCGCCCACAGAGAGCAAGTGGAGGGAAGTGGCCACGTTTTTTAAAGAGAGAGACCATGCCCCAAAGGGCTGGTTTCTCAGCGGCTATTGGCTGAAGAAGGGTAAGGAGCTCCTGCAACAGTGCACATCTTATACAACATTCTGGCCAGACCTGCACAAAATACTCAGAGACTATTTGCAATTATAAAAGACATTGATCTTGAAATTTAACCATTATTTTACTTTCACAGGATCCCCCAGAAAGAATGTCACCCCCAAGACAGCTGGAAGTAATTCTAGAGGATGATGTCCCCTCTCCCAGTAAAGTTTGTTCTTGGGTTTAGAGACATCATTTAGGGGTTGATTGTAATTAGTATACGGTTGAGGGTTGGGGGAGGAATTTTATAAGCTCAGGGATCTTTTTGAAAAAAAGAAGAGGGATAATTGGATAATGGGATAATAGATTGGTACTTGTGAGTTTTTGTTTTTAGACAATTATATTGGTATTGACTCTTGTATATGTATACAAAGTTAAATTATATTGATTATTGTATGCATGCATGCTTCTACCTCTGTTTAAATATTTTTTATGTATTGATATATATATAGTATTGATATGTGTATATTTACTATATTGCAGTGTACATTTCTACCTCTGATTAAGATACACACACACACACACACACACACACACATATATATATATATATATATATATATATATATATATATATACCGTATTGCAATGTATACTTGTACATTATTTACATTTGGAGGTCATATTGTCCTCATTTATTGCACAGTTGTTATTGTCTTAGTCTTTAAGTTAGATAGGTATTGAGAATTATATAGATCAATAGTCATAGCCAGGCGGTGGTGGCGCACGCCTTCAATCCCAGCACTCGGGAGGCAGAGGCAGGCGGATCTCTGTGAGTTCGAGACCAGCCTGGTCTACAAGAGCTAGTTCCAGGACAGGCTCCAAAGCCACAGAGAAACCCTGTCTCGAAAAACCAAAAAAAAAAAAATAGTCATCTATGTTTCTCATTTATAATGAGACTAATCAGATTATTTAGATACATAGAGATTATATTCAATATAGACATATAATCTTCAAACTTTTCAAAGAGCTGTAGAAAATGGCCTTTAATATAACTCAGAGTTCTGTGTTAGTGAGACACAATTGCTCCTGGCAACACCGATCTACTCCTGAAAGAATGTTGAGCAGCAGAGTCACTCCACATGGAGCCTTTCTTCTTGGCAGAACTGGCCTTGGGGTAATGAAATGTGTAGTGAGGAGCAGACGGGCTGCGTTCCTGCTGCCCTGGCTCCTGCACGGCTACCTTTACACGCGAAGTATCAACACACAAACTGTATTCTTTTAAATACTGCTTGGCCCATTATTTTCAACCTCTTACTCACATCTTGACTAACCCATATTTAATAATCTTTGTAACACCACGAATGGTGTCTTACCAGGAAAGATTCAGCATGTCTGACCTGGTGGCTGGCTTCATCACATCTCTCTCTGAGGAGAGGCACAGCAGTCTGACTAACTTAGGAGAGGCGTGGCATCTGACTGAGCCATCTACCTCACTTCCTTCTTCCTGTTCTGTCTACTCCACCCACCTAAGGGCTGGCCAAGGCAGTTTCTTTATTAATTAACCAATGAAATCATCAGATAGATAGAAGACACACCTACATCATTTCCCCTTTTTCTGTTTAAACAAAAAAGAAAGGCTTTCACTTTAACATAGTAAAACTACATATAACAAAACAGTTATAAAGCAAGAATTACAGTTACAATATTTATATCTATTTTATCTTTTATCATAACAATGGAAAACTATATCTATCCATTCTTCAACTCCATCAAAGACTCCAGAAAGATATAATACTACCAAAGTAAGCAAGAAATTATCAACTTCCAAACTCTAGAAATCACAGAGACATCTTGCTACCTGGACAGTCACCGAAAGTTCTTTTTTACCATTGGGGCATCCATCTTCGGCCTACAGGCCCATAAGTATGCAGCAGACATTTCTATGCAGCAGGAAATTTTGAAGGCAGTTCAGTCACTATATGCTGTGTCCTTCAGAATGTCTCGCAGACTCTTGAATCAGGAACCCCGAAAGATCATCTCACATTTAGGCAAGTTCAGCAGTCCTCTCTCTGTGGGTTCTTTGTGTCCAGTTTCTGCAACAGTCCAGGCAAGAGCAGTTTCTTGTGCAAATTGCTATCAAATGTCATAAGGATCCTCTTTGATGCCCATCATCTTCTTGAAGTAGATAGGTGCTGCCAGGAGCAGACGTGTCTCATTATCATGAAAAGCCCTAAGTTATTAAAACATCTTAAATGCCGTATTCTGCAGTCTTTGAAAGATATGAAGAATGCCTATCTGAAATATATCTATGCACATCTAGAAAATCTAACTAACATGACTACAAGCTTAACTATTATCGATGATTATCCATTAACAGCCTATATTTCCTAATTATACATTACATTTTTAAAATGAACTACATAATCACAATACCTTAATCAGTATTAAAAATACATATACATATAACAAAATTGACCTTAAATCTCTATCAATAAAGCAAAATTCATACCAATGCAAATTATTCAACCTATATCAGAAATGCCCTTACCTCCACCACTGACAGACATACAGAGTATCCGTAAATTGATAAAACAGGACTATCATATCCTGCCAAGACAGGGTAAGATAGTTTTGAAAAGTTTCTTGGCTTTGAAAATGGTATATCATTTACATTAGGCCTTAGCCAAAGTTGGTTGCTTCAGCACTGTAAATGTGACTTTGGGTGGTTTCTCAGGTAGCTAGTTGTCTCTGTGATTTGTTGCATGTTTTGAAATTCATTTGTTTGCACTTCCTAATTACTCAGGTAACATTATTTTCATTCTCAGATCTTCAATGGGATTTTGAGACTATATAAATGTAGTTACTTTCCTCTTATGACTTGGCCAAGTTATTTATTATACAGTACTTAAGCTAGTTAGAATAGGATATTTGTACTTATTGTATATCATTTCATAGTAGATTTATAACTCTCTTACATAAAAAGGGAGGTGTTGTGGGACGTACTTCTGCTCCTTCAGCCAATAGTTGCTGAGATACTAACCCATTGGGGCGTGGTCTCTCTCTTTAAATAGGCAGTGCTGTACTACATTCCTCTCTTGCTTCTGGCTCTGCTTCTGGGGACTAGAATCCATTCCTGATTGTGCAGAGGGCTGTTGTCTGTGACAGTCATCTGTAAGTTTTCCCCTTTAAATAAATAACTACTCTATTAAGCATAATTCCAAACCAGTGTGTGATTGTTTATGACTTATGCTTTCATGGAACCTTCTCAAAAATTGATCACATACTCAGTAACAAAGCAAGCATTCACAGATACAAAAAAGAAAATAGTAACCACATGTGTCTTATCAGATCACCGTGGAATAAAGTTGGATTTTAACAACAATTCTATCCCCAGAAAGACTTCATACTCATGGAAACTAAACAGTCAACTACTGAACAACCCCTGGGTCAGGGAACAAATAAAGAAAGAAATTAAAATCTCCCGAATTCAACGAACATAAAGACACAATATACCCAAAGCTATGGGACACTATGAAAGCAGTGCTAAGAGGAGAAAGCTCATAGCACTAAGTGTCCACATTTAAAAATGAAGAAAGCTCACATTAGAAACTTAACAGCACAGTTGAAAGATCTAAAAAAATAAAGCAGACTCACCCAGGAGGAGTATAAGATTGGAAATAATTAAACTGATGGCTGAAATTAAGAAAATAAAAACACAGAAAAGAATCCAAAGAATCAATGAAACAAAGTGATGGTTCTTTGAGAAAATCAACAAGATTTACAAACCCCTATCCAAACTAATCAAAAGACGGAGAGAGAACACACAAATTAACAAGATCAGAAATAAAAATGGGGACATAACAACAGACACTGAGGAAATTCAGAGAATCATTAGGCCTTACTACAAAAGCCTATATGCTGCAAAGTTTGAAAATATAAACGAAATGGACTTGTTTTTAGATAAATACAATATACCAAAATTGAATCCAGACCATGTGAACAATTTAAATAGACCTATATGTCGTGAGAAAATATATGCTGTCATAAAAAAAATCTCCCCCCCAAAAATCCCAGGACCTGATGGTTTTAATGCAGAATTTTACCAGAACTTCCAAGAAGAGTTGATACCTATACTTCTTAATGTGTTTCACATAATAGAAACAGAAGAGATTTTTAACTTTATTTAAAATTTAAAGGATTTTAAATCAATTTACATTTGGTTTAAATCAATTTACATTTGGTTTAAAATCCTTAGTGAAAATACTCATCTGTACATTTTACTGGTACTCTGGAAGAACATATCAACTCAATCACTTGTTGATCTTCATAAAATAATTCCTTCAGCTAGATATGGTGACTTTCATCAGTGACAAACATACTTGGGAGGCAGTGGCAGAAAACTAATAAGGAGCAAAGCAAGATGGCTTCTTTAAACAAAGAAAATAATGAAAGTACTGTTTGGCTTCATTAATTATAGCAAGTATTTAAGATGTAATAAAGCCAAATAATACCAGCAGCAAGAACTTAAAAACTGAAAAAAAGCAAAAATAATTCAATTTAGTGTTGTGACAGGAGCGTCGGGTTGTATTCCACCACCTGGCTAGCTTTACCCAAAATAATTACATGGAAACTGTATTCTTTTAAACACTGCTGGGCCCATTAGTTTCAGCCTCTTATTGGCTAATTCTCACATCTTGCTTTAACCTATATTTAGTAATCTGTGTAGCACCATGAATGGTGGCTTACCAGGAGAGATCTTAACCTGTCTCAGAGAGGAGAAGCATGGCGACTGCCTGAGGCATTTGCCTGACTCTGCTATCTTTCTTCCACAGTTCTGTTCTGTCTACTCTGCCTACCTAATTTTCCATCCTATTAAAGGGCCAAGGCAGTTTCCTTATTAATTAACCAATGAAACAACAGATAGACAGATGACCCTCCTCCATCAATTTAGAGTATTTCTAAAATAGATACATGAGGATAAACATGACAAAAAATAATAAAATACTTCTGTTGGGGAAATTGTGTGTGTGTGTGTGTGTGTGTGTGTGTGTGTGTGTGTAAAGAAAGTTATTCAGCTGTAAAGAATAGATATACATCTTGATTAGAAGATTTATTTATATCAGGTTTTTAATTTTCCTAATGTCATATATATTGAATGTAATAAATGGCTACAATTAAATTTATGGACGACTTTCTAAATTGCAGAACATAACAAAATTTCTTAGTTTCCATTAAAAATAACAAGAAGAAAGAGATTTTAGTAGTAAAAGCTCAGCTAAGTATTCTCCTTACCAAATTTCAAGATTTAGTACAAGGTTAATCAGGAGAGTATGGTGTCTAGGTTATAAATTATGAAGTATGTAACTGAAAGAAACAAGAGATGAGAACAAAAGACCTACATGGTGTTCACTTGACATTTCTTATTTTATTAATATAATTATTTTTAAGCTTATAATATCCTAGTACCACTTTAACTTGTAAATAACATTAAAAATTAAATACAACTGCATAGATTTTTCAATGAAGTCCAATATACATTTTACATTTTAGATACATTTCTAGTCAGAATATAAACATTCAATTTCTCCATAAAAATTAGAAAATAGCATGTAATTTAAAAAAGTAAATTTGGAATAAGTGCCCATGGAAGCCCTATTAAGACTATTAAGGGAATGAAGGGAAGAAGAAAGGAAGGAGCAATGAAAAAAATGAAAGAAGGAACAAACACACAAGGAAAGCCTGATGTCATTATCAATAAGATATTTTCTGGAAGAAAATCTAATTAACCCTCCAGGCAGTGGATAAGACCTTCAGAGACTGCTATCCCAAGTGTCAGTATGGTCTGCTGGCACACCCAGTCAGAAATCTGAACCGTATTGCTCTAGAGAAGTATCATAAAGTACAAACACACACACAAACACACACACACACACACACACACACAGAGAGAGACAGACAGACAGACAGAGACAGAGAGAGACAGAGAGACAGAGAGACAGAGAGACAGAGAAAGTTGGAGGGCATGAGAGAGAGAGAGAGAAAGGAGTCAATAAATGAGCAAAGACTGAGATATTTTTACTATTTTATGTCCCTATTCTGTTGGATGAAAATTCCTTATAAAATGATTACTATTGCCTTGAAAATAAAACAAAACAAACTTTACAACTTAATCCATAGACTCATTGAACTTTCATTTAGCCATCAAAGGAAAAAGTCATTTTTTTAATTAAAAATTTTCACCTCCCATTCTCCCATTTTCCTCCCACTCCCTCCACACCACCTCCCCCTTGCTTTCTAGTCCTAAGAGATGTCAGGGTGCTCTGCCCTGTGGAAAGTCCAATTCCCCCATCCAGGTCTATGGAGGCATACATCCAAACAGATTAGGCTCCCAAAAAGCCAGTACATACAGTAGAATCAAAATCTGGTGTCATTATCATTGGCTTTCGGTCTGCCCTCATTGTCAGCCACATTGAGAGAGTCCAGTTTGATCACAAGGAAGTCAGGCCTGCGAAGGGTGCATCCACCCTTGGAGATGGTAGGACTGATCTAATGGGAGCTTACCAAGGTCAACGGAAATTGGACTGAATGAGCATGTGGTCAAATAAGAAAAAGTCTTAAAAATGCCAAACTCTGTAACCAGAAATCCATCTACCATCTTATCCAAACATGAATTATTTAGCCTCCAGGACAAATCAGAATTAGATGGTAATGACATTGGTGAAAGAAAAGTTTCTAAATAATGAAAGAAGGAATGAACAAATGAATGAAGGAAGGAAGGAAAAAAGCAAGGAAGAAAGGAAAGAAGGAAGGAAGGAAGAAAGGAAGAAAGGAAGGAAGGAAAAAAGCAAGGAAGAAAGGAAATAAGGAAGGAAGAAGCAAAGCCAGACTTCATTCTTGACCATTTTACATAATAGGTTTTAAATATATTTCATGACACTTTTGAGACTATTTACATAATCAAACAGGAAAGTATCCTTCAAATTGAATGACCAAGAAAATTTTAATATTTTGCTTTAACATTCCAATATTTTACTGTGTTAAGGACCAGGAAGCTCATATCCTCATTTTTGTAATAACATTAATTGATTATTACATTTGAACAATATCTCATTTTAGTTTTTGAAATGTAATATCTGTTTACATTTGATTAAGAATATTATTTCAGCCTCATCTTTGAAACACTTTATACTATATTTACCATTAATTTTTAAAGCACTTTAAAGATTTTATTTCACAATGTCCTTAATTTCATTGTTCTTGATGTAATCTCTATGTTGTATATTCTGTAAGTTATAAAAATTTAACACTTTTATCATTCAGTTATTAGTTCTCATTTATTAAATTTACCCATGCGATGTGTGATGTTTTACTTATTAGTTAGTCACTCCCAACATTTGCTAGTTTATGTCTTTAATTTTGGAAAATGGATCATTATTTTATGTCTTTTGGATAATTCAGATTCATGGCTCCATTCACTTCTCTTTTATCTTTCCTCATTATCATTATTATTATTATTATTATATTATTATTAGTAGTAGTAGTACATAAAATTATATTTTTTCATTTTAATTACTATAATTCCTAGATCAATATATATCCTTTCCTTTATTTTATGTTTCTTTTTTATATTTAGACAATTCCTTTGAATGTCCATGTTCAGTTTGTCTACTTTGCACTCTTTCTATAATTGCAACTTTTCATTTGTAAAAATTTAAATTATGTTTTTAGAATCTAGCTTCTCTTCTGACATAGTCTTTTGGCTTTCCCTTTTTAATTAAAAGACTACTTAACATTTAATAAATTTTAAATTTACTACTTTAGTAATTACAAATTTGTATCAATACTAATTCTGATACTAGTAAATGCTTTGTGTCTGAAGAATCTTCTTTTTCTTGTAACAAGAGGAAAGATGCCTTTCAAGTTACTTACATGTCAAAACACAATCTCAAAATTTTCATATAGCAAATCATCATTTCAGGTTGGGATCTTGTTTCATAAAAGAGCAAAGAATTACCCTGTTGTTATAGTTTCTTTCCTCAAATTCAAGCAAGGCAAGCAGACATTGCTGGATAACATTAATATACAGACTATTGAATCTCCAGGAAATGCACTACTTGGAAAGCTGGTGAGTTATGGGTTGCATAAAGGATGAAAAATCACTAGATTTACTAATGAAGAAATAAACAGAAAATTTAGTAATGTCACAGAAGAAGAGGAAAACCAATACTCATTTCAGGAAAAGTAGCCTTACCTGGGAGGTGTGCTGGAATCTACACCAGAAGTATGAACCATGGTTTAACTCAAGGAAGGAAACTGAGAAAATTCAGACTAATCTTAGTACCAGATATTTCATTCACTATTTTAAAATAATCTTTACTATATAAATATCCTGAAAGAAAAAAATAAATAAACAAATATCATGTACTTAAATTAACTAAACTCAAAGTCTATGCATCTCTGTTAACTTATATACAGTTAGAATAAACATTCTGAAGTTGTAGACCTTTACACAGGATTTTATGGTTTTAGTATTAAATATATTTTATGACCTTATCTACAACTAATAACTGAAAAGCTCACAACAAAGTTAAAGCTATAAAATCAATAAGACATCTTTCATAAGCTGGTTATACCTGTATTTAGTTCTTTTTTATCCCATAATATCTACCCTATCTTCTTGTCTTCATGATATCTCATGGTGTTCCCACAGGTACATACACTTACAGATATTATAGTACCAGATAATTTACAAAGTATAGGAAGACTTCATTGCAGTCACATATCTTTGCTTAAAAACCAAAGAACAAATAAACATTCAAAAATTATGATGACAACTGGAACAAAAGACTGGAATCTTGGAGGCTGCATATAACATACATAGAAAAAAATCCTTACTTCTCAGCATGTCATCAGCAAAGCAGAGGTAAGCCATATTAAAAGGACTCCTAATAAGTCAGCAGCTATCTGCTCAAGTGATATATGACTTCCTTGCATAATCTTTGTGGAAACATAGGGCAAATGTCAGGTGAGTGGTATTTGATCCTAGATATAAAAAATATTTTTAACTTTAGGAGAACAGCTCAGAATCAAAGTTATGCTGTATTATGTGAAGTAGCAGTCTCATGAAAGCAATTAATTAGAGTGGAATTCAAAGCTTCCCAAAATAGAGATAAGATTAAATTAACAATTAATAAATGATCCTATTTTCTAGCACACAGAGTTGGAAAACTTGCTGTCTTTTACTGTATTCAGAGACTGACAGAAGCCTCTTGTTATAATACCCATTGTCTGATCCATGAACTGAAAACTTATTATATAACAAACAATACAGAAATCAACACACTAATATAATATAACATAGGTTCTACTGTCATTAGAAGAACCACCCTCCAAAAATAGTGAAGAAAGAGAAACAATGCATAGAAGCAGGCCCTGCATACCTAGACAAATAATTGAATATAGAGTCATCCCCTAAATTTGAGAAAGAGCCACATATAAAGAAATAATAATTAAAACTATATCTATTTTTTCATCTGCCTTGTCTGTACTTTATTTGTCCCTTTTTATTTGGCATAGGGTCTCGTCTAATCATAGGGCTAACCTAGACCTAGGGAACTGTCTGTTTCTTAGGTGTTTTGTATCTTTTTGTTGTATAATTGGATCCCTCCTCTTTTCCCTATAGCTGAATTTACATTGATACTTCCTTTCACTTTCATCATTCTCCGTTCTATTTTTTCTCCTACATTCTATTTATTCTTTCTTTTGTTTTAATGTTAATCTCATCTACGTTAACTTGCTTTATTTTCATTCCTATCATGAACAAACATCTTAGTAAACATTCTCGTATTTTTGTCCTACAGATAAGTTGTTGGAGCTAAAAGAGCTATTGTTTTGAACTGACTACTACTTTATGGATTCAAAGTTGTATTATACTTGACCTTTAAAGATGAACTAATACAACTCCTTTTCTAACTATTCCTTAAAATGGAAACAAATACTATCAAACTCATCCTATGAAGCCAATTTTATCCTGCCAACAAAAGTAAATAAATACATCCTATTTTTTGAATAAAAATTATAAAAAAAACTTTTCTGATGAAAATAGTTGCAAAAGTTCTCATGTAATTTTTAAACAAAATTTAAAAATATATGTAGAAAATAATCAACAAAATTATTCCTAATGATATTCTGCTGTACTCATAGATTGATTGCTGTACTCATAAATTGATGCCTATCCCATTTTCCTCTGGTGGCTGATAGGAGCAGATGCAAAGTCCCACAGCCATAAATTAGATGGAAAGAGATCATAAAATGGAGATTTACACTGGGTCCCTGCCATTGGAGTTATAGAAGAGAACTTTCCCAATCTAAAGAAAGATATTCCTATGAAGGTTCAAGAAGCGTACAAAAAACCGAATAGACTGGATCAAAAAAAAAAATCCCCTCTCCATATAATAATCAAAACACAAAACAAACAGAATAAAGAAAGAATATTAAGAGCTGCAAAGGAAAAAGGTCAAGTAACTTATACAGGTAAACCTAACAGACTTACACCTGACTTCTCTATGGAAACCATGAAAGCCAGGAGGTCCTGGATAGATGTACTACAGAAAATAAGAGACCATGGATACAAGCTCAGACTAATATACCCAGCCAAGTTTTCATTCATTATAAATGGAGAAAACAAAATTTTCCAGGATAAAAACAAATTTAAACAATATGTGGCCACAAATCCAGCCTTACAGAAAGTAATAGAAAGAAAATTACAAACCAAGGAGTCCAACAATATCCACGATAACTCAGACATCTAATGACCCTTCACCAGCACATCTCAAAGAAGGGAAACACACAATCTCTATTATCAACAAAAATGACTACCAGAGTTAACATCCACTGGTCATTAATATCACTTAATATCAATTAACTCAATTCACCTATAAAAAGGCACAGGCTAAGAGATTGGATACAAAAACAGGATCCAACATTCTGCTGTATATAATAAACATACCTCAACCACAAAGACAGACATCTACTCAGAGTAAAGGGTTGGGAAAAGGTTTATCAAGCAAATGGCCCTAAGAAACAAGCGGGTGTGGCCATACTAATTTCCAACAAAGTTGACTTCAAATGAAAATCAATCAGAAGAGATGGAGAGGGACATTTTATACTCATAACAGGAACAATTCATCAGGATCAAGTCTCAATCCTGAATATCTATGCCCCTAATATAAAAGCACCCACTTATGTAAAAAAAAATTACTAGAACTCAAGGCAGCCATCAAACCACACACACTAATAGTAGGAGACTACAACACACCTCTCTTACCATTGGACAGGTCAATCAGACAGAAACCTAACAGAGAATTAAAAGACTTAATGGAGGTAATGAACCAAATGGACTTAACAGACATCTATAGAACATTCCACCCACATAGGAAAGAATACACCTTCTTCTCTGCAGCTCATGGAACCTATTCAAAAATTCACCATATGATGTGGGAGAGTCTTCTGTTTGAGTTGATTTCATTGGCTAATAAAGAAACTGCCTGGCCCATTTGATAGACCGCCCCTTAGGTGGGTGGAGTAGACAGAACAGGAAGAGGAAGTGAGGTAGAAGGATCAGTAAGATGCCACGCCACTTCTAAGTTAGGCAGATGCCTCAAGCAGATGCCACGCCTCTCCTCAGAGATGCCAGATGCGATGAAGCCAGCCATCAGGTCAGACATGCTGAAACTTTCCTGGTAAGACACCACTTTGTGGTGTTACACAGATTATTCGATATGCATTAGTCAAGATGTGAGTAAGAGGCTGAAAATAATGAGCCAGACAGTATTTAAAAGAATACAGTTTCTGTGTAATTATTTTGGGGCATAAGCTAGTCAGGAGGCCGAAAGCAGGGCGGCGGGAAGCCGGCCCACAGCTCCACACTACAACCATATACTTGGTAACAAAGCAAACTTCCACAGTTACAAAAAATATTAGTAACCACTGAGTCTTATCAAATCACCATGGATTAAAATTAGGATTCAACAACAATGCTATCCCCAGAAAGCCTACAAACTCATGGAAACTAAACAGTCAACTACTGAACCACACCTGGGTCAAGGAAGAAATAAAGAAAGAACTTAAAGTCTTCCTTGAATATAATGAAAATAAAGACACAAAATATTCAAACCTATGGGACACTATGAAAGCAGTGCTAAGAGTAAAGTTCATAGCACTAAGTGCTCACTTAAAGAAAACAGAGAAAGTACATACCTGAAAGTTCTAGAAAAAACAAGAAGCAGACTCACCTAGGAGGAGTAGAAGACTGAAATTAATCAAAATGAGGGCGGAAATGAACAATATAGAAACACAGAAAACAATCCAAAGAATCAATGAAACAAAAAGTTGGTTCTTGGAGAAAATCAACAAGATTGACAAACCCCTATCCAAACTAATTGAATGGCAGAGAGAGAACAAGCAAATTAATAAGATCAGAAATGAAAGGGGGGACATAAGCACAGACACAGAGGATATTCAGAGAATCATTAGATCTTACTGCAAAAGCCTGTATTCCACAAAATTGGACAATGTAAAAGAAATGGACATTTTTTTAGATAAGTACCATATACCAAAGTTAAACCAGGACCAGGTGAACAATCTAAATACTCCTGTTAGTTGCAAAAAATTAGAAACTGTTATCAAAAATCTCGCTACCAATAAAAGGCCAGGACCAGATGGTTTCGATGCAGAATTCTACCTGAACCTCCAAGAAGACCTAATACCTATACTCCTTAAGGTATTTCATAATATAGAAAGATAAGAGTAATTGCCAAATTCCTTTTATGATGCTACAGTTACCCTGATACCAAAACCACACAAAGATTCAACCAAGAAAGAGAATTACAGGCCAATCTCACTCATGAACACCGACGCAAAAATTCTCAATAAAATAATGGCAAACCGAATCTAAGAACACATTAGAAAAATTATCCACTACGATCAAGTAGGCTTCATCCCAGAGATGCAGGGCTGGTTCAACATACGAAAATCTATCAATGTAATCCATTATAAAAATAAACTGAAGGGCCGGGCGGTGGTGGCGCGCGCCTTTAATCCCAGCACTCGGGAGGCAGAGGCAGGTGGATCTCTGTGAGTTCGAGACCAGCCTGGTCTACAAGAGCTAGTTCCAGGACAGGCTCCAAAGCCACAGAGAAACCCTGTCTCGAAAAACCAAAAAAAAAAAAAAAAAAAAAAAAAAAAAAAAATAAATAAACTGAAGGAAAAAAACCATATGACCATCTCATTAGATGCTAAAAAAGCATTTGACATAATTTCATACCCTTTATGATAAAGGTCTTAGAGAGATTAGGGATACAATGGTCATTCCTAAATATAATGAAAGCTATTTACAGCAAGCTGACAGCTAACATTAAATTAAAAGGAGAGAAACTCAGGGCCATCCCACTAAATTCAGGAACACGAAAAGGCTGTCCACTCTCTCTTTATCTCTTCAATATAGTGCTTGAAATTCTAGCAATAGCAATAAGACAACATAAGGGGATCAAGGGGTTTGAATTGGAAAGGAACAAGTTAAACTTTTCTTATTTGCAGATGATATGATAGTGTACATAAGCAACCCCAAAAACTCCACCTAAGAACTCCTACAACTGATGAACTCCTTTAGTAACATGGCAGGATATAAGATCAACTCCAAAAAATCAGTTGACCTCCTATACACAAAGCATAAAGATGCAGAGAGGGAAATCTGAGAAGTATCACCTTACACGATAGCCACAAATAGCATAAAATATCTTGGGGTAACTGTAACCAAGGAAGTGAAAGATCTATTTGACAAGAACTTTAAGTCTTTGAAGAAAGAAACTGAAGAAGGTACCAGAAAATGGAAGGATCTCCCTTGCTCTGGGATTGGGAGGATCAACATTGTAAAAATGGCAATTCTACCAAAGGCAATCTATAGATTCAATGCAATCCCCATCAAGGACACATCAAAATTCTTTACAGATATTGAGAGGACAAAAATCAACTTTATATGGAAAAACAAGACACCAAGGATAGCCAAAACAATCTTATACAATAAAGGAACTTCTGGAGGCATTACCATCCCTGATTTCAAACTCTATTATAGAGCTACAGTATTGAAAACAGCTTGGTATTGGCATAAAAACAGAGAAGTTGACCAATGGATTCAAATAGAAGACCCAGATTTTAACCCACAAACCTATGAACACCTGATTTTTGATGAAGGAGCCAAAAGTACACAATGGAAGAAGGAAGGCATCTTCAAGAAACGGTGCTGGCATACCTTCATGTCAACCTGTAAAGAATGAAAATAGATCTATATCTATCACCATGCACAAAACTCAAGTCCAAATTAATTAAAGACCTCAATATTAATCTGAACACACTGAGCCTGATAGAAGAGAAAGTGGGAAGTACTCTACAACATATGGGCACAAGAGACCACTTCTTATGTATAAACCCAGCAACACACACTTTAAGGGCAACATTGAATAAATGGGACCTCCTGAAGCTTAGCAGCTTCTGTAAACCAAAGGACACTGTCACTAAGACAAAAAAATGTAGCCTACTGACTGTGAAAATATCTTCACCAACCCTGCAACAGACAAAGGTCTGATCTCCAAAATATATAAGGAACTCAAGGGATTAGACTTTAAAATGCTAATTAACCCAATTAAAAATGGGGCTCTGAACTGAACAGAGAATTCTCAACAGAAGAAGTTCAAATGGCCAAAAGACACTTAAGGTTATGCTAACCTCCTTAGTGATAAGGAAAATGCAAATCAAAACAACTTTGAGATATCATCTTACCCCTGTCAGAATGGCTAGAATCAAAAACACCAATGATAGCCTTTGCTGGAGAGGTTGTGGAGTAAGGGGAACACTCATCCATTGCTGGTGGGAATGCAAACTTGTGCAACCACTTTGGAAAGCAGTGTGGTGGTTTCTCAGGAAATTTGGGATCAACCTAACCCAAGACCCAGCAATTCCTCTCTTGGGAATATACCCAAGAGATGCCCTACCATATTACAAAAACATTTGTTCAACTATGTTCATAGCAGCACTATTTGTAATAGCCAGAACCTGGAAACAACTTAGATGCCCTTCAGTGGAAGAATGGATGAAGAAACTGTGGAATATATACATATTAGAGTACTAGTCAGCGATAAAAAACAATGATATCTTGAATTTTGCATGTAAATGGATGGAAATAGAAAACACTATTCTGAGTGAGGTAACCGAGACCCAAAAAGATGAACATGGGATGTACTCACTCATAATTGGTTTCTAGCCATAAATAAAAAAAAATTATCGAGCCTATAATTTGTGATCCTAGAGAAGCTAAATAAGAACGTGAACCCAAAGCAAAACATACAGTTATCCTCATGGATGTTGGAAGTAGTCAAGATTGCCGGGCAAAAACTGGGAACTTGGGCCAGGGTGGGATGGGAGTAAGGGGATTTAGGGAAAGAAAAGTGTGACGGGGAGGATGGGGAGAGCTTGGGGGAATGGGATGGTTGGGATACAGAAAGGGTGGATATGGGAGCTGGGAAGTATATATCTTAATTAAGGGAGCCATTTTAGGTTTGGCAAGAGACTTGACTTTAGAGGGGTTCCCTAGTATCCAGGGAGATGCCCCCAGCTAGTTCCTGTGTAGCTGAGTAGAGGGAGCGGGAAAAGGCCAGATCCTATAATCATACTGATGAATATCTTGCATATCACCATAGAACCTTCATCTGGTGATAGATGGAGATAGAGGCAGAGCCACACATTGGTGCACTGGACTGAGTTCCCAAGATCCAAATGAGGAACAGAAGGACGGAGAACATGAGCAAGGAAGTCAGGACTGCGAGGGGTTCCCCCACCCACCGAGATGGTCGGGCTGATCTAATGGGAGCTCACCAAGGCTAGCTGGCCTGGGACTGAAAAAGCACGGGTTAAAACCGGACTCCCTGAACATGGCTGCTGAGAAGCCAAGGAAAATGGCACTGAGTTTTGATCCTACTGCATGTACTGGCTTTGGAGTGGCCTAGCCTGTTTGGATGCTCACCTTCCTAGACCTGCATGAAGGGGGAAAGGAACTTGGACTTCCCACATGGCAGGGAACCCTTAATGCTCTTCGGACAGGAGAGGAAGGGGGAGTGGAGGGTGGAGGGGGTGGTAAATGGGAGGCAGGAAGAGGCAGAAATTTCTAATAAAAATGCCCCCCAAAATAAAAAGATAAATAAATACAGATTTGATTGAAAATGTCTGACAATATTACCGTTGAAGAATTCTGCAGTTTGTTTATTTCCAACATGGCTGAATTATTGCAGGATGCAAATGAAGTTTTCTTTGGTTGGATATTTACAGTGCTTGGCATTTTTCTTATTTTTATTTTTTTTCATTATAACATGGTTGGAAAATAGGACGATGATAGAGTGCTTACAGGACAAATCCAGCATTCTTAAAGCAGAAGCTGAAAAATTAAGAAAAGGCATGACTGTTTTGAGAGACAACTTCCAAATGGTTGAGGTAATTTCAAAAACGATTCAGATTGACAATAACCACATCGAGAAAGAGTTTGAAGTTCTCGAGGAAAGGAATAGATTTTTGTCTGATATGACTCTGTTAACTGAGCAAAATTTAGAAAATGTTCAGACTGCTTTTGAGGAGAGATTCATTGCTGTAGAGGAGGGAACAGCTGATTTGGACCATAGACTTCAGTCCCTGTCTGTAGGAACTGAAACATTATCTGAGAGGATTAAAACTGCTGAGTTTGACAATCAGATTTTGTCTAAAGGACATGACAGATTGAATGACAGATTGTTATTACAAGAAGGCACAATATATACCATGAAAATTCTATCCAAGGATGAAATAATATCTGTATTTGACAAACTTCATACCTTAGAATCCTCTATGAAGTCCTTGCAACATAATTCTGGTCAGGAGATTCAGGCCTTGCAGAAGGCAATCTTAAACAGATTCGAAAAGATTGAGGAAATTCTGAATTCTGATGAATAGGAGCAAATGGTAGAAAGGCAAATTTTAACTCCATAAGTTAGAAAAACTCTCCAGGATAATTTCCATAAAGCTCTACCTGCCTTTTTAGTAATAACTTCATAGAAGGTGACTGGTTCCAGAAACCCTAGGGTCATCAAGGAAAATACATGGGAGCCCATCCATATAAATGATCTGAAAGAAATTAAACAAGCTGTTATGAATTTTGGGATACATAGCTCCTTTGTTAAAGAGATGCTAAAAACATGGTCTATCAGCAATAAAAACTCTCACACGATTGGATTCAATTGATTTCAGTGCTTCTAGAGAGCGGATCTCAATTAAATTGGAAGTGTATATTCAGACAAGATGCTAGACTTTTAGAACAGCAGGTAAGAATGAAGGGAATTGAGATTACCCTAGATCAAATTCTAGGTGAAGGACTTTTTTCTGATCCTCTAGAACAAGCTAATCATGACGAACACACCTTATCCATATGTACTACAGCAGCGTTAAAGTCTTGGGACAGGGTTCATGACTCAGGATAGAGAATGGAATCATATATCAGAATTAAACATGGTCAGAGAGAACCCTTTAGTGACTTTTTACAAAGACTAACTAAAGCTGTACAAATAAGGATATCTGACCCAGAGGCAAGGCTTATAATAATTGAGTCTTTAGCTTATGAGAATGTGGAGTGCAAAAGGATTTGGGGGCCTTTAAAGATCAGATGAGGGCCCTTGGATAAATGGGTCTTGCATACAATGAATGTTGATATGTTTGACAATGGGACTGAAGCATGGGTAGAAGAAGCAAATTCCAACGGTAAAATAAGGCATCAAAATACCAAATGTTTTAATTGTGGAAAAATGGGACATATGAAAAGGAACTGTAGACAAAGGATTTATTATTATTATTATTATTATTATTATTATTATTATTATTATTATTATTATTATTATTATGCCTCTTCCAGGAATAACAGAAATAGGAGGACTCAGCTTTTGGGTTTATGTAGGAGATGTGGAAAAGGAAGACATTGGACGAATGAATGTAGGTCGACAAGAGATAGACAAGGCAACCCATTGCCATTGGGAAATGCAACGGGGGGCCTCTCTCAGGCCCCCATGGCGAATGTGGTCCAGTCATTTCCGGTTACTGCAGAGAACATGCCTTGTCAGGAAATTCAGAAAGCCCCATGCCTGCTGTTAAAAGCAAAAACGGCCTGAAAGATGAGTTACATGTATTTTGGCAGACTTCTATAAGTTTTTAAAGACCAAAGCTAAGAGTGGGTGTAAATGGCGTTTTTATTACTGGCCTGCTGGACACAGGTGCTAATGTAAGCATCATTACTCCAGAATCTTGGTATCCATATTGGCTTCTTCATGATCTAAATGATCAGTTCCTGGGAATTGGAACCCTATCTTGAGTAAGACAGAGCATGAGATGGGTTGAATGCATAGGGACAGAAGGACAAAATTAAGGCCATATGTAGCCAATATTGCAGTGAATTTATGGGGCCATGACCTATTGCAGCAATGGAATACCCAAATTAATATTCCTGCTACTTCTAGAGCCTATATATCTGAGGAAAATATTAGAAGATATTACAGACAGCAAAAACCAGCCATTCGGACTGTACAAGAACACAAAGCAATTGATGGCCCTTCAGAGATACCAACAGGCCTGCCTCTAAAATGGTTGACAGAGAAACCAATATGGACAAAGCAATGGCCTTTAGCTGAGGAAAAGTTGCAGGCTTTAGAACAGCTGGTACAAGAGCAATTGGATTCTCAACATATAGAAGAATCTACCAGCCTTTGGAATTCCCCTGTATTTGTGGTTAAGAAAAAAATCTGGTAAGTGGAGAATGGTGACAGATCTCAGGGCTATCAACAAGGTTATTCAACCTATGGGCTCTCTGCAATCTGGAATTCCTCTGCCCTCTTTATTACCAAAAGGATGGCCTCTCATAG
The DNA here is from genome assembly GCF_903992535.2 of Arvicola amphibius. Classification (NCBI taxonomy): domain Eukaryota; kingdom Metazoa; phylum Chordata; class Mammalia; order Rodentia; family Cricetidae; genus Arvicola; species Arvicola amphibius. The sequence goes on along the minus strand of NC_052065.1, from coordinate 76,666,136 downwards.
TTATTGATTTAAAGGACTGTTTCTTCACTATACCTTTAAAAGAAAAAGATAGAGAAAAGTTTGCCTTCACAGTGCCTACTTATAATAACTCTCAACCTACCAGGAGATAGCATTGGACCGTCCTCCCACAGTGCATGTTGAACTCTCCCACCCTGTGCCAATACTTTATAAATCAACCATTGCAAATAATAAGCAAGCAATTTCCAAAGTCTATAATTTATCATTACATGGATGACATTCTGTTATCTGATTCAAACATGGATACATTAGAAAGACTGTTTGAAGAAGTAAAAATATTTTGACCTAAATGGGGATTACAGATTGCTCCTGAAAAAATTCAGAGAGGAGATTCTGTTGATTATCTAGGTTATAAAATAGGTTTGCAAAAAATTAAGACACAAAAGGCACAAATTAGGAGAGATCGGCTATGGACTCTTAATGACTTTCAAAGGTTGTTAGGAGACATTTCTAGCCTATGAACGTCTGTTGGAATAACACCTGATATGATAATTCATTTAAATAAAACCTTGGATGGTGAAAAAGACTTAAACAGTCCCAGAGAATTAACAGCTGAAGCAGAAAAAGAACTGACAATGGTTGAAGAAAAATTACAGGAGGCATATGTGGATAGGGTGAATCCAGAACTCAGTTGTATTCTTGTCATATTGCCTTCAAAAATTTCTCCTACAGGACTTTTAATGCAAAGAGATGATATTATCTTAGAATGGATTTTTCTGCCACATAAACCAAGTAAGAAAATAAAAATTTATGTGGAAAAAGTTTCTGAATTAACTATAAAAGGCAAATTGAGACTTCGTCAACTAGCAGGCATAGACCCAGAAGAAATTATATTGTCTTTCACTGCTGATGAACTTAAAAAGTTGTGGGAAGATAATGAACCATGGCAAAGAGCTTGTGCTAATTTTTTAGGAGAAATTAATAATAACTATCCAAAAAGCAAGAGGCTTAACTTTATAAAGAGAACTTCTTGGATTCTCCCTCAAATCATCTGTGATGCTCCAATTACTGGAGCCCAATTGTATTTCTTAATAATTGTAGCTACTCTCTACATTATTTAGACTCCTTGAAGTAGAATGCTTAGTAAAACTTTTGTTATATGTTTCTTGCTTAATATTGTATTATCTGTTCCCATTGTATATAGTTGTACTTGGTTTTGAATCTGTCTTATTTAGACAAAAAGGGGAGAAGATGGGGGAGCTGACCAATTCCTTTGTCTGAGGGACGTGCCCCCTCCGGGGCCCCAAATACCTTTAAAACATCTGTGTGCTTTTGTTTTCACTCTCTTTATTTCCTGTGCTCCTCTCTGAAACCTTGGGTTTTGTAAGTTCCCTTTTCTTTCCTTTATTAAAGTTGAATATTATATATTAAAGCTAGTCTGGTTAATCATAATTGCCGATAGACCACGCCCCTTCAATAGCACTTTGTACTTAGTTCCATCACAGTGAAGAAATTCAAAGAAGACACAATAATATACATAATTCAGACTCTCTGTGAATTTTCCATTTTTATGTGGTATATTTTTCTTTACTCCTTTTAATCTATGACTATCTGTACTGTCTCTTTAAAGACTTTTTAATGGTTTATTTCATTTCTAAGTCTCTATATTCTTTTTCTTCTCTCTCCCAAGCCTATATACATTTATCCAACATGGTAACACATTTATACTTCTTTTATGTCTAAATCTGTCCTATTGTGAATCTGTAATTGTTTACATTCCAGGAGTGCTTTTTAAAATACTAAGCACTTTTTAAAACTTTGAGCTGCTTCATTGCTAGATCAAATATGGTAGTGCCAACATGCCCCATCCAGTCCAGCAATGGCAGTGCCTCTTGTGCCTCTTAGATGCTTGTGCCTCTGAACCACACACATTGCCCCATTTCCAGGCACCCAGCGAGTCCATGTTGACATCAAGCAAGTCACAGCACTGTGCTCACAATCCCAACTAAAATTATCTGTAACCGGACCGCCTGCCTGAGTCAGAGGTCACGCTGGCATCGTGGCCCAGAAAGCCTGCATTTCTACATGGCATGGCTTTTTATCTGATGCTGCTTTGACAAGAAAATCTCTTGTAAAGGAGCTGCTGCACGCTGACAGCAAACAGAAAAAAAGCTGTGTTAATCTGTATTATTTTCTAGAATTATTTTTGAAGCTTTCTTAGGTTTTACATGGATTTAGAAAGCATATGTTGGAACACCAATTGTAGGAGGAGGACCTGTTTGTTTGTCACAGCCACACAGCTAGCTTATTCCCAAAATAACCACACAGAAACTGTATTAATTAAAATCAATGCTTTGCCCATTTGCTCTAACTTCTTATTGGCTAAGTCTTACATCTTACTTTAACCCATTTCTATTCATCTGTGTATAGCCAAGTATCAGGGGCTTACTGGATAAGTTTTGGCAGCATGTCTTACTCTGATAGCAGATCCATGGCATCTCCCTGACTCTGCTTTCTTCCTTTCAGAATTCAGTTCCATCTTCCCAACCTACCTAAGTTCTGCCCTATCAGGACAAGGCAGTTTCTTTATTCATTAACCAGTACAAGCAACCGATAGAAAGAAGGTCCTCCTATACCAGAGTTACATTTAGATTTAGATTTAGATTTTACATTTGGATACATCCTTATCCTTGTTAGAATGTCTATCATTGAATGAAACAACTACTAATGGTGGTGAAGATGCAGGAAAAGTGGAAGACTTATTTGTTGTTCAAGTCATTATGGAGATTCCTTTAAAAATAAAAAATAGAAAATACCAAATAAGTTCCATATTCCATTCCTGGTTATATACCTAAAAGACTCATATCAACATACCTGTGGGCCTGTCCACAAAACATTAGCCTAGGTAGCTCTCAACAGATAAGTGGATAAAAAAAACCACTGTATCTGTGTAGTGGACAATAGAAATTTTCTCAACCCTAGAGTACAATTTAGTCATTGGCTTGAAAGGAAAGTAAAAACATTCAGACTCAGACAGACAAACATCAAACATTTTCTTTCATCTGTTGATCCTATTCTACATTAATGTGTAAATTATTTATGTGTATGACATGAAAGTAGAAGTAAGATATCTTGGCCTTAAAAAGGATCTAGTATGGAGAAAGGAAAAGAAATATGGAAGTATTGCTGAATAGAACACATACACACAAATAATAAACTTTATAGAAAATATCTTTATAAAATTTATCAAACCGTTAAATGAATAAATACTGAAATATTTTAAATAGAAAGAATGTAGTATGAGTATAATATAACCTACTAACACAGGGAACATTTAAGTTATGTTATAACAAAATGCCATATCAAGCAATCATAAATAAAAGTAGAATATTAAAGTCCTTTGAAGAATTGATCAACTTTTTTTCATGGAAACTTCTGCATTTTGTATTTTAAATTTTGCTTTTCTTTAAAACAAGATATTACTCTATATTCCTGATTGGCCTGTAACTCACAGAAAACCTCATGTCAAGCTACCAAATTTTAGAACTATTGCATAAATGCCATGATACCTGCTTTTCAAAAACACTTTTAAATTTACTGATTCATAAGTCAACTTAATTTATAAATTTTATATCATAGAAAGACTTAATATTTGTGTGTTCTTTCCTAATTATAGACAACATTCATTCACATACATATGTATTGATATATCTTTCATAAGAAGGAATTTCATTTTTAAAGTAGAAGCTCAGGTCAAACTAAAGAAAAAGACAATTCAATGTAAAGTTAATAAGCACTTAAAGATTTACCTAGAGGAATTTTCCTTTAATGTTGCATTTGGTGGTACAAATAGTAGATTTTTGATTTTCATTGCAAGAAATGAAAAATGAAAATTTTTACTGTTGTCTTTTTTCCTTCAGATATTTCTTTCGATGTGTTTAATTTTATGAATGAAAAATACTTTGCTGTTGATTTATTTAATTGTATGATCGAAAAGAATTGAGACATATGATACTAAAAATGTTAGAAAGATAACAAAGGCATAACAAAGACATTTCTTCAAAAGCCTAATTGAGTGAAGACTAAATGGCATAACCTCCAATATGAACTCAAACCAATATACATTTCTAATTTAATGTAATTATTATACAATGCAAAACTCTAAAACAAAATACTACTGAGACTTGGTGTAAATAGATTCACATGCATTAATTCATATTGAAACAAACCAAAAAAGACATTGCCTAAGTTCTGCTAAAACTGACAACATCAAGTTTAGTTGAGTATGCAAGATTCAAATGACTTTTGATTTACTTCCTAATTAAACTAAACCATTTTATTAAATTTCCAGCATTCCACTTGGTAATTAGAAACATGCAATTTGTAACATAACTAAATCAGTATAACAAAAAAAACCTGCAAATAAAAACTTATTTTGAGACCCATTTGTCCAATTTTTAATTCAGGATATCTGTAATCTGCTTAGAGCTCCTAAATGATGTATATAATTTCATTTTTCTTGTTCCTCCTGCCTTTATGACTTACAATTCACATTGGAATTGTGTATATAGAACATATTTAACAAAATTTTATCAGGAAATAAAAATAAAGCCTGTCAATTTCCCTATCATTTGTTAAATTTTTAAGTGATAGTTTAATTGTATTTTAATAAGTAAAGCTTGTCTGAAGATCAGAGAGTAGAACAGCTACCCTGTTTAGCCTTATTGACCAGAACAGGCAGTAGTGACACACACCTTTAATTCCAATAGCCATACTAACTTGCCATAGAAACTGGGCAGTAGTATTGTAAGCTTTTAATCCCAGTTCTAAGGAAGAATATAAGATAGGAGGAGACATCTCTCAGGCAGTCTCATTCTGAGATTCCTGGAAGCAGGGTCTCCATTACAGAGTGAGGAAGAGTAGAGCCATGGCCTGGCTGGTTTGCTTTTCTAACCTTCAGGTTGAACCCCAATATCTGTCTCAGGGTTTTATTAATCTTACTACAATTTCTTTCATCAATACATAAGACATAATAATTAAAATATTTCCCATTTTATAGCTATATTGGATGGTATATATTTTATGCCTCTTTTGTTTTCTGTAAACAAACATGCATGCTCTACCAGTTATCAAAACAGTTGAATACTGGATCAGAAAGTCACTTTTCAAGTGAATGCATGCATTTAAATTTTATTCATAAATGAAATTAATTCTATTTCAAAGTCCAATGTATTTTCTGATCCTTTCCATTATGTTGTTCCTTTAACAGAGAATAAGATTGATGGGCTTATTCTAAGACAGTTTGATGGCTAATTTCATGTCCTAGGTACTGCACTATGTTTCTGAGTTTTATAAGAGTACTGGTTTCCTGTTTGTGGATTGAGTTTTATTCCTTCAGCTGTCATGTATTGGAATATTGGAATCTTATTTGAAATACATATCAGGATGAATAAGTTTTTTGTTTTGTTGACTGGTGATTGTAAATACTCTTTGCCTGTAGAAGTATAAAAACCATGGATTTTTTTCTCTCTCTCCCTTTCATTATTTCTATTTCATTGTATGTTTAATGTTTTCAATGATATAATTTATTCAACTCAAATAAATCAAAGGTCCCATTGTAGAATTACTAAAAGGATAAATTGTGCTTCAAAATATAATAACATTTTACTTAGAAACAAAATTACATAATAACAGTAAATACAACCATCTGGATTAAACTTAAGGAACTTGACTGACTCATTGTTTATTTAAACACACAGATATGACACACATATTACACATACATATGTTGTATCATGTTTCCTCAAATTTATTTAAGAATTTGAAATAAAATCTCTATGTACATAATATATATAGTGGACCCTATAGCAGGTATATCAATATTGTGAAATTGTGGAGTCTTGTATTTTACAGATAAATTGACAGGATATAATGATATAATTTATATTCTGATCAAATTAAATAAATTAAGTGGTTATTAGATACATTTTATATATTTATAGTAAGCATGGTTAACACTAAATTTCCTTTATTTATCAAAAATAATTTTGGTATGGAGAAGACAAACAATTTATATTTTAACATTTAAAATGAAAGGAATTCCTTAATAATTGTTTGACTTATATTGTTCATCACACGCCTTTAATCACAGCACTCAGGAGGCAGAGGCAGGTGGATCTTTGTGAGTTTGAGGCCAGCCTGGTCTACAAGAGCTAGTTCCAGGATAGGCTCCAAAGCTACAGAGAAACCCTGTCTCGAAAAAAAAAAAAAAAAAAAAAAAAGACTTACACTGTTCAACACTTTTCATTTAGTAGACACTTCCTGTAATTATTTTTAGTTTTGTATTTTTAAAAGAAAAAAAGCAATATTTTTCCCATTATACATACCATTTTAAGTTCCCATTCCATCCCCTCTTCCCATTCTCTCCACAAACCCACCCACCCCACCCCATCCAAACCTCAGAGAGGCTAAGACATACTGCTTTCAGGAAGTTCCAAGGTCCTCCCTACTATATATAGGCTGAGAAAGGTATCTTCCAAAGAGAATAGTTTCCCAAAAAGCTAGTGCATGCAATAGGGATAAATCCTGGTGCCACTGGCAGTCGCCTTTTGGTCTATCCAAGCCATGCAACTGTCAACCAATATCAGAGGGACTAGTTTGGACCTATGCTTATTCCTTCACAGTCCAACTGAAGTTTGTGAGCTCCCATAATCTCAGGTAGACTGTTTCAGTGGGTGAACCCATCATGGTCTTGACTTCTATGCTCATATTCTCATTCCTCCTACTCTTCATCTCGACTTTGGGAGCTCAGCCCAGTGCTCTGATGTGGGTTTGTCTCTGTTTCTATCAGTTGGTAGATGAAGATTCTATGGTAATATTTAAGATATTCATCAGTCTGACTACAGGACAAGTCAAAATCAGGTTCCCTCTACTCTATTGCTTAGAATCTTAGCTGAGATCATCATTGCAGATTCCTGGGAATTTATCTAGAGCCGGGTTTTTAGCCAGCCCTATAATGGCTTCTCAATCATGCTTCCATGCTCCCTTCTTCCCCCATATCCATGTTTCCAATTTTGTCAAGCAACCTTGTCTGTTTCCACTTTCCAGGTGAGTCTATATATGTTTTTCTTTGGGTTCACCTTACTACTTAGCTTCTCTAGGTTCACGAACTATAGGCACAATGTTCTTTGTTTTTAGCTAGTATCCACTTATGAGTGTGTGCATACCATATACATTTTTGGGGGGTCTGGGTTACCTGATTCTAGATAGTGTTTTCTAATTCCAATCGTTTGCATGCGAAATTCAAAATGTCATTTTTTTTTTTACTGCTGAGTAGTACTCTAATGTATAAATTGCTATGTTTTCTTATTCCATTTTTTGTTTGAGGGGCATCTAGGCTGTTTCCAGGTTCTGGCCATTACAAACAATGCTGCTATGAACATAGTTGAACAAAATGCCATTGTGGTATGATGGATCAACTTTGAGTAAATGCCCAAGAACACCATACTCATTTCCAAAGTGGTTGTAAATGTTTGCAGTCTGAACATCAATGGATAAGTGTTCTTATTCCATATCCTCTCCATCATAGGCTATTATTGGTGATTTGGGTCTTAGTCATTGTGGCAGGTGTAAGATGGTATCAAACGGTTGTTTGATTTGCATTTCCCTCATGGTTAAGGATGTTAAACATTTCTTTAAATATCTTTTGGCCATTTGAGATGCTTCTGTTAAGAATTCTCTGTTCAGTTCTGTTTCCTGTTTTTGAAAAATGGGTTGTTTATTATTTTAATGTCTAATTTTTTGAGTTCTTTACATATTTTAGAGATCAGTTCTTTGTCTGATGTGGGTTGAAGAACTTTTTCTATTCAGTAGGTACCTTTTTGTCTTATTGACTCTATCATTTGCTTTACAGAAACTTCGCAGTTTCAGGAGGTCTCATTTATTTATTGTTGCTCTTAGTATCTGTACTACTGGGGTCATATTTAGGAAGTGGTTTCCTGAGGCAATGCATTGAAGACTACTTCCCACTTTCTCTTCTATCAGGTTCAGTGTGGTCAGATTTATATTGAGGTGTTTAATCCATGTGGACTAAAGTTTTATGCATGGGGATAGATAAGGATCAATTTTCATTCTTCTACAGGTTGACATCCTGTTATGCTAGCACCATTTCTTGAAGATACCTTCTGTTTCCCAATGTATAACTTTAGCTTATTTTCAGAAATCGGGGTTCAAGGTATGCATATTAATATTTAAGACTTTGATTTGATCCCAGCAGTCAATCTTCCTGATTTCACACCAGTGCCAATCTGTTTTCATTACTCTAGGTCTGTAATAGAGCTTGATGTCAAGGATGATGATTCATCTTGAAGTTTTTTTTTTTATATACAGGATTGTTTTGGCTATCCTGATTTTTTTTCTATATGCAGTTGACTATTGTCCTTTTAAGGTCTGTCAAGAATTATGTTGGGATATTGATGGGGATTGCGTTGAATCTATAGATTGCTTCTGGTAGGATTGCCATTTTTACTATGTTGATCGTAAATATCCAAGAGCATTGGAGATCTTTCAGTTTTCTGGTATTGTAGTAATGAGGAATGGGCAGGTCTGCTTTTTGTCCTGCCTGGATCCCACATGGCTAGCTTTATGCCAGAAATAATTACACAAAAACTGTATTCATTTAAATACTTCCTGGCCCATTAGTTTCAGCCTCTTACTGGCTAATTCTCATATCTCGATTTAACCCATATTTAATTATCTGTGTAGCACCACAAGGTGGTGGCTTACCGTGAAAGATTCAGCACGCCTGACCTGGTTGCTGGCTTCATGGTGACTGTCTCAGAGAGGAGAGGCATGGCATTAGACTAACTTTCCTTCTTCCCAGCATTCTATTCTGTCTACTCCACCAATCTAAATCTTGCCCTATCAAAAAGCCAAGGCAGTTTCTTAATTAACCAATGAGAGTCCTCCATCATTTCCCCTTTTTCCTGTTTAAACAAAAAAAGAAAGGCTTTATCTTTAACTTAGTAAAATTACATATAACAAAATAGTTATCAAGCAAGAATTACAGTAACAATATTTCAATCTATTTATCTTTATCATAAGAATGGAAAACCATAACTATAACTAACCATTCTTCAACTCCATCAAAGACTCCAGAAGGATATAATATTACCTAAGTAAACAAGAAATAAGCAACTTCTAAACTCTAGAAATGACAGAGACATCTCACTGCCTGGAGAGTCACCCAAAGTTCCTCTGTACCATTGGAGAATCCATCTTTGGCCTACAGGCCCACAGTATCAAGCAGACTTTCTATGAAGCAGGAAAATTCAAAGACAGTTCAGTCACTTTCTGCTGTGTCCTACAGAATGTCTCATAGACTTTTTTATAAATCAAGAACCCCAAAACATCATCTCACCTTTAGGCAAGTTCAGCAGTTTTTTCTCTGAGGGGTACTCTGTGTCCAGTTTATGCAACATTCCAGGTAAGAGCAGTTTCTTGCCCAAATGGCTATCCAACTCCATAAGGAGCCTCTTAGGTGCCCATCTTCCTCTTCAAGTAGATTGGTGCTGCCAGGAGCAGGCGTGTCTCATTGTCATGAAAAGCCCTAAGTTATTAAAACATTAAATGCCATATTCTGTAGTCTTTGAAAGATAATAGGAATGTCTATCTAACTGAAATACATCTTTATATATCTAGAAAATCTAACTAACATGATTACAAGCTTGACTATTATCGATGATTATTCATTAACAACCTATATTTCCTAATTATATATTACATTTTTAAAATTAACTACACAATCACAATACCTTAATCAAGATCAGAACTACATATACATATAACAAAATTGACCTTAAATTTAAATCACTAAAACAAAATCCATATTAATGCAAATTACTCATATCTATATTATATTCCCCTTTAAATGTAAAAGAACATTATAAACAATATTTGGGAATATGGGTGCAGTTATTTCTCTCCAAATTGCTTCATGCTGCATGAGGGCGTTGTTAATCAGATATTTCATGGTGTAACATGTGTGCTAGATTCATCTCAGTCGGCAGTTGAGCAAAGTAATTTCTTGAGGGTATTCACAGCAACCTTTCTGGAGGGAGTGGTCTATCATACCATATTGGGATAGAAGCAATCCACAGGGTCTCATCCTCTGTGAAAACAGAAGAAGAACTTTTCCAAAGCATCATTAACTTAGATCCAAATTTTGAAGTCAAGGTATTTTTAAAATATCTATCTTGGATTAGTTTAGCAGCATTTATGCACAAATATCTTTTAGCAGCTGTTGCTTCTTCCTCAGCATTCAAACAATTCAAAGAGAGCATAATAACATACAGTATCAAGATTCTCTATGTATTTTCCATCTTTATGTGACTTTACTTAACCTCTATTTCATTTATTTTTATTTTTATTTTTATTTTTTGATACAGGTTCTCTGTATATCTTTGTCCTGGAATAACTCTGTAGACCAGGCTGTCCTTGAACTCTCAGAGATCAGGCTGTCTCTGCCTCCCAGGCATTGGGATTAAAGGCATGTATCACCACACCCAATTACTCTCTTTCTTTACTTTAAGAATTTTAACTTTTTTTTCTTTTTCAAACCTGCATATATTTTTAAACACACTGTAAACCATTCAGAGGATTTTTCTCTTTGAATCTCTCTTTACTGTATATCTCTCTTTTTCTAACTATATGAGTCTAAGCAGAGGACTAAAGCCGTGACTTTGGCGGCTGGATCCTGCCCATTCCTTAGCTTTCCAGCCTCATGGTGGAGGTACCTACTGTAGCCATTTTTATTGCCACAACTCTATGGCATTTCAAGGTCCCTGTCAGCAAGCAAGCTGCAAAATTCTGCTCACAGCCCACAGTTAGTCAGACCGCCTGCCTGAAAAAGTCAGAGTTTGCCCTGGCAAGATAGCCCAGAAAGCCAGCATTTAAAACAGCACAGCTTTTTTTTCCTGCGATGGTTGAAAACCGAAAAGCATGCATTCAGCTTTTCATCAACATCATTTAAATGTTTCGTGGTAGAACCTCTTAAAAGAGCTGCAGGGTTTTGCAGCTAAAGCTGAGTCAGGAAGCCTTTCTTAGATGAGAGCGCTTGATTGCCTGTAGCAAGCAGAGCAGACCCTAGAAATTGCTGCTACCAAGAAAACATGCTTTCCTCTATTCTTTCCCAAGCTCTCTCAGGCTTTCTGTGGATTCAGTTATCCATGCATGGGCACCATTCTGTAGTAATGAGGTGTGGGCAGGTCTGCTTTTCATCCTGTCTGGATCCCACATGGCTAGCTCTATGCCCAAAATAATTACACAAAACTGTATTCATTTAAATATTGCCTGGCCCATTAGTTTCAGCCTCTTACTGGCTAATTCTCATATCTTGATTTAACCCATATTTAGTTATCTGTGTATCACCACAAGGTGGTGGCTTACCGCGAAAAATTCAGCATGTCTGACCTGGTTGCTGGCTTCATGGTGACTGTAGAGACATGGCATTAGACTAACTTTCCTTCTTCCCAGCATTCTATTCTGTCTACTCCACCTATCTAAATCTTGCCCTATCGAAAAGCCAAGGCAGTTTCTTTATTAACCAATGAGCGTCCTCCAGCATGGTATCTTCTTCAATTTCTATGTTCAAGGACTTAAAGTTATTGCCAACTAGGCCTTTCACTTATTTGATTAGTGGTACCCAAAGATATTTATGTTATTTGTGACTATTGTAAAAGGTGATATTTTTCTAATTTCCTTCATAGCTTCTTCATTATTTGGTTATAAGAGGGCTACTGAGTTGTTTTTTTTTTTTTTTTTTTTTTTTTTTTTGTGAGTTGATCTTGTATTCTCCCACATCACTGGAGGTATTTATCAGCTTTAGGAGTTCTCCATTAGAGTTTTTTTTGGTCACTTATATGTGCAATCATGTCATCTGAAAATAATAAAAGTTTGACTTCTTTCTTCCCAATTTGAATCCACGCGATCTCCTTTTCTTGTCTTATTGCTATTGTCAGAACTTCAAGAACTATATTGAGATATGGAAAGTGGAGAGCCTTGTTCCTGATTTTAGTGTAGTTGCTTTGATTTTCTCTCCATTTAATTCGATGTTGTCTGCCTGTTTGTTATATACTGCTTTTATTATATGTAGATATGTTCCTTGTGTCCCTGATCACTCTAAGACCTTTCTCATTAAGGGTTGTTGGATTTTGTTGAATGCTTTTTTAGTATCTAATGAAATGATCATGTGTTTCTTTTTTCTAGTTTATTTATATGATGGATTACATTGATAGATTTTCATATGCTGAACCAGCCCTAAATCTCTGAGATGATGCTGACTTAATCATGGTGGATGATTTTTTTGATGTGTTCTTATATTTGGATTGGCAGTATGTACTGAGTATTTTTCCATCCATGTTCATGAGTGAGATTGTTCTCTAATTCTCTTTCTTGGTTTGGTCTTAGGGTAGTTTTGGTATCAGGGTAACTTCAGCCTCATAAAAAGAGTTTGTCAGTATTCCTTCTGTTTCTTTATGTAGAACACTTTGGAATATATAGGTATTAGTTCTTTTTGAAAGTCCTAATAGAATTCTGCACTAAGAATATCTGTCCTTTGGCTTTGTTTGTTTGGGAGGTTTTTGATGACAGCTTCTATGTCCTTGCAGTTTGTATATCTATTTAAATTGTTCACCTGTTTTTAATTTAATGTTGGTATATAGTATCCACTTAGAATACTGTCCATTTCTTTTACATTTTCCAATTTTGTAGAGTATAGATTTTGTAGTAGGACCTAATGGTTCTCTGAATTTCCTCAGTGTCTGTTGACATGTCCCCTTTTCATTTCTGATTTTGTTAATTTGGATGTTCTCTCTCTGTCTTTTAAGTAGTTTGGATAAGTGTTTTTCTATCTTGTTGATTTTTCTCAAAGAAACAGCTCTTTGTTTCACTGAATCTTTGTATTGTTTTCTTTGTTTCTATTTTGTTGGTTTTAGCCCTCAGTTTGATTATTTCATGTCTTCTACTCCTCCTGAGTGAGTTGGCTTCATTTTGTTCTGGAGCTTTCAGGTGTGCTGTTCCTCCATTTTCTTTATGTGAGCACTTGGTGCTTTGAACTTTCCTTGTAGCACCACTTTCATAGTGTTCTATAGGTTTGGATATATTTGGCCTTCATTTTTATTAAATTCGAGGAAGTCTTTAATTTCTTTATTTCTTCCTTAATCAATGGGTGGTTCAGTAGTTCACTGTTCAATTTCCATGAGTTTGTAGGATTTTTGAGAGCAGTATTGCTGTTAAATTCTAATTTAATTCATGTTGATTGGATAAGACATGGGGCTTTTTCCATTTTTTTGTATATGTGGAGGTTTGATTTGTTACTGAGTATGTGAGTAGTTTTAGAGAAGGTTCCATGAGGTGCTGAGAAGAAGGTATATTCTTTTGTGTTTGGGTGGAATGTTTTATAGATGTCTGTTATGTCCATTTGATTTTGACATGTTGTTGTGGGACAATGGTTTGTACCCAGTCAATTGTATTTTCATGAAATGCTGATTGGCAAATATCCAGGCAGGAAGCAGAGGTGGTGCAACAAGAATGGGAGAATTCTAGGGAGGGAAAAGCTTATTATCTAGTTGTTACCCAGACAGGGATAAAAACAAGATATGACTGCCTCACCAAATAAGGTACTGAGCCACATGGCTAACATGAACAAGAATAATGGGCTAATATAAGTTGTAAGATCTAATTAGAAGTCCGAGCTAGTAGGCCAATCAGTTTATAACTAATATAGACCTTTGTGTGATTTCTTTGTGGCTAAATGACTGTGGGAATGGGGCATGACAGAAATATCAGTCATCAGCATCTGTTAGTTATCTTATTCCTCTATTAAGTTTCTGTCTGGTTGACCTTTTTACTGGAAAGAGTGAAGTATTCAAATCTCTTACTATTAGTGTGTGGGGTTTAATGTGCAATTTAAGTTTTAGAAAAGTTTCTTTTAAATATGTAGGTTCTGTTGCATTAGGGGCATAGATGTTCAAGATTGAGACTACATCTTGATGGATTGTTCCTGTTATGAGTATAAAGTGTCCTTCTCCATCACTTCTGATTGATTTTAGTTTGAAATCTATTTTGTTAGATATTAGGATAACTACACCTGCTTGTGTTTTAGGTCCATTTTACTGGAATAACTTTTCCCAACACTTTACTTTAAGGTAGAGTCTGTCTTTCAAGATGAGTTGTGTTTCTTGTATACAGCAGAAGACTGAATCCTCTTTTCATATCCATTCACTCATCCTGTGTCTTTTTTGTAGGTGAATTGAGTCTATTAATATTAAGCAATATTAAAGACTAGTAGCTGTTGATTCCTGTTATTTTTTGGGGAGAAGTGCTTTTGTGTTTCCTTTCTTTGGATTTTGCTGGTGGGGCTTATCTGTTGCCTGTGCCTTTGTTGGTACAGTTAGCTTCTCTCGGTAGGGCTTTTCTTTTTAGTACTTTTTGTAGGGCTGGGTCTGTGGATACATATTATTTACATCTGTTTTTGTCATAGAATATCTTATTTTATTCAGCAAGGGTGATTGTAAAGTTTGCTGGATATAATAGTTTATGATTGCATCCATGGTCTCTTAGTATCTGAAGCACATTAGCCCAGAACCTTCTGGCTTTCATAGTTTCCTTTGAGAAATCAGGTATATTTCTGATAGGTCAACATTTATATGTTACTTGACATTTTTCCTTTGCAGTTCGTAATATTCTTTATTCTGTATGTTTTGCATTTCGATTATTACATGGCAAGTGGACTTTTTTTGATCCAGTCTATTTGGTATTGTGTAAGCCTATTGTAACTTCATAAGGATATCTTTATTTATGTTGAGAAAGTTTTCTTCTGTGATATTGTTGAATATGTTTTCTGTGCCTTTGAGCTGGAGTTCTTCTTCTTCTTCTTCTTCTTCTTCTTCTTCTTCTTCTTCTTCTTCTTCTTCTTCTTCTTCTTCTTCTTCTTCTTCCCCTATTATTCTTAGGTTTGGTCTTTTCATGGTGTCCCAGATTTCATGGATGTTTTGTGTTAAGAATTTGTTTGATTTTAAAAAAACTTGCAAAACAATCCCACATCAGTTTGGAATTATGATTAATAAAAGAGTTATTTATTTAAAGGGAAAAGCTTACAGATCACCGTCCTAGACAACAGCCCTCTGCACTATCAGGAAGGGAGCTTAGTCATCAGAAGTGGAGCCGGAAGCCAGAGAGCGAGTGGAGGGAAGTAGCCAAATTTTTAAAAAGGGAGACCACGCCCCAATGGGCTGGTATCTCAGCGGCTATTGGCTGAAGGAGCAGAAGAAGCTCCCGTAACACCTCCCCCTTTTGTTTAAGTAAGAGAGTTCTAAACCTACTATGAAATTATATATAATAAGTACAAATATCCTATTCCAACTAGCTTAAGTCTTGTATAATAAATAACTTGTCCAAGTCATGAGAGGAAAGTAACTACTTTTATCTAGTCTTCAACCCTATTGAAGATCAGAGAAGGGAAATAATGTTACCTGAGTAATTAGGAAGTACAATCAAATAACTTCCAAAACATGTAACAAATCACAGAGACAACTGGTTACCTGGGTAGTCACCCAAAGTCATGTTTACAGCATTGAAGCAACCAACTTTGGCTAAGGCCTAGAATAACTGACAGATTATTTTTAAAGGCAAGAACTTTTTCAAAACCATCTTACCCTGTCTTGGAAAGAGTTGACAGTTCTGCTTATCCATTCCAGATACTATGTATTTTGTCAGTAGTTGAGATATTGGCAGTTCCTTGCCCAGAGGCCAGTTTTGCCAAGAAGAAGACAAGCTCCAAGTGGAGTATCGTTGGTGCTCAACAATCTCTCAGCAATAGATCGGTGTTGCAAGGAGTGATTGTGTCTCACTACTACGGAACTCTAAGTTAGATTAAATGCCATTTCCTACAGCTCTTTGAAGAGGTTGAAGATTATCTATTTATGCATAATATAATCTCCATGTATCTAAGAAATCTGATTAGTTTAACATAGATCACTATTGATCTATAATTCTTAATAACTATTTAACTTAAAGACTAAGACAATAAACAATTGTGCAATAAATGAGGACAATAAACACCAAATATAAGCAATGTACAAGTATCTTGATCAGAGGTAGAAATGTACACTACTGTCTCTCTCTCTCTCTCTCTATATATATATATATATATATATATATATGTGTGTGTGTGTGTGTGTGTGTATGTGTATCTTAATCAGAGATAGAAATGTACACTGCAATATGGTGTGTATATATATATATGTATATATATATATATTAAAATGTTTCAAAAATAGAAGCATGTATGCATACAATATTCAATATAATTTAACTTTGTATCCATATACAATAATATATGCCAATATAATTATCTATAAACATTAACTTACAAATACCAATCTGTTATACTATCATCCAATTTTCCATCTTTTTTTTCAAAAAGATCTCTGAGATTATAAAATTACTCCTGCAATCCTCAACTATACACCAATTATAATCAACCCCTGAATGATGTCCCCAAACCTGAGGACAAACTTTGCTAGGAAAGGGGAAATCATCCTCTAGAATTACTTCCAACTGTCATGGGGGCGACATTCTCTCTAGTGGATCCTGTGAAAATAAATTGATGGCTAAATTTTAAGATTAATGTCTAATAAGACTGCAAATAGTCTCTGAATATGGTGTGGAAGTCTGGCCAGAATGTTGTAAAATATGTGCACCATATCAGCTAACCAAGTTGGAATCATCTTATGCAGCTAGAACCCAAAATAGGTCTTGTAGTAGTGCTATCAGTATCATGACATCATATCAACCAGGTGGAGTTATAGATATGGGCCCCATCTTCTTCCTGGAAACTTCAAATGTCACTGCAGGAAAATTCATTGTTCATTGTGGAAAACTTAATCATTAATTTTATAGACATATACTTAAATATATATTCAATGAAAGGTATGATAGGTATGAAGAAAAGCAAAGCTGTTTTCTGAATTCAGAATTAGAGAAGGACTGAGCCAAAGTCCAACAGTAAAACCAGCTATATACATATACATACACATATATGTGTGTGTGTGTGGGTGTGAGAGAAAGAGAGAGAAAGAGAGAGAGAGAGTGAAGGTGCGTGGTTGATCGGCAGTTATGATTCACCAGACAAGCTTTAATATATATAATTCAGTTTTAATAAAGGAAAAGAAAGGGAACTTACAAATCCAAGGTTCCAGCAAGGAGGGCAGGAAAACAAAGAGCTAGTGGGCCACAGGCCCACAAGATTTTATAAGTCAATATTAACCTAAGGGGGACACACCTAAGTGGGACACGCCTAAGAGGGACACGCCTAAGAGGGACACGCCTTTAGACCAAGGGGGACACGCCTTACAAAACAAGGTTTTTGGCTAGGCTTCCCCTTCATCTCCCCCTTTTGTCTAAATAAGACAGAACCAAACCAAATACAACTATATTCAATAGGAACAAATAATAAATATAAAATTACAAACAACAAACAATATTAAGAAGAAACATATAACAAAAGTTTTACTAAGCATTCTATTTCATTTCAAGGAGTCTAAATAATGTAGAGGGTAACTACAATTATCTAATCTTCAACCCCATCAAAGATCTGAGAAGGGAAGTAATATTACTTAAGCAACCAGGAAGTACAAACAAGAAACTTCCAAAATGTGCAACAAATGACAGAGACAACTAACTACCTGGGCAGTCACCCAAAGTTTCGTTTTGCAATGTTGAGGCAACCAACTTTGGCTAAGGCCTAACACAACTGACATAACATTTTTCAAAGGCAAGGAACTTTTTGTAGAACTGTCCAACCCTGTCTTGGCAAGATAAGACAATCCTGTTTTTATCCATTTACGGATACTCTGAAACTCTGTCAGTGGTCGAGGTATGGGCTTTTCTTTGCCCAAAGGCCAGTTCTGCCAAGAAGAAGACAAGCTCCCAGTGGAGTGTCTTTGGTGCTCAACATTCTCTCTGGAGTAGAGTGGTGTTGCCAGGAGTGATTGTGTCTCATAAGTACCAAACTCTAGGTTAGATTAAAGGCCATGTTCTACAACTCTTCAAAGAGGTCGAAGATTATACTATCTATACTAAATATAATTTCTATGTATCTAAAAAACCTGAAAAACAACTGTGCAATAAATGAGGACAATATCCCCAAACGTAAACAATGTCATTAAACAAATGTACAATTGCAATATGATAAATATCTCAATATAACAATTGTTTTAAACAGAGGTAGAAGCATACTCTCATACAATAGAGGTAGAAGCATACTCACATACAATGTTCAATATACAAGAATCAACACTAATGCAATTTTCTAATAACAATAATTTACAAATACCAATCATCCCATCAAACCAGGTAATTCCCCCCCCCCTTTTTTTTTCATAAACAACCCTGAGTCCATATAATACTTACCCCATCCCCTCAACCCTATACCAACTACTAAATGATGTCCCTAAACCAGAGGGCAAACTCTGTTGGGAGAGGGGGCATCGTCCTCTAAGATTGCTTCTAGCTGACATGGGGGCGACGTTCTTCTCAGGGGGTTCCATGAAAGCAAATGATGGTAAAATTCCCAGAATAACATTTGTTCGAGGAAATTGTAACTACCCTCTGAGTGTTTTGAGGAGGTCCGGCCAGAGTGTTGTCAAAATTGTACACCATTTGAAACTGTCTTGTGTAGTTGGTACCAAAAAAAAAAACCAAAAAAAAGGTCTAATTTTAGCGCTATTAAAAACATGACGTCATAGTAACCAGGTGAAATTGATGTTGTGGGGCCCCATCTTCATCCAGGAAACTTCAAATATTACTGAAGGAAAATTTGTTGTTTGTTACAGGAAAGGTAAACATTATCTACAAAGACGTATACAGACATATATATTTGATGGAAGGTATAATAAAGACAGACACAGATATGAGGAAAGGCAAAGAAAGTTTATCAAGTATCATAATCATCATCATCATCATTATTGTTATTATTATTATTATTATTATTATTATTACTATTATTATTCTGTCCCATTTCATGGCTCCTGACCTGAGACAGAAACTCTGAGATATCTCTTATAAACAGGCTTGAAATTGAAGAAGGACTGAGCCATAGTCCAACTCCAAAACCAGCTCTATATACATATAAATAAAAGCACTGTATATATGTAAAAAAATGTTTTATACTTACTAAACATATTCGGGTTCTGTGTTGATCCATATTAGGTTGTAACTAGTGTCCATGCATCAGTATTTAAATATCCAGGGTCCCTTAAGTTCTTTGAAGATGAATGGTTTCCTGTAGAGATAAGAAAAGAACCCTGCCCCCAACCTATATGCTTTTCTTACCATCAGTATGATCATCATCCTTGTGAATGAATTATTTTTCTTTTCCAAGGGGCTTCTTCTCTTCAAACCGAACCTTTATTAATTTTGACGGTATCCACAATTTTTCCTCTCCTGTGGAGACAAGAGCAAAACCCCTTCCCCAACGCAGCACATCTCCTGGCTTCCATTGAGAGGTCAGCACATCCTTGAAATAAACTGGTTGATTTAATTCAGCAGACTTTTCCATTATCCAATGTCTTTCTGCAGCCGTTGTCCCCTTCTCATTAGCGTTGAGAAAATTCAAGGTTAATAAAGCACTATGTAACCTATTTCTAGGGGTATTTTCCACCCCTTTCTGTTTGTTTAACATATCCTTTATAGTTCTATTTGATCTTTCTATGACTGCTTGACCTGTAGGATTGTATGGTATACCTGTAACATGCTTAATTTTGTAATAAGCAAAAAACTGTTTCATTTTCCTAGAGACATAAGCTGGACCATTATCCGTCTTTATTTGTGTAGGTATACCCATGATGGCCATAACTTCTAATAAATGAGTGATTACTGAATCAGCTTTTTCTGAGCTTAAAGCAGTTGCCCATTGAAATCCTGAATAAGTGTCAATGGTGTGGTGTACATATTTTAATTTGCGAAATTCTGCAAAGTGAAACACATCCATCTGCCAGATTTCATTCCTTTGAGTGCCCTTTGGATTAGCCCCTGCAGGCAGTGGTGTTTGTTTATAAAAAGAGCAAGTAGGGCATTTCTTTACAATTTCCTTAGCTTGTTGCCATGTAATAGAAAACTGTTTCTTCAACCCTTTGCTATTGACATGATGTTTTTTATGAAATTCAGAGGCCTGCAGCACACTACCAATCAACAATTGATCAATTTCTGCATTACCTTGTGCTAGAGGACCTGGCAGACCCATATGGGATCGGATGTGTGTTATATACATAGGGCAAAGCCTGTTCCTGATCATGTCTTGTACCTGGGTAAACAATGAGGTTAGTTCTGTATCATCAGGTATAAATTCAGCAGTTTCAATATGTAAGATTACTCTTTCTGCATATTGTGAATCAGTAACTATATTAAGCGGTTCTTTAAAATCCCTTACCACCATAAGAATGGCATATAATTCTGCCTTCTGGACAGAATCATAAGGACTTTGTTCCACCTTACTCAAATCTTCTGATTTGTAACCTGCTTTCCCTGATTTATTAGCATCAGTATAAAATGTACGTGCTCCAGTTATCGGAGCATCACGGATGACTTGAGGGAGAATCCAAGAAGTTCTCTTTATAAAGTTAAGCCTCTTGCTTTTTAGATAGTTGTTATTGATTTCTCCCAAAAAATTAGCGCAATCTCTTTGCCATGGTTCGTTATCTTCCCACAACTTTTTTAGTTCATCAGCAGTGAAAGGCACTATAATTTCTGCTGGGTCTATGCCTGCTAGTTGACGAAGTCCCAATTTGCCTTTTATAATTAATTCAGAGACTTTTTCCACATAAGTTTTTATTTTCTTACTTGGTTTATGTGGTAAAAAGATCCATTCTAAGATAAAATCATCTCTCTGCATTAAAATTCCTGTAGAAGAAATTTTGGAAGGCAATATGACGAGAATACAACTGAGCTCTGGATTCACCCTGTCCACATGTGTCTCTTGTACTTTCTCCTCAATCATTCTCAGCTCCTTTTCTGCTTCAGCTGTTAATTCTCTGGGACTGTTTAAGTCTTTTTCACCATCCAAGGTTTTATTTAAATTAATTATCATATCAAGTGTTATGCCAACAGCTGGTCGTAAGCTGGAAATGTCTCCTAACAACCTTTGAAAGTCATTGAGAGTCCGTAACCGATCTCTCCTAATTTGTGCTTTTTGTGTCTTAATTTTTTGCAAACCTATTTTATAACCTAGATAATTAACAGAATCTCCTCTCTGAATTTTTTCAGGAGCAATCTGCAATCCCCATTTAGGTAAAAGTATTTTTACTTCTTCAAACAGTCTTTCTAAAGTAGCCATGTTTGAATCAGATAACAGAATATCATCCATGTAATGATAAATTATCGACTTGGGAAATTGCTTGCGTATTATTTGCAATGGTTGATTTACAAAATATTGGCACAGGGTGGGAGAGTTCAACATGCCCTGTGGGAGGACAGTCCACTGGTATCTCCTTGTAGGTTGAGAGTTATTATAAGTAGACACTGTGAAGGCAAACTTTTCTCTGTCTTTTTCTTGTAAAGGTATGGTGAAGAAACAATCCTTTAAATCAATAATTATGAGAGGCCATCCTTTTGGTAATAAAGATGGCAGAGGAATTCCAGATTGCAGAGAGCCCATAGGTTGAATAACCTTATTGATAGCCCTGAGATCTGTCACCATTCTCCACTTACCAGATTTTTTCTTAACAACAAATACAGGAGAACTCCAAGGGCTGGTAGATTCTTCTATATGTTGAGCATCTAATTGCTCTTGTACCAGCTGTTCTAAAGCCTGCAACTTTTCCTCAGCTAAAGGCCATTGTTTTGTCCATATTGGTTTCTCAGTCAACCATTTTAGAGGCAGTGGTGTTCGTATCTCTGAAGAGCCATCAATTGCTTTGCATTCTTGTATAGCCCGAACCGCCGGTTTCCGCCTTCTGTAATATCTTTTAATATTTCCCTCAGTGATATAGGCTGTAGAAGCAGCAGGAATGTTAATTTGGGTATTCCAGTGCTGCAACAGGTCACGGCCCCATAAATTCACTGCAATATTGGCTACATATGGCCTTAATTTTCCTATTTGTCCTTCTGGCCCTATGCATTCAACCCATCTCGTGCTCTGCCTTACTTGAGATAGGGTTCCAATTCCCAGGAACTGAACATTTACATCCTGAAGAGGCCAATACGGATGCCAAGATTCTGGAGTAATGATACTTACATCCGCACCTGTGTCCAGTAGGCCAGTAATAAAAACGCCATTTACACACACTCTTAACTTTGGTCTTTGTTCATGTATAAAAGTCTGCCAAAATACACGTAACTCATCTTTCAGGCCATTTTTGCTTTTAACAGCAGGCATGGGGCTTTCTAATTTTCTTGACGAGGCATGTTCTCGGCAGTAACTGGAAATGACTGGACCACATTCACCATGGGGGCCTGCAAGAGGCCCCCCATTGAGTTTCCCAGTGGCAACAGGTTGCCTTGTCTATCTCTTGTTGACCTGCACTCATTTGTCCAGTGTCTGCCTTTTCCACATCTCCATATACCTGAAGGCTGAGTCCTCCTACGTCTGTTATTTCTAGAAGAGGCATTATTATTATTATTATTATTGCTATTATTATTATTATTATTATTATTATTATTTCTGAAAATCCGTTGTCTGCAATTCCTTTTAATATATCCCATCTTGCCACAATTAAAACATTTGGTAACTTGATGTTTCCTTTTTGCATTAGAAATTGCTTCTTCTACCCATGCTTCAGTGCCATAGTCAAATGATTCAACATTCATTGTATGTAAGACCCATTCGTCCAAGGGTGCTGATCTCATCTTTAAAGGCCCCAGGATCCTTTTACACTCCACATCGGCATTCTCATAAGCCAAAGACTCAATTATTATACGTCTTGCTTCTGGGTCAGATATCCCTATCTGTACAGCTTTAGTTAGCCTTTGTAAAAAATCACTAAAGGGTTCTCTCTGATCCTGTTTAACTCTGATATATGATTCCAGTCTCTGTCCTGGGTCTTGAACCCTGTCCCAAGCCTTTAAGGCTGCTGTAGTACATATGGATAAGGTATGTTTATCATAATTAGCTTGTTCCAGAGGATCGGAGAAAAGTCCTTCACCTAGAATTTGATCTAGGGAGATCTCAATTCCCTTTGCTCTTTCCTGCTGTTCTAAAAGTTTAGCCTCTTGTCTGAACATGCATTTCCAATTTAATGTGACCCACTCTCTAGAACAGCTGATACTAATTGTACCCAATCATGGGGCATTGCCTTATTGCTTATAGACCAAGTTTTGAGCATCTCTCTAACAAAGGACGAATGTAGCCCAAAGTTCATAATGGCTTGTTTAATTTCTTTGAGATCATTCATACAGACTGGTTCCCATGTATATTCCTTAGGGTTTTTGATGACCTTAGGGTTTTTGGAACCAGTCACCTTTTCTGACGTTATTATTGAAAAGGCAGGTAGAACTTTATGGAAATTATCCCGGAGAGTTTTACTCATTGACGGAGTTAAATTTCGCCTTTCTACCGATTGCTCCTGTTCATCACAGTCTATAATTTCCTCAATCTTTTCTAATCTGCTTACTATTGCCTTCTGTAAGGCCTGGATCTCCTGTCCAGAATTATGCTCCAAGGCCTTCATGGAGGATTCCAAAACATGAAGTTTGTCCAGTAGAGTTAGTATCTCATCCTTGGATAGAATTTTCACGGCATGAATTGTGCCTTCTTGTATTGACAATCTGTCAGCCAATCTGTCATATCCTTTAGACAAAGTCCGATTTTCACATTCAGCAGTTTTAATTCTCTCTGATAATGTTTCAGACAGGGACTGAAGTTTATGATCCAAATCAGCTGTTCTCTCCTCCGCAGCAATGAATCTCTCCTTAATATCAGACTGTAGTTTTTCTAAATTTTGCTCATTTGACCGAGTCATATCAGACAAAGCCCTATTCCCTTCCTTGAGACCTTCAAACTCTTTCTTGGTGTCAGTCTGAATTGATTTTGCAAATACCTCGACCGACTTAAAGGTTGTCACTCAAAACAGTTGTGCCCTTTCTTAAGCATTCAACCTCTGTCCTAAGAATCCTGGTTTCATTCTGTAAGGACTTTATCATTTTTCTATTTTCAAACCATGTAAGGGAGAAACCAAATACGAGAAAAATTGCAATCCCTATAAACATCCAAGTTATGGGAATATCATATGTATCCTGTAATATTTCTACCATAGTATAATTAAATAGACTGCAGAACCTTTCAACGGTGATATGGTCAGACATTTTTTTTTTTAATCAAAAGAAATTTTACTTGTAATGACCATTCCCTGCCAGTAGGTGGCAAGGGCAGTAACCGCTCGGCCAAACCGAGTCTGCAGTACTGGCGGAGCTCGAATGCTGGGACTCCGGCAGTTCAGGGCCCAGGCTGAACTCAGCCGGGACTGGTGCTGCCTGAGGGGTTAGCGAGCTGGGACTGAGTCACCCGCACACACACGTCCTTCGCTCCGTACTAGCGGGGCTGGGACAGGCTAGTATGGGAAACTGCTCTGAAGAGCCCAAGGCCGAATCCCTGCCACGCAGTGTGGGAACTGGAGCTGAAGGCTCCCAAATGCCCGAGTTGGACGCCAAATGAAGGTGTGTGGTTGATCGGCAGTTATGATTCACCAGACAAGCTTTAATATATATAATTCAGTTTTAATAAAGGAAAGGAAAGGAAACTTACAAATCCAAGGTTCCAGCGAGGAGGGCAGGAAAACAAAGAGCAGGCGGGCCACAGGCCCGCAAGATTTTATAAGTCAATATTAGCCTAAGGGGGACACACCTAAGAGGGACACGCCTAAGGGGGACACGCCTTTAGACCAAGGGGGACACGCCTTACAAAACAAGGTTTTTGGCTAGGCTTCCCCTTCAAGAGAGTGTGTATGTGTGTGTGTATCTTTGATATTATACTTACAGAACCTATTTGGATTTTTGGTGATCCCTATTGGGTAAATATTTTTTCAACTGCCAGTATTCCAATATTCAGAGTCCCTTGAATTTTTTGGAGATGAGTGATGGAGGACTCTCATTGGTTAATAAAGAAACTGCCTTGTTTTTTTGATAGGGTAGAATTTATATAGGTGGAGTAGACAGAACAGAATGCTGGGAAGAAGGGAAGTTAGTCAATCATTATGCCTTTCCTCTCCGGGCAGTCACCATGACTCTCCTCTCTGAGATGGATGCAGGCTAGAATCTTCCCGGTAAGCCACCCCTCGTGGTGCTATACAGATAAATAAATATGGGTTAATCAAGATCTGAGAGTTAGCCAGTAAGAGGCTAGAGCTAATGGGCTAAGCAGTGTTTAAAAGAATACAAATTGTGTGTTCTTTTTTCGGGGCATAAACTAGCCAGGTGGCCAGGAGCTGGGGGGGTGGGATGAAAAGCAGGCCTGCCTGCCATCTACAAATGGCACCCAGATGTGGATAACTGGATCCACAGAAAGCCTGAGAAAGCTTGGGAAAGAATAGAGTAAAGCATATTTTCTTGGTAGCAGCAATTTCTAGGGTCTGCTCTGCTTGCTACAGGCAATCAAGCACTCTCATCTAAGAAAGGATTTCTGACTCAGCTTTAGCTGCAAAACCCTGCAGCTCTTTTAAGAGGTTCTACCACGAAACACTTAAATGATGTTGATGAAAAGCTGAATGCATGCTTTTCGTTTTTCAGCCTTCTCAGGAAAAAAAGCTGTGCCGTTTTAAAATGCTGGCTTTCTGGGCTATTCTGCCAGGGCAAACTCTGACATTTTCAGGCAGGCAGTCTGACTGACTGTGGTCTGTGAGCAGAATGCTGCAGCTTGCTTGCTGGCAAGAACCTTGAAATGCCATAGAGTTGTGGCAATAAAAATTGCTGCAGTAGGTCCTCCACCATGAGGCTGGAAAGCTAAGGAATGGGCTGGATCCAGCCGCCAAAGTCACAGCTTTAGTCCTACCGATATTGTTTGGTAAATTAAAGACCTATGTGGTCACAAAAAGAGAGATATACAGTAAAAGAAAGATTCAAAGTCGAAGAAAATGTCTAAATGGTTTACAGTGTGTTAAAAATCTATGCAGGCTACAGGTTAAAGTTCTTAAAAGGAAAAGAAAACAAAGAAAAAAGAAAGAGAGCCCTTTTGTCCACATTGCCCTTGGGCGACCAAGCATCTCTGATTCAGTGCTGAGGAGTTCCATCTGGACAGGTGAGTGTGTGCTATCCCAGGGCGGCCTGTCCCGGAAGAGAGCACAGTCCCCCTCCCCCAGCTCCTGCTGCAGGAGTGTCTTTGATACACATGTCTGTGCCTCTCCCAAGCCTACCCTAGTGTATGCAAGGTCCTTGGCACAGGAACAGTTCCCTGTTCCTGAATCAAGGCCATCCACCCAGAGGGGTGAGAGGCAGCATGCCTGGCAGGTCTGAAGATTCCCACAAGGGAGTACTGACACATTCAGCTTGTGCTGCAAGGTCTGCTGTGTGCTACTGGACCCTGCCCTGCTCCCACATTCACCCTTTTGTCCAGGGTGTCCTTGGGCTACCAGGCATCTCTGATTCAGTGCTGAGGAGTTCCATCCAGTCAGGAACAGTTCCTGCTCTTGCACTGAGGAAATCCACTCAGTCAGTCATATCAAAGATTGGACCAAGACACCAAGTCTATCCTGGCTCCATTTGAAGGAAGAGATGGGCAGGCTCCAATGCAAGAATTCCTCCAACAACCTGAAAGGTAACATGACATCACCAGAATACAGGGATCCTGAAACAACAAGAATTGAACACCCTACTCCAGAAGAAACAGAAGAAATCAACTTTAAATGGAACTTTATGAAAATAATAGAGGACCTTAAAAAGGAGGGGAAAAACTGCCATAAATAAATGGAGATGACAAACAAAAAGATGGATGAAATGAATAAGTCTCTCAAAGATACCCAAGAAAAACAAGAAAAAAATCAAACAGGTGAGGGAAACAGTTCAAGACTTGAAAAATGAAATGGAGGTAATGAGGAAAATACAATTCGAGATAAGACTGGAAATGGAAATTCTGGGTAAATGAACAGAAGCTATAGAGATGAGTACTACCAACAGAATACAAGAGATAGAAGAAAGAATCTCAAACTCTGAATATACTATAGTGGAAATAAACTCACTGATTAAAGAACAAAACAAATCCAACAAATTCTTAACACAAAACATCCAGGAAATCTGGGACACGGTGAAAAGACCAAACCTAAGAATAATAGCTGTAGAAGAAGGAGAATTACAACTCAAAGGCCCTGAAAATATATTCAACAAAATTATAGAAGAAAACTTTCCCAACATAAAGAAGGATATTCCTATGAAGGTACAAGAAGCCTACAGAACACAAAGTAGACAGGATCAAAAAAAAGCATCCCTGCTCCATATAATAATCAAAACACAAAACATACAGAATAAAGAAAAGATATTAAGAGCTGCAAAGAAAATGATCAAGTAATATATACAGGGAAACCTATAAGAATTACACATGACTTCTCAATGGACAACATGAAAGCCAGAAGGTCTTGTATAGATGTGCTACAGACACTAAGGGAACATGGATGCAAACCCAGGCTACTCTACCCAGCAAAGCTTGAATTTACCATCGATGGAGAAAACAAGATATTACAGGGTAAAAACAGATATAAGCAATACGTAGCCACAAATCCAGCCTTACAGAAAGTAATAAAAGGAAAAATCAAAATCCAAGAAGAACAACAATGCCCACAATAACTCTGACATTTAGCCACCCTTCACCAGCACAACTTGCAGATGGGTAACACACAAAATCTACTACCAAAAAAAAAAAAAAAAAAAAAAAAAAACACGGAGTTAATAACCACTGGTCCTTAATATTTAATATCAATATACTCAACTCACCTATAAAATGGTACAGGCTAAGGGATTGGATACGAAAACAGGATCCAACATTCTGCTGTTTACAAGAAACCCATGTCAACCACAAAGACAAACATCTACTCAGAGTAAAGGGTTGGGAAAAGGTTTATCAAGCAAATGGACCTAAGAAATAAGTGGGTGTGGACATACTAACTTCTAACAAAGTTGACTTCAAACGAAAATCATCAGAAGAGATGGAGAGGGACATGTTATACTCATAACAGGAACAATTCATCAGGATGAAGTCTCAATCCTGAATATCTATGCCCCTAATATAAAAGCACCCACTTATGTAAAAGAAACATTACTAGAACTCAAGACAGATATCGAACCACACACACTAATAGTAGAAGACTTCAACATTCCTCTCACACCAATAGAAAGGTCAATCAGACAGAAACCTAACAGAGAAATAAGAGAATTAATGGAGGTAATGAACCAAAAGGACTTAACAGACATCTATCGAACATTCCACACAAATAGGGAAGAATATACATTCTTCTCTGCAGATCATGGAACCTTCTCGAAAATTGACCACATACTCGGTAACAAAGCAAACTTCCACAGTTACAAAAAAATTAGTAACCACCTGTGTCTTATCAGATCACCAAACTAATGGAAACTGAACAGTCAACTATTGAATCACTCCTGGGTCAGGGAAGAAATAAAGAAAGATATTAAAATCTTCCTTGAATTTGATGAAAATAAAGACACAACATACTGAAACCTTTGGGACACTATGAAAGCAGTGCTAAGAGGAAAGTTCATAGCACTAAGTGCCCACTTAAAGAAAACAAAGAAAGCACACATTGGAGACTTAACAGCACACCTGAAAGCTCTAGAAAAAAACAAGCAGACTCACCTAGGAGGAGTAGAAGACTGGAAAAAATCAAACTGAGGGGAGAAATCAACAAAATAGAAAAACAGAAAACAAATCAAAGAATCAATGAAACAAAGCTGGTTCTTGGAGAAAAGCAACAAGATTGACAAACCCCATTCCAAACATATCAAAAGGAAGAGAGATAACATGTCAATTAATAAGATCAGAAATGAAAAGAAGGACATAACCACAGACACAGAAGAAATTCAGAGAATCATTAGATCTTACTACAAAAGCCTATATTCCACAAAATTGGAAAATGGAAAAGAAATGGACATTGTTTTTATTTATTTATTTATTTTTGATTTTTCGAGACAGGGTTTCTCTGTGGTTTTGGAGCCTGTCCTGGAACTAGCTCTTGTAGACCAGGCTGGTCTCGAACTCACAGAGATCCGCCTGCCTCTGCCTCCCGAGTGCTAGGATTAAAGGCATGCGCCACCACCGCCCGGCTGGACATTGTTTTTAGATAAGTATCACGTACCAAAGTTAAACCATGACCAGGTGAACAATCTAAATAGTACTGTTATTTGTGAAGAATTAGAAACTGTTATCAAAAACCTCTCTACCAAAAAAAAGCACAGGTCCATATGGTTTCAATGCAGAATTCTACCAGAACTTCCACAAAGACCTAACACCTATACTCATAATGTATTTCATAATATAGAAACAGAAGAGTCATTGCCAAATTCCTTTTATGAAGCTACAGTTACCCTGATACCAAAACCACACAAAGACTCAACCAACAAAGAGAATTACAAGCCAAACTCACTCATGAACGTTGACGCAAAAATTCTCAATAAAATAATGGCAAAGGGAATCCAAGAACACGTTAGAAAAATTATCCACTATGATCAAGTAGGCTTCATCCCAGAGATGCAGGGGTGGTTCAACATACGAAAATCTATCAATTTAATCCATCATATACATAAACTGAAGGAAAAAACCATTAGATGCTGAAAAAGTATTTGACAAAATTCAACACCCCCTTATGATAAAGGTCTTGGAGAGACCTAAATATAATAAAGGCTATTTATGGCAAGCTGAGAGCTAACATCAAAGTAAACAGAGAGAAACTCAAAGCCATGCCACTAAATTCAGGAACACGACAAGGCTGTCCACTCTCTCCATACTCTTCAGTATAGTGCTTTGAAGTTCTAGCAATACCAATAAGACAACATAAGGGGATCAAGGGGATTCGAATTGGAAAGGAACAAATTAAACTTTTGTTATTTCAGATGATATGTTAGTGTACGTAAACAACCCCAAAGAACTCCTACAGCTGATAAACACCTTTAGTAACATGGCAGGATATAAAATCACCTCCAGAAAATCAGTTGCCCTCCTATACACAAAGGATAAGGAAGCAGACAGGGAAATCAGAGAAGTTTCACCTTTCACGATAGCCACAAATAGCATAAATTATCTTGGAGTAACTCTAACCAAGGAAGTGAAAGATCTATTTGACAAGAACTTTAAGTCTTTGAAGAAAGAAATTGAAGAGGATACTACAAAATGGAAGGATCTCCCTTGCTCTTGGATTGGGAGGATCAACATAGGAAAAATGGCAATTCTACCAAAGGCAATCTATAGATTCAATGCAATCCCCATCAAGATCACATCAAAATTCATCACAGATCTTAAGAGAATAATAATCAACTCTATATGGAAAAACAAAAAACCCAGGATAGCCAAACAATCTTAAAGAATAAAGGAACTTCTGGAGGCATTGCCATCCATGACTTCAAACTCTATTACAGAGCTACAGTATTGAAAACAGCTTGGTATTGGCATAAAAACAGAGAATTCGACCACCCGAACAGAATAGAAGACTCAGATTTTAACCCACAAACCTAAGAACAACTGATTTTCGATAAAAGAGCTAAAAGTACACAATGGAAGAAAGCATGTTCAAGATATGGTGCTGGCGTAACTGGATGTGAACCTGTAGAAGAATGCACAAAACTCAAGTCCAAATGGATTAAAGACCTCAATATCAATCTGAACACACTGAACCTGTTAGAGGAGAAAGTTCGAAGTACTGTACAACATATGGGCACAGGAGTTCACTTCCTACTTATAACCCCAGCAGTACAGACATTAAGGGCAATGTTGAATAAATGGAACCTCCTGAAACTGAGAAGTTTCTGTAATGCAAAAGACACTGTCACTAAGACAAAAAGGCAACCTACTGACTGGGAGAAATTCTTCACAAACCCCACAACAGACAAAAGTCTGATCTCCAAAATATATAAAGAACTCAAGAAACTAGACTTTAAAATGCCAATTAACCCAACTAAAAAATGGGGCCCTGAGCTGACCAGAGAATTCTGAACAGAAGAACTTCAAATGGCCAAAAGACACTTAAGGTCATGTTCAACCTCCTTAGTGATCAGGGAACTGCAAATCAAACCAACTTTGAGATACCATCTTACACCTGTCAGAATGGTTAAAATCAAAAACACCAATGAAAACCTCTGATGGAGAGGTTGTGGAGTAAGGGGTATACTCATCCACTGCTGGTGGGAATGCAAACTTGTGCAATCACTTTGGAAAGCAGTGTGCCCATTTCTCAGGAAATTCAGGGTCAACCTACCCCAGGACAAAGCAATTCCACTCTTGGGAATATATCCAAGAGATGCCCTAGCATATTACAAAAGCATTTGTTCAACTGTTTATAGCAGCATTGTTTGTAATAGACACAAGCTGGAAACAACCTAGATGCCCTTCAATGGAAGAAGGGATGAAGAAAGTGTAGAATATATACATTTTAGAGTACTAGTCAGTGGTAAAAACAATGACACCTTGAATTTTGCTTGTAAATGGATGGAAAGAGAAAACACTATTCTGAGTGAAGTAACCCAGACCCCAAAAGATGAACATTCAATGTACTCACTCACAATTGGTTTCTAGCCACAAATAAAGGACATTGAGCCTATAATTCGTGATCCTAGAGAAGCTAAATAAGAAGGTGAACCCAAAGAAAAAGATATAGTTTGTAGTGTGAAGCGGCGGGGCCGTGTCCCGCCACCCGGCAGCGGCTAGCTTTACACCCGAAATAATTACACGGAAACTGCATTCTTTTAAAACACTGCCTGGCCCATAGTTTCAGCCTCTTATTGGTTAATTCTCACATCTTCCTTTAACCCATATTTAGTAATCTGGGTAGCACCACGAGGTGTGGCTTACCAGGAGAGATCTTAACCTGCGTCCATCTCAGAGAGGAGAAGCATGGCGACTCACTATGGCGAATTGCTGAAGCGTCTCCCCACTCCTGCTACCCAGCATTCTGTTCTGTCTACTCCGCCTACCTAATTTTCTGTTCTCTTAAAGGGCCAAGGCAGTTTTCTTTGGGCGCCAATCTGTAGTGGGAGCAGCATGGAGACTCCCTATGGAGACTGCCTGAAGCGTCTCCCCAACTCTGCTTCCTTGTTCCCACAATTCTGTTCTGTCTACTCCACCTACCTAATTTTCTGTTCTCATAAAGGGCCAAGGCAGTTTTCTTTATTAGTAATGAAAGTAACGCATAGACAGATAACTCGCCTCCATCATTTCCCCTTTTTCTGTTTAAACAAAAAAGAAAGGCTTCAACTTTAACATAGCAAAATTACATATAACAAAACAGTTAACAAGCAAGTATTACAGTTACAATATTTAAATCTATTTTATCTTTTATCATAACTAAGGAAATCTATAACTATCTATTTATTCTTCAATTCCATCAAAGACTCCAGAAGGATACAATGCTACCTAAGTAAACAAGAAATAAGTAACTTTCAAACTCTAGAAATGACAGAGACAACTCGCTGCCTGGACAGTCACCCAAAGTTCCTCTGTACCGTTGGGGCATCCATCTTCAGCCTACAGGCCCATAAGTATCCAGCAGACATTTCCATGAAGCAGGAAATTCCAAAGACAGTTCAGTCACTTTCTGCTGTGTCCTGCAGAACGTCTCGCAGACTCTTTCACGAATCAGGAACCCTGAGAGACCATCTCACCTTTAGGCAAGTTCAGCAGTCCTCTCTCTGCGGGTTCTTTGTGTCCAGTTTATGCAACAGTCCAGCCAAGAGCAGTTTCTTGCCCAAATGGCTAACAAACTCCATAAGTAGCCTCTTCGATGCCCATCTTCCTCTCGAAGTAGATTGGTGCTGCCAGGAGCAGACGTGTCTCATTGTCATGAAAAACCCTAAGTTATTAAAAAATTAAATGCCATATTCTGCAGTCTTTGAAAGATATGAAGAATGTCTATCTAACTGAAATATATCTCTACATATCTAGAAAATCTAATAACATGACTACAAGCTTAACTATTATCAATGATTATCCATTAACAACCTATATTTCCTAATTATACATTACAGTTTTTAAAATGAACTACAATCACAATAGCTTAATCAAGATCAGAAATACATATACATATAACAAAATTGACCTTAAAATCTATACCAATGCAAATTCATATCTCTATCATCTCCCCCTTTAAATGTAAAAGAACATTTATAAGCAATATTTGGGAAAATGGGCGCAGTTTTTTCTCTCCAAACTGCTTCCTGCTGAATGGGGGCGCTGTTATTTAGGTCTTTCATGGTGTAACCTGTGTGCTAGGTTCCTCTCAGTTGGCAGTTGAGTGAGTTAATTTTTTGAAGATGTTCACAGCAACCTTTCAGGAGGGCGTGGTCTATCATACCATATTGGGATAGAAGCAATCCACAGAGTCTCGTCCTCTGTGAAAACAAAAGAAGAAACTCTTTTCCAAAGCATCATGTTCTTAGATCCAAATCCTGAAGTCATACCATTAAAATGTCCATTCTGGTTTAGCCTGGCAGCCCATATAATGAAATGTCTCTCTGTACTTAGCTCCTTTACAGTCAAAAAAATCAAAGAAAACACAACAAAATACATAATCCAGACTCTTTGTGAATTTTCCATTTTTATGCGGCTTATTTTCATTCTATCACTTTACTATTCTGTCTCTTTAAAGACTTAAGCCTTTTTTTAGGCATTAACTTTATTTTTTATATTTTCTTCTTCTCTCTCTCAAGCCTACATACATTCATCCAACACTGTGACTCATTTAAAAGTCTTTTATGTCTGAATCTGTCCTATTGTGAATCTGTAATTTTTTTACTGTCGAGAAACTTGTTTGATTTGAGCCTTTACATTGCTAAGCACTTAAGACTCTAAGCTGTGACATTCCTAGGTCAAAAACAGGTACTGCGGGCTTGCCCCGCCCAGTCCAACATGGCGGAGCCGCTTGTGACTCTTAATCGGTTGCACCTCTGAGCTGCAGAGCCGCTGGGCTGTTCTGGATGTTGGCTCCACCTCTCTCCAATTTCAAAATGGAGGATGTACCATTTTCTACTAGCTCTGGGGCCTCCAGGTAGGAGCCACACTCAGCACTTTAATTCTGAGACTGAGTGTGCGGCACAGAAACTCATTTCATCCAAGTTACAGCCAAATCTGACGCGCAGAGTACCGCGCAGCCTGGAAACATCGGCAGAAATCCGCCATGCTCTCCCGCTCACCTAAGCCTGATTCCGCCATCTGCCCAGGTGCAGGCGGGGAGCAGTGAGCCATTGGCATGGTCTCAGAGCACTTTCTTTCCGATCCCAAGCAGGCACACAAACATCCAGTCCATAAAAGCCACTGAAATGCTTTAAAGCCAGAGTTCGCACTGGCGGCACAGCCCCAGGAAGCCGCGTTTTAAAATGACTCAGCTTTTTCTCTGCTGCTATTGCCGAAACAGGAAATCTCTCTAC
This sequence comes from Arvicola amphibius, assembly GCF_903992535.2. Lineage (NCBI taxonomy): Eukaryota > Metazoa > Chordata > Mammalia > Rodentia > Cricetidae > Arvicola > Arvicola amphibius. The sequence goes on along the minus strand of NC_052065.1, from coordinate 76,631,555 downwards.
AGCACGTCCAGGCAAACAGCAAAAAGCTGTGTTAAACTCTCTCTCTCCTTTATTTAAAGCCCTCTCAGGTTTTTAAGTGGATTTAGTCCATCACGTTGGAGCGCCAATCTGTAGAGTGAAGCGGCGGGCTGTGTCCCGCCACCCGGCTAGCTTTACCCAAAATAATTACACGGAAACTGTATTCTTTTAAACACTGCCTGGCCCATTATCTGTAGCCTCTTATTGGTTAATTCTCACATCTTCCTTTAACCCATATTTAGTAATCCGTGTAGCACCACGAGGTGTGGCTTACCAGGAGAGATCTTAACCTGCGTCCATCTCAGAGAGGAGAAGCATGGCGACTCACTATGGTGAATTGCTGAAGCGTCTCCCCACTCCTGCTACCCAGCATTCTGTTCTGTCTACTCTGCCTACCTAATTTTCTGTTCTCTTAAAGGGCCAAGGCAGTTTTCTTTATTAATTAACCAATGAAAGAAACATAGACAGATAACTCTCCTCCATCAATAGTTATCCTCTTGGATATTAGAAGGAGACCAGAATGCAGGGCAATAACTGGAAACTTGGGGGTGGGGTGGTATGGGGCTAAGGGAAGATGGGGAGAGTAAAGCGTGAAGGGGAGGATGGGGAGAGCCTGTGGGAATGGTATGGTTGGGATAAAGGAAGGGTAGGTATGGGATCAGGGAAGTATATATCGTAATTAAGGAAGCCATTTTAGGGTTGGCAAGAGACTTGACTCTAGAGGGGTTCCCAGGTGTCCAGGGAGATATCCCCAGATAGTTCCTTGGGCAGCTGAGGAGAGGGAGCCTGAAATGGCTTGATCCTATAGCCATAATGATGAATATCTTACATATCACTATAGAACCTTCATCTGGCGATGGATGGAGATAGAAAAAGAGTCACACATTGGAGCAACTGACTTAGCTCCTAAGGTTCAAATGTGGAGCAGAAGGAGGGAGAACATGAACAAGGAAGTCAGGACTGCAAGGGGTACACCCACTTACTGAGATGGTGGGGCTGACCTAATGGGAGCTCAACAAGGCCAGCTGGACTAGGACTGAAAAAGCATGGGATAAAACTGGACTCCCTGAACAACTGGACAATGAAGACTGCTGAGAAGCCAAGGACAATGGCACTGGGTTTTGATCCTACTGCATGTACTGGCTTTGGAGTGGCCTAGCCTGTTTGGATGCTCACCTTCCTAGACCTGGATGGAGGGGGGAGGGCCTTGGACTTCCCACAGGGCAGGGAATACTTACTGCTCCTCAGACTGGAGAGAGAGGGGGAGGAGTGGGTGAAGAGGGAGGGAAATCGGAGGTGGGGAGGAGGCTGGGGGAGGCTGAAATTTTATTAAAAAATAATAATTAAAAGAAAAAAGAAACAGAGAAGTTGGGTATGGTGGAACATACCTTTAATCCCAATGCCTGGAAGGCAGAGACAGACAGATCTCTGTGAGTTCAAGGGTTTGTAGCACAGACCTTTAATCCCAGCACTGGGGAGGCTGAGGTAGATGGATCTTTGTGAGTTCAAGTACAGCCTGGTCTACAGAGTTATTCCAAGAGAAAGATTTACAAGGAACTTGTTTCAAAAAATAAAAGTAAAAATAAATGAAATAGACGATAAAATAAAGCCACACAAAGATGGAAAATACACAGAGAATCTTGATACTGTATGCAATTATGCTCTCTTTAAATTGTTTGAATGCTGAGGAAGGAACAGAAGTTGCTAAAAGATATTTGTTTATAAATGCTGCTGAATTAATCCAAGATAGATATTCTGAAAAATACCTTGACTTCAAAATTTGGATCTAAGTATATGATACTTTGGAAATGAGATTCTTCTTTTGTTTTTACAGAAAATGAGACCCTGTGGATTGCTTCTATCCCAAAATTGTATGATAAACCATGCCCTCCTGAACGGTTGCTGTGAACACCTTCAGAAAATTACTTCACCCAACTGATGACTGAGATGAACCTGGCACACAGGTTACACCATGAAAATCTGATTAACAAAAAAAAAATCTGATTAACAGCATCCCCATTCAGCACAAAGAAGTTTGGAGAAAAAAACTGTGCCCATATTCCCAAATATTACTTATGGATGTTCTTTCACATTTAAAGGTGAATATGATATAGATATAAATTTTGCCTTATTGATAGAAATTTAAGGTCAATTATGTTATATGTATAAGTATTTCTGCTCCTGATTGAGTTATTGTGATTGTGTAGTTCATTTTTAAATTGTAATATATAATTAAGAAATATAGTTTGCTAATGAATAATCAATAAAAGTCAAACTTGTAGTCATGTTAGTTGGATTTTCTAGATACATAGAGATATATTTCAGTTAGACTACAAAATATGGCATTTTAAATGTTTTAATAACTTAGGACTTTTCATGACACTGAGACGCGTCTGCTCCTGGCAGCACCAATCTACTTCAAGAGGAAGATGGCATCGAAGAGACTCCTTATGGAGTTTGATAGTCATTTGGGCAATAAACTGCTCTTGCCTGGACTGTTACATAAACTGGACACAAAGAACCCACAGAGAGAGGACTGATGAACTTGCCTGAAGGTGAGATGGTCTTTTGGGGTTCCTGATTTATGAAAGAGTCTAGGAGACATTCTGAAGGACACAGCAGATACTGACTGAACAGCCTATGAAATTTTCTGCTTGATGGAAATGTCTGCTGGAAACTATGGGCCTGTAGGCCAAAGATGGATGCCCCAATGATAGAGAGGAACTTTGGGTGACTGTCCAGGCAGCGAGATATCTAAGTCATTACTACAGTTTGGAAGTTGCTTATTTCTGGTTTACTTGGGTAATATTATATCCTTCTGGAGTCTTTGATGGAGTTGAAGAATAGGTAGATAGTAATAGTTGTTTTCCTTTGTTATGATAAAAGATAAAATAGATATAAATATTGTACTGTAATTCTTACTTGATAACTTTTTTAAATGAAATTTTACTATGTTAAAATTAAAGCCTTTCTTTTTTGTTTAAAAAGAAAAAGTGTAAATGATGGAGGACTCTAATTGGTTAATTAAGAAACTGCCTTAGCTTTTTGATAGGGTAGAATTTAGATAGGTGGAGTAGACAGAACAGAATGCTGGGAAGAAGGGAAGTTAGTCAATAATCATGCCTCTCCTCTCTGGGCAGTCGCCATGACTCTCCACTCTGAGATGGATGCAGGATAGAATCTTCCTGGTAATCTACCCCTCATTGTGCTACACAGATTACTAAATATGGGTTAATCAAGATATGAGAGTTAGCCAGTAAGAGGCTAGAGCTAATGGGCTAAGCAGTGTTTAAAAGAATACAATTTGTCAAAGCTACAGAGAAACCCTGTCTCGAAAAACAAAAACAAAAACAAAAACAAAAAAACAAAAAACAAAAAAAAACAAAAGAATACAATTTGTGTGTTCTTATTTCCAGACATAAGCTAGCCAGGTGGCTGGAAACTGGGTGGTACGATGAAAAGCAGGCCTGCCTGCTTCTCCCATCTACAGATGAGTGTTTTCCTGCTAAGACAAGCATAGAGCCCTGCCCTCATCCTTTATGTTTTTCTTACCATCTGTATGATTATCATCATTGTGGATGAGCTGTCATTTCACCTTTCCAAGAGGTTTCTCCTCTTCAAACTGAACTTTTAATAATTTTGATAGTATCCAAATTTTTTCTTCTCCTGTGGAAACAGGAGCAAAACCCCTTCCCCAACACAGCACATCTCCTGGCTTCCATTGTGAGGTCAGCACATCCTTAAACTAAACCGGTTGATTTAGTACAGCAGACTTTTTTCATTATCCAATGTCTTTCTGCTGCTGTTGTTCCTTTCTCATTAGCATTAAGAAAATACAAGGTTAATAAAACATTATGTAATATATTTCTGGGGGCATTTTTCATCCATTTCTGTTTGTTTAACATATCCTTTATAGTTTGATTTGATCTTTCTATGACTGCTGGACCTGTAGGATTGTCTGGTGGACCTGTAACATACTTTATATTATAAAAAAACAAAATAAGAAAGAAAAATCATTTCATTTTCCTAGAGATATAAGCTGGGCAATTATCTGTTTTTATTTGTGCAGGTATACCCAGGATGGTCATAACTTCTAATAAATGTGTGATTACTGAATCAGTCTTTTCTGAGCTTAAAGCAGTTGCCCATTGAATGCCTGGATAGGTGTCAATGGTGTAATGTACATATTTCAATTTTACAAATTCTATAAAATAGAACACACCCATCTACAAGATTTCATTCCTTTGAGTACCCTTCAGGTTGGTCCCTGCTGGTAGCGGTGTTTGGTTATATCAAGAGCAAGTAGGGCATCTCTTTATAATCTCCTTAGCTTGTTGCCATGTAATAGAAAACTCTTTCTTTAAACCTTTGCTATTGATGTAATTTTTTATGAAATTATGAGGCCTGCAACATGATTCCAATAAATAATTGATGTAGTTTTGCATTAACTTGTGCTAGAGGACCTGGCAGACCCATATGGGATTGGATATTTGTTATAAATATTGGACAAAGCCTATTCCTGATTATGTCTTGTACCAAGATAAACATTGAAGTCAATTCTGTATCATCTGGTATAAATTCAGTTGTTTCAATATGCAAGATAACTTTCTGCATATTGTGAATTCATAACAATATTAAGAGGTTCTTTAAAATCCCTTAGCACCATAAGAATAGCATATAATACTGCCTTGTGGACAGAATTATAAGGGCTTTGTTCCACCTTACTCAAGTTGTCTGATTTGTAACCTGCCTTCTCTGATTTATTAGCATCAGTATAAAATTGACGGGCTTCAGTTATTGGAGCATCATGTACAATTCAAGGAAGAATCCAAGAAGTTGTCTTTATAAGGTTACGTCTACCACTTTTGGGATAGTTGCTATTAATTTCTCTTAAGAAATTAGCACAAGCTCTTTTTTGTGGTTCGTTATCTTCCCATGACTTTTTTATTTCATCAGTAGTGAAAGGCACTATACTTTCTACTGGGTCTATGCCTGCTAGTTGATAAAGTGTCAGTTTACCTTTTATAATTAATTCAGAGACGTTTTCCACATAAGTTTTAATTTTTTTTACTTGGTTTGTGTGGTAAAAAGATCCATTCTAAAATATTATCTTCTCTCTGCATTAAAATTCTTGTAGGAGAAATTCTGGAAGGCATTATGACTAGAATACTCCTAATTGGATTCACCTTATCCTCATGTGCCTCTTGATATTTTTCCTCAACCATTGTCACTTCCTTTTCTGCTTCAGCTGTTAATCCTCTGGGACTATTCAAATCTTTATCACCATCTAAATTTGTATTTAAATGAAATATTAGATCAGGTGTTATCCCAACAGTTGGTCATGGACTGGAAATGTCTCCCAACAATCTTTGAAAGTCATTAAGTGTCCATAATTGGTCTCTCCTAATTTGTGCCTTTTGTGTCCTAATTTTCTGTAAACTTATTCTGTAACCTAGGTAATTAACAGAATCCCCTCTTTGAAACTTTTTCAGGAGCAATATGTGATCCCCATTTAGGCAAAATTATCTTTACTTCCTCAAATATTCTTTCTAATATATCTGTTTAAATCAGATAGCAAAATCTCATCCATGTAATGGTTAATTATAGATGTAGGAAATTAGCTACATATTATTTCCAATAATACTCACAAAGTAGTGACACATGGTTGGGATAATGAGCATCCCCTGTGGCAGGATAGTCCACTGGTATCTTCTAGTAGGCTGAGAATTATTATAAGTAGGAACTGTGAAGGCTTTTTTTCTCTATCCTTTTCTTGTAAAGATATAGTGAAGAAGCAGTCCTTTAAATCAGTAACTATAAGAGGACATCATTTTGGTAACAGAGAAGGCAGAGGAATTCCAGACTGTATAGGGCCCATAGGTTCAATTACCTTGTTGACAGCTGTTAGATCTGTCACCATTCTCCCTTTTCCAGATTTCTTTTTTGTAACAAACAGGAGCATTCCAAAGGCTAGTTGACTCCTCAATATGTTGAGCATCTAATTGCTCCTGTACCAATCATTCTAAAGCCTGCAATTTATCTTCAACTAGAGGCTTCTAGGTTAGCCATTTTAAAGGTAGGGCAGTTGGTACCTCTAAAGGTTTGTTAGTTTCTTTATGTTTTTGTACAACCTGAATGGCTGGTGACCTTTGTGCATAGTAGCTTATTACAACCTTCCCAGAATTATGAATTCTTTGGACTGCAGGAATGTTAATCTGAGTATTCCATTGTTGCTGTAGCAGGTCATGGCCCCATCAATGTATTGCACTTTCAGCTACTTATGGCCTTAGCTTTTCACTTAGACTTTCTGGCCTAATACAGTCAACCCATCTTGTGCTTTGTTTAACTCATGATATGGTTCCAATTCCCAGTAATTAAACATCTCCCTCTTGAAGAGGCCAATTTGGATGCCAAGATTCTGGAGTGGTAATACTCACATCTGTTCCGGCATCTATCAGGCCAACAATCACAATTCCATTTATTCGTACTCTCAGCTTTGGTTTCTGATAATTTATAGAGGCTTTCCAAAATATATGCTTCTTATTTCCTATTATAATTTCTGCCTTATGCTCCAAATTTGAGCCATCATTTAGAACCTTTGGTCTTGCACAAAATGTTCTATATTTTTAAATTTTTCTGGTATTTTCATGTCCTCCACAGTTACTGGAAATGACTGGGCCACATTCAGCTTGGGAGTTTACAAGAGGCCCCTCAGGGAGTTTCTCAATGGTATCAGGTTACTTCTTCTGTCTGTTGTTGATCTGCATTCATTGGTCCAATGTCGTCCTTTACCAAACCTCCTTCATATACCTGAAAGCCGAGGTTTCTTATTCTTGTCATTCCCAGATGAGGATTCCTAGAGATTCCTTGCCTGCAATACCTTTTAAGATGTCCTAATTTACCACAATTAAAATCTTTGGCAGGTTGATGTCCCCTCATTGCTTTGGAAATTGCTTCCCCTACCAAAGCTTCATCATCTTAGTTAAATGTCAAAAAATTCATGGTGTGCTGAATCCATTCATCCATGGTGCTGATCTAGACTTTAAAGGCCCAATTATCTTCTTGCATTCTAAGTTTGCATTTTCAAAGGCCAGAGATTCAAGAACTATTTGTCTAGCTGCTGGTTCTGTTACTCCTTTGATCAGAGATTTAATTAATCTTTGCAAAAAGTTACTATAGGGTTCTCCCAGTCCCTGCCTAACCCTGGTATATGACTTGATCTTCTTCCCTATTCTGGGTATTGTATCCCAAGCATTTAATGCTGCTTTGTGACATAGGGACAATACTTCTTCGTTGTAATGATCTTGGACCTGTGGATCAGCATAAGCTCCTACACAAAGAATTGGATCCTGGGAAACCTCCACACCCTTTGCTCTCCCTTGCTGTTTCATATGTTTGGATTCTTCTCTGAAATAAATTGCAAACATCAAGGAAGGTCCATCTTCTAACACTGTGGATGCTAACTGTGAGGAATCATGGGGCATAGCCCTGACATTAGAAACCCAAGTTCTTATCATTTCCTTAACAAATGTAGAGTACAAGCCACAATTAACGATGGCTTGCTTAATTACCTTTAGGTCATTCATTCCTACCAGCACCCAGCTAGCTTCTTTGGCTCCCCTCAAGCCTTTAGAAGTTGATGCTTTGTCAGAGTATATTACAGGGTTTGTCACTAAAATCCTGGGTAATCCAGTTTGGCAGCCGGTGGTGACAGTGTGTCCTGCCCTTGTATCTTCTCACCCTGTTCATCAGCTCCAATAATTTCCTTAATCATTTCAAATCTCTTAATCATAATCTCTAATAAAGCTTGAATTTCTTGACCTGCAAATGTTTCTAGTGATTTCCCTATAGTATCAATTTTATGTTCCCTATTCTGCACCTGTGATTCCAAGGTCTTAATCTTTCCTTTCAAAGATAATATCTCCTCCTTGAAATGCTCCTAACATAGTATAAATTGCCATCCTGGAGGTATATTCTGTCTGTTACCTTATCAAAGTTCTGTGATAACTTCTGAATGTCAAATTCAACAACCTGGACCCTCTCAGGTAAGATCCTAGTACCCCTACATATTGAATAAATTTTGCCTAACATGGTATTAATCCTATTAATTAATGCCATATACTTCCATAAAGATATAATATGAAGAAGAAACCTGAAACATAATAACCGGGAAATTGAGGTATCTCCATAGGCATATAGGCCTCTTGTGATTGCTTCCATAGTGGCAGCAAAAACCACGGCAAATGTCCAATTAAAAATGAAACCTGCCATTTTACCTGTTAACCAGAAGATGATACTTTTTCTGAGTCATGACTGGAACCATTGCAAGGGTATCATGACAAATCCTATTTTAAAATCTCACTAGAAATGTTAGATGTAGTACACAGAGGGAGAAAACCCAGAGTCCAGGCACAGAGCACAAAAACCCAGGGAGCTTCTAGTGGCTGATAAACAGCACAGCTTGCCCTGGGGGCACCTGCCCTGTTGCTCCTCTCCAACTGGATGCAGGGGGATGCAGGGGGTTGTGACAAAGCCATTGTGGCAGTGCTCCATTCTGTTGTGGAGGGGATTTCAAATGGCATGTCTAATTGAGCTGGGACCTCATAGGGAGTTTTTGCCCCAGAGAGTTTATAGCTTTCAGCAAATGCTTGTACTCTGACTTTAGCTGCCTAAATGCTGGCTGCAAGGGGGAGGGGGTTAAAACCACAAACCAGGTGGGCAGAGACTGTCTGGAACCATAGATCTCCGGAGTTGTGGAGATTGCTGCTGGCTCCATGCACAAGCCGCCCGCCTGCTGAGGGAGGGCTTGGCAGGCAGCAAAGCTGGGGGGTGTGGTGTGGTGGGGAGTTGTTTCTAAGACCAAACATTAGACACCAGATAAAGAAATAAGTCCCCAAACAATCCCACACCAGTTTGGAGTTTTGATTAATAAAAGGGTTGTTTATTTAATGGGAAAATCTTACAGATCATTGTATAGATGACAGCCCTCTGCACAATCAGGAAAAGAGTCTGGTAGCTGGAAGCAGATTCCAAAGCAAGAGAGAGAGCACAAGGCTCCTGCTGCTTTTTGCAAAGCAAATAGACCACACCCAAGTGGGCTGGTATCTTAAAGGCAATTGGCTGAAGGAGCGGAAGGAGCTCCTGCAGCAGGATTTAATGTTTTCTTTGATCAATGAGTCTATTTCCTCTACAGTATCTTCAACACCTGAGTTTTTTTCTTCTATTTCTTGTATTCTGTTGGTTATACTTGTCTCTGTAGGTCCTATTGGTTTATCCAGAATTTCCATGTATAGAATTCCCTCAGTTTGTGTTTCTTTGTTGTTTCTATTTCAGTCTTCAAGTCTTGAACTGATTGCTTATCCTGTTTGATTGATTTTTTGGGGGGTTTCAGGGGTTTCTTTGAGAGATGTATTAATTTCTCTCAAGTTTTTTTGTTTGTCTTTTTCTCCATTTCTTTAAGATAGTTTTTCATTTAAAATTCTCCATCATTTTCATAAAGCTATATTTAAAGTCATTTTTTTTCTGATTCTTCTGGGTTAGAATGATCAAGTCTTCCTGTTGTAAGAGCACTGGGTTCTGGTGCTACCATGTTGCTTTTTAGGTTGTTGGATGGATTCTTGCATTGATGATTACACATCTCTTCCTTCAAATGAGACCAGCAGTGTCTTTGTGTCTTAGTCCAATCCTAACAGTTGCTGTCTGAGTGTTTGGGAATTTTCCTTGTTCTGAAATGTACTGTCAGTGTCTGTGTCTCAAGAAGCCTCTGAAGTCTCTCTAAACCTACTCTTTTGATCTTCTCTCTTGGTTCACTCTTTTGGTTCTCTCTTGGTCTCTTCAGTGTTATAGCAAGATCATGGTCCCCTCAGTATTATAGAAATCTCTTAGTCCCCTCAGTATTGTAGCAAGCTCTTAGTCTCCTCAGTATTGTAGCAAGCTGTGTTTCAGAGTTCCACCAAGTTTGAAGGAGGATATGTGAGTTTGGGGGTTGGGTGGGGTTAGTAGCTTGGAGGGACAAGTGGATGGACTTCAGTAATGGGGGAGCCTATCTGCAGGAAACCCTTCTGTTGGCTGGATAGAAAAACCTAGAGAGTTAGTTGAGGGACCCAGGGTTTTGTCCCACTGTGGAGATCCTAGTGAATGGGGCATTCTGCCCCATGGTTGCTCACTCACCTCTTAGGTCCCCTCAGTATTGGAGGAAGCTTTGTTTCAGTCTTCCACTGAGTTTTCAGGAGGATAGGTGAGTTTGGGGGTGGTATGGTGTTAGTAGTTTGCAGGGTCCAGTGGATGGAGTTTTGTAAAGGGGGAGCCTACCTCTTAAGTCTCCTCAGTATTAGAGCATTGTGTTTCAGAGTTCCACTGAAGGTGCAGGATAGGCAAGTTTGGGGATTTAGTAGAAATTTCTAATTATTAATATTTTTCAGGTTCCCATGGTCCACTTCAACTGGTCATACTTCTTTTGATGTAGCATAATAAGACAATGTATGTGATTCTACTTTCTTGTCATACCATTTATTATTTACCTAATATTTATTTTATTGACTATGATAAGATGTCTCTAAAAGATATGAAGCCATCTGTTATGGTATATATTGCCATTTTGCAAAATAAGCCTTTAACATTCTTAACTGCAATGTGAATCCATCAAGAAATAAGTTTAACGAAATATGGTTTAGTGAAGTCATGATGGTAGGATCAAAACCCATTATCACTGATACAATTATAGAAAAAGAAGTGATACCATGGAAAAGTGAAAAAATAGAAAACTGTGGGAAGATGACAAATATCTTTATCAGCCAAGAATGAGTGTTACAGAAGAAAATGAAAAAAAATAGTAATTGTTCTTTCATCTAGATATTGGGTTTTGTGTAACCCAAAGGTTTCAAATCAACTTCCATGATTTTAAATACCTGGTATGTGGGAGTCATTGCAAACACTATGGCTGTCAGAGAAATGATCTACCTGAGGCAAGAAGGGTTGATTCTGATTAGTTTATTTTTGACATACTTAAACACAGTAAAGCTTTGGAGAAAAAGTTTTCTGATGGCAATTATAATAATAAAACTTAAATACATGACTGTATAAAAAGTCTTTTGCAAAGCACATGTTGTTGAAAAAATAGAATAATTATTTAGCTATGTAAAGGTGTGTTACATTTGTTTGTGCTGCTTTTGTTTAACTGTATAAAAATGTGTTACTCTTTTGCCTTGTATTCCTAAGGCACATGACTGGTCTAATATAAAGCTAAATGGCCAATAGCAAGGCAGAGGAGAAATAGGTGGAGTTGGTAGCAGAAAGAAAAGGGAAACCAGCAAGCAGGAGTGGTGAGACAGCTAATTTTGGCCCAGACAAACAGACACAGAGCAAGCAGGAAAGCTGGATTGTATATAGATGATGTTAACAATACCAAGAGCAGAACATAGATAATAGAAATAGGTTAATCTTAATTTTAAAACTGTAGCTAAATATAAGCCTAAACTAAGCTTGGGAATTCACAATTAATAATAAGCCAACATGTTGCTGGGTGGTGGTGATGCATACTTTTAATCCCAGGACTTGGGTGGCAGAGGCAAGTGGACCTCTGTGAGTTTGAGGCTATCCTGGCCCACAAGAGCTAGTTCCAGGACAGACTCTAAAGCTACAAATAAAACCTGTCTCAAAAAAACAAAAAAAAATCGATATGTCATTATAGGGAGGGTGGTGGTCCTAGAAAGCTGGGCTACAACATGTAATTGACAAAATAAATATGACCTCTTATATAAGAATATGCTATATTAATAGAGAAATAATGCTTAGAATAAGTGTCAAAAATAAATATAATTGTAGTCTCTTTTGTAATGTCTATGAGTCTTTCATGAGAATGGGTGCTTCCAGTGATTACTGGATTTACAGATAGTAGAAGAGCACCAGGTTATTATCTATATAAAATCCCAATTTGTTAGGTAGAAAACAGATAAAAATCCATTTTGGATGGGGCAGCTGACCAATCCCTTGTCTGAGGGGCGTGGCCTCTCCAGGGCAAAAAATACCTTTAAAAGATCTATGTTTGGGTCAGCTCCTCCCTCTTGGTTCCCTGCTCTTCGTTGGAACCCTGGCTCTGTAAGTTTGCCCCATTTCCTTCTTTTATTAAAGCTGATTATTTCTGACAAGGCTAGTTTGGTTATTTCCCATTGCCAGCCTACCACCACGCTTCATAGTCTGTTAAAAAGAAAGGCATGGGAATTTAATGTTTCTGCTTTCCATAGTGCTCTTTGTAAGCATGAAGACCTGGTGCCTTCTACTACAGTACATGTGAAGAGTCCAAGAAATAAATAAATATGGATTCCAAAGATGAGGAATATATATATAGTTGCAAGTCTGGGAGAATGAGAACAGACCATCAGCAGCTTTTCCAGCAGATCAAGGATCATTCACTCACAGGGAGCTGTTTTCTCAGATGTTTGGGAAGCTTAGGTCATTTTACGACTGGCTGTTTCATTTACAAGACCAGAACGCCCCCCCCCCTATAAATTTAGAATGGTGTCCTGGCCAGTCCTGATAAACGACAGAGGTGAACTGAGCTAACCTTTAGGAGACAGAGATAAGGTGACCTTTGGGTCAGATACTGTCTCCTTTATGGACAACTGGCACCACAGCAGGGTATTTTATGGGATACATCTGGTCAAGAGATTAGCTGACCGGACTAAGATCTCAGACCTCCTTATCACAGCTGTCAAATTGATAAAGTATACCTTGCGAGAAAACCTGGGAACAGACAAATGGGACTGTCCCCAAAATGACCCAAGCCCCTACCAATAGAATTACTGTTACTAAGAACCCCCCCCCCCCCACATGTAACCTGTAAACCTATAAAAGCTGAATAAAGAGTTGGATCGGGCTGATCAGTTGGCGAGACCTGCTGATTCACCCACAGACGCCTGTGAAATTAATAAAATAACCTCATGCTAATTGCATCTGTTGGTTTGGGTCATCGAGTTAAGGGGGAAATCGCCACCCTTGAAAACGAGGATCTTTTCACATGTTTTGGTATGGGAGTCATTGAAGACTGATTGCATAGTGACTCCTGACTGGAGTAATGTTTTCTTCCACTTTCTGTTTACAGTAAATACAGTCTGCCTTGCATAAATTTGTATTATTCTTTGACCTTCATACCAAACTCAACAACTTCATGCCTTTGCCCTTAACCTATGAGAAGTCAATATAAATCATTTTCCTCAGAAGAAAGAGAGTTTTAAGTTTTATTTATCATATGATATAATAAGGCTATTTCTTATTAATCAATTATAATTTCATCTTTAATTCGAAATACATTAGAAACTGACATTAATATTCTTCAATGTCTCTCTCATTACACAAAGTATTTGCAAAAAAGCAGTTTAGAATTATAATAACAACATAAGAAATATTTCACAAATGTTAGATATACAAAAAATAACAAGCTTTCATCACCTTATTTAGTCTTTGTGAAAAGTGAATAATGATGCACAGAAAGAGTAATTTAATTACTTTGAAAGATAAGTAAAGTTTTCAGTGCTTTTATGTAACTTTCATACCTCAAAATGTGAAGCTCAGTGCTTCAGAGGATTTAATTTATTGACTAACAAAAGTGTCTAAATTAATTCTTAGGAATCTGAGACCAAAAATTGACAATTAAAATATATAAGGAAACAGAATGCTATAAAATCAAGCAGGGCATTTAAGTAATTATTCTGATTATGATTCTCTCTAAAGATATCCTTATGAAACAAGTGATTATTAGTCATCTTATGTAAAATCTTATAATTTTCTAATAGAATTCTTTATTGAATTTCATGTTCATGACATTGTAGTGTGAACTAAATTACCACTTTCTTCACATGCTATTGTAATAAAACTACTATTTGTCTTTGAAAAAATATGCTTTTTCTATTGTATCATGAATTTGTTTAGTATCATTTCTTGATATAGGCTGTCATACATAGCATTAAACTTGTAAATCTTTCTACCTTGGTTACCTGAATGCAGGAATTACATCATGACTCATCATATCTAGCTAAATTAATATATGTATTCTTACTTCTGTTGGCTATATTTTAAAATTTAGTTATATCTGTTGCGGGAGCTCCTTCTGCTCCTTCAGACAGTAGCTGCTGAGATACCAGCCCATTAGGGGTGTGGTCTCTCTATCTTTAAAAATCTGCCACTGCCCTCTGCTATCTCTCTGGCTTCTTGCTCCACTTCCGGTGACTAGTCTCTCCCTTCCTGTTTGTGCAGAGGGCTGCTGTGTAGGACGGTGATCTGTAAGTTTCCCCCCCCTTAAATAAATAACCATTTTATTAATTATAATTCCCAACTGGTGTGGGATTGTTTGTGACTTATGCCTTCATCTGGCACACACAGTTTGGTTTTAGGACCCCTCCTTCCCCCTCACCCCAACACCTGGGCTGCCTGCCACCAGCTCTGTTTGGCATGAGCCTTCCCTAAGCTGTGGCCTGTGCCCTGTGCGTGGAGCCAGCAGTTTAATATAAACTATTACACAGTGGCTTTTCTTGCTGCAATTCTTTATATTTTCCTTTTTCACGCTTCAGATTGACTTCAAGTCCCCATGCACACTATCGTTTGTCTCCCCACATGGATTTAAACTCCACAGGCCCCCACAGTCTCTGCCTGCCTGGTTTGCTCTTTTCTGGGTTGTTGTTAAAGCTCCCTTGCAAGCACAGCACTTAAGTGGTGCAAACCAGAGCACAAGCGGTTGACAAAAGCTGCAACCCCTCAGGGTGACTCTGTCACATGGAGGCATACGTGGCTTCCGGGTTGCTCTTCTCTACCCCTGGATTCTAGGTTTCTGGTTCCATGTATGGAATTGATTTAATTACATTTACTTTGTTGAGCAAGTCACATTTCCCAGTTTTTAACAAACACTAAGGTGGACACTGAAACAGGAGCCCGTTTTTGTCACCTTTGCAGAGGTTCTAGTCGCAATTTGGCAACAGCACCACCTGCTGGATAATAGGTAATATGGCAGTTTTCATTTCCAACGCAAGCAAATTTTACTGCTTTGTTTACTAATTCAATGGATTATATCATGCAAGGTTTATATGACTATGGGGATAACTTAATTTACTGGTTACTAGGTTTCAGTTTTCTTTTCAATATTCTATCATTAAGGAAGAATATGGCACTCTTAAGAACCATACAATCTTTACTAGAAACTCATGCAGGTCAGGAGATTCAGGATTTAAAAGAGACAATGATAAAAAGATTTGAAATGGTTGAAGAGATTATTGGAGCTGGTGAACAGAGTAAGAAGACATAAGGACAGAATACAATGCCACCACCAGCTATTAGAACTGGCTTACCCAGGGTTTTAGTGACATACCCTGTCATTTATTCTGACAAAGCATCAACTTCTAAAGGCTCAAAGGGTGTCAGAGAAGCTAGATAGATGCCAATAGGAATGAATGATCTAAAAGAAATTAAGCAAGCTGTCATTAATTATTGCTTGCATTCTGCATTTGTTAAAGAAATGATAAGGAGCCGGGCGGTGGTGGCGCACGCCTTTAATCCCAGCACTCGGGAGGCAGAGGCAGGCGGATCTCTGTGAGTTCGAGACCAGCCTGGTCTACAAGAGCTAGTTCCAGGACAGGCTCTAAAGCTGCAGAGAAACCCTGTCTCGAAAAAACAAAAAAACAAAAAAACAAAAAAACAAAACAACAACAACAACAAAAAGAAATGATAAGGACTTGGGCTTCTAATGTCAGATATACCTCCCATGATTTCTTTCAGTTAGTTTCTGCAGTTTTAGATGATGGAACTTCCTTGATGTTTGGAATTTATTTCAGAGAAAAATCCAAACATATGGAACACCAAGGAAGAGCAAAAGGTGTGGAGGTTTCCCAAGATCAAATTCTTGGTGTAGGAACATATGATGATCCACAGGTCCAAACTTTTTTTTTCTTTTTTCTTTTTTCTTTTTTGGTTTTTCAAGACAGGGTTTCTCTGCAGCTTTTTTAGAGCCTGTCCTGGAACTAGCTCTTGTAGACCAGGCTGGCCTCGAACTCACAGAGATCCGCCTGCCTCTGCCTCCCGAGTGCTGGGATTAAAGGCGTGCGCCACCACCGCCCGGCTAGGTCCAAACTTTTATGATGAAGTATTGTCATTATGTCACAAGTCAGCCTGAAATGCTTGGAATAGAATACAAGATCCAGGGAAAAGGTTCGAATCATATACCAGGATTAGGCAGGTACAGAGAGAATACTTTATTGACTTTTTGCAAAGATTAATTAAAGCTCTGGACATAGGGGTAACAGGCGAATACTTCTTGAATCTCTAGCTTTTGAAAATGCACACATAGATTACAAAAAGATAATTGGGCCTTTAAAGTCAAGATGAGCACCTATGGATGAATGGATTCAGCATACAATCAATGTTGAGATGTTTAGCTATAATGATGAATCTTGGGTACGAGAAGCAATTTCCAAAGCAATGAGAGACATCAAACTGTCAGTTGTTTTAATTGTGGTAAATTAGGACATCTGAAAAGGGATTGCAGGCAAAGAATTTCTAGGAATAATAACTCCTCTGGGAAGGACAATAGTAGGAGACCTTGGGCTTCAGGTATATGTAGGAGATGCGGTAAAGTCCGACATTGGTCTAACAAATGCAGGTCAACAACAGACAGACAAGGCAACCCAATAACATCAGGAAATCCCTTGAAGGGACTCTTACAGGCCCCCAAGCCAGAAGTGGCCCAGTCATTTCCAGTCACAGTGGAGAATGTGCCTCACCAAGAAAACTAAAAGCTCCAATTTCTGCTGTAAAAAGTAGTACTGGTCTAAAGGATGAATTACATGTGGAGGATGAGTCAGAAAATCCAGTAGGACAGAGTAAACATATATTTTGACAGACTTCTATTAACAATCAAAGACCAAAGCTAAGAGTCTGTATAAATGGCATTTTTATTGAAGGCTTATTAGACACAGTTGCGGATGTAAGTATCATTATTCCAGAATCATGGCATCTTAATTGACCTCTTCAAGAGGTAGATGTTCAGTTCCTGGGAATTGGAACCCTATCTCGTGTAATGCAAAGCACAAGATGGGTTGAATGCATAAGGCCTGAAGGGCAAATAGGAAGACTAGGGCCATATATAGCCAATATTGTAATAAATATATGGGGCCGTGACCTTCTACAGCAATGGAATACCCAGATTAACATTCCTGTATTTCCAGGAACTCATAATTCTGAGAAGGATATGATGAGGTATTATGGAAAAAGGTCACCAGCCATTCAGGCTGTACAAGAACATACAGCAAATAGCAAACCTTTAGAGGTACCAGCAGCCCTCCTTTTAAAATGGCTAACTGAGAAGCCAATATGGATCAAACAGTGGCCTCTAGCTGAAGATAAATTACAGGCATTGTAACAGCTGGTATAAGAGCAACTAGATGCTCACCATATTGAAGAACCTACCAGCCCTTGGAACTCTCCTGTGTTTGTTATAAAAAAGAAATCTGGTAAATGGAGAACGGTGACAGATCTAAGAGCTGTCAACAAGGTAATTCAACCTATGGGCCCAGTACAATCTGGAATTCTTTTGCCTTCTCTATTATCAAAAAATGTCCTCTTATAGTTATTGATTTGAAAGATTGTTTTTTCACTGTACCGTTACAAGAAAAGGATAGAGAAAAATTTGCCTTCACGGTGCCTACTTATAATAATTCTCAGCGTACTAGGAGATATCAATGGACTATTATCCCACAAGGTATGCTCAATAGACCCACATTGTGCCAATATTTTGTAAGTAAGCCATTGGAAATAATTCGTAAGTAATTTCCCAAGTCCATAATTTATCATCACATGGATGACATTTTATTATCTGATTCGAATAAGGATACTTTAGAAAGAATGTTTGAAGAAGTAAAGAAAGTGTTGCCTAAATGGGGATTACAAATTGCCCCTGAAAAGATTCAAAGAGGAAATTCTGTTAATTACCTAGGTTACAGAATAGAGTTAGAGAAAATTAAAACGCAAAAGGCACAAATTAGGAGAGACCGGTTACAGACTCTTAATGATATCCAAAGATTGTTAGGAGACATTTCCAGTTTATGACCTGCTGTTTGGATAACACCTAATCTAATAGTTTATTTAAACAAAACCTTAGATGGTGATAAAGATTTGAATAGTCCCAGAAAACTAACAGCTGATCCCGAAAAGGAACTGACAATGGTTGAGGAGAAATTAGAAGAGGCACATGTCAATAGGGTGTATCCAAAGCTTAGTTGTTTTCTTGTCATATTGCCTTCCAGAATCTCTCCTACAGGAATCCTAATGCAGAGAGATGATATTATCTTAGAATGGATATTTTTACCACATAAACCAAGTAAAAAATTAAAAAAGAAAAAACTTATGTGGAAAAAGTCTCTGAATTAATTATAAAAGGTTAATTGAGACTTTGTCAATTAGCAGGCATAGACCCAGCAGAAGTTATAGCTCCTTTCACTGCTGATGAGATAAAAAAGTTTTGGGAAGGCAATGGACCATGGCAAAGAGCTTGTGCTATTTTTTGGGGAGAAATTAATAACAACTATCCCAAAAGCAATAGGCTTGTCTTTATAAAGAGAAATTCTTGGATTCTTCCTTGAATCGTCCATGATGCTCCAATAACTGGAGCCCATACATTTTATGCTGATGCAAATAAATCAGAGAAATCAGGTTACAAGTCAGATGAATTGAGTAAGGTGGAACAAAGCCCTTATATTTCTGTCCACACGGCAGTATTATATGCCATTTTTATGGTGCTAAGGGATTTTAAAGAACCTCTTAATATAGTTACAGGTTCACAATATGCAGAAAGAGTTATCTTGCATATTGAAACTGCTGAATTTATACCAGATGACACAGAGTTGACTTCATTGTTTATCCAGGTACAAGACATAATCAGGAATAGGCTTTGTCCCATGTACATAACACACATCTGGTCCCATACGTGTCTGCTTGTTCCTCTAGCACAAGGTAATGCTGAGATTGATCAATTATTGATTGGAAGCATGTTATAGTCCTCAGAATTTCATAAAAAGCATCACGTCAATAGTAAAGGCCTAAAGAAAGAATTTTCCATTACATGGCAACAAGCTAAGGACATTATAAAGAGATGTCCTACTTCTTCTTTCTATAATCAAACACTGTTGCCTGCAGGGAGAACCCCAAAGGGTACCAAAAGGAATGAAATCTTACAGATGGATGTGTTCCACTTTATGGAATTTGGTAAATTAAAATATGTACACCATACCATAGACACATATTCAGGTTTTCAATGGGCTACTGCCCTAAGCTCAGAAAAGGCTGATTCAGTAATCACACATTTATTGGAAGTTATGTCCATCATGTGTATACCTGCACAAAGAAAGACAGACAATGGTCCAGCATATGTATCTAAGAAAATGAAACGCTTTTTTGATTATTATAATATAAGACACATTACAGGTATACCAAGTAATCCTACCAGTGAGGCAGTTATAGAAGGATCAAATCGTACTATAAAGGATATGTTGAACAAACAGAAAGGGACAGAAAATACCCCCAGAAATAGATTGCATAATGCTTTATTATCATTGAATTTTCTTAATGCTAATGAGAAAGGAACAACAGCGGCAGAAAGACATTGGATAATGGAAAAGTCTGCTGAACTATATCAACCGATTTATTTCAAAGATATGCTGACCTCACAATGGAAGCCAGGAGATGTGCTATGTTGGGGAAGAGGTTTTGCTCTTGTTTCCACAGGAGAAGAAAAATTGTGTATACCATCCAAATTAATAAAGGTTTGATTTGAAGAGTCGAAACCTCTTGGAAAATTGAAATGACTGCTCATCCACAATGGTGATATTCATACAGGTGGTAGGAAAATTGTATAGAATGGGGGCAGGGTTCTGTTCTTATCTCCACAGGAAAACATTCTTCTTTGAAAAATTCAAGGAACTCTGGATGTTTGAATACTGACAGAGGGAAAAATAACTACCCAATAGGGACTATCAAGAAAAATTAATAGGTTCTGTAGGTAAGAGATACTAAATCATATTTCTAAATTTATAGAGCTGGTTTTGGAATTGGACTATGGCTCAGTCCCTCTCTAATCCCAAGCCTGTTGTTACAAGAAAAACCCAGAGTTTCTGGAGTTTCTGTCTCATTTCAAGAGCAATGATATGGGACAGAAAGAAATATGAGTTTAGAGAACATCTTTGGTTTTCTTCATATCTATCATACCTTTCATTGAATATATCTATCATGCCTTTCATTGAATATATATATATATATATATATATATATATGTCTGTATATGTCTGTATGTTTAATGGTTAAGATTTTCACAATGAACAATGAGTTTTTCCTGAAGTGACATTTGAAATTTCCAGGAAGAAGATGGGGCCCCATAACAACAACTCCACCTGGGTATTATGACGTCATGATACTGATAGAGCTACTACAAGACCTGTTTTGGGTACCAGCTGCACAAGATAGTTCCAAGTTGGTTAGCTGAAATGGTGCACATCTTGTACAACATTCTGGCCAGACCTGCACAAAATACTCAGAGATTATTTGCAATTTTAAAAGTCATTGAACTTGACATTTAACCATCATTTTACTTTCACAGGATCCCCCAGAAATAATGTCGCCCCCATGACAGCTGGAAGTAATTCTAGAGGACGATGTCCCCTCTCCCAGTAAAGTTTGTCCTTGGGTTTAGGGACATCATTTAAGGGTAGATCATAATTAGTATACGGTTGAGGGTTGGAGGGTTGGGGGAGGAATTTTATAAGCTGAAGGGTCTTTTTGAAAAAAAAAGAGGGATAATTGGATGATGGGGTAATAGAATTGTCACTGTGAATTATTGTTTATAGACAAATATATTGGTATCGATTCTTGTATATTTATACAAAGTTAAATTATATTGACTATTGTATGCATGTATGCTTCTACCTCTGTTTAAAACACTTTTTATGTATTGATATATATATATACGTATATATATGTATATATATACGTATATATATATATATATATTTACCATATTGCAGTATACATTTCTAACTCTGATTAAGATACTTATATACTGTTTATGTATCAATATATATATATATATATATATATATATATATATATATATATATTTTACCATAATGCATTGTATATTTGTACATTGATTTTATTTGGAGGTCATATTGTCCTCATTTATTGCACGGTTGTTTATTGTCTTAGTCTTTAAGTTAAATAGGTATTGAGAATTATATAGATCAATAGTCATCTATGTTTTTTATTTATAATTAGACTAATCAGGTTTTTTACATACATAGAGATTATATTCAGTATAGATAGATAATCTTCAACCTCTTCAAAGAACTGTAGAAAATGGCCTTTAATCTAACTCAGTTTCATGGTAGTGAGACACAATTGCTCCTGGCAACACTGATCATTTCCTGAAAGAAGGCTGAGCACAAAAGACACTCCACTTGGAGCTTGTCTTCTTCTTGGTAGAACTGGCCTTTGGGTAAAGAAAAGCCCTTACCTTGACTACTGACAGAGATACAGAGTATCCATAAATGGATAATACAGGACTGTCATATCCTGCCAAGACAGGGTAAGATAGTTTTGAAAAGTTTCTTGCCTTTGAAAATGGTATGTCAGTTATGTTTAGGCCTTAGCCAAAATTGGTTGCTTCAACACTGCAAATGTGACCTTGGTTGATTGCCCAGGTAGCTAGTTGTCTCTGTGATTTGTTGCATGTTTTGGAAGTTATTTAATTGTACTTCCTAATTACTCAGGTAACATTATTTCCCTTCTCAGATCATCAATGGTGTTGAAGACTACATAAATGTAGTTACTTTCCTCTCATGACTTGGCCAAGTTATTTATTATGCAAGACTCAAGCTAGTTAAAATAGGATATTTGTACTTATTGTATATAATTTCGTAGTAGGTTTAGAACTCTCTTAAACAAAAAGGGGGAGGTGTTGCGTGAGCTCCTTCTGCTCCTTCAGCCAATACCTGCTGAGATACCACCCCATTAGGAGCATGGTCTCCCTCTCTTTAAAAAGCTGCCACTTCCCTCTGTTCACTCTCTGGCTTCCAGCTCCACTTCTGGCGACTAGTCTCCCTTCCTGATTGCGCAGAGGGCTATTGTGTGGGACAGTGATCTGTAAGTTTTCCCTCCTTAAGTCATAACCATTCTATTAATCATAATTCCAAACTGGTGTGGGATTGTTTGTGACTTATGCCTTCATATATCAGGGGTTATTTCTTCAGAAGTTCTGCTCTTACACATTCTTTTGTGTTTCGCATTCTTTTTCCATTTTGATCTGTATTTAAAACTCCTAAAACATCAGTAGTTCTAGATTGGTCTTGACAATAAGAGCTCTATTCTAATATAGTCCTGTCATTGAATATTATATATTCAAGTATGGTAACATTTTAATATTCTAGGCTTCAGGATTTCAATATGATTTACAGCATAGGGTAATATCAACTTCCTTTAAACATGTTCGTAGGCATCTGAAGCAGAATATACAAGCATTTAACAAGCTACACTATCATGCATATAATTATTTCATGCAAGCTGGATTATTACACTGCTCCTTCTAATACATCAAATAACAAGGTGATGGATTTATATTCATAATATTGTGCTTGTTATTATTAGCTGACATTAAAATTTGGAAACAATAAACAATGTTTTAATTTCTTATTTTATAATGTTCTTCATATATATGTATATATGTTTTAATATTTTTATTAGATTGATGCCAATAAGAAAACAATGTATCAAAATGTCATAATACAAAAATAGAAACATCACTAATTTCTTTATTTCCATTTGTAGATCAATGACCTTTATTAATTTATATTTGCTCATTTGATTTATATGTGTATATAAGTATTCCATTGATTAAGAATACTACTTATTCCCTTAGTGTCAAGATTGCAACAGTAAGTCAGGTGCAGTGGCACAGGACTTTAATATGAACATTTGGGAGGCAGAGGCAGGCAAATCTCTGAGTTCAAAGCCAATGTGGTCTACAGACTGAGTTCTAGGACAGTCATGGTTATTTAGAGAAAGCATCTCTCAAAATGCCAGAAAAGAAAAAAATACAGAAGAAAAAAGACTGCAGACTACAAATTCACTTATCAAAATAAACATGCATGCTTTTTTAATAATGAGGTTGATGTTTTTTAGTAGTTATGTAGAAACAACATGATTTTTAAAATATTCTGTTGTTAATGAGTATTCTTACATTTTTATGTTAAAAATAATTCTCTGAGACATTATGAAACATTGGGTCAGGGCATTTAACCAAGGAAGTTTTGTACAGAATATACTACTACTTGTAGAGATGCAGAAACTGTACTGTATAAATTAAAATGTTCTTTATAATTATTTGTGAAATATTTAGGATTCATTTTGATGCTTTATTCCTCATTAATTCTCTTCACTCTGACAAACATTTGCAATATTGGACTCCTCTAGAACATACACCAAGTTATCTTATATTGCTTATTTATTCTATTAAGACATTAAGAAATTGGAACTTTGTGATGTGCTTCAGTGATCTTATTACTTATAAGCACTAACTACTATTTTCAAGAGTTCAGATAAGATCCAATGAAAATGAAATGAAATTATTACTTAGATATTTTACTCTCATTCCAGGATAATTTCACAACAATATAGATATAGATATAGTTATAGATATAGAGATAGAGATATAGAGATAGAGATAGAGATATATACAGAGAGAGGTATTTTAAAAGTTGTTTTAAAAATAAAAGAGCCGGGCGGTGGTGGTGCACGCCTTTAATCCCAGCACTCGGGAGGCAGAGGCAGGCGGATCTCTGTGAGTTCGAGGCCAGCCTGGTCTACAAGAGCTAGTTCCAGGACAGGCTCCTGCAAAGCTACAGAGAAACCCTGTCTCGAAAAAACAAAACACAAACAAAAAAAATAAAAATAAATAAAAAAAAATAAAAGAATAGCCGGGCGGTGGTGGCGCATGCCTTTAATCCCAGCACTCGGGAGGCAGAGGCAGGTGGATCTCTGTGAGTTTGAGGCCAGCCTGGTCTACAAGAGCTAGTTCCAGGACAGGCTCTAAAAAAGCTGCAGAGAAACCCTGTCTCGAAAAACCAAAAAAATAAAAAAATAAAAGAATAAATTATATATATATATATATATATATATATATATATATATATATCCTAATATCCTTCAGATTCTTCTTCCTTAGGCTTGTAGATTTAAAAATGCAACATTTTTTTCTTATATTCTCTAAACATGCATGAACTTTCTATAATGGTTAAGTTATATTTATAAAATTGGAGTCTGATGATTGCAGAACGGTCTGGTTCTAACTTAAAATGGACTTATGTATACCTGGAAGTATGAACTCTAGCAAAAAGTTTACTTTAAAAGGGCACAAACATTTTGTGATGAGATTTCAGTTGAGGAAGAAGAATATGGGTATCACATAGACACAGATGATCAATAATGCATCCCTTCATAGCAGGAGTTCTTTGAAACAACATATGGCTACAGAATTATGTTTGTACTACCCAACTGAGGGATATAATTTATCCAGTTGGAGAAAATGTTGTGACAGGTAATACATTCAATGCTGCACATGTTCTGCATTCCAATACACAGGAAACATACTTAGAAGAGTAAACCCTAGCAGTGTTATGATTTTAACTGACCAATCATAAGCTTTTCATTTTATAACAAAAATAACATTGTATAATATCACTCCAATTGCTAAATGTATATTGAAATAACCTTACCGTTGATGGATAATTAAAAGATAGGTGGGAGTAGCCTTTTTTGTTTACTGAAAGGAACTAAAAATTATGCAATGGCTAGTGTTAATTATCAATTGATAACAATCTAAAATCACCTGGCAATGGATTCCCAATGATGAGTTTTCTAGATGAAGTTGGTCTCAGAGCATATGAATGAGAAATTGTGTTAATTAAACTACTTTGTGTTGCAAGACCTAAGCACTATGGATCTCATCATTTCCTTGGTTTTGAATCATTAACTGAATAAATAGAACAAGGCAAGTTGATCATATTCATCCATATATCAATTTGTCATTCCCTGCTTTTGGCCATTGATGTAATATGGCAAGCTGCTTCAGATTACTGAGACTGTGATGTACCTACAATGATGGACTGTAAGGAGTAATTATGAAGCAGCTAAAGACTTTACCTTCAATTTGTTTTCATCAGGAAATTTTATCATAACAGGAAAGGAATTAATAGCAAATTATTATCTTTCTCAAACAATTCTGCTTGTTTTCTTTATTGTTATTAGTAGTGCTGGAGATGGAACATAAAATATGAAGAAATTTAAAAAATACCAGGTAAATATTTTATCAGTGAATCTATGTATCTATTATATATCAGTTTTTCTTTCTTCCTTTCTTTCTTTCTTTCTTTCTTTCTTTCTTTCTTTCTTTCTTTCTTTCTTTCTTTGCTCTGTATCTACATTTTCTCAACTACTTATTTGATCACACTAAATTTATTACAATGGCCTTAAAAATTTGATGCTTCTGGAGCTAGAATTAATGACCTGGCTTAACTTACTTTTTATATAGGAATGTGAAGGAAATAATAATTATATGATAAAATATTGATCCTTTAATTTTGAAGTACCTTTAAACTATATAATACTTTTTGAGAAAAATTAGCTCTATATTACATAAATTTATTGAGGAAAATATATTTGATATTATTTTTTTGAGATCCACAATGAATCAAACTAGATTCCTAACTATGTTTTGGCAATTTACTCTTTTGCTTATTAAATGTCACATTTTTCACTTAGATTATCTTATGAACTTAAACATAATATTATGGAAAATTCTTTTGAACCCCTTATTAACCAAGTTTCTGTTTGAAAAGTGTGTTGACTTTGAAGTCAAGGTTGTACTGGTTTTTGATACTTGGCTTAAAATCTCACACTCCTGATGACAACACATTTCTGAGCCTTTGTGTAGCAGACTCTACACAAAGACAAAAGGAGAATAGATTTCTAACATTGTTTCAGCTATTTTTTATTAGAGTTTCAGTTAATAGTCATGCCTGCCCTATAAATTTAATGAAGTACTTTTTATAAATATTTTCTTCAATGACATTCTAAACATTTACAGAACTTAGTGATTGACATGATGAAAAGTCTGTGAGTTCTTAATGTTATGCTCAGATCACATAGACCCCCCCAAACCAAACAGAAGACTGAGTCCTGTACCTAAAAGTAAAGAGTCTTTATTCTTGCACAAGTTTGAATCTTGGAAATCCCTGTGTTTCCAAAATATTGCAGCAACTGGAGAGTATTGAGCCCAGTTGGGGATAGATTTTTTTAATAGCAAAGGTAGGGGGTCAGGGATTGATTATGTTCAGGAACCCTGACTGGCTGACATTTGTCTAGTTCTGTCCTCGTGGAAAGCAATGGATGTGTGCTGGAAAGTGATCCTATTTACAATGCTTAGAATGATACGGATTTTCTTTGAATGGTCTTTTCCTAGGTGCTGTCAGTTTATGGCTTTTCCCGGATCCCAGTGCTAGCTGCTATGGTGGCTGAGCAATCTGTGCCCCACATTCCCTGTTTCCCATTATGTGTGCCAGGCTGCCTGGGACCCACATTCCTCTCCTTTACACAAGTATAAATGGCAGGGTCCAATCATGGGTCCTGCTTGCCTAGAGGTTCAAGGGGGTAGTATTGGGACCTCAGTACCCTAGCTTACAGATTTGGGGGGCAGTGACATTTACATCTATTGTTATTTTTAAATTCATATACTTTTGATCTTTGAGTACAACCAGATGATAATCCTGAATGATTTACATATAAATAATAGTTGTTTAAGGTCATATAACACCTCTTTGAATCTGGATAAAGAAAACCAAGTGTCTTCTCTTATTGCATAGTTACTTTAGTTAATAAATTTATTAATTGACTTATTTTTCTGGTATGTCAATGGATACTAAATGCCAGGGAGTTCTCCCTTGTCTCAGAATTTTAAACTACTTTGGGCAGTTTGTGTGGGATGATACGTTCTTTTCTGTAACTACTTTGAAGTGATATTGGGACTTTGTTATCCAGGTCCAAGAAGATTGAAAGGATAGCCAAGATAAAAAGGGAATTCAGGCAATGGGGCACTTATCAGAAGCATCTGATTTGCAGACTCTGTTGTAGAGGCAGAAAGATTTTACATGGGTTGGACTGGTCCACATCAGATTTCAGCATGTCTAGAGCTCTCAGTTTTTGAGAGCAAGTTATAGTTTTAGTCATCAACTGATGCTTAGATGGATTTGCCAGCCAAGTGATAATCTATTGAGACAAATTTAAACTAGGAAGAGAAGTTAAAATATATGTGCTTAAAGAAAAATAATATATTTAATCATTTCAGGCTTATATTGAAACCCATGTCATAAAAAAGCAGATAATGAGTATCTGTAAAACACCCGGAATAGACTAATTCCTGTATATTATTGTTACTGTCTAAATAGACAGGTATGGATTGACAGAAATGTCTTTGGCCTGATGAGAAATTCCTTAATGTCTATACCCAGATGACAACCAAAATAAATGAACCAAGCAGTAAGTAGTCATTGCTCTATCAGCTTATGAGCACAATACCATAGAAGGAGAAAAAAAAACAGAATCATTTTTTATATCTTAATGATTTATTTATGTTATTGTAATCTATATTTATATCTTAGATCATTTTGAAAACCTCAAAGCTTATGAACCTGTATATTTTCAGACCTATATATATATTTTAAAATAATTTCTTGTAGCTTTAGAAACATCAAGACATTATATATATATATATATATATATATATATATATATATATATAGTTAACAAGCTGGCTATAGCCTTGTGGAGGGATCTGGATGCCTGCTGCTGCTCAGATAAATAGATAAATATCAAAGTTACAGGTAGCCTACCCATCAATATTATCAGAGATCCCAGAAGGACAAATAAAGTATACCTGAGTACAGACCAAGCAGTTTCCAAATCTATTAAAAATGACAGTTACCAGAGTCCATATACAGTTAGTGATATACAGGTATCCATAGCATTGGAGCCACAAGTGTTAGAATAAAATGTGTTAGCCAGGCCCATAAGGTGAATTGTTTTTCTTTGTAGAAGAGGGACATGAAAAAAGAAAAAAAAAACTAATTTATTTTGTCTAGCCAAATGTGGTACAATCAGTTTTCTGATGTCCTGCAGTTTTTACACAGTCTGGGATAGGTCCTGGCAGCAGGGGTTGCATTGGGGCATTTTGGACAGTGGTCAGATCATCTTAATCCAGGTGGATACATCATGGTGTCCCATAATCTTCTGTGGAGACCTTGGGTAACTACTAGGATCTCAGTGTCTCTGACTAATGTAATAAGCTTTTCAATCATCATTTTATATGCCATATTCTGCAGATCTCTAAAGTATGAAGGCTGTCTATATATATTTGATTAGGCAAACTTTGTTTCTAGCTACTTTTTTATTTGACTTTGAAAACATATACAGGAACTAAATAAGGTTTGTTGTGTAATTAATTCTATTAGTACATTAAAAATGAATGACTATTCATTTTTTCTAACAGTCTGTATTAAGTTTACAGCATTCATAAGACTAGAGCCTTACAATATGTCAGGTTTAACCTTAAAAATAATGATTTTGATTTGAAGATAAAAAAGAAATTGAATTTTAGTCTTTCCAAGGGTAAAAACAGAACAAATTTGTAGCCAGCTGTTAATGCTGTCTCCAGAG
Organism: Arvicola amphibius; assembly: GCF_903992535.2. Taxonomy (NCBI): domain Eukaryota; kingdom Metazoa; phylum Chordata; class Mammalia; order Rodentia; family Cricetidae; genus Arvicola; species Arvicola amphibius. Next base: position 76,602,746 of record NC_052065.1, on the reverse strand, counting down.
AAGGAAAGGAAAGGTGACAAGCAAAATGTCCCTGGGCAAAATGGGAACAGAAGGGAGCCCAAGGACAACAGTCACGTGCTAATAAAAGGGCCACAAATTCTGCCAGAGATAAGGAGAGTGGCACCTTTCTAGGCAGCATAAGCTTTCTCCAAGCCCCCTGAGGGAAGAGGAACTTTCTCTGAAAAGGTTTTAACATTTAAATATAATTTCCCATGTTGTGGTGATTCCCCCATTAATTTTTTTTCTCATTGTTAATTTACAATTGCAGTTTTGTCAGTGGTATGAATTTCAATTTAAACATCTGACATTCAGGTGGTCCTAGGTTACCATTGAATACCCTCAAAGGATTGAGGGCCATAGGCTTGGATGCTGTTCCAAGCCCTCTATCAAACTGCCTGGGTCATTGTCTTGTTGCTTAACAAGAATTGAGCATCTCAGATTCTGTTTAGCATTTGGTGCTATGGCTGTGACACTAATTTTTAGCTTTTTATTTTAAATACCATCATTAACAATATAAAATATTTTATAAATAAAATGTCCCATAGATTTGTAAATTTAAATATTTTGAAATCTGTTCTAAAATATATTAAATCTCTTAAATGTCTTTCTCCAATATCAAGAAGAAAGTATCTCTTTGGCTCCACCTTAAATAGCATATACATAGTTTCTTTTAGATCTCAGCCTGCTCTGTTGAAGGGTAGCTATTGCTTCTGGTTACTATTACCTGGCACTAACATTTCTAAAACTGTTAAGGACCACCCTTGCAAATTCTTTGGGACACTAGTCCTGCCATACATTTGTAAACATTAAATGCTTCCTATGACTGCTTTATGTCTTTATAACCATTATCACCAAAGTGGCTCTTAAATTAACAAAGTGTAGCTGGCAGAGCAATGTATATTCTTGAGTATAAAAGCATTGAGTAACAGATTTACTACTTTAAATCCTATACATGTATTTTAAACCTTGTTTTTAAAATGTGAAATGAGTCATCATAAAAAAACTACCCAATCCAAACTATCTTGGAAAACTCTTGTTGCCTCCAAATTAGACCCAATTCATGTGACCACCTTTAGTCAAGATGGTGGTAAAATTACATGACATCCACTTTTTAAAATTTAACAAAATTGCAATCCAAAATCCAAATAGAAATTTTGACTTATGGATTTTTTAAAATTACTCATGCATAGATTTTTAAGCTATCAATTTCCAGTGTTATTAATTAACTTTTTAACTAGTTTTATTACAATTTTAACAGATTTTAAACCATATTTAACAAAATAAATTTATAAATCTGAAGATACAGAATGTCCACATAACTTTTTGATTGTTCTGCTTTGTTTTCTTCTTGTCATTGTGGCACAGGCTCAGACAGACAGAGTGACAGAGAAAACTTTTTTAAATAAGCATGGGTATAGTGAAGGAAGTTCTATAATCCAATCATAAAGCCAATAAAGAAGAGCATAAAACAATTTTATCATTGTTTAAATTAAAAAAATCATCTGAATTTCTTCCAACCCAAATCCAGTAAACAGAGTTCAGTGATAAATTCTGAGGTTACTCCCATAAATGTAGTCATATCAGTGATGGGTGGCAGAGAGAGCAAAAGTATCCAAACCTTTCTGTCCCATCTCCATGCTTGCAAGAAACTTTACATAGACAAAATTTTCAAGAAAACAATCATTCATAAATTTTTAAAGAAATAGTCAAAACCATGAACAGAACAAAACTTAATTGCAATTAAACTAAATGGTTAAATTTTTAACATATTTTTTCATACAATAGCCAACAGTAATTTATAATTAACCCCTCTAAATGATGACAGACATTGATAAGCTATTGGATCTCAATGACTGAATCTATTCTGGTGGAAAGAATACTGGCTATATTGTTATAACATGGCCACTACAGTTTAACACTTATAGCCAGTGATTGTGACTCATTGACCTTGGCCCATGAAGACAAACCTTGGCCAGGTTTGGCCAGAAGTCAAGGCATACAGCTCCCAGGGAAGGTTGAGGAAACCCATCCACCAGCATAGGATGGGGCAGGGTGGGCACTCATCATGGAAGGAAAAGATTGTTAACTTTTCCAGTCATAGCAACTAACCCTGGATTCTCTGTTCCATTTTAAAAATACTCATGGAGCACTTTTGCCTCCTACAGCTGTGGCTGGCAGTCATGTTACACTGTCACAAGTAGTCTGTATAGCCCAGCCACCCATCCATACAAGCATACTGCCCAAGAGAGCCTCATGCTTCTATAGCAAACCTGCCCGTGTTGCTCCCATACTAGAGGCCAAGGCTTCCTCCTTTTAATGAAATGCTTAAGGCAGGCAGAGGATATTTTTCTCATCCCTTTTAGTAAAATATACTCTTATACATATGGCTCTGTCTCTAAAGTCCTGTTAGTGATCCAATATCAAAGGTAAAGAAGTTGTGCTTGAGTCTGTCCCATCACATCAGTCTCATAAGTCAGAAAGAGGATACAGAGAAGACAGAAGCAAAAGAGTACACAGAACAAGAGTCTTTAGGGAATTGGAGGCAAAACTGAACCAAAAACGAAAGCTGGTGCAACCTGCATGTCTACCTACAGAAGTGAAACTGAGATGCTGGGAGCATCCACTACACATCTACCTACAGAAACCAGAGATTCACTCTCATACTTAAGGGTCCTGGAACCCAAATACAAAATGGCATTGGGGACATCTCCCCAAGTACCTTGCCTGTGATAATTCTCATGTTAACTTAAACCATCGACAGGCTTTCATAGATTTTGGGAATACTTGCAAAAGGATTTTTAAAGTAAAAAGACATGAAACAGAGCTTACTCAGAGAAAACAGAATATTTACTGTCTCACTGAAGTCTCTTCAAGTTGGAGATCCTGATGGGCAGGGGGGATACCAGAGTCATGTGGGATTCCCCTCTGTATGCTGTGAATATGTTTTATTGCCATTGATTAAAAAAGAATCTGCTTTGGGCCTATGGCAGTGCAGAATAGGGCAAGGTGGGAATTCTGAGCAGAGATAGAGGAGAAAAGAAGATGATGTTAGAGAGAAGCCATGTAGCTGGCAAAGGAAACAGACATCAGGGAATCTTACTGGTAAAATGTGAGCCTGGTGGTAAAATACAAAATAATGAAAATGGATTAGTTTAGCATATAAGAATCAGCTTAAAAATATGGTTAAGTAATTGGCCAAAGTGTGTTGTAATTAATATAGTTTCTGTGTGATTATTTTTGGTCTGGGCAGCTGGGAAACAAACCAGCATCCTCCATGTACACCAGACAGTCCAAAATGCTATGGCCAGATCACAGAGTCTCAATAAAGCCAACTAGGAAACAGTCCTGTATGTAAAAACAAAGAGCCTTTATTCTTTTTTTGTTTGTTTGTTTGTTTGTTTGTTTTGTTTTTCGAGACAGGGTTTCTCTGTAGCTTTGGAGCCTGTCCTGGAACTAGCTCTTGTAGACCAGGCTGGTCTCGAACTCAGAGATCCGCCTGCCTCTGCCTCCCGAGTGCTGGGATTAAAGGCGTGCGCCACCACCGCCCGGCTAAGAGCCTTTATTCTTATACAAGTTTAAAAACTTGGACTCTCCCTCCATGTGTCTAACATATTGGAGTGATTGGAGAGCCCCAAGCTTGGTTGAGGCTGAGTTTTTATAGTAGCAGAGATAGGGGAATTTCTAAGCTTTAGAACTCCTGACTGGCTGACAATTATCTATGGGTGTCCTGGTAAAAAGTGAGAGGTGTGTACTTGCAAGTGATCCTATCTACAATGGGTGGAATGTTAGGAATTTCTTTTTGGATGTTATGTTTGTCATAGTGCCAGCTTGTAACTTCCTGGATCCCAGGGCTGCCTGCTATGACAGCTGTGCAGCCTGTGTCTTACATGCCTTGTGATATATTATGTGTGGCCAGGCTGCCCTGTGCCCTGCAATAAGTCATCTACCACCTCTAATAACCTTGCTTCCCTTTTTTTGTGAGAAGAACATTTTTGTTCTTAAAAGATAGTATCTGGGCAGCTGCGCAGAGACTCGCGGAACACATGTGACCAGGACAGACTCGCGGAACACTTGTGACCAGAGAGGCGGTGAACAGCGGCAGCAGATTAATGGCGGTGGCGGTGGCAGCTTAACAGCACAGACACAGAAAATAGGCATAAAGTTTTATTAAAGGAGAGAGGGAGAGGGAGAGGGAGAGAGAGGGAGGGAAGAGAGGGGAGAGGGGGGGGAGGAGAGGGGTGAAGCAGAGAAGTGGGGAGAGAGGCAGAAGCGAAGCTGCCTCTCCGAGAGGAAGATGGAAAAGAGAGTGAGCTCAGGCCAGAAGGTGAAGATCAGCCTGCCTCAGCGGATGGGGGAGGGAGTGGGCGTGGCTTGTCTCTTAAAGGGACAGGGACCAAAACCATAACAAACATGAGCCTTGAAAGGGAAACCCTAAAATTACTTATGCTGTTGACCAATTGTTAGTTCCTATGTGATTCACTGTATATTGTTAGAAGTAAATTAATGATGAAAAAATTTAGATAAAAATTTCTATATATTTATTTCAAAATTGCACTTTAAAAAAGTATGTCTTACTTTATAAGTACTTTCTAATACTTACTAATAGATTTAGGGGTTTTCTAGCCTCAACATATGAATTATACGAATTTGAAAATAATGAGTAACAGCCTTTATGGTTTCTTACAGTGAATTTAACTTTTATTTTCTAATTGATATTAATTTACTATTGATCTTCATTTACAATTGATCTTCATTCACAATTGATCTTCATTTACTATTGATCTTCATTACTATTTATTATTTCTATTTAATTTTTATACAAATCATTTTTATTATATTCTTTCACTTTGTCAACTCCTCCCAGATCCTCCTCTCCTCTGTATGTGCCTAACTTCCTTTCTGGCATCTCCCGTTTCTTTCTCAAAAGACAAAACACACACACACACACACACACACACACACACAAAGAAACTTAAAATAAACATAGCAGAGAGATGCCATGCCCAGAAATAGTTATCAAATATTGCTAGGTCATAAAATGAGCCTCAAAATAACAATGTTGATGACAGTGTCCTAAAATGGAAATTTGATGCCATTAGGTCTGATTTTTACAAGAAAATAGTTCCAAAATCCTGCATTCTTACAACCTTTGTTATGTGACTTTCTGCTTAACATAAACAAAACAACAACAACCGAAAATTTTCTTCTTGGCATTCCCTATCAGATAACTGCCATGAGCAAAATGAACATAGTTCCTGATTGTCCCAGAAAGCTTACATCATCTCAAATTTTCTACCCTGCTAACTGTTTTATAAAATCTGCCTGTCTCCAAACTGAGGTGTTTTATCTACTTCCATGAGAGATCATGAAAGTTTTGCTTCTCAATAAATTCTTTTTTTATCCATAGAGTGGTATTTTTCAGTGATTTTACTGCATCTCACTTAAACACCAAGTGAACTCTTTGGATTATGTTTGTAAAGTTTTGATATTTTTGTCTATCTCTCATTTGTAAATTCTTTTTAAAAATATTGGGTCTTAATGTATTCTTTATCATGAAGGTCTGAAATCACACAAAAAAAATAAATACAGCAGTGTAAAATGCCTATTATTGGATATGAATACAATTTACATTGTTTCTTGTCCAAATAACATAACATTTCCAACAATCAGATAATGGTGTACAATCTTATTTCTTTGTTCCGTATCATATTTATTTTAATTTTATAAATAAACAAATAAAAGGTGTACAGCATATTTTCAATAATAATCACATAAAACCTTTTTTAAGACTAGTATCGCATGTCTATTACTTTGATATATTAAAACATGTAAAAATAAGATTGTCAATTATGAGCATTGGGAAATATTTAAAAGAGGATAAGATTAAGAAAATAAAAGACAACAAATATATTTTGTGATATGGTGAACAGGGACCCTTCATACATTTTTTGTTAGTCAAAGTAAAAATTGGAACACACATTATAAAAAACAATGTGACCATTGCTTGAATAACTAGAAATGAATTGACCATATCACCTAACTATATTACTCCTGGTATTATACCCCAAATAGTCCATTCTATAGTAAAGAGAAAAACATGGCTCCATGATCAAACTTGCAATAATCACAATGGCTGAAATATGGAAACAGCATAGATGTCCAACTACTGATAAATTTATAATGAAAATGTACTTACATACAATAGAATTTTATTCAACTATAAGGAAATATGATATTATGAAAAAAACAAATAAATCAATAGAGTGGGAGAATGTACTAAAGGAAGTAACATAGACCTGGAAAGATAACATGTTCCAACTGCTATTCTCTAGAAAGCAACAGGATTTCCGAGTGGAGCAGCAATGTTTGGGAGAACATCATGGGCCAGAGGTCTTGGTGAGTTGGCAGTTGAAGGCTGGTCCCATGAGGGACCACAGTAGGTGACCTCAGGCCATGGCAGAGCTGAAGCAGCCTTGGTGGGTACCCTTGATACAGCAGTGGGCTATGGGGGCATCTTGTCCCACTATGTGAGGCCTTGGCAGGTCTCAGACAGTTGGGAGACTGTGGTGGGTGAGAGACAGACAGATACCCCATGCAGAGAGAGGTTAAGTATAGAGATTATTTAGTGGGTTATGGAGGGAAAAGGGAAAGGTGAAAAAGAAGAAGGGGGAGAAGAGAGAGATGCAAAGAAAAAGAGAGTATAAGGGAGAGAGATCAAGAGAGAGAGAGTAGCAGCCACCTCTTCAGGAGATGGATGGGAAGTGAGAAAACAGGCTGGAGAAAGAAGAAGTTCTACTTGCTCTGCAGAAGGGAGGACTGTGTAGTGCTTGTCTCTTAAAGGGATAGGGTACCCAAGTGTCAGGACAAGCCAGCAATAGATCATCTATTTCCATCTTTTTCTTATAATAAAAAGGTAGGAAGTTAGGTACAACAGGCTAAAAGAATTTGAGAAGCAGATTCTCAAGATTGATTCCTGCTTCTTTGTGGGCATTGATTTGGGGGAGAGACGTGAGAAAGCTGGGTGTTGGTCACATCCTGGGTAGCTGGTCTCTTCACTCCTGTCCTAGGTTTTTGGTTGGAAAATGTCCAGGGTCTTTTAGACCTTGACCTGAGCAGCTGTGCTGTCAATGCTAGCGATTCTGTCTACTGTCTGGAGATCTTCAGTTTAGATGAAAGACAGTTTTGCCCAGTGTTCAGTGCTTGGCAGTTGATGAACAAATTGCAGATGGACATTGTTTTGTTTCCATTAGTCTTTTGTCTTCTTTGGAGGAAAGAGAGTGCTGCTGCTTGGAGTCGACCTGTCTCTCTCTGTTATGAAAACTCTTTTAATTATTAAACATCTAAATGCCATATTACCCAGATCTCTGAGCAGTTGAAGGTTGTTCATCAGGTATAGATAAGGTATAACTACAGTATAGAATCTGCCTGGAGAGATGGTTCCAAACTTGACTGTACTGGCCCTCAACTTAACAGGTAAGATTTCTTGTAAAAGACAAAGAAGGAAAAAAACTGTTTGCAATATAAACTTAACAGTAGAACTTAATAACTTAATAGTAGAGAACAGCTTAATATATTTTAAAGGAGGGTTTAATTAAATATACTGTATTTTTTGTAGGAAACTTAAAAGTACCTATCAATTTAAAACATGAGAATTATTGTTTTCTTAGTCTGGAATGAAATATAATGAACAGATGATTATTACATTTAACAATAAATGTATGAATTTATACCCACTTAAATTTAAGTTTTATACACATATACACAGAGTAAAGATAATTTATATTTATACATAGTTAATTCAAGTCACATGCATGTACACACACATTAAATGGGAGTTGGGTGAAACGGATGCTCTTGTTGGACTCTACAAAAGGTATGCCACTGTGTAAAATAAACCTCTAACAGAGTCAGTAAGTGGAATTTAGAGAAAAGTCACAAGTAAACAGTGGGATTAGGCAGGGAATACCTCAGTAAAGATGGTGGGACTTGGTCACCTGGCCTGGCCCTCAGTTTACAGGGTGGTGAGGTCACTTGACTTTAGTCAAAATGGTGGCAGTCATGTGTTGTATGGAAAAATCACATTTTCTTGAATGGAGTTTTTAAAAAAGTAACAAGAGAGAGATAGAGGCCATGTGTAAACACATTTGAAACAGAATTATACCTATGCGGCCACACCATTCACACATTCTTTCATACATGAAGTAGAGAAGAAAATTACTTAGCTCCATGAGTTTCCATGTTGCTGTACCACCAACTGTGGCTGGGAACAAAGGCTGGAACTGGAAATAGCTGCTTCAGGGATCCAATTAAACATGTAAGTTTCTGCAGGACCAGTGGTATCGGTGGAAGGGATGGAATAGAATAGAATAGAATAGAATAGAATGGGATGGGATGGGATGGGATGGGATGGGATGGGATGGGATGGGATGGGATGGAATAGAATAGAATAGAATAGAATAGAATAGAATAGAATAGAATAGAATAGGATGGGATGGGATGGGATGGGATGGGATGGGATGGGATGGGATAGGATAGAATAGAATAGAATAGAATAGAATAGAATAGAATAGAATAGAATATGAGCAAGAGAAAAAGTTTTTACAGACAGGTGGGGAAGGGGATACCCAGCAAAATGAGAAACAGATGGGTATGAGATGGGGGTGGTGAGACACTGATAGTCCTCTTTGCTGGTGGCTGACAGTTTTTGAGGGTTTGTTTCCCATAGTTTAAAATGTGTAAAACAACACAAACCTCAAGGCCTTCCAGCAGCACATCTTCTTCTTGGGGAAGGGGATTGATAATTGAGAGTGGCTGGCTTCTGGTCCATCAACTCAGGAGCCAGGGGCTAGTGGCCACTCGGGGTGGTCTCTGACAGCAGGCACCACTTACAAGTTGTACAAAAGGAAAAACAAAACAAATGAAAAATCAAATAAACAAAAAAAAATCAGAGACCCCAAAAATGAACACACAGCTCAGTGAGTACAGTGCTAAGGGAGCCAAACAGCACAAAGAAAACAAAATATCAAACAGCAGGAGAACCATTCTGGGTGATCTGATAAAAAAAAAAAAAATTCTAACAGTGGGAGCACCACCCCGGGTGTTTCTTTCGCATTCGTAGCTATGGGATGAAACCAGAGGTAAATGTGAATGAAAGCTGACTTGGAGAAGGGAACCTTACAAATTGCAATGATGGAAAATGGTCCAAAAACAGGGTCACATGTCCTCAGCTGCCCCACCTGCAGGTGGTAGGGAAGCTGGAGAGAGCCTGATCGAGTCATGCAGCAATGGTATTCTCTTAAAAAGTGGCAGTTTTCCCAAGTCCAGCAGCAGTGGGTGACCCAGAGTTTACTCAAGTGGCAGAGGTTACCCAAGTGCCAGCGACAGGCCACAAGGGCAGCATATTCCACCACCAAGGCCTTGGCATGTCTGAGGGGCAGCCGGTCCCTGGAGAGGTCATGGTGGGTGATCTGGTAAGCACCCAGAGGTCTCACTAGGTGACCTGTGGAGTGTAGAAGTCAGAGTCATGTCACAATACCATTGTTATTTTCTAAAATTGCTGGTGTCTCAAGCAGGGCATCAGCAGGTAAACCAAAGGCCTGCTCTATGGCAGTTTCTAAGGAGCCAGAGCCCATTCCTCAATTGGCAGCAACAGGCCATGAGAGGACCTAGTCCCACCACCTAAGGCCTCGGCAGGTCCCATGAGGGGCTAGGCCAGTCCCAGGAGGGGCCTCGGCTGTTCCCCTTGGCAGGTGAGAGACAAACAGATATGCCATGCAGAGAGAGTTTTAGTATAGAGCTTATTTAGGGGGTTATGAAAGGGAAGGGAAAAGGAGTAGAGGGAGAGACAGAGAGAGAGAAAAACATAGGAAAAGAGAGAGGGGGAAAAGAAAGAGGGAGGAAAAAGGAGAGACGCAGCAGCTATCTCCTCATAAGAGGGATGGGAAGAGAGAGAGAGAGACAGGATGGATGAGGCAGAAGATCTGATTGCCTCAGAAGAAGGGGAGGAGTGAGCTGAGTTTGTCTCTTAAAGGGACAGGGTACCTAAGTGGCAGAACAAGCCAGCAGCAGATCATAACACCATCTAATATGCATATCTCAATATCAAATTTATAACACTTCTTCTCTCCTGGGTGTTTTTCAAAATATCAGAAGGTTCTATGAAAATTGTTGTGGGAAATTACCATAAACTTCTCAGGCTTTGATCTAAAATAATGAGTGGTTTGGCAAGAGGTGCAGACGACTTTGATGCTGTCAAAAATTTTAGGGGGTAACCAACTCTATGGTTGAATTTAAGGCCTGCTACAAAGGAAATAACTCATGGCTGGTACAGTGAATTTGTTCAAGGATTCATGGTGGATAAACCAGTCATCAAATGTCTCCCAACCAAAAAAAAAAAAAAACCACAAAAAAAAACCCTCAGGGCCAGTTTGTTTTAGCAGAAAATTAAACCAGAATATTAAAGAAGACCTAATAATAATACTCCTCTAAGTATTCCACAAAAGAGAAACATAAGTGACATTGGCAAAATCATTTCAGGGGGACACAGTTACCTTGTCATCTAAACCATATAAAGACACAACAGAGAACACCACAGACCAATTTCCCTAATGAATATAGATGCAATAATACTCATTAAAATAGTCTCAAATCAATCCCAGGAAAACGTAAAAAAATATCTACCATGACCAAATAAGCCTTTTACAAGAGACACATGGATGGTCCAACATGTGAAAATCTGTCAGTGTAGTTCACCTTATAAATAAACTGAAAGAACATACCTCTATGTTCATCCATTAAATGCTGGAAAAGCTTTTGACAAAAATCTAACACTCCATGTTAAAAGTCTTGGAGTGATCAGAATTAGAATGAATATACATAAATATAAAAAAGGCAAGCTACAGCTAACCTAAAAATAAAATCAAATTAAATGAAGAGAAATGTAAAACAATTTCCCTAAAATCAGTGACAAGACAAGGCTTTCAATTGTTTCCATATCTATTCAATATAGGCCTTGAAGTTTTAGCTGGGGATATGATAGTAGCCATAAGTGATCCCAAAAATTTCCACCAGGTATCTCCAGCTGGCAAATAATTTCAGTGAAGTAAGTGAACACAAAATTAACTCAAAGAAATAGTAGCTCTCCTCTATTCAAAGAACAAACACTCTGAGAAAGAAGTTAGGGCACCAACAACCTTGAAAATAGCCACAGACAATATAAAATATTTTGTTGTAACTCCAGTCAAGCAAGTGAAAAGCAATATAACTTGAATTTCAAGTCTTTCTAGAAACAATTGAAGACAATCTCTGGCGATGAAAAGATCTCCCACGGTTGTAAATTGACAGGATAAACATAGTAAAAATGACTATCTTATCCAAAGCATTCTACAGATTCTACACAAATCCTTTCAAAATTCCAACATAATCATTTACATCACTTGAAATATAAATAATCAAGTTCATGTGGAAAAGCAAAACAAACAAACAAAAAAGAGGAGAGCTAACGCAATCTTATATTATAAAAAATTTTGGAGATCTAATCACCCCTAATTAAAAATATTCTACAGAACTGTTGCAATAAAAGCTTCATGGATTTTGAGTAAAAACAGATAGGTCAATGGAAACAATAAAGAACTCAAGCATAAATCTACATACATATGGAAACTTGATTTCTGACAAAATAAAAAAATATACAATGAAAAAATGAAAGCATCTTCCAAAAATTGTGGTGATCTAACTTGAGGACAGCATGTATAAAAGTGAAAATTGATTCACATTTATTACCCTACACAAAACTCAAGCCAAGGTCTATACAAATCTCAAGTCAAGGTGGATCAATGACTTCAACATAAATCCAGATACACTAAACCTGATAGAAGAGAAAGTGGGGGAATAGTCTCAGTGCAATGGCACAGAAAACAATTTTCTAAATAGTACACCTATCACAAAGGAACTAGTATTAACAATGAATAAAATGTACCTCATGAAACAGTAAAGCTTCTCTTAGACAAATAATACCGTCAAATGGAAAATGTGGAAGCCTATAGAATGGGAAAATACCTTCACCAAACTTACATTTGACAAAGAAATAATATACAAAATATATAAAACTCAAGAAACTAGACACCAACAAATAAAGAAATCTACTTAAAATGGGGCACAAATGTAAATAGAGAATTTTCAACAGAGAAAACTCAAATGGCTGAGCGAGAAGCACTTACAAATATTCAATATCCTTTTCTATCAGGGAAATACAATTGAAAACAACCCTTAGATTCCAACACAGACCTGTCAGAAGGTGTTGAAAGAGCTGCGGGCTGCATCCCGCCACCCAGCCGCTGGCTAGCTTTACACCCGAAATAATTACACGGAAACTGTATTCTTTTAAAACACTGCCTGGCCCATAGTTTCAGCCTCTTATTGGCTAATTCTCACATCTTCCTTTAACCCATATTTAGTAATCTTTGTAGCACCACGAGGTATGGCTTACGAGGAGAGATCTTAACCTGCATCCATCTTGGAGAGGAGAAGCATGGTGACTGCATATGGCAACTGCCTGAAGTGTCTCCCCAACTCTGCTTCCTTTTTCCCACAATTCTGTTCTGTCTACTCTGCCTACCTAATTTTCTGTCTCTTAAAGGGCCAAGGCAGTATCTTTATTAATAATGAAAGTAACATATAGACACTCCTCCATCATTTCCCCTTTTTCTGTTTAAACAAAAAAGAAAGGCTTTAACTTTAACATAGTAAAATTACATGTAACAAAAGAGTTATCAAGCAAGAATTACAGTTACAATATTTAAATCTATTTTATCTTTTACCATAACTAAGGAAAGCTATAACTATTTATTCTTCAACTCCATCAAAGGCTCCAGAAGGATATACTATTACCTAAGTAAACAAGTCATATGCAACTTTCAAACTCTAGAAATGACAGAGACAACTCGCTGCCTGGACAGTCACCCAAAGTTCTTCTGTACCGTTGGGGCATCCATCTTCAGCCTTCAGGCCCATAGTTTCCAGCAGACATTTCCATGAAGCAGGAAATTCCAAAGACAGTTCAGTCACTTTCTGCTGTGTCCTGCAGAATGTCTCGCAGACTCTTTCATGAATCAGGAACCCTGAAGGACCATCTCACCTTTAGGCAAGTTCAGCAGTCCTCTCTCTGTGGGTTCTTTGTGTCCAGTTCATGCAACAGTCCAGGCAAGAGCAGTTTCTTGCCCAAATGGCTATCAAACTCTATAAGGAGCCTCTTTGATGCCCATCCTCTTGAAGTAGATTGGTGCTGCCAGGAGCAGACGTGTATCACTGTCATGAAAAACCCTAAGTTATTAAAACATTAAATGCCATATTCTGCAGTCTTTGAAAGATATGAAGAATGTCTAACTGAAATATATCTCTACATATCTAGAAAATCTAATAACATGACTACAAGCTTAACTATTATCAATGATTATCCATTAACAACCTATATTTCCTAATTATACACTACATTTTTAAATGAACTACACAATTACAATACCTTAATCAAGATCAGAAATACATATACATATAACAAATTGACCTTAAAATCCATCCAATGCAAATTATTCATATCTATATCATCTCCCCCTTTAAATGTAAAAGAACATTTATAAACAATATTTGGGAAAATGGGCGCAGTTTTTTCTCTCCAAACTGCTTCCTGCTGAATGGGGGCGTTGTTATTTAGGTCTTTCATGGTATAACCTGTCTGCCAGGTTCATCTCAGTCGGCAGTTGAGCGAAGTAATTATTTGAAGGTGTTCACAGCAACTTTTCAGGAGGGCATGGTCTATCATACCATATTGTGATAGAAGCAATCCACAGGGTGTCATCCTCTGTGAAAACAAAAGAAGAAACTCTTTTCCAAAGCATCATGTTCTTAGATCCAAATTCTGAAGTCATACCATTAAGATGTCCATTCTGGTCTAGCCTGGCAGCCCATATAATGAAATGTCTCTCTGTTTTTAGCTCCTTTACAGTCAAAAATTTCAAAGAAAACACAATAAAATACATAATCCAGACTCTCTGTGAATTTTCCATTTTTACGTGGCTTATTTTTACTCTATCATTTTACTTTATTCTGTCTCTTTAAAGACTACCTTTTTTTCTAAAGGCATTAACTTTATCCTCTATATTCTTTTTTTCTCTCTCAAGCCTACGTATACTCATCCAACACTGTGACCCTTTAAAGGTTTTTATGTCTGAATCTGTCCTATTGTGAATCTGTAATTTTTTTTTAACTATCCAGGAGCACTTTTGTTTTGTGCTTTTAAATCGCTAAGCACTGAAGAATCTAAGCTGTGACATTCCTAGGTCAAAAACAGGTACTGTGTGCTTGCCCCGCCCAGTCCAACATAGCGGAGCTGCTTGTGACTCTGAATCGGTTGCACCATGTAGCTATAATACCAGTCTAAACCTTAACTGCGCTGTTATTATGGTAATCACAATAGATCCTGCCTGAGATCAGCACAATTCAGCCGCTCCTGCCTCAGTCATTTGGTGCCCCTGAGCCGCACACAGTTCCAGGCACACAGCAATCCACATTGGAGCCTCACTCAGCAGTTTAATTCTGAGACTGAGCGTGCAGCACAGAAATGCTTTTCTTCCAAGTTACAGCCAAATCTGACACGCAGAGCACTGTGCAAAACATCTCTCTGTATGGTGGCAGAAATCCGCCATTTTCTTCCTCCTGCCTAAGCCTGATTTTGCCATCTGCCCAGGTGCAGGCAGGGAGCAGTGAGCCATCGGCATGGTCTCAGAGTACTTTCTTTAGGATCCCAAGTGGGCACACAAACATCCAGTCCATAAAAGCCACTGAAATGCTTTATAGCCAGAGTTTGCACTGGCAGCACAGCACCAGGAAGCCGCGTTTTAAAATGACTCAGCTTTTTCTCTGCCACTATTGCTGAAACAGGAAATCTCTCTACAGCACGTCCAGGCAAACAGCAAAAAGCTGTGTTAAACTCTCTCTCTCCTTTATTTAAAGCCCTCTCAGGTTTTTAAGTGGATTTAGTCCATCACGTCGGAGCGCCAATCTGTTGAAAGAGCTGCGGGCTGCGTCCTGCCACCCAGCCACCGGTTAGCTTTACACCCGAAATAATTACACGGAAACTGTATTCTTTTAAAACACTGCCTGGCCCATAGTTTCAGCCTCTTATTGGCTAATTCTCACATCTTCCTTTAACCCATATTTAGTAATCTTTGTAGCACCACGAGGTATGGCTTACGAGGAGAGATCTTAACCTGCATCCATCTTGGAGAGGAGAAGCATGGTGACTGCATATGGCAACTGCCTGAAGTGTCTCCCCAACTCTGCTTCCTTTTTCCCACAATTCTGTTCTGTCTACTCTGCCTACCTAATTTTCTTTCTCTTAAAGGGCCAAGGCAGTATCTTTATTAATAATGAAAGTAACACATAGACACTCCTCCATCAAGAAGGGCTAATATAAATACATATGATAGCTCATAATCAGAGGAAGAATAACACTGCTCCATTGTTGGTGTGAGTGAACTCTTTTACAGACAATTTGAAAATTTTTGTGATGGTCACTCACAAAAATGGTAATCACCTTACCTAAAGACGTAGCTAGCCTTTTGTCCACGGTGTCCCTGGGCTACCAGGCATCCCTGTTTCAGTGCTGAGGAGTTCCATCCGGACAGGCTATCCACCCAGAGGGGGCTACCAGGCATCCCTGTTTCAGTGCTGAGGAGTTCCATCCGGACAGGCTATCCACCCAGAGGGGGCTACCAGGCATCCCTGTTTCAGTGCTGAGAAGTTCCATCCAGACAGGAACAGTTCCTGTTCCTGCACTGAGTAGATCCTCCCAAAGAGTCAGTCACAGCAAAGACTGGACCAGGACATTTAGACTCTCCTGGCTCCACTTGAAGGAAGAGATGGGCAGGCGCCAATTCAAGAATTCTTCTAACAACCCGAAAGGCACCATGACATCACCAGAATCCAGGGATCTCTAAACAAGAAGAATTGAACACCCTACTCCAGAAGAAACAGAAGAAATCAATTTTAAACAGAACTTTATGAAAATAATAGAGGACCTCAAAAAAGAGGTGAAAAACTGCCATGAAAAAAATGGAGATGACAAACAAAAAGGTAGAGGAAATGGATAAATCTCTCAAAGATACCAAAGAAAAACAAGAAAAAAAAAACAATCAAACAGATAAGGGAAACAGTTCAAGACTTGAAAAATGAAATGGAGGTAATGAAGGAAACACAAACCAAGGGAAGGCTGGATATGGAAATTCTGGGTAAATGAACAGGAACTACAGAGACAAGTATTACCAACAGAATACAAGAGATAAAAGAAAGAATCTCAGACTCTGAAGATACTATAGAGGAAATGAACTCACTGATTAAAGAACAAAATAAATCCAACAAATTCTTAACAGAAAATATCCAGGAAATCTGGGGCACCATGAAAAGACCAAACCTAAGAATAATAGGGATAGAAGGAGAAGAATTACAGCTCAAAGGCCCAGAAAATATATTCAACAAAATTATAGAAGAAAACTTTCCTAACCTAAAGAAAGATATTCCTATGAAGGTACAAGAAGCCTACAGAACATCAAATAGACTGGATCAAAAGAAAGCATCCATGTGCCATATAATAATCAAAACACAAAACATACAGAATAAAGAACATATTAAGAGCTGCAAAGGAAAAAGGTCAAGTAACATATAAAGGGAAACCTATCAGAATTACACCTGACTTCTCAATGGAAACCATGAAAGCCAGGAGGTCTTGGATAGATGTAGTGCAGACACTAAGAGAACATGGATGCAAGCCCAGACTACTCTACCCAGCAAAGCTTGCATTTACCATTGATGGAGAAAACAAAATATTCCAGGACAAAAACAGATTTAAACAATACATTGCCACAAACACAGCCTTACAAAAATACTGGAAGTAAAACCACAAACCAATGAAGGCAAAAACACCCATAATATCACAAGCATCTGACAACCCTCCACCAGCATAATTCAAAGAAGAGAAAGACTCAAACTGTACCACCAAAATAAATAAATAAATAAATAAATAAATAACCAGAGTTAACAACCACTGGTCATTAATATCACTTAATATCAATGGACTCAATGCACCCATAAAAAGGCACAGGTTAAGAGAATGGATATGAAATCAGGATCCAACATTCTGCTGTTTACAAGAAACACACCTCAAACTCAAAAACAGACACTACCTCAGATTAAAGGGGTAGGAAAAGGTTTTCTAAACAAATGGACCAAAGATACTAGTGGGTGGGGCTATGATAATATCTAACCAGATTGATTTCAAACTAAAATCAATCAGAAGATATGAAGATGGAAGCTTTGTACTCTTAAAAGGAACAATTCATCAGGAGGAAGTCTCTATCCTGAATATCTATGCCCCTAATATAAGAGTACCCACATATTTAAAAGAAACATTACTAGAACTCAAAGCATACATCAAACCCCCCACTCTATTTAATAGTAGGAGATTTCAACACTCTGCTCTCACAAATGGACAGGTCAAGCAGACAGAAACTTAACAGAGAAATAAGAGAACTATCAGATATAATGAACCCAAGGGACTTAACAGAAATCTACAGAACATTCCACCCAAACAGAAAAGAAGATGCTTTCTTCTCAGCATCACATGGAACTTTCTCAAAAACTGATCACGTAATTGGTAACATAGCAAAGATCCATAGATACAAAGATATTGTAGTAACCAACTCTGTACTATTGGATCACCATGGAATAAAATGAGAATTCAACAACTCATGGAAATTGAACAGTTAACAACTGAACCACCCCTGGGTCAAGGAAGAAATAAAGAAAGAAATTACAGTCTTCTTTGAATTTAATGAAAATAAAGACACATCATATCCAAACCTATGGGACACTATGAAGGGAGTGCTAAGAGGAAAGTTCATAGCACTAAGTGCCCACATAAAGAAAATGGAGAAAGCACACATTAGAGATTAACTGCACAGCTGAAAGCTCTAGACAAAAATAAACAGATTCACTCAGGAGGAGTAGAAGACTGGAAATAATCATACTGAGGGCTGAAATCAACAAAATTGAAACACAGAAAACAATCCAAAGAATCAATGAAACAAAAAGCTGGTTCCTGGAGAAAATCAACAAGATTGACAAACCCCTAGCCAAACTAATCAAAAGGTGGAGAGAGAACACTCAAATTAACAAGATCAGAAATGAAAAGGGGGACATAACCACAAATGCAGAGGAAATTCAGAGCATAATTACATCTTACTACAAAAGCCCGTATGTCACAAAATTGGAAAATGTGAAAGAAATGGACACTTTTTAAGATAAGTACCATATACCCAAATTAAATCAAGACCAGGTAAACAGTTTAAATAGACCCATAAGTCGCAAGAAATTAGAGGCTGTCATCCAAAACCTCCCTACCAAAAAAGCTCTGGACCGCATGGTTTCAATACGGAATTCTGCCAGAACTTCCAAGAAAAGCTAATACCTATACTCCTTAATGTGTTTCACAAAATAGAAACAGAAGAGTCACTGTCAAACTCCTTTGATGAAGCTACATTCACCCTGATACCAAACCCACACAAAGACTTAACCAAGAAAGACAATTACAGACCAATCTCACTCATGAACATCAATGTAAAAATTCTCAATAAAATACTGGCAAACCGAATCCAAGAACACATCCAAAAAATTATACATTATGATCACGTAGGCTTCATTTCAGAGAGGCAGGGCTGGCTCAACATATGAAAATCTATCAATGTAATCCATCATATTAATAAACTAAAGGAATAAAATATGTTCATTTCATTAGATGAGAAAAAAGCATTTGACAACATTCAACACCCCTTTATGATAAGGGTCTTGGAAAGATTAGGGATACAAGGTTCATTCCTAAATATAATAAATGCAATATACAACAAGCCGACAGCTAACATTAACTTAAATTGAGAGAAACTCAAAGCCATCCCACTAAAATCAAGAACACGACAAGGCTGTCCACTCTTTCCATACCTCTTCAATATAGTGCTTAAAGTTCTAGCAATAGCAATAAGACAGCATGAGGAGATCAAGGGGATTCGAACAGGAAAGGAAGAAGTCAAACTTTTGCTATTTGCAGATGATATGATAGTATACATTAATGACCCCCAAATCTCTACCAAAGAACTCCTACAGCTGATAAACACCTTTAGTAACATGGCAGAAAACAAGATCAACTCCAAAAAATCAGTTGTCCTCCTATATACAAAGGATAAAGAAGCAGAGAGGGAAATCAGAGAAACATCACCTTTTACGATAGCCACAAATAGCATAAAATATCTTGGGGTAACTCTAACCAAGGAATTAAAAGATCTACTTGATAAAAACTTTAAGACTTTGAAGAAAGAAATTGAAGAGGATACCAGAAAATGGAAAGATCTCCCTTGCTCTTGGATTGGGAGGATCAACATAGTAAAAATGGGAATTCTACCAAAGGCAATCTATAATTTCCTTGCAATCCCCATCAAGGTCCCATCAAAATTCTTCACAGATATTGAGAGAATAATAATCAACTTTATATGGAAAAAAAATCCAGGATAGCCAAAACAATCATATACAATAAAGGTACTTCAGGAGGCATTATCATCCCCAACTACAAACTCTATTACAGAGCTACAGTAATGAAAACAACTTGGTATTGGCACACACACACACACAAAATATGTTGACCAATGGAATTTTAACTCACAAACCTATGAACACCTGATTTTTGACAAAGGAGCTAAAAGTATACAATGGAAGAAAGAAAGCATCTTTAAGAAATGGTGCTGGCATAACTGGATGTCAACCTGTAGAAGAATGAAAATAGATCCATATCTATCAAAATGCACAAAACTCAAGTCCAAATGGATTAAAGACCTCAATATCAATCTGAACACACTGAACCTAATAGAAGAGAAAGTTGGAAGTATTCTACAACACATGGGCACAGGAGACCACTTCCCTATGTAGAAACCCAGTAGCACAGACAATAAGGGCAACATTGAATAAATGGGACCTCCTAAAACTGAGAAACTTTTGTAAAGCAAAGGACACTGTCATTAAGACAGAAAGGCAACCTACTGATTGGGAGAAGATCTTCACCTACCCTGCAATAGACCAAGGTCTGATTTCCAAACTATATAAAGAACTCAAGAAACTAGACTTTATAATGCCAATTAACCAAATTAAAAAATGGGGCACTGAACAGAGAATTCTCAACAGAAGAAGTTCAAATGGCCAAAAGACACTTAAGGTCTTGTTCAACCTCCTTAGTGATCAGAGAAATGCTAATCAAAACTACGTTGAGATACCATCTTACACCTGTCAGAATGGCTAAAATCAAAAACACCAATGATAGCATTTGTTGGGGAGGTTGTGGAGTAAGGGGAACACTCATCCATTGCTGGTGGGAATGCAAACATGTGCAACCACTTTGGAAATCAGTGTGGCCATTTCTCAGAAAATTCAGGATCAACCCACCTCAGGATCCAGCTATAGCACTCTTGGGAATATACCCAAGAGATGCCCTATCATACTACAAAAGCATTTGTTCAGCTATGCTCATAGCAGCATTATTTGTAATAGCCAGAACCTGGAAACAACCTAGATGCCCCTCAATGGAAGAATGGATGAAGAAAGTGTGGAATATATACGCATTAGAGTTCTACTCACTGGTAAAAAACAATGACATCTTGAATTTTGCATGCAAATGGATGGAAATTGAAAACACTATCCTGAGTGATGTAATCCATACCCAAAAAGATGAATATGTTGTGTCCTCACTCATTAGTGAATTCTAGCCATAAATAAAGGACATTGAGCCTATAATTTGTGATCCTAGAGAAGCTAAATAAGAAGGTGAACCCAAAGAAAAACATATAGTTTTCCTCCTGGATATTGGAAGGAGACAAAAATTGGAAACTGGTTTGTGGTTGTGGGGTTGGGATAAGGGGAGATGGGGAGAAAAAGTGAGAAGGGGAGGATGGGGAGAGCTTGTGGGAATGGGACGGTTGAGATGGAGGAAGGGGGGATATGGGTGCAGGGAAGTATATATCTTAATTAAGGGAGCCATTTTAGGGTTGGCAAGAGTCTTGACTCTAGAGGTGTTCCCAGGTGTCCATGGAGATGTCCACAGCTAAATTCTTGGGCAGCTGAGGAGGGGGAGATTGAAATTGCCCTATCCTATAGCCATACTGATGAATATCTTGCATATCACCATAGAACATTCATCTTGCGATGGATGAAGCTGAAGACAGAGAACCACATTGGAACACTGGACTGAGCTCCCAAGGTCCAAATGCAGAGCAGAAGGAGGCAGAAATGAGCAACGAAGTCAGGACCATGGGTGGTATGACTACTCACTGGGATTGTGGGGCTGATCTACTGGGAGCTCACCAAGGCCAGCTAATCTGGGACTGAAATAGCATGTGATCAAATGGGACTCTGAATGTGACAAACAAGGAGGACTGACTGAGAAGCCAAGGACAATGGCACTGGGTTTTGATCCTACTGCATGTACTGGCTTTGTGGGAGCCTAGTCTGGTTGGATGCTCACCTTCCTAGAACTGGATGGAGGAGAGAGGACCCTGGACTTCTCACAGGGCAGGAAACCTTGACTGCTCTTTGGACTGGAGGGGGAGGGGGAGGGGAATTAAGGAAGGGGGTAATGGAGGAAGGAGGTGGGGAATGTAGGGTCAGGGAGGAGGAGAGGAAGTGGAAATTTTTAATTAAAAATAAATAAATTTAAATAAAAAAGACACAGCTACACCACTCCTTGACAAATACCGAAAGGATACTCTGACATATCACAATGACTCTTGCTTAAGTAGCTTTTTACAAAATTTTCAGGGACTGGAAAAATTCTTCTCAATCAAAGAATGGATAAAAATGTGGCATATTTACACAATGGGATATTACTAAACTCTTTAAAAAGATGAGATCATGCAACTTGGAGGCAAAGGGATTGAACTAGAAATGATTATCCTGAGTGTTGTAAACCAAATCAGGAAAAACAACCATGATATGTACTCCCATATAAGTGTATATTTACTCCAAAATAAAGATGAGCATGCTACAATCCACAGATCCAAAGAAGCTAATGGGGCACATACAAATCTCACTGTGAAGTAGAAATAGAATAGATATTACTGGTAGACAGGGAGTGAGCCTGGGTTGGGTGTAAGTATGAGAAAAGCAGGAATCACATGGTGGAAAGATAGAGGGAAAGAGTGCTGTGAAAGACAACTGGAATCAGTGGCATCTCTGGCATGAACTAGAAACCTATTGCAATGGAAACTCCAAGGAATCTATGAGGGAGACCCTAGATAAGATTCCTCGGAGCAGGGAGTAGAGAGACTGAACTAGCCAATTCTTGTAACAAGGCAAGACTCCCATTGTCCCTAATTTAGCCACATAACTTAAAACCTACAATTCTCCCTGCCTTCAAGGAATGCTAGGGTAAAGATGGCACATAAATTATCAGAATATTCAAGCAAAGACTATACTAGTTTGAGACCCAAACCATGAGAGGAAGTTCACACATGAAAAATTTTGGAAGGTCAAAACCCAGAGGCTGGATAGCCCAGATACTTTTGATGAACAAAAGATGACTGGCAAAAATTTTCAATGAAATGTTTCCTAATAAAATTCTGCTATACTAATAGACTAGAGCCCAAAATAATTTTCAGCAGAGAGAATTCATCCAGCCATGGATAGAAGAGAATGCAGATATCCACAGGCAAACATAAGACTGACCTCAGGGAATTCTGTGAAAGGGGAAGGGGAAATGATTGTGGGAGATATTGATGTCCAGTACACCACAACTAAAACAATGTAATCAACTGGGATCATAGCAGTTCACAGAGACTGAACTCCCAAAGCTTGCATGGGATTGACCTAGACCCTCTGCACTTAGGTTACAGATGTGTAGCTTGATCTTCATATGAAACTCTTATCAGTGTTATCAGGGACTGTCTCAAATGGATATAGCTTTAGAGACCTTTTTGTCCTACTGGGTTGCCTTGTTCAATCTTAATAAGAGAAGAGTTGCCAGTGTTACTGCAACTTGATATATCATATCAGGCTGATATACATGGGAGTACAGTCCATTTCTGAAAAAAAGGAAAAAACATGGATAGGCAAAGAGAAGAGGTTAATAGAGGGATGGAAAAGAGAAGAGGGAACTAGGAGAAACTAAAATTGAGCTGAAAAAATAAATTAATTAACTTTTAAATAATGTTTAAAACCACCTTGATAATTTTTATGATAATCCTTCCTTCTAAAGATATTAGTTAAATCACCATCCTTAACTTAAGTACTTATCATTATAGTTCCTTTCAAACTTTGAACATGATATATCTCTGACTGTTTTAGGTTATTAAAAATACATTGAGTTGGCCGGGCGGTGGTGGCGCACGCCTTTAATCCCAGCACTTGGGAGGCAGAGGCAGGCAGATCTCTCTGAGTTCGAGACCAGCCTGGTCTACAAGAGCTAGTTCCAGGACAGGCTCCAAAGCTACAGAGAAACCCTGTCTCGAAAAACAAAAACAAAAACAAACAAAAAAAATACATTGAGTTGATAAATAAAAAGAACTTGTGAGTCATGTATGAGTACTGCACGGTCACAAGTCACTTATTCTCTATATTTTGAACAGCTGTACATAACTACATTAAACAATGCAGTATGGATTACAAAAACCCAGAGACAGATATTGGGGTTGAAGCTTAAGGTCAGCAAAGCAACCAAGCCTACAGAACTCTGACCTCTATGAAATCTTCAGACTCAAAAGAGAATGAGTTCCCATCTCATCCCAACTTATATTCCTCTCTACTCTTGGTATTAAATGCATGCACAACCCCTGCTCAGCCTCTATGGTTAAAAAGTGTGACTGCTGGGATTAAAGTGTGTGTC
The DNA here is from genome assembly GCF_903992535.2 of Arvicola amphibius. NCBI lineage: Eukaryota > Metazoa > Chordata > Mammalia > Rodentia > Cricetidae > Arvicola > Arvicola amphibius. The sequence continues at coordinate 76,578,784 of NC_052065.1, read as the reverse complement.
ATCACTATATGGCCTATATGGCTGAGCTTTGCACTCTGATCTTCAGACAAGCTTTATTTATTAAAACAGAAATCAAATACCAGTAGAAAACACTATCAGTGACATAAAGAAATTTATATGACCAGGTCTGAGAGTTGCCCATAATGACTGATATGCAGATATTAATTCAAAAGGAAGTTTGATTTTATTCTCATTTAGCAACAAAATAGTAGTAGTTTTACTTATGTGGCCCATGAACTCCTGAACTATGTGTTCTTGTACATATTTGCATTAACAATTATGTCTTCCTTTCTCCAAAGTTCAGGAACTGTTACAGAAGAGTAGGCAGAAAGATTGTAAGGGTAGTAGTCAGGGATATTCAGAGAAAACAGTGCCATCCGAGTATAACAATACTGCTACTCCTATGAACTTACATTATCTGTGGTTACCTGCACAAGAGTTGCTCAAGACCATGCTAGTTACTGTAGTTACTGTTAGTCCCACATTAACTTAAATGCTGTGCATAGTTGACAACTTCTTAGAAAGTCAGATTTCTTTAACTGTATGGCTCACTGTAAGTTGACCAAGTTAAAATGCATGACCCCCCCCCCCCTGTAGGCCCATATTTCAGTATGGCACAAGAGCCATAGGCCCCGTCTGAGGTGGTCAAGTAGCTTTGCAGACAAGCTGTCTCAGCCTAACAACAACCTGGATGTGCTGCTCCTATTTTCTTTTGTTATTAATGTAGATCACCTGAGGAGAGGTGTTGGCTGAAGCTGATCAGGATGTTTGGTGCTCCTTCCTTTTGTAATTTGGAGGATGTCTTATAGAGATGCTAATTCATGGCCTACGTGACAGCTAGGATACTGGCAAACAGGTGGATGTGGACTTGACAAAAGGCCATTCACCTCGTTACCTAGGATACAGCCTAATGTGTTTTCCCTGCTCAATTGTTGTGATGATATATAAAATGTTTGGAGAATAAATGGGGAGAGATCTTGCCCTTCAAGGATGACCATGCAAGCTGCATCTGATTACTCCTCGCGACTCCATTCCAGTCTAGTTAGGGAAAATAGTTATTTTGTTGGGGCCCACAGGGGCCTCGACACCCCCCCCACACACACACAAATATATGGACAGCAGATATTTGAGATAACAGATTAATGAAGTTTTAAAGGACATAAAGTTGTAGTATAAAAAGGTGGGAATTTGTCTAGGAAGAATCATGGGTAAATATGATAAAACTATTTTACAAAATTTTCAAACAACTAAAATAATTCTAAAAGTTCTAAATATTAAAACAGTTTGACAAAAATATCAATGATAAAATTTATAGATCCTGTGTAACCCCGCCGGCAGGGTCAGCTATTCAGGGTCCTCTGAAGGGGCGCTAACCTGCAAGACATGGGCTGAAGAAGAGGAATGGAGACCAAGCAAGATTCTATTGTCAAGGTCTCCATTTATTGGGGTGAACGTTACAGCTTATATACCTTTGAATGGGGTGGAGGTAGGGGTAGGCAGGAACTCTACCAGGGTAACTGAAGGTCATCAGCCAGCACCTGGTATAAGCCTAAGCATGTGATTCATTAACATTGGAGTAAGGGGTGGGTTCCCTTAATGGATAGCTCTCAAGATAGTTTGGGATGAGGGGTGGGATCTCCGTAAACATCCTTAGGGCAATGACCTCTGCTATCCCTGTAAGGACGATGGTCCCTGACAAATCTATCCTTAGGAAAATGGTCCCTGACAAATCCCCCTTCCTTTTATTAAGGAAGGCAGCTAATAAGTGGAGAGCACTGGTCAGAATCTAACCACATAGTCAGACCTATAGGAGAAGGGACTGGGACAAGGAGGACCCTTCTCTGGAGTGGAGTCTCCTATCCTCTCCTGGGAACAGAGGGGTGTCTTATGGGTAGTATTAATTATATTTTGGCCCTTAATGATGGCCTGTGATGAGGGCTCTTGTCTTAGGTCGAGTGGGTACCAGGTTTTTCTCCCCATTACCCATCATAGGGTTCCCAGGGCCCTGTCTTAGGTTGGGGGCGGTCCCGCCATCAGTTGCCCGTCCTTGAAGCTCCTCAAAAAGGTATCTAGCAAGACCAAAGTAAGCAGGTCTTTGAATGCAGGGTCCCTGTCTTAGGCTATGTGGAGGGCAATCCTCATCCCCTGACATCATGCCATGTTGAGCCGGCCTGTACGGCCTCTGTATGATGTGCTGTTCAGGGGAGGGTTCCACAATATTCCCGTCATTGGGCCTCTGCGAGGACTATTAATGAAAAGACTGCGAGGAGCTTCTTAAACAAAAGGTATAAAAGATATAATTTGGACACCAATGACTCCATCTCTGGACAAGAATAAAGGGTACCTTCCAAACCCAGTATTCACCTTTTAGTCTGACCTATGGTATAAACTCCTTCCTAAGTGTCTACTCCAACATACGATTACGAGTGCTGCTTGCCAAAAATTTTTTCCATGGATTCCAGGTTTGGGGTCTGTAGCAAAGGTAGAGAGACAGAATGCATGGTCCTCTCCCTGCAGTACTTTGTCTCACACCCGTTTTGCTGGTGTCTATGCCTATCGTGGACAGGCACACATATCTCTGGGTTTTATGTGGCAAAATCTAAAAATTTTTAACATATGCATTAAACCCAAACATTTTACAGGGTGTGTCAAACTTTTCCCAACATCTATAAGCAGTTACAAATATCATTAGGTCAATTCCAGTAAGAGTACAATGAGAGACATTGTTATATCAAAACACCACCAGTTCCAGTCTCTGAGCAACAGTTAAAATCTCTCTCTTTCCCCTTCTTAAGTGAAGAGGAGTTAAGATTTTAATCAAAATGAGTTTTGTGTCCCAAAGATTAAAACAGTCAGATGCTTAGTCTGCATCTTAGGCTAAAGCAAACAGGATTCAAACTGTAGAAAATTGTAGTCACCAATGGTCAGGTCATCTCAGCAGGGCATCTGTGTCTGCATCTTAGGTCTGGAAGCATCTCAGCGTTTGTGCTTCAGGGCAGGTGGGATTCCTGGGTGGGGTGAGCTGGATTCAGCTACCTGAAGCACACCTTGGCAATTATCTCAGCTGAATCTCTGGAGGCAGGATGTGTAGAGTGGCATAGCAGGTCCTGCTATCAGGCACTTCTCTCCCTGGGGGCAGGGAAGACTGGACCAAGGACTCTCCTCCAACTCTCTCTCCTCGAACTCCTCCAGGGGGTGACCACAGCTATGACATCAGGTCCAGCTTTATTTTCTTTCTGTGAAACAAGACATAAACATATCCTCGACCCCAAATATATATGGGTCGGGTTTTTTCTTATAATGCATTGCAAGGGCTTTTTTACCTTGCGTTAGTAAAGATCAGCTTGATGTTATCATGTCAGATCTGTTTGCATCAGGATCTGTTTGCAACTTTTTTAAGTTGCTTCCAAGGAGCCTTGGTATCATAAATACATGCATGGCCTTTTCCCCAAATAAGCACAGGGTCAGGGCCAGCCCAGACTCCCAACAGGGGGTCCTTCCATAGGGCTTGTGCATAAGTAGATTGGGTAGAAGGGTGCCACAATCTGTCCGCAGTGGACTGCCCTTGATTGTCCAAAGTTAGGAAATTAAGCACAAAGAGAGCATGAGCCAATACTGTCTTGGCATTGCCTTGTATGGGGTAAAGGGTCTCTTGTGCCATTAATTTAGAGATGGTATGCTTCACTAAAAAGGGATAGAAGGGCAAAACCTTGGATGAGGTAGCAGGCACATGTATCCAAAGAAGCGCTGCTCCTCTTGCCACAGGAGCCCTGATGGCATATAATCAGTGGCAAATGTCAATAGATAAAGGATTTTTTTCAGGATCAAAATATCCTGAGCCTTGTTGAGAGATAGCTTCTTTTACCCTTATAAGTGTGGCTTTAGCCTCTAATTTAAGACTTTAATATCTTAACTGGCAAAACTGGGAAGGTTTACCCAAAAGCAGAATTTTGCTTTTTCATAAAACTGTTGTTGAATAAGTTTTACACTTAATATACATTTTGCCATAGCTGTAATATACTGTACTTATACATTATTGTACACTTTACCTGTTTGAGTACCTGTTAGGCAGCTTCTTTAATCTTTCTATTGGAAATTGGCTCATTATTTTTTGTAAGAATTTTACCTATTGGCTCAATATCTCCCATAAGAATATTATAACTAGGGCTTTAATCATTGTATATCTAATTAAATGTTTGTAAGCTATCCTCCTTTTAAGTTGTAAGTCTGCCTAGCAGATAGGAAAATGGAAAAAAGGAAGCATTAACTAATGATTTGGGCCTCCTTAGACATCAGCATGTAGAAGAAGATAGATCCATATCCATCTCCATGTACAAAACTCAAGTTTAAATGAGTCAAAGGCCTCAACATATAAAAATTACATTGAACCTCACAGAGAAAAAATTAGAAGTATACTTTGTCACATCTTAAACATAGCCTCGGTGGCATATGAGAGAAACAATAAATTATATCTCCTGAATTGAGAAACTTTTGTATAACAAACATAATATCAGCCTATAGAATGGGAAAAGATTTTTACTTATCATAAACCCATTTCAAAAATATATGAAGAACTCAGGAAATTAGTTATCAAAAATTAATCCAATAAAAATATTTGTTACAGACATAAACTGAAAACTCTCAACAGACGAACTTAAAAATGACTAAGAGACATTTTAAAAAAAATGCTCAAACATAACATCCTTTAACCAGAGAAATGCAAACCAAAACTCTGAGATTTCATCTTATCCTTGTAAAAATGACCAAGATTAAAAATTATTACTAACAACTTATACTTAAGAAAATGTGGGTAAAGAAAAAACTCCATTGCTGGAAGTACAAACTAGCACAGCTGCTTTTGGATCATAGTATAGTTATTTTTTAAAATTAGGCAACTATCTACCTTGAAACTCAGCAATACCCCTTTTGGGCCTAAATACAAAAGTTATTTAACCATACCAAAAGGACATGTGCTCAGCTATGCTTACAGCAGAATTACTTTATAATAGTCAGAATCGGAAAACAACCCAAATGTATCTCTTTTACACCTAGGATAAATGAGACATCATCCTTTTAAATAGCCATAAATACCATAAAATATCTTGGAGTTACTCTAAGCAAGCAGGACAGAAGTTTGGGTCCTGTCATTTCTGTTTGTGAAGGGGTAAATGTTTTTTTTTTATTTTTAACCATTATCACTTGTTAGAGTATAACTCTGGCCCTTGATAAATTTAATAAGGCCTGAGTCTCAGCAGTCTACCCTGAAGCAACACCTGGCAGCAAGAAAGGACCACAAGCTGAGATAACTCGACTCCCACCCAAGAGCGGGCCAAACAAATGGAAAAACTTGTATGATAATAACTTTAACTCTTTTAAGAAAAAAAAATTTAAGACATTAGAAAATAAAAGATCTCCTATTTTCTTGGTAAAGTAGAAGAAACACAGCAAAAATGACAATCTCACTAAAAGCAATCTACAGATTCAGTGTAAATGTCCATTAAAAAACTATAGCAACATTTCTCACAGAACTCACAAAAACTTAGGATAGCCTAAACAATCTTAAAATCCTGTACAATCAAGGAACTTCAGAATGTATTACAATCTGACTTTAAACTTTACCACAGTACTGAAATCAATCCACCTTGGGTATAAATTCACCTGCCTACAAACAGCAGATTTTTGACAAAGAAGCAAAATTGTGAAATGGAAAAGAAGCATTTTAACTTGCTTATCTCAGAGGCTACCTTAATTTAAACCTGTCCTTTTTCCTTTAGCTGAAGCTGCGCCGCATGGCAGGGGATAGAACACAGGCTCATTTTACCTGTTAGACTGCCTTTCCGAGCTCTGGCGGGCGGATTTTTAACTATCTTTTTTATTTTAGCTTGTAAATCATAAAATTAGGAGAAGTTTTTGAATCCTCTCCTCTGTTCTATAGACTGTGTGAGGTTAAATTTACTCTCTAAACTTACTCTTGTTTCTGCTTGCCTTTTACCTGCAGGTGAGTTAGGTTAGCTGACTGTGTGCACGTGGCTCCTCACAAAAATCATTTTTTCTTTACCTTTTTTGTTCATTTAGCATGTAATAAAAGTTGCAATTCTACATCTATCACACTTACTGATTCTCAATAACTCTGCCATTGTTCCTGCTCCATTCTTACACCCTTTAGTTACCAACACATATAACTGAATACTTTTTCCTTATCCCCATTATAACTTATTTACAAAGTTTTACTCCCTATTTAACTTTTGTCCCGCTTTTCTACATTTCTTTCTCTATGCTACATCTCTAATAAGAGCCCAGTAACTGAGGATAGCCTTCAGCACGGGGTCACCATTTTTTAACATTTTACTAAGATCTTTCCCTACCTTAGATCTTTCCCTACCTTGTCCCAAGTCTGGGGGTGAATTCCTGGGCTGGTTAAAATTAACCAGGGGCATTTTTCATCTATAAAACAAAAGAATTCAGCTAAGTCTCTCTTTTTAAACTCTTACTCCTCTCTCCCTAAGTTACTGTTGAAATTCCTCTACGAATTTCTCTTCCTTTGGAAGCGATTGTCCCTTGTCCTATAGACGACAACGAACCTGCGCCTACCTCCGTCCTGCAGACCTGTCCGAGTATCACAGCTGGTCAGGACCTTATTTTCCTTCGTCCCGGGACTGCGCCTCGTCGTCCGGTTAGTTAGCCGTACTTCAGGGTCCCTGTTCAGGCGCCACTGTAACCCCGCCGGCAGGGTCAGCTATTCAGGGTCCTCTGAAGGGGCGCTAACCTGCAAGACATGGGCTGAAGAAGAGGAATGGAGACCAAGCAAGATTCTATTGTCAAGGTCTCCATTTATTGGGGTGAACGTTACAGCTTATATACCCTTGAATGGGGTGGAGGTAGGGGTAGGCAGGAACTCTACCAGGGTAACTGAAGGTCATCAGCCAGCACCTGGTATAAGCCTAAGCATGTGATTCATTAACATTGGAGTAAGGGGTGGGTTCCCTTAATGGATAGCTCTCAAGATAGTTTGGGATGAGGGGTGGGATCTCCGTAAACATCCTTAGGGCAATGACCTCTGCTATCCCTGTAAGGACGATGGTCCCTGACAAATCTATCCTTAGGAAAATGGTCCCTGACAATCCTGCTTCTTGAGGCAGAAAAATGGAAGCATAGTTCTTTACCACTGCCTCTTTCAGCACCTATTCCTTCCACTTTGACACATGCTACCCTATAGAAAGACTTCCTACCAGGTATCTCTCTGCCACCATATTTGAATAGGATCCAGATTTGGTAACAACAGCCAACATCTAAACAACAAAACACCTAGCTGGGTAGTGGTGGCACATTTCTTGAATCCTAGCACTCAGGCAGAAGAGGCAGCAAATTTCTGAGTTTGAGGTCAGTCTGGTATACAAGAGGTAGTTTCAGGACAGGCTCCAAAGCTACATAGAAAAATTGTCTTAAAATATGTAAAGGTAAATAAAAACAAAATACCCAATGCTCAATAAAGATAAGACTAATTATGAATGTGGTCAATGACCTAAAATATAATATGAATAAATTATTCAATGAAGAATTATAAATAAAAACAAACATTTGAATGAATTGATGAAAGAATTTTAGGAGGCAAAAATATTATTTCACAAAAGAAAACAATTACTAGAGACAATCACAATGAAAATAAAAACCCAGGGTGTCAAATTAAAGTGACAAATTTATGACTCAACAACAGACTAAAAGTTACATAAGAGAAAACTTCAGGACTAGAATATAAGATAGAAGAAATTGATAGACAAATCAAATGATATATTAATTCTAAAACAAAAAAAAAACCCATAAACTGTCAAGGAACTATTGGGCACTATGAAAAGACTAAACCTAGGAATGAAGGAAATAGAGAAAAGAGAATAAATTTAGGTCAAATGTACAGAAAATATTGTCAAGATCACACAAGAAATTTTACTCACCAGAAAGAAAAAAAAAATGTTTTTCAATGTATAAGTGGCACATAGAACAGAAGATGAATGGAGATAGAAAGGAAATTATTTCCAATATATAAAAATCAGAACATTAAAATAAAGAACAACGACTTCATATCAAAAGCTGAAAGAGAAAAATATCAAGTCACATACCAAGGCAGGTCCATTATTTACAGTGGAAATAATGAAAGCCAAAGGGACTTGAATGCATGCTCTCCAAGCTCTCAGAGACCATAAATATCTGTACAATGAGTAAAACAGCAAAATACCTAACACAATCATCAGAGAAAGAAAAAAATTCAATGCCAAATCCAAATTTTAGCAATTTCTAACCACTAATACAGCTCTACCAGTGGCATTAGGAAGAAAACTTGAACCTAAAGAAGTTGTTTAAATACAAAAGGATAAACAAAATAAATAATCCAAGAATAGTTAATCAAAAGAGGGAAGGAAGTGAAACCTCCACAAGAAAATAACTGAAATTAATAAACATAGCTCATTAATAACTCCCAATATGAATCATCTCAATTCTGCCCAATAAATACAGATAAGATTGTATTTGAAAACAGCACATTCCTTCTGCTGAAAAAAAATTATCATCAAAGACAGATATCACCTAAGAGTAAAATGACTGAAAAAGATATTGCAATGAAATATTCCTTAGAGTCAAGTTTGTTGTAACACCCGATTCTGTGTTACCCCCTCGGTACAGTTCACGCGCCACTGTACCTTAACGCGAGTCGGACAAGGGCCTGGAGATTGAAAGAACACACAAAGAGACCTGGGTCATTCGAAAGGAGATCAGCCGAATGCCGTTTATTTAGCCTTGGGGAAAATCTTATATACCCCACTCCTGCCCAAGGAATTCCACCCAGGCAAGTGGGAAATTACCATATCTAACTGCTGCACAAGGACTCCCACCTAGGCAGGTGGGAAATTACCATACCAACAATAGAGTCAACAATGCCCTACAACAAATCACCAGGCGGGGCAGAGGGAGCACAGGAACAAACAGGATGCTTAGTCATCTGACCAGAAACCGTCCTCAAGGTAAGCCCCAGGAACAAGGGCAGACCCGGGCCCTACAGTTTGTGTATACATTTTAATATCTGAAATAATAGACTTTAAATAAAAAAAAATAATCAGAGAAGATAAGGAAGGTCACTACATATTTAACAAAGAAAAAATCCACCAAGTAGAAATTACAATTCTAAACAATCATAAATCCATTACAATGGCACACACATTACTAAACTAGGCACCACTACAGCTAAAATCACATACTGAATTTAGCACAGTGATATTGGATTATCAGACTTGCATCAATAGACAGGTCATCAAAATTAAATGTAAATAGAAAAATACTGAAAGTAAATAAGATTATAAATAAATGGATCCATTTGACATGTACAAACCATTCCACACAAAAACACTAAAATGTATACTTTGCTGTAAAAATATCATCAAACTTTCTTCAAAAGCAAGTTTCAACAGCTATGAGAAAATTAAAGCAAAATTCTCCATTATTGATGACCACCATTAATTAAAGCTAGATATTAACAATTATAAAAATGACAAAAGCATACAAATTTATGGAAACTCAATAGCTCATTGTTAAAAAAATGAGTAAATACAGAGATTAGTCATAAATTTAAAAGTATTTTGAAGTTTATAAAAATAAAAAATTATATACACAAGCCTGTGGGATACAAATAAAAAATTTCTAAAAGGTCAATTCTTAGTACTAAGTGTCTAAAAGTATGGAAAGATCCAATATGTGTATCTTAATTATACATGTGAATGTTCTAGAAACACCCCCAAAAAACAATAATAGGCAAAAACTGTGGACAGAAACAAATAATCAAGCTCAAGCCTAAAACCAATGGTGTAGAATTAAAAATAATTATAATAATAGAGAATCAACAAAATGAAGTGTTCATTCTTTGAGAAAAAATTGAGATACCCATAGCCTCCTTAGCCAAATGTCAAAGAAATAATATCCAAATTAATAAAATAAAAAACTGAATATGAGAATATTATAAGAGATAGCAAGGAAACTTGGGGAATCATATAAAAACAAACAAAATTTTATACTAAACTGGAAAATCTAAAAAAATTACCCTCATAAGGGTAAACCAAGGTCAGATAAGCAATTTTAACAGACATATAACTCCTTGTGAAATAGAAATAGTATTTTAAATTTTACAGCTGGACACAGATACTGCCTTTATTGATCAGACAAAGAGGTGAGTGACTGGCCTTCCTGCTGTACAGCCCAGTCCCTAAGCTATAGGACCCAGGGTACACACTGTGACTCTCCCCTACTCATATCAGCACTACTAGGCTGTCATTAGGCAAGGTTCTTATGGGAAGGCTGCTTCACCACCAACCTCCATCGGACCCTGTAATCTGCAAATCTCACTTGACCCCCACAAATTTATCCATCCTTTGTAACCCCAGGGGCTCTTCGAGACACAGAAAATTCTTACATCTCTCAAATGAAGAGGTGATGAATGGCCTCCCTGATAGACAGCCCAATTCTTAGGCCCTAGAACCCATGGCACACCCCATGTTCTCCCCAGCCAATTACAGACATACCAGGCAGTAATCAAGCAAGGTTCTTCTGTGAAGGCCACTACTCCACCACCTCCACCTGTCCTTGTAATCTACAAATCTTACTCTGCCCCTGAAACCAACCATCCCCTGTAACTCAAATGACTGTCTGATACACAGACACCACCTGCACCTATGAGATAAGTAGCTGAGTAGCTGGCCTCCCAGTTGGACAGTCCTGTCTCTATGTTCTAGTCACCAGGGCATACCCTGTGCCCCTCTCTCACCCCTAACAGATTCACAAGCAAGACAAAATGAAAGGAGACTCTGGACAGGCATTTCTTCCATCAATTCCATTGGATCTTGCAAGTTTTAAGACACATTTCACCCCCTAAACACAAACTTCTACCATGTAATCAATCCATGTAGGCACAAACACTGCATGAATAGGTAATAAGAAGAGATAGGTAAACTTCATTGCAAGAATACATTAAAAACATACAGAGAAATATGGCATCACAAGAACCTAGTAGTTCTGTGACAGCAAGCCTGTCCAGTGTAGAAAGAGCAGGAGGAAATGACTGCCAAAATAATTTTATGAAGATAATGGAGAATCTTAAAGAGGAAATAAAAATATTCCTTTAATGAAATCAAAGAATAGACAAACAAAAATTTGAAGAAATTATTATATCTCTTAAAGAACATCAAGAAAACCAAGAAAAAACATTCAAGCAAGTGAAGGAACTAGTTCAAGACTAAAAAAATTAAAGTCAAGACAATAAAGAAAACATAAACTAAGTGAATTCTGGAAATGGAAAATCTGAGTAAATGAGCAGGAACTACAGATGCAAGCATAACTAACTGAATGAATGACATAGAATAGAGATTCTTAGATGCTGAAGTTACAATAGAGAAAATAGATTCATCAGTTAAAAAACAATTAAAGCCAATTTCATAGCATAAAACATCAAGAAAATCTGGGATGCCAGGTAATAACTAAACACAAGAATAATAGAAATAAAGACAAGAATACCAGCTCAAAGTCACAGAAAATATATACAACAAAATCAGAGAAAAATTCCAACATAAAGAAAAAAATGCCTGTGAAGATACAAGATACAAACTAACAAACAGACTGGACCAAAGGAAAAAAAAATCCCCTTACCAAATAATATTCAAAATATCAAATATACAGAATAAAAAAATAATATTAAGAGTTGCAAAAAATATCAAAGTAACATATAAAAGCACACCCATCATAATATCATCTGACATCTCAAGAAAGTTTCTGAAAGCCAGGAGTTACTGGACAGACACTATGTAAACGTGAAAAGGCCAAGGATACCAGCCATGAATACTAGATCCAACGAAACTGTCAGTCACCATAGATGGAGAAACCAAGATATTCCATGAAAAATAAAAGATATTTAAACAAGACTTAACTATAAATCCAGCCCCACAGAGAGCAGAGGAAAGAAAACTCCAACTTTAGGTACTTAGCTGCACTTACAAAATTACAGACAATAGAGAATTCCACATCATCAAATCCCAAAGAAAGAAAATACACACTATCCCCCTCCCCCCACAAACACATACTGTTTACATAGGTTTCTGTCCATCCTAGTCCTGCAGCTGCACAGTCCCAAGGGAACACACAGAGGTTTATATTAGCCATATAATGGTTGGCTTATTAGCTCATGCTTCTTATTAATGCTTTCTTACATCTCAAATTAGCCCATTATTCTGTTCTATGTTTGCCACATGGCTTGGTACCTTTTTCAGGAAGGCATTCTCACATTGTTTCCTCTGTGTCTGTGTGATGGCTGCTGACTATGCCTTTGGTCTTCCCAGAATTCTCCAGTTCTCATCACTCCACCTCTATTTCCTGCCTGGTTGTCCTGCCTAAACTTCCTACCTGGCTACTGACATATCAGCATTTTATTAAAATATAAGTGGCAGGGTACAGTTCATTGTCCCACAGTCCTTGTGCCATTTTCTCAAAACAGGAACTCTGGATTGAATCTCCTTTGTTTAGCTTTTCCCTTGACTATTATCTTTAACAACTTGTGACCAACATTATAAACAAAGGCAAGCATACATCATCCATTTTTTGGGAATGTGGGAAAAGTTTTCCAGGTTACTTACTGCTGATTGGGAGCACTGATAATCTTATGGGGGCCTAAAGAAAATTTTGAATTATGATCAAGTCCTGAATGAAATATTTTGTTAGGTTTGATCATCTCAGCCAGCAGTCTTGAAACTTTTCTGGATGCAGAACTCAAAGGAAACTTCAACAGAGGTCCTCTGAAATGTTGGATCATCTGGACCATCTGCTAGTATTGAAGATTCTTCAGGGGGTATTCCTTGATTAAACAAGGTTTTCCTTAGCCCAGAATGAATCCACAAACTGTCATTTCTCATGGAAACAAAAGAAAAATGTCTTCTCCAGAGTAACATAAAACATTTTGACTTAAATTTTGAAGTCAAGGCCTTTTCAAAATATATATGTTCAATTTATCCAGTAACATTTAAAATCAAATATTTTTAGCAGCTTTTGCTTCTTCCTCAGCCTTCAAATAATTTAAAAGACAACACAATAGCATACAGTATCCAGATTCTCTGTATGTTTTCCATCATTATGTGGATTTATTTTAAATTCTATTTCTTTAAATTTTACTTTTAATTTTTGGCTTTTTGAGACTAGGTTTCTCTGTATATCTTTGGATGTCCTGGCACTCACTCTGTAGACCACGTTGTTCTTGAACTCACAGAGATCTGCCAGGCCTCTGCTTTCCAAATTTTGGGATTATTAATTGTATTACAATTAATACAATTGAACAAGACACAGGTGGTTACTAATATATTATTTTGTATCTGTGAAAGTTTGCTTTGTTACCAAGTATGTGGTTAATTTTCAAGAAGGTTCCATGAGCTGCAGAGAAGAAGGTATATTCTTTCCTATTTGGGTGGAATGTTCTATAGATGTCTCTTAAGTCCATTTGTTTCATTACCTCCATTAATTCTTTTGATTCTCTGTTAGGTTTCTGTCTGATTGACCTGTCCATTGGTGAGAGAGGAGTGTTGAAATCTCCTACTATTAGTGTGTGTGGTTTGATGACTGCCTTGAGTTCTAGAAGTGTTTTTTTTTTTTTTTCTTAAGTGGGTGCTTTTATATTAGGGGCATAGATATTCAGGATTGAGACTTCATCCTGATGAGTTATTCCGGTTAGGAGTATAAAATGTCCCTTTCTATCTCTTCTGATTGATTTTAGTTCAAAGTCAATTTTGTTAGAAATTAATATGGCCACACCTGCTGGTTTCTTAGGTCCATTTGCTTGAAAAACCTTTTCCCAACACTTTACTCTGAGTAGATGTCTGCCTTTGTAGTTGAGGTGTGTTTCTTGTAAGCAGCAGAATGTTGGATCCTGTTTTCATATCCAATATCTTAGACTGTGCCTTTTTATAGGTGAATTGAGTCCATTGATATTCAGAGATATTAATGACCAGTGGTTGTTAACTCTGGTCATTTTTTTTTGTAGTAGAGTTTGTATGTTATGTTTCTTTGTGTTGTACTGGTCAGGGGTCACTAGATGACTGAGTTATTGTAGGCAGTGTTGGCATTTTAGGGTTCTTTGGGTTGTGATTTTCCTTCTATTACTTTCTTAAGGCTGGATTTGTGGCTATATATTGTTTAAATTTGTTTTTATCCTGAAATATTTTGTTTCCTCCATTGGCAGTGAATGATAGCTTGGCTGGGTATTGTAGTCTGGGCTTGCATCCTTGGTCACTTAGTTTCTGTAGTACCTCTATCCAGGACCTTCTGGCTTTCATGGTTTCCATAGAGAAGTCCAATATAAGTCTGATAGGGTTACCTTTATAAGTTACTTGACCTTTTTCCTTTGCAGCTCTTAATATTCTTTCTTTAATCTATATGTTTTGTGTTTTATTATATGGTGAGGGCAAGTTTTTTTATCTAGTTTATTCAGTGTTCTGTATGATTCTTGAACCTTCATAGGACTATCTTTCTTTATGTTGAGAAAGTTTTCTTCTATAATTTTGTTGAACATATTTTCTGGGCCTTCGATCTGTTATTCTACCCCTTCATCTACCCCTATTATTCTTAGGTTTGGTCTTTTTATTGTGTCCCAGATTTCCTGAATGCTTTGTGATGAGAATTTGTTGGATTTGCTGTTTTCTTTGATCACTGTGTTTATTTTCTCTATGGTATCTTCAGAATCTGAGATTCTTTCTTCTATCTCTTGTATTCTATTGGTTATGCTTGTTTCTGTAGTCTCTGTTCATTTACCTAGATTTTCCATATCCATCCGGCCCTTCGTTTATGTTTTCTTCTTTGCCTCCATTTCAGTTTTCAATTCTTGAACTGTTTCCATTACCTGTTTGATTGATTTTTCTTGGTTTTCCAGGGGATCATTTATGGATTTACTCATTTCTTCGAACTTTCTGTTATACTTCTCATCCATTTCTTTAAGGGAGTTTTTCATATCCTGTTTAAGGGACTCCATGGCTTTCATAATGTCATTTTTTCCCACTTCTTCTAGATTAGGGTGTTCAAGTCCTTCTGTTGTAAGATCGCTGGGTTCTGGTGTTTTCATGTTGTTTTTCAGATTGTTGGAGGAATTCTTGCCTTAGCGCCTGCCTATCTCTTTCTTCAAATGCTCTCCAATAGTTCTTCTGGTACAGGATTATGGCCCTTGTTGGCCAGGGACCCTTCTGATGGATCTTCTGTTACAGGATAAGGGCTCCTTGTTGGGTACAGCTCTGCTGGGTCTTCTGTTACTGGATATGGGTTCTTTGCTGGGCAGGTATCTCAGACAAAAGGCCCAGCTCGCCTTGCAAGCTGAGTGAAACAGAGGATCTCCAACCACTCACCACCGGGTCCCAGCCCCAATACGGGCCAAGCAGGGGCCTCTTGTGGCCCTGAAGGAGTGGAGGGGTTCCTTAGGGATGCTGGGATGGGATAGGAAGTGAAAGGCAGTAGCCATAGGGAGAAACCCCTGCAGAGTGACCGGAAATATTAGGGGGTCGATGAATGTCTGTGCTCATTGTCTCAGGCTTCTGCAGCCCGTTGGTCGGAAATACACTCACCCCTCTGCTGAGTCTTCTGTTACTGGATATTGGCACCTTGCTGGGCAGGTATCTCTGACAAAAGGCCCAGATCACCACCAGCACTTGTATCTAGTAATTTTTCGATTATTATGTAATTTATATGCACTTTTAGCTTTGGTCTTTGATCATTTATTAAAGTCTGCCTAAATATATGCTTCCTATTTTCTGTTGGAATTTTTGATTCATCCTTGATGTTCATTCCATCATCCAGAACAGCATGCTTTTCAACAGCAGGCACTAGATTTTATAAATTTCCTGGTGTGACATATCCTCCATAGTCACTGGGCATGAATGGTCCATGTTTGACTTGTGGATCTTCAAGAGACTCCTCAAGGAGTTTCCCAACACTATCAGGTTACCCTGTCTTTCTTTTCTTGATCTACATTCATTGGTCAAATGTTAGTCTTTGGTACTTCTACATAATCCAGAAGATTGAAAACTTCTAGTTTTGTCAGTACTAGAGGAGACATTATTTCTAAGAATTCCTGATCTACAATCTCTTCTTAAACGTCCTATACTACCACAATTAATACATTTGGCATTTTGGTGTCTCGCCATATGTTTGGAAATTGCTTTTCTTACCAAAGGCTCAGTATTATATTCATATATCCCAATGTTCATTGTATTCACAATCTGTTCATCCATTGGTGTTGATCTAACATTTAAAGGTCCAAGTACCGTTTTTCATTACAAGTTGAAATTTTTAAAAGACAGAGATGCAAAAAAAACTATCTAACTTCTGGGTCTCCTATTCCTATTTGTATAACCTTAGTTAATCTTTGTAAAAAATAACTCAAGTGTTTTCTCTGGTCCTGTTTTACTCTGGTATATTCATTTTCCTAGTTCTTGAATTCTGTCCCAGGCATTTAAGGCTGTTGTGTGGTGTATGGACAAGATGTTTTCATTGTAAAGACCTTGATCCTGTGAGTCAGAATAAGTATCCTTACCAAGCATTTGATCTAGAGAAACCTCAAATTCTTTTGTTTATCCCTGTTGTTCAATTTTTTGCCTCTTTTCACCAATAGCATTTCCCCAATAGTTGTGTGTTATCTTCCAGACCACCTCAACTAACTGATGGCAATCATGTGGGGTGACCTTATTGCTGAAAGTCTGTCTTTACCAGCTTCCTAACAAACTGTGACTGTAAGCCATAAACTCATACTTCTAGCTTAATATTTTTTTAGATCATGCATACTTATTGCCACGGACCGCCTCTCATGGAGACCACCGACCGCGGGTCAGGTGAAGGCTAGGAGAAATCAGGAATCGGTGAGGAAATGACAGACAGACACACTCAATAAGGTTGAATATGCTGCTGCAAATTTACTGAAGTTCAAGCATCAGTTTTATAGGATCACAGAAGGAAGTTGGCAAACAAATTACATGAGAAGAATGATTATAGGCAATAATCAAAAGCTTTACATGAGAAAAATTGATTACAGACAATTGATTGTTTCCAGTATGTCTTGTGGTTAGGGCCAGGTGAGCAGAGCTCTTCTTTGAAATCCATCTCACACCATTAACCAACTGCTTTCTCATAGCTCTAAATCATATCTGTTCTCATGGTAACCCCAAACACCATTCTTTAGTGTTTTACTCCCAAGTCTTGCTTCAATAGTGAATAATTGGTTTCTTAATGTCAAGAATCCTGCCTTTCTCTCTTATCTAAAATGCACCTGGGGTTTCTCATTCTGGCTAGCCTCTCCTATCTTGAGCTCCTTTTGTTCTAGGGTATCCATAAGTTTTCCCAGAGAGCGAGCCAGAGTCCAATATGCCTCAGTAGTTTGATTATTATTATTGGTAATGTCCTGGAACTTCTTGATCTGCTGGCAAGATAAAAGCACTACACAGAAACAAAGAAGGAACAGAAAGCTCAATACAGCGCCAGGAAGGCGAGTTTGCTGATCCGTAATCATGACTGTGGCTGATTGCCAGGGAACCGCCTGGGGCTCAGCTCCTGGGAGCGCAGACCCCAACCCTTCAGCATCGTTTCACCTTAGCGGCATTTTTCTGCTACACAGGCATGACAGCCGTGGGCGTAGCACTTATAAGTAGCCATCTACATATTTTGGATACTTTTGGCCATTTAGATGTTAACACTTTCTAAGAGGTGATTACAAGGTATGTAGCTAACATCCTGGGTAAGTCATCTCTGGCTCTGACACATATTGGCCAGGCTAAATCCTGTCCTTGTACCTTCTCTCCCTGTAAATCAGCTCCGATAATTTCCTCAATCATGTCAAAACATTTTACTACTGTCTTTTTATAATGCCTGAATCTATTTGCTGTTATATATTTCCACTGATTTATTTGTAGCACATAGCCTCTAGTCCTCATTCCGCACATGTAATTCTAAAGTATAAAAAAATTTCCTTTAAAGATAACATCTCTTCCTTGGACATTATTTGGATAGCATGCAGATTGCCATCTTGGAGAGATACTCTATCGGTTAACCTATCATAAATTTTATCAGATTTTGATTGTCAAATTCAACAGTATGAATTATTTCAGATAATTTTTCAGTACCCTTTGATATGTATTGAGTTTTATTTGTAAAATTAATGTTATTCTTTTCATTGGTATTATTTTTTTCCTCTAGCAGTTCATTATGTGTCTGTAAAGACAGTATCGTTTCAAAATTGCCTCATTTTTGGCTATTTTATCAAACTATTTTCCTAAGAATACAATATGAAAAAGAAAGGTAAGTCCCAATATCCAATAAATGGATGTATCAGAATAATCCCATAAGCTATGCAGAATATCATCCATAGTAAGAAGGTTATTACATACCTGAATGATAATATTGTAATAAGTTATATAACTTTAAAATGTATTAATTTACTTATTTTGCTATATTTCAGTAAAATATTATAGGTGTAATAATCTTCATTGACCAGCATGTGTCATGATTGCAGCCACATGTCTGGGAGATGCAACTAGCAACAACTAGAGACTGTTGATACCACTTTGGTTCCATGTGTTGGTTCCTGGTTACATAATGACAAATATGATTTGCTTCACAAATTTAAAGCAATTAAATAAATTCCATACACAGAGAGATTTTTTTTTGGTGACCAGAATATCCAGGAGCTCAGAGCTCATGAGCATGGAACACAAGCCAGAAGCTGCACAAATTATAGTGTGGCAGGGGAAGCACGTATGAGCCTACTGTGCAGTAACTCCAGAATTTTGGCAAAAAGAAAAAAAAAAAAACTTTGTAGGTGAAATCAGGACAGGCAGGCATGGGGTGGGAGATCTTCTGAGCCATGGAACTTTTGAGCTTTTTGGGCTGGTATTGTTAGGCATGGAGTTGAGATCCATGTGGGTTCCAGATGATGAAGGATGATATAAAATAATCATCGACTAGCTCAAGATTAAGTATAATAAAGTGTTATTTATTTAGGGTAAGACTCACAGAACACAATCCTCTGCATGAATGAGGAACAGGAACATAATTCAGAGGCTGGAAGAGAGAGAAAGAGGAGAGAGAGAGAGAGAGAGAGAGAGAGAGAGAGAGAGAACATGTGCTTTATGTTGGCATTTATAGTATAAGAGGCCACACCCAAGTGGCCTGGGATCTTAAATGCTACTGGCTAAAGGAGATCCCACAGCACAGTGTGGATGTAAGCTTCTAACATATTGAGAATGAACATTAAACGATGTTTTCATTTTCTATTTCCTTTTTTTCTTTTTTTTTTCTTTTTTTTCTTTTTTTTTCTTTTTTTCTTTTTTTTTTCTATTTCCTTTTATATGAGCTATGACTAGAAGGTTCCCACCACATTTAGGGTAGGTCTTCTGCTTTAATAATATAATCCAGAAAATCCCTTACAGGAATTTCCAGGGGATTGTGTTTTAGTTGAGTTCAGATGCCATGAAATTGACTAACAAGATTAAGAGTTTGGCATGATATTAGGAAAACAATGTTGTAAGTTAGGATGAAATAGTCATCTAATGTATAGCATACCTTTAATGGTTATTAAGGTTGAGCTTCTTAGTGGATTTTTTTTACAAATAATTTAAAATTGTATCCTTCTTTTGATACTAAGATGTTGTAATTACTATCATATATCAGTTCATACTTCAGTTAAAAAACACAAAATGAACACTGTCTTTGCTCCTGCATGAATGTTTGTTTGTACACAAGATCAAACTACTATTAGGTTAAGCATTAAGTGAAATAACATTTTGGAACACAAGAAATTAGCATAAGCTTACTTTGGGAAACAGGCTCAGAGAAACAGAACAGTCAATTCAAATTCCTGAGTGAAAACAGTTTAGAAAGTTAAAATAAAGGGGACAGGGTCTGGCAAATCTGACTATACCTGAGATAAATAGGAACAAATAAGTGATAGTATACTACAAAAGCTAAATCATTTATCTTAAATGCCAAAAAGTATTTATTTTAATTTTAAATACATAAATATCATTAAGCATTTTCTAAATTACCCCATTTTGACAAATTTGAGGTTTAATATTCATCAGAAATATGAAAAAAACTAAGTTGAGTTCCAAGAGAAAAATCTTAAGTATTTCAGAGTAATTTTAGATCCATGGCATAATATAATTAAAATTACACAAATTGTGACAATTATATAGAAGTGGAAAGAAACTAGAACTTATGTCACAAATTTATCTAAGTGGGACACAAGACACTAAAAAAGTAATTTGTAAAAAAGAAAATATGTAACTGACAAGTAAATAAAAATTTATGAGATAAAAGTGCTGTGATAACTTAAACAAATGTTTAATGAATCTTTGAAGTAGTATTACTAGTTAATATTATAACTTTCATTATATATTATATCTAAAAATACAATTTAGGCCCATATTAGTATGATACAATTGTCCTAACATTTTATAAAGGGAAAGATAAGAAAAAAGTCTATAAAATGAATATTGCAGTAAACTTTTAGTTTATTGAGAAATTCATAAAACTAAATTCCTTGTTCTTGCTACTATCCACCTTCTTTGAAATACAGAAAAATAAATGGAGGAAAGGCCAAAGTATTCAAACTTCTGATACATTTAGCACAGTTAAAAATAACCATTCTCTTTCTGTATTGCATCTTACATAATGGGCCCCTATATTCTGTCAAGAAATTTCCAATTATAATTTGCAAACACTGGCTGCATCTTTGTAAGCCTGATATTCAGGTTATTCAATGTTCTTTCATTAAAAATTCAACAATGTTAGCCTCACTTTGGCATGCTTTAAGCAATGAAGTTTTACTAGTCACTGCTATAATCCTACACAGTTCAGAGAA
Organism: Arvicola amphibius; assembly: GCF_903992535.2. Taxonomy (NCBI): domain Eukaryota; kingdom Metazoa; phylum Chordata; class Mammalia; order Rodentia; family Cricetidae; genus Arvicola; species Arvicola amphibius. The sequence goes on along the minus strand of NC_052065.1, from coordinate 76,557,879 downwards.
AAAAGAAAACACGCTGTTTAGTGAAATTTGCCTAAAGTAGAAGAAACCACTTTTCATGACATGAGGGCAAAAGGGTTTGGTATAAAAAAGCTGCAGACAATTATAAGAGTCAAAACTCGATCATCAGAGCAACCAGCAATGCCACAAGCACCTACTTAAAGCCTACAGAAGTATAGAGGAAACTAATTTAAGGTAATTAATTGTCAAATGAGAGTTTCCAATTATTATAAGGACAAACAAAAATTCCATAGTAAAACTTATATTTATATATTCTTTTAAAGCTCTAGGAGGATAATAAGAAAATATTAATATGTCAAAACTAGTTTAAAAACATTGCTGATTCTTAATAAAATATTTAAATTATGTCTTACAAGATAATTCTGTTCCCAAAGAAAATAAATAATACATGGCTATAGAGACAAATACAAAACACAATTAAGAGAAAATAAAATAAAACCTATACTTGTGGAAAACTTTTGGTAGTGTTAGTTATACTTGCTTTATATTTGACCCTTTTTTGCAATCCAGTGTTCTTAGAAATCTTTTAAAACAGTTGATACACTCTTTTGTTGAAAGTGAGAGGATGGTGAGCTAAAAATGTCTATTGAAAAACACTTCCTGGGGTTTAGGTTTATTGTTTGGTCTCTGAAAAGTGTGTGATGCAACAGTTGTCTGAATTCCCTGTTCCTTTGCTAGGAGGTCAGAGGCTCCAGTAAGATGTCTAATGTGACCAAAAAAGAAGAGAAAAAAATATTTGGCCTGCAATAATGATTTCTGCCACTGTGTATTCTACACACAACTTACTGAGAGTTTTTATATAGATCTGTCTGTCTATGTGTGCAAATTTGAGTGTTTAAAATCTCTCTGTCAATAATCTGCCCATAGCTACAAAAGCACGGCCACTGTACTACAAGTTTACTTTATTTCCAAATGCCTAAAGACTTTCTCAGTTACTAGGGCCTTGTTTATGCAAATCACATGTGCCAAGCACAGTATATTCTAAAATTTGTCAACATTCAATGATTGACATAAAACAATATAAGCCCGAATACCTTTTCCAATTCCTATGAGAAAATACTGAGGATCTTATTATCCATGTATTGAGTGAAGTCCAGATTAATAAATGTGAGAATATTTTACCTTTATTATATGCTTTGTAAGTGTGGTGGTATGAATGAGAAATCTCCCACATACTCACTCTCATTTGAACATGACACTGGTGACACTCTGGGGGAGCTTTAGGTGTTGCAGCATTGTGGGAGGAAGAGCATCTCTAGGGAGTGTTTTCCTTGCCCAGTATCTAGCTTTCTCTCTCTGTTTGGAAATTACAGTACAAGAAGTAAGCTCTCTGATTTTTGTTTATCTCACCATACCTGATTTTTGTTGTAATTCCACTGTTTTCCTAAAATGAACTTATACATCTTGAAAAATAAGCCAAAACAAACACTGTTTTATATAAGTTGCAATAGACACAGCAGTTTATCACAGCAACAGAAAGGCAACTAATAAAATACATGTTTTTGGAGATTGCCTGCTAACCAACTTATATTCAAATCTGAGAGTTCCTCTTTGATGGAGGATTCTCATTGGTTAATAAACAAACTGCCGTGGCTTGTTGATAGGGCAGTATTTAGATAGGTGGAGTAGACAGAACAGGAAGAAGGAAGTGAGGTAGATGGCTCAGACAATTGCTCTGCCTCTCCTCTCTGGGGCAGATGCCATGCCTCTCCTCTCTCAGCGAGTCACCATGAGGCCAGCCACCAGGTCAGACATGCTGAATCTTTCCCAGTAAGACACCACTTTGTGGTGTTACACAGATTATTCGAAATGGGTTAGTCAAGATGTGAGTAAGAAGCTGAAACTAATGGGCCAGGCAGTGTTTAAATTAATATAGTTTGTGTGTTGTTATTTAGGGGCATAAACCAGGAGCAGGGCGGTGGGCACACGGCCCACAGCTCCACACTACACCTCTTAAAATAAATCCAAATTAAAGAAGAAAATAAAGGGAATGGTAAGTGAGATACATTTCTAACTACTGTATTTTAAGGAAGAAGGGAATGACTAAAAACTGCCAAAACAAGAGTATTACATATAAGAATGAAAAAATATTTATTCTTAACAATTTTCTCTTCTAATGAGAAAATTGCGTGTTCAAATAAAAAAAGTCTCCTGAAACTAAAAAGATTTTTCCATGCACAGTTAACATTTAAAAAATATAAGAGTAGTTAGTCCTAACTGAGATGTACTTTAAGTGTAAAATATGCACTATAAATCTTTTTTGTGGGTGTGAAAATCTTTTTTTTTAAAAAAAAATGTTTTATTATTAAAAATTTCTGACTCCTCCCCACCTCCAAATTCCCCCCACTTCCCTCCCCCTCCCTCTCCAGTCCAAAGAGCAGTCAGAATTCCCTGCCCTGTGGGAAGTCCAAGGTCCTCCCCCCTACATCCAGGTCTAGGAAGGTGAGCATCCAAGCAGACTAGGTTCTCAAAAAGCCAGTACATGCAGTAGGATCAAACCCAGTGCCATTGTCCTTGGCTTCTTAGTCAGCCCTCATTGTCCACCACGTCCAGAGAGTCCGGTTTGATCCCATGCTTTTTCAGTCCCAGTCGAGCTGACCTTGGTGAGCTCCCATTAGATCAGCCCCACTGTCTCTGTGGGTGGGCACATCCCTAGCAGTCCTGACTTCTTTGCTCAGGTTCTCCCTACTTCAGCTCCTCATTTGGGCCTTGATAGCTCAGTCCAGCGCTCCAATGAGGGTCTCCGAATCTATCTCCATCCATTGCCAGTTGAAGCTTCTATGGTGATATGCAATATATTCATCAGTATGGCTATAGGAAAGGGCCATTTCAGGCTCCCTCTCCTCAGCTGCCCAAGGAACTAGCTGGGGACATCTCCATGGATAACTGGGAACGCCTCTAGAGTGAAGTCTCTTACCAACTCTAAAATGACTCCCTTAATTAAGATATCTTCTTCTCTGCTCCCCTTTCCATACTTTCTCCATCTCAACCATCCCATTCCCCCAGAGTCTTCCCATCCACCCCTCCTCACTTTTCTCTCCCCATCTCTCCATCTCCCCTTACCCCTACCCTATACCCACCACCTAGTTTCCAATTTTTGCCTGGCAATCTTGTCTCCTTCCAATATTTAGGAGGATAATTATATGTTTATCTTTGGGTTCACCTTCTTATTTAGCTTCTATAGGACCACGAATTATAGGCTCACTGACCTTTATTTATGTCTAGAATCAACTTATGAGTAAGTACATACCAAATTCATCTTTTTGGGTCTGGGTCACCTCACTCAGAATAGTGTTTTCTATTTCCATTCATTTGCATGCAAAGTTCAAGATAATCATTGTATTTTTACCACTGAATAGTACTCTATTGTGTATATATTCCACACTTTCTTTATCCATTCTTCCATTGAAGGGTATATAGGTTGTTTTCAGGTTCTGGCTATTACAAAAAATGCTGCTATGAACATAGTTGAACAAATGCTTTTGTAGTATGATTAGGCATCCCTTGGGCATATTCATGATAGAAGTATTGCTGGATCCTGGGGTAGGTTGATTTCCAATTTCCAGAGAAACCACCACACTGATTTCCAAAGTAGCTGCACAAGTTTGCATTCCCACCAGCAGTGGATGAGAGTACCCCTTACTCCACATCCTCTCCAGCAAAGGCTATCATTAGTGTTTTTGATTTTAGCCATTCTTACAGGTGTAAGATGATGGTATCTCAAAGTTGTTTTTATTCATATTTCCCTGATCGCTAATGAGGTTGAGCATGACCTTAAGTGTCTTTTGGCCATTTGAACTTCTTCTGTTGAGAATTCTCTGCTCAGTTCAGTGCCCCATTTTATAACAGGGTTAATTAGCATTTTAAAGTCTAGTTTCTTGAGTTCTTTATATATTTTGGAGATCAGAACTTTGTCTGTTATGGGGTTGGTGAAGATCTTCTCCCAGTCAGTAGGTAGCCCTTTTGTCTTAATTACAGTGTCCTTTGCTTTACAGAAGCTTCTCAGTTTCAGGAGGTCCCATTTATTCAATGTTGCCATTAATGTCTGTGTTGCTGGGGTTGTACATAGGAAGTGGCCTCCTGTGCCCATTTGTTGTAGAGTACTTCCCACTTTCTCTTCTATCAGTTTCAGTGTGTTCAGATTGATATTGAAGTATTGAAGTCTTTAAGCCATTTGAACTTGAGTTTTGTGCATGGTGATAGATATGGATCTATTTTCATTCTTCTACAGGTTGACATCCAGTTATACCAGGACCATTTGTTGAAGATGCTTTCTTTCTTCCATTGTATACTTTTAGCTCCTTTATCTAAAATCAGGTGTTCATAGGTTTGTGGGTTAATATCCAGGTCTTATATCCAATTCCATAGGTCGACTTTTCTGTTTTTATGCCAATACCGAGCTGTTTTCAATACTGTAGCTCTGTAATAGAGTTTGAAGTCAGGGATGGTAATGCCTCCAGAAGTTCCTTTATTGTATAAGATTGTTTTGGCTATCCAGGGTTTTTTATTTTCCATATAAAGCTGATTATTGTTCTCTCAAGGTCTGTGAAGAATTTTGATGGGGATTACATTGAATCTATAGATTGCTTTTGGTAGAATTGCCATTTTTACTATGTTGATCTTTCCAATCCAAGATCAAGGGATATCCTTCCATTTTCTGGTATACTTTTCCATTTTCTTTCTTCAAAGAATTAAAGTTTTGTCACATGGATCTTTCACTTCGTTGGTTAGAGTTACCCCAAGATACTCTATACTATTTGTGGCTATCTTGAAATGTGATGCTTCTATGATTTCTCTCTCTGCTTCTTTATCCTTTATACATAGGAGGACAACTGATTTTTTGAAGTTGATCTTGTATCCTGCCACATACTAAAGGTGTTTATCAGCTCTAGGAGATCTTTGGTAGAGTTTTTGGGGTCAGGTATGTACACTATCATATCATCTGCCAATAACGAAAGTTAAACGTCTTCCTTTCCAATTTGAATCCTCTTGATCTCCTTATGCTGTCTTATTGCTATTGCAAGAACTTCCAGCACTATATTGAAGATAAATGGAGAGAGTGGACAGCCTTGTGTTCCTGATTTTAGTTGAATGGCTTTGAGTTTCTATCCATTTAGTTTGATGTTAGCTGTTGGCTTGCTGTAAATAGCCTTTATTATATTTAGATATAAACCCATTATTCCTAATCTCTCCAAGACCTTTAACATAAAGGGGTGTTGAATTTTGTCAAATGCTTTTTCAGCATCTAATGAAATGATCATATATTTTTTTCTTTCAGTTTATTTACATGATGGATTACATTGATATATTTGTGTATGTAGAGCCAGCCCTGCATTTCTAGGATGAAGCCTACTTGATCATAATGGATATTTTTTCTAATGTGTTCTTGGATTCGGTTTGCCAGTATTTTATTGAGAATTTTTGCATCAATGGTCATGAGTGAGATTGGCCTGCAATGCTCTTTCTTGGTTGAGTCTTTGTGTGGTTTTGGTATCAGGGTAACTGTGGCTTCATAAAAGGAATTTGGAAATTACTCTCTCTTTCTATATTGTGAAGTACATTAAGGAGTATAGGTATTAGCTCTTCTTGGATGCTCTGGTATAATTCTGCATTGTTACTGTCTGGTCCTGTGCTTTTTTTGGTTAGGAGGTTTTTGATAACAGCTTCTAATTCTTCATGACTAACAGGTCTATTTAGACTGTTCACCTGATTTTGGTTTAACTTTGGTATATGATACTTATCTAAAAAAAATGTCTATTTCTTTTACATTTCCAATTTTGTGGCATACAGGCTTTTGTAGTAAAATCTAGTGATTCTCCGAATTTCCTCTGTGTCTGTGATAATGTCGCCCTTTTCATTTGTAGTCTTATTAATTTGCATGTTGTCTCTCTGCTGTTTGATTAGTTTGGATAGGGGTTTATCAATCTTGTTGATTTTCTTCAAGAACAAGCTTTTTTTTCATTGATTCTTTGGATTGTTTACTGTGTTTCTATTTTGTTGATTTCCGCCCTCAGTTTGATTATTTCCAGTCTTGTACTCCTCCTTGGTATGTCTGCTTCTTTTTTTTTCTAGAGCTTTCGGGTGTGCTGTTAAGCCTTGAATGTTTGTTTTCTCTCTTTTAGTGCTATGAACTTTCCTCTTAGCACTGCTTTCATTGTGTCCCATAGGTTTGAGTATGTTGTATCTTTCTTTTCATTAAATTCCAGGAAGACTTTAATTTCTTTCTTTATTTCTTCCTTGACCCAGGAGTGATTCAGTAGTTGACTGTTCAGTTTGCATGAGTGTGTAGGCTTTCTGGGGATAGCATTGTTGTTGAATTCTAGCTTTAATCCATGGTGATCCAACAAGACACAAGTGGTTACTCATATTTTTTGTACCTGTGAAAGTTTGCTTTGTTACCGAGTATGTGGTCAATTTTTGAGAAGGTTATTGGAGCTGCAGAGAAGAAGGTATATTCTTTCCTATTTGGGTAGAATGTTCTATAGATGTCTGTTAAGTCCATTTGATTCATTACTTCCATTAATTCTCTTATTTCTCTGTTAGATTTCTGTCTGATTGACCTGTCCATTGGTGAGAGAGGAGTGTTGAAGTCTCCTACTATTAGTGTGTGTGATTTGATGACTGCCTTGAGTTCTAGAAGTGTTTCTTTTACATAAGTGGGTGCTATTATATTAGGGGCATAGATATTCAAGATTGAGTATTCATCCTGATGAATTATTCCTGTTATGAGTATAAAATGTCCATCTCCATCTCTTCTGCCTGAATTATTTTGAAGTCAATTCTCATTGAAATTAATATGGCCACACCTGCCGTTTTCTTAATTCCATTTGCTTGAAAACCCTTTTTCCCAACCCTTTACTCTGAGTAGATGTCTGTCTTTGTGGTGTTGAGGTGTGTTTCTTGTAAGCAGCAGAATATTGTATCCTATTTTCATATCCAATCTCTTAGTCTGTGGTTTTTTAGATATTAAATAATACTAATGACCAGTGCTTGTTGAATCAGGTTTTTTTTTCTTTTTTGGGCAGTAGAGTTTGTGTGTTTCCCTTCTTTGAGTTGTGCTTGTGAAGGATCGCTAGATGTCTGAGTTATTGTAGGCAGTGTTGGCAATGTTCTATTTTTTGGGTTGTGATTTTCCTTTTATTCCTTTCTGTAAGTCTGGATTTGTGGCTATATACTATATATTGTTTAAATTTGTTTTTATCCTGGAATATTTTGTTTTCCCCATTGATAGTTAATGATAGCTTGGCTGGGTATAGTAGTCTGGGCTTGCATCCATGGTCTCTTAGTTTCTGCAATGCCTCTATCCAGGACCTTCTGGCTTCCATCGTTTCCATAGAGAAGTCCGCTGTAAGTCTGATAGGTTTACCTTTATAAGTTACTTAACCTTTTTCCTTTGCAGCTCTTAATATTTTTTCTTTAATCTCTATGTTTTGTGTTTTCATTATTATATGGTGAGGGGATTTTTTTTTTTTTGATCCAGTCTATTCAGTGTTCTGTATGATTCTTGAACCTTCATAGGAATATCTTTCTTAAGGTTGGGAAAGTTTTTTTTTTCCATAATTTTGTTGAATATATTTTCTATGCCTTTGATCTGTAATTCTTCTCCTTCATCTACCCCTATTATTCTTAGGTTTGGTCTTTTTATAGTGTCCCAGATTTCCTGAATGTTTTGTGATGAGAATTTGTTGGATTTGCTCTTTTCTTTGATTACTGCATTTATTTTCTCTATGGTATCGTCAGAATCTGAGATTCTTTCTTCTATCTCTTGTATTCATTCGTTATGCTTGTTTCTGTAGTCTCTGTTCATTTACCTAGATTTTCCATATCCATCCGGCCCTTCGTTTATGTTTTCTTCTTTGCCTCCATTTCAGTTTTCAATTCTTGAACTGTTTCCATTACCTGTTTGATTGATTTTTCTTGGTTTTCCAGGGGATCATTTATGGATTTACTCATTTCTTCGAACTTTCTGTTATACTTCTCATCCATTTCTTTAAGGGAGTTTTTCATATCCTGTTTAAGGGATTCCATGGCTTTCATAATGTCATTTTTTCCCACTTCTATTAGATTAGGGTGTTCATGTCCTTCTGTTGTAAGATCGCTGGGTTCTGGTGTTTTCATGTTGTTTTTCAGATTGTTGGAGGAATTCTTGCCTTAGCGCCTGCCCATCTCTTCCTTCATTTGCTCTCCAACAGTTCTTCGGGAATAGTATCAGGGCCTGTTGTTGGCCAGGGACCCTTCCGATGGATCTTTTGTTACAGGATAAAGGCTCCTTGTTGGGCAGGTACCCCTCTGATTGCTCTTATGTCACAGGATATGGGTTCTTTGCTGGGCAGGTAGCTTGCAGACAAAAGGCCTAGCTTTCCACTTGCAAGCTGATTGAAAGAGAGGATCTCCCACCACTCACCACCAGGTCCCAGCCCCAGTACAGGCTGAGCTGAGGGGTCTTGTGGCCCTGAAGGAGGGGAGGCATGCCTCAGGGAAGCTGTGATGGGATAGAAAGAGAAGAGCAGTAGCTGCGGGGAGAAACCCCTGCAGAATGACCAGAAAGATTAGGGGGTCGAGGAATGTCTGTGCTCTGTGACCCAGGCTTCTGCAGCCCACTGGTCTGAAATACCTTCACCCCTCTGATGGATATTCTGTTACATGATAAGGGCTGGACTATAAATCTTTAACGTAAATTAAGTAAAATTCACAGTACTAAGTTTATAACAATTACCTGTTAAATGAACGTTGGCTATATTAGATGAAGTAGATTACACATGTAATTTATGTCAGCTATTTTTATCTTCTTCAAAGTTATTAACTTATTGTGAGTTTGCTTCTAGTGTTTAATTAGGAACATGTATTAAAATAATAATATTAACTACTGCTCAGATTTATTACCAATGTTAAAGATATTTTCCTATGATACATGTAATGATTCTTTTATATTTAAATACTTTTTGGGAGTTTGTTACAATATAATTTTATAACACTATACCTAATACCCCAACAATCCTACCTCCCTCCCTCAACTAACTTATTTTGAATCATTTTTTCTTATCAAGACCAATTTGTTGCACCCAAATATTCTTGAATATGTTGCCTTTCACCTTACTATAGCAGATGTACTAGAGGCTACAAAATTTAAAATCCTGACATTTTCTCTCCAAGTAACAATGATTAGCCAATATCTTCTCTGCCAAGAGTAAAAATTTGTACCTAATTTACCCTGTTAATGCATTTTTTCCAGTCTTAAAATTTTACATGTTTTAAGATGTTTTCACAACCACTGTATGTCCATGCATGCAGTTTACTTGTTTTTGCTAGAAGACACTGTTTGCTTGAGGTATTCACCACCACTCCCACTTAATGCTCTTTCTTATTCTTTACTACAATATGATTCTAAGCCTTGGAAAAAGAAGATATGATATTTGTGTTAAGTGTAGGACTGAGCCTTCATGATACAGAGACTTATTAGTTTTGAAAACTCAGACTTAGTTTAGGCTTGTACCACTAGTTCTTATAATTTTTTTAAATATGATTTTCCTCATCTATGTTTTCCCTTGAACTTTTTACCTTTCTCTCAGTCTGTATGTTCTATTTTCCTGCTTCCCTTATGTCTGTCTGTATGGCAGCTATCTGAGTAGTTAGTCCCTGAGTTCTCCCTCATTCTGTCAAACATAGATTCCTCATCCTACTCATTCTTTCTAAACCCTGGCCCTGCCTATCCCTCTAAAACCTAGTTCTTGGCCACTTAGCACTTTATTTGACCAACCAGGTACATTAGGCAGGCAAGGTGAAGCAAATGCAGGACATTTTTACATAGTTATACATAGGCAGCATTAGAAATTTAGCACATTTTTATATAGTTAAACAAATAGGCTATTACATAACACCTCTGGAGACTAAGGCCTGTCAAAACACACCCCCTGATACAATACTGGTATCAACAGCATTAGAGTAACAAAACATTTTAAAATGTGTTTTACTTAGTATGGTGGTTTTAATGAGAATGTCACCCATAGGTTATGGCATTGAATTACTTGGTTGTCAGAGACCAGCTTTTATAAGGATATCACTTATTAGGATACAGTTATGGGGATTAGAAAAATAGTTGAAGAAAGTAGAGATGTAAGTGAAAATAATAAAACAGAAATTTTATTGCATCAGGGTGAGAGACTTCCAGTAAATACGGTAGCTACCCGCATTTAATTTTCATTTTCTTAAAATACCTAACCCTGAAAATTAGGTGTAAGATAATGAAGACAGACACTAAGATGAAATCCCATAAATGTGCAGAAATTAGTATATTAAAAAGTTATTTATTTAGAGATAGACTCACAAATTACAGTCCTCTGCTTTAGTGGGACATAGCAACCCAATCCCGCAGCCAGAGAGAGGGCAAACACACACTTTACAATGGTATATATAGTAGAAAAGGCCATACCCAAGTGGGTGGGTAACTTAAAGGCTACTGGCTATAGATATTCCTATAGAACCCCCCTTTGTTTAAATAAGAAAGTTCTGAGCCTAATACAACATTATATACTATAAGAATAAATATCAGGTATAAAAATAAGAATTACAAACAGCATGAACAATATCATTTAAGAAACATGTGATAAATGTTTCAGTAATTATTTTATCCTAAGGAGTTTAAGTCTTGTATTATAAATAACTTGTCCAAGTCATAAGAGAAAAGTAACTACAAATCTCTGATCTTAAACCCCATCAAAGACACAAGAAGGGAAATTATATTACTTGAGTAAGCAGGAAGTGCAGTCAAGCAACTTCCAAAAGGTGCAACAAATAACAAAGACAACTGGCTACTGGGGCAATCACTTGCAACAGAATCAAACAACTTTGGCTAAGGCTTAGAGTAACTGATGGACCATTTTCAGAGGCAGAAAAATTTTCGAAACTGTCTTACCCTGCCTTTGCAAGATTTGACAGTCTTTTCTTATACCCTGCTTGTCCTGTCTGAACATCACACATTCAATGTGGAGAAGGATCCAAGTAGTTCCTATATAAGGTTAATTTTATCACTTTTTGGATAATTAATATTAATCTCTCCTAAAACATTAGCACAAGATTTTTGTCAAGATTCATTGTCTTTCCATATTTTTTATAATGTCATCACTAGTAAAGGGCACTATAATCTCTGCTTTGTCTATATGTGCTAATTGATAAAGCCTCAATTTTCTTTTTATAATTGATTCAGATTACTTTTCCACATAAGTTTTTAATTTTTTACTTGGTTTATGTGCTAAAAGATCCATGATTAGATAGTATCTTCCCTCTTCATTAAATTTCTGGTGGGGGAAATTCTGGAAGGCATTATGACTAGAATGCAATTAAGATTTTGTTTTATCCTACCAATATGTGCCTCCTGGAATTTTTTCAACAACAATCAATTCCTTTTCTCATTTTAGCTGTTAATTCTCTGGGACTATTTAAATCTTTGTAACCATCTAAGGTTTTGTTTAAATGAAATATTAGATCAGGTGTTATCCCAACAGCTGGTTGTAGACTGGAAATGTCTTCTAACAATCTTTCAAAGTCATTAAGAGTCTACAATTGGTCTCTGCTAAATTGTGACTTTGTGTTCTAATTTTCTGTAAACGTATTTTTTAACCTAGGTAATTGACAGAATCTCCTTTCTGTGTTTTTTCAGGAGCAATTTGTAATCTCCATTTTGGCAAAACATTCTCTACTTCTTCAAACCTCCTTTCTAAAGCATCTATGTTTAAATCAGACAGAAAATGTCATCTATGTAATGGTAACTTATAGATTTATTATTTTTTATGTATTATTTCCAATAGCTGACTTACAAAATATTGGCACAGTGTGAGGCTATTGAGCATTCCCTGTGGAAGGATAGTCCATTGGTATCTACTAGTAGGTTGAGAAGTATTATAAGTAGGCATTGTGAAGGAAAATTTTTCTCTGTCCTTTTCTTGTAAAGGTATATTGAAGAAACAATCTTTTATATCAATAACTATAAGAGACCATCCTTTTGGTAATAGAGAAGGCAGATGCATTCCAGTTTGTAGAGGGCCCATAGGTTGAATTACTTTCTTGATAACTCTTTGATCTGTTACCATTCTCCATTTACCAGATTTCTCTTAAAAACAAAAACAGGAGAATACCAAGAGCTGATTGATTATTCAATATGTTGAGCATCTAGTTGCTCCTGTACCAGCTGTTCTAAAGTATGAAGTTTTTTCTTCCATTAACAGCCACTGTTTAACCCATATTGGATTCTCAGTTAACCATTTTAAAGGTATGGTCAATGGTACCTCTAAAGGTTTTCTAGCTGCTTTGTGTTCTTGTGCAGCCTGAATGGCTGGTGACCTTTGTATATAGTAACTTATAATATCCTTCCCAGAAATATGTGTTTTGGGGACAGCAGGAATGTTAATCTGGGTATTCCATTGTTGCAGCAGGTCATGACCCCATAAATTCAGTGTAATATTAGCCACAAAAAGCCTCAGACTTCTTCTCCGTCCTTCTGTCCCTGTGCATTCAACCCATTTTTTGCTTTGTTTCATTTGAGATAGGTTTCCAATTTCTAGGAGTTGAACACCTGCCTCTTGGAGAGGAAAATTTGGATGCCAAGATTCTCAAGTAATGATACTCATGTCTCCACCAATGTCTATCAAACCCAGCATTACAATTTATATATACTTTTAACATTTGTTCACTTATAGAAGTCTGCTAGAATATATGTTTCCTATTTCCTATTGGAATTTTTATTCTTTCTCCATGTTTATTCCATCATCCACAACAGTATGGTTTTTTACAGTAGGCTCTGGATTTTTTAAATTTTCCTGGTAAGACGTGTCTGCCACAGTGACTGGGAATGATTAGACCACTTTTGACTTGGGAGTTTGTGAGAGGACCCCCAAGGAGTTTCCCAATGACATCAGGTTGCCTTGTCTTTTGTTGATCTACATTCATTGGTCCAATGTTGGCCTTTGAGATATCTTCTATATATACCTGAAGGCTGAGTCCTCCCATTCCTGCTATTACCCGAGGAAATATTCCTGTAAATTCCTTTTCTACAATCCTTTTTCAGATGTCTTACTCTACCACAATTAAAACATTTGGCATTTTGATGTTTCCTCATACATTTGAAAATTGCTTCTCCTATTCAAGATTCAGTATTAAAACCAAATGTCTTAATGCTCATTTTATGCAGGATCCATCCATCCATTGGTGCTGATCTAACCTTTAAAAGTCCAAGTATCATTTTGCATTCTATGTTAGCATTTTCAAAAGCCAGAGATTCAATAAGTACTCATCTAGCATCTGGGGTAGTCACTGCTATTTGTACAACCTTTGTTAAGCTTTTAAAAAAGTCACTAAAGCATTATCTCTGGCCCTGTTTAACCCTGGTATATGATTCATTTCATCTTCCTAGTTCTTGAAACCTGTCTCAGGCTTTTAAGGCTGCATTGTGGCATATAAACAAAATTTGTTCATTGTAAAGAGCTTGATTCTGTGAGTCACCATTAGTGCCCTAACCAAAAATTAGATCTCAGAAAGTCTTAAGTCCTTTGCTTTTCCCTGTAGTTCTAAAAATTTTGCCTCTTCTCTGAAATAGCATTTCCACATCAACTGAGGCCTGTCACACAGACCTGCTGAAACTAGGTAAAGCCAGTCATGTGGTGTGGCTTTAATGCCAGAAGCCCATGTCTTTACCATTTCCTTAACAAAGCAGAACGCAAGTCATAAGTTACTATTGCTTAATTATTTTTATATTATTCATTCCTATAGGTATGCATCTACCTTCTCTGGATCCTCTTAGGTCTTTAGAACTTTATCTTTTGTCAGAGTAGATTACAGGGTAGGAAGCTAAAAACCCTGGGTAAATAATCTTTGACAGCTACTGGTGATGTTAAATACTGTACATTCTTTTCCTTCTCATCAGCTCCAACAATTTTCTCAATTGTTTCAAATATTTTTACTACTGTCTTTTGTAAATCCTGAATCTCCTGGCATGTATATATGTCTAATAATTTCATTGAGGCGCCTAGCCTTTGATCCTCGTTCTGCAAATGTGATTCCAGATATAGTTTATAAATGATTGTTTATATTTAAAGAGGTATATGCTACAGATATTTGCATTGGTGTGGATCTTGTTTTATTGGTACAAATTTAAGGTCAATTTTGTTATATGTATATATACTTCTGCTCTTGATTATGTAGGTCTTGTGGATATATATTTAAGCAATATAGGTTAATTGATAGTTATCTATAATAGTCAAGTTTGTAGTCATGTTAGTTAGATTTTATAGATTTATAGAGATAGATTTCTGTTAGATAGGTATTCTTCAAGTTTCTCACAGACATTCAGAATATGGTATTTAAAATGTTTAAGGACTTAATACTTTTTATGACCTTGAGACACATCTGCTTCTGGCAACACCAAGCCACTACAAGAGAATAACAGGCATGGAAGAGGCTCCTTATGGAGTTTGTTAGCCACTTGGGCAAGAAACTGCTCTTGCCTGGACTGCTTGACTGGACATGCAGGACCCACAAAGAAATGACTTCTGAACCTGCCTAAAGATAAGATGACCTTTCAGGGTTTCTGCTTCATGAAAGAGTATGCCAGACATTCTGCAGGATACAGAAGAAAGTGACTGATAAACTGTCAATATAGGCAAAACTGTCTTTGAAATTTCCTGCTTTGAACAAGTCTGCTGGATACTATGGACCTATATGTTGAAGACGGATATTCCAATGTTACAGAAGAACCTTGGATGACTGCCCAGGCATCAAGATGTCTCTTTTAATTCTAGAGTTTTAGAAGTTGCTTACAATGTATTTCCTGTTTACTTAGGTAATATTATATCCTTCTGGAATCTTTGATAATGTTGAAGTATTTATAGTTATAGTTTTTCTCAGTTATGATAAAAGATAATGTAGATATACATATTGTAACTTTAATTCTTGTTTGATATCTTTTATGCTATATGTAATTTTACTATATTAAATTTAAAACCTTCCATTTTATTTAAACAGAAAAGGAAAGGTGTTGTGGGTGTCCCTTCTGTGTGTTGTGATTACTATTAATTAATAAAGAACTGCTTTGGACCTATAGCAAGGCAGAACTTAGGTAGGCAGGGAAAGCTCGGTTGAATGCTAGTGGAAAAAAGCACAGAGTTAGGGATGTGCCATTGATTTGCCACCATAGTCAAACATGCTGAAATTTGCCTATAAGCCACTGTCATGTGGCGATACTCAGATTAATAAAAACATGTTAAATGAATATGTAAGAGTTAGTCAGTAAGAAACTAGAGCTAAAGGGGCCAAGCAGTGATTTAAATAATATAGTCTCAGTGTGATTATTTTGGGGCTGAGCAGCAGGGAACCAAAAAGCAGCTTCTGACTACAATGTGTAAGAGGGAAAGTAACTTAAAGGATACTGGCTGTAAGAATTCCTACAACAAGATAAAGACTGCATTATCATGATACAAGGAAATGAACAGACCAGTTGAAGACTGGGGGATCAATCCTTACTTAAACATTTTGTTGCTAGAAAAAGACAAGTAATGCTCTTACAATAGACCAAGAAATTCTGTAGGCAAACTACTCCCTGAGTGGAATCCATTGTTATCTCCCCAAGGGAGTAGTAACTTAGTTGGATCCTTACACTTCTGTTTGAGGTAGAACCAGATCCTACTACTCAATACCTGAACAACAAAGTATGGATATTAGCCACCCCTATTGACAATGACCTTAAGAGAACAGAAGAATTCACTGTGGGTGGGTTGTGAAGATTTAGATGCCCAGTTCACTATCCCTGTTTATTACTTGCAGCTTAAAAGCATTTTTGGCACAATGATAACTTTATGATGCAACAAATTCCAATCATAAGTAACTCAAAGCTCCGAGGGAATGAACTCAAGTAACATATTTATTTTAAAGCTTTCCTTGGTTAAGGTATTGTATTAAAGTAGTAAAAAAGTAACTAAGACAACACCTATAAAGATTCAGTTAGTCAAAAGGACTAATTATAAACATAAGGAAAACTGTGATTATAAGGAAAATGAAAGAAAATGTGATAAAGGGAGAACAAAATGAGTACTCTAATTCCAGATATTTTGGGAGCAAGGTGAAACCTTAGTATTATGGAAAATTCATGGCATTTTCAAGAGTAACACTAGAAAAAATTCTGGTAATGGGGATATGGAACCTGAATAGGCTATCTTCTATAATCGTGCAAGGCATATCAAGAAGAGGGATTGGTAAAACAACACAACCACAAAATAATACATTTTTTCTTGTCTAATGTTCTGAAACTGGAGGCTAGCAGAATCCTCATGAGAGACCACAGAGACTTTATGCAACAACTGTTTGAAGCATATGCAGAGTCCCACATCCAAACATTATGTGGAGTTCAGGGAAAACTGCTAAGATTAGAAGAAAGAATCAGAGGAACTAGAAAGTTTGGTGACACAATGAGAACAAGACCTTCAAAATCAATTAAAGTGGGTTTGTGTGGGCTTGCAGAGATCAGAGAGCCTGTAGTGTTCTGACTTAGGTTCCCTGCATATATGTATTGTTAATAACTTAAAGTTTATTGGAATTATTAACAATGAGGGACAGAGATTCTCTGATACTTTTTGTTTACTAATGGCAAACTTTTCCTTTTACTGAGTTGCTTCATCCAGTTTTGATATGATGGTATATGCTTAGAAATATTATAGCATATTTTGCTGTAATTGGCTGATTTCTTTGGGAGGCCTGCACTTTGCTGAGGGGAACCAGAGGTTGAATGAATCTGGGGAAGAGGGGAGGTAGAAGTAGGAAAGACTAGGGAGGGGATGCTGCAGCTGTGTTGTAAAAAAAGAGACAAAAATAAAAAGTTACTTCTAAATTGAGTCCTATATCATTCTATCAATCAGGGTATTAATAAGGTATACTACTTCCATTTCATAATTTCTAAAACTTTACAAAAATAAAGGAATAGAAATGATTTCCCTATAGTATTTCTTACAGACAGGTTGAAGTTTTTATAGATTTTGCAACAACAGAATTTATATAACTTTAAATTACTGTCAAATTTGTAGATTTAACAAGCAATTTCCAATATTTATATGATTATAAAAATACAAAAATATTTATCCTTATATGCATAGGTTAAATCTTGTTAAATTTAAATGAAAGAATTATACATAAGATTTCATTTTCTTCTCATGATGTCAGCAAAATAGTCTTTTTATTGATTTCATTGGGCTCTAAATTTTTCTCTTCTCCCATCCCCTCTTTTCCCTCCCCTTTAACCCTCTCCCATGGTCCTCATGCTCCCAATTTACTCAGAAGATCTTGTATTTTTCTACTTCCCATCACATCCAGAAAATTCAACTGTATTTTTAAGATATGCTAACTTTTGCACATCAGAATATTTGAGTAGCTTTTAAGTCTGTCAAAAAATGTTGATTTATAAGTTAAATTTTATAATACATGTGTAATGTTTAAATTTGTCACCATTATTATCACTGACTACTCATCTTTGGTCAAAATTTTATTTTGGGTGTTTTTGTGTGGTAATTTTTAGAGCTTGCCAATATTTTGATCAACATAATGTATAAGTATGTGCCTTATGTTTAAGAAAGTCTTCCCCAAATAAAAGAATCCTTCCCTTCCTAAATGCTTTTAACCAGAGACATTGACTTTTCTCTTGTTTTTGGAATCTATGTGAAGCATTGAATCAACCATCTCTTAAGCTTCTATAGATAAATATACAATAAAGTTGCAGAAAGATAATATTATATGTAAAATATGATGCAAAAGGTGGTGTGATACAGAAAAAAATTAAAATATGAGCTTTATACATAGTGTATGCAGCAGTCCATACAAGAATGCATATAGAACATGTGATAATGAATATTATCAGCATGTTAAAATGGCAAAAGAAGTTAAATTTTAGGCTATATTGAATTTATTAATATAAATTAGTTAAAAAGAAACCAGATATTTAGTCTTGTAATTAAATGATTTATAGCAGCTTAAATGCTTATTTGAAAAAAAAAGGTCTTTGTCACTAAGCTAATAAAATATTTTATAGCTATCATCAAAGTGGAGAAAGAGAATAAAGTATGCAAGGGTAACAGATATTAGAGTGGTTTTTTATAGTATAGGATATTTTTATATATACTACACATATTTTAAAATATCTATTTGTCATTAAGGTCATGCAAAATAAATGTAATGGGAGATCTTCAGTATGCTAAATATTTCTGCAATCTTTCTGTTACATAAGCAATAAATCAGGAAATACTGAAATGAGTAAACTAAAAGCAATGGACTATAATAATAGGATATTAGGATGGTTGAAGCCCAAAGGCAGCACCAATTATAAATGGCAATATGGGCATAGTTGTAAAAAGAATTATATTGTTAAGACAGCAATAAGAATTGCTTGATTAATATTTATATGTGATGAAAGTTATTTAATCTTGATGCTCCTAGAAGTAAAATATAAAGAAAACCTCCTAACTACCTAGTACCTCCTGATCTACATAGGTGCTGAAGATTTTGTTAAAAATATATATTTAATATATTCAATATTTATATATATATATAATTTCAGTATATATGTGCATATATATAAACACAAATCATTAAAAAATGTAAAAACTCATGTACTGTGAAATATTCCTGTATTTGAATCAATCACAGACACAGAACTCCTTGAATTAAGAGAGAGATGTGTCCCATTAAAGAAATTCCCTGGGTAGAGAAAGTCATAAAGTTGGACATGTACCGTAGCAGTTGATATTAAAAGGGAATTGTATATGTATGAATGGAACAGTGGTGGCCCTGGAGTACAAATAGATTAGAAAATGATGTACATCAAATGCCCATGATCCCAATTATAGTTGTATTACATTTACTTTTTTAATCTGCATCTGAGGCATAAAAGGATTTTGCTGTGATCAGATAAAAATAAATGACAAAACACATCTACAGATGGCTTTAAAAGATACACAGACATGTTGGAAATATAGATAGCTGCATCATTTAAGATCCTTTCTGAAAATTCTCTGGAATATCAGTATTGAAATAAATACTCTGTCACCAGCATGTTTAACAGTAAACCTGGTTGTTCAATTTACTTAGAAGCAAAGATGGCTAAATGAGTGTTCTTTATACCAGTTCATGTTTGGTTGTAGCTGATTTTTTTACCTGGGTATCATGGAAACAGAATGATAGGAGAATTCTTTGGAAATCATTTAGGGAAGAATAATATACCTCACACAGAGAAAACAATAAAAATGAAAAGCCAATTATAACTTGTGTGAAATTTCACTGAAGAATGTCTTTAACAAGGGAAAATTAGCTTTGATTGTATTTGGACATTTCTGTAATGGGAAGCACTTTGCTTTTTTTCAATGATATAGGCATGTATTCACGATCTGGATGATTTCTATTGTACAACTTTTTAACCAAAACTAATAGATTATCTGAAAAATGTAGTTCCTTGACTGTATAATATAGCAGAAAAGTATATGAATAAAAGATTCACAAATCTTTGTTAGGGACCATTGTCCTAAAAAAAAAGATAGCAGGGGTCATTGCCCTAAGGATGTTTATGGAGAACCCACCCCACATCCCAACTATCTTGAGAACTATTTGTTTATGGAACCCGCCCCATATTCTAACTATCTTAAAAAATGTTAATGGAATCACGTTTTGGCTTACACCAGGGGTTCTGGCTGGTGACCTTCTCTACCCTGGAAAAGTTCCTTCCTACCCCTACCCCCACCCCAAGCCAAGTTTCTCATTCAAGGGCTATATAAGCCACAACCATCACCCTAATAAGGGAGACCTCGACAATAGAATCTTGCTTGGTCTCGTTTCTCTCTCCAGCCCATGTCTTGCAGGTAGCGCCTCTTCAGGTACCCTGAATAGCTGACCCACTGGTGAGGTACAGTGGCACCCCAACAGGGACCCTGAAGCACGGCCAACTATCAGACGACAAAGGCGAGTCCCGGGACGAAGAAAAATAAGGTCCTGATCAGCTGTGGTACTCGGACAGGTCTGCAGGACGAGGTAGTCACAGGTTCATTGTTGTCTATAGACATGGGACAATCACTTTCAAAGGAAGAGAAATTCATAAAAGAATTTCAATAGTCACTCAGGAAGAGAGGAGTAAGAGTTAAAAAAAAGAGAGATTTAGCTGAATTCTTCTGATTTATAGATGAAAATGCCCCTGGTTAATTTTAACCAGCACAGGAATTCACCCCCAGACATGGGACAAGATAGGGAAAGATCTTAGTAAAATGTTAAAAAATGGAGACCCCGTGCCAGAGGCTGTCCTCAGTTACTGGGCTCTTATTAGAGATGTAAAATAGAGAAAGAAATGTAGAAAAGCAGGACAGAATTTAAATCGGGAGTAAAACTTTGTAAATAAGTTATAATTGGGATAAGTAAAATATATTCAGCTATATATGTTGGTAACTAAAGGGAGTAAGAATGGAGCAGGAACAATGGCAGAGATATTGAGAATCAGTAAGCGAGATAGACGTCGAATTGCAACTATTATTGCATGCTAAATGAGTAAAAAAGGAAAAGAAAAAAATGATTTTTGGCCCAAGAATCAACAAGTTAAGGCTGAGATTGAGGAGCCACGTGCACACAGTCAGCTAACCTAACTCACCTGCATGTAAAAGTCAAGCAGAAGCAAAAGTAATTTTGGAGAGCAAATTTAACCTCACACAGTCTATAGAACAGAAGAGAGGATTCAAAAATTCTCCTAATTTTATGATTTACAAGTTAAAATAAAAAAGATAGTTAAAAATCCACCCGCCAGAGCTGGGGAAAGTAGTCTAACAGGCAAAGTGAGCCTGTGTCCTACCCCCTGCCATGTGGCGCAGCTTCAGCTAAAGGGAAAAAAAAGCAGGTTTAATTTAGAGTAGCCTCTGAGATAAGCAAGTTAAAATGCTTCTTTTCCATCTTACAATTTTGCTTCTTTGTCAAAAATCTGCTGTTTTTAGGCAGGTGAATTTGTATCCAAGGTGGATTGATTTTAGTACTGTGGCTCTGTAGTAAAGTTTAAAGTTCCTTGATTTTACAGAATTTTAAGATTGTTTAGGCTATCCTGAGCTTTTATCTTTTCCTTATTAAGTTGAGGTTTGGTCTTTTGAGTTCTATGGGAAATTTTGCTATTAAATCTGTAGGTGAGTTCTGTGAGAAATGTTGCTATAATTTTTAATGGACATTTACACTGAATCTGTAGATTGCTTTCAGTGAGATTGTCATTTTTGCTGTGTTTCTTCTACTTTCCTAAGAAAATAGGAGAGCTTTTTATTTTCTAATGTTTAAATTCTTTCCTCTTAAAAGAGTTAAAGTTCTTATCATACAAGTTTTTCCATTCATGTGGTCTGCTCTTGGGTGGGAGTCATGTTGTCTCAGCTTGTGGTCCTTTCCTGCTGCCAGGTGTTGCTTCAGGGTAGACTGCTGAGACTCAGGCCTTATTAAATTTATCAAGGGCCAGAGTTATACTCTAACAAGTGATAATGGTTAAAAATAAAAATCATTTCCCCCTTCACAAGCAGAGATGACAGGACCCAAAATTCTGTCCTGCTTGCTTAGAGTTCCTCCAAGATATTTTGTGGTATTTATGGCTATTTAAAAGGATGATGTCTCATTTGTCCTAGGTGTAAAAGAGATACATTTTGGGTTGTTTTCAGATTCTGGCTATGATAAAGTAATTCTGCTGTAAGCATAGCTGAGCACATGTCCTTATGGTATGGTTGAACAACTTTTGTATTTAGGCCCAAAAGGCGTATTGCTGAGTTTTAAGGTAGATATTTGCCTAATTTAAAAAAATAACCATACTATGATCCAAAACCAGCTGTGCTATTTTACACTTCCAGCAATGGAGTTTTCTCTTTACCACATTTTCTTAAGCATAAATTGTTAATAGTAATTTTTAATCTTGGTCATTTTTACAAGGATAAGATGAAATCTCAGAGTTTTGATTTGCATTTCTCTAATGGCTAAAGGATGTTATGTTTGAGCATGTTATGTTTTAAGTGTCTCTCAGGCATTTTTAAGTTTGTCTGTTTGAGAGTTTTCAGTTTAGGTTTGTAATATATTTTATTGAATTAATTTTTTGATAACTAATTTCCTGACTTCTTCATATGTTTTTGGAATGGGTTTATGATAAGCAAAGATCTTTTCCCATTCTATAGGCTGATATTATGTTTGTTATACAAAAGTTTCTCAATTCAGGAGATATAATTCATAGTTTCTCTCAATGTTTGTGCCACTGAGGCTGTGTTTAAGATGTGGCAAAGTGTACTTCTAATTTTTTTCTCTGTGAGGTTCAATGTAATTTTTATATGTTGAGGCCTTTGACTCATTTAAAACTTGAGTTTTGTACATGGAAATAGATGTGGATCTTTTTTATTCTTCTACATGTTGATGTCTAATGAGGCCCAAATCATTAGTTAAAATGCCTTTCTTTTTCATTTTCCTATCTGCTAGGCAGGCTTGCAACTTAAAAGGAGGATAGCTTACAAAGTTTGAATTAGATATACAATGGTTAAAGCCCTAGTTATAATATTCTAATGGGAGATATTGAGCCAATAGGTAAAATTCTTACAAAAAACAATGAGCCAATTTCCAATAGAGAGCCTAAAAATGCTGCCTAACAGGTACTCAAGCAGGTAAAGTATACAATATTAGACAAGTACAGTACATTAATTATGATTCAGCTATGGCAAGTGTATGTATTAAGTGTAAAACTTATTCTACAACAGTTTTATGAAAAAGCAAAATGCTGTTTATGGCTACACCTTCCCAGTTTTGCCAGTTAAGATATTAAAGTCTTAATTTAGAGCAGTAGCCTGTCTGATACAAAAAGGCAGAATAAAATCTTGAAGATGGTTTGACCGAATATTGACTATAATCAATGTTTCTTATACTAAACAATAGATTAATTGATAATTTTAAGATTGATTCCTGGACAATTTTGTTTGCTCAATTCAAAGGCCAGAACAATAATCTTTTCCCAGATGGTCATTGATACAATGCACACAACTGTATTTTGCTAATGTTATAGCTAAAAATCCCTTAAAGGATTTTATACTAAATTTTACAAATGGCTCTTCCAATGCAAGAACTACATATATGGTTAATAATAAAAAGAAATTGTGGAGCGTACCAAGGCTCCTTGAAGGCAACTTATAAAAATTGCAAACAGATCCTGATGCAAACAGATCTGACATGATGACACCAAGCTGACCTTTACTTAGGCAAGGTAAAAAAGCCCTTGCAATGCATTATAAAAAAGACCCGATCTATATATATTTGGGGTCGAGGATATGTTTGTGCCTTTTTTCACAGAAAAAAAATAAAGCTGGACTTGATGATGTCGTAGCTGTAAACACCCCATAAAGGAATTAGAGGAGAAATGAGTTGGAGAGGAATCCTAATCCAGTTTTCCCTGCCCCCATGGAGAAAAATGCCTGATAGCAGGACCTGCTAAACCACTCTACACATCCTACCTCCAGAGATTCAGCTGAGATAATTGCCAAGATGTGCTTCAGGTAGCTGAATCCAGCTCACCTCACCCAGGAATCCCACCTGCCTGGAAGCACAAAGAAGAGCTGAGCTGCTTCCAAACCTGAGACACAGGCACGGATGCCCTGCTGAGATGATCTGACTATGATGACTACAATTTTCTGCAGTTTGAATTCTGTTTGCTTTGGAGCTAAGATACAGACTATACATCTGACTGTTTTAATCTTTGGGACACAAAACTCATTTTGATTAAAATCTTAACCCCTCTTCACTTAAGAAGGGGGAAGATCAGGCTTTTAACTGTTGCTCAGAGACTGAAACTGGTGGTATTTTGATATAACAATATCTGTCATTGTACTCTTATGGGAATTGACCTAATGATATTTGTATCTGCTTATAGATGTTGGAAATAGTTTGATACACCCTGCAAAATGTTTGGGTTTAAATTTTTTGGCAAGCAGCATTCATAATCTTATGTTGGAGTAGGTACTTAGGAAAGGAGTATATACCATAGGCCAGAATAAAAGGTGAATACTGGGTTTGGAAGGTGCCCTTTCTTCTTATATCCGGAGATTGAGTTATTGGTGTCCAAATTATATCTTTACTCAACCTATAAAAGATACCTTTTATTTTGAGGAGCTCCAAGGATGGGCAACTTGTGGCAGGACCTACCCCCAACCTAAGACAGGGCCCTGGGAACCCTAGGATGGGTAAGGGGGGAAAAGACCTGGTCCCCACTCGATCTAAGACAGGAGCCCTCATCACAGGCCATCATTAAGGGCCAAAATTAAAAATATAAATAAAAGATAACTAATGCTACCCATGAGGCACCCCTCTGTTCTCAGGAGAGGAAAAATTGCTCCAACACCTGAGAGGAAGGTCTTCCTTGTCCCAGTCCCTTCTCCTCTAGGTCTGACAACATGGTTAGACTCTGACCTGATGCCCTCCACTTGATAAAGATGCCTGCCATAATAAAAAGAAGGGGGATACGTTAGGGACCATTGTCCTAAAAAAAGATAGCAGGGGTCATTGCCCTAAGGATGTTTGCGGAGAACCCGCCCCACATCCCAACTATCTTGAGAACTATTTATTTACGGAACCCACCCCATATTCCAACTATCTTGAAAAAATGTTAACGAATCACATGTTTTGGCTTACACCAGGTGACCTGCGCTACCCCCACCCCAAGATAAGTTCCTCATTCAAGGGATATATAAGCCGCAACCATCACCCTAATAAGGGAGACCTTGACAATAGAATCTTGCTTGGTCTCATTTCTCTCTCTGGCCCATGTCTTTCAGGTGGTGCCTCTTCAGGGACCCTGAATAGCTGACCTGCTGGCAGGGTACAAATCTTCACCACATTTGTATGTGATATTTTGTTGTCTTTCCTTTACTGTCAAGGAAGATTTAAAAAAAAATATTATGTTTATTATTTTAATGTTTATGTATATTTGTGTTTCTGTGTCACTATATATCCCCAACATGTGTCTTCCTGAGAAAGCCATAGATGTTGTTGTATCCCTTGGAGCTAGAGTTCTAGGCAGTTGTAATCTTCTCAAAAAATTATTGATAATGCAAGAAAAATTGTATTATATTTTGACAGTTGGATTTCTAGTAGCTGTTTTATATGTTGTGATTTTGTCTGTATCATTACTACTGCTCTGTTTTTTCATTAGTCATTTTTAGTATGCAGTAGAGTGCTTAGCTTGTGAGAATGGTTATTTTTAGTTTGTATTTTCTAAGAATCCTCCATATTTCATTTTGAAAATGATTTTTATTGACTCTCCATTTAACTTTTTTATGTTTTAGAATGATTGAAATTTTTATAATATCCAGACATGATATATTGGAAAGTTTTTTGAATGTTTAATCATAAGAAAGCATAATGAATTTAGTTGGTAGGCCTCATAAAATGAATTATCTTTCATAAGTCAAATTTGGTTCATGGCTAATATACTGATCTATTATAGAGCTATAGTATTGAAAACAGTTTGGTATTGACATAAAAACTAATATGTAAATCAATGGAACAGAACTGAAGACTCTGATATAAATGCACACAACCGTGAATACCTGATTGTAGTGAGGAGCAGCGGGCCACGTTCCTGCCACACAGCTCCCGGCCTCCTGGCTAGCTTATGCCCCGAAATAACAATACACAAACTGTATTCATTTAAACACTGCCTGGCCCATTAGTTTCAGCCTCTTACTCACATCTTGATTAACCCATATCTAATAATCTGTATATCACCACGAAGTAATGCCTTACTGGGAAGATTCTAGCGTATATCCATCTTGGGCTGGAGCTTCATCATGTCTCAGAGAGGAGAGGTATGGCATATGTCTGAGCCATCTACCTCACTTCCTTCTTCCTGTTCTGTCTACTCCACCCACCTAAGGGCTGGCCTATTAAATGGGCCATGGCAGTTTCTTTATTAACAAATGAAATCAACACAAACAGAAGACTCTCCCATACCATTTCCCCTTTTTGTGTTTAAACAAAAAAGTCTTTAACTTTAACATAGCAAAATTACATATAACAAAACAGTTATCAAGTAAGAATTACAGTTACAATATTTATATCTATTTTATCTTTTATCATAACAAAGGTAAACAACTATAACTATCTATCTATTCTTCAACTCCATCAAAGACTCGAGAAGGATATAATATTACATAAGTAAATGAGAAGTAAGCAACTTACAAAACTCTAGAAATCACAGAGACATCTCGCTGCCTGGACAGTCACCCAAAGTTTCTCTGTACCATTGGGGCATCCATCTTTGGCCTTCAGGCCCATAGTTTCCAGCAGACATTTCCATGATGCAGGAAATTCAAAAGATAGTTCACTCAGTATCTGCAGTGTCCTGCAGAATGTCTCACAGACTCTTTCATGAATCATGAACCCCAAAAGATCATCTCACCTATAGGCAAGTTCAGCAGTCTTCTCTCTGAGGGTTCTCTGTGTCCAGTTTATGCAATAGTCCAGGCAAGAGCAGTTTCTTGCCCAAATGGCTATCAAACTCCATAAGGAGCCTCTTAGATGCCCATCTTCCTCTTGAAGTAGCTGGTGCTGCCAGGAGCAGATATGTCTCACTGTCATGAAAAGCCCTAAGCTATTAAAACATTTAAAATGCCATATTCTATAGTCTTTGAAAGATATTAGAAATGCCTATCTAAGCCGGGCGGTGGTGGCGCAGGCCTTTAATCCCAGCACTCGGGAGGCAGAGGCAGGCGGATCTCTGTGAGTTCGAGACCAGCCTGGTCTACAAGAGCTAGTTCCAGGACAAGGCTCCAAAGCCACAGAGAAACCCTGTCTCAAAAAACCAAAAAAAAAAAAAAAATGCCTATCTAACTGAAATATATATCTATATATCTAGAAAATCTAACATGACTACAAGCTTTACTATTATCAATGATTATCCATTAGCAACCTATATTTCCTAATTATACATTACATTCTTAAAAGAACTACACAATCACAATACCTTAATCAAGATCAGAAATACATAAAACAAGATTGACATTAAATTAATATCAGTAACCGAAATTCACAACAACCCAACTTATTTATATCTATATCATTCCCCTTTAAATGTAAAAGAACATTTATGAACAGTATTTGGGAATATGGGCACAGTTTTTTCTCTCCAAACTGC
This sequence comes from Arvicola amphibius, assembly GCF_903992535.2. Taxonomy (NCBI): domain Eukaryota; kingdom Metazoa; phylum Chordata; class Mammalia; order Rodentia; family Cricetidae; genus Arvicola; species Arvicola amphibius. The sequence goes on along the minus strand of NC_052065.1, from coordinate 76,530,674 downwards.
TTCCTGCTGAATGGGGGCACTGTTAATCAGATCTTTCATGGTATAACCTGTGTGCCAGGTTCATCTCAGTCATCAGCTGGGTGAAGTAATTTTTTGAGGGTGTTCACAGAAACATTTCAGGAGGGCATGGTCTATCATACCATATTGGGATAGAAGCAATCCACAGGGTCTCATTTTCTGTCAAAACAAAAGAAGAATCTCGTTTCCAAAGTATCATATCCTTAGATCCAAATTCTGAAGTCAAGGTATTTTCAAAATATCTATCTTGGATTAGTTCAGCAGCATTTGTAAACAAATATCTTTTACCAGCTGTTGCTCCTTCCTCAGAATTCAAACAATTTAAAGAGAGCATAATAGTATACAGTATCAAGATTCTCTGTGTACTTTCCATCTTTATAGGGCTTTACTTTAACCTCTTTTTCTTTTATTTTTATTTTTATTTTTTGAGACAAATTCTCTGTATATCTTTGTCCTGGAATAACTCTGTTGACCAGGCTGTCCTTGAAATCACAGAGATCTGTCTGGCTGTCCCTCCCCAGTGCAGGGATTAAAGGTGTGTGCTACAACACCTTGAACTCACAGAGATGTGTCTGTCTCTGTCTCCCAAGCATTGGGATTAAAGGCGTGTGCTACCACACCTTGAAGTCAGAGGTCAATCTACCTCTGCCTCCCAAGTGTTGGGATTAAAGTTGTGTACTACCAGACCCAATTACTCTTTCTATCTTTTTTTTTTTTTACTTTTAAGAACTTTAAACTTTAGTCTGCATATATTTTAAACACATTGTAAACCATTTAGACGTTTTCTTTGACTTTGAATCTTTTTTTTATTGTATATCTCTGTTTTGTGACCATATGAGTCTTTAATTTACCAAACAGTATCGGTAGGACTAAAGCCATGGCTTTGACAGCTAGATCCATCCCATTCCTTAGCTTTCTGCGATTCCAGCCTTGTGGCTGTGATATCAGCCAGTGCCATGTTTATTGCCACAATTCTACAGTGTTTCAAGGTCCCTGCCAGCAAGCAAGCTGCAACAGTGTTAAACAACAATCAGAAGCTCCATATTCAGGACTGCCTGCTTGAAAGAGTCAGAGTTTGCCCTGGCAGGATGGCCCAGAAAGCTGGCATTTTAAAACGGCACACCTTTTTTTCCTGCTACGGCTGAAAACTGAAAAGCATGCAGTCAGTTTTTCATCAACACCACTTAAGTGTTTGGTGGCAGGACCTCTTAAAGAGCTGCAGAGTTTTGCAGCTAAAGCTGAGTCAGGATGCCTCTCTTAGCAAGCAGAGCAGACCTGAGAATTTGCTGCCACCAAGAAGCCATGCTTTACTCTATTCTTTCCCAAGCTTTCTTTGGATTCAGTTATCCACGTGGGCGCCATTCTGTAGTGAGGAGCAGCGGGCCATGTTCTTCCCACCCCGCTCCTGACCTCCTGTCTAGCTTATGCCCCGAAATAACAACACACAAATAGTATTTGTTTAAACACTGCCTGGCCCATTAGTTTCAGCCTCTTACTCATGTCTTGATTAACCCATATCTAATAATCTGTGTAGCACCACAAAGTGGTGCCTTACTGGGAAGATTCTAGCATACATCCATCTTGGGCTGGAGCTTCATAGTGTCTGGCTCAGAGAGGAGAGATATGACATCTGTTTGAGCCATCTACCTCACTTCCTTTTTCCTATTCTGTCTACTCCACCCACCTAAGGGCTGGCCTATTAAATGAGCCACGGCAGTTTTTTTTTATTAACAAATGAAATCAACACAAACAGAAGACTCTCCCACATCACCTGATTTTTAATGAAGAAGACAAAAATAAACAATGAAAAAATGCATCTTCAAAAAATGGTGCTGAATGATGGCATATAGAAGAATGCAAATAGATGGATATTGATTGACCTGCACAAAACTCAAGTCAAATATTGTTAATGCCCTCAATATGAATCCAGTTATATCCAAGCTGATGAAAGAGAAACTGGGAAGTAGATTTGAAAACAATGGCAGAAGAGAATACTTACTCAATATAACATCAGTAGCACAGACACTGAGAGCAAAAATTAATAAATGGGACATCCTAAAGTTGAGAAAAACTCTATGTACTACAAAACGGTAGTCTTTGGAATGGGAAAAAATCATTAGCAACCCCATATCTGACAAAGGACTAATCTCTAAAATATTAAAAGAACTCAGGTATCCAGCCATCAAAATTCCAAATAATCCCATTAAAAATGAGGTTCATTTTTAAACAGATTTTTTCTCAACAGAAGAATTTTTTAAATTTTTAAAAAAATTTTATTTATTTATTTATTTATTTATTTATTTATTTATTTATTTATTAAGCAAGGAAGGCATCAGGTCTCATTACAGATGGTTGTGAGCCATCATGTGGTTGCTGGGAATTGAACTTGGGACCTCTGGCAGAGCAGCCAATGCTCTTACCCTCTGATCCATCTCTCTAGCCCTCAACAGAAGAATCTTGAATGACTCAGATACACTTAAGCAATTGTTCAATATTTTCAGCTATCAGGAAAATGCAAATCAACAACTCTGAGATACCATCTTACATCTGTCAAAATGGATAAGATCAAAAACTCTAATGACAACCTATGTTGGAGAAAATATAAAGGAAGGAAAACACTCCTCCACTGCTGGTGTAAGAGAAAATTTGTATAGACAGTTGGTAAATAAGTATGATTGTTTTGGAGAAAACTGGCAGTTAATCAAACTCAAGATACAGCAGTACCACTTTGGGGCATATACCCAAAACTTGTTCAATCATACCACAAGGACACTTGCTGTATTATATTCATAGAAGTATTATTCATAACATCCATAACCTTGAATCAACCTAGATGTTCCTCAATAGAAAAATGGGAAAGGAAAATATGATATAGCTATATGGTGGAATATAACCTATCAAAAAATATGACATCAAGAAATTTGCAGGCAAATGATTGGAACTAGCAAAAGAATAATCCTGAGAGAGGTAACCAAGAGGCAGAAAGACAAACATGGTATGTACTCACTTATAAGTTGATATTAGATATAAAATAATGATAACCAGGCTACAATCCTCAACCCCAGAGAAGCTAGGTTAAAAAAAGACACTAAGAAGGATACATGCATCTTCCTGTGAAGAGAAAATAGACATGATATCCTAGGTAAAATGGAGTGAATGGCTTGAAGGGAGGGGATGGAGGATGGCAGCATGGGGATACAGGATATTTGAGTTGTGAATGACACAGAGGGCGGGAGTAGTAAAGAAGTAATCTTAATAAAAGTGTCATTATGGGGTTAGGGATAAAACTACTGTCAGGGAAACTCCCAGGGACTCACAAGATGCATTCAGGTAAGACTAGTAGAAATAGTTCAGAGGACACCTGAACTAGCCTTCCCCTTTATTCAGATTGGATTACCCTAATTGTCATCATAGAGCCTTCATCAATTAACTGATACAAGCAGACATGGAGAGCTACTGCCAAGCACTAAACCAAGTTCTGGGAATCTTGAGAGGGATTAAGAGAGGGAGGAATGATTATATGTACGAGGAGGGTAAAGATCATGATGAACAAATTTACAGAGGGAGTTGACCTGAGTTTGTTGGAACTCATATATTCTGGACCTACAGCTAGGGAATTAGTATGAGACTGAGACTGACAAATCTAGTTTTGATGGATCCATCACTCTTTTTTGGCCTTTTCATCCACCAGGTACTCAAGGGTCACACGTACATATATGCAACCAAGATATATGTAAACTTTAAATAAAAATAATGTTTAAATAATAATAATAAAATTTAAAAACACAGAAGGCAAAGTCACATCAGACAAAATTGTCTCAAAATGTCTTCATTTTCCTAAATTCCAGCTTCCAACAGCAAAGGCCTAACATACAGGGCTGTTAACCAGTTAAATTGAAAATGGGGTAGATTTTCAATGAAATAACTACTGACTCATTCCAAGAAAGCAACATTCCTTCCCAAGAATGAAAGGGAATATCTGGTGTCTTGGAAATGACAACTTAAGAAAATCTGTAAGATGGGACTGATATTCACTTAAATTAAATGACTGTGTGGATCTCTTTTTATACTCAGTTTGTGCTTTATTTAAGACAACAAAACAAGATCAAAGTGATACATATCAGAAGAAAAAAAGTCAAACTTTCCCTATTTGCTGATGATATGACAGTATTCATAATTGACCACAAAAATTCTACATGGGAACTCCTACAACTCATAAACACCTTCATAAATGTAGCAGGATGCAAGATTATCTCAAAGAAAATCAGTAGCCCTCTGATGATAAATTAATTGACAAAGAAATCAGAAAAACATCACCCTTCACAATGGCCACAAATAACATAACATAACATAAAAATAACAGGACATTTTTTTATTCTTGAGTAACTCTAATGAAACAGGTGAAATACCTGCATGACAACAACTTTAAATATTTGAATAAAGATATTGAAGAATACACCAGAAAAAGAAGTGATCTCCCATGTTCTTCTATAGGTTAGTTCTTTATTGAGTATTTTTGCATCTGTGTTCATGGGAGAGATTGCAATTCTCTCTCTTGAATCTGTGTATTTTTGGTATCACAGTGACTGTGGCATCATAAAATGTTTCTTCTGTTCCTATATTTTGGAATAATTTGAGAAATATTGGTATTTGCTGGCTTTTGAAGGTCTGGTAGAATTCTATGATGAAATAAACTTGCCCCTTTTTTCTTTTTATTCTTTTTGTTGGGGGAGAATTTTAATGAATAATTCTATTACCTTGGGAGGTGAGAACTACTTAATTGTTTTTCTAGATTTGATCTAAATTTGGAAAATGGTAATGTTAAGAAATTTTTCATTTCTTCTAGATTTTTCAATTTTATGTAGTACAGATTTTCGTTTTGTGAATTAATGAATGTTTGGATTTCATCATTGTCATTATGTTTCCCTTTTCCCTTCTGATTGTGTTAATTTGGATATTCTCTTTTCATTTTAGTTAGTTTGGATAAGGGTTTGAGAGATTCTAGGCACCAGAGGGGTCAAGGACACCAAATGAAAACCCAGAGAATCAACTAATCTGGGCTCATAGGAGCTCTCAGATACTGTACTGACAATTAGGGAGCCTTTATGGAACTGACCTAGACCATCTGCATAGATTCAGCAGTTGTATAGCTTCGTCTTCTTAAAGGACTCCTAATAGTGAGAACAGGGGGTTGTTTATGATTCTTATACTGGCTTTTGGGGACTGTTCCTCATACTAGTTCGCCTTGATCAGCCTTGATAAAAGGCATTGGTTTAGTCTTACTATAACTTGATATGCCATGTTCTGTCAATATCCACAGGAGGCGTGTCCTTTTCTCTACATTTTAGAAAAATAGTTTTCTCTATGCTGTGAATTTGATAAACTAACTTCTTCTTCTTTTCATAGTTTGCTTCTAGTGACTGCTTATGATACAATTGGTAGTAGCTGAAATAAAGACTGTTTTCATCTGCTACCTAGAAGCTATATCTTCAGAGACTGATATTTTTCTCATATTCATTTATTTACTTTCTCTCTGTGTGTGTGTTTGTGTATGTGTGTGTGTGTGTATATGTGTTCAGAGAGAATTTTTGAGGACAGAGATTTATGGAGGTCAAGGGTTAACTTGTGGTAATCAAATTTCTCCTGCTACAGTGTGGATTCCAGTGATCTACCTCGGGATTCTAACTTAACTTTAGCTTACCTCATCTCTAACAGAAGCCTCTTGGCACTCCTCTAAGGGACTCTCTTGATCAAATGATTTGAAATAGAAAGACTCATCCTAACTGTAGGAGACACCTTCTGGTATCAGCCCAGATATATGTAGAAGAAGGAAACATTTTTTTTTTTTGTCTCTTTGCCTTCATTCTTGTTGGAAAGTTCATCTACTGCTGTAACATTTAATTACTGTTAGTACCAGCTCCTTCAGACTTCCAAAGCAGAATAAAGATGAGCAGCTCTCCAGGAATCTTCTAGACTTTCAGCTCAAATATGGTATTACTAAGAATTCAATTTTTTTGAACTAAGCAACTACACAATTACAGCATTTTCAGCGCGAGAGAGCCATTGTTGGACTACTTAGCTGATATTTAGTAGGATAATTCAATAAATTCTATATACATACATATAAAATTTATATGTATGTATGCAGGTATACACACACACATACACACACACACACACACACACACACACACACATATATATATATATCACTAATATATATAATTAGTGAACTTAGAATAGTAACCATCTGTATTGGTTCTTACTCAAGACTCAAGACAACAACCACTATCAGCATCAGTCCCAGAAGTGTTCAATATCTCTTACTTCAAATGGCACTTGTTCTCTTTCTCTCTCTCTCCCTCTCCCTCTCTCTCTCTCTCTCTCTCTCTCTCTCTCTCTCTCTCTCTCACACACACACACACACACACACACGCACACAAACACAATTCAAAATAAAATAAATACTGAAAGAAATACTTCATCCCACTAAATATCATTGATAATCCCCAAGATCAGTTAGCTATCAGAACATCTACCAGAGCAAAATTTTTGTATTAACATAGAATACTCAATTTTTGGCCTAGAATGATACCTGAATAAGAAATGTGCTTATAGAATATGCATACTATCTAAGTATGATCCCTAAAACCCAATGGGAAAAAAAAAACATGTGGGCATGGCAGCACAAGGTTATTTCCCAAGCAGTATAAAGACAAACCATGCAGAAACCTAGGTTCACAGGTTAGATAGTCTGTGAAACCCTAGGTTTCAATGAGAGACTTTGTTTCAGGGGGAAATTGTACATGGGAATTGAACAATGATACCCATGGTGTCATTGATTCCACATGCTTCTGCATAGAGGTATGTTTAATAAACTCTAATATACACACAGAGAGTGGATAATTCTGAAGTCTACAAATCTGATAATTATAATACTTGTTTGCTGCACCTTGGGGAAACACTTTTGGGTGCTAGGTTATTAGTAGCTTATAACACTTTTCAAAAACCTAAATTTAGAGTTATATTGAAAACACAGTAGAGCATACAATTTTTTCATGAATGTTAATAATGAGATAAATATTTGGAACCTGTCTCTTCATATTATGTCTATCTTGTGTATCCCCTTATTAAAGGAGTAAGATTTTACCAACCTCTGTATGTAGAACTATCAATCACTCAAAACAAGTTTTTTACACATCCAGAGATACGAATTTTTAAAAAAGTTATATGCAATTAACTGATAGTTACAATATTCTTTTTTGAAATTTTTTATTAATTTTTATTGAGCCCTACATTTTTCTCTGCTCCCCTCACTGCCTCTCCTCTCCCCTTCAACCCTCTCCCAAAGTCCCTATGTTCCCAATTTACCTAGGAGATCTTGTCTTTTTCTACTACCCATGTAGATTAGATCTAAGTATGTCTCTTTTTAGGGTCCTCATTGTTGTTTAGGTTCTTTGGGATTGTGATATGTGGGCTGGTGTTCTTTGCTTTATGTTTAAAACCCACTTATGAGTGAGTACATGTGATAATTGTCTTTCTGGGTCTGGGTTACCTCACTCAAAATGATGTTTTCTAGTATCAAACTTTTGTGCTTTCTCTGTAGCTAAAGGGCCTGTACTTCCTCAGTCCTTTCATTAGGCACAGACCAAAACTTAAAAGCAAGAACTTTACAAAATATGGCCTCAGGATTCCCTAAGCCAAGTTGACTACCTACGTAGAAAGCTCAGAAGTTTACAGCCAAGCAAATTGGTTCCTTATAAAAGTATGCCCATGCATAGTGAAAGATAATAGATTATTCAAGCTTGGGAAAGTTAATTTTAGCTGGTAATCTCTTTGTTTAGCAGTCAGACCTCCCTGTTTTTATTACTCTCTTCCTTCTGTTTGCAGGCTGAAATTGTTATGAAGTAGCTATGCTGATCTTGTTTTTGAGACATGCCTTGATCTCATTTTACTATCTCCATGTTGCTTGGTATCAGATTTAGTCTGGTATGGATATAAACCAAGCAGCCTTGTCCTCTGTATAATCATAAGGCAAACAACAGGAGAACCTGACATGATTCAATGGTGGTCCAGGAGACCAAGTCTTTGGATATCATCCTAGTTTTTCAGGACATGCAAGCATTCTCCCTAAAGGTTTTTATATGAAAAAAATTACGGTTGGGATTTAGGGCAGCTTATAGCTTATTTCTTTCCTTTAATGTTATTTATCACTGATTTGTGCCCTCTGGAATGAAAAAAGGACTATCAGTTAAGAAAAAAATCATTCATTCTGTCCTTTTCAATGTGTCCTTTTCTAGATCTGTATTGCACAATGATACAAAAATCTCTCACCTAGTTTCCATAGGTGTTGTGAAGGTATTTTCATGCATGGGTAGGTGTTCAAATTAATGTTTCTATGGGGAAGAGAATCCCTATAAAGTTCTATTCTACCTTCCTGCACTGCATTTAATACATACTGCAGCTCTAGGTGTCAGTCCTCAATTTTTTTCTATTTTATTTGCTTTTATGTTCCTGGTGCCTTTGTGTTTCCCTAGACACTACTACAATACAGAATTCATCTTGAAGTATTTTCCACCATAATTGACTGTTACATCTGAGTTCTGCTGATACTGTGCTAAGGCATTATGTAAGGCAAGCAATGTGTAACCTTATGATTAAATCAATCTCTGCCTCTCCCTCTTTCATTAACCTCATTTCTTCCTCTATGCTAAGAAGAGATTTACAGCCTTTGCTTCTACCCTCTTGTGAGTCAGAAATGTTAGGGCAGATTTTAGTTCTCCTATTTTCCCTTCCTCTAAGTCATATATGTCTGTAGTAAAGTACTTTTCCCCCAGGGAAGAACTTTGTTATAGAGAGCATAATGTTCTTGGTATATTTCAAAATGATAACTTTTCCTTTCAACTTGCCTGAAGCATGAATGGGTTTTTCTTAGATCTTTGCCATGAAAAGCTGGAAAAAGGATCTAGTGCTAAAACTTATAAAAGAATGTAAGAGGATCTGTGACAGAGACCTTACAGTTTTCAAGCAGTCAAATTTGTCCACATCTATCGTCTGATGATTTCCAAAGTCTTCTGCAGCTTGTGTTCTCAAAAAACCTGAAGTTTCAGACTAGGTTCTTCTATACATATTGAAAAATATACTATCTTCCTAGTATTACTATGTATTTACAGTGCTTTGATATATTTTAAATAATTTTTGAATTTATTTTCTGTGGTTGTCTTGTGACAATTTCAAGTGCTTTACTTATCATAATAGAAGCACAATTTTTAATTACATGGTGAGTAGTATTTTTCTACATAGAATTGCATTGTGTATTTACTTTAAACTATGAATAAGTAATTTCACTTTTTCCTTGCTGATACAGTTTATTATCCTTAAATTTTAATTCTTGTTGCAGGGAGAGTAGGCAAGACATTGGATAATGGAAAAGTCTGCTGAACTAAATCAAACAGTTTATTTCAAGGATGTGCTGACCTTGCAATGTAAGCCATGGAAGCCAGGAGATGTGCTGCATTGGGAAAGGGATTTTTCTCTTGTTTCCACAAGAAAAAAAAGAGGGGGAAGTGGTGTGAGATAATTGTCTGTATTCTCTTTTTTTGTTTTTTTTTTGTTTTTTTGTTTTTTTGTTTTTCGAGACAGGGTTTCCCTGTAGTTTCTAGAGCCTGTCCTGGAACTAGCTCTTGTAGACCAGGCTGGCCTCGAACTCAGAGATCCGCCTGCCTCTGCCTCCCGAGTGCTGGGATTAAAGGCGTGCGCCACCACCGCCCAGCTGTCTGTATTCTCTTAATCATGTTTTAAATAAACACTTATTTGCCAGGCAGGAATTATAGGTGGTACAACCAAACAGGAAGTAAGGTTGGGGCAATGAGAACAGGAGAATGCTGAGAAGGAGGAAGCCCATTCCTCTACAGTCCTGCCCAGACCACCAAAGAAGTAAGATGTGACCTACCCTGCTGAAAAAGTACTGAACCATGTGGCTAACATAGATAAGAATAATGGGTTAATATAAGATACAGGAGCTACTAAGAAGCCTGAGCTAATGGGCCAATCAGTTTATTATTAATATAGACTGCCTGTGTGATTTTCTTTGTGGCTTACCGGCTGTAGGACCTGCACAGGACGGACACCCCAACTAACAGGCCCTCATATTACAAATTCTCATCTTGTTCCCTTTAGTATTTTTGTTCTTTCTATTTTTTCTTTAATACATGAGACTTTTTCAGATGTTATGTCTCTTTAAATTGTGAATCTTTCTGAGTTCAGTGGTTACGTGTAGTTCCTATTATGTAGGGACCTTGGATTTGCTTCCCAGGTCTCATGTGGAAGTTCATCATCATTTATATTCTAGTTTCTGAAAGTTTGCATATTTTATGGTCTACTAAATGCATGTGGTACAATGTATGCATGAGGCAAAACTATCATAAACATAAAATAACAATAAATAAAATATTATGAAATAATGCCATACATTTTTTATAGTCTGGATATGTTATATCTATTAACAGAATTTAAATAAACCTGGTCTATTCTGGTAGGATTTTTGCCTCAATTTCTCTCTTTTTTTTTGTTTTTTTCAAGACAAGGTTTCTCTTCAGCTTTGGAGCCTGTCCTGGAACTAGCTGTTGTAGTCCAGGCTTGCCTCAGACTCACAGAGTTCCACTTGTCTCTGTCTTCCAAGTGCTGGGATGCCACCACTGCCCGGTGCCTCAATTTCTTTTTACTTGTTTGCTGTAACACAAACACTGGAATTCTCCCATTATTGTTTCTGGGTATGATCTTAAATTTTGTTACCTCTAAACATTTTGCTTCATTCAGAGTCTTGCATAACTTTAGTGGCATATTGTGATTAAAATGAGCACTAATACACAAATAACCATTAGAAGTATTAGTCTATAAATCACAAATTTCAGTTCAAACTAAAGCCTTTAGTATATGTGTTTTACTAGTTTGTGATCTTCAAGAATATATATGTGTGTGTGTGTGTATATGTATGTATATACATATATATATATATACTTTATCTTCATGTATATATATACACTCTTCATCATGTTATCATTGAGTTATAAATATCTTTATTTTTTGCAAAGTAGTTGAGTTACCCAAATTTAAACTCATTTAAAAGTTTTTAACTTAAAATATCATTTAAGTTAGTATTTACGATTGTACAACAAACATTTCTGAGTTCTATACCTAATACAATTTAAAACTTGCATTTTCCAGAGTGGAGTGGTTAATACCTCTTGTTCCTCTTTCAGAGGACCTGGGTAAAATTATCAATATCTACCTGGTATCGCACAACTTTCAGCAATTCCAGTTTCAGCATATTGAATTTTTGGTCCTGGCTTTCTAAGATAGTAGGCATACAAGTGGTGCAAATACATACAGAAAGCCAAACATGAATATCATTTCATTATTTATTGACGGGCAATACTTTAGGATTCATGGACAGCACATTTATGGCAGTTCTCCAGTTCTTCCTATCCTGGGTAATCCTGGATGCCTGTGCTATTGTCATGCCAAAGGTTCTACAGTCTTTCTTCATGCTGTCTATGCCATGCACTGTGCTCCCTATCTGCACTCTATGTGCTAGAACCCAGTTCGTGAGCTTCAGGCAAGGGAATGGAGGTTGAGGACAGAGACAGACCAACACACAGACCTTCCAACACTGGTACCAAAAGACCTTATTTAATAGCACCATGGAGGCTTAAATAGCCTCCAGTCAATGGCCAACAGGTGAAAATCCTAACATCTGATCCTCTAGGTAAAGCACAGCTTTTAGTAACTTCAATTAGAAGGCTCTAGACAAGGAAGAGCAGCTGAAGGCCAGGACTCATTAGTCCCAACAATCTACCCAGTGATTTTTGGGCCTTTCTCTTCAACTTATCCCATGCAGTCTTCCAAATAGCTCTCTCTTTGGGTATCTGCCATCATTCAGTCTCATAACATGGCTGAAGTATTTCAAGTGTCTTTGTTCTATCCTGTAGTTTATTTCCCTCTGTGGATGGAGATGTTCTTTAATGTCATCATTTGCATAGGCTATCACTCCATGTGATGCCTAAGCTCCTCCTAAGACATGCTATCTCAACCACACTCAGCTGTTGTTTTAAGGAACATTTAATTGTTCTGAGCATTCCATTGTTAATTGTTTGGAGAACCAATATAGCACAATTGATGATAGTCCAAATGAGCTGCAGGCCATGGTAAAGAGAGTGGTGGAAGTAAGTGAAAGCCTTGGTATGAAAGTAAACATTGAGAAGACTGAGATACAACACATGGAAATGGTGCCCATGGATTATAAAATAGTAATAAAGAATCAGAATCTCAAACATACTTTATCTAGGAATAGCTAGATATCTTGACATAATTTTGTCTATCTAGGAAGACACCTCATTTCAAAGAAGGTAACTACATCAGACAACAAGATGTGAATAGGGAGAGTGAGGACTGTATTCTAGATACTAAGAAAGGCTTGGTCAACAAGAAACATAAAAATAACAACAAAATTGCAAGTATATGAGAAATTTGTTTTGAGCTGCCTTGTTTACACCTCCTAGAAACCAATATAAACAAATTATGTAAAAATAATTTAAAACAAAAATTGTTTAACAGAATTATATATTTAATAATATATAACTATAATATTTAATAATAATATAATATATTTTATATAATAAATATATATATAATTATATATTCATTTATATATTTATTATATGTATAATATTAAACTTATTAATACTGTAGCATGACTATATGAAAAGCTATTGCTTGCTCTATTACTTCTTCTCACCTCAATCCTTTACTGTTTTGTCCATAGTCTAAGCAACAGTATCATGACTTAGGTAGTCCTTCTTATAAATATGTGTCTGAATAAAATTGGAATATATATATTATTAAAACACACACATATAAGTATATATATATATATATATAATCTATTAATACTGAAGCATGACTAGCTGAAGGTCTAGTGTACATTCTATTTTTTCTACACGCCTCTATTCTACACATTCTTTTTGCTAATAGTCTCAGCCACACATATTTACTGAGGTAATCTTCTGATTTTATCTTACTCAACACAGCATCTTGATGGAATCCACAAACATTTAAAATACACAAGTTACTGGGCACTCCTCTGAGGAGCTTTTTTTGATCAGTTTATTTGAAGCAGGAAAACCCATTCTATGTGTGGGTAGCACTGAAGCTGTCCTAAGAAAAGGTCGATGTGGCAAAGTAGTAAAAAATATTTCCATGAAAATGGGAAATAATATTCATGTATGCAAATGAGCTACTATAAACATATCCTTAATTGTAGTCAAGTTTTTAGATGAATGTAACCTTGACTAAAGTATTGACTACAGCATCTGGTAAATTTTGGAGAAAATAGCCATGAGTAAGTAATCTATTCCTCTTACTGTTGATTTTCTAAAAGTTCAGAGATTTTAAGTGCACAATGTGCCAGGCACACCAACGCTTAGCAGAGGCAGTTATCTTCAAGTGAGAATTCTACCATGGGGGAAGAATGTTTCTCAAGTCAACAATTACTGACAATTGATGACTCCTGAGGGAGGGAGATTTCCTCTCTTTGTGAATGTGACTTTTCATATACTGTTTATTTCCCATTGGATGGACACACAACCTTGTGCAGACAGGCAGCACTAATTATAATCAAAGGAGTACTAATAACAAAAAATTAAAAATATATATATGAAAATGGGAGGAATGTGGAGTGAAGGATGTTAAAAATAAGTTTAAGGGAAGTAGTGGTAGATTAATATAATCAATATATATTTTATAAATATATGGATCTTTTAAGGAGTAGGAACACTTAAAATAAATAATACTATATTGCGGGATATATATTGATATGAAAAGCAGTACAGCTTCCCTAGTAACATTCACCATTTGATCTCATAGAGATTTTCTTTTACTTGGCCTATTATGGACATAGTTAAATTATACTGAATATTTAAGATTTCATGTGAATTAAGTTTCTCTATTTTTCCTTTTTATTTTGGAATCAGTATTGTCTTTAATGCTAGAGCACAGTGCCCAGTACCAGGTCTTATTTTAATCTCAACTATACTTGCACATATTGCCTTCCCTCTTTAAAAAAATTCTTGAATCCTTCCAGTTTCATAAAACAGTAATTTCTCCATGTGTCCTGCTCAAAGATAATCTTTTGTTATTAAACTCAAGAATATTTCTCTTTATTTACAGTGCTTAAATTTTAATTAGTATGTACTGATTGTATACCTTAGTCATAAACATTTCACTATTTCAATTAGTGTTCTTTTTCTCCTTATCATTTCTGTCCTTACAGTGTTCCCTTCTTCCATGTATTCAAAAGCTTTAGTGTTTTAAAAAGTTTGACTGTATAATTTCTTGCTGTAGAATTCAGAGTATAGTATTGAATATTTAGAATGGTTTCGCTTTGGTTTTATTACTATATTTGTCAAAATGTAGGAAAATTTCGAGCTGTATCAGTTAACTTTGGCCTACATACATTAGATTTAAACAAAATAGTACAACATGAAAATATACAAATAGACATTATATGATTATAGTTACATTCAGGTACTAGCTTTTCTTTTGTGGAGGGGTAGTTTTGATTCTATACATAGGTAGAAATGAAATATAAATAAATATGTTAGATATAAATTTATCTCTAAAACTTTTGCAAATTTAAAAATGAGTTTGGAGTGTATATTGGCTTATCTTGACTCTCAACTTGACATATCTGGAAAGAGAAACATCAAAGAAAGGATTGCTTTAATCGTTTTGCCTTGTGGGCCTGTCTGCATGGCCTTTTTATTGTAAAATAATATAGAAAAACAAGACCTCTTTGGATGGTGCCATTCACAATAAGGTGAGCGTGGGCTGTATAAGGAAGTGTAAGAACCCAAGTCAGGGCAAGCAGGCCAGTGAGTGATCTGTCATTCCTTTTACAGCCTCTTTGGTTCTTTGCTCCAGGCTGTTGCCATAAGTTCTTATGTTGGCTGCTCTTTGTGAAAAACTCTAACCAAATAAATTCTTTCCACCCAAAATGGTTTCTGATGTTATTTTATCACAGGAACAGTTACCAAACTATATCATAGAACCAATGAAGTCTTCCAAAATTAGCTATTTTTGGTATATTTCTTCAGTATATAATTTTGTTATTACATGTCACTAAAAATTTTAGAATTTATTAAAACACATTGATTTGAGCAACACCATATGATGTAAATAAAAAAATTACTGCATTATGGGTAGTATGATGGAGGACTCTCATTGGTTAATAAAGAAACTGCTTTGGCTTTTTGATAGGGCAGGATTTAGATAGGTGGAGTAGACAGAACAGAATGCTGGGAAGAAGGGAAGTTAGTCAATCGCCATGCATCTCCTCTCTGGGTCAGTTGCCATGAAGCCAGCCACCAGGACAGACATGCTGTATCTTTCCTGGTAAGCCACCACCTTGTGGTCCTACACAAATTATTAGAAATGGGTTAAGCAAGATGTGAGAGTTAGCCAGTAAGAGGCTAGAGCTAATGGGCCAGGCAACGTTTAAATGAATACTATTTGTGTGTTGTTATTTTGGGGCATAAGCTAGCCAGGTGGCCGGGAGCTGGGTGGCAGGAGCACAGCCCACAGCTCCTCACTACAAGACATTCTGCAGGACACAGCAGATAGTGACTGAACTGTCTTTGGAATTTCCTGCTTCATGGAAGTCTGCTGGATTCTATGGGCCTGTTGGCTGAAGATGGATACCCCAACATTACAGAGGAACATTGGGTGACTCTCCAGGCAGCAAGATGTCTCTGTCATTTCTAGAGTTTGGAAGTTGCTTATTTCTTGTTTGCTTAGGTAATATTATATCCTTCTGGAGTCTTTGATGGAGTTGAAGAATAGATAGTTATTGTTTTCCTTTGGTATGACAAAAGATAAGATAGATATAAATATTTTTAACTATAATTCTTACTTGATAACTATTTTGTTATATGTAATTTTACTATGTTAAATTTAAACCTTTCTTTTTTTGTTTAAACAGAAAAGGGGGAAATGATGAAGGACTCTCATTGGTTAATAAAGAAATTACCTTGGCTTTTTGGTAGGGCAGGATTTAGATAGGTGGAGTAGATAGAACAGAATGCTGGGAAAAAGGGAAGTTAGTCAGATGCTGTGCCTCTCTTCTCTGAGACAGATGCCATGGAGCCAGCCACCAGGTCAGACATACTGAATCTTTCCCGGTAAGACACCACCTCATGGTGCTATACAGATTATTAGAAATGGGTTAATCATGATGTGAAAGTTAGCCAATAAGAGGCTAGAGCTAATGGGCCAGGCAGTGTTTAAGTGAATACTATTTGTGTGTTGTTATTTCGGGTATAAAGCTAGCCAGGCAGCCAGGAGCCAGGCGGGGATGAAAAGCAGGCCTGTCCACAGCTTCTACTACAGTAGTATTCTTGGTAATACTAGCAGATTTCATCCCATTATTTTAGTCCCACTAAGCAGAAAAGGTATCAGAATGGCAAAGAGAAGCCCCAGGAAAAGAATATCTGAATGCTATAGAAATATATTGCAGTGATTCTGTGTAGAGTTCCCAGTTGAATGTGCAGCTCTATAAATACCCCCAGAAAGCTTGGGAAGAGAAACTCTTACCCTAGTAGCTTTTACCCTATCTTATTAAAAAATAATTAAAGTAGTTAAATTGTTAGATTTTCTTTTAAAAGTGCTTTAGTTATATGTACTTCTTTCACTTAAAGAAAAAACATCAAAAATCCTCTTGAGTAAAATAGAATTTCAAAAACCTTCAAATGTAATTAGAGATGTATGAAATAAACTCATGCATAACTCACTAAATTTTCAAGAGACAACTGTCACATTGTGATTCTATCAAAAAACTGCCATTCAATTTCTGTACACAGTACTACTTAAGGTCAGTTTAATCAAGTAACAGTTTCATAGTTTGTATCACCTTAAGAAAAATGAACCCAAAGATACTAGTTGTTTAAAAATCATACATGTAATGAATCAGTTTACTAATTGCTCTATTTTCAATCTCAATATTTCCTCTCTTTCTTTTTTTTTTGTTTTTTTTTTGTTTTTGTTTTTGTTTTTCGAGACAGGGTTTCTCTGTAGCTTTGGAGCCTGTCCTGGAACTAGCTCTTGTAGACCAGGCTGGTCTCAAACTCACAGAGATCCTCCTGCCTCTGCCTCCCGAGTGCTGGGATTAAAGGCGTGTGCCACCACCGCCCGGCTTATTTCCTCTCTTTCTATGGGCATGCAAGAACATATAGGTTCCTTGAAGTTTAATTTCACTAACACTATAAATTTGAAAATTTCAATAGTACATTATTTACCTTAAAACTTTTAAAAACCTCTCCAAGACTTAATCCATGCATAACAATCTTTCTTTTTAAAAACAGTATAGACTTCTTCTTTATTTACTTATTTATTTGGAGATTTTCATATATGAGCATTATACTTACATCACTTTCACCCTTCAATTCCATCACTTTCTGTCTTCTAAATCATAATCACTTATTTGTTTTTGTTGTTGTATATAATTTTATTATAGTTATATAAAAACAATATTATAACAAATATTTTCCACATTCTTAATACTGCTATCCTACTTTGTGTTCAATATGATTGTTTAGCTTGTCTTTAAGAGGACAATGTACCTAATCTTACTTGCCTTTTTTTCCATGTAAACAGCTTTAACACTCTAAGATAATGCATATATGTAATCTTAAATTATATAATTTTTCATGAATTAGACCAAAATATAATGTGTGTATGTTAGTGTATTTTGATAATTGTTTAACAAAAATGGCCAATTTAGGGTAAAAGCAAGTTTATAAAATTAATATCTGTTTGAACACATAGATATAGATTTATTCCAACTTGACTAAAGGTCAGAGAATTCAGGCTTATTCTTGTTCCTTCAAGGTTATGATATAAGGTTTAATCCAGCCTGTATATGCTTATGGGATACCTCACCTTATATATGGTCACTTCATGTCCTGCCTAAACAGCAAAATAATTAGCTCAGGATATAGTTACTTGATGTTCCAGGTATTGAAGAGTCATTTACTTTGCTTGTTAGAAGTCTTGACTTCATTCACCTTTTGGATTGGGGTACATAAAACATATGGAAAATAAATATGGGCTAATTCAATATTCACTGATTTGCCCTACCAACTCTATTCTGTGCCTCTGTCCATTTCTTTTGTATCTTTGTTCTCTCTGCCTAAAATTTCTAATCCATATGCCCCTCCTATGAATTGTAAGAACTCATTAAGGCTGAAGACCACAGATGTCGCCCAAAGGTGGTATCTGTGAAAGATGGTACCTGCACATATGTACAGGTGGAGAACATAGTAGACCATGAACATGAATATCACACTGCAGGTGTAGAGGTGAGAAGTGATTACTCAAATAGACAATAAAAGTACAAAAGTGGAGGGAAATATCATGACTAAAATTTTATAAATAAAAATTATACTTATGGGACTAGAAAAGAGTAGTCAGCTGTCTGTCCATTTGCTTGGATATATATTGCTAGCCAGAGGAGCTTGCTGGGGTGGAGCAAATGCAGAGATTTATAGTTTGCAGGTGGCATAAATTTCTGGTCCATCACCCACACTGGTAGCCCAAGCACTGTTATTTTTAGACTGCTCCATGACTTAGAGAAATCAAAGTGTGGCTCAGTTTATGCTCCAGTGGTGTAGGAGGTCCTTCTTACTATGTGTTGCTTTCATTGGTTGAATAAAGAAACTGCCTTGGCCTTTTGATAGAGCAGACTTAGATAGGCAAAGTAGATAAAACAGAATGCTGGGAAGAAGGGCAGTGTGGCAGATGCCATGATTCTCCTGCCCGAGATGGATGCTGGTTAGACTCATGCTGGTAAGCTACAGTCAAGTGGCAATACACATTAATGGAGATGGGTTAAACTAGTATGTGAAAGTTAGCCAATAAGGGGCTGGGGATAAAGGGCCAGGCAGTACTTGAATGAATACAGTTTCTATGTGATTATTTCAGGACTAAGCTAACCAGCCAGATGGAACACAGTCCACCACTCCTTGGACTACACTCCAGGTCAAGCTGATCTGCAGAAGCTGTTGTCTTGGTGAAGCAGCTGCAGCTGAGTAAACTAGGAAGCCTGCTGAGTGAGCGAAAAAGCCAGAGAGCCAACAGAGTACAGGGCAAGCAGCCACCACTTACCTCAAGCCAGGCAGAAAGTAGAGCAGTCCTTCTTGGCAGACCAAGCCTATGGCCAATGAAATGCCATTGAGATGGTAAGCCCCTACATTCTCAGACAGTAGCTGGTGCTTTCTACATTTACAAGCATCTTCTTTAGCTGGCAATGCTGCTTGGTTGGCAAGTGAGGGAGTGAGCTTCTCTGCCCCTTAGGTTATCACACTCCTCACCTCCATGGCTGAATCTGGTCCATGGAGCTGGAAAAACAGGAGACAGAAAAATTTGGAGGGATGTGCTCTCAGTTCCAAAGTCCAGGAAATGGCAAGAGGCTGCATGGCCTGTGAACATGATGAGCCAATATGAGTGGGTCTTTTGCAGAGGAGGGGATGCAGGGATTCTCTCATTGTGGGTGTTCAAAAGAAATCTGAAGAATGGAGACTGATGCAGGATTTAAGAAGATTTCATCAGATCTTGCAGTATCAAGGATATGCAAGGCCAGCCAAGCATCTGAAAATGCAAATACACTTCCCTTAGGGAAATTGGGATTATGGAGATATGGGGGAAAAAGAGGACAGAAGGGGAGGAGGAGGGGAGACCAAAATTTGGGAGGGGAACCTGAGGGAACAGAATTGTTAAGATCGGAGAAGAATAGATATGGATAGCAAGGAAGAAGATATTTTGATTGAACAAGCCATGGGGCTAGCAAGAATCTTGGGACCAGAGAAATTACCGGGAGTTCCCAAGAGGGCCCCAGTTAAGACCCTAAGAAATAGTGGAAGGGTGCCTGAACTGGCCTTACCCTGTAATCACTTTGATGACTATCTTAAATATCATTATAGACCCTTCATCTAGCAACTGATAGAAACAGAGGCAGAGATCCAAAGTTGAGAACTGAGCCAAGGTCCAAAAGTCCAGTCAAACAGTGGAGTGATTGAAGATATAAGCAAAGAGGTCAAGATCATGATGGGGAAACTCACTGAAACAGCTTACCTGAGATAATGAGAGCTCACTAACTCTGGCCTGATGATGAGTGAACCAGCATAGAACTAAACTAGGCCCTCTGAATGTGGGTAACAGTTGGATGGCTATGGTAGACTATGGGTTCACTGACAGTGAGACGTGGATTTATCCCTACTGTTTGTACTGACTTTTCAGAACCTATTCCCTTTGGAGGTATACCTTGCTCAGCCTACATAACAGTGACCAGGGCCTCAGTCCTGCCTCAAATCAATGTGCTATACTTTGTTGACTCCTCATGAAATGCCTTACCCTCTCTAAAGAGTAGATGGGTGATGGGATGGCAGGGGAAGGTGGAGGAAATGGGAGGAAGAGAGCAACTGGGGACTGGGATTGATATGCAAAATGAGAAAAGATGGTTTTCAATAAATAAATAAAATGCAAATACATCCCAACCTAAGAGTCTGTGAGAATGCAATTTGCTGTCTTTCATTTAATTGGAGGGCTGCAACTTAGATTAAAAAGATAGTTTACAAATTATGAATGATGTTCAGAAGTTATTGGGAGATATTCAGTGGCTATGACTCTATTTAAAGTTGTCTGCTTAGGATCTTGAGGCCCTCAATGAGATTCTTTTTTTGTTTGTTTGTTTTGTTTTTTGTTTTTTGTTTTTCGAGACAGAGTTTCCCTGTAGTTTCTAGAGCCTGTCCTGGAACTAGCTCTTGTAGACCAGGCTGGCCTTGAACTCAGAGATCCGCCTGCCTCTGCCTCCCGAGTGCTGGGATTAAAGGCGTGCGCCACCACCGCCCGGCCTCAATGAGATTCTTAAAGGCAGTAATGATTTTAGCTCCCCCAGGAAGCTCATGGAAGCTGCCAAAACAAATGCTGGATCAGAAGAAGCATGCAATTACCATGCTCATATAACTTTGCAAACACAACTTCAAAAAAGAAATAAGACGGTGTTATACCCACAATCTATGATGGACAGGACCAAATTCTGTTTCAATATGTGGTCAAGAGTATGAAGAAATGAGACTTGATGCCTCCCCAAACTCTTTTTGAAATATGTACAGCCCAAGGACGCCTGACATTTTGATGTAGTAGCTGCTGAGGCCCCCACAGAGGAGTTAGAATAAAACCTGACTTTCTGTTCCTCTGGTGTCATCATGCTGCAGTCTGATAAGGTAAGTATATCATAGCTATAGTTGAAGATTTCTGCCTTTTTGATAGACCTGCTACACAGATTTCCAGAAATTAGTGAATCGTATTTACTTGACAGCCAACCCAAGAACACTGACTGAATGTTTGGGACTTTATACATATTATATCTTCGGACATAGAACTCATTATTGTTAGTATAGCATTTGTCTGCTGCTGAAATGTAAACCATGGAAAACAGGTGCCTCAGTGAAAAAATGACTCATTAAAACAATTGAACACCATTTTAGAGATGATGTGCAGCTAAAGTCCCTCCTCAGTATAATAAACCTCATGTAAGTTCTAAAGGGAGCCCACAATTTGATGGGGAAGTAATAGTACAAAAGCTTTGTTGATGGGAATTTAACAGCTCAAACTAATATTTGAAAGTTAGAAACATCAATGCTATTGAACTATAGGAGATAAAAGAAACACACAGATCACACATTACTGAAACACTTTCATGTATTTTGATTAGAACAAAGAAAAGAGAATTATGAAAAATTATGTTTTATCATTAATTTTTCATACTAGAATTATGATATGGACCTGTTAATGTTTGTGCCTACTTTGGTTCATTAGGAAGATGTTATTGATTTGAAAATGTTTAGAGATTATCAGAGAAAAATTAACATGATGCCAATGAGTCCTTAGAATTGGTATGTTTAATAAGACAAATTTAGATTTTAACATAGCTAAAACTGCTAAAGACATCCTAGACCGACTTAAAATAGGCCATCTCATCTTGGTCATCCTATACTCCTTTATTAGAAGATATTGTGGCCATATCATGTGTATCACCAAACATTATCTGCTTGCCTATGATTTTCTAATTATTAGGGAACTCTGTCAATGGAAGATGGCTCAGAGGTGCACTGCATTTAGCTATTCTCCCTCCCTTATCACTTTACAGTTAGAGGATGGTAGTCAATGGCCCCTCCATGTACATGTAATCTAAGACAGAGCATGCATAAGAAAATTTATATACTGATAATGGGTAAATCTGGAAGGTGGAAGAAGACAAGCTAAGCCAGGCATAGATACATCTCGTAGCAGAAGTACAGGCTTTAATAAATACTGTTAAAAGGGTGAATATGTCCGAGTCAATGGACATGGATTCATTCCACTTTGAACAAAGTTCAGAGATTCAGGCCTAATCTTGTTCCTTCAAGGTTATGATGGGAAGCTTGACACAGGCTGTGGCTGTCTACAGGATGCTTGCCCTAAGTTTTGGTTACTGCATGCTATGCCTAAACAACAAATTATTTAACATAGATATAGTTACTTCATGTTTCAAGTATTGAGGAGGCAATTACTTTATTAGGTGGAAGTCTTGCCTTGTTCCCACCTTTTGGGTTGGGGTATATAAAGCATATGAAAACTACACATGGGCAAATTTAGTATTCATTAAGTTTCCATCCTGACTCTTTTCTGTGTCTTTGTCCTTTTCTTTTGTATATTGTCACGCACCACGCCCCCGTGTCTGCATTTGGTGCGCTGGCACCCAGTTCGCGAGATTCGGGCAAGGGGCTGGAGGTTAAAATACACAGACACACAGACAGACAGACAGTGACACGGGTCATCCTTGAATTCCCCAAGAATCCCCACCTTATTGTGTTCAGGGGCAGATTATATAGAGAGAGCCACGCCCCAGCCAAACCCAACAGAAACCACTCTCCTATCATCAGGAACTCCTGAAGGTCTCCTGCTCAGAGCAGTTGTAGGCACTCAGATCAGGGGATTAAAAGAAATTCAGGATCTGGGGTCTCACTGCTCCAAACGTCTCTCCCCTAAATTTTTTATAGTGTGACCATATTAGACTCGGGACTTTTAGGAGTGGTTTTGCCATGACCCCAGGAGCAGTCAGAAACCAGTCCTCCTTCAGCAGTCCCCTAAATAACATACCCCAGCTGCCATACCCCCGTGGCACATTCATTCTTGTCAGCTGAGTGCATGGAAAACACCTTCTAGCTCAGGCACCTTTTTGGCTTCCCTAGCAGCCCAGCTGATCCTGCTTCTGCTAAGTGACCATATGCTACATTCTCATGGGTTGTCTGATCTTACACAGGATTTAAAGATGAATGCCCATGGCACCATGTAGTGTGAAGCGGCGGGGCTGCGTCCCGCCACCCGCCGCCGGCTAGCTTTACACCCGAAATAATTACACGGAAACTGTATTCTTTTAAAACACTGCCTGGCCCATTATCTGTAGCCTCTTATAGGCTAATTCTCACATCTTCCTTTAACCCATATTTAGTAATTTGGGTAGCACCACGAGTTGTGGCTTACCAGGAGAGATCTTAATCTGCGTCCATCTCGGAGAGGAGCAGCATGGAGACTCACTATGGTGACTGCCTGAAGCGTCTCCCCCCCCTCTACTTCCTTGTTCCCACAATTCTGTTCTGTCTACTCCACCTACCTAATTTTCTGTTCTCTTAAAGGGCCAAGGCAGTTTTCTTTATTAATTAACCAATGAAAGAAACATAGACAGATAACTCTCCTCCATCATTTCCCCTTTTTCTGTTTAAACAAAAAAGAAAGGCTTCAACTTTAACATAGCAAAATTACATATAACAAAACAGTTATCAAGCAAGTATTACAGTTACAATATTTAAATCTATTTTATCTTTTATCATAACTAAGGAAATCTATAACTATTGAACCATTCTTCAACTCCATCAAAGACTCCAGAAGGATATAATGCTACCTAAGTAAACAAGAAATAAGTAACTTATAAAACTCTAGAAATGACAGAGACAACTCGCTGCCTGGACAGTCACCCAAAGTTCCTCTGTACCGTTGGGGCATCCATCTTCGGGCTTCAGGCCCACAGTATCCAGCAGACAATTCCATGAAGCAGAAAAATTCCAAAGACAGTTCAGTCACTTTCTGCTGTGTCCTGCAGAATGTCTCACAGACTCTTTCACGAATCAGGAACCCTGAGAGACCATCTCACCTTTAGGCAAGTTTAGCAGTCCTCTTTCTGTGGGTTCCTTGTGTCCAGTTTATGCAACAGTCCAGGCAAGAGCAGTTTCTTGCCCAAATGGCTAACAAACTCCATAAGTAGCCTCTTCGATGCCCATCTTCCTCTTGAAGTAGATTGGTGCTGCCAGGAGCAGACGTGTCTCATTGTCATGAAAAACCCTAAGTTATTAAAACATTAAATGCCATATTCTGCAGTCTTTGAAAGATATGAAGAATGTCTATCTAACTGAAATATATCTCTACATATCTAGAAAATCTAATAACATGACTACAAGCTTAACTATTATCAATGATTATCCATTAACAACCTATATTTCCTAATTATACATTACAGTTTTTAAAATGAACTATAATCACAATAGCTTAATCAAGATCAGAAATACATATACATATAACAAAATTGACCTTAAAATCTATACCAATGCAAATTCATATCTCTATCATCTCCCCCTTTAAATGTAAAAGAACATTTATAAGCAATATTTGGGAAAATGGGCGCAGTTATTTCTCTCCAAACTGCTTCCTGCTGAATGGGGGCGCTGTTATTTAGGTCTTTTATGGTATAACCTGTGTGCTAGGTTCCTCTCAGTTGGCAGTTGAGTGAAGTAATTTTTTGAAGATGTTCACAGCAACCTTTCAGGAGGGCGTGGTCTATCATACCATATTGGGATAGAAGCAATCCACAGAGTCTCGTCCTCTGTGAAAACAAAAGAAGAAACTCTTTTCCAAAGCATCATGTTCTTAGATCCAAATCCTGAAGTCATACCGTTAAGATGTCCATTCTGGTCTAGACTGGCAGCCCATATAATGAAATGTCTCTCTGTACTTAGCTCCTTTACAGTCAAAAAAATCAAAGAAAACACAACAAAATACATAATCCAGACTCTCTGTGAATTTTCCATTTTTATGCGGCTTATTTTCATTCTATCACTTTACTTTATTCTGTCTCTTTAAAGACTTTAGCCTTTTTTTTTTAGGCATTAACTTTATTTTTTATATTTTCTTCTTCTCTCTCTCTCAAGCCTACATACATTCATCCAACACTGTGACTCATTTAAAAGTCTTTTATGTCTGAATCTTTTCTATTGTGAATCTGTAATTTTTTACTATCCAGGAGCATTTCTTAAAAGGTTAACCACTTCTTAAAATAATACGGTACTGCCTGTTTATAGCCAAGTCTAAACCTTAACTGCGCTGTTATCATGGTAATTACGATAGTTCCTGCCTGAGGTCAGCACAATTCAGCATGGCGGAGCAGAGCCAAAGCCGCTCCTGCCTCAGTCATTTGGTGCCCCTGAGCCGCACACAGTTCCAGGCACACAGCAGTCGACATTGGAGCCGCACTCAGCAGTTTAATTCTGAGACTGAGCGTGCAGCACAGAAACTCTTTTAATCCAAGTCACAGCCGAATCTGAGGCGCAGAGCACCGCGCAGTTTGAAAACACCTCTCTCTCTATGGCGGCAGGAATCCGCAAATGCTGTCCCGCTCGCCTAAGCCTGATTCCGCCATCTGCCCAGGTGCAGGCAGGGAGCAGTGAGCCATTGGCATGGTCTCAGAGTACTTTTTTTCCCAAGCGGGCAAGGTTTTTAAGTGGATTTAGTGACCACGTTGGAGCGCCAATCTGTAGTGTGAAGCGGCGGGGCTGCGTCCCGCCGCCCAGTTCCCAGCAACCGGCTACCTTTATCCGAAATAATTACACGGAAACTGTATTCTTTTAAAACACTGCCTGGCCCATAGTTTCAGCCTCTTATTGGTTAATTCTCACATCTTCCTTTAACCCATATTTAGTAATTTGGGTAGCACCACGAGTTGTGGCTTACCAGGAGAGATCTTAATCTGCGTCCATCTCGGAGAGGAGCAGCATGGAGACTCACTATGGTGACTGCCTGAAGCGTCTCCCCCCCTCTACTTCCTTGTTCCCACAATTCTGTTCTGTCTACTCCACCTACCTAATTTTCTGTTCTCTTAAAGGGCCAAGGCAGTTTTCTTTATTAATTAACCAATGAAAGAAACATAGACAGATAACTCTCCTCCATCAGCACCATGCGTTAAGATTGCCAGTAGGCAAAGAGCCATCAGGGCTCCCCTCACCTTGCCAAGTCCAAGGTCCTCCCAGCTCCGGGTGGAGGGGAGGGGAGGGAGGGGGGAGGAGGAGGGGAGGAGATGGAAATTTTTAATAAAAAAAAATGAGAAAAAAAGGTAAAAAAAATTTAAAAAAAAGAAAGAAAAATACAATAAGATAAAAAGATTGCCAGTAGGGTCCCCAGTCACCACTGGACCCCACCTCTCATTTGAGCTATGGTATTCAATCATCCCTTTGCATAAACAGTACAATCTGGTGTGCTAATTGTAACATTTCAATGGCTAGTCAAGTAACCATGGAGTTGTTTCACGACATAAGAGGAATTAGCAATATTAGCAGATGTCATACAAATGGAATAATGAACATTTGTTGTACTAGCAATAAATCCACCTGCTCCTACAATAGGGCAATCTGTTGACTTAAATTTGCTCTGCTGCAGACTTTGGCATGCAGATCCTAGAACTGCCACTGCCTTTTCCTTGTCCAGCTGCTGCATTCTTGGGCAGCCCAGTGGGGTCTGTGCTTCAGCTTGTCTCAGCTCCAGCACTTCTTGTTGCGTTTGCTGATACTTCTGGCACTGCTGTGGCATCTGCCAGGCTAGGCACCGGCTGGGCTGGGGCAATGTGCCTTCCATCACAGCCACCTAGCAAAGCTCTGCTCCAGCTGCCTTCTAGCCCTGGCTGCATTTGTTCTGTGTCCAAACTGGTGCATGAAGTGGAGCAGAACTCAGGGAAGCTAGCTTGCTGCTCTGCAACCACTGTAGGGGCCCCACTTAGGGAATTTGGGCATTGTTATTCTGTCTGGCTACTTCCTGCTGAGTGGGGACTCTGCATTCTTAGGGGTATTTACAGCAATTCACTGCCATTTTCCAGTCATGTTCAGACGCCAGTCATGGTCATGCTGCGCTTCTGTACCCTGAGGCCCTTGCTGGAAGCAGGCCTAGTGCCTCTTCAGTCCTTGAGGCAGGTCCCAGGGTTTGCATGCATAGCAGCCCCTCAGCACCCGCCTGGAGCCACTTGGCCTTGGAGCCACCACTGCTCACACTCTACGGAAACATTTCAGGAAGTCTCGGGGATTCAAACCACATGAATCTCGAATAAATCCTTAGGCTCTCATCATATGTAGAGACAAAAACAGAACCTCCTTTCCAAAACATCAAATTCCTAAGCCCATATTTTAAAGTCAAGATACCTTTCTTAGCAGTTCCTAGAATCAAATGTCTTTCTCCAGTCCAGAACACAAAAGACAACACAATCAACATATCATACACCTGTACACTTATCTTTTTAAGCTATATACTTTCTATTTTTTCCCAATACATACGTCCCCGTCCCCCCCCCCCCCCCCCGGCCGGAGACAACCCTGTTCGTTCACCCCTCTTTCTTGGTTGGACTTTCCTTTGCTGCCAAACTGAGCAAAGGACGTCAGGATTAACCATATACCCCAATCCACCCTCACCTTCTGAGGGCAACCTCTCAGCCTTCCCTAGTTCCCAACACACAGACAGAAGGACCTCTCACACCATTTCCCCTTTTCTGTTTAAATAATAAAAGAAGGTTTTAACTTTAACATAGTAAAATTACATATAAGAAAATTTATCAAGCAAGAATTACATTTACAGTATTTATATCTACTTCATCTTTTATCATAACTAAGGAAAACTATAAGTATAAATTCTTCAACTCCATCAAAGATTCCAGAAGGATATAATATTACCTATGTAAACAGGAAGTACATTGTAAGCAGCTTCCAAAACTCTAGAAATGACATAGTCATCTCACTACTTCAGCAAAGTATAACCAAAGAATAACCAAAGTTATTCTGTATTGTTGGGGTATCCATATTCAGCCTACAGGCCTATAGTGTCTGGCAGACATTCCCACAAAGCAGGAAATTTCAAAGACTGTCCAGTCACTTTCTTCTGTATCATGCAGAATTTTTCGCAGACTCTTTCATGAAGCAGGAACTACAAAGGATTGTCTTACCTTTAGGCAAGTTCTGCAGTCATTTCTCTGTGAAACCTGCATGTCCAGCTTAGCAGTCTAGGCAATAGCAGTTTATTTCCCAAATTGCTAACCAACACCATAAGGAGTCTCTTCACTGCCAATCTTCCTTGTGCAGTAATTAGTGCTGCCAGGAACAAATGTGTTTCATTGCCATGAAAAGTCTTAAGTTATTAAAACATTTTAAATGACATATTCCATAGTCTTTGAAAGATTTGAAGAATACCTAGCTATCTGAAATACATCTCTGTACATCAAGAAAATCTAACTAACATGATTAAAAGCTTGACTATTATCGAGGATTCTCTATTTACCTATATTTCTTAATTATACATTACATTTTTACATGAGGCACAAAAACACAATACCTTAATCAAGATCAGAAATATACATATATAATATAACAAAAATTTACCTTAAATTTCTATCAATAAACCAAGATCTCTACCAAAGCAAATTACTCATCTCTATAGCATATCTCCCTTTGAATGTACACAAATAATTATAAACAATATTTGGGAAGTTATTTCTCTCTAAAGTGCTTCCTTCTGTTTATTAGCCAAAGTAATTTTTGGAACCTTTCAGGGGATCTTGGTACATCAAAGCATATTAGCCTGGAATGAATCCACAAGGTCTCATCTTTTGTGGAGAAAAAAAGAATAACCTTTTTTCCAATATATCATATCCTTAGACTCAAATTTGGATGTCATTATACCTTTATAATATACATGCTGATTTAGCTTAGCATCTCATACAATCGAATGTCTCTCTGTACTTAGCTCCTTCACAGTCAAAAATTCAAATAATATTATAATCTAAATAAATAAAACAAAGTAACATACATAATCCAGTCTCTTTGTGGATTTTCCATTTTTATTTTCCTTTCCTCTTTTTAATCTATGACTATCTGTGCTCTGTCTCTTTATCGACTTTGTTTTGTTTTTTTATAAACCATTACTACTTTTTATAACTCTTTATCATTTTTTCTTCTCTTTCCCAAGCCTATGTATATTTATCCACACTGTGAATCATCTGGATTTGTCTTTATTGCATATCTATAATTATTAACTGTCCAGGAGTGCTTTTTTTTTTCTTTTTTTCTTTTTTTGATTTTTCGAGACAGGGTTTCTCTGCAGCTTTTTTAGAGCCTGTCCTGGAACTAGCTCTTGTAGATCAGGCTGGCTTCAAACACACAGAGATCCGCCTGCCTCTGCCTCCCGAGTGCTGGGATTAAAGGCGTGTGCCACCACCGCCCGGCGCAGGAGTGCTTTTTAAAATGATAAGTACATCTTAAGTTTTTGCCATTGCTAGGTCAAATATAGTAAATTGGTGCTTGTTCTGCCCAGCCCAGCATGGCAGAGCCATTTGTGCCTCTGAATTGCATGCACACTACCCCAATTCCACCAAGCAAGCAGTAACACTTTGCTCACAAACTCTATACAAATGGTCTGTGTCTCCACAGCCAGAGCTCACACTGTTAACACAGCTCAGCATTTCAAAACTGCAGCATTTTTTGTCTGCTGTGGCTGAGCCAGGAAAATCTCTCTTAAAGGAGCTCCAGCAAACTACCAACAAACAGCAAGAAGCTGTGTAAAACTCTGTATTTTTTTTCTGTCTAGAATTCTTACTTGGATTTAGTTGGCCACGGAGGCATCAATCATTTGCAGGGAACCATTTGTTCATCCTGCTTGCCCAGGACACAAAAAAGCAACCTCCTACGCAAATAGGGAGGGATGGAATTATTTCAATTTATATATTATAGTTTATCATCCAAGCAATTCTGAGCAGGAACTGAAGCAGAAACCACTAGGAATACTGCAGAAACCACAGAGGATCACTTCTTTATGACTTGCTTTTCTTGCCTTGCTATGTATGTCTTGCTTTAAAACATAAAATGCAGGACCACCTTCCTGTGAGTGATAAAAACCATGAAGAACATGACTCTCTTACATCAACCAACAATCAATAAAATGCTTCACAGGAATCCCACAATGTTTGAGGAAACTGCTCACTTAAGATAACCTCTTACATAAATGTCAAGATTTGTGCTAAGTTGACAAAAGTTTTGACATTCCCCTTATTGTTAACATTGACACAAAACAGAATTCTTTAAACAGTACTTTTTAGATCTTTGTCCCCAAGGTCTTATTTTAATATCACAATATAAAACACATTGCAACTTTGAAAATTCTGTCAAGTTGACAAAAGCTAGGATTTTACACATATAGTTAGCACTGACACAAAAACAGAAAACTCTAAGCAGTACTTTTAAAATTTTTGTCCCAAAAGCCTTATTTTAATATCACAACATAAAACATATTCCAACTTTCAAAAGTTAACTATCTTTATAATTTACATAATTTAAACATTCAAGGGATTTTTTTTTTGTTTTTTTATCGAGACAGGGTTTCCCTGTAGTTTTTAGAGCCTGTCCTGGAACTAGCTCTTGTAGACCAGGCTGGCCTCAAACTCAGAGATCCGCTTGCCTCTGCCTCCCGAGTACTGGGATTAAAGGCGTGCGCCACCATCACCCGGCTCAAGGGATATTTAAAATAATCTAAAATCTTTTAACCTTGGGAACCTACAAAATGCAAAAAAGTTAAATACTATTTATTTGAAAAAGGAAGAACCAGGGTGTATAAAAATTCATAAGTTGTTTAGCTATGGAAGAGTTGAGATTAAGTTTACCAGAAGTCCTCCAAGGGAAGGAAAATTTCTTGTAAGTCTGTGTGTGTTGGATAAGGGAGGTTTTGTGGTTTTTTTTTCAAAATTAATTTATATTAAGTTTCATTATGGCAATTTCACATATACTTAGTTCTTATTTTTCCATTTCACACACCACATTGATATGCTTGACTTCCTGAATAGCCTGCTTCTGTGAACAAATTTAGGTAAGTATTTTAAAGCATAAGGTGCAAAGGTACTGTATTCTGAGCTATATTTAAATGGAAACCCTCAATAACTGATTAATGTTTGGTAATTATTAGGGTAGCTACATTTTCTGCTTGTTCCTTGATTCAACTTTGGTAGTTTGATTGTAGTTTCTTTATAGACTTCTAGTAATTCAAGCTTTTTAAAATGTGAATTTTTAAAAATCAGTTTCTAATATAATGGCACATACTTCATCAACTGTGAAAGCAACAACAGAAATTTGATATCTTTGAAAATTGAAATTGAAGCATAATCACTATGTTGTGAGGTACTGGAGTGTGATATAGCCATTTTTGTCTATTGATAAAGTTATTTCATGAAGCTAGGGTAAAGAATGTTCAGATTCACCAAATGTTCCATAGGCAGAAGCTTTCATAATTGTTGTCTCAAGCACAAGATGAATGATAAATATGTGTAAGGAAAAAATAAATTTATTCAGAAAAAATAAGAAATTTTCTTTTTATAGAGAGATCAACCCAACAGATGGGTATTGCCATGCTGTCCAGTTTAGTATTATTTTATCATAAGAAATATTTGGACAATGAGTTTATTTTCCTTGAGATTGGTAACTCTTCCTATGCGAACATCACAGGTCAAACCACTGAGTTACCCATATATCTAATGCAAGCCTCTGAAACCAGAGATGTTACTTTGTGTTGTTCATAATATCAAGGTATTGATCATGTATCACATTTTCTTTTGTCCTTTTTCTTCACAAAATGTTTTACTCAATATCCAGGATTTTTATATAGCCCCTTTTCTCTCTTGTATTGGGGCTTTATGGAAATCTTATGATTTGCACATACCCTCATCTTGAGTGACTATAAAGAGTTAATTCTTTTCTCAGTTAGCCACTGAGAAATGCATGAAACAAGAAATTGACAAAATATTAAGTAAAATATACCAAACAATGCAAGAATTAATTCTGTTAGGTTTATTAAAATGTAATTGGATAACTATTGGTTTAAAATAATCCTTGGCATACTTAAAATGACTGAAAATGAATGCTAAATTCCCAACATATAAATATTTAAAGAGAGTAATACCTTTTATCTTTTCTTGATTATTATACATTGTATATTTTTGTCAATTTAACAAAGATATACAATTACTGTGCCTTAGCAATAACAACATTGAAAGTCACTCCTATAGTTAACAGGTAAGAAAAAATAAGAGCGTGTATGAGTGTGTTTATATTAATGTATTTGTAAAATAATGTGTTTATTGCCACTTTTGTAAGTTTTCTTTGCAGAGTTAATTCTTTTCTCACTGCTTTGCTTTTCTGCAAGGCTATATGTTCCCTCCATGTCTTTTATAGACTATAAAGCTTACTTTCATCCAGGTATTTTAAATCTTGAAAGGAAGCCATAGTGAATATTTATCTTGTTTACAGCCAGATAACACTATTTTTTTTTACATTTTTAGAACTGCTGAACTACATTTGATAAACTAATGGAAACTTTGTAAAATCATTTATTGTATAGATTGAAAAAAATAATATGTCTTCTTAAAGAAAATATAGGAACTGGCCGGAAGAGACCAAGGTTAATTTAAATGTTCCTGACAGAAGGGAAAAACTGAAACAAAGAAAAGATCTTCATGCTTTGAAACTTGAACACACAGCTAAACACACAATGTTCCTGCTCTGGTTTAGAATTTGAAGTCCCTGATTAGTGTGTATCATTTCTGTTATGTCTTACTTTGACTCTTTGCTCTGTATGAAACCATTGAGGACTAAAGAGAAATATTTTTAAGTATAATCACCTGTTCATCTTATTTATATGCTGAACACTGAATAAAATTATTTTATTTCCAGTAATTATAAATACCCTAAGAACTAAATTTAAAACAATGAACAATCTAGATCTCAATACCCCCCCCCAAGAAAAAAGTATTTCTTTGGGTACTATAGAAAAAATAGAAAAGTTTGTGAAATGGCTAACAATTCTAAAAGAAGTTGAGGGAAAGGAAACAGTTATCAGAATATAGTATATGAAAAGATATTTAAAGATAAACAAATGGTTGGTAAATAAGTAGTCGAGTGCATAAGCACATGATCTACAACAACAAACACTGTGAACAATGAAGTGAAGGTGAGCAAATACCAAACCAAAAGTTGATATTATTTGGTAGTTAATCAAAAGGAGATAAATTTTAGTAGGCTCATCACTGAAAAGTAATGTTTGAACAAAACAATGAAATAAGTAAGGAAAAGAGTCATTTAGACATCCAAGGAAATAATAATTTCTTAAAATAAACATCATTAGTGAAAACAATATCGGCGTAGATGTGTACTTAAAGAATATTAAAAAGGTTACTGAAAAATGTTGGGAATGACAAAGGTCTATGTCAAATTCAGTCATAGAGACTATTTTAAAGAAAACCTACTGAATTCAATTAGATTTTATACATAATTTTATTTAAAGAAATTAGGACATGAAGGGATGAAGTAAAGGAATTTTGGGAAACTTGGAGGAGTAAAAGGGATGCATGTTATTAATGCATATTGTAAACATGTATGAAATTCTCAATGAAAAAATAACATATAGAGAGATATGGGAGGGTGATGAAAGAGATTTTGATAGAGAATGTCACTATGGGGTTAGAGGAAATTTGCAAGAATCCACAAGATATCCCAACTAAGACTCCTATCAATAGGTTGGAGTTTCCCAAACTGACCTTCCCCTGTAATTAGATTGATGAATACCCCAACTATTGTCATAGAGCCTTCATTCAATAAGTGATGAAACCAGAGAATCCATAACCAAGCATGAGGCCAAGCTCTGAGAATGCAGTAGAAGAGAGGGAGGAATGATATATGAGCAAGGCAGTTCAAGATGATGGAAAACTTACAGAGAGAGCTGAACTTGAAAAATCACAAACTGTAGACTGACAGCTGTGGATCCTCCATGGGACCAAAATAGGCCTTCAATATTGAAGAAACAGTGGTGAAGACTGGATTATCTGAGCAATCCCTGGCAATAGTACCAGTATTTATTCCATGTCCATGACTTAGCTTGTCTATTCCCTATGTTGGGATGTCATGCTCAGTCTTAATGCCAGGGGAGGGGCTTTTGTCCTGATCCAACTTAATCTAAGCAGACTTTGTTAGTACCACACTGGAGACCTTAGGCATTGGGAGGAATGGATGGGAGATTGGTTGGAGGAGAGGGGAGGAGAGAGGAGGTATGGAAAGCATACTGTGGTTATAAAGTAAAATGAAATTAAAAATAAAGACATCATTAGAAAATTAAAAAAATATATAAAGGATAATGTAAAAATGTTTACATATCCTTTCTCATGTTAAATGTCAACTGAGAGTTCTATGTCATTGTTAAGAAATTTAAATGAATTCCTTCCTCTAGAGTTTTGAGAAAACATAATAAGTAGACCAAAATATGCTGTTAAATATTCTAAGTGCTAGCCAATAATGAATGTGCACATTTGATGGCATTTAGGCCTAGAATATTACAGTGGAAGTGCTGATAAGTTAGAATCTGAGTATATATTAGGAAGGTATAACAATTCCCCCAAAAGACTATGATGCTGTGATGATAGAAATTAGTTCAAAGGAAACAGAAGAGCAGAGGAAGTTTCATAATTTCATGAGAAAGTTTGATGCACCTAGATAGCATGACAGGCAGTGTACATATTGAGAAAAAGTCAAAAGAGTCTCAGAGACAGACTCATAAAAATATGTAAGCTTGCAATGACATATGATGCTATTTTGAGGATTATTCAGTAGACATCACTGGCAGATCTGGGATGTAATATTATCATAAGCAAAGGAAATACTCAGGTATGCATTTCAATCAATTTACATTATACTAGCTAAGTGAGTATATTTTGGAATATAATAAAAGAATCTCTTTGTGATAATAGTATACAAAATGTTATTCTTCCACAATCAGGGCTAAGTCCAAATCTAACATGAGTAGCAAAACTAATTATATTATTATTAAAACAATTTTAATATAATTATTTTGGTAGAAACAATAATATATTTTAAGATAGGTATTGCTATATCAGTGAAGAATGGAGATTTTTAATAAGTTGCAAAAAGTGAGCTCTATATCTGAAATTTTTTTCATCCTGAAGGCACACTAATCAATTTTAAATAACTAATTCTAATGAAAATTATTACAAAAATTTACTTTCAACATACATACAGGTATCTTGATATCATCTTCAACAAAGCTTAAAAATAAAAAAAGTCCTTTTCATATTCTAGTAAAATTTAGAAATTCTTCATGAGAGAAGGGAAAGAATTAATGATATTATTATTAAACTGTACAAATCTAGTATTGGAGAACATTTTTAAATTTATTTTGAGAAGATGTTAATATGCAGTGTCATGTAGGTACTAAATGTAGGCAAAACTGTGAAACTATGAAGTAATAGCTGTGCATCATAATGCTATTTGCAGAAATTTTTATATAAGTATGGATGGTCAAACTACATTTAAGAGACATACAATATTTACAGTCAAAATACTACAGGGTGATAGACATTGACATCATAGATGTCTTCAAAATGCAACTATCTGTGGTGAGCAAATGTGACTTCAAAGACATACATGCACAATCATATATATAATATAATATCATATATTATAATTATATACCATATATTATAAAACATAATATAGCACCTATTAATATAGTATTATGTTTATTTAAATTACTAAACATTAATATAATATTATATTATATAATTATATTAATTTATAATAATCAATATATTATTATATAGCATATATATAAATATGATAATATATTATATTAACTACTCTTTTGGTACTGTAATAAAATACCATGGCCAAAAAGAACTTAAGGAACAAAGGGTTTATTTTGGCTTTTGTTTCTAGAGGGATAATGTCAATAGTGGCTGGGAAGGCATAGCAGCAGATGTAGGAAGCAAAATGATGACATTTTTCAGATCCATGGAGAAAACATATTCATATATATGCACATACTGAAAACAGATCTCATTCAAACTACCACATATACATATATAAAAATATGTTCAAATAATTACTCAAGATCAGAATAATGCATCAATAAAACAATGATGACTTTGTGGTATTTCACGCTTTAAATATGTCACAGAGTATTGCAGCAGAGATAAGTAAATTAAAAGAAATTTTCCATTTTAAAAGAAATATCTTTTCAGATATTAATTGTGACATTGGTGTCTAACTATGATAATATATATATATATATATATATATATATATATAGCCAGGCAGTCAGGCAGTGATGGAGCATAACTTTATTTCTATCATTTAGGAGACAGAGCCAGGCAGATTTCTGTGATTTGGAGGCTAGCCTGCTCTACAAGATTCAGTTGGAGGGCAGACTCCATAGCTACAGAGAAACCCTGTCTCAAAAAACCAAATGATGATGATGATGATGATGATGATGATAATTCTTTCTGAATAAAAAACACAGCTTGTATTTTAAAAGAATCTGCTTTATTTTAGATTCAAATAAACTATGATCATATTTTTAGGGATACACCTAAACTTTTACTGTTTTAGTGAAAAGAGCTTGAAATTGCTGGTGTTTCTGTTATCACAGCACTAGGAAGACAGAGGTGGAAGGTTTGTCATAAAGTCAAGTCCAGCTTGATATACACAATGAGTTCCAGGTCATAAAGTAAGACCCTTTAATAAGTCAAAACCAAGCAAACAAACAAAGAACAAGTCATATAATAAACAACAGCTTTATTGATGACTTATTCAATTTTCAAAACTTAATATTTTAGTAAAGCAAAAGAATAGAAATTATAATCCAGCCAAAAATCAGAAAAATCTTGCCATCTTTGTATGACAGACGTAAGAAAAAATAATCTTTTTTGTTCTCAAGTTTCTTTAATAATTTGATAGAGAGGCATATAAGGCAGAAATAAGTGGAGCCGCTCAATATTCTACATGTACCTTCTAGACAGGTTTTAATCCTCAAATGAATATGTTGACAATTTTTTCTCGTTCAATATGAAATTTTGAAAAATATGTAAATATTGAAAATGAGACGATTATGCTGTTTCTATCATTAGGTATCAAGCTTATGTGAGAAAATCTATAATTCTGTATTACAATCCATATTATCAGGTTTTTTCTTACATTGAGAGCTGAAACAATGCATGATAGATTTTGAAACATTAAGTTATCTGTGTACATGTGGATGCTCTGTATTGTATATTTATAAATATATGAGAAAATATAATTAGAAAAGAGAATCATCTCACATAATAATAAAGTTTTATATAATTTCTATTAATGGCTAATTAATAACTAATATGATTACCAATATCAATACATTTACTGCTTTTGTAACAATTTACATGGGTTTGGGAATTCTGTTAAAAAAACAGACATATTCAGGCCAGGCGGTGGTGGCGCACGCCTTTAATCCCAGCACTCGGGAGGCAGAGGCAGGCAGATCTCTGTGAGTTCGAGACCAGCCTGGTCTACAAGAGCTAGTTCCAGGACCGGCTCCAAAGCCACAGAGAAACCTTGTCTCGAAAAAAACCAAAAAAAAAAAAAAAAAAAAAACCAAAAAAAAAAAAAAAAAAACCAAAAAAAAAAAAAACATATTCATCTCAAAAATTTTTAGAATGAAAGATGTAGATAGTTTTCAATAATAGATCCATCAGTGAGATCCTACTTGATTGCATCTTATCTTAGAATATTATATCATGACAAATAAGCAGATGAAAGACAATGAAAAAGCAAAGCACATAAGAAGGAGACACAAATACAGCAGAGAAACACAGAAAGAAATATAAAAAGATTTTTATTGTAATATACATATTCGAGATAAAAGACGTGTTTTAGTTAGTTAAATCTTGAGTGTAAGGTGCAATCATTCAGGCTCACATGCTCAAGGCTTGTATAACAGTTTATGGATATTTTAGGAGCAAAAGTTTGGCTCCAATATGTAGATGATTAGTTATGGCTTGTATGGGTTGGTAACTTGCTCTGACCCCATCCTATATCTCTGTCTGCTTCCTGGCAGCCAGAAAAATGTTTTGTGTCTATTTATCACACACTGAGTGACATAATATTCTTCCTCATGCTATACTCAAAGTGAAAGCACCAGTCAAAAAAACGAGTTCTATCTTTAAAATAATGAATCAAAATAGCAGTTTTCTTATTATATTTCATAGGTATTTGTCATACTGATGAAAGTCTTACAAAAGTGTTTTTTTTTCTAATTCTTCTAACAATCTAAGTTGCTGAGATATGACTGGGGTCCTAAAAAGAATGCCTAACTTTCCATAGCATGTATTAGATGGTTACAAATATTTTTAGTATTTTTTCACAGAATATTGTGCTGATTTTCTAAATATAAAATACAATATTCTTTGGCTGCAATATCTATTCAAGTAAACATCATGTTACTAAATAAGAATAAAACTCTGCGCTAAAATCTTTTCCCCAAAAGTACTTTATTTCTCTAAAGTTAGACTTTTTAAAAGTCTGTTTACAAGGATTTTTCAAAAGTTTTGTGGGGTCAAGATAATATACTGTAATACCAGTAAGCAAACAAAAGCAGAATGAAGTTATTATTGATAAGCTTCACTGAGTACATGACTACAGAATTGCTAAGAAACACTGTAGATAATTGTGTGGAGGATCTTTGGAAAGAAATTCAAGTTGTGAGTAGGATGAACTCAATGGATAAAGATAACCTAGTTTTAACAAAAAAGCAGAATAATTTCAATCTCATCCTATATTTCCATTGTTTTCAATAACAGTAGCTTTAATGCAATGCACATTCTTAATCCACTCAGTTAAAAAAAACATTGACTGGAAAAAAAGCAGAACAATATTAAAAGAGAAAAATTTAAATTTTTTTTCTTACAGAGTATTTAGCATCATCAATGTCAGGTCTGACTTGATCTTAACGTTAGTTGTAACTATTATAGTCTTTCAGTCTCTTGTTTTGATTCTCTGTATTTTGAAATTTTGGGGAAATATTATATAGACAAATTTGTAAGGTTAAAAACAACAGCTTGACTCTAGTAAGTAGGTAATTGTACATGACTGGGCTGGATAACTTGATTTGACCCCTTCCTGTATCCCTGTGCTGCTTGCTGGCAGGTAGAGAATGGGCTGCCATGGATGCTGCTACTTTTTCTTACTCCTCCTCTTTCTCCTCCTCTTCCTCCTCCTCCTCTTCCTCCTCCTCCTCTACTTCTTCTACTTCCTCTAATTTTCTTGTTCTTCTTCTTTTTCTCACAGTCAAAGTGATAGCACCAGTCACAAAATGGATTGAGTGAGACATTTGCAAAATTTAATTATTATTACATATCTGTCTCTATACTTATAAACTTTCCCCAATGTGCTATAACAAAACTCTCAGAAAGTTTTTTGAGTATGTTTCTGAATACTTACACAAATTAACTAATGAAATTTTCTGATTTTAAGAAATTTCACAATATTTCTGGGAATATTTTAAATATTTTTCATGTTTAGCACTATGATTAATAGAATTATAATCTTATTAACATTTCTTGTGAGAGAATTAAAGTTTCTGAAATAAAATAATGACATTACTTAGAAATAAAATTTAAATGAGTTTGAAATAGGTAAATCTAGCATTCATTATTTCTTCTATTACTAATACATTTCACTCACCATGTTTTTAATAAAATGTGAGAATAACAAACTGGATTTATAATTTTGATGAAACTTGCACATTTAAAACAGTTCTATATTATTCTAAATTGAGGTGCAGGTTAAGATAACACTGCTATTTACTCAGAAATACACCAAAAATTACTGTATTACCAAGTACCTCAATTTTACTGAAAAAAATATTAAAATGCACAGGATTTATTCTTATAGAGAATTTAATATTTCCACAAGCAATATAATTATTCCATTTAACAATCAGAGAGAAGCAAAAGAAAATAAGCAACATTCACGGAACCCTCCATGTTCATTAGTCTCAAAGGAGTTCAAGGATGGGGAGTTATGAGTGATATAACTACCTTATATGAATTATGGAAAGAATAAAAATAAAATGTGTTTCAGAAAAATAGTGATATTAATTTGTAACATTTTTGGTTACCAATTCTATTTTTTGAATTCATTCACCCTTGGGCTTCTCTCAAAACAATGACTTTTTTTAACTCCAAAAAGAATGAGAAACACTTATCCTTTAAATACTCTCTTAGGTTACTAATAATAGAGAAACAATGTAATTGTGCATAGGCACAACTGAGTAAATTGCTAGCTAAAATGGCATTTTATAGCAGGCCAATCAATGACTTCATTCCATTTTCCTGCCTCAGTATGAAGAGAAACACCACCAAACATTTAATTGCCTCCCTGTAACTTAAGACACAGACTTAGTTTTCTTTTTTTAGCACATGCAGACTATTTACTCTTGTGTTCTTGATTCATTCCACCCCTATTACAAAAGCCCTCTCTAAGTTTGACACTTATTACTACTACTGAGGCACTTATTTCCCAAGTGGCTTTAGTGATTGAAACCCACACATTAGAAAACTGCTAACTAAAAACAAATTGTCATCTTTTCATTATGAGCATCCTTGCGTGAATCCTTAAATTTCATGTATAATTTGTCCTTCCCACATTTTTCTGTTTCTCAAGGTTTTATAAGTGCTCATTCATGTATAAACTTGCCAAACTAATTTAATGAACTGCATCTTAGTGCAGAAATCCTGATTAATTCTAGCCAACATTACCTGAGAAATTGTCTAACACAATTTTTTCTTAATTAAATTTCACAAAATGAAGTGAAGACTAATATCTGTCATGCATATAGCAGATATCCCTTTTCCATGAACCCCATTCAGTTATTTTCTGTCTCTCTTTCTTTTTGTAGGAAGCATTTAATATATTTACAATTAACAGTAGCTTAAATATGGAATAAATTTAATTATATTTTTGTTTCAATGGTTCCCATATCCATATTGATTCATGATTTATAAAAATAGCAGTTTCCCATGTGCTTTTAAAGAAATCACTGTAGTTCCTTCATTTGTCCTATCTTTCTTGCAAAAATTTCACTTGCTTGCCCATTTGTCTATACATTTATTTTATTGTAAATTCCACACAAACATATTGATTACATTAATATATCTATTTAAATTAAAATTGACACACAAATTAAATGTGTAAACTTCCCATGCTTGATTTTTGTATACCAATTTTCTATTTACAAATATAAACACAGGTAATAGCTGACACGACAGAAAAAAAATAACAGTAAGAATATAAACAGATTCTGCTCATTCATTTTCTGACTTCTCAGACCCAAATAACCACACAGAAACTATATTAATTAATACTGCTTGGCCTATTATCTCAGGATTCTCATTAACTAACTCTTACATCTTAAATTAGCTATGACTCTTTGAAACATTTTCTGACCAGGTGCACTTTTTTAATGCTATGTGGGCATTACTAGGACCAAATTTGAGGCCCTGTCTGTTTGTTCCACCCTGTCAAACATGGCAGAGACATGTTCACTACCTCTGTGAGCCATACTCACTGCCCCTGCTCCAGGAACTCAACAAGTCTATGTTGTCAATAAGCAATTAGTACCAAGCTTCTCACAGTTTAAGTGATGGACCTCCAAAGACTGCCAGAGTTTTATGCTACCCACATAAACTAGGAAGCTGATTCTTCAATAAACTGTTCAGTTTTTGTAGCTAGAGATGTGTCAGCAAGAATTCTCTTAAAGGAGCTGCACCTCTGCTTGCCTCTAGAAACAAAGACCACCTGAGAAAATACTGCTACCAAGAAGGAGTGCTTACCTCTGTTCTTTTGTGTCTAGAGTCCCTTCCCAAATTCTCTCAGGTTGTATGTGGATGTAGTTGCCTCATGGTTGCATGCCATTTTGTAAACCATGATTGTTCCTTCATTTCCTGGCTTCCCAGACCCAAATAATCACACCGAAACTATATTAATTACCATACTGCATGGCCTATTAGCTCAGGCTTCTTATTAACTATCTCTTACATCTTACATTAACCCATTTCTATTAATCTGTGTATTATCATGAGGCTGTGGACTACAAGTAAGGTTCAAATGGTGGTATCTTTCTCCTTCAGCAGCTACATGATTCCACCCTGACTCTGCCTGCTCTCTCTATACTTCTCTTCCAGCCTGCTTATATTCTGCTAAGTCAGTGGCCAAAACAGCTTTCTTCTTTAACCAATAAAAACAACACATATACAGAAGGGCATCCCACATCATAAGAAGAAAAGAAAAATATAAGAATAAAATGTTACCCATCATAGTGAATTCTTTACCATATTGCCTCTACTAGAATACACTAACAGAAGATTTTTTGACATAACTATTAAGCATGTGTTATGTAATCTACAAAGGATTGTAACCTCAAAATGCATAGCCTTATGGCTTCTCTTGTTCCTGATAAGCACCAATAGTTTATCTTTGGATGGTACAAACCTGTTTTGCAGCCCTGAGTAATTTCTTGCACTGGGTATTGGAAGAGGAGTTTGTAAATCAGAAATTCAATGGATTTCTGATAAAGTCTAATTTCATTGACTGCCACTACACCAGGCCTGCAATCTGAGTCTTTTCCAATTCAATTAGAGAGTATCATCTTTGCAGAGTTGTTTTGACACCTTTAGAAAGAGTCTTGCCATTCACAAATTTGCTGTAACCCAATGAGGCCATGTACAAGTGATGCCCCCTTTTTCCTGCCTTCTAAGAGATTAAATTACAAGAACAAGACACCAGACACTGAAGTGCTTTTCTATAGCCAGATGTGTCCTGGGTACTTTCCCAGTCATTAGTTTCCAGGGAGCTCATTTGGAACAAGTACTGTTTCTTCCTTTTGCAGTTCACAGAGGGAACACTGATGTTGGAGACTGGCCAAGAAGGCATTGGGAACTCCACTAAAAGTCATTTAAAATGCTACTTCTATTTTGCAGTTTTAAGACCAAATACAAAGATGATTTTATAAAAATGTCATGTGGGTTTCTCATGGGAGGATGACTAAATTTAGTAAGCTAAAGTCATAAAAAGATGTGTCTTTGGCTTAATATCATAGGAAAGATTGCATATTTCCTTTAATACTTTCTTGTACTATACCTTACCAGAAAGCAGAAATCATTTAGCCTTTTATGCTGAAGTATTATATGTGGATCAAAGAATTTGCTAGGTTTAGAATACTCAGTTAAAATAATACAACCCAGATGTTTGCCTTAAAGTTTAGTATAATTTTAAAAATACAAATTCTTCTAAATCAGATGTGATAAGTCATTTCTAGAATAGAAATAGTATAGGGGTGTTGTATAAAAATGTGCAAACTACATTAGGAATGCAATTGATAATTTTGTGTGTCTTTCATAGTATTGTTCTTAAGGAAATATGAAAATAGTCTAGAATTCTGTATTTTGTTTATTAAATTTACTATAAGATTTATGTCTAGTATTTTGATGTGGGAGTCCCCTCTTTTTGGTGTGATTACTATTAATGAATGAAGAAACTGGCTTGGTCTGTTGACAGGGCAGATCTTAGCTAGGTGGAAAAAGCTGGACTGAATGTTGGGGGGAAGAAGGCAGAGTCAGGGAGATGCCATGGAGCCACCGCCACCAGAGATAGACATGCTGAAACTTTGCTGGTAGGCCAAGACCTCATAGTGATGCACACATTAATGGAGGTAGGTTAAATTAAGATGTAAGAGTTAGCCAATAAGAAGTTAGAGCTAATGGGCCAGGCAATGATTTAATTAACATAGTTTCTGTGTATTTATTTCAGTTCTGGGTGGCTGGGATGAACAAGCCACATCCTCCTACAAATTGGTGCCCATGTGTCCAACTAAATCCATGTAAAATCTGAAAGGACTTGAATAGGAATTCTAGACAAAAAATACAGAGTTTAACATAGCTTGTTGCTATTTGTTGATAGCATGCCATGGATCCTTTAAGAGAGGTTTTCCTGACTCAGCAGCAGCAGCAGAATAAAAGTCATGCTGTTATGAAATGCAGGCTTTCTGGGCCATGCTGTCTGTACTACCTCTGCCTATTTTGGGAGAGTGAGCATTTTAGTGGGGTTTGTGAGCAGACTGCTGCAGCTTGCTTAATGGTGGCATGAACTGGCTGTATGCCTAGAGATGGGGCATTGTGCATGTCTCTCAGAGGCAGTAAGCAGCTCAGCCATGCTGGACTGTACTGAGCAAGCAGGAAGTATCATAAATATATTATAGTAATGATGCTGCTTATGTTTTAGACTGGGCAGACAATCAGGAAGTATCATATATATCATAGTAATGGCACAGCTTAAG
Source organism: Arvicola amphibius (assembly GCF_903992535.2). Classification (NCBI taxonomy): domain Eukaryota; kingdom Metazoa; phylum Chordata; class Mammalia; order Rodentia; family Cricetidae; genus Arvicola; species Arvicola amphibius. The sequence continues at coordinate 76,486,013 of NC_052065.1, read as the reverse complement.
TTTTAAGAAGTGTTTAGCATTTTAAAAAGTGCTTCTTGACATTACATTATTAAAGATATGCCATAAGGACATATTCAGATAAAAAGACCTATAAATGGGTCACAGTGTTGAATAAATATAGGTAGGTTTGAAAGAGAGAAACAAAAGAGTATAGAGAGTTGAAAAAGAAGAAAAAAGCTTTAAAGAGACAGAGTACAGACATTCATAGATTAAAAAGAGTAAAAAGAAATAAGCCACATAAAGATGGACTATATACAAAGAGTCTGTGTGTATGTGTGCATGTGTGTGTGTGTGTGTGTATATATATACATATATACACATATACATATATAACTGTATATGTGTGTGCACGTGTGTGTATATATATATGTGTGTATACATACACACACACACACACACATATATATTACTGTGTTTTCTTTGAATATTTGACTGTGAAGGAGCCAAGTACAGAGAGATATTTCATTGTATGGGCTGCTAAGCTATACAGTCATATATATTATAAAGGTATTGTGACTTCCCAATTTGGGTCAGAGGATATATTACTTTCAAAAATAAATTTTTCTTTTGCTTTCACAGAAGATGGGAACTTTTGAATTGCTTCCAGATTGGTGTGGTTTGATGGAACAAGACCTCTGAAGGGTTGCCTTGAATACCCTCAAAGAAATACTTCACCCAATAAACAGCACAAAGAAGTTTGAAGAAAAGCTACATCCATATTCCCAAATATTGTTTGTATTTTTTTTTTTACATTTAAAGGGGGCTATGCTATAGAGATTTGCATTGGCATGGATCTTGGTTTATTGGTACAAATTTAAGTTTAATCTTGTTATATGTATATTTCTGATTGTGATTAAGGTAGTGTGATTGTGTAGTTCATTTAAAATGTAATATATACTTAAGAAATATATGTTGATAGATACTCATCTAGAATAGTCGTTTGTGGTCATGTTAGTTAAATATTCGAGATGTATAGAGATATATTTCAGTAGGTAGGTATTTTTCAAATATTTCAGAGACCTTCACAATATGGCTTTTAAAATGTTTAAGAATTTAGGACTTTTCATGACAGTGAGACACATTTGCTCATGTCAGTACCAGTTACTTTAAGAGGATGGTGGGTATCGAAGAGGCTTCTTATGAAGCTGGTTAGCCATTTGGGCAAGAAACTGCTATTGCTTGAATTGTTTAACTGATCATGCAGGACCCAAAGAGAAATGACTACTAAAATTGCATAAAGGTGAGACGATCCTTCAGAGTTCCTGCTTCATAAAAGTGTCTACAAGACGTTCTACAAGATAGAGAAGAAAGTGACAGGCAAATTGCCAATATAGGTAGAAATGTCTTTGAAATTTGGTGGTTCATGGAAAAGTGTGCTGTATACTATGGGCCTGTAGGCTGAAAATGGATGTCCAAATGGTACAGAAGAACTTTGGGTGACTGTCCAGACAGTAAGATTTCTGAGTCAATTCTAGAGTATTGGAAGTTGCTTATAATGTACTGCCTGTTTACTTAGGTACTATTATATCCTTCTGGAGTCTTTTATTGAGTTTAAGAATTTATAGTTTTCCATAGTTATGATAACAGATAAATTATATATAAATATTGTAATTATAATTCTTGTTTGATAACTGTTTTGTTAGATGTAATTTTACTATGTTAAAGTTAAAACCTTCCTTTTTATTTAAACAGTAAAAGGGAGGTGATGTGGGAGTCCCCTCTGTGTGCTGTGATTACCATTAATGAATAAAGAAACTGACTTGGCTTGTTGATAGGGCAGAGTTTATGTAGGTGGGGAAAACTGAACTGAATGATGGGAGAAAGAAGGCAGGGTCAGGGATATGTCATGGAGCCACCACCACCAGAGACAGACATGCTGAAAATTAGCTTGTAAGCCTTGACCTCATGGTAATGCACAGATTAATGGAGATGCCTTAAATTAAGATGTAAATGTTAGCCAATAAGAAGTTAAAGCTAATGCATCAAGCATTGGTTTAATTAATACAGTTATTGTGTGGTTATTTTGTTTCTGGGTGGCAGGGACGAACAAACAGCCTTCTCTTACAATTTTTCTTTATTATGGTCTATTTAACTTTTTTGACTTTTTGTTTTGAGATGTGAAAATTTTTTATTAATAAAATTTCAAGAATTATCTTGTGCTAGGTGGTGGTGGTGGTGGTGGTGGTGGTGGTGGTGCATGCTTTCAATCCCTGCATTCAGGAGGCAGAAGTGGCCAAATCTCTGTAAGTTCAAGTCCAGCCTGGTCTACAAGAACTAGTTCCATGTCAGACTCCAAAGCTATAGAGAAACTCTGCATCAAAAAAAAAGAATTATCTTTTGAGGTTTTTGAAATAATGTAATAAAAACATCCCTGCAAACACCTTCCCTGACAAAACTGCAACAATGTAACAGCTGAGCTTCCTTTGAATTATTATTTGCATTTTCTGGACATTGTTCTAAGAACATCCAGAAAATGGAAAAATATTGTGAGAACCTTATAAATATATTTAAGAACCACAATATTTTCTTTATTTGAACTATGCCTTAATCTATCCATTAACCTATTAGTGTGAAGCCAACAATAATGTGGTCCCTTTTACCCAGTCCCAAGTCTCTCTTCAGTTTTCTTAAGAGCAAGAAGCTGATGGCCTTTGCAAAATTATGCAAATATATGTGGTATTATCCTTATTCTAGAAAATCTGTTAGAGTTAATTGATATTATCTTTCCATCCCACAGTAACAGATATCTCAAATAATTACAGACAAATAAAAATTACTGGATAATGCTGGTCTCATAAGATTTGAGGAAGAATTCTTTTTTTCTAGTTTTTTTTTAGTAGCACAAGAATCACTATTATTGTGATTCTTTTAGAAATTTGATGGATTTCTGAAAGAAGGTAGCAAATTCTGGGCTTTAATTTTACTGAGTACTATACATATTCTTCTGATTCAATATTATTAGGCATTTAGGTATTTAGAGTTATTTTCTTCATCCCTTTGCTTTGTTATATATATATCCTACAACGTGTTCATTTTAACAAATTTGGTTGCATATAGAAGTTCCTGATAGCTTTAAGTGATTCCATTTGTCTGTGTGTTGTCAGTTTTTATCTGATTCTTTTTTTGAAATGTTTTGTTGGGTTCCTGGTTTCCCTTTGTTTTGATGTTCATAATTGTATTCCTAATACAAATTTTAACATTTTGTACTCATTTTACTTTTAGTAGAAGCACTAATAAGTTATTTAATCTTTATTTATTTTGTATTATTATTTTGGGTATAATTTTCTCTTAATATTTCTTACTTAAAGCTATGATATTTTTTCTAGGTCATACCACAATTTTTATTAATTTAATGAATATTTTATGACATTTCATAAAACTGAAAGATTTCTGTTGTTCAGAGTAAGCAATTAAAAAATGAAACTGACCATGTATTTGACAAGAGGCTGATATCCAACCGTGTTATAATATTTACCTACTATGTGTAACAAATTAGTATTTTATTACACTACAAATAAGGTACAAATTTAAAGAGTAAATTGACTGTAAAAGAGATTATTTAAACATCAGGTAATATGCTAATATGGATGGGAACCCTGTGTATTAAAAATGCTGAGAGAGGGAGACTTAGTTTTTCTCAGAGATAAGTTTTCTAAAAGGTTATCAAACTACAAGTGATCAGGCCTATAATAATAAACACACAAACAATACTTAATGGCTTACATTTATATATATATAGTGTGTGTGTGAATGTTGAACAATAATATGGAATAAGAAATCATGAATTTGAGAAGTATTAACTGTGAAGGAGTATGAGAAGGCTTGAAAAGAGCAGATGTCAAAGGAAAATACTGCAATTACATTTTAAATAAATTATATTATTAAACAATTATAGTAGATTTTTTAAAGCTGACAACAAAATGAATGAATAAATGTTCAACCTCATTTAATTCATTTAATTTAAGAAATTTCAAACAACTTCACAAAATTACTACTTCATGGTTATTGTCACATGTAAGAAAAGGTATTATAAAAAGGTTAATTCTAATTGTACAGGAGTTCATTGAGATGTATAGAATTTGGTTCTTCATAATTTTACATGTGTATTTTTCATTTCCTCTTCTTTATAATAAAGATATTAAAATTAAAAGCATATTTACTTTATACTTCATTACTCTATGACTAGTACATTGTAAAGTAAGTGAATCTATGCTATTGGAGATTTCTAACCATGTTCATTATTCAAAATAGACAGATTTGAAATTATATAAATATTTGAAAACTGATTAATAGATAAATAAAATATAGTATATATAAAATATAGTATGCATAAAATTTGAATAATATTTTAACCAAAAAATATTTAAAATGTAACTCTCATAGAAATTGAGAGTAGAGTGAAAGATAACAGAGGCTGAGGAGAGAACACCACAACTAGGCAAGCATAGAAGACAAGGAATATCTTTGTATAAAGCTTTCTCTTTTAAGATTATAAATTCAATTCTAAAGAGTGTATAATATGATCTCACCTTATCTGTGAGTCAGTGTTTCAGATATTCTTCCCAAAGAAAGAAAATAGATGTAAATTTTGACGTGATATATGTGAATTGTAGGAAACATTCCAAAGGTATGGTCATATATGATGGAGGCATTGATGGAGAACATCTGAAGGAAGATTATAGTTTTCTGGTATAACAGCATGAAATATAGTATTCATCCCATTAATGAACACATTCAGGAAAAGCAATATTCAAAAAGATCACTCGTGTGCTCAGAATTATCAGTTTGGAAAAAGTTGTGTATTACCGCTAGACTGACAATCAGTTAGAGAAAGATGTGGTTTAAAACTGAAATTGCTCCCCCAAGCATAAATCAGGCTTAAATGGAGGAATCTGTATTGACAAAGGGTATTTAGAACTAAGATATAACACTGAATGAAAAGCCAGTTTGATTGATCGTAGGATCTCAGTATTTTATGGTAAGAACCAATACCATAGCCACATGTGCTCAAGAAAGAGTTCACTCTGAAAGTTCAGGGGTGAAAATGCTAACCTGATACACACTGAATAACTGTGAGCCAAAAATGTAATCCAGAAAAATTATAGCAATTCTCAACACACACACACACACACAAATACTAAACCCCTAAAAATAAAAGACAATGATTCTAACAAGAATAAATGTTCTATGGGTGATCTGAAAAAGTACCAAAAGAAGAGTTAGTTTTAATATGAAATATTCTGGTTAAATAATAAAATGGAAATATACCAGTATTGGTATATATTCTTGTTCTCTTAACTGAGTAAATCAATTAACAGAAAATATCTATAAAACTGACAATAACTTTTTTTTGGTATTTTTAGTTGTCTCTTTCTTTTTTTCTAATTGAAAGTTGATGATTTAATCATATAGCAATTTCAGGCAAAGAAGATCATGTAAAATATCTAGATTTTTTAAATCATATAAAATAATAAAAGTGAGGTTAATACATAGCAGAGAAGCATAAGAAGTAGATTTCTAGGGATATAATATCATCATTTGTTAGCAGAATTGTGAAAATTAATTATTATAATTCTGTCTAAAATCTAGGAACAATGCTGGTAAAGTTAAAAAAAAACCATAAAATGGCAGTGTCTCATCAAATATTTGAGCTCTCAGAAGAAATAATATACTTCAAGGCAAATACTGAGAGATCATATAGTATCTAATCTGGAGAACAGAGTAATTCAGGAATTAGGGAGGAGTAGAAAGAGCCAATAGAACTCTGTAATAAGAATCTGTTATAATCACAGAAATGTATGTGTCACAGGTGTAGTGCTTGAGAAAAGAGAGTAAGAGGAAAGGAAAGAAATGTAAACAATGTCTAAATAATTATCAGATTTGATGATAAATATCAGATTTGGCATTTCAGAGGCCCTAGAACCCCAAATACTGCACTATCAAAATATTCATTTTATCACAAAAGTACTGGAAGAAATAAAGAAGTGCTGAAATCAACCATGTGAAAATGATTCATCTACAAGTTATATAAATACATATCACTTGAATTTTTATGAGAATTGGCAAAAGTCAAGGTCACTAAAACAGCACATTCAGTGTAAAGGAATTAAAATGATTCAACAAACAGCTTGAGATCACCAAAGAATTTTGATGCAAAATAAACCATAAAACATTCACAAACATGAAAAAAATAATTCCTTATAGACCTGCCTCATATGAAATAGTAAGGGAAATTCATTAGGATGAAAATGATGGTTGTTAAGGAGCAATTGGATTCCTCTAATAAGGACCTTGGTAAAAATGATTCCAAAGTTAAATATATCAGCAATAGAAGTGCATAGTCTCCATTTCACAAAAAATAAGCATATAAATTTAATATTGTATTACAACTATAACGTTAATGAGAATGGACATATAATGAAAAATATCGAATCAAAGCTATCTTTTACTAAGTATATAGTAAAGGAGGATAGCATATATATCCAGATGATCTAATATACAACTTTCCATATTTATCATTTCTTTCAATGTTTTGAAGTAAATTCTAATGAGTGAAAGTTTGAAAAAAATAATGGTAGAAAAACCAATATATATTTCTACATATGTAGAAATAAAATTAAAGTCTCTAAGCATTTTTCAACAATAAGCTCTATAAGCATTCCCACAAGTAAATTAATATGAAATTTTTGTTTTTATATTTTGAGTTGAGGAGTCAGAAATTTTCTTAGGAAGCAATAAAATCTTGAATCCCTTAGATTCTGTACTTCTAGATTGGACCAAACATAGACTGAAAAGTATAAAGTGTCATGTCTATATGAACAAGTACAAATTTTCCCTTTCCAATATTTTGTAGGTAGTGTTAAAAATATACACATGCAGTTTAAAAATGAAAAGATCACTACAGAAAGAAAAACATATTAGGTTTTCCAAGAAGTGAGTTTTGTGTTAACTGAATACTGTACTGACAGCTTAGAGATGATGAAAATGTTCTCAAATTGATTGAAATTTTTGTAAAATTTTGAGTTCTTTAAATGCATGCATTTTTAACTTTAAATGGCTATGTTGGTAAATAAATTGTACCTAAAATATTTATATACACATTATCTGAGTAACAGTTGTTATTGCATTTATAAAAATATTTTTCCTTCCTGCTCTAGTACATGGATTTGCAAAATAATTACTATAAATACTAAGCTTCTGGTTATTTCTATATACTATGCTTCTGACAAATATATTCATGTTTAAGATTTTTATGCTTGAGGACAATAATGAACTTTACATTATTTCTTAAAGATTTAAATTACATTTTCATATATACAAACACAATTAAACAGCCAATGTTTAGAAAAAATACAATTATAATCCTTACTTGAATAATTTCAATGGGAAGTAAAAGAGTATTGACCCTGATTCTTTGTTTTTACCTGTTGAAGTAGATTGTATCTCCAGTCTAAATGAAAGGATCATTTTCACTAAGATGATTTATTTAGAGTAAAATATTTGAATATTTAGGGATAATTTTTGTGGAAACACCATTTAAAAAACATGACTAATTTGTGTTGTTGTCACTTATTCACCAGAAAAAAAAACTGTCATTTAGATCACTTTTCCATGGCTCACTTACTCAATAATAATGGTTATGGTTGTTACTTACATGAGAAATTATAATAGTGTGGAGACCCAAAACTATGAGCCTATTAACACCTGTTTGTTAGAGTTTAGAGGTTGCTCAACATGTTTGAATAGTTTAACTGCATGTTCTGACTTGGATGTGTTTACTTCGTTCTTTTCACATTAAGGTAGCTCATACAAGTAAATCCATTGCATCCTGAAAAAAGGTAAGAATACGTAAGTGTATTTCTGTCCTCAGATTAAAGGGGTTGGGAAAGGTTTTTCCAATCAAATGGACCAAAGAAACAAGCAGGTGTGGCTATACTAATACCTAACAAAATTGATTTCAAACGAAAATCAATCAGAAGAGATGGAGATGGACACTTTATACTCATAACAGGAAAAATTCATCAGGAGGAAAACTCTATCATGAATATCTATGCCCCTAATATAAAAGCACCCACATATGTAAAAGAATAATTACTAGAACTCAAAGCATACATCAAACCACACACTCTATTAGTAGCAGATTTTAACACTCCACTCTCACAAATGGATAAGTCAACCAGACAGAAACTTAGACGAGAAATAAGAGAACTATCAGATGTAATGAACCAAATGGACCTAACAGACATCAATAGAACATTCCACCCAAACAGAAAAGAATATACCTTCTTCTCAGCATCTCATGGAACCTTCTCAAAAATTGATCACATAATTGGTAACAAAGTAAACATCCATGGATACAAAGAAATTGTACTAACCACCTGTGTACTATTGTATAACCAGGGAATAAAGCTAGAATTCAACAATTCTAACCTCAGAAATCCAATAAACTCATGGAAACTGAACAATCAACTACTGAACCACCACTGGGTCAAGGAAGAAATAAAGAAAGAAATTAAAGTTTTTCTTGAATTCAATGAAAACAAAGACACATCATAACCAAATATATGGGACACTATGAAAGCAGTACTAAGAGGAAAGTTCATAGCACTGAGTGCCCACATAAAGAAAATGGAAAAGCACATATTCCAGACTTAACAGCACCCCTGAAAGCTCTGGAAAAAAAGAAGCAGATTCACCCAGGAGGAGTAGACTAGAAATAATCAAACGGAGGGCTGAAATCAACAAAAGAGAAACACAGAAAACAATCCAAAGAATCAATGAAACAAAAAGGTGGTTCCTGGAGAAAATCAACAAGATTGACAAACTATTAGCCACACTAATTAAATGGCAGAAAGAGAACAAGCAAATTAACAAGATCAGAAATAAAAAAGGGGGACATGACCACAGACACAGAGGAAATTCAGATAATCATTAGATCTTAATACAAAAGCCTATATGCCACAAAATTGGAAAATGTAAAATAAATCACTTTTTTAGATAAGTACAATATACCAAAATTAAATCAAGACCAGGTGAACAGTTTAAATATAACTGTAAGTCGCAAGGAATTAGAAGCTGTCATCAGAAACCTCCCTACCAAAAAAAGCCCAGGACCGGATGGTTTCAATGCAGAATTCTCCCAGAACTTCCAAGGGGAGCTAATACCTATACTCCTTAATGTGTTTCACGAAGTAGAAACAGAAGAGTCATTGCCAAACTTTTTTTATGAAGCTACAGTCACCCTGATACCAAAACCACACAAAGATTCAACCAAGAAAAAGAGAATTACATACCAATCTCACTTATGAACACCGATGAAAAAATCCTCAATAAAATACTGGCAAACTGAATCCAAGAACACATTCAAAAAATCATACATTATGATCAAGTAAGCTTCATCCCAGAGAGGCAGGGCTGGTTCAATATATGAAAATTTATCAATGCAATCCATCATATAAATAAACAGAAGGAAAAAAAAAACATATGATCATTTCAATAGATGCTGAAAAAGCATTTGACAAAATTCAACACCTCTCCCTGAAAAGGTCTTGGAGAGATTAGGGATACAAGGTTCATTCCTAAATATAATAAAAGCAATATACAGCAAGCTGACAGCTAACATTAAATTAAATGGAGAGAAACTCAAAGCCATCCCACTAAAATCAGGAACACGACAAGGCTTTCCACTCTCTCCATACCTCTTCAATAAAGTGCTTGATGTTCTTGCAATAGCAATAAGACAGCATAAGGAGATCAAGGGGATTCAAATTGGAAAGGAAGAAGTCAAACTTTAGTTATTTGCAGATGACATGATAGTGTATATAAGTGACCCCAAAAACAGTACCAAAGAACTCCTACAGCTGATAAACACCTTTAGTAATGTGGTAGGATACAAGATCAACTCCAAAAAATTAGTTGTCTTCCTATACACATAGGATAAAGAAGCAGAGAGAGAAATCAGAGAACAGAAACTTTCATGATAGCCACAAATAGTATAGAGTATCTTGGGGTAACTCTAACCAAGGAAGTGGAAGATATATTTGACAAGAACTTTAAGTGTTTGAAGAAAGAAATTGAAGAGGATACCAGAAAATGAAAGGATCTCCCTTACTCTTGGATTGGGAGGATCAACATAGTAAAAATGGCAATTCTAACAAAAGCAATCTATAGACTCACTGCAATCCCCATCAAAATCCCAACAAAATTCTTCTCAGACCTTGAGAGAACAGTAATCAACTTTATATGGAAAAACAAAAAACCCAGGATAGCCAAAACAATCCTATACAATAAAAGTACTTCTGGAGGCATTACTATCCCTGACTTCAAACTCTATTACACAGCTACAGTAATGAAAACAGCTTGGTATTGGCACAAAAACAGGGATATTGACCAATGGAATCTAATCGAAGACCCAGATATTAATCCATAAATCTAGGAACACCTGATTTTTGACAAAGGAGCTAAAAGTTCACAATGGAAGAAAGAAAGCATCTTCAACAAATGGTGCTGGCATAACTGGATGTCAACTTGTAGAAGAATGAAAGTAGATCCATTTCTATCACCATGCACAAAACTCAAGTCAAAATGGATTAAAAACTTCAATGTTAATATGATTATACTGAATCTGATAGAAGAGAAAGTGGGAAGTAGTCTACAACACATGGACACAGGAGACCACTTCCTAAATAGAACCCCAGTAGCAAAGACAATAAGAGCAACAATGAATAAATGGGACCTCTTGAAACTGAGAAGCTTCTGTAAAGCAAAGGACACTACCATTAAGACAAAAAGCCTGGGCCTTTTGTCTGAGATACCTGCCCAGCAAGGAGCCAATATCCAGTAACAAAAGACCCATCGGAGGTATATCTGCCAAACAAGGAGCTCTTATCCTGTAACAGAAGATCCATTGAAGGGGTTCCTGGCCAACAAGGGGCCATAATCCTGTACCAGAAGAACTATTGGAGAACATATGAAGGAAGAGATGGGCAGGCACCAAGGCAAGAATCCCTCCAACAATCTGAAAACAACATGAAAACACCAGAACCCAGCTATCTTACAACAGAAGGACATGAACAACCCCAGCAGCATAGACATTAAGGGCCACATTGAATAAAAGGGACCTCCTGAAACTGAGAAGCTTCTGTAAAGCAAAGGACACTATCATTAAGAAAAAAGGGCTACCTCCTGCCTGGGAGAAGATCTTCACCAACCCCTCATCAGACAAGGTATGATCTCGAAAATATATAAAGAAACTAGACTTTAAAATGCTAATTAACTCAATTAAAAATGGGACACTGAACTGAACAGAGAATTCTCAACAGAAGAAGTTCAAATGGCCAAAAGACACTTAAGGTCATGTTAAACCTCCTTAGCGATCAGGGAAATACAAATCAAAACAACGTTGAGATACCATCTTACACCTGTCAGAATGGCTAAAATCAAAAACACTAATGATAGCATATGCTGGAGAGGATGTGGAGTAAGGGATACACTCATCCATTGCTGGTGGGAATGCAAACTTGTGCAACCACTTTGGAAATCAGTGTGGCGGTTTCTCAGAAAATTCGGGATCAACCTACCCCAGGATCCAGCAATACCACTCTTGGGAATATACCCAAGAGATATCCTATCATACTACAAAAGCATTTGTTCAACTATGTTCATAGCAGCATTATTTGTAATAGCCAGAACCCAGAAACAACCTAGATGTCCTTCAATGGAAGAATGGATACAGAAAGTGTGGAATATATACACATTAGAGTACTACTCAGCAGTAAAAAACAATGACATCTTGAACTTTGAATGCAAATGGAAGGAGATAGAAAACACTATTCTGAGTGAGGTAAACCAGACCCCAAAAGATGAATTTGGTATGTACTCACTCATCAGTGGATTCTAGATGTAAATAAAGGTCAATGAGCCTATAATTCCAGATCCTAGAGAAGCTAAATAAGAAGGTGAACCCAAAGGAAAACATAGTTATCCCCCTGGATATTGGAAGTAAACTAGATTTCCAGGCAAAAATTGGGATCTTGAGGGTGGGGGTGGGGTGGTGGTAAGGGGTAATGGGGAGATGTGAATAGGAACGTGAGGAGGGGAGGATGGGGAGACCCTGGGGAATGGGATGGTTGGGATGTAGGAAGGATAGATATGGGTGCAGGGAAGAAGATATCTTAATTAAGGTAGCCATTTTGGGTTAGCAAGAGACTTCACTCTAGAGGGGGTTCCAGGTATCCATGGAGATGTCCAGAGCTAATTCCTTGGGCAGCTGAGGAGATGGAGCCTGAAATGGCCCTTTCCTATAGCCATACTAATGAATATCTTGCATATCACCATAGAAGATTCATCTGGCGATGGAGGGAGATAGAGCCAGAGACCCACATTGGCTCACAGGACTGGCTCCCAAGGCCCAAATGAAGAGTTGAAGGAGGAAGAACATGAGCAAGGAAGTCAGGACCGTGAGTAGTGTGCCCACCCACTGAGACTGTGGGGATGGTCTAATGGGAGCTCACCAAGGCCAGCGCGACCTGGACTGAAAAATAATGGGAACAAACTGGATTCTCTGAACGTGTCAGACAATGAAGGCTGACTGAGAAGCCAAGAACAATGGCACTGGGTTTTGATGCTACTGCATGAACTAGCTTTGGGGGATCCTAGTCTGTTTAGATGCGCACCTTTCTGGACCAAGATGGAGTGGGTTGGACCTTGGACTTCCCACAGGGCTGGGAACCCTTACTGCTCCTTGGACTAGCAAGGGAGGGGGTGGGGATTTAAGGGAGGGGGATGGAAATGGGCGGTGAGTAAGGAGGTGGAAATTTTTAATAATAAAAATAAATAAATTTTAAAAAAGACAAAATGGCAAGCTACTGACTGGGATAAGATCTTCACCAACCCCACATCAGACAAAGATCTGATGTCCAAAATATATAAAGAACTCAAGAAACTAGAATTTAAAATGCTAATTAACTCAATTTAAAAATGGTGCATTGAACTGAACAAAGAATTCTCAACAGAAGAAGTTCGAATGGCCAAAAAACAGTTAAGGTCATGCTCAACCTCCTTAACAATTAGGTAAATGCAAATCAAAACAATTCTAAGATACCATTTTACACCTGTCAGAATGGCTAAAATCAAATACACTAATGATAGCATATGTTGGAGAGGATGTGGAGTAAGGGGACCACTCATCCATTGTTGATGGGAATGCAAACTTGTGCAACCACAATGGAATGGCAGTTTTTCAGGAAATTGGGGGTCAACCTACCTCAGGCCCAGCAATTTCACTCTTGGGAATATACCCAAGAGATGCCCAATCATACTACAAAAGCATTTGTTCAACTATGTTCATAACAGCACTATTTGTAATAACCAGAACCTGGAAACAACCTAGGTGCCCCTCAATAGAAGAATGGATAAAGAAGTTGTGGCACATGTACACTTTAGAGTTCTACTCAGCGGTAAAAAACAATGATATCTTGAATTTTGCATGCAAATGGATGGAAATAGAAAACACTTTACTGAGTGAGGTAACCCAGAACCAAAAAGAAAATATGGTATGTACTCACTCACTAGTGGATTCTAGCCATAAATAAAGGACATAGAGCCTATAATTCATGATCCTCGAGAAGCTAAATAAGAAGGTGAACCCAAAGAAAAATATATTGTTTTCATCCTAAATATTGGAAATTGACAAAATTGTCGGGCAAGGGTTGGAAGCACAGGGGTGGGGGTGAGGTAGGGATAAGGGGAGATGGGGGGAGAAAAGGGAAAAGGGGAGGATGCAGAGAGCTTTAGGGAATGGGATGGTTGGGATGGAGGAGGGGTGGAAGTGGGAGCAGGGAAGTATATATCTTAATTACAAAAGCCATTTTAGGGTTGGCAATAGACTTGACTCTAGAGGGGTTTCCAGGTGTCCAAGGAGATGTCCCCAGCTTTTTCCTTGGGCAGCAGAGGAAAGGGTGCCTGACCTGGCCTTGTCCTAAAATCACACTGATGATTATCTTGCATATTACCATAGCGCCTTCATCTGGTTATGGATGGAGATAGAGACAGAGACCCACATTGGAGCACTGGAATGCGCTCCCAAGGTCCTAATGAGGAGCAGAAGGAGGGAGAATATGAGCAAGGAAGTCAGGACCACGAGGGTTGCGTTCACCCACTGAGACAGTGGGACAGATCTAATGGTTGATCACCAAGGCCAGTTGGAATGGGACTGATGGAGCATGTGATCAAACCAGACTCTTTGAATGGGGCTAATGGTGGAGGCTAACTGAGAAGCCAAGGACAATGTCGCTGGGCTTTGATTCTACAGCACAGACGGGCTCTGTGGGAGCCTTGTCAGTTTGGTTGCTCACCTTCCTCGATCTGGGGATAGTTGGGAGGACCTTGGACTTCCCATGGTGTAGGGAACCCTGACTGCTCTTTGGCCTGGAGAGGGAGGGAGTGGGGGTGTGGGTGGATGGGAGGGGAGGGAAGTGTAAGGAAGGGAGGAGTTAGGAATTCTTAATAAAAAAATTACAAAAATAAAAAATAGAATCAATCTCAATATGGAATTTAAAATATAAACTTATATAAAATTCCTCATATGAAACTTTTATCTAGACTTAGACATATATCTGTTTTCTACAATAAAAAAGAAATAATAATAAGCCTATATCAGAGAAGAAAGAATTATAAGTACAAATTTTATGATACCCTTGTGGTAATATGGAATTCTCAGAAATAATCTTGTACTTTGGAAGAAAAGATCTGTTATGATTGTGTTAACATTTATCATATTTTATCAGAGATTTTGTGGTTTGCTTTCTTCTTTTAAATTTTTAGTTTATTTATTTGCTTTGTGAGGGGGCACACGTTTAAAAGTGGAGGCCCAAGGTAAACTTGTAGGAGACATAGTGTAGAATCAAACCCAGGTAGTCAGCTCATAAGTCTGAACATATTTTGTCCTTTTGCTCTTCCAAACAGGATAATCTGATCCACTGTCACTCACTTTTTCAATTTTTCACTCTAACTCCTACTCAATGATTACTGCTATACTATACTCTTCTGGAGGGTCTAGACATAAATCAATCAAGCAAGATTGTTTAGAGTAGATATAAGTTCACCAGGTTATTTTATTGTGGGTAATGTCAGTAATTGTACCAAACATGCAATGCTATAACTTCAGTATATCTAGCTGTAACTCTTTTGAAGAATAATGCTGAATTTCTAGATATCCACACATTGCCCCACCATTTAAAGATATTGATTCATATGTTATCAATTCCAAGAGACACTAACACAAGCAGGGATGACTTACAAGACAAAACCAACTGGAGAGGGCTGGAAGAGGCTAAGAACACTTGAGCTATTTGAAAAGGACACTCTCTAACCTATTTAGTGCCCACAGGTTATACAATGTGCTTTTGTACTTTTCAGCTTTTGTGAGCTGTCACATATACAAACGTGGACTTTGTTGGTATAGTTTTCTTTGAATCATTATTGTTCTTTAAGTAAATCCTTAAGCATACTCCTGTACATAATTCTAATAATAATCATTGGATCACAAAATTGGCATCTTTTTGTTTGACTGTCAATTCCCTATGTGGATGAATATTAAAAATATGTCATTTATTTTACATAGTATACATCATCACATTAACATTAGCATAGAAACAGTTAGACAAAGTTAACATTTCAAATATGTAGGACAATTAATAAAATATGGAGACAGAAATTGGAGTTCTACCCGAAGTTTAGAAAAGCAAATAAATTAGTCCCTGACTCTTACATCTACTACCTCAGTCAAAAATTACTGTCTTCCTTGAATTCAATGAAAATGAAGGCACAGCCTATCCAAACCTATGGGAAACTATAAAAGCAATATTAAGAAGAAAGATCATAGCACTAAGTACCCATGTAAAGAAAATGGAGAAAGCGACTTAATAGCATACCTGAAAGCTCTAGAAAAACAAGAGAAGTAGACTCACCGAGGAGGAATAGAAGACTGGAAATAATCAAACTGAGGGCTGAAATCAATAAAATATATGTAAAGAAAACAATACAAAGACTTGATGAAACAAAGAGCTGGTTCTTTGAGAAAATCAACAGGATTGACAAACCCTTATACAAACAAATCAAAAGGCAGAGAGAGAACACCCAAATTAATAAAATCAGAAATGAAAAGGGGGGCATTTCTATAGATACTGAAGAAATTCAGAGAACCATTAGGTCTTACTAAAAAAGCCTGTACCCCACAAAATTGGAAAATGTAAAAGAAATGGAAGGAAATAGAAGTCTCGAGGAAATAGAAGCTAACATCAAAAACCTCCCAACCAAAAAAAACACAGGGCTGGATGATTTTAGTGCAGAATTCTAACAGAACTTCCAAGAAGAGCTAATATCTATACTCCTCAATTTGTTCCACATAATAGAAACTGAAGGAACATTGCCAAAATCTTTTTATGAAGTTAGTTACCCTGATACCAAAACTGCACAAAGACTCAAACAAGAAAGAAAATTACTGACCAATCTCACTCATGAACATCGATGCAAATAATTCTCAATAAAATACTGGCAAACTGAATCAAAGAACACATTAAAAAATTATCCATTATGATCAAGTAAGCTTCATCCCAGAGATGCAGGGCTGGTTCAACATATGAAAATCTATCATTGTAATTCATAATATAAATAAATGGAAAGAAAAAAAAATGATCATTTCTTTAAGATGCTGAAAAAAAGCATTTGACAAAATTCAACACCCCTTCCTGATAAAGGTTTTGGAGAGATTAGGGATTCATGGATCATATCTAAATATAATAAAAGCAATATACAGCAAGCCGACAGTTAACATAAAATTTAATGGAGAGAAAATCAAAGTTATTCCACTAAAATCAGGAACAATACAAGGCTGTCCACTCTCTCCATATCTCTTCAACATAGTTCTTGAAGTTCTAGCAATAGCAATAAGACAACAAAAGGAGATCAAAAGGATTCAAATTGGAAAGGAAGAAGTCAGACTTTTGTTATTTGCAGATGATATGATAGTGCACATAAGTGACCCCAAAAACTCTACCAGATAACTCCTACAGTTGGTAAATACTTTCAGTGATGTGGCCGAATACAAGTTCAACTCAAAAAGAAATCAGTAGCCCTCCTATATACAAATGATAAAGAAGCTGAAAGCGAAATCAGAGAAACAACACCTTATACAATAGCCACCAAGAACATAAAATTTTTCGGGGGTAACTCTAATCAAGGAAGTGAAAGGCCTATTTGACAAGAACTTTAGGTTTTGAAGAATTAGAAGAAGATACTATAAAATGGAGAGATCTCCTATGCCGTTAGATAGGAAGGATCAATCTAGTAAAAATGACAATCCTATCAAAATCAATCTATAGATTCAATGCAATTCCCATCAAAATACCCACAAAATTCTACAGAAACCTTGAAAGAATTATAATCAAGTTGATATAGAATAGCAAAAAAAAAATTAGCCAAAACAATCTTATACAATAAAGGAACTTCTGGAGGCATTACCATCACTGACATCATATTCTTTTACAGCTTGGTATTGGCATAAAATCAGAGATGTTGACCAATGGAATCTAATTTAAGAACCGGATATTAATTCACACACCTATTAACACCTGATTTTTGACAAAGAAGCTAAAAGTATACAATGGAAAAAAGAAAGCATATTCAACAAATGGTGCTGAATGTTAACATGTAGAAGAATGAAAATAGATTCATATAAATTGCCATGCATAAAACTCAAATCCAAATGAATTAAAGACCTCAAAATAAATCTGACCGCAATAAACCTGATAAAAGGGAAGATAGGAAGTATGCTTCATTGTACAGGAAACCACTTTCTAAATATAATTTCAATAGTACAGACACTAAGAGCAACAATAAAAAAAACAGGACCTCCTTAAATTGAGAAGCTTTTGTAAAGTCAATAAGACAAAGATGCAGCCTACTGAATGGGAAAAAATCGTCACCAACCCCACATCAGACAGAGTACTGATCTCCAAATTATATAAAGAAGTCAATAAATTAGATATTAAATTCTAAATAACCCAATTTAAAAGATGTTGTACTGAACAAACAGATTTCTTAACAGAAGAATTTCAAATGGCCAAAAGATACTTAAGAAATGTTCAACATTCTTAGCTATCAGAGAATTGCAAATCAAAACAACTCTGAGATATAATCTTATACTTTTCAGAATGGCTAAGATAAAAAACACTAATGGTAGCTTATGCTGGAGAGGATGTGGAGTAAGGGGAACACTCATCCATTGCTGGTGTGAATGCAAACTGGTACAACCACTTTGCAAATCAGTATGGTGGTTTATCAGAAAATTGGGAATCAGGCTACCTCAAATTCAGCAATACTACAGAAATACCCAAAAGATACTCAATCATACTACAAAATCATTTGTTCAACTATGTTCATAGCAGCATTATTTGTAATAGTCAGAACCTGGAAACAACCTAGATGACCTTCGGAATGGATAAAGAAAGTGTGTCACATTTACACTTTACAGCACTAGTCAGCAGTAAAAAACAATGACATCTTGAATTTTTATGCAAATAGATGGAACTAGAAAACACTATCCTGAGTGAGGTAACCCAGATCCAATAATAATGAATATGGTATGTACTGACTCATTAGTGGATAATAGATATAAACGAAGAACCTTGAACCTATAGGTCATGATCCTATAGAAACTAAGTAATAAGGTGAACCCAAAGAAAAACATTTATAGACACACCTGGAAATAGGAAATATATAAGATCACCTGACAAAATTGGGAACATGGGGGCAGGAGGTAGAAAGAAGGGGAGAAGGGGAAGTGGAGGGAAGAAGGAGATGGTTGAGAAGAACTTGAGGGAATTGGATAGTCAATATGGAGAAAAGACAGATATGAGAGCAAGGAAAGAGATATCTTGATTGCAGGAGCCATTATGGGGTTAGCAAGAAAACTGGCTCTAGAGAAATTCCCAAAAATCCACAAAGATGACCTCAGCTAAGAATCTAAGCAAGAGAGGAGAGGGTGCCTGAAATGCCCTTGCCCTGTAGTCGGCCTGATGATTATCTTAAATATCACCCTAGACTCTTCATCCAACAAGATGGAAACAAAGGGAGAGAGAGACCCACCTAGGAGCACTGAACTGAATTTCCGAGGTCAAGTTAAAACGTGAATATGAGCAAAGAGGTCAAGAACATGAAGGGTTCATCCACTAAAATAGTTTACCTGAGCTATTGGGAGATCACAAACTCCAGCTGGACTGGGAAGGAAAAGGCATAGGACCAAACTAGTCCCTCTGGATGTGGTTGATAATTGTGTGGCTGGAGCAGACTGCGGGGCCACTGGCAGTGGCACTGGGATTTATCTCTACTGCATGTACTAAATTATTCCGATCCTATTATCTTTGAATACATATCATGCTCAGCCTAGATGTAGTAAGGAGAGCCTTGGACTTTCCACAAAGCAAAGGAAAGAGGGGAGGGAGTGGGAATTTGGATGGTATTTTTAAATTATCTAATAAAAATAAAAATAAAGAAATGGTAATCAGGCCTCCAGAAATCTCTCAGAATGATACTGTGTGTGAGAGCTGTCTCCTCCAGTCTTATATTCCTCTTTAATGTTGGTTTTGAAGATATTCGCCACTACCACTCACTTTCTATGGCAAACTAGTGTGGATACTGGGAGAAAAGGTGTGTGTCACCACTGCCTGGACTATAAGGCTGATTATCAGTGCTGCTGTTTTTCTCTCTGAACCTCAGGAAAAATTTATTTATTAAAATATAAATTAATTATGACATCATTCAAATGTGTAGACATAACTGATTACATCCTTTTTCCTCTGGCCTCTACCTATGTGCCATGGTATACTCACACACACACACACACACACACACAATAGATAAATAAATATGTAGTAAAATTCGTAAACCTCTACATTCAGAACCTGGAAAAGATATTGATAAATCATACTTCTTTAGAATTATAGTCTTCTTAGCAAAATGAATAACATGTATGAACCAAACTGCACATAAATGAATGGAATTCCAATAATCTCATTTAAATAGCTCCTATTAGCAATAATAATTATTAAAAGATAAAAATAGCTCAATATTTTATTGTGATCTCATAAAATAAAAGAAGTAAAGTTTGAACTTTAAGTGCAAGTATTTAAATAATGAATGTAAAAATATTGGAATGATAATAAATAAAGCTCAATATTTACTCATCAAAATATCATCCATTAGAAGACAATATCAGGAAAAGTGCATGCTTTTATTGTCAGCAGGGTAACTTGCTAAAATCAATAGAGGTATTACAGATATCAAAAATTTTGATCATGCTATGAAATGAACACCTTTGTCTCAACAGTTTAGATAGCATAAAGATGAAGGCCAAATACCTGGAAATTAATGAAAGACACTTAAAAGAAATCCCACACTAGCTTGAAATTGAGAAATAGACAGTTATTAATTTAGGGGTAGACTCACAATTTGGAATCCTCTGCTAGAACTGAGATCAGAAACTGAAACCCAGCCAGAAAAAGAAGCCAGATGCATGTTTTATATTGGCATAAATAGTATAAGAGTCCATGCCCCAGTGGGCAGGTAACTACTGGCTGTAGGGTTTTCTACAGAACCTCCCCTTTTGTTTAAAATAAGAGTTCTAAGGCTAATACAAAATTATATACAATAAGAAAAAATATATTCAATATAATAAATAACTTGGCCAAGTCATGAGCCATGAGAGGAAAGTAACTACAACTCATTATTCTTCAGTCCCATTGAAAATCTGGGAAGGAAAATAATATTACTTGAGTAAGCAGGAAGGCCAATCAAGCAACTTGTAAAATGTGCAACAAATGACAAAGATAACTAGCTACCTGGGCAATCACACAAAGTCTTATTTACAACGTTGAAGCAACCAACTTTGGCTAAGACCTAGAATAACTGACAGACCATCTTCAGAGGCAGGAAATTTTTCAAAACCGTCTTTCCCTGTCTTAGCAAGATTTGACAGTCCTACTTATCCATTTCTGGATACGATGTATCTTGTCAGTGGTTGAGGCATGGACAATTTCTTTGCCCAAAGGCCAGTTTTGCCAAGAAAAAAACAAGCTCCAAGTAGAGTGTCTTCAGTGCTCAACATTTTCTCAGGAATAGATCAGTGTTGACAAGAACAATCGTGTATCAATTCAACAGAACTCTAAATTACTTAAATACAATATTCTACAGCTCTTTGAAGTGCTTGAAGATTGCCTATCTATGCAGAATATAATCTCTGAGTATCTAAAGAACCTGATTAGTCTAACTATAAATATGACAAACATAGATGAATATTGATCTATAATTCTTAATACCTATATAATTTAAAGACTAAGTCTTCATATTAGAATATTATACAAAAAACAACTGTGCAACAAGTGAGGGCAATAACATCAAAATGTAAACAATGTATAAGTATCTTGATCACTGGTAGGAATGTACATTTCAATATGATAAATAAATACTAAGCAGAGATAGAAGCATGCATGCATACAATATTTATTATAATTTAACTTTGTATCAATATACAAGAATCAATCCCAATGTAATTGCCTATAAATAATAACTCACAGGTATTCACTCTATTACAATTATTATTAGTGTGAGTAAGCTCACACTAATCTATTATCCCATCCAATTTTTCCATTTTTATTTTTTATTTCATTTGATTCCTGAGACCACAAAATTCCCTCCCCAAGCCTAACCCAATACCAATTATAATCATATCCTTAATGATGTCCCTGATCCTGAGGACAAACTTTATTGGGAAAGGGGACATCGTCTTCTAAAATTACTTCTAGCTCCCATGGGGGTGATGTTCTCCCTATGCAATCCTTTGAAAGTAAAATAATGGTTAAGATTACTGTCTGGTATAATTGCAAATAGTCTCTCAATATTTGGTAGGGTTTTTCTGAGGTTCCTATTTGGAGGTTTGGCCAGAATGTTGCAAAAATGTACACCATTTCAGCTAACCAAGTTGGAACCATTTTTAGTAGCTGGTACCCAAAACAGGTCTTATAGTAGTGCTATCAACATCATGACATCATATTAACCAAGTAGAGTTGTTGTTGTGGGGCCAGATTTTCTACCTAGAAACTTCAAATATTATTGGAGGAAAATTCATTGCTCACTGTGGAAAACTTAAACATTATTTATATAGACATATATAGACATATATATTCAATGAAATATATGATAGAGACAGAAAGAGATATGAAGAGAACTGAGTATTTTTCTAAATTATTTTTTCCTTCTGTCCCATACCAATTGGCTCTTGATATGAGACAGAAACTCTTATTTTTTTTAACAACATGCTTGGATTTAGAGGACAGAGCCATTGTCCAACTCCAAAACCAAATACATATATATGTCTATGCTTCATCACCTGCATTTATGAGTCATTTTCATTTTTCTTGATGATTTTTATTGGATAGTTATTTTTACTTCTGTCAGAATCCAAACATCCAGGGACTCTTGACATTTTGAAGATGAGTATTTTCTGGCAAAGACAAGAACAGAACGCTGTACCAACCCTATATTCTTTCCTTACCACCTGTATGGTTGTTACCATTGTGGATGAGCTCTCATTTCTTTTTCAAGAGGTTGCTCCTTTTTAAACAGAATATTTATTAATTTTGATGATATCAATAGATTTTCTTCTTCTGTAGAAAGAAGAGCAAAACCTTTTCCCCATCACAACCCATTTCCTGGCTTCCATTGTGAGTTTATCACATCCTTGAAATAAACTGGCTGATTCAATTCATAAAATGTTTTTATTATCCAATATCTCTCTGCTGCTGTTTTCCCTTTCTCATTAGCATTAAGAAAAATCAAGGTTAATAAAGCATTATGTAATCTATTTCTGGGGGCATTTTCACTCCTTTCTGTTTGTTTAACATATACTTTATAGTTTGATTTGATCTTTTTATAACTGCCTGACCTGTAGGATTGTGAGGTATACCTATAATATGCTTAATATTATAATAGGCAAAATAATGTTTCATTTTCTTAGGGATATATGATAGATTATTATCTGCCTTTTTTGTGCTTGTATACTCATGATGGCCATAACTTCTAATAAATATGTGATTATTAAATACACCTTTTCTGAACTTAAAGCAGTTGCCCATTGAAAACCTGAAGAAGTGTCAATGATGTAATATACATATCTTAATTTTCTAAAATCTGCAAAGTAGAACACATCAATCTGCCAGATTTCCTTTATTTGAGTACTTTTTTGTGTTAGTCC
Source organism: Arvicola amphibius (assembly GCF_903992535.2). Taxonomy (NCBI): domain Eukaryota; kingdom Metazoa; phylum Chordata; class Mammalia; order Rodentia; family Cricetidae; genus Arvicola; species Arvicola amphibius. Next base: position 76,462,705 of record NC_052065.1, on the reverse strand, counting down.
CTGCAGGTAGTGGTGTTTGTTTATAGAAGGAGCAAGTAGGGCATCTCTTTATAATCTCCTTAGCTTGTTGCAATGAAATAGAAAACACTTTCTTTACACCTTAGTTATTGACATGATATTATTTATGAAATTCTGATGCCTGCAACACACTTCCAGTCAATAATTGATCAATTTCTGCATTACCTTGTGCTAGAGGACCTGGTAGACCCATCTGGAATTGGATGTTTGTTATGTATATAGGCCAAACCTTATTCCTGGTTATGTCTTGCATCTGGATAAATAATAAAGTCAATTCTGTGTCATCTGGTATAAATTCAACAGTTTCAATATGCAAGACAACTCTTTCTGCATATTGTGAATCAGTAACTATATTAAGAGGTTTCTTAAACTCCCTTAGCACCATGAGGATAGCAAATCATTCTGCCTTCTAGACAGACTTATAAGGACTTTGTTCCATCTTAATTTTTCTGAGTTACCACCTGCATTCCATGATTTATTTGCATCAGTATAAAATATATGGGTTCTAGTTATGGGAGCAACACATACAATTCAGGTAAGAGTATAAAAAGTTCTCCTTATAAGGTTAAGTATATCACTTTTGGGATAATTGCTATTAGTTCCCCCCCCAAAAAAAAATTAACACAAGCTCTTTGCCAAGGTTTATTGTCTTCTCATAACTTTTTAATTTCATCAGTAGTGAAAGGAACTATAATCCCTGCTAATTGATGCATACTCAATTTACCTTTTATAATTAATTCAGAGACTTTTTCTACATAAGTTTTTAATGTTTTACTTGTTTTATGTGGCAAAAAGATCCATTCTAAGATAATATAATCCCTCTGCATTAAAATTCCCATAGAAAAAATTTGGAAGGCTATATGAATAGAATCCAATTAAGATTTGGATTCATGCTATCCACATATGCCTCTTGTAATTTCTGAAGTTAACAGCAGGAAATTGAAAGGAACTTAAGAAGAAATAGTCAATCTGAATAAACATATTAGATGTAAATAATTTATTAATTTAGGAAGAACCATAAAGAAATCCACTGAATTTCCAACTTCAAAGATTCATGTGAGGCTGAAAAGCAGAATCTTAGATTATAAAAGGTCATTCTACTTATAGATGCAATAGAGAAAAATCTAACAATTGTAATTAAATAAACACCATTTGTTCTCAAAGTAGCAAACTACAAATCACATGTAGGAAGAAATTTCACTCAAGAAATTCAAGACTTGTGCATTAAAATCTAGTAAATATAATTTTGGGAATATTTAAATTTAAATTAAGAAAGACCAAACAAAATGGAAAAAATATGAATACAAAATTAAATACAGTAAAATCTCCAAGTATACTTATAGGAACACTTGACAATAATAGAAAGAAAAAAATAATTCAAGTTCAACAAAATTAGAAACTTTCAAGATATAAATGTGTCACAATAGAGAATTTTAATAGAAAAAAGTAAGGAAAATTTAAATTATATATAATATGAAACTTGCATTTACAATCTAGGATATACAATGTAAGAATGAAAGTTTACATAACTTAATGGGCAAAGGGTTCAAAAAGCTAATTACCAGTGAATGACTGGATAATTCAATGATAAAAGACTAGACAATATTGCAAACCACTATTCAATTTCCTATACTTCAAATAAAAATTATAAAAAAACCCCACAAAATCAAAAGCTTTGAAAAGATAACTTCACATATATATTTCTGAGATACTTTAATTTTGAATGAACACAACCAAATATATTCAAGATATATATAATTTTTTTATTAAAAATTGCAATCTCCTCCCCTCCTCCTCCCCCTTCGCTCCCCTCCACCCACACCCCCACTCCCTCCCTCTTGAGGCCAAACAGCCATCAGGGTTCTCTACACTATGTTGAGACCAAGGTCCTCCCAACTCCCCCCAGGTCCAGGAAGGTGAGCAACCGAACTGACAAGGCTCACACAGAGCCCGTCCATGTCGTACAGACCAAGCCCATCGCCATTGTCCTTGGCTCCTCGGTCAGCCTCCACCATCAGCCACCCTCAGAGAGTCCGATTTGGTCGCATGTTCCATCAGTCCCATTCCAAGTGGACTTGGTGGTCTACCATTAGTTCTGTCCTGCCGTCTCAGTGGGTGAACGCGTCCCTCATGGTTCTGACTTTCTCATGATCTCTCTCCATCCGCTCCTCATCAGAACTTTGGGAGCTCAGTCCGGTGCTCCATTGTGGGGCTCTGTCTCTATCTCCATTCATCGCCAGGTGAAGGTTAAGGCTCACAGTGAGCCCGTCCATGATGTAGAGTTCACATTTATTGCCGTTGTCCTTGGTTTCTCAGTCCTCCTCCACCGTCAGCCACATTCAGAGAGCCCGGTTTGGTCCCCTGTTCCATCAGTCCCATTCCAACTGGACTTGGTGGTCTCCCGTTAGATCTGTCCCACCGTCTCAATGGGTAAACGCACTCCTCACGGTCCTGACTTCCTTGCTCATGATCTCCCTCCTTTTGCTCCTCATCGGGACCTTGGGAGCTCAGTCCGGTGCTCCTATGTGGGGCTCTGTCATTTTCTCCATCCAATGCCAGGTGAAGGTTCTATGGTGATATGCAAGATATTCATGAGTATGGCAATAGGATCTGGACATTTCTGGCACCCTCTCCTCAGCCTCCCAAGGACCTAGCTGGGGGCGTCTTCCTGGACACCTGGGAACCCCTCTAGAGTCAAGCCTCTGCCAACCCTAGAATGGCTCCCTTAAGTAAGATATATAATTCCTTGTTCCCATATCCACCCTTTCTATATCCCAACCATCCTATTCCCCCAAGCTCTTCCCATCCTCCACTTCACACTTTTCTCGCCCCATCCCCCCTCCCCCCCATCCCACCCCACCCCTATGTTCCCATTTTTTTGTCCGGCAATCTTGTCTACTTCCAGTATCCAGGAGGATAACTATATGTTTTTCTTTGGGTTCACCTTCTTATATAGCTTCTCTAGGATTTTAAAGGGGATTATTCAGAGGAACAAATGGGAAGGCGCCAATGCAAGAATTCCTCCAACAATTTGAAAAACAACATGAAAGCACCAGAACCCAGCGAACTTATAACAGGAGGACTTGAACACACTAATAAAGAAGAAGTAGAAAAAATTGACTTTATGAAAGTAATAGAGTCCCTTAAACAGGAGGTGAAAAACTCCCTTAAGGAAATGGACGAGAAGAATAACAAAAAGTTTGAAGAATTGAGTAAATCCGTAAACGATATCCTAGGAAACCAAGAAAAAACAATCAAACTGATAATGGAAACAGTGCAAGACTTGAAAACTGAAATGGAGGCAAGGAAGAAAACACAACCTGAGGGCCGGCTGGATATGGAAAATCTATGTAAACGAACAGAGACTACAGAAACAAGCATAACCAACAGAATACAAGAGATAGAAGAAAGAATCTCAGATTCTGAAGATACCATAGAGAAAATAAATGCACTGATCAAAGAAAACAGCAAATCCAACAAATCCTCATCACAAAACATTCAGGAAATCTGGGACACAATAAAAAGACCAAACCTAAGAATAATAGGCGTAGAAGAAGGAGAAGAAATACAGCTCAATGGTTCAGAAAATATATTTAATAAAATTATAGAAGAAAACTTCCCAAACCTAAAAAAAGATATTCCTATTAAGGTTCAAGAAGCTTACAGAACACCAAATAGACTGGATCAAAAAAAAAATCCCCTCGCCATATTATAATCAAAACACAAAACATACAGAATAAAGAAAGAATATTAAGAGCTGCAAAGGAAAAAGGTCAAGTAACATATAAAGGTAAACCTATCAGACTAACACCTGACTTCTCTATGGAAACCATGAAAGCCAGAAGGTCCTGGATAGATGTTTTGCAGAAACTAAGAGACCATGGATGCAAGCCCAGATTACTATACCCAGCCAAGCTTTCATTCACTATAAATGGAAAAAAACAAAATATTCCAGGATAAAAACAAATTTAAACAATACATAGCCACAAATCCAGCCTTACAGAAAGTAATAGAAGGAAATTCACAAACAAAGGAGTCCAGCATTGCCCAAAATAACTCAGACATCTAGCGACCCTTCACCAGCACATCGCAAAGAAAGGAAACACACAATCTCTACTACCAAATAAAAAATGACAACCGGAGTTAACATCCACTGGTCATTAATATCACTTAATATCAATGGACTCAATTCACCTATAAAAAGGCACAGGCTAAGAGATTGGATACGAAAACAGGATCCAACATTCTGCTGTTTACAAGATATATTTTAAGTAATTAATAATCGCTTACAAAATCCAAATGAAACCTTTCATCAGGCAAAGTATCCTAACATATTTGAATGCAGAGATTTACAATATAAAGTATGATACTAAAAATGCTTTAAAAGAAAATCTTGTTGATAACTGAAAAATGCTTCAAATATAATGAAGGCCTCTGAATGTTCAATGTATAGCTTTATTTTATATGTGACACAGCTGAGGTAGTCTTCCAAAAATTCAGTATAAAAATGACATAAATTGCTCATGCCACATGACTGTTATCTGTATTCAGAGGTTGTAGTTCAAACTAATGCATGTGCCAACTGTGAGACCAGAGTCAGTGAGCTCCCACTTACTTGGGTCAGCAGTTCTTGTGGATTTCCCCATCATTGTACTCCTTTGCTCATAGTATTGCTCTTTTCTCTGTGCTACTGGTCTTCAGGTTCTCACCCCAGTTCTTAGCTGTGGATCTCTGCATCTGCTTTCATTGGTTACTGGATGAATGTCCTATGATGACTTTGAAGGATGTCATCAATCTTCTTATAGGGGAAGGTCAGTTATAACACTCCGTTATTTATTAAGTTCTTAGTTGGAGTCATCCTGAGAATTTCTCTAGTGCCAGTTTTCTTTCTAATCCCAAAATGGTTCCCTCTGTCAAGATGTCTCTTTTCTTCATCTCCCTCTCTGTCCTTTCCAATCCTTCATATTTCCCTCCCTGCTTCCCTTCTCCCCTCCCCAAATCTTCTTTCACTCTCCTCCTTCCTCCACACTCCTACTTTACTCAGAAGATTTTGTGTATTCCTTCTCCCAGGAAGATCTGTCAATATTTCTTTTAGGCTCTTTCTTATTTCTTGGCTTCTCTAGGGTTGTAGGGTATGTGTTTACTTTATGGCTAATATCCCCTTTGAGTGAATACATACCATGCTTGTATTTCTCAGACTAGGTTACCTCACTCAGTATGCTTCTGTTTATTTTTGTTTGTTGGTTTTTTGTTTTGTTTTTTTCTTCTAACCACTTGCCTGAAAAATCTCAAGATGTCATTTTCTTCTTTTTAACAACTGAGTAATACTCCATTGTGTAAATGTAGCACATTTTTTTCTATTCTTCGATCGAGGAGCATCCAGGTTCTTTCCAGGTTCTGGATCTTACAAATAATGCTGCTATAAAAATGGTTGAGCAAATGCCATTGTGGTATAAGTGTGAATCCTTTGAATATATACACAAGAGTGGTATTTCTGGGTCTTGAGGTAGATTGATTCCCAATTTTACGACATACTGCCACCTTGATTTTCAAAGTAGCTGTACAAGTTTGCACTTCCAGCAGCAATAGATTACTGTTATTCTTCCCCCAAAATCTTCTCCAGCATTAGCTATCATTACTGTTTTTGATCTTAGCCATTCTGAACTGGTGTAACAAAGTATCCCAGAACTGTTTTGATTTTGCATTTCCCTTATGGATAAGGATGGGGAGTAATTCCTTAAGTGCCTTTCAGCCATTTGAGATTCCTTGGTTGAGAATTTTCTGTTTAGATCTGTACCCCATTTTTTAATTTGGTTATTTGGTATTTTGGTGTCTAGTTTCTTGATTTCTTTTTGTATCTTGAATGTCACACATCTGTCAGATCTGGGGTAGGTATTTTTCCATTCTGTAGCCTGACATTTTGTTTTACTGACTGTGTCCTTGCCCTTACAGAAGTTTCTTAATCTCAGGAGGTCCCATTTATTAATTGTCAATCTCAATATCTGTGCTACTAGTATTATATTCAAGTAGTCTCCTGTGTCAGTGCATTGAAGGATACTTAACACTTTCTCTTCTATGATACTTATTGTATCACAATATGAGTTTATGCTGAAATCTTAAATATATTTGGACTTGAGTTTAATTCATGGAGATAGATATGGAACTTTTTGTGGTCTTCTATATGTCAACATGCCATTATGCCAACACAATTCATTGAATATGCTTTCTTTTTTCCATTGTATAGTTTAACTTCTTTGTCAATAATCAAGTCTTCATAGGTGTATAGATTAATATCAGTGTCTTCACTTTGATTTCATTTGTTCATCTGTTTGTTTTTGTGCCAATATCAAGCTGCCTTCATTATTATAGATCTATAGTGGAGCTTGAAGTCAGGTATGGTGATGCCTCTGGAAGTTCCTTTATTGTACAGGATGGTTTTGGCTATCCTGTGTTTTTTGTTTTTCCATATGAAGTTAAGTATTGTTCTTTCAATGTCTGGAGTCACAAGTTTCTTAAATTTACAAGCATAAAAGAATATTAATGTTGCCAATAAAATTAATAATGATGGTATAAAAATAATAATACAAAGGTAGTAAGGTAGTATAAAATACATACAAATCAGTCACTATGTTCAAGAAACTATTCTAACCTTAAGTCAGACAAGCAAGAAGTTGTTTTATATTCAGTCATATGATCTCCAAAATGAAGCAGAAAGTTCTATTCAAAGACTGGTCAGATACAAGTTTCTTCTCTATTTAAAGTATTTTTGTAAAATGTTTTATTGCTGTCTTAGAAAAATTGCTTATTTGTCATGTGGGAATATGTATATAGAATTATGCAGGAATGAAAAATATAAACTTTAGAATGTATAGTATTTTCAATGTGGAATCTCATACTTTAACAATATACAGTATATTAATAGAAGTTGGAAAGCTCCTGAACCGGTTTGAACCGGTCTGAACCGGATTAAACTGGTCTGAACCGGTATGAACCGGTCTAAACCGGATTAAACCGGTCTGAATCGGTATGAACCGTATTAAACCGGTCTGAACCTGTTTGAACTGGTTTGAACCGGTCTGAACCGGATTAAACCGGTCTGAACCGGTTTGAACCGGTCTGAACCGGATTAACCCGGTCTGAACCGGTTTGAAGCGGTCTGAACCGGTTTGAATCGGTCTGAACAGAATTGAACCGGTCGGAACCGGTTTGAACCGGTCTAAACCGGATTAAACAAGTCTGAACCAGTTTGAACCGGTCTAAAACGGATTAAACCAGTCTGAACCGGTTTGAACCGGTTTGAACCGGAATAAACCGGTCTGAACCGGTCTGAACCGTTCTAAATCGGTCTGAACCCGTCTGAACCAGATTAAACCTGTCTGAACCAGTTGGAACAGGATCAAACCGGCCTGAACCGGATAAAGCCGGTCTGAATCGGATTAACCCGGTCTGAACCGGTTTGAAGCGGTCTGAACAAGTTTGAATCGGTCTGAACAGAATTGAACCGGTCGGAACCGGTTTGAACCGGTCTAAACTGGATTAAACAAGTCTGAACCGGTTTGAACCGGTCTAAACCGGATTAAACCAGTCTGAACCGGTTTAAACCGGTTTGAACCGGATTAAACCGGTCTGAACCGGTCTGAACCGGTCTGAACCGGTCTAAACCGGTCTGAACCCGTCTGAACCAGATTAAACCGGTCTGAACCAGTTGGAACAGGATCAAACCGGCCTGAACCGGATAAAGCCGGTCTGAACCGGTTTGAACCTGTCTAAACCGGATTAAACCGGTCTGAACCGGTCTGAACCAGTCTGAACCGAATTATCCCGGTCTGAACCGGTATGAACCGGTCTGAATCGGTTTGAACAGTTTTGAACCGGTTTGAACCAGTCTGAACCGGATTAACCCGGTCTGAACCGGTTTGAACCGGTTTGAACGGGTCTGAACCGGTTTGAAACGGTCTGAAACGGATTGAACCGGTCGGAAAAGGAGCAAACAGGCCTGAACCGGATTAAACCGGTCTGAACCTGTTTGAACCGGTCTAAACCGGATTAAACCGGTCTGAACCAGTCTGAACCTGTGTAAACCGGATTAACCTGGTCTGAACCGTTTTGAATCAGTCTGAACCGGATTAACCCGGTCTGAACCGGTTTGAACCAGTCTGAACCGGATTGAACCAGTCAGAAACGGATCAAACCGGCCTGAACCGGATTAAACCAGTCTAAACCAGTTTGAACCGGTTTGAACCGGATCAAACCGGCCTGAACCGGATTAAACCGGTCTGAACCTTTTTGAACCGGTCTAGACAGGTTTGAACCGGTCTAAACCGGATTAAACCGGTCTGAACCGGTCTGAACCGGATTAAACCGGTCTGAACTGGTTTGAACCAGATTAAACCGGTCTGAACAGGTCTAAACCGGATTAAACTGGTCTGAACCGGTCAGAACCGGATCAAACCGTTCTAGACCAGATTAAACCGGTCTGAACCAGTCTGAACTAGTATAACCGGATTAAACCAGTCTGAACCAGTTTAAACCGGTCTGAACCAGTCTGAACCGGTGTAAACTGGATTAAACCCGTTCGAACCGGTTTGAAACGGTCTGAACTGGATTGAACCGGTCGGAACCAGATCAAACCGGCCTGAACCGGATTAAACCGGTCTGAACCTGTTTGAACCAGTCTAAACCGGTTTGAACCGGTCTAAACCAGATTAAACCGGTCTGAACCAGACTGAACCGGTCTAAACCGGATTAAACCAGTCTGAATCGGTTTGAATCGGTTTGGACTGGATCAAACCGGTCTGAACCGGATTAAACCGGTCTGAACCGGTCGGAACCGGATTAAACCGGTCTAGAAAGGATTAAACCGGTCTGAACCGGTTTGAAGCAGTCTGAACCGGATTAAACCGGTCTGAACCGGTTTGAACCAGTCTGAACCGGATTAACCCGGTCTGAACTGGTTTGAACCTGTCTGAACCGGTTTGAACCGGTCTGAATCGGTTTGAACCGTATTAAACCGGTCTGAACCGGTTTGAACTGGATTAAACCGGTCTGAACCGGTCTGAACCGGTTTGAACCGGACTGAACCGGATTAAACCGGTCTGAACCGGTCTGAACCGGTTTGAACCGGTCTGAATGGGATTAAACCGGTCTGAACCGGTTTGAACCGGTCTGAACCAGATTAAACCGGTCTGAACCGGTCTGAACCGGTCTGAACCGGTTTGAACCGGTCTGAACCGGATTAAACCGGTCTGAACCGGTCTGAACCGGTTTGAACCGGTCTGAACAGGATTAAACCGGTCTGAACCGGTTTGAACCGGTCTGAACCAGATTAAACCGGTCTGAACCGGTCTGAACCGGTTTGAACCGGTCTGAACCGGATTAAACCGGTCTGAACCGGTTTGAACAGGTCTGAACCGGATTAAACCAGTCTGAACCGGTCTGAACTGGTTTGAACCGGTTTGAAACGGTCTGAACCGGATTGAACCGGTCGGAAACGGAGCAAACAGGCCTGAACTGGATTAAACCAGTCTGAACCTGTTTGAACCGGTCTAAACCGGATTAAACCGGTCTGAACGAGTCTGAACCTGTGTAAACCGGATTAACCCGGTCTGAACCGTTTTGAACCACTCTGAACTGGATTAACCCGGTCTGAACCAGTTTGAACCGTTTTGAACCGGTCTGAACCAGTCTGAACCTGTGTAAACCGGATTAACCTGGTCTGAACCGTTTTGAACCAGTCTGAACCGGATTAACCCGGTCTGAACCGGTTTGAACCAGTCTGAAACGGATTGAACCAGTCAGAAACGGATCAAACCGGCCTGAACCGGATTAAACCAGTCTGAACCAGTTTGAACCGGTTTGAACCGGATCAAACCGGCCTGAACCGGATTAAACCGGTCTGAACCTTTTTGAACCGGTCTAGACCGGTTTGAACCGGTCTAAACCGGATTAAACCGGTCTGAACCAGGCAGAACTGGATCAAACCATTCTAGACCAGATTAAACCGGTCTGAACCAGTCTGAACTAGTATAACCGGATTAAACCAGTCTGAACCGGTTTGAACCGGTCTGAACCAGTCTGAACCGGTGTAAACTGGATTAAACCGGTTCGAACCGGTTTGAAACGGTCTGAACCGGATTGAACCGGTCGGAACCGGATCAAACCGGCCTGAACCGGATTAAACCGGTCTGAACCTGTTTGAACCAGTCTAAACCGGTTTGAACCGGTCTAAACCAGATTAAACCGGTCTGAATCGGTTTGAACCGGTTTGGACTGGATCAAACCGGTCTGAACCGGATTAAACCGGTCTGAACCGGTCGGAACCGGATTAAACCGGTCTAGAAGGGATTAAACCGGTCTGAATCGGTTTGAAGCAGTCTGAACCGGATTAAACCGGTATGAACCGGTTTGAACCAGTCTGAACCGGATTAACCCGGTCTGAACTGGTTTGAACCTGTCTGAACCGGTTTGAACCGGTCTGAATCGGTTTGAACCGTATTAAACAGGTCTGAAACAGTTTGAACTGGATTAAACCGGTCTGAACCGGTCTGAACCGGTTTGAACCGGACTGAACCAGATTAAACCGGTCTGAACCGGTCTGAACCGGTTTGAACCGGTCTGAATGGGATTAAACTGGTCTGAACCGGTTTGAACCGGTCTGAATGGGATTAAACCGGTCTGAACCGGTCTGAACTGGTTTGAACCGGTCTGAACCGGATTAAACCGGTCTGAACCGGTTTGAACAGGTCTGAACCGGATAAACCAGTCTGAACCGGTCTGAACCGGTTTGAACCGGTTTGAAACGGTCTGAACCGGAATGACCCGGTCGGAAACGGAGCAAACAGGCCTGAACTGGATTAAACCGGTCTGAACCTTTTTGAACCGGTCTAAACCGGATTAAACCGGTCTGAACGAGTCTGAACCTGTGTAAACCGGATTAACCCGGTCTAAACCGTTTTGAACCAGTCAGAACTGGATTAACCCGGTCTGAACCAGTTTGAACTGTTTTGAACCGGTCTGAACCGGTTTGAACCGGTCGGAACCAGATCAAACCGGCCTGAACCGGATTGAACCGGTCTGAACCTGTTTGAACCAGTCTAAACCAGTTTGAACCGGTATGAAACAGACTGAAACGGTCTAAACCGGATTAAACCAGTCTGAATCGGTTTGAACCGGTTTGTACTGGATCAAACCGGTCTGAACTGGATTAAACCGGTCTGAACCGGTCAGAACCGGATTAAACCGGTCTAGAAGGGATTAAACCGGTCTGAACCGGTTTGAAGCAGTCTGAACCGGATTAAACCGGTATGAACCGGTTTGAACCAGTCTGAACCGGATTAACCCGGTCTGAACTGGTTTGAACCTGTCTGAACCGGTTTGAACCGGTCTGAATCAGTTTGATCCGCATTAAACCGGTCTGAACCGGTTTGAACTGGATTAAACCGGTCTGAACCCGTCTGAACCGGTTTGAACCGGTCTGAACGGGATTAAACCGGTCTGAACCGGTTTGAACCGGTTTGAACCAGATTAAACTGTCTGAACCTGTGTAAACCGGATTAAACCGGTCTGAACGGGTTTGAACCGGGCTGAACTGGATTGAACCGATCGGAACCGGATCAAACCGTCCTGAACTGAATTAAACCGGTTTGTACCGGTCTGAACCGGATTAAACGGGTCTAAACTGGTCTCAACCGGTTTGAACCGGTCTGTACCGGATTAAACCTGTCTGAACCGGATTAAACATGTCTGAACCGGTTTGAACCGGTCTGAAACGGATTAAACCGGTCTGAACCGGTCTGAACTGGTTTGAACCAGTCTGAACCGGATTAACCCGTTCTGAACCGGTTTGAACCGGTCTGAACCGGTCTAAACCGGTCTAAAACGGTTTGAATCGGTCTAAACCAGATTAAACCGGTCTGAACCGGATTGAACCGTTCTGAAACGGATTAAACCGGTCTGAACCGGATTGAACCGGTCTGAACCGGATTAAACCTGTTTGAACCGGTTTGAACCGGTCTGAATCGGATTAAACCGGACTGAACCGGATTGAACCGGTCTGAAACGGATTAAACCGGATTAAACCGGTCTGAACCGGATTAAACCTGTCTGAACCGGTTTGAACCGGTCTGAATCGGATTAAACCGGATTAAACCGGTCTGAACCGGATTAAACCTGTCTGAACCGGATTGAACCGGTCTGAAACAGATTAAACCGGATTAAACCGGTCTGAACCGGATTAAACCTGTCTGAACCGGATTAAACCGGTCTGAACCGGATTGAAAAGGTCTAAACCGGTCTGAGCCGGTCTGAACCGGTTTGAACCGGTCTGAACCAGATTAAACCGGTCTGAACCGGTCTGAACCGGTTTGAACCGGTTTGAACCGGATTAAACCGGTGTGAACCGGATTAAACCGGATAAAACCGGTCTGAACCGGTCTGAACCAGTCTAAACCGGTCTAAAACGGTTTGAATCGGTCTAAACCAGATTAAACCGGTCTGAACCGGATTGAACCAGTCGGAACCGGATCAAACCGGCCTGAACCGGATTAAACCGGTCTGAACCTGTTTGAACCAGTATAAACCGGTTTGAACTGGTCTGAAACAGACTGAAACGGTCTAAACCGGATTAAACCAGTCTGAATCGGTTTGAACCGGTTTGGACTGGATCAAACCGGTCTGAACTGGATTAAACCGGTCTGAACCGGTCGGAACCAGATTAAACCGGTCTGAACCGGTCTGAACCGGTCTGAATCGGTTTGAACTGGTCTGAACTGGTTTGAACCGGTCTGAACCGGTTTGAACAGGTCTGAACCGGATTAAACCAGTCTGAACCGGTCTGAACCAGTTTGAACCGGTTTGAAACGGTCTGAACCGGATTGAACCGGTCGGAAACAGAGCAAACAGGCCTGAACTGGATTAAACCGGTCTGAAGTGGTTTGAACCGGTCTAAACCAGATTAAACCGGTCAGAACCGGTTTGAAGCGTATTAAAGTGGTCTGAACCAGTCTGAACCGGTTTGAACCGGTCTGAACCAGATTAAAACTGTCTGAACCGGTCTGAACCGGTTTGAACCGGTCTGAACCGGATTAAAACTGTCTGAACCGGTCTAAACTGGATTAAACCGGTCTGAACCGGTTTGAACCAGTCTGAACCGGATTAACCCGGTCTGAACTGGTTTGAACCTGTCTGAACCGGTCTGAACCGGTTTGAACCGGTCTGAACCGGATTAAAACTGTCTGAACCGGTCTAAACTGGATTAAACCGGTCTGAACCGGTTTGAACCAGTCTGAACCAGATTAACCCGGTCTGAACTGGTTTGAACCTGTCTGAACCGGTTTGAACCGGTCTGAATCGGTTTGAACCATATTAAACCGGTCCGAACCGGTTTGAACTGGATTAAACCGGTCTGAACCGGTTGGAACCGGATTAAACCGGTCTAGAAGGGATTAAACTGGTCTGAACCGGTTTGAAGCAGTCTGAACTGGATTAAACCGGTCTGAACTGGTTTGAACCTGTCTGAACCGGTTTGAACCGGTCTGAATCGGTTTGAACCATATTAAACCGATCCGAACCGCTTTGAACTGGATTAAACCGGTCTGAACCGGTCTGAACCGGTTTGAACCGGACTGAACCGGATTAAACCGGTCTGAACCGCTTTGAACCGGTCTGAACGGGATTAAACCGGTCTGAACCGGTCTGAACTGGTCTGAACCGGTCTGAACCGGTTTGAACCGGTCTGAACCGGATTAAACCGGTCTGAACCGGTCTGAACCGGTTTGAACCGGTCTGAATGGGATTAAACCGGTCTGAACCGGTTTGAACCGGTCTGAACCAGATTAAACCGGTCTGAACCGGTCTGAACCGGTTTGAACCGGTCTGAACCGGATTAAACCGGTCTGAACCGGTTTGAACAGGTCTGAACCGGATTAAACCAGTCTGAACCGGTCTGAACTGGTTTGAACCGGTTTGAAACGGTCTGAACCGGATTGAACCGGTCGGAAACGGAGCAAACAGGCCTGAACTGGATTAAACCGGTCTGAACCTGTTTGAACCGGTCTAAACCGGATTAAACCGGTCTGAACGAGTCTGAACCTGTGTAAACCGGATTAACCCGGTCTGAACCGTTTTGAACCACTCTGAACTGGATTAACCCGGTCTGAACCAGTTTGAACCGTTTTGAACCGGTCTGAACCAGTCTGAACCTGTGTAAACCGGATTAACCTGGTCTGAACCGTTTTGAACCAGTCTGAACCGGATTAACCCGGTCTGAACCGGTTTGAACCAGTCTGAAACGGATTGAACCAGTCAGAAACGGATCAAACCGGCCTGAACCGGATTAAACCAGTCTGAACCAGTTTGAACCGGTTTGAACTGGATCAAACCGGCCTGAACCGGATTAAACCGGTCTGAACCTTTTTGAACCGGTCTAGACCGGTTTGAACCGGTCTAAACCGGATTAAACCGGTCTGAACCAGGCAGAACTGGATCAAACCATTCTAGACCAGATTAAACCGGTCTGAACCAGTCTGAACTAGTATAACCGGATTAAACCAGTCTGAACCGGTTTAAACCGGTCTGAACCAGTCTGAACCGGTGTAAACTGGATTAAACCGGTTCGAACCGGTTTGAAACGGTCTGAACCGGATTGAACCGGTCGGAACCGGATCAAACCGGCCTGAACCGGATTAAACCGGTCTGAACCTGTTTGAACCAGTCTAAACCGGTTTGAACCGGTCTAAACCAGATTAAACCGGTCTGAATCGGTTTGAACCGGTTTGGACTGGATCAAACCGGTCTGAACCGGATTAAACCGGTCTGAACCGGTCGGAACCGGATTAAACCGGTCTAGAAGGGATTAAACCGGTCTGAATTGGTTTGAAGCAGTCTGAACCGGATTAAACCGGTATGAACCGGTTTGAACCAGTCTGAACCGGATTAACCCGGTCTGAACTGGTTTGAACCTGTCTGAACCGGTTTGAACCGGTCTGAATCGGTTTGAACCGTATTAAACCGGTCTGAACCGGTTTGAACTGGATTAAACCGGTCTGAACCGGTTTGAACCGGACTGAACCGGATTAAACCGGTCTGAACCGGTCTGAACCGGTTTGAACCGGTCTGAATGGGATTAAACCGGTCTGAACCGGTTTGAACCGATCTGAACCAGATTAAACCGGTCTGAACCGGTCTGAACCGGTTTGAACAGGTCTGAACCGGATTAAACCACTCTGAACCGGTCTGAACTGGATTGAATCGGTTTGAAACGGTCTGAACTGGATTGAACCGGTCGGAAACGGAGGAAACAGGCCTGAACTGGATTAAACCGGTCTGAACCTGTTTGAACCGGTCTAAACCGGATTAAACCGGTCTGAACGAGTCTGAACCTGTGTAAACCGGATTAACCCGGTCTGAACCGTTTTGAACCACTCTGAACTGGATTAACCCGGTCTGAACCAGTTTGAACCGTTTTGAACCGGTCTGAACGAGTCTGAACCAGTGTAAACCGGATTAAGCCGGTCTGAACCGTTTTTGAACCAGTCTGAACCGGATTAACCCGGTCTGAACCGGTTTGAACCAGTCTGAACCGGATTGAACCAGACAGAAACGGATCAAACCGGCCTGAACCGGATTAAACCGGTCTGAACCTTTTTGAACCGGTCTAGACCGGTTTGAACCAGTCTGAACCGGTCTGAACCGGTTTGAACCGGTTTGAAACGGTCTGAACCGGAATGACCCGGTCGGAAACGGAGCAAACAGGCCTGAACTGGATTAAACCGGTCTGAACCTTTTTGAACCGGTCTAAACCGGATTAAACCGGTCTGAACGAGTCTGAACCTGTGTAAACCGGATTAACCCGGTCTAAACCGTTTTGAACCAGTCAGAACTGGATTAACCCGGTCTGAACCAGTTTGAACTGTTTTGAACCGGTCTGAACCGGTTTGAACCGGTCGGAACCAGATCAAACCGGCCTGAACCGGATTGAACCGGTCTGAACCTGTTTGAACCAGTCTAAACCAGTTTGAACCGGTCTGAAACAGACTGAAACGGTCTAAACCGGATTAAACCAGTCTGAATCGGTTTGAACCGGTTTGTACTGGATCAAACCGGTCTGAACTGGATTAAACCGGTCTGAACCGGTCAGAACCGGATTAAACTGGTCTAGAAGGGATTAAACTGGTCTGAACCGGTTTGAAGCAGTCTGAACCGGATTAAACCGGTCTGAACCGGATTAAACCTGTCTGAACCGGATTAAACCGGTCTGAACCGGATTGAAAAGGTCTAAACCGGTCTAAACCGGTCTGAATCGGTTTGAACTGGTCTGAACTGGTTTGAACCGGTCTGAAACGGATTAAACTGGTCTGAACCGTTTTGAACCGGTCTAAACCGGATTAAACCAGTCTGAACCGGTTTGAACCGGATTAAACCAGTCTGAACCGGATTAAACCAGATTAAACCGGATTAAACCGGTCTGAACTGGTCTTAACCGGTCTGAGCCGGTCTGAACCGGTTTGAACCGGTCTGAACCAGATTAAACCGGTCTGAACCGGTCTGAACCGGTTTGAACCGGTTTGAACTGGATTAAACCGGTGTGAACCGGATTAAACCGGATAAAACCGGTCTGAACCGGTCTGAACCAGTCTAAACCGGTCTAAAACGGTTTGAATCGGTCTAAACCAGATTAAACCGGTCTGAACCGGATTGAACCAGTCGGAACCGGATCAAACCGGCCTGAACCGGATTAAACCGGTCTGAACCTGTTTGAACCAGTATAAACCGGTTTGAACCGGTCTGAAACAGACTGAAACGGTCTAAACCGGATTAAACCAGTCTGAATCGGTTTGAACCGGTTTGGACTGGATCAAACCGGTCTGAACTGGATTAAACCGGTCTGAACCGGTCGGAACCGGATTAAACCGGTCTGAACCGGTCTGAATCGGTTTGAACTGGTCTGAACTGGTTTGAACCGGTCTGAACCGGTTTGAACAGGTCTGAACCGGATTAAACCAGTCTGAACCGGTCTGAACCAGTTTGAACCGGTTTGAAACGGTCTGAACCGGATTGAACCGGTCGGAAACAGAGCAAACAGGCCTGAACTGGATTAAACCGGTCTGAAGTGGTTTGAACCGGTCTAAACCAGATTAAACCGGTCAGAACCGGTTTGAAGCGTATTAAAGTGGTCTGAACCAGTCTGAACCGGTTTGAACCGGTCTGAACCAGATTAAAACTGTCTGAACCGGTCTGAACCGTTTTGAACCGGTCTGAACCGGATTAAAACTGTCTGAACCGGTCTAAACTGGATTAAACCGGTCTGAACCGGTTTGAACCAGTCTGAACCGGATTAACCCGGTCTGAACTGGTTTGAACCTGTCTGAACCGGTCTGAACCGGTTTGAACCGGTCTGAACCGGATTAAAACTGTCTGAACCGGTCTAAACTGGATTAAACCGGTCTGAACCGGTTTGAACCAGTCTGAACCGGATTAACCCGGTCTGAACTGGTTTGAACCTGTCTGAACCAGTTTGAACCGGTCTGAATCGGTTTGAACCATATTAAACCGGTCCGAACCGGTTTGAACTGGATTAAACCGGTCTGAACCGGTTGGAACCGGATTAAACCGGTCTAGAAGGGATTAAACTGGTCTGAACCGGTTTGAAGCAGTCTGAACCGGATTAAACCGGTCTGAACCGCTTTGAACCGGTCTGAACGGGATTAAACCGGTCTGAACCGGTCTGAACCGGTTTGAACCGGTCTGAACCGGATTGAACCGGTCTAGAAGGGATTAAACCGGTCTGAATCGGTTTGAACCTGTCTGAACCGGTTTGAACCGGTCTGAATCGGTTTGAACCGTATTAAACCGGTCTGAACCGGTTTGAACTGGATTAAACCGGTCTGAACCGGTTTGAACCGGACTGAACCGGATTAAACCGGTCTGAACTGGATTAAACCGGTCTGAACCGGTTGGAACCGGATTAAACCGGTCTAGAAGGGATTAAACTGTTCTGAACCGGATTGAAGCAGTCTGAACCGGATTAAGCCGGTCTGAACCGGTTTGAACCAGTCTGAACCGGATTAACCCGGTCTGAACTGGTTTGAACCTGTCTGAACCGGTTTGAACCGGTCTGAATCGGTTTGAACTGTATTAAACCGGTCTGAACCAGTTTGAACCGGTCTGAACCGGATTAAACCAGTCTGAACCGGTTTGAACAGGTCTGAAGCGGAATAAACCAGTCTGAACCGGTCTGAACCGGTTTGAACCGGTCTGAACCGGATTAGAACTGTCTGAACCGGTCTAAACTGGATTAAACCGGTCTGAACCGGTTTGAACCGGTCTAAACCGGTCTGAAGTGGTTTGAACCGGTCTAAACCAGATTAAACCGGTCAGAACCCGTTTGAACCGTATTAAACCGGTCTGAACCAGTCTGAACCGGTTTGAACCGGTCTGAACCAGATTAAAATTGTCTGAAGCGGTGTAAACCGGATTAAACCGGTCTGAACCGGTTTGAACCGGTCTGAACGGGTTTGAACCGGTCTGAACCGGTCTGAACCGGATTAAACCGGTCTAAACCGGTCTCAACCGGTTTGAACCGGTCTGTACCGGATTAAACCTGTCTGAACCGCTTTGAACCAGTCTGAAACGTATTAAACCGGTTTGAACCGGTCTCAACGGATTGATCCAGAATGAACCGGTTTGAACAGGATTAAACCGGTCTGAACCGGTTTGAACCGGTCTAAACCGGATTAAACCAGTCTGAACCGGTTTGAACCGGTTTGAACCGGATTAAACCGGTGTGAACCGGATTAAACCGTATTAAACCGGTCTGAACCGGTCTGAACCGGTCTAAACCGGTCTAAAATGGTTTGAATCGTTCTAAACCAGATTAAACCGGTCTGAACCGGATTGAACCGTTATGTAACGGATTAAACCGGTCTGAACCGGATTAAACCGGTCTGAACCGGATTGAACTGGTCTGAACCGGATTAAACCTGTCTGAACCGGTTTGAACCGGTCTGAATCGGATTAAACCGGACTGAACCGGATTGAACCGGTCTGAAACGGATTAAACCAGATTAAACCGGTCTGAACCGGATTTAACCGGTCTGAACCGGATTGAACCGGTCTGAACCGTTCTAAACCGGTCTAAAACGGTTTGAATCAGTCTAAACCAGATTAAACCGGTCTGAACCGGATTAAACCAGATTAAACCGGTCTGAACCGGATTAAACCGGTCTGAACCGGTCTAATACGGTTTGAATCAGTCTAAACCAGATTAAACCGGTTTGAACCGTTTGAACCGGATTAAACCGGTTTGAACCGGTCTGAACCGGATTAAACCTGTCTGAACCGGTCAGAACCGGATCAAACCGGTCTAGACTGGATTAAACCGGTCTGAACCAGTCTGAACCTGTAGCTTTTGTATATTCCTACTTTTTGTTAAAACTTACTCTGCTGACATAAGGATCTGTAAAGACAAATCGAAAGTAGAGAAATTTCTCCAGTACAAATCTTCAAATAAAATCTTTCAATCTGATACGTAAAAAAAGTCCAAAAATCAATAAGGATAAACAAAAATTAAAAAAAAATGATATTAGATCTCTTACATGCAAAAAAATTTAAATAGTTGTTGGTTCACTATAAATAAATCCAAAATATGATTTCACTCTTTAAGAAATGGAACCATTTGAAAGTGGAAGAACAGCATTGCACAATGCACCAAAAACTTTTCTATGTATGCACGCTTTGAAAGTTCTTAAAATGGTAATGTGTTGTGGTATTTTTATTTTTAATATGGAGATTAAATGTGTGTGAAAGGCTATTCTCTGTATAGGAGAAGTGAAAAATCTAGAAAAAATATATGGAAAACATGTATTTTGGGCTTTAATTAAATAACACTTTGCAGAGTCACAATTTATTTTCTTCTTTTTACTTTTTTCTGTATATTATTGTCATATGAAGGATTGTTTGCAATGATAAAGTAAACACTGCAAAATAAAAATTTCTGGGACATAACCTGCTATCTATTTCCAAGATTTTTAAGAAGATAAAGAGTTGTATCCATGAAGATATGAAGATATTTGTGTTCAGATTTTCTTAATTTGATGTAGTAATATTGAAATACACTTTATCTTAACATTTCCCTAACTCAAAGATGACTTTTCATTTACCTGACTTTTACAACTCATTTTCAACTGATTCCCCTCTAGCATCTTCTCTTGTTACACTTACAAATTTAGTTCTAAGGATATGATGCTTTGGAGAGGGTCTTCTTTTGTTTTCACAGATGATGAGACCCTGTGGATTGCTTCTATCCCAATATGGTGTGATAGACCTCACCCTCCTGAAAGGTTGCTGTGCACACCCTCAAAAATTACTTCACTCAACTGCTGACTGAGATGAACCTAGCAGACAGGTTATACCATGAAAGACCTGATTAACAGCGCCCCCATTCAGCATGAAGCAGTTTGGAGAGAAATAATTGCACCCCTATTCCCAAATATTGTTTATAAATGTTTCTTTTACATTTAAAGGGGGATATGATATAGATATGAATAATTTGCATTGGTATGAATTTTAAGGTCAATTTTGTTATATGTATTTCTGATCTTGATTAAGGTATTTTGATTGTGTTGTTCATTTAAAAATGTAATGTATAATTAGGAAATATAGGTTGTTAATGGATAATGATCAATAATAATAGTCAAGCTTGTAGTCATGTTAGATTTTCTAGATATGCATAGATATATTTCAGATGCACATTCTTCATATCTTTCAAAGACTACAGAATATGGTATTTAATGTATTAATAAGTTAGAGCTTTTCATGACAATGAGACATGTCTGCTCCTGGCAGCACCAATCTACTTTAAGAGGAAGATGGGCATCGAAGAGGCACCTTATGGAGTTTGATAGCCATTTAGGTAAGAAATTGCTCTTGCCTGGACTGTTGCATAAACTGGACACAAAGAACCCGCAGAAAGAGGACTGCTGAACTTGCCTAAAGGTGACATGGTGTTTTGGGTTTCCTGACTCATGAAAGTGTCTCTGAGACATTCTGCAGGACACAGAAAAAAGGGACTGAACTGTTTTTGAATTTTTCCTGCTTCATGGAAATGTCTGCTGGATACTATGGGCCTTTAGGCTGAAGATGGATGCCCCAATGGTACAGATAAACTTTGGGTGACTGTCCAGACAGTGAGATGTCTCTGTCATTTCTAGGGTTCTGGAAGTTGTTTACTTCTTGTTTAATTAGGTAATATTATATCCTTCTGTAGTCTTTGATTGAGTTGAAGAATGGTTAGTTATAGTTATAGTTTTCTTAATTATAAGAAAAGATAGATATCAATATTGTGATGGAGGACTCCCATTGGCTAATAAAGAAACTGCCTGGACCATTTGATTGGCCAGCCCTTAGGTGGGCGGAGTAGACAGAACAGGAAGAAGGAAGTGAGGTAGATGGCTCAGTCAGATGCCACACCTCTCTTAAGTTAGGCAGACCGCTGTGCCTCTCCCAAGAGAGAGATGCGATGAAGCCAGCCACCAGGCCAGACATGCTGAATCTTTCCGGGTAAGACACCATTCATGGAGTTACACAGGTTATTCGATATGGGTTAGTTAAGATGTGAATAAGAGGCTGAAAATAATGGGCTAGGCAGTGGTTAAAAGAATACAGTTTCGGTGTAATTATTTCAGGTTTTAAGCTAGCCGGCGGCCAGGAGCGGGGCGGCGGGAACGCAGCCCACAGCTCCACACTACAATATTGTAACTGTAATTCTTGCTTGATAACTGTTTTGTTATATGTAATTTTACTATGTTAAAGTTAAAGACTTTCTTTTTGTTTAAACAGAAAAAGGGGAAATGATGGAAGAGGGTCATCTGTCTATGTGTTACTTTCATTTGATAATAAAGAAACTGCCTTGTTCCTTTAATAGGACAGAAAATTAGGTAGGTGGAGTAGACAGAACAGAATTGTGGGAGAAAAAAAGCAGAGTCAGGCACACACCTCAGGCAGTTGCCATGACTCTCTTCTATGAGACAGATGCAGGCTAAGATTCTTCCTGGTAAGCCACCACCTCATTGTGCTACACAGATTACTAAATATGGGTTAAAGCAAGATATGAGAATTAGCCAATAAGAGGCTGAAACTAATGGGCCAGGCAGTGTTTAAATGAATACAGTTTGTGTGTTCTTATTTTGGGTATAAAGCTAGCCATGTGCGCACCATGTGGGAATGCAGCCTGCTGCTCCTACTACACTGTGGAAACAAAATCAAAACCTCTTTTTAAAAGTAACATAACTTTTGACTTAAATTTTTAAGTCAAGGCATTTTCAAAATATATATGTTGGATTAATCCAGCAGCATTTATAACCAAATATCTTTTAGCAGCTTTTGCTCCTTTCTCAACAGTCATACAATTCAAACACAATATAATAATATACAGTATCCAGGCTCTCTGTATTTTTCATCTTTATCTTCCTTTATTTTATACTCTATTTCTTTTAATTTTAAGTTTTGGCATTTAAATACAGGGCTTCTCTGTGTATCTTTGGCTGTCCTGGAACTCAATAGATCCAACTGTCTCTGCCTCCTGAGTGTTGGGATTAAAGTTGTCTGCCACCACAACTTGAACTCATAAGATTCATCTGCCTCTGCCTTTCAAGTGTTGGGATTAAAGATGTGTTCCATCACAACCAACTACTCTCTTTTTTCCTTTTTTTTATTTTAAGGACTTTATTCTTTTTTTTTCTTTTCTCTCTCAAGCCTACATATATTTTTTAAACACATTGTAAACCAATTAGAGGTTTTCTTTGTCTTTGAATCTTTATTTTATATCTTCCTTTCTTATCTCATGAGTCTTTAATTTGCTAAACAATATTGCTAGGATTAAAGCCACAGCTTTGACAGCAGGATCCAGCCCATTCTCCAGCTTTCTAAGATCTTAGCCTCATGGTGGAAGTACTTCTAGAGCCATGTTTATTGCCACAACTCTATGGCATTTCAAGATCTTGCTGCCATGAAGAATTATGCCATAGGTGATTCATCAACACCATTTAAGTGTTCTATTGGGGCCTTTTAAAAGAGCTGCAAGATTTTTGCCACTAATGCTGACTTGGGAACCCTCTCTTAAATGAGACACACTTGCCTTTAGCAAATAAAACCCACTTGAGATAATGTTGCTATTTATAAACCATGCTTAACTCTATTTTTCCTGTCTAGAGTTATTTTCCAAATCCTTTCAGGTTATAAATGGATTTAGCTGTCCATGTTGGCACCATTTGTTGACTGAGGTTTCCATCCTACCTGGTCATTCAATTGTTCAGTCCCAAAGAAAACACCCAGAGGTATACATTAATTATAAACTGATTGGCCTATTAACTCAAACTTTTTATTAACTCTTATAACTTATATTAGTCCATAATTCTTCCTTGTGTTAGCCACATGGCCTGATTTTTTTTTTTTTTTTGGTGAGGGAGTCAAATCTTGCTTCTTCCATGTCTAGATGACAACTACATACTGACTCTTTCTTCCTCCCTGAATTCTCTTATTCTCATTACCCTGCCTCTACTTTTTGCCTGGTTGCTCCATCTCTCCTTCCTCCCTGGATACTGGCTAACCAGAATTTTATTAAACAAGTACAAGAAAAAATCTTTACAGGGTAAAACCATTGTCCCACTGCAGTACGCTGTCCCTTTAAGAGAAAGCTCCTACCACTGCAAAACTCTCTCTGTCCACTGAGGAAGGCTCATGTCAGCCCCCTTCCTTTCTCTCTCTCCCCACTATTTTTCTGAGTAAGCAGCTCTCCATCTCTATTCCCCATATTCCCCATATTCTCCTCTCTCTCTCTCTCTCTCTCTCTCTCTCTCTCTCTCTCTCTCTCTCTCTCTCTCTCTCCCTCTCTCTCTCTCTCTCTCTCTCTCTCTCTCTCTCTCTCTCCTTCCATACCCTCCCATTATCTCCTAAATTAACTCTCCATACCCAAGCTCTTTCTGCATTACATATTCTGTTTTCCACCAAAATTTCTCACATACCATGGGACCTGCAAAGGTCCCAACTTGTACCATAACTCTTTCATTTTGTCATTAGGAACGGTAAAGTTAGGAGGTAACTAGTGGCTGATCCTTGTTTCTCTTATCTTTCAGGTTCTTACCACAATATCTGATTGCAAACATGGAGCATTAATTCATGAGATAGCAACTTTCCTCATGGTGTTGAAGCTGCCAGCACCTGTCTGAGTCACTGTGGCACAAACTGGCTTTTCCTTTTCTTCTCCAGGTCCTCTGAGCAAGACTGTGAATTTTCTGTTGGACCTTCTCTGAACAGACTCCACAAGCCCTAAACTTTATAGGTTCCCTGAAACCAGAGTTAAGCCCTCCCCAATGGCCAGCTCTGCCTTCAGATAGCTCTATGAACTCAATTTCATATTGCCACATGTTAGAACCTTAATTTGGGGGAAGTTTTCTTTTGGAAAATTGTATGATTAAATCAATGACATTTGCTAGTTTTATATATTAGGTTAGATTAAATCATCATGTTGTTTGATGAACAATCACCCCTTCTAATCAAGAGGTCTCTTTTATTAGCATATAATTTTTATTAATTTTGATGATTTTTTTAGGTTTTCTTCTCCCTTGGAAACATAACCAAAACCTTTGCCTCAACATCTCAACATAACATATATCCTGGCCTTCATTCTGAGGTCAACACATCTTTAAAGTATACAGACAGATTTAATTTATCAGTTTTTTTTAATTAAACAATATCTTTCTGAAGTTCTTTGTCATTTCCCATTACCATTTAGAATATTTAATGTTAATAAAGCATTATGCAATATATCTCTAGGGATCATTATTATACCTTTCTGCTCCTTAAGCATATCATTTAGTGTTTGATTAGATTTTTCTATATCTTCCTATCCTATATGATTGTGTAGTATACCTATAATATACTTCATGTTATAATATGCAAAAAGCTGTTTGATTTTGCTATAGTAATATGCTGGATCTTTGTCACTCTGAATTTTTACAGGTATCTCCATGGTTGTTATAGTGTCTAACACATATATAATTAGAGATTCATACGTTTCAGAATGCAAATCAGTCACTCATTGAAATCCTGAATACTTATCTATAGTACAGTGTACATATTTTAATTTTCTGAACTCTTCAAAATAAAACACGTCCATTATCAAAATATCATTTCTCTCAGATTTTGGTTACACAAAGAACAAATAGGACATTTCCTTATAATTTCCATGGCTTGTTGACAAGTAATAGAAAAATGATTTTTCACAACATTGTCATTAACACAGTTTCTTTTTGAAATTTTAATTTTTCTAGCAAATTTTCTACTAATAGTTGAAAATTTTCATCATTACTTTCTGCTAGAGGGCTTGGCAGACACAAATGGGATCTGATATGTTTTATATAGAAGGAATGCTTTTTTATTTATTTTTTTTTTCTTTTTTCTTTTTTTGGTTTTTCGAGACAGGGTTTCTCTGCAGCTTTTTTAGAGCCTGTCCTGGAACTAGCTCTTGTAGACCAGGCTGGCCTCGAACTCACAGAGATCCGCCTGCCTCTGCCTCCCAAGTGCTGGGATTAAAGGCATGCGCCACCACCGCCCGGCGAAGGAATGCTTTTTAATTCTGATCATTTTTTTATGACTGAATAAGTAACAAAATCAATACTGAATCATCTGGAATAGGTTCAGAAGTTTTAATACATAAAACATTTCAATCTGTACAATGAGATACAGAACTATGTTAAGAGGTCTAGAAAATTAGTAATACCATAAGAATTGCATTTAATTCAGACTTTTGAACAGAAACATAAGAGCTATGAGGCATATTACTCAAATTTGTTTTATAATATGCATTTCCTGAGTTGTTTGCAGTAGTATCAAATATAGGTGTTACAGAAAATGTTGTTTCCTTTACAATATGGGGAAGGATCCAGTAAGTTCTCCTTATGAACTGAATTGTCTTGCTTTTGGGATAATTGCTGCTAGTTTCTTCACAAAACTTTTGCAAGTTCTTTGCCAATGTTCATTTTCTGTCCACAAAATTCAGAATTAGTATAATTTACTAAAATTTCTTTTGGGCCCATCCCTGCTAATTAACCAAGTCTCAGTTTTCATTTTAGAATCAATTCAGAAATCTTTTTCTTACAAATGTCTTTGTTTTCCCTGTTTTTGTGGTAAAAATCAATTCAAAGATATTATCTTCTTTCTATATTAGAATGTAAAATAACCAGAATACACTCATGTTATTGATTCAAATGATAAATATGTATACCTTGAAATTTATTGTTTACAAGAGACAATTTTCTTTCAGCTACTGTTGATAATTTATCTTAAACTATTTAAGTTTATGTCACGTAGGAAGGTTTGAAATAACTTGGTGTTTGAGTTGTTTATAAAATTGTGCAACATAGTTAGTTTATGCCTACCAACATTTTTTGAAAATTATCAAGAATCCACAGTTGATTTCTTCTAATTTGGACCCTTTGGGATTAATTTTTTTGAAAAGCTAACTTATATCCAAGGTAACTAATAGAATCTACGTTTTTTTTTTTTTTTTTAATTTTTTTCAGGAGAAAATTTTAATACCTAACCAGGTAAATTCTTCTTTACTTTTCCAATTCTTCTTTACTTTAAGGTATCTACATTTGTATCAGCTAGCAATATATCACTCAAATAATAGTAACTTATAGACTGACAAGCCAGTTTAAGAACTGTTTTCACTGGTTGTTATTCAAAATAGTGGCATAATGTCTGGCTGTTTAATAGCCCTTTTGGGAGCACTTTCCAGTGATATCTTTTAATAGGCTGATAATTACTATAAGTACCTACAGTAAAGGCAAAGGTTTCTTTATCATGTTCTTGTAAAGGCATAGTGAAGAAAGAGTTCTTTACATGAATCATGGTAAAATATCATCCTTTAGGAAATAGAGAAAGCAGGAGTTGTCTAGACTACAGAGAGCCTATAGCCTTACTTTTTTATGGCTCTCAAATCTGTTAACATTCTAATTTTTCCAGATTTTTGAAATGACAAATATAGGAGATTTCCAAGGATATGCCAATTTATCAGTATGGCAAGCACTTTCCTGCTCCTATATTAGCTATTCTAAGACCTATAATTTTCCTGATGTCAAATGTCATTGTTCCACCAAGATAGGTTTATCAGTTAAGCATTTTAAATATAGGGCTGTTGGTAAATTTGTAAGATATGCATCTGTTGTGACCTGTTTATATACAACCTGAACAGTCATGGCTGTTCTTTATAATACATATTAGTATTTTTACAGAAACATCTCTTAGTTTGTGGTTTGTTTCTGAGATTGGTGGAATGTTAATCTAGGTATTCCATTGTAACAAATAATGTCCCCATAAATTCAATGTTATTTTAGCCACATATAACTTTAATTTTCTTCTCTGTCCTTCTGGCTCTATACATTTAACCCTTCTTCTGCTTTGTTTTATGTGAGATATGTTTCTAATCCTTAAAATTTGAACATTTACCTCCTGAAAGAGACAATTTGGATGCCAAGATTCTGGTGCAATTATTATTAAATCTGTTCCTATGTCTACCAATTCCAATGTCATTTGTTCATATTTTTAGCTTTGATCTTTGATCATTTGTAGAAGTCTGACAAGTATTTGCTTGATTGTTTCACTTGAAATTTTTGTTTCATCCTCTAAAGTTGTTCTATCATACAGAGAATTAAGATGTTTACAATAGGCATTAGGTCATTAATTGCTTTGTAGAGAAGTTTCCCCCATGGTGACAGGGAATGATTGTCATCATAGGGTCTTAAGAACACTCAAAGATGCTTCCCAATGGCAAAGCACTGCCTTGTCTCTCCCTTGTTAATCTGCATTCATATATGAATAATGACAATTCCATTTGAATTATGGTAATGCCCCTAAGCTGAAAAACATCACCTAAAGATTGGCTTTATATTACAAACTGGTTGGGAAACTTTTAAAGTGATTAACTGAGATGGTCCAGCTTCACAGACTACTCCAGACATGAATTGAGATAAGCCCTGCAATTTCCCATTATACAGAGACTGGATAGCAAATGATACAGCTAGTTTTTCCAAGACTTGAAACTTACCTCAATTTATTCAGGGACCCCTGAAGATGCCAATGCACCATTATAGCAAGAAGTAATTTTAACAACACAACACCCACATTCCCAAGAGGTAGTATGGTGGGCAGCTTTTGGTCATTCCATAGATTATGGATATTTGTAATCATTTAAGTGGTTTGGTTGCATGTTGGTATTGATAATGGACAGGAGCCAAACTGAAGAAAGGTGATTAGATTTGGAGTCCTTTTTCTTAAAAGAAAAAGGAACAATACAGAAATGATAGGATAAAAGGGTAGATTATTGCATATACTTTTAAACCAAAACAGTCATTATTAATCTTAAGTATTTTAGTTTGGTTTGGATTTTTGTATATTGATAAAAATTAGAGGTTATTTTATGCTGTATATATGTTCTCTTTTTTTAAGATATCATGTATATTGATAAAAATTTTAAGTTATTTTGGTAGAACATATCATCCATACATTTCTACTCTTGTTTAAGTTATTATGCCTATGAAATGTTGCAATGGGAGGGCCTGCTTTTTCTTACTAGCCACCAGGCTAGCTTAGCCCCAAAATTACCACATAGAAACTGTATTAATTAAAACACTGTCTGGCCCATTAGCTCTAACTTCTTATTGGCTAACTCTTACATCTCAATTTAACCCATCTCTATTAATCTATGTATTGCCACATGGCTTCTGGGAAAGTTTCTAACCAGTATCTGTCTCAGACAGAGGATCCATTGCTTCCTTCACTCTGCTTTCTTCCTCCCAGCATTCAGTTCTGTGTTCTCTGCCTACCTAAGTTCTGCCCTATCTGTCCCAAAGCAGTTTCTTTATTCATTAAACAATGAAAGCAACACATGAACAGAAGAATCTCCAACACCAATGAACCTCATTTAACAATGTAGTATAAATTTCTAGTCCTTGAAATTTATTGCTGTGAACTATTTAAGATAATTAAAAATACATGTTAGTAGAATTTAACCTACTACAATCAAACTTGTAGTCATCTTACTTATGCTTTCTAGCTCAAACAGAGATACATTTTAGATGGACAGGTGATCTTGAAACACTTCAGACATCTGTAGCATCTGGCATTTAAGATGATTTAATAGCATAACTAGGTATATGATAATGAACCTACTTTTGGCAGCATAAATCTACCTCAGAGAAGGTAATGGTCATTGAAAAACAACTCCATAGGAGGTTGCTTTCTTTATGGCAAAATTTAGCTATTGGGCAAAAAATTGTATTTGTCTTAATTGCTGACAGTTAACATCCAATTTGTTCAAGCAGGGCAAAAAAGAAAATGGCTACTGAACGTACCTAAGATACTGTTGTAGAGTCCTTCAAAAATCCTGCTTTACAGAATAGTCTGTCAGATATTCTAGGTCTTCACTCCATAATGGATGACTCAACATTGCAGAGGCACCTTGGGCGACTGTCCAGTTAGCCAGTTGTCTATGTCATTTCTTAGTTTTGGAATTCATTTGTTCTGAACTTCCTGTTTACTCCAATACTATTATATTCTTCTCTGTTGTCTGATGGAGGTAAAGACCAGGTATTTATAGTTATAGTTTTATTTCTTAAAAAATTAGTAAAGAAACCTACACAGAGGTGTAAAGTATATGTGGTTGAGAGACATAAAAAATAGTTTTGTGTTGGTAATGCAAGTTAGGATAGAAAGTGAGTTAAATACTAAAATTTGAACTCACCAAGACAGGATAAAAATTGGAGTATTTTCAATGAATTTGTCAAATGCAAATGGAATGGAAATTTTTAAGGTAATTCTTGTCTGTGTACATTTGTATGTATTTATTGTACTCATTTTATATAGTGTTTTATGTTATTTAGAAACTTTACTTTTCATTTAGATGAAAGTGGTAAATGTGTGATATTTTGAATATTTTCTGACAAACAAAGCATGCCTGGAGTCAGAGGATGGAGCTAGCCACTAGCTGACCTAAATTAACAATAGAGGTTTGGAGGAATATACACAAAAAGGAGATAGGAAGTATAAATCAGGGAAGAGAGCAGATCTTACCCTTTTGGCATAAAGGTGTAGTGGTAGTGGTGGGCTGCATCCTGCCACCTGGCTCCTGGCTGCCTGGCTAGCTTATGCCCCAAAATAATTACACAGAAACTGTGTTCTTTTAAACATTGCTTGGCCCATTAGCTCTAGGCTCTTACTGGCTAACTCTCACATCTTGATTAAGCCATTTCTATCAATGTGTGTAGCACTACGAGGTGATGGCTTACTGGGAAAGATTCAGCATGTCTGACCTGGTGGCTGGATCCATAGTGTCTGTCTCAGAGAGGAGAGGCATAGTGATTGATTAACTTCCCTTCTTCTCAGCATTCTGTTCTCTCTACTACACCTATCTAAATACTGCCCTATCAAAAAGCCAAGGCAGTTTCTTTATTAACCAATGAGAGTCCTCCATCATTTCCCCTTTTTCTGTTTAAACAGAAAAGAAAGGCTGTAACTTTAACATAGTAAAATTTCATATAACAAAACAGTTATGAAGCAAGAATTACAGTTACAATATTTATATCTATTTTATCTTTTATCATATCTAAGGAAAACCATTACTATCTATCTATTCTTCAATTCCATTAAAGACTCCAGAAGGATATAATATTACCTAAGTAAACAAGAAGTAAGCAACTTCCATAACTCTAGAAATGACAGAGACATCTCACTGTCTGGACAGTCACCCAAAGTTCTTTTGTACTGTTGGGGCATCCATCTTCAGCCTTCAGGCCCACAAGATCCAGCAGACATTTCCATGAAGCAGGAAATTTCAAAGACAGTTCAGTCACTTTATGCTGTGTCCAGCAAAATGTCTTGCAGTCTCTTTTATAAATCAGGAAACCCGAAAGATCATCTAACCTTTAGGCAAGTTCAGCAGTCCTCTCTCTGAGGGTTCTCTGTGTCTAGTTTATGCAACAGTCCAGGCAAGAACAGTTTCTTGCCCAAATGGCCATCAAACTCAATAAGGATCCTCTTCAATGCCCACCATCCTCTTGAAGTCGCTGGTACTGTCAGGAGCAGATGTGTCTCATTGTCATGAACAGTCCTAACTTATTAAAACATTAAATGCCATATTCTGTAGTCTTTGAAAGATATGAAGAATGTCTATATAACTGAAATATATCTCTATATATTAGAGATATCTATATATATATAGAAAATCTAACTAACATGACTACAAGCTTGACTATTATCAATGATTATTCATTAACAACCTGTATTTCCTAATTATACATTACATTTTTAAAATGAACTACACAATCACAATACCTTAATCAAGATCATAAATACATATACATATAACAAAATTGACCTTAAATTTAAATCACTAAAGCAAAATCCATATCAATTCAAATTACTCATATCTATATCATATCCCCCTTTAAATGTAAAAGAACACTTATAAACAATATTTGGGAATATGGGTGCAGTTATTTCTCTCCAAACTGCTTCCTGCTGAACAGGGGTGCTGTTAATCAGACCTTTCATGGTGTAACCTGTGTGCTACACTCATCTCAGTCAGCAGTTGAGCAAAGTAATTTCTTGAGAGTGTTCACAGCAACCTTTCAGGAGGGTGTGGTCTATCATACCATATTGGGATAGAAGCAATCCACAGGGTCTCATCCTCTGCGAAAACAAAAGAAAGACCTTTCCAAAGCATCATAACCTTAGATCCAAATTTTGAAGTCAAGGTATTTTCAAAATATTTATGTTGGATTAGTTCAGCAGCATTTATAAACAAATATCTTTTAGCAGCTGTTGCTCCTTCCTCAGCATTCAAACAATTCAAAGAGAACATAATAGCATATAGTATCAAGATTCTCTGTGTATTTTCCATCTTTGTGCAGCTTTATTTTAACCTCTATTTCATTTATTTTTACTTTTATTTTTTGACACAGGTTCTCTGTATATCTTTGTCCTGGAATAACCCTGTAGACCAGTTTGTCCCTGAACTCACAGAGATCCACTGTTCTCTGCCTTGCAGGCAATGAGATTAAAGGTGTGTCCTGCCACACCTTGAAGTCACAGAGGTCAATCTACCTCTGCCTCCCAAGTGTTGGGAATAAAGGTGTGTACTACCATACCCAACTACTCTCTTTCTTTGTTTTTTTCTTTAAGAACTTTAACTTTTAGCCTGCATATATTCTTAACACACTGTAAATCATTTAAAGATTTTCTTTGTTTTTGAATCTCTCTTTACTGTAGCTCTCATTTTCTGATTACATGAATCTTTAAGGAGAGCATGAAACTGTGGCTTTGACTACTGGATCCAGCCCATTCCTGAGCTTTCCAGTCTCATGGCAGGGGTATCGCTGGAGCCATTTTGACTGCAACAACTCTGTGGAGTTTTAAGGTCCCTGCCAGCAAGCAAGCTACAGCATTCTGCTCATAGATCACACTCAGTCAGACTGCATGCCTGAAAGAGTCAGAGTTTGCTCTGGCAGGATGGCCAAGAAATCCGGCATTTTAAAACAGCACAACTTTTTTTCCTGCTATAGTTGAAAACCGAAAAGCATGTGGTTGGCTTTTCATCAACACTATGTAAGTGTTTCATGGCT
This sequence comes from Arvicola amphibius, assembly GCF_903992535.2. Classification (NCBI taxonomy): domain Eukaryota; kingdom Metazoa; phylum Chordata; class Mammalia; order Rodentia; family Cricetidae; genus Arvicola; species Arvicola amphibius. The sequence goes on along the minus strand of NC_052065.1, from coordinate 76,430,012 downwards.
GGACCGCTTAAAAGAGCTGCAGGGTTTTGCAGCTAAAGCTGAGTCAGAAAACCTCTCTTAGATGAGAGTGTTTTCTTGCCTCTAGTAAGCAGAGCAGACACGAGAAATTGCTTCCACCAAGAAGCCATGTCTTACTCTATTTTTTCCTAAGCTTTTTCAAGCTTTCTCTGGATTCATTTATCCATATGGGCACCACGGTGATAATTTTTACAACACTCTGGCCAGACCTCCTCAAAACATTCAGAGATTATTTGCAATTTTTTCAGACCAAATGTTAATCTGGGAATTTTACCATCATTTGCTTTCACAGGAACCCCTAAGAAGAACGTCACCCCCATGTCAGCTGGAAGCAATCATAGAGGATGATGCCCCCTCTCCCAACAGAGTTTGCCCTCAGATTTAGGGACATCATTTAGTGGTTGGTATAGGGTTGAGTGAATGTAGGAGTTATTATATGGACTCAGGGGTGTTTATTGAAAAAAAGGGGGGGATTAACTGGTTTGATGGGATGATTGGTATTTGTGAGTTATTGTTTTTAGAATATTGTATTGGTGCTGATTCTTGTATATTGATATATTGAACATTGTATGTGAGTATGCTTCTACCTCTATTTATTGTATGAGAGTATGCTTCTACCTCTGTTTAAAACAATAGATAGATAGATAGATAGATAGATAGATAGATAGATAGATAGATAGATAGATAGATGGATAGATGGATAGATGGATAGATGGATAGATAGATAGATAGATAGATAGATAGATTGATAGATAGATAGATTGATATATTTACCATATTTCTACCTCTGATATTACTTATGTAATGACATTGTTTACATTTGGAGATCATTGTCCTCATTTATTGCACAGTTGTTTATTCTCTTAGTCTTCAAGTTAGATAGGTATCGAGAATTATAAATCAATAATCATATATGTTTGTCATATTTATATTTAGGATATTCAGGGTTTTTTAGATACATAGAGATTATATTTAGTATAGATAGTATAATCTTTGACCTCTTCGAAGAGCTGTAAAAAATGGCCTTTAATCTATCCTAGAGTTTTGTACTAATGAGACACAATCACTCCTGGCAATACCACTCTACACCCACGAGAACATTGAGCACCAAAGACACTCCACGTGGAGCTTGTCTTCTTGGCAGAACTGTCCTTTGGGCAACGAAAAGCCTATACCTCGACTACTGACAGAGATACATAGTATCCATAAATGGATAAAAACAGGATTGTCTTATCTTGCCAAGACTGGGTAGGATAATTCTAAAAAAGTTCCTTGCCTTTGAAAAATGGTATGTCAGTTATGTTAGGCCTTAGCCAAAGTTGGTTGCTTCAACATTGCAAAATGAGACTTTGGGTGACTGCCCAGGTAGTCAGTTGTCTCTGACATTTGTTGCACATTTTGGAAGTTTCTCGTTTGTACTTCCTGGTTGCTTAAGTAATATTACTTCCCTTCTCAGATCTTTGATGGGGTTGAAGATTAGATAATTGTAGTTACCCTCTATATTACTTAGACTCCTTGAAATAGAATGCTTAGCAAAATTTTTGTTATATGCTTATTGCTTACTATTGTTTGGTGTTTATAATTTTTTATTTATTATTTGTTTCTATTGTATATAGTTATTATTGGTTTGGTTCTGTCTTATTTAGACAAAGGGGGGAGATGATGAGGAATCTCAGCCAATCACCTTGTCTGTGGGGTGTGTCCCCCCGGGGCCACAAATAGTCTATAAAACATCTGTGTGCATTTGTTTTCTCTCTTTGTTTTCCTGCACTCCTTGCTAGAACCTTGGCTTTTGTAAGTTCCCTTTTCTTTCCTTTATTAAAGTTCAATATTATATATTAAAGCTAGTCTGGTTAATCATATCTGCTGATCGACCACTCACCTTCATAAAGGAATGGTAGTGATAGGAGGTGACTGATATCTGCTCCCTGATTCTCTGATCCTTTAAGATCTTACATTGATATCTAACTCCTGATTTTTTATTGACAAAGAGTAATTAGATAAATGTTTCAATCCTGCGCTCTTATTAATCATAACAAGTGTTTTAGTCAAAACTAACCAATACCCTATTAAAGCAGGGATTTCATTTACATGGTACCGATATCTTGTTATGCATGTCTTGTTCTTCAGACCTAGCTGAGCTGTAAGTGTTACAACCCCAAGGCAAAAGATATCCTGGTTATTGGAAGCCAAGAAATACCCCAAAGTGTTACAGCTCTGAAGGGAAAGGTATCCTAAAAGTTAGAAGGCAAGAATTAACTATAAGTTTTACAGATCAGAAGGGAGAGGTACCTTGCATTTAGAAGACAATTATTACCTGTAAATGCTATAGCTATGCTCCAGTTGGACCATATCCACAAAAGGTGCCATATTCCTTGATTTCTGAAGAGAAACAAGGTTTCTCTATATAGCTTTGACTTTGCTGGGACTCAGTCTGTAAACCAGACTGGCCTGAAAATCACAGAGATCTGCCTGCCTCTTCCACCCAAGTACAGGAATTAAAGATGTGCACCACCAAGCCCAGCTTCTCATGGTTCAAACAGTTTTTTATTGGTATAAATCTCTGTGTGTTTCTTTGGGATGGAATTGCTATGGCACTGCACAGGAAAGAAAATTTCATCTAAAAATGGTACCCAAAAGTTTTGCAAGAATTATCACAAAAAGACTGGAAAAGTTTTTTTTTTAAAGATTTTAGACAGACAAGAACAGAGTTAAGTGCAGCTTCTTGCTAGCCATCTTTTCTCCAGGAGGCTATGCTTGATAGAGGCAAACAGAGATGGGGCTCTTTTAAGAGAAATATCCTGACTCAGTTTTAGCAACAAAAACCTTGCAGCTCTTTTAAGAGACCATGAAACCAAACACTTAAATGGTGTTCATGAGCATCCAGTAGCTTGCTTCTTGATAGTGGCAGGGATCTTGGAACTCCACAGAGTTTTGACAATAAACATGTCTCCAACCAGTACCTCTGCCATGAAGCTATACTCTCAAAAATCTAAAGAATGGGTTGGAACGAGGTGTCATACTATCTGCTTTAATTTTAATTTTAGCCATATTTCAAAGAAGATTAAAGACTCATGTGCTCAGGAAAATATAGAGACACAGTTTAAAGACAGAACCAGAGGAAAAAATCTAAATACTTTACAGGGTGTTTAAAAATAAATATAGGCTTGGGAGATAAGAGAAAAATGATAAAGTTCTTTTTTAAAGAAGTAATGGACTAGCTGGGAATGGTGGTGAATGTCTTTAATCCAAAAACTCGGGAGGCAGAGGCAAATAGATCTCTGTGATTTTGAGTCCAAGCTGGAATACAAAGTGAGTCCTAGGATAACCAAAGATATACATAGATACTCCAAATGTCCAAAATTAGAAACAATACTGAAGGGTTTAGAGTTTTTTAAAGCCACATAAGATGGAAAATACATAGGGAGTATAGATAATGTGTGTTACTGTACTGTCTTTGAATTGTTTGACTGCCGAGGAAGGGTTGATAAAAAGATATTTGATTATAAATGCTGATGGATTTTTCCAGCATAGATACATTGAAAATTCTTTAACTTCAGTTTTTAATTAAAAAGATATTTTATTGTGGAGAAGAGGATAAGCTTTTGTTTCCATAGGAAATGAGAGGCTGTGGATTCATTGTTGGTTAAGAAAAATAATGCTTGATCAAGGAAGACCACATTAAAAAAATAACCAATAGGAACTGATGGCACAGATGATCCAATGTTCAGAATATCTCCATTTCAGTTTCCTTTGAATTCTGCATCTAGAACAGCTTCATGATTGCTGGCTGAGATGATCCAACCTCACAGAATATGCCACTTAGGACATGACCATAATCATAATTTTTCTTTGAGTCCCCATAAGATTACCAGTGCTCCAAAATAGCAGGAAGTAACCTAGAAAATTATGCTCAAATTCTAAAATATGGATTATGAATGTTTGGTTGTTTTTTAGTGTCTTGGTTACAAGTTGTTATGGATAATGGTCAGAAAAATGTTAAACAAATGAGATTATATTCAGGGTCTTGTCTACAACAGAAAAAGAGGGGAAATATTATCGGATAATGCCTTTGTACACTGTAAAGATTTCTCAATTGTATTGATTTAATAAAACATTAACTGGCCAGTAGCAGGCAGAAAGTATAGATGGAGCAACCAGACTGAGAGAATTCTTGGAAAAGGAAAGAGAAATGCACAGTCATAAGAGAGACACAGAAGAAACAAGATGAAAATGCTGCACTGAGAGAAGGTACCAGCCACATAGCTAAACATAGACAAGAATTATGGGTTAATTTAAGTTTTAAGAGCTAGTTAATAATAAGCTTGAGCTAATAGGACAAACAGTTTATAATTAACGTAAGCCTCTGTGTGTTTCTTTGGTACTGAATGTTGGTGACACCATGCATGACAGAAACTTCTGTCTACAGGAAAAGGTTTCCCTAATGTAAGTATAACAACTCTGTCCTACAGGGGAGTATTTCATATCAAGGTTGTCATATCTCTGCTCAGAGAAATTTTACAGCTCTGCTCAGCTTACCCAGAGTTTAACACTTTGCTGAAATAATGGAGTTTCATCAGAAAAAAAGTATTACAGTTCTCCTCTATTCCTGCTTCATTCTACTTTGGTTAGAGCTGTTAAAACCTTTGTGCTAATAAAGTCTTCCAGAAGAAATGTAGCAGTTCTGCTCTGATCCAGCCCCCCCCCAAAAAAAAATGTTACATGCCTGCTGTCCTCCTCTCTGGAAAAAAATATCATTACTAAAAAGCTCACTTAAGAAATTTACTGGAGTAATCTAGGAAAGTGGCTATCTCTGCCAGGGTGGAGAAAAGGACCCCAAACTCAATCAGTACAAGTATAAGATTTCTTAGGAATGGAACTTTCCAAAGTAAAGATTTTCAGGATGGGGATTAATAGGATTTCAATTTCTGAACTTGGGACAAGCTCAAAGATTGGTTGGGTTTCACTAAGGAATTGGTTCACTTTTTTTTTTCTCTGGGATAAATTGGTGTTGTGTTTTGGGATTGATTGGTTTTCATTTCTGTATTTGGGGCAGAATATGTTTTTTTTCTGAGTCCTCATGACCAGGGTTTTCTTTTGCCAGCCATTTTATCCTATATGACAAAAAAACACTTGCTGAATTTAAATCATCACATGCATATCTCTGATATAATCTTTGAGTTATTCCCAAACTTCTTTCTGAAACTTATATGCCAGGCATTCACACTATGAATTTCTCTCAGTATTGTTATCTTCCACATTAATTGATAAGCCCTCAATGACCTTTTCAGCCCCAAATTTCCAAATTCTTCTACAGTAACAACAACAACAAATTTTTAAAGGTTTTCATAGCAGTTTTCTAATTTATGGTACTAACTCTGTTCTATTTTGTTTTTCTGTTGCTATAATAAGACATTGACAGAAGTTAACTTGGGTATGAAAGAGTTTATTTATTTAATCATATATTTAATGCAATTCAGCATCAGAACAAGCCGGAACATGATGCTGGAACTTAAGCAGAGACCATGGATGCTTGTTTTCTCCCCATGGTTCACTCAGATTTTTTTCTTTCCTAAACAGGCATCATCTGTCCAGGAGTGTCAGAATTCACAGTGGTCTAAGTACTCCCATATCAATCATTAATAAATAAATTACTCAAAGACAAGCCCATGAACTAATATGAATAAGGATATATTTAAATTACTTAGAAGTACATCGATATATTTCAGATGAATATGTATGCTTCAAATATTTCAAAGAACTACAGAATATGGGATTTAAAATGTTTTAAGATGTTAGAAATTTTGTCAACAGTTAGACATGTATGCTTCTTATAGCATCAATTACTTCAGAGAGGTTAATGGGCATCGAAGAATCTGGTAAGAAACTGTTCTTGACTGGACTGCTTAATGGTATGCTGTTTGAACTGGACATGCAGGACACAGAGGAAAATGAGTTCTGAACTCACTTCCAGGAACATGCAGGACACACAGGAAAGTGATTTTCTCCATGAAAGAGCCTACAAGACATTCTTCAGGATGCAGAACAAAATATCTGACAAACTGCCTAAAGAGGTAAAACAGTTTATATTAAATTTGAAATATATTTGGGACTAGAGAGATGGCTCAGTGGTTAAGAGCATTGCCTGCTTTTCCAAAGGTCCAGAGTTCAATTCCCAGCAACCACATGGTAGATCACAATCATCTGTAATGAGGTCTGGTGCCCTCTTCTGGCCAGCTGTATACATAATAAATAAATAAATAAATAAATAAATAAATAAATAAATAAATAAAATATTTTTTAAAAATTGAAATATATTCAAATTTCCTACTTCATGGAAAACTCTGCCAGATACTATGGACCTGTAGCCTGAAGAGATGTGTACCAACATTACACAAGAATTTTGGGTGACTGTCCAGGCAGCACAGCATCTCTGTCATTTCTAGAGTGTACCCCACCAGTGGGGCAGCTATTCAGGGTCCTCTGAAGGGGTGCTATCTGAAAGAGACCAAGCTGGGTGCACTTGTCAAGGTCTCAGTTTATTGAAGCAAGCTTTGAGTCTTAAGTAGTTTTTTGGCTGCACTTGGGCAGAGAGGGAGGAGGGAAACTTAGGCAGAGGGACTCTGCAGCTTTGGCAGCTTTGCAAGGTCAGTGGTTAGAACGTTAGCGATAAGCTACAGACAAGGGGGGCACTCTATGGTGCTTTTCAGATCTTGAGTCTCTAAGAACTCAATGTTTTAATTAACTTTGAGTTATGTCTCATGTTAAACTTCAAGGCCCTGTGAGAAAGAAGAGGCCTAAAATCTCACGATTTTACTTCAAGGCCCTGAGAAAGAAGAGGCCTGAAATGGCCCTTAACACTAGAGTTTTGGAAGTTGCTTAAAATACTCTTCCTGTCTACTTAGGTAATACTATATTCTTCCAGACTATTGGACAGACTTGAAGACTACAAAGTTATAGTTTTCCTTAGGTATGATGAAAGATAAATTAGTTATGAAACTTTAGACTCACAGAGATAAAATAGATGATAAAATATTTTCTTTAATTTTTGCCCAACACAAATAGACTAAATATTGTAACTGTAATTCTTGCTTGATACCTGTTTTATTACATTTAATATTACTATGTTAAAAACTTCCTTTATATTTAGACAGAAAAGGGGAGATGATATGGGATTTTCCTCTGTATGCTGTGAATATGTATTTTTTTTACCATTGGTAAATAAAGATACTGCTTTGGCCTATGGCAGGATAGAATGAAGCCAGAAAGGAGAGAGAGAGGGAGGGAGGGAGAGAGAGAGAGAGAGAGAGAGAGAGAGAGAGAGAGAGAGAGAGAGAGACAGAGAAACAGAGAGACAGAGACAGAGAAGGTAGGTGGAATAAACAGGATATGATGTAGCTGTCAAAGGAAACAGAGGCTGGAATCTTACCAGTGGGCCACAGCCTTGTGGTGTTACATAGAATAGTATAAAAGGGTTAATTTAAGATGTAAGATCTATCTAGGAATACACCTGAGCCATTGGCCACACAATGTCATAATTAATATAGTTTTGTGTGATTATTTGGTTCTGGGCAGCTGGGAAACCAAAGAAGATTCTTCATTTACAGACAACTAGCCCAGCTTGTTTCTTAGATCCATTTGAGTGGAAACTTATTTTTCCACTTTTTTACTCTGAGATGATATCTGTTTTTGTGTTTGAGGTGCGTTTCTTGTATGCAGCAGAAGAATAAATTCTGTTTTTACATCCAATCTGCTAGCCCGTGTCTTTTTATAGATGAGTTGAAGCCATTTACATTAAGGAATATTAATTACCAGTCATTGCTAGTTCCTGACAGTTAAGTTTTTGTTGTAGGTGATGTTATTGTGTGTGTTTTTCCCTTCTTTGGGGTTTGTTGTTGTGAGATTATCTATTATCTTTTATTCTGTCAGTTTAAATGACTTCTTTGGGTTTGAGTTTTCCTTCTAGTACTTTACATAGGCTAAGTAATATTTAAATCTGCTTCTAGTTTTGAAAAATTTATCTTTTCCATCTATGGTAATTGAAAGGTTTTCTGGGTATAATGTCCTGGGTTGGCATTCATGGCCTCTTAATGACTGCATAACACTTGACAATAACCTTTTAACTTTCATTGATTCCATTAGAAGTCAGGTTTAATTCTAATAGCTGTGACTTTATATGTTACATGGCCCATTTCCTTTGTAACTCTTAATATTTCTTTTTTATTATATTTGTTTAGTGTTTTGATTATTCTGTGGTGAGGGTATTTCTTATTTGCTTTAGTCTTTTTAATGTTCTGTAAGCTTCTTGTATCTTCATAAGCATATTCTCCTTCACATTGTAAAAGTTTACTTCTATGATTTTGTTATACATACTTTTTGTGAATTTGAATTAGATTTGTTCTCCTTCTATTCCTATTATTATTAACTTGTACTTTTAATGGTGTGCTATTTCTCATAGATATTTTGTATTAAGTTTTTGTTAGATTTAACATTTTCTTTGACTGATGAATCTATTTTCTCTATCATATCTTCATAACCTGAATTCTTTCTTCCATTTCTTATATCCTGTTGCTCATTCTTGCATTTATGGTTCCTGATCACTTACCCATAATTTTCATTTCCAGAATTCCCTTGGTTTGTATTTTCTTTATTATGTCTATTTCAGTTTTTTTTTTAAGTCTTAAATCGTTCTGTTAATCTGTTAAGTGTTTATTCTTGGTTTACTTTAAGGGATGTATTGATATCTTCCAGTTTTTTTTGTTTGTTTGCCTTTTCTTCTACTTCTTTGAGGGAATTTTTCATTTCTTCTTTAGGGGCCTCAAACATTTTCCTAAAGTTATTTTTTTAGGTTGTCTTCTGTTTCATCTGTGTTAGAGTGTTCAAGTCTTGCTCTTTTAGAGCCACTGGTTTTTGGTGGTGTCATAATGCACTTTGTGTTGTTCACTATGTTCTTACCTTGTTGTCTTCCAATCTTTTCTTCCAATTAGTGTAGATGGGGTTGTGTTTGCAGTGGTCAGTCCTCCAGGCACCAGTGAATCTTTCCATTAGTGAGTCACTCCTTTTGGTGAAATAGGGCCACAACAGATGTTGCTCTGTGCAGAGTGGAGGTTAGGTGTACACAGGCACACACATTTTGCATGCTGTCTCCAGTGGAGGTTGGCCACAGGTAAGAAGGCATTCATGGCCAGCTGGTTCTGGCAGAAATCGGTGATAGGTAGGCCTTTGCCTGCATGCTCCAAGGGAGGGTAGGTATGGGCAGGTCTTTCTTGCTTTCTGACTTTTGTGGAGGTCATGTGCACAGCCCTTCCTTGCCTTCTCTAAAAGGCAGGCATTAATTTTTAACATTTTCATCTTGTTATTTAATTTTTGGGGTTTTTTGTGAGCACTTATACACATGTGTGTAGAAGTCATAGGGAAGGAACATGAGGAAATTAATTTTTTCTTAGCACCATTTGGATTCTGGGGATTGAACTCAGGACTTCAGACTCAGTGAAAAGCATTTTTACAAGAAGAGAAATCTAATCAAGCTTCTATATTGATGTTTAAGAGAGAAATCAGGAAGTATGATATTACAAATACATTTTATAATACACTTTAGCTTCTAAAATACTTTCTAAACAATACATAATTCTATTAGAAAATTAAAAGTAAAATATCTAAGTAAAATGATATTTGGCAAATGTGCTTTAGAATATGATCCTACTGTCTAATTGACTGATTTGGTTTCCAAATAAAATTTTAATTTTTGTGTGATTATTAAATGTATTATGATGAAAGTCTCTTGTGTTTTATCTGAAAAACATTTTGAAACATTACATTCAGAAGAAAATATTGTGAGAGGGGCCTCATGGTGCAGGCCTATAATCCCAAAATTTAGAGAGTTTTGGAACTGAAAAACTATTAATTTTAATACAGACTATAATTTCTATGTGAGGAACAATAAACCAACATTTTTAAAGAAGATAAGTAGAATAAAATATTAGGAGAAACATGCATTTTTGAAATAGGGTTAGAATTTATATATAATTTATGAATTTGACTGTACTATGAGTATATCCCTTTGACATATAAGTTTTGAATCCTTGCATTTTCAAATATGATGTCATGATGATTAGAGAGAAATTAACAACATAGTCAAAGCAATTTGAGATCTTGATCCCTAGTTGAATATGTTGTTTTAGGAGTTTTTAAAGAGGCTACAGCCTTGCTGGAAGAAGAAATTAATTTGGGACAGACTTTTGGATTTAAAGTCTCTTCACTTTCAATTCACTCTCTCTGCCTCTCTCTGCTTCATGCTTTGCTATAATATGTGTGGACTTGATGTGGGAGAGTCTTCTGTTTGTGTTGATTTCATTTGTTAATAAAGAAACTGCCTTGCCCCAATTAATAGGCCAGACCTTAGGTGGGTGGAGTAGACAGAACAGGAAGAAAGAAGTAAGATAGATGGCTCAGACAGATGCCATACCTCTCTTCTCTGAGCCAGATGCGATGAAGCTCTGGCCCAAGATGGACGTACGCTAGAATCTTCCCGGTAAAGCACCACTTTGTGGTGCTACACAGATTATTAGATATGGGTTAGCCAAGATGTAAGTAAGAGGCTGAAACTAATGGGCCAGGCAGTGTTTAAATGAATACAGTTTGTGTGTTGTTATTTCGGGTAAAGCTAGCCGGGCAGCCGGGAGCAGGGTGGTGGGAATGCAACTCGCAGCTCATTAATACATGGACTCAGTTTCCTGTTCCAGCTATTCCTACAGTCTGTCACCATGAGAACAAAACTGAAATAAACAATTTTCACCTTGAGTTGCTCTTGGACATGTTGGTTTTTTTTTTGTTTGTTTGTTTTTGTTTTTGTTTGTTTTTTTTTTTTTTTGGTTTTCCACAGCAATGGAAATAGCAAGTTATATAGTAATAAATAATAGGAGCATGGTATGACTATGACACATATGACCGTGTATTTAAAATTGGTCTGGAAACATCACTGAGTGTTTCAATCTCTATGAGCTTTTCTATGAAATCTTGGAAGATTGATATATTAAGATAAGTCAAACAGTGGAGCTCTGACTTCAGCGGTTTCTTGAGAAATTAATGATTCTACAAAGATGCTAATGCGATTTTTTTTTAAATCAAGAATGCTTGTTTTCTTTCCTTCTGGGTCAAAATAATCTAGTTAATAACAAGAGACCAACATCATCTAAGTGAAACCTTACTTTTAGTGGAACAATAGATTCCAGTTATCTGGGACTGAGAAATCTACTGTGATCAAGATAAAGCCAGTGTCAATAAGATAAAATCTTCTGAACAACACAGAGAAGATGCTAAAAAAGAGGACCAAAGTTGCATCTTATGATAGAAGCTGAATTCAGTAATATGTAAGAATCTCCTGTGTGCTATTAGCTCCGGTAGCATGAGAGTTGCAATGTTAATGAATAATGGAAACAAAAACTAATGCTTGAAATTTTGAAATATCAGAAGATATTTTTGAATGTGCAAATTCAATAACACCAAAAGTTGAGTGTTGAAGGGTTAAGAGAAGGAACCTAAAATTTGGTATGACTGAACAAGGTAGAAGTACATAAATAGAGGCCAGGAGCCATCTCAGTGGGTGGGCACACTCCTCGCAGTCCTGACTTCCTTTCTCATGTTCTCCCTCCTTCAGCTCCTCATTTGGGCCTTGGGAGCCAGTCTTGCGCTCCAATGTGGGTCTCTGGTTCTATCTCCATCCATCACCAGATGAAGCTTCTATGGTGATATGCAAGATATTCATCAGTATGACTATAAGAAAGGGCCATTTCAGGCTCCCTTTCCTCAGCTGCCCAAGGAACTAGCTGGGGACATCTCCATGGATACCTGGGAACCCCTCTAGAGTGAAATCTCTTGCTAACCCTAAAATGGCTCCCTTAATTAAGATATCTTCTTCCCTGCACCCCTATCCACCCTTCCTCCATCCCAACCATCTCATTCCCCCAGGGTCTCCCATCCTCCCCTCCTCACTATTCTATCCACATCTCCCCATCACCTCTTACCGCCACCCCACACCCACACCCAAGATCGCAATTTTTGCCTGGCAATCTAGTCTACTTTCAATATCCAGGAGGATAACTATATGTTTTTCTTTGGGTTCACCTTCTTATTTAGCTTCTCTAGGATCAGGAATTATAGGCTCACTGACCTTTATTTATGTCTAGAATCCATTTATGAGTGAGTACATATACAATTCATCTTTTTGGGTCTGGTTTACCTCACTCAGACTAGTGTTTTGTATTTCCATCCCAGCTCGACTGGACTGAAAAAGCATGGGATCAAACTGGACTTTCTGAATGTGGTGGACAATGAGGGCTGACTGAGAAGCCAAAAAATGGCACTGGGTTTTGATCCTACCCCTTGTACTGGCTTTGTGGGAGCCTAGTCTATTTAGATACGCATTTAGAGTTGTTGAAATTAACTCTACTAATGAACAAAATATATTCTGTTAGACTGTATTTAAACTCTAAACATAAAATCAATATTTCCCTGGGTCTTCAGTTTTTTGATATACATTTTAGATTTGACATTTTCCAGAATGGTTCATTGATAAGACAATGTTTAAGATACTGCTATTTCAATCTTTTTTCTTTTTCTTATTTTCTTTTCTTTTGGGGACACTGAGTTATTGAATTATTGTAAGACATTGTTAGTACAGCTACCCTATCAATTACAATCTGAGATGAAAAATGCATGACTTGAAGAAATTTTGATGATCTCCCTTGAAGTAGTGGCCTTTTCATTCTCCTGGCTGAACATCAACTTTCCTCCTGCACTTTTTGCTACTTTCAAATTCTACTAGGTTTTAATTATATAAAAGGTCAAAGAATGATCCAAACTAAATTCTTCTAGATTTCAAAAGAACTCAAAGCTTCCACCTTTATACCAACGTTAATATATTTGAGATAATTATATATAGATCATCAAATTAATTTTTTTTATAATTTAGAGCAATAGTCCACTTAGATCCTGAATTAAATGTGATGTTTTAGGCTTTGCTTCAAAGCTTTTGCTGTGAGTCTTCCTCCATGATAGATCACATCTTATAAGTTTCTTGTCCAAGTTGTTTTGAGTCACAATATTTTATTGCAACAGCATTAAGAAAAATGGAGCCATCATAATTGTTATTATGAAACAATTTATGGCAATGATTTAGCTAGATAGTAAGCTAATCTTAGAAACATAACAAATACTGATAAAACAAAAATATGAAGAAGAAATGTATGAATATTGATTTTAGTATAGGAAAAATGATTTTCTCATGAATTTCAAAAATGATCATTGAATAAATATAATAATCAAGTGAACATGTTGACCAATATTTTTTTATGCTGGAACCTCTCAGGACAAAGACCAACATATTGCTGGCCAGAAAGACCCACACGCCGACTCACTACAGTCCCTTCCACATTATAAAGCCCCCCTTACCTGAATAAAAACAAAACCAATTTTTCAGGTGTCACTAACTATCTTCTTGAATGACCACAAGATACTTGAAAGAGAACTTTATATGGAAAAAAATAAGCAGCCCTTAACAGACACATCACCATTACCATTGTCTAATACTGTAAGAAATATCATCTTGGGTCCTATGGGAAACATCTTTGACCTCATTCACTGATATATGTGAACCTCTCCAGAGAGCTGAACGAAGAAAACTGAGTTTGCTGTCTATTTGGTTTTATCTGATAGCTTCCTGTGACACCGCAAGCTCTCAAATTTAATGAGTAGTTGTCTACTAATTTTAGAGTCAAATGTATTATCATGGAATGGTCTTAGATCAAACTGGTTAAGACAATAGATTTTTTAACTCAAAATATGAACTTAAATATAAAATATTCATCAATGATAACCTGCCAATAGCCATTTCTGAATGACAAATCTACTGATGATGTATAACTAAAATCTGATCGTCCTAATAGAGTTATTATTGATAATATAAAACATTATGACCAAAAGTAACTTGGGGAGAAAAATGTTTGTTTGGCTTAAACTTTCTCTTTTCTCAACACTCTCCATCAGAAGTTAGGACAGGAACTCAAACAGTAAGGAACCTGGAGGTAGGAGCTGATACAGAGTCCTTGGAGGATTGCTGGCTACTTCCTTGTTCCACATGACTTTATCAGTGAACCCAGGACCATCACCACAGTGAAAGCACACTATATAATTTGCTGATTCCACATTAACCATTAAATAAGTAAATGCCCTACAGTCTTGCCTAAAGTGTAATATTAGTAGGTATTTTATCAGTTGAAGGTCCCTCCCCCCCATAAAAGATGTTAGTTTGTGTCAATTTCACAAAAACATTAGTCAGCACACTGATACTTTATGTGGTATCATTCTATAGTATAATCAGTCAAGTAACTTATGGTAAAATTTTTACATTAGACCACCTCGGTAATGAAAATGGAAATGCTATATTTCTATTGGATTAGAAACAAAAAAATCTCATTTGCTGTCCCTTTATAAAATGCTGCTGCTAAATTTTAAAGTTGTTTACAAATGCCTTATTTAAATAAATTACATCAATCACAGCAAATAATTTATACCATTTGTTCATGCCCCTGAAATATACTGATAATTTTGTGTTTTCAATCATATTGGAAAAAGGGCTAATATGGCCTTGCAAATAAACAGCTGTTACAGAACCACAGCTAAGACAAAATACCTTGTAGGAGAAAGGGAATGTACTTACATTATTATTTAAATTCTGAATCAGCATGCAGTTCCTGGTGTCATTTTTCCATACTCTGGTATTGGAAACGTTTGAGATCATTTTCTGTTAATTTGTATTCTGATTTAAAGTCTTATTAGCTAAGTGAGGCCACTTTCACCCAGAAGTACAATCTGTCTACAAAGCTTGAAACCAATATTATCAATTGTTTTTACCATCTAACTGGGCTTCTCACAGTTTGTGCTTGCTGAGATACCTGATATCCATATTTACCTCAAAACATACATACTCACACAAAACACTCTCTCTCTCTCTCTCTCTCTCTCTCTCTCTCTCTCTCTCTCTTTCTCTCTGTGTGTCTCTCTGTCTCTCTTTTCAGAGATTAAAACATAATATTGTTTCCCCCATTTCTTTCTTAACTCTACCACTTTCCATGAAAATTCTTGTTTTCCCTCAAATTTATGGTTTCTATCTTTCTTTATATATATATATATATATATATATATATATATATATATATATATATAATTAGATAGGTATATATAACTATAATCTTCTGAATTCATAAATTATTACTCATATGCATATGATTTTGTAGTTGCTAACTTGGTATTGGACAAATCTGACGGTTCTTCCCTGAGTAAAAAATTTTGCCACCCTCAGCATTCTGTAGTTGTATTTACTTTTTTGTATAGGTTTCAGTGAGTCCTGATAACATTTTTTTTCTCTTCATTTTAGAATGTCTGTTGGCATCATATTTATGCAGTTCTTCTTAATATGCATCAAAGACACAGCTTCTTGCAGCAGGCAGAAATGACTGATCTAAATTTCCAGTAATAAATTGGACTCCTACATGAAAATGGTAGTAAGCAATAACAGGAACTTGGAACACAAATGATTCCTCAAGACATCTACTAACATTACCAAGTCATTCAACTAATATAGATAAACAACAGAATCCATATAAAGCCATTAATTACTCTAGTTATTCTGAATGAAATTATCATCAATCTAAGATGTAAAGATTAATGATTGACTAAATTGGCTATTGAAGAATAAATTGATCAAAATATGTTGTAGAATATATATATATATATATATATATATATATGCCCATATATACAAAAATATAGAGAGATCAGTTGCAAAAATAAGGTCTATAATTGTTAATATTTCTTTATTCTTTCATTATGAACAGTTTTATAAGTTTATACACTTATATGTGATATACATGTTTTATTTTTCCCTTTTATCTCTTTTTCTGCAATATATAATATATTATTATCACTACTTAGTGTTGATTTTCAATGGATTAATAAATAGTGATTTATCACTGGACTCTAAAAGTGAATAGACTGTTGGGAAGTGGTATAATTGTAGAAAGTTGAACTAGTTGGAAAAAGTACAGTACTGGGAGACAATATTTTTTAGTGTTATATCTTGCCCTGGTCCCTTTCTGTTATAAATCTGTTCTGCTTCCTGTTTCACAGGGTCATTTTGAGCTGCTATTAAACTATCTTGTTGGTCTTGAGGTGAAGAAGCACTTCTATTACATGTTCCAGTCCCCAAGGTATTTCCTGTAAATTCAGAGAATGAAACATCCATTATTGAACACTGTGAAATTATGATCCAAATAAATCTTTCACCTTCTATTATATTCAGACATTACTCTGTCAAACCAACAATAAAAATGTCAGAAAAAGTACATACATCGTTGCATCATATCTCTTAAATTTCAGGATATCAAGAAGAAAGTTTATATATAAACAGAATCTATAGCCTTTGATGAGGAATATATATTTATTATTTTTTAGATACCTGGGAGGAAAAAATCCTGAACAAATTATTTTGAAGGAATTATTTACTTTGAATAAAATTTCAAATGCATTTTATACATTATGAGAAGGAAGGTATGGCAGACCAAAACAATTCACATCAAATTTAGACCAGGAATGAGAAAATAGAGCAAAATAGGTGGTAATCAATATTAGATATATCACAAATGAACTAGAGAGATGACTAAGAAGTTAAAAACACTCATTGCTCTTACAGAGGATCCAGGTTCACTTTCAAACACCCACATGGTGGCTCAAAACAATCCTAAGTACAGTTCCCTGAGCTCTTTTGCCCTTTTCTGTTCTACACAGGCACTGGGCACATACATAGCATAAGCTCCTACAGGCAGTCAAATCATGCACATAAAATGTAACTTTGAAAAATGCTATAAGACCTCCATGAGATATTCTTAGTAATCTATATCCTGAACTTCACGTCCTGTGATTTAGCACCTCTAAAAATGTCATCCTATTTTGAGTTAATAAAGAAATGAACTTATTGATTAAATCAGAGCCCTGATGAATGTTTCTTAAAATTTAATCTGAAGTGAACATGGAATGTGCTTTGTCACTTACAGATACCAAAACATAGTGAAGTGCAAAATTAAAATTTACTGTCACAGAAAGTTAGTATAATTTGAATTCTAAACATGTTAGATAGAAATATAATTTCAGTAGTGTTTATTTTGACAAGCATCATATTATAAGCATGCACACATATGTCTAACTGACAATGAGTAGGCTTATCATGGTTAAAGTTTATGTCATCTTGGCTAACTACCATGTGTGTGGGTAAACTTTTGTGAATGTTATTATAAAGATGTTTTAGACATGAGGTAAACACTTGGATAAGTGGACTGAATAATATACTTTTTCCATCAAATACAAAATTGCTGCAATTTTTCTCTAAAGTTTCATGGTATTGTAAAAGTAAAATATCCTGATGAGATTTTACTAATCACATGTAATTTCTTATAGGAAAAATAACAACTTTTTGATATCATGTGATCACTTAATGAAATCTTAAAAAGTATATTAATTGTCAAAGTAAAGATTAAAACAGTATTTATTTGGTGGCAACAAATAGCTTCTGCTATAATCACATACTGAATGCATGTCACTGTCATTATGGAACAATTTATACTAACCCCAAATTTTATAAAATAAAGTATATGGATTCTACAATAAAATAATCAAAGTTTTAAGACTTCATTTCTTCTTTCAACTTTCTTTGAATTTGTTGTTATATTTGGAACTATATTTTGGTCTAGTTTTTGTGGTCATGAAGATAGGAAGCAAAACAAGGAGGCTGAAGGTCCTATGAGAAATGATGTATTCAAATATCAACTATTGATTATCTTATTTTCTTTAATGGTGCTAAGATAAAATACCCTGGCAAAAAGAAATAATGAAGAAAATGCTGATTTAAACTTACAATTCCTGGAGGATACAGTTCATTACATTGGGAACGCATGGTAAAATTGGAAGAAGACATGCTGCTTCATGATTCATCAGGAAACAGAGTGAAGAGGGAAGTTCAGGCTATAAAACCTCAAAGCAAACCTATTTATTCACATTTTCTAGCAATATCAGTCTCCTAAATGGTCCACAAACTTCCAAAACAATGGTACTAGCTGGGGATCAAGGCTACAAATTTATAAATCTATAGGAGAAAATATATTAAAATCACAGCACTGATACTTTTGTACTGACTATTTGTTGACAAATCTTCATTGAACATGTAGCATGGGCAGGTTCTGAGGATGTGTCAGTTAGGAACAGTACCAGTAAAACCTCAGCTTCTCACTGAAGTTAGACTCTACTACACAAAAAAGTTATTTTAACCTTTACTATGCTAAAATCCTTTCCTTTCATTATAAGTCATAAAGTATTTTATCTACTTTTACTTAATTAAAGAGTTATAATTAACAAATTATGCAATTAACACATTTAAAATATATAATGTATATATTTCTAACATATCCTATGATATATTCAAGCATTACCATAGTTAACTTTAGTACTTCTCATCCTACCTCCAATATATGTACAATATTTTCCTATTTCTTCATTCAGTTCTATCATATATTGCCGTGCACCAAGACTCCCAACCCCCCCGGATTCTGTAAGCACTAGAATCCAGTTCACAAGCTTCAGGCAAGGGGCTGGAGGTTGAGGAAACACACGCAGAGACAGACAAACACATGGACCTCCAATCGCAGGTACAAAAGCCCATCTTTAATAGCATCATGGAGGCTTAAATACACTGCAGTCAATGGCCAACAGGTGAAAATCCCATCCTCTGATCCTCTAGGTAAAGCACACCTTCTTCAATTAGAAGGCTCTTGACAGAGAAGAACAGCTGAAGGCAAGGACTCAATTGGTCCCAACATCTCCCCCCCAAATTTTTTATAAAACAGAAGACCCTCCTGTCTTAGGTCATCTCAGAAGAGTAAACCCTTACCCGTCTTTGGGAGGCCCCTTCCCTGTCTTACGCCGGCCCTCTTCTGTAGATATTGCCCATCTACAGAGGAGTCTTCACTACTAGTGCAGTATTTGCAACCAAACCTGGAGTACACTCAAATTACTGGCCAACAGGCTCAGAAGGACTTACTAAGTGACCATATGTTGCATTCTCATGGAATGTCTGATCTTATACAGGATTCAGAGATGAATGCCCATGGCAACAGGCATTAAGACTGCCAGCAATAGGGTCCACAGTTACCAATGGACCCAGCCTCCCATTTGGGCTATGGTATTCTACCAACCCTTTGGCTAAAACAGTTACAATCTGGAGTGCTAATTAAACATTTCAAGGGTTATTCAAGTAACCATTGAGTTGTTTCACCACATAAGAGGCATTAACAATATTAGCAGATGTCACACAAATGGAATGATAAAAGTGTGAATAAGACATTTGTTGTACAAGCCACATGTCCACCTGCTCCTACAATAGGTCAGTCTCTTGATTTAAATTCCAAAGTCCAAATTTAATGTAGACATTCAGGGCATTTTGAGTCTGGAGAGCATCGTTGACTTGCCTTGCCAGTTTATCCATGGTGTCCAACCCCAATGATGTTTGTGCTATTGCCAGTCCTACAACCATGGCTGCAGCAGCAGACACCGCAATGACAGCAACCACTGCAGTTATCTCTCAAGAATCTCATTTCTCTCGATACAGGGTCATCTCATTTTGCTTAGCCTTTTTGTTAATTGGCAGTCATGATGGCTGGTACCCAAACCAACAAGGCAGTACTGGAGTGGTCATCCCAGCAGTCGCTCAGTCCACAGTTTCTGAAAGAACAACCAAGAATATCTTCTCCCCAAAGGTGCTATTTCCCCAACCTATATATTTTGAAAATGTCATTACTTCATAATTTAAGTCAAAAGATGTGTAATTTTGGAGAAGAAGGATTTTTTTTTGTTTGTTTCTAAAGGAAATGAGAGGCTGTGGATTCATTCTGGGTTGAGAAAAGTACAGTTTGATCAAGGATAACCCCTGAAAAATCTGATAGGAGTGGATGGCAGAGATGATATGTTTTAGAGTACCTTCTACAAATGGCAACCAGACGTGGATAACTGAATCCACAGAAAGCTTGAGAAAGCTTGGTAAAGAATAGAGTAAAGCATGTTTTCTTGGTAGCAGCAATTTCTTGGGTCTTCTCTGCTTGCTAAAGGCAAGAAAACACTCTCATTTAAGAGAGGCTTCCTGACTCAGCTTTAGCTGCAAAACCCTGCAGCTCTTTTAAAAGGTCCTGCCATGAAACATTTACATAGTATGGATGAAAAGCTGACCACATGCTTTTTGGTTTTCAACTGTAGCAGGAAAAAAAGTTGTGCTATTTTAAAATGCCAGCTTTCTGGGGTGTCATGCCAGGGCAAACTCTGACTCTTTCAGGCAGGCGGTCCAACTGAGTGTGGTCTGAGAAGAATGCTGCAGCTTACTTGCCGGCATGGACCTTGAAACACTGGAGAGTTGTGGTGATAAAAATGGCTACAGCTGGTACCCCCTACATGAGACAGAAATCACAGAAAGCTAAGAAATGGGCTGTATCCAGCTGCCAAAGCCACAGGTTTACTCCTACTGATATTGATTGGTAAATTAAAGAGTCATGTGGTCAGAAAAATAGAGATACAGTAAAGAGAGATTCAAAAACAAAGAAAACCTCTAAATGATTTAAGGTGTGTTAAAAATATATGCAGTCTAAAGGTTAAAGATCTTAAAAGTAAAAAAAGAAAAAGAAAAAAAAGAAAGAGAGAAGTTGGGTGTAGTGGTACACACCTTTAATCCCAATGCCTGGGAGGCAGAGACAGACAGATCTCTGTGAGTTCAAGGTGTTGTAGCACACACCTTTAATCCCAGCACTGGGGAGGCAGAGGCAGATGGACCTCTGTGAGTTCAAGGACAGCCTGATCAACAGAGTTATTGCAGGACAAAGATATTCAGAGAACCTGTCTCAAAAAATAAAAGTAAAAATAAATGAAATAGAGGTTAAAATAAAGCTGCACAAAGATGGAAAATACACAGAGAATCTTGATACTGTATGCTATTATGCTCTCTTTGAATTGTTTGCTGAGGAAGAAACAACAGCTGTTAATGATATTTGTTTATAAATGCTGCTGATCTAATCCAACATATTTTGAAAATGCCTTGACTTCAAAATTTGGATCTAAGGTTATGATGCTTTGGAAAAGTCCTTCTTTTGTTTTCACAGAGGCTGAGACCCTGTGGATTACTTCTATCCCAATATGGTATGATAGACCATGCCCTCCTGAAAGATTGCTGTGAACACCTTCAAAAAAATTACTTTGCTCAACTGCCGACTGAGATGTATCTAGCACACAGGTTATATACCATAAAAGACCTAAATGACAGCGCCCCCATTCAGCATGAAGCAGTTTGGAGAGAAATAATTGTTTCCATAGTCCCAAATATTCTTATAAATGTTCTTTTACATTTAAAGGGGGATATGATATAGATATGAATAATTTACATTGGTATAAATTTTGCTTATTGGTATAAAGTTAAGGTTGATTTTGTTATATGTATGTCTATTTCTGATCTTGATTAAGGTATTGTGATTGTGTAGTTCATTTGAAAATGTAATGTATAATTAGGAAATATAGGAATTGTTAATGGATAATCATCAATAATAGGCTTGTAGTCATATTAGATTTTCTAGATATATAGAGATATATTTAAGTTAGATAGACATTCTTCATATCTTTCAAAGACTGCAGAATGTGGCATTTAATGTTTTAATAACTTAGGACTTTTCATGACAATGAGACATGTCTGCTCGTGGCAGCACCAATCTACTTCAAGAGGAAGATGGGCATTGAAGAGGCTCCTTATGGAGTTCGATAGCCATCTGGGCATGAAACTGCTCTTGTCTGGACTGTTGCATAAACTGGACACAAAGAACCCACAGATACAGGACTGCTGAACTTGCCTAAAGGTGAGATGGTCTTTTGGGGTTCCTGACTCGTGAAAAAGTCTGTGAGACATTTCTGCAGGACACTGCAGATACTGAATGAACTGCCTTTGAAATTTCCTGCTTCATGGAAATGTCTGCTGGAAACTATGGGCCTGTAGGCCAAAGATGGATGACCCAATGGTACAGAGGAACTTTGGGTGACTGTCTAGGCAGCGAGATGTCTCTGTGATTTCTAGAGTTTTGTAAGTTGCTTACTTCTCATTTGCTTAGGTAATATTATATCCTTCTGGAGTCTTTGATGGAATTGGAGAATAGATAGATAGTTATAATTATTTTCCTTTGTTATTTAAAAGATAAAATAGATATAAATATTGTAACTCTAGTTCTTGCTTGATAACTGTTTTGTTATATGTAATTTTACTATGTTAAAGTGAAATCTTTTCTTTTTTGTTTAAACAGAAAAAGGGGCAATAATGTAGGTAGGTCTTCTGGTTTGTGTTAATTTCATTGGTTAATAAAGAAACTGCCTTGACCCTTTGATAGGTCAGAACATAGGTAAGTGGGGAAGAAAAAACAGGATTGTGGGAGAGAGAAAGCTGACACAGGCAATCGCCATGAAGCTAGTCCCCAGGTCAGACATGCTGAATGTTTCCTGGTAAGTCACCACCTCGTAGTGCTACACAGATTATTAGAAATGGGTTAAGCAAGATGTGAGAGTTAGCCAATAAGAGGCTAGAGCTAATGGGCCAGGCAGTGTTTAAATGAATACAATTTGTGTTTTGTTATTTCGGGTGTAAAGCTAGCCATGTGCAATCTGGGTGGGTTGAAAAGCAGGCCTGCTCACCTCCTCACTACACCTCTGTTGAACTTTCTTACAAGTTCTACATTCAGAACACCTTCAAGACTACTGGCTGAGATGGTATAGCCTCACAGAATAATCCAGTAAGGACTTAATCATAATCTTCAAGATCCTTTGAGTCCCCAAAAGATTATGAGTAGCCTTTATAAGAATATAAGATTATACTTCAGCAGAAAGTATCCTAGAGAACTTTACCCACATTTCCAAAAAAGTAGATTATGGATGTTTGTCTTTACTTAGTATGTTTGTCACAAGTTGTTATGAATAATGGTCAAAAAAGGTATACAAAGGAAATTAGATTAACGTTTTTTGTTTTGAAAAGAAGGGGATATAGATGTAAGCTTGTTCTGAAAAGAAAAATGGTGATACACACACACACACACACACACACACACACACACACACACATATATATATATATATATATATATATATATATATATATATATATTCCTGTTTGAAAATAAAAAGGAAGATATAGATAGGAAAAAAGAGCAAAGAATTCTTAAAAGAAAAAAGTGATGATTTTGAAAAGAAAGAAGGGGAATATAGCTATAATAATGTAAAAGAGTAGATTACTAAATCTGCATTTAAAAGGCAAGTGCTAGTTTTAGATGTTTTACATTGGATAGGACTTTTGTATGTTATGTTCAAATTTTGTATATTGAAACAAATTTGAAATGAATTTTGTTAAAACATACTGCATATACATTTCTATTGTTTTAAGGTATTATGCCTATACAGCTCATGTAGCAATGTAATGCAAAGTTACAGTCCTTGAAAATTATTATTACCAAATTTTTAGGATAGTAAGGAAATATAGGTTAGTAATTAGTCTCCTATTATAATCAAACTTTAGTCACATTAGGTATGTTTGAAGGTCAAACAAAGAAATGGTTTAGATAACAAGTTATTTTCAAAAACTTTATAGACATAAAAATATGGCATTTAAGATGCTTTAATTATCTAGGACCTTGTATTTTATGACAATAAGACATGTCTGCTACTGGCAGCACCAATTTACTTCAGAGAAGATAATGGGAATTGAAGAAACTTTACATAGTGTTTACTTTCTTTGTGTAAAAAGTAAGTTACTGAGAAAGGAAATGTCCCTGCTTTGACTGCTGACACTATGCTGTCCTCATTACACAAGCAGGACACAAAATATTCTGTTTAACAGAAACATCTTTTGCATATGGTAGGCCTATAGGCCAAAATTGAATGCCCGAGTGTTGCAGAGGAAGCTTGGGTGACTGTGTAGGCAGCCAGGTTTTTCTGTCATTATTCCTAATTTTAGAAGTCACTAAATGGTACCACCTGATTACTCAGTTCATAATATTTCCATTTTAGGTCTTTGAGGTAGTTTAAGATTTGATAGTTATAGTTTTCTTTGTCTAGCTGATGCAGAAAGCAGTTTATGATAGAAAGTAATTTAGGTACAAGATATTGGACTCAAAAAGATAAGAGATATAAAGTTTTTTTCTGAATTTCTCAAATGCGGAAGGACTAGACACTGTTGATATATTTATTGCTTGCATATATTGTATATAGTTATCATACTTACTGTATATAGTTTTTCCTATATTAGTTAATGCCTTCTTTTTTATTTAAGATAAAAAATGTAGTGGCATTTCATTAGTATTTTAATAAATAAAGCTTGCCTGAAGACCAGAAAGTAAAACAACTCCATACATCAGCCTTATAGACCAGGCAGTCTTTGGAGCCACACTAGTTTCCATAGAAACACCAGGTACATGCTTTTATTCATCGTGGTGCAAGTTCTTATTCCCAGCCTCAGAAAGGATTATAAAATGAGAGGAAGCAGCTCTCAAACACAGTCTTATTCTGAGATTCTTGGAGCCATGATCACCATTTCAGACTGAGGTAGAGGTAACAGTGTCTGGCTGTTTTACCTTTCTGTTCTCCTGGTTGAACCCGAAATTCTGTCTCTAAACTTTTATTAATCATTACTCAGCCTTCTAATACTTTGAAATGTTTATTGGAGTTTTAAAATTGTCACCATGAACATGTGTATTATCATGAAGAAAGGCACAGAATAAAATTAACAATTCCAGGCTATGATAATTCAAAATTAAAGTTTTTACCCATTACAAAATATACATTGTTCTTATTAGCTTATAAGTACTTATGTAACAGAGGGCATATCATAGTAATTTATTTCCTCTTTGTGCTTTATAATCACAGGTTATCATAGTTCAGATGACTCAGGAAGTAGAACATATGATCTAAGATTTATACTTAGCACGTCTTCAATGGTATATTCTTAATGGTAGTAGACTCAAGAGTGAAGGAAGAAGAATTTGGCAGTGCCAGTGTTTCAACAGCAATATAATCTTTTCAGAGGCATCTCATCATCTTAAAGAGAGTTTCTAGAGAAGATTTCTATTTCCTAGTTGTTTGTAATTAATATAAGTATGAAAAGCTTGAACTGTGTGATGTCCATTCACTAGGAGCTATTAGAAATATGTAATCTTAAGAGTCTCAACTGTGAGCCATTGTCTAGAAACAAGCATTTTGGTAAAGTAACTAAGTATCTAGATTTCAAAAAAGTAACTTTCAAATGTATATGAATACCCATTACACTTTGAGAACTAAAAAGATAAAATCAATAACAAAAGAAAATATTAGAACTTCAAATTTTAATATAGCATATATACTTTTAAAAAATCTTCTAAATTGGTTGCAGTTGAACATGTCAGTGTGAAATTGCTTACCACATAAACATGGCAACCAGAATGTTATCCGTTTCAGTACTAAGTGGGCATGGTTGTCTTCCTAAAATCTTTGCATTTTAGAAACAATAAAAAGAATCTCAAGAATAGGCAGACTGCTTTGACTAGTCAAGCTAGACAGCTCTGTACTCAGGGTGTGAAGCTGTCTCATTATATAGGGATGAGACAAATTGATGAAGACACCTGACAGCAATCTTAGGCATCTACATGCCCAGTTATACACATATACATCTATGTTCACATATGTTTGTACTACCACACTTGTAAACATTTATATACACATGCAAATGCAAAACAGCAAAACAAAGCCATCAAAAGTATTTTCAGATTCACAACTGGAGAAAAGGATATACATATTGCCAGATTATAAACATGGTTCTCTAGATAAATATCTTGAAATAGAATAAAATATGAATATAAATATGATTCTCTAGATAAATATTTTGAAATAGAAAAGAATGTGCAAACCAGAATAGAGTAAGTGTAATTTGTGAATGTTTTACCTTAAATACTTTTGCTGAGTAAAGCAGTTACTAAACACATTGTAGTCAGGAAACAGAACAAATCTAAAGAGTCTAAGAAAAGACCTTGGTCCAAAACATACCTCTCCACAGAAGTCATATTTCATACCAAGCTTCAACTTTCATAATTTCACTTCTACTTTAGTTTATTTAATTATTGAATAAAACATTGGATTAAAGCATTAAGACATCTACCTCCTTATCGAATATCTGGAACTGCCTTCACAGATACACAGAAACGTGCATTTTAGCATTTCTCCCCAAAACACAATGACAAGATTAACTATTAAATACTGTGAATTGAAAAAAAATAGATTTTCAATATGTCTCAGTGGATAAAGGTACTTTTTGCCAAGCCTGAAGGTGTGATTAATCCCTGAGAGGAAGAAAATATCCCACAAGTTGTTCTCTGACCACTACGTGTACTATAGCATTTACTATATACACTCACATGAGTAAAAACAATAATATTATGAGAGTAAGTTAAAAATTTTAAAAATTAATATAAGCTTATGTAGAGAACATTTTGGACATTTTTATAATTATTAATATATTTATTGTGTGGTAATATGAATATATGTATGTATATGTACGTAAATCTGTCTGTCTCTTTCATTTGTGGGTGTGGGAGGTTGTGTTTGTGCATAAGCTATGATGTATGTGTGGATATCACAGAACAACTTTTGAGAGTTGACTTACTCCCTTGATCAAGTATATTCTAGGAAATGGACTCAGGTCCTTAGGCTTTGTACCCAATACTTTTCCATTCTGAGCCATCTCACCAGCCCTTTAAATAAATACATTTTGTTAAGTTTACAGTTCCCTTTTTGTACAACATCATAGATCTGATGCCTAAGGCTTAGGTAGCCTTGAAAATCATGATAGAAGGATGTTAGGTCCAAAAGTGCAGGAATCCTGCTTTGAGATAATTTCTTCTATACAAGATACAGAACCTGTGCCCATTAAATCTCAACAATATGCTCACATAACCAAGAATTCTATAATTATAATACCATTTGATACTGATATTGACAGGGAATCTACATAATTCACTTTTCTGACAGTTATTGATTTTGATTCCATTTATAGTATAAATGCACACATTTAAATTTTCTACTCTTTGAAGATTGAAATTTAAATTTTAATTAGTAGTTCATTGTGACCTTCAAAGAATAAACTTTTAATTTACTTAGCTTCCCTATCATTTTCTTTCTTAGAGTTTATTTTTTCTGCTTAATTTGATAATTTACGGTTTATGCTTTTATTGGGGTAGTGAATCTTGTCCTATTCTAGTTTCTTTGCTACAAATTAAAATTATTGAGATTTTTTCCTTTTATCTAAACATGAAATTTACACTATCCATATAAATATTACTCTCAATAAATATTTCCTCTAAATATTACTTTAACCTAATTTCATAGACGTTGAGGGTTTTCTAATGATATAAATCATTTATCTCTATTAAAATTTTTCAAAGGTTTATTTGTTGTTAATAATGTGATGTCGGTGCTTTGGAGTTGATTCAGTGGTTACAAGTGCTCATTAAATGAGTGTGAGGACTAGAGTTCAAATTCCCTGAAATCAGAACAGTAAAATTCATTGTGGGAATTGACACTTTATAATATGGTAGCCCTATAGGCAGAAACAGAGTAAAGAAAATCCCTAGAAGCTTGTGAACCATCTAGTCTTAAATATGCCATGGAAACATGCCAAAGAAATTCTACCTCAAGAAAAAACAAAAAAAGAATAAAGTCTAGCACCAAAAAAGAAGGCTTATGTATGTGTAAGTTCATGCACACAAACACCTACACCAAAATGTGTACTCTTGTTGGAATGTCTTTGCTAACTCTTTGAGTCAGCAAATGGAACCTCCAGTGGACTCTCAAGGGAGGTCTCCCATGACTTGGCAGTTTATCTTAATTACTTGACAGCAGGAAACTTCCTCCCTCCCCAGCAGGTCTTCCTGTTTCTCCTGCCTTATATGAAGCATATCCCTGGGCATGGAGGACTGACCTTATCAGAAAGCTGTCGCTAAACCAGATATCATTATGGAAGGTCACATGCTATCCAATAAAAGTACAAATACCCAGAAAATGGTCACCCCACTTAGAGTTGTTGGCCAGTGTGGTCAGAACTTGAGAGTAAGATCTTATTGCTCAAGATCCAAAGACAACTGACACATTGGGTGTGGTTTGAGTTTATATGACATCACAAAGCCCACCTCCACAGTGACACATGTACTCCAACAAGACCACACCCACTTAAATCAAGACATACTTCCTAATAGTGCTACTCCCTTTGAGGGCCATTTTCTTTCAAACCACTACTACTGACTCTTAAAATTGCTACTTCCCCTCTGCCACTGTTCCCCAATCTCCAAGAACACCAAAGGAACATAATTAACTGATTCAACTAATCAGACCTCCCATGAGCTCACAGAAACTCAAACTGAAAGCATGGGACCATGATTGGTCTGTATCAGGTATTCTATGCATATATTATAGCTCTTAACTTGGTATTTGTTGTGAGAATCCTAACAGTGGTAGGAGGTGTATCTCTGACTCTTTGGCCTGCACTTGGAATTCTTTTGATTCAATTGGGTTGCCGTGTTTAGCTTCAATATGAGGGTTTTTTTCTTGTATTATTATATCTTGTTTAGTCCTGTTTGGGTATTATCACATGGAGTTCTGCTCTTTTTCTGCAAAGAAAAATACAAGTGAACTAGATCTGGGAGACAGAGAAGGTAGGGGGAAGCTGGCAGGAGTTGAAGAAGTTAAAACTGTTGTCACAATGATTTGTATGAGAGAATAATTTATTTTCAACAAAAATAAAACCAAAAAATCAGTTAACCAGAGATAAAATGTGTCATATATTTAATAAAATCATATAGTAGAATATTTAATTTTAAAAGTATTTATAAAATAATAAAGTCTACTATGATAAAAGCACTAAAATGATTTTTATAATGTTTAAACTGATATGTTGAAAACCACTAGCTGAGGTCAAACACAAAAAGGAAGAAACATAGGTGTCATCTTTGAAGAATTATTTTTATTATTTATTTATCTATATATTTATTTATGACAGTATTTAAATTAGCCTACTGATAATCATGTTATTTATGCCTACTTTATCAATATTTTTCCTGAAAAAGGAGTGTTGCTTTTCTTAACCATGATCATAGAATCTTTTCTCCTTTCAATCATATAATTCCTCCATGAAGTTCTTTAGTCATTTCTAACTGCTATTAATTTCATCATTATTTGCCACTTAAATATTCATTTTAATACTGGATTTGCTTGATATTAACAGACATTTAAATCTTCAGATTGAGTTTCTATAAAATAATCTACTTCATCCTTTACCTTTTAACACATTTGGGTCATTATTGGTATTTGCTGAGCAACAAAGAGCTTGCTTTTCTTCTCTGAAATAGTTAAAATTTTAAATATATTTACATAAATATTTTTAGTGCAGTAATCATGTAATAACTCATATAATTGAAGTGCTATCTATCCATGCAAATATTCTGCTTTTTTTTTCCTTTCAAAAGTTTTCTGGTTAAAATTAAATCCTTTTTGTGACAGTATTTTATTTAATGTTTTAGCATTTATGATTATACTATACTAAACATTGTGCAATATTCATAACATGTAATAAAATATGTTTGAATATATTAATATATACAATATAATTGAATTTAATGTTTAATTAAAAATATACATCTTTATATGTATAGGAGGCTGATTGTAGTAGATAATTCCTAACATTTATTTCATGTCTCTGTGATATTATACCTCCATCTAATTGCCTATTCATTCTAAATTTCATGCTATCATAATGCATCATCCTTACTATTATATATTAAAGAATGGCTATATGTCCAAAGAAATAACAACAAAATATTTTTGTTTGGTCTCTCTTCACTTTATTTAGATGTTTCTCATGTATTCATTCTTTCTCTTTGGTGTACTAATTTTAATGCATTTTGCAGGACAGGTCTACTGTTAATTAAGTCTTTTTCCCTGAAATTCTCAGTTCTTTTTATACTGTGGAAGACTTATTCCTTTGAATATGGAAATTTTTATTTGTTTAATTATTTTTAACTTATAGCTTTCAATACTCATCCTGCTCTTTTCCATTATATATTTTCTGATGAAAAGTCATTGGAATTCTTACCTTTGTTCCTTTGCAAAAACAACCGTTCCTTTTCCTCCCTAGATCTTGCAATACTTTTTGTTTCTGTAATTTTGAGTACAATGTGATTTGCCTGTGAGTTTAGTTTCATTGTCTTGCTTAGTTATCTGTGTTTCTTGAGGCTGTGATTTATTATAATTAATTGGAAGTGGTGAGGAATTCTTATTTCAGAGGCTTCTGTTCCTTTCTCTCTTTACACCATTTGTGATTCTAATTAGGAAATGTGATACATGTAAACTTAATTTCACTTTTCTGACATATTTTGCTATTTGTTTATTACATTTTTCTCTTCACACTCCAGTTTTGGAAATTTTCCTTGATTTTCTACTAATGTTATTGATACTTTATATCTGTGAAATGAGACTATGAAGGGCATTTAGGTCTTATAGTATTATCACTTCTGGCATCACCTTGTGGTTTTTATGAGTGTTTCTTTTAATAATTGTTAATGTTATCATCTTTTATTCATATAGGCAACCACACACACACACACACACACACACATATACACACACCACACACTCAACTTTCTCAATGTCATTGTTATACATGCATGTAATCATCTTGTTCATTTTGAATCTTAATACTGTGCTTTTTTGTACATTGAACTATTATGTTAAGTATTTTTTGAAGATGGGTTTTTCTTTTTTGAAAGACTTGAATTCTAGTAGGCTAAATGACATTTGGTAAATAGAATTTTTTTACTTGAACTGTGTAAATAATTTTTTGGTTTTTGTTTTTTTTTTTTTGAGACAGGGTTTCTTTGTAGCTTTAGAGGCTGTCCTGGGACTAGCTCTTGTAGACCAGGCTGGCCTCGAACTCACAGAGATCCACCTACTTCTGCCTCCTGAGTGCTGGGATTAAAGGCGTGCGCCACTACCGCCCAGCTAATTTTTTTGATATTTATATTAATGGTATGAGACCAATATGCTCTCCAAATTTCTTGTGTTGTAGTCTTAACCCAGAGCAGATTTAGGATCTTTCTGAGGTTCAAATTATGTTTTTTTTTTCTTTTGTTATAAGGGCATTAAATCATTCTTGGGTTACTGTATTAATTTCTATTGCTGTGAGGATTCTATGACCAAGAAAATTTCTAAAGAAAGCATTTAATTGAGTGGTTGCATACAGTTTCAGAGTGTGAGTTTATGATCATCATGGAGGCTAACATGGCAGTAGGCAGTTAGACAGTTGTTGCACTGGAAAAGTAGCTAAGAGCTTACTACGGTTTCTCCTCAATTTGAAGTCAGATAGAAAAAAGGGAGAATTATCATGGACCTGCCTTAACAAAAATGCCTCCTGCCAGGGTAGAGGCATGGTTATTTAGAAATATAGTAAAGAATATGAAGACATGATTAAAAATAATAAAACAAAGAAATATATAGGATAGTACCAGGAGGGAATTCCATTGAGTACTGAAATATCACCTGTGTTTAATTTCCAACTGCTTAAAATAGCCTGACCCCAAAACATAGGAGTAAGATAAAAGACTGTATTAACAGGATACAAGGAAATAAACATACCAATTGAAGTTCATGGGCTACATTTATAGTTAATCTGTTGCTAGAAAAAAAAAAGTCATGCTCACACACTAGACCAAAATATTCTGTACCAAACTACTCCCTGGGAGGAAACCCAAGTTATTTCCATAAAAAGGAATTGGAACTTAATTGGCTCCTTAGACTCTTGTTGACTTGGGAAAAATCGATTTCTCTATTCCTGGAGTACAAGGTCTGACTATTAGCCACACCTGTTCCCAACAACCTTGAGAGAGCAGAACTCTCTGATCTACATCTAGGTGATACCTTTGTTGGAGGTAGAAGCACAATAACCATGAAGGAACCAGAGGTAAGTTCCTACTCTGCCATTTGGTCAATTTAGAAATAGGCTCATATTCCTGGGGCTTCTCAGAGAGTGAATCTGGAATGGCCATTTGAAGCCTCAAAGCCAACTCTAATAGCACAACAACTAATAGCAACACAAAGCACAAATCTAATAGCAACAACTTCCAACTCCTTTCAAAACAGTTGTAACAACCATGTAAACATTTGATACTATTGGGGCCATTCTTATCCAAACCACCAGTTACTAAGCTTAATCTCACAGGGGTAATTTTCTGTTAGATAAAATTTTCCTGCATGATTAATTTTAGGTATTAGATATAAGAACACTTAGAGAAGAAATAAAATACAATTTTGAGTGTGCCCCTGCAGAAGATTGGTATGTAAGTCATTGATAGTGTGCTAAAAATCTACACCTAGGGGGGGTGGGTATGATACATTCAGGTAGAAATCCAACTACACGAAAAAGAAGAGAGTAGAAATGAAATTTTGTCATTTTACTGAATTTCAGCCTTCTTTCCATACCTGTAGAAATAATAATGATGGGTTTGCTCAACTCTATCTGAATTCCTTCCTGTAGTCTTATACATTTCACCTAGAATTGAGACTATTCAATTTGACTTCCTAGTTTTGACACATTTTGATTCATATTAGAACATATGAAAGTACATTTGGGGGCAAATTTACAGAAAATATTTTTGGAAAGAACATAAAAATAAAGAACAATTATAATATATGTTTATAAATATAGAGATAGATGGACAGATAGATAAAAGGTTGAAAAATATGTGTATAATATTCCTTTCATATACCATGAGAATCAAAGCTAACATTCATGATTTCCATCTGTTACTGCATTGTCATTTGTTGCTATATATTTTGCTATGTCATCATGCTATATTCTGTTGCCAGATGTTTATCCTCAATCTTAGACCTCATTTATAGAAATGTGAGATAAATGTATGCTCACAAAACTTACTGCATCTGTGGAAAAATATTCTGGTAGCATAAAAATTAGCAATGCAGAAAATTCATACAAATAAATACATGAGCAGTTTTATAGCTACAAATTCCTGAAAAATAGAAGAAATAGTTCTAGTTTTGAAAAGAATTATGCATGAAACTTGTAATTTTATGAATGTGAGCAGTACATACAAGTCATCTAAGGTAATTTTTTATTGATTTTTATTGAGTTCTACATTTTTCTCTGCTCCCATCCCTGCCTCTTCCCTCTCCCATTAAACCATCTCCCAAGGTCCCCATGCTCTCAATTTACTCAGATCTTGTTTTTTGCTACTTCCCAAGTAGATTAGACCTATGTTAGTCTCTCTTAGTGTACTCATTGTTGTCTAAGTTCTCTGGGATTGTGGTTTTTAGGCTGGTTTTCTTTATGTTTACAAACCACCTATGAGTGAGTATATGTGATAATTGTCTTTCTGTGTCTGGATTACCTCACAAAAATTAATGTTTTCTATATCCATCCATTTTCCTGCAAAATTCAAGATATATTTTTCTGCTGTGTAATTCTTCATTGTGTAAATATACTACGTTTTCCTTATCTATTCTTTAGTCGAGGAGCATTTAGGTTGTTTCCAGGTTCTGGCTATAAAAACAGTGCTGCTATGAATGTAGTTGAGCACATGTCCTTGTGGTACAATTCTGAGAAATTGCCACACTAACACCCAAAGGGCTTGTACCAGCTTGCATTTCCACCAACAATGCAGAAGTGTTCCCTTTTCCCCACAACCTCTCCAGCATAAGTTGTCATCAGCGTTTTTGATCTTGGCCATTTTTTCAGGTGTAAGATGCTATCTCAGAGTTGTATAAGAAATTGGACAACAAAAGAACACATAATCCAATAAAAAATGGAGTAAAGACCTAAACAGAGAACTCTCAACAGAGGAATCCAAAATGGCTGAAAGACACTTAAGGAAATGTTCAACATCCCTAGTCATTAAAGAAATGCAAATCTAAGGTAAATTTTAAGGGGAAATGAATTTTATTGAAACTAAAGCTTTCTTAAATAATGCTGAAATGATTAAAAACAGAATTTTCATTAAAATATTGATGTAACAAATTCCAATGAACCTCTATTAAAAGGAAAAAATTGCCTGTAATGAGGGAATACAATTATCGAGTTGAGAGAGGTACAGACTGGGAGAGCAATGAAAGAGATATGGTGATAGAAGGAATCATTAGGGGTTAGGGAGAAACCTGGTACTAGGCAAACTCCCAGAATCCACAAGGATGACCTCAGCTAACACTCCTAGTAATAGTGAAGTGGTTGCCTAAATTGGCCTTCTCCTATAATCATATTGGTGAATACCCTAACTGTCATCATAGAGGCTTACTCCAGTACCTGATGGAAGCAGATGAAGAGATCCACAAGCAAGCACCAGGTCAAGCTCCAGGAGTCCAGACAAAGAGATAGAGGAGAATTATATAAGAAAGGAAGTGAGTCAAATCCTGATGGGTAAATCTACAGAGACAGCTAAACCAAGCTTGTGGGAACTCACTAAATCTAGACAAAGAGCAGTGGAGCCTGTATGGGACCAATCTTGGCCCTCTACATGTGGGCAACAGTTGTGTAGATGGCTCTGTTTTAGGCAGTAGGACCAGGATCTATCCCTGGTCCATGAGCTGGATTTTTGGAGCCCATTCTTTATGGTAGGATGCCTTGCTCAGCCTTGATACAGAAGGTGGGGTTTGGTCCTTCATCAACTTAATGTTCCAGGCTTTATTCAATACCCATGGAAGGCCTTACCATTTTTAATGAGTTGATGAGGGTTGGGTTCAGGGGATACTGAAGGGTAGTAGGAAGAAGGAGAGGGGAAATTGTGGTTGGTATGTGTTTTGTTGGAGGCTTCACCTCAGACCTTGGCACCTCTATATGCAGAGAGTCTGGATTGTCTGGGTGAAGGCTCCACCCCAGCTCCTGGCATTCATAAATCCAAATAGTCTGGAATGTTTGGGTGGAAAGTTTCAACCCAGGCCCCTTCCCTAGGAGTTGCCTCAGTCCACACTCCACATCCATTATTTGGGTGAAAAGTTCCACCCGAAGCCCCCTCTGCTGGGAATTGCCTCATTCCAGACACCACCTCTGAAAAAGGCTGCCAAAATAAGAACCCTCCCAAGAGATGCTTAAGCTGATTCACACAAACTATTTAACCTGCCCCCTCCCCAGAATAAACATGTGGCTCTCGGGACTTTCTTTCCCCTGTCTGTAGTTTTCTGATCTTCCGTTACCCTCTCCATGGTTTTGTGGTCTTCATTTCCCCTCTTCATAGTTTTCTAGTCTTCCTTCCCCATCTCCTCTCTGAGGGCCTAGAAGGCTGTCTGGGATGGCTGGTACACATTAAACCTGGGCTTTTTCTAATTCAGTTTGAATTGGTCTGATTTAGATTATTGTGTCCTGAAGAGATTCATTGGGATGTAAAATCTTTTCAGCTGGAGGTCCCACAGATGGGGCTGTTTTTCCCACCAGTCAAGGGCTGCATATTGGGGAAAAAAAACGTCCCTCCTACACCTGCTCTCTGCCAGGCTAAGAATGGCTTTGTCTGGGTAAGTTCCCAGTTCCAAGTCATTGCCTTAGGACCCATGGCCTCATACTTTTGGTAGTCTGTTGAACTCCCGGGCTGTGTCAGGCACCTAACCTGAATAGAAAATGACCTACCTTGCTTCAGGAGGGTGGGGAGCAAGGACCTGCCATGCCCATGTGGGGTTCCTATATGAGGAGACATCTTTTCAAGGACTTCCTACACCTCTCTGTTTTTGACTCAAGAGTTTGTTTATCACAGTAGACAAATTTTATAGGCGTTGTGTCCTGAGTCTCTGCGTAGACTTGCAAGATGGGCACTTGCAATTAAAAAACAGATCCTCAAATGCCCTTGGGCTGCTGTTTTACAAAACATAATTTTAAATTGGGGCTATATGACACTGAACATCCCTTAACACCTAAAAATGTTTTCTTATTTAAAACAAACAAGTCCCTCACATGCCCATGGTTTCTCAATGCTGTGCTTCCGCTCCAGCTCTCCAACCTCCCTGCCCTTCTCTAGCTGTTTATTGTTTGTATTCATTCCTGGCATTAATCTGGTCACACTGAAATTCTCTCTACAACAGGTCAGTTTCCTCCTGTCCTCTACTCTAAAACTGCATAGGTGTTCTGTCCTTATGTTTCTGTTCTCCCCTACAGCATCTGCTAATCTGGTCTTTAATGGGACCACCTGTGTGCTTCCCTGGCTTCTGAAGCCTACAACAGGATTTTAAGTTGGTCAGCTAGCACAGGTTCCTAATAAAAAAAGTTTTGCCTGTCTGTTAAAATAATGTGACCAGACTATGTTTTTTTATGTCTAGGTGTGTATGTGCATTTGTTTCCAGAGCATGCTTGCTTCATGTCTCTGTGTGCATATGTGCTTGTTTTAAAATCTGTAAAACCTGTAATTCCAGATTACAACAGATATAAAATAATACAAACATATGTGTAGCCACCATTTTTACTTCAGTGCCATCTTTGATAAGAGTACCCATGTGTGCTGTGTAGTGATGAGCTGTGGGCAGGCCTGCTTTTCATTCCACCCGGCTCCCGGCTACCTGGCTAGCTTATGCCCCAAAATAACAACACACAAATTGTATTCATTTAAACACTGCCTGGCCCATTAGTTTCAGCCTTTTATTGTCTAATTCTCACGTCTTGCTTTAACCCATATTTAGTAATCTGTATGCCACCACGAGATCGTGGCTTACTGGGAAAGATTCAGCATGTCTGACCTGGCGGCTGGCTCCATGGCATGTCTCAGAGAGGAGAGTCATGGCAACTGCCTGAGGCATCTGCCTCATTCCCAGCATCCTGTTCTGTCTACTCCACCCACCCAAGGGCTGGCCTAACAAATGGGCCAAAGCAGTTTCTTTATTAACCAATGAAATCAACTCAAACAGAAGACCCTCCCACATCAGTGCTGAACCTACCAAGGAGAAATTTTGACTACAATATTCTTTGATTACTAAAATATTCCTTTCAATTTTATTTTCTCTATTAACATTGGTAAGCTGTAACTGATTGAGTAAACTATATGTCTAAATTTTACTTATATCTTACTTGAATATACCTAACAGGTAATAGTTCCCTGATTCTTAAGTGCCTTTATAAATCTGAGAGTATGGCATTTAACAAAAGAGCTTCTTATGAAATAGACAAGCCAGCTTCTGCAGGATCCTATAGCTCCTCCAAGAACATGCATGGTTACAGAAGATCTTACATCTAGAGACTTGCCTTTGTGTATGGCAAAGCCACACACAGCAGAAAGCTGCCTTCTTCCTCATAAAATTCCTGGTTGATCATCTCATCCTGCCAAGACAGGTAGACGAAACCATCCCTCCACAGAAAAATAGTCAGGCCTCCTGAACTCAACAGCTAAAGACAAACACCATTTCTTTGACTGGTGCTGCCAAAAACAACAGAGTGACTTGGGATTACCTACATAGCAAAAAAAAAAAAAAAAAAAAAAAAAAAAAAAACCTGTCTCACTTCTTCTCATTAATTTATACCTCTTATATCAGTCTGATGGCATTGGATAATTTAAGGTACTGGTAACTCATTACTTTGTTTGTTAAGTTTTCTGCTAAAATACATCAGGTGTTCCTCTTTCAAAGGCTTCATAGTCCAGGATCCACGGGATTTAGGAGTATCTTTGGAGACCCAACATTTCTAATTCCCACTAATTGTCTTCTAAAATCTTCATGCCTTTTAACCTAAAGCCATAGCCATATGCTATGACACCATGATGTAAATCTGTTACAGTTGTCTTACAGATAGCTGCAGGTTCCTGGGAAAATATCTGCTGCTTTATCAATAAATGAGGTCTGGGAAAAACTAACCATTTTCAGAGGCTAAACATTTTAACCCTACCCATTTTTAAGCATATTTTACAAGTCACCTGCTGTCTGGGCCAAGACCAACTTACAGAGAGCCTTCTAGAAAATACCAGAGCCTGCAACAGCTCCTTGAACCTTACTATTGCAATGTGCCTTCTCAACTCCCTCAAGAAACAGAAGCCTGTCGTTTTCAGGATGGCAGTTAACAAGTTGCCTCTCCAGCCACACCACCTGCTGAGCATGAGCCCACCAAATCTCAACTCCTTCCTCCCTGCCTTCCTCCCATGACCACAGGAAGTAGTGAGACTTGAGTCAGCATCCCTATACCCAAAGAGTCTGGGGTATTTGGGTGGAAGCTTCACCTCAGCCCCTGATACCACTATACCAAAGAGTCTGGGATGTTTGGGTTAAGGCTTCATCTCAGTACCTGGAATCCATATACGTAAAGAGTCTGAAATGTTTGGGTGAAGGTTTCACCCCAGCCTTTAGTAACCAATATTTCTAAAGAGTCTGGAATTTTGAGATAGAATGTTCCATCCTAGGACCATCCCCTGGGAGTTACCTCAGTCAATACTCCACTTCCAAGAAAGCCTGCCAAATGATGACCCCTCCCCAGAGATGTTCAAGACCACTCCAACAGGCTAACTAAACTACCCCCAGAGAACAAACACATGGTTCTCTGGTCTTCCTTTACACTCTCCATGTCTTTCCAATCTTCATTTCCCCTCACTGTGATTTCACAATCTTATTTTACCCTCTTCGTGGTTTTCCAGTCTTCATCAGCCCCCCCCCCCATGGTTTTCTGTTGTAAAAGGAGGAGTGCCAGACCTGCTTTTCATCTCGGCTCCTGGCCACCTGGTAGCTTACACCCAAAATAATTACACAGAAATCATATTCATTTAAACACTCCCTAGCCCATTAGTTTTAACCTCTTATTGGCTAACTCTTACATATTTGTTTAACCCATCTCCATTAATGTATATCACCACTTGATTGTGGCATACCAAACCAGTATGAGTATAACCAGCATCCATCTAGGAGTGGAGAACCATGGTGTCTGCCACACTGCCTTCTTCTTCCCAGGATTCTGTTTTGTCTATTCTGCCCACCTAAGGGCTGCCCTATCAAAAGACCAAGGCAGTATCTTTATTTAACCAATAAAGTAACACATAGACAGAAGATCCTCCTACATCAGTTTTACAGCCTGGGAGGCCACCCAGGTGTACTGGCATCCATTAAACCTGAGCTTTTACTAATGTAGTCTGATTTGGATTATTGCATTGGCTGAGAGGTTTATTGGGCTTCAACAATGTTTCAGAATGTAAAATGAATATTTTTTTAAAATATGTATAAAGCAAGATATTGAAGATTATAATAACAGGATATACTTGTAACAAAATGGCAAATATCTTGGCTGAATATCATTCCAGCTCTACAGATTTGTGGAATAAAGAATTGAAGAGGTATCAAGAATATAATATAGAAGAAAATAAAGGCAAAATGATAAGGAAATTAAGTAGATTTTAAAAGTGAATATAGTAATATATGAGAAAAATGACATGATTCAAAGATATACCATCATTAAACCAAGAACCAAATAGACTTTCCTTCAAGTTTTGAAGCCATGTCTCATAGTTACAAACTTTGAGACTATATATTTTGTGAGCAAGTTAAAATAAAGTTATCACTCAGATTATCATAAACATAAATGAACCAGACTCTATTCAATGTAATAAAAATTTTCCAAGAGCACACTTCAAAGATCTTTGCAGAAAGCTAGAGATTTAAGACCAAGGCTTATAGAAAGGTATCACTGGAATTTTAGAATCCATTGCCGTGGGCTGTTTTAGGAATTTGCTTTTCTCATTCTATCAGTGTTTTCCTTTCTAGCTTTTGCGATGGCCCAAGTATGCCTGAGTATACCTATAAATAAGATTTGTAAGGTGTAAACAGTGTTCTATTGTGATGTCTATTTAACTCTAGTAATAAATGCATGGAGTGCTTTAACCATAATAGAATATATGAGTCCACAGCAAGATTGCAAATGATATGGTACAGTATGGGTCTCATGTAGATACTTGATGTTTGAGTTGAGACACACACACACACACACACACACACACACACACACACACCTAGTGTATATATATGTAACGTGTATATATAGCGCATATGTGTGTGTGTTTCAACTCATACACATATAACACACACATATACATGTATTGGTCATGTATTTGTAAGCAATCTTAAATCTCCCAGTTGATTGCTTGGGATTAGGTGGTCAGAACAGTAAATCCTCACATAGAATTGATATTTTTCAATATCAATGGACTAAATTCTTCAATAAAAAGATACAAGCTAAGGAAAATGATAACGAAATGGAATCCATCTTTCTGCCTCATAAAAAAGGCATCTCATTAACAAAGAGATATTACTTTAGAGTAAAAGTTTGGAATATAATTTTCCAAGAAAATAAACTTAAAAAGAAAGATCGTATAGCTATTCTAATATACAGATACATAGATATATAGACTTTAAACAAAAATCAATCAAAAGAAATAGAGAATAACATTTCATATTCATTGAAGGAAAAGTCCACCAAGAGGATATCTCAGTTTTGAACATCTATGCCTCAAATGCAAGGGCACCAACATTTATAAAAGAAATATTACTAAAGCATAAATTACATATTGAAACAAACACAATAATAGTAATAATCATGGAAGACATTAACATCCAATTCATGCCAATTGACAGGACATTCAGACAGAAACTAAACACAGAAACAATGAAACTACAATATGTTATTGATGTACATGTATCTTCTATCTATCTGATGATTTCATTGGTTAATTAATAAAGAAAACTGCTTGGCCTGATAGGTTAGAACATAGGTGGGTGGAGTAGAAAGAACAGAATGCTGGGAAGAAAGGCAGTTAGGCAGATGCAATGAAGCTCCGGCCCAAGGTGGGTGTACACTAGAATCTTCCTGGTAAACCACGACTTCATGGTGCTACATAGATTATTATATATGGGTTAAAGCAAGATATGTGAGAATTAGCTAATAAGAGGCTGAAACTAATGGGCCAGGCAGTGTTTAAAAAATACAGTTTCTGTGTAATTATTTCAGGGCATAAGCTAGCCAGGTGGCTGGGAGCCAGGCGAAAAGCAGGCTGCCTGCAGCTCCTCACTGCAGAACGGCGCCCACGTGGATAACTGAATCCATAGAAAGCTTGAGAAAGCTTAGGAAAGAATAGAGTGAAGCATGCTTTCTTGGTAGCAGCAATTTCTCAGGTCTGTTCTGTTTGCTAGAGGCAAGCAAACACTCTCATCTAAGAGAGGATTCCTGACTCAGCTTTAGCTGCAAAACCCTTCAGCTCTTTTGAGAGGTCCTGCCATGAAACACTTACATAGTGTTGATGAGAAGCCGACTTCATGCTTTTCAATTTTCAGCCATAGCAAGAAAAAAAGCTTTGCTGTTTTAAAATGCCAGCTTTCTGGGCCGTCCTGCCAGGGCAAACTCTGACTCTTTCAGGCAGGCAGTCTGACTGAGTGTGGTCTGTGAGCAGAATGCTGCAGCTTACTTGCTGGCAGGGACCTTGAAACACAATAGAGTTGTGGCAATAAAAATGGCTACAGCTGGTACCTCTGCCATGAGGCTGGAAAGCAAAGGAATGGGCTGGATCCAGTCATCAAAGCCAGGTCTCTCCATATTGCTTAGTAATTTAAAGGCTCACCTGGTCCTAAAAAGAGAGATATATACAGTAAAGAGAGATTCAAAGAGAAAGAAAACTTCTAAAAGATTTAGAGTGTCAAAAATATATGCAGGCTAAAGGTTAAAGTTCTTAAAAGTAAAAAAAAAAAAAAAACAAAGAAAAAAGAAGAGAGAAGTTGGGTGTGGTGGTATACACCTTTAATCCCAGTTCCTGGAAGGCAGCGACAGACAGATCTCTGTGAGTTCAAGGTGTTGTAACACACACCTATAATCCCAGTACTGGGGAGGCAGAGGCAGATGGATCTCTGTGAGTTCAAAGACAGCCTGGTCAACAGAGTTATTCCAGGACAAAGATATACAGAGAACATTTCTCAAAAAATAAAAGTAAAAATAAATGAAATAGAGGTTAAAATAAAGCCATACAAAGATGGAAAATATACAGAGAATCTTGATACTGTATACTATTATGCTCTGTTTGAATTGTTTGAATGCTGAGGAAGGATCAATAGCTACTAAAAGATATTTGTTTATAAATACTGCTGAACTAATTCAAGATAGGTATTTTGAAAATAACTTGACTTCAAAATTTGGATCTAAGGTTATGATACTTTAGATAAGTTATTCTTTTCTTTTCATAGAGGATGAGACCCTGTGGATTGCTTCTGTCCCAATATGGTATGATAGACCATGCCCTCCTGAAAGGTTGCTGTGAACACCTTCACAAAATTACTTCACCCAGCTAATGACTGAGATGAACCTGGCACACAGGTTATACCATGAAAGATCTGATTAACAGTGTCCCCATTCAGCAGGAAGCAGTTTGGAGAGAAATAACTATGTCCATATACCCAAATATTGTTTATAAATGTTCTTTTACATTTAAAGGGGGATATAATATAGATATGAATAATGTGCATTTGTATGAATTTTAAGGTCAATTTTGTTATATGTATATGTATTTCTGATCTTGATTAAGGTATTGTGATTATGAAGTTCATTTAAAATGTAATGTATATAGGTTGTTAATGAATAATCATCAATAATACTCAAGCTTGTGGTCATGTTAGATTTTCTAGACATGTAGAGATATATTTTAGTTAATAGGCATTCTTCATATCTTTCAAAGATTACAGAATATGGCATTTTAAATGTTTTAATAACTTAGGGTTTTTCATGACAATGAGACATGTCTTCTCCTGGCAGCACCGATCTACTTCAAGAGGAAGATGGGCATCGAAGAGGCTCCTAATGGAGTTTGATAGCCATTTGGGCAAGAAACTGCTCTTGCCTGGACTGTGGCATAAACTGGACATGAAGAACCCACAAAGAGAGGACTGCTAAACTTGCCTAAAGGTGAGATGATCTTTTGGGTTCCTGATTCATGAAAGAGTCTGCGAGACATTCATCAGGACACAGCAAATAGTGACTGAACAGCCTTTGAAATTTCCTGCTTCATGGAAATGTCTGCTGGAAACTATGGGCCTGTAGGCTGAAGATGGATGCCCCAATGGTACAGAGGAACTTTGGGTGACTGTTCAGGTAGCAAGAAGTCTCAGTCATTTCTAGAGTTTTGGAAGTTGCTTATTTCTTGTTTACTTAGGTAATATTGTGTCCTTCTGGAGTCTTTGATGGAGTTGAAGAATAAATAGATAGTTATAGTTTTTTTAGTTATGATAAAAGATAAAGTAGCTATAAATATTGTAACTGTAATTCTTGCTTGATAACTGTTTTGTTATATGTAATGTTACTATGTTAAATTGAAAGCCTTTCTTTTTGTTTAAACAGAAAAAGGGGAACTGATTTAGGTGTGTATTCTATCTATCTGATGATTTCATTTGTTAATTAATAAAGAAAACTGCTTGGCCTGATAGGTTAGAACATAGGTGGGTGG
This sequence comes from Arvicola amphibius, assembly GCF_903992535.2. Taxonomy (NCBI): domain Eukaryota; kingdom Metazoa; phylum Chordata; class Mammalia; order Rodentia; family Cricetidae; genus Arvicola; species Arvicola amphibius. Next base: position 76,386,378 of record NC_052065.1, on the reverse strand, counting down.
AGTAGACAGAACAGAATGCTGGGAAAAAGGGCAGTTAGGCAGATGCGATGAAGCTCCGGCCCTAGATGGACATATGTTACAATCTTCCTGGTAAGCACACGTGGTGCTACATAGATTATTATATATGGGTTAAAGCAAGATATATGAGAATTAGCTAATAAGGGGCTGAAATTAATGGGCCAGGCAGTGTTTAAAAAAATACAGTTTCCGTGTAATTATTTCGGGGCATAAGCTAGCCAGGCAGCTGGGAGCCATGTAAAAAGCAGGCTGCCTGCAGCTCCTCACTACATGTTATGACTCAAATAGACCTCAACTATATTTACAGGGAACTTAACCAAAACGCAAAAATATACATTTTTCTTAGAAAATTCTCTAAAATTGACAATATATTCCTTCATAAAATTAATTTCAACAGACACAAGAAAATTAAATAACTCACTGCATTCCATCAAATCATTATGGATTACAATTTGATTTTAAAAACAACAGAAAAACATAACAACTCTTTTAAGACTAAAATCTGTGTACTGAATTACTACTCTGTTAAGGAAAAAATAAGAAATGAAATAAAAGACATCCTAGGATTCAATGAAAATGAAGATACAACATATCCAAAGTTATGGGACAAAATGAAAACTATGTTGAGAGGCAAGTTCAAAGCACTAAGTATATGCATGATGAAATTAGAGAATTCTCATACCAAAGACTTTACGTCCTGATGAGGAGCAGAAGGAGGGAGAACATGAGAAAGAAAGTCAGGACCGTGAGGGGTGCGTTCACCCATGGAGACGGTGGGACAGAACTAATGGGAGATCACCAATTCCAGTTGGAATGGGACTGATGGAACTTGCGACCAAACTGGACTCTCTGAATGTGGCCGAAGGTGGAGGCTGACTGAGAAGCCAATGACAATGGCACTGGGCTTTGATTCTTCTGCATGGGTGGGCTCTGCAGGAGCCTTGTCAGCTTGGCTGATCACCTTCCTGGACCTGGGGGGAGTTGGGAGGACCTTGGACTTAACATAGAGTAGGGAAATCTGATGGCTTCTTGGCCTGGAGAGGGAGGGAAGGGAAGGGGGAGGCGGAGGGGAGGAGATGGAAATTTTTAAATAAAAAAAATAAACCATGAGAATAAAAAGCTCTAGAAGAAAATTAAGTAAACACAGCCAAGCAGAGTTTAAGGCAAGAAATAATCAAACTCAGGGATGAAATCAATAAAATAGAATCAGAGGAAACAATACAAAAAAGAATCAATGAAGCAAAGAGTTGGTTGGTTCTTTGAGAAAATAAAAAAAAAGATAGACAAACATTTACTCAAACTAAGCAAAATGCAGAGAGCTATGTACCACTAGCAAAATCAGAAGTGAAAAGGAGTATATCAAACAACAGACACCAAGGAAATCCAAAAAATCATTAAGTCATACTTTGAAAAGATGTACTCCTCAAAATTGTATAGTCTAAAAGAAATACATAATTTTCTTGCTAGATAGTACTTTCCAAAGTTAAACTAAGTTGAAATAAACAAGTTCTATAGTTCCAAACCTCCCAAGGAAATAGTTTTAGTCATTAAATATCTCCTAACCAAAAAAGCCCAGAAGCAGATGTTTTAGTACAGAATTCTAACAGACTTTCAAATAAGACATAATACCAATACTCCTCAAATTATTTCACAAAATAGAAATTGAAGAAACCTTGACAAATTCATTTTATAAGGCAACACTAACCCTGATAACCAAACCACACAAAAACTCAATGAGAAAAATTATGGACCAATTTCCTTTATGGACATAGCTGTAAAATATGCAAAATACAATGAATCCAAGAACACATCAAAAAGATCATTCAGTATGATCAAGTTGGTTTCATTAAAAATATTAATGGGTAATCAAACATATGAAATATGAAATGTAATCTACCATATCAATAAACTGAAAGAAAAAACACATAATCATCTCATTAAATATTGAACAAACTTTTTTTATAAATTTGCATGCCAGTTCATGAAAAAAAATCTTGGAAAGATCAGGGATAAAAGAGATATACTTCAACATAATGAAGGTAATATATAGCAGTCCAATAGACAGCATCAAATTTCATGAAGAGAAACATAATGAAATTCCATTAAAATCAGAAAAAAATGACAAGATTATCTATTTTCTTTATATCTATTCAATATAGTTCTTGATGAGTTTTGTTTGTTTTTCTACTTATTTATATTTTTTATTTGTGTCTTTCACATCATTAATCTCCAACCCATTTATTTTCCCATCACATTGTATCTACCCTATGCCCTTGCAAGCTGTCCCTCAATGTAAAATTAAATAAAATTTAACAGAAAAAAAAGAGAGAGAAAGAAAAAAAAACAATTTCATCATGGAAGCTGTAGTGTGTCACAGTGAGTTTCTTTATTAATTATCCAATGAAATCATCAGGTAGAAGACACACCTACATCATTTCCCCTTTTTCTGTTTAAACAAAAAAGAAAAGCTTTCACTTTAACATAGTAAAATTACATATAACAAAACAGTTATCATGCAAAAATTACAGTTACAATATTTATATCTACTTTATCTTTTATCATAACAAAGGAAAACAACTATAACTATCTATTCTTCAGCTCCATCAAAGACTCCAGAAGAACACAATATTACCTAAGTAAATAAGAAATATGCAATTTCCATATAACTCTAGAAATGATAGAGACATCTCGCTGCCTGGACAGTCACCCAAAGTTCTTTTGTATTGTTGGGGCATCTATCTTCAGCCTATAGGCCCACAGTATGCAGCAGAGTTTCCCATGAAGCAGGAAATTTCAAAGACAGTTCAGTTCATGCACTAACCCTTTTATCCATCTGTCTTTAAGATGTTCATTGCTGAGAGCCATTGATCTGGTTCAAGGACTCTGGTTTCTGCCATACTACCAATGATGCATCCTCACTGGAATTACTCTTGATTATCTGTTGTTACCCTGTCCTGTAGAAATTCTGCAGTTTAGGTCTTTTGGACCAAACTTTTCATGTGTACCATAAGATCATAGTTGGGTTGTATGTTAGTGTGGTCCAAGACATAACCTTGTTTCTGGGTTTGGGTATTTGCAAGATTGGGAAGCCTGCCAGATACCCTTTGTCCTCACCCCCAGGATGAATTATCCTCTATTATCCTGGTGAGTTCAAAATTTGCAGTGATGAATAAGGGATAGGGCCAGTTCTTCTGCTTTTGTGTCCTCAGAGTTAGATCTCCAACACTTACACCCTCAGGGTCACCTTCACTATGTTGCTCAGGTGTGGTATAAGGTCCACTCTCCAAAGAGCTATGGCTGGTGAAGCACAAAACCAGTTCTCCCACTCATGATCTCAGGGCCAATTCTCCCACCTACCTCAGGTTTTGATGTGGGAGAGGGCATCATTCCCCTTCTCATGATGTTATAGGGCAGAAGAATAATGGGGACAGCTCTTCCATGAACACAACTTCAGGTTGCCTTACTTACATTTCCATCAATGGGATTGGCCCCATGTGCTGTGCCCTCAAGGTGCAGGGCCTACTCTCCCAAGTGTTGGAGATGGTAGCAGGCAGTAGCACCTCTACAAACCTTATGACCAGCTCTATCATCTGTCTCAGACATTGTTTGGTAGGAGGGAAATTATTTCTCTTCTACCCATAGTGCCACATGACGAAAGAGTTATGGGGCAATCTCTCCCATGTCGAAAACTTCAGGGCTGGGTCACTCACATCTCTGTTGTCTTTATTGTGCTACCCAGGTAAGGTGCAGGGCAAGCTTTCCTTAGTATTTCAGGTGTAACTCTAACCAAGCAAGAGAATGAGCTATATGACTAGAAGTTAAATTCTTTGAAGAAGGAAATTGAATAAGATATCAAGATAGAAACACCTCTAATGCTCATAAATCAGGAGGATTAAAATAATATTCTGGACCATCTTACAAAACAAATCCATAGATTCAATGCAATACCCAATTTTCATTATATTTTTTTACTTACCTTGAAAGAATAATACTCAACTTCATAAGGAAAAACAAAAGGTGCAGAATAGTTAAAGCAATCCTGTACAGTAAAATAACTTTTTGATGTATCCCCATTCTTGATTTCAAGATTTACAATAGAGCAGTAGTAATAAATAACACATGGTATTGACATAAATGTAGACAGTTTGAGCAATATAATCAAGATGTAAATCTGCAGACTTAGACACTTGATTGTTGAAAAAGAAGCCAAAATCATAAAATGAAAAAAAAAAAAAACATAGCATCTTCAATAAGTGGTACTGGATATCTGCATATAGAAGAATACATACTGATCCATATCTATCACCCTGCATAAAACTCAAGTCCAAGTGGTTCAAAGACTTCAACATAAAACCAGATTTTCTTAACCTGTTAAAGTAGAAAGAGGAACCGCCTTAAACTCACTGATACAGGAGAATTTTTTCCTAAATAAAGCATCATTTGAAAAGAACACTGCTTGAATAGAACACTAATTAACAAATGGAACCTCATAAAACTGAAACACTTCTGTAAGGCAAGGGACACTGTCAACAGGACATAAGAGCAGCCCATAAAATGGGAAAAGATTTTCTCCAAATCCATATCTGACAGAGGGTTGATATACAAAGTATATAAATAACTCAAGAACCTGGACATAAATGAACTAAATAATCTGATTAAAATGGGTTGTAAATATAAACAGGAAATTCTCAACAGAGAAATCTCAAATAGCCAAGAAATACTTAGAGAAATATTTAACATCCTTAGACAGCATGAAAATTAAATCATTATTTCTTTAAGGTTCAACTGGTCACCTGATAGAATGACTAATATAAAAAACACAAGTGGCATCTCATTCTGGAGAAAATATTTAGCAAGCAGATCATCCCTCAATTGCTTAAAGGAGTGCAATCTTGTACTGTCACTTTGGAAATCAATATGGTAGTTCCTCAGGAAATTAGTAATAAATCTACTTCAACTTCCAGCTATGCAACTTTTGGGCATATACCCAAAGTACACTGCACCATACCACAAAGATACTTTCACAATTATTTTTTATATCTCTTTTATTCATTATACCTAGAAACTTGAAATAACCTAGATGTCCCTAACGAAAGAATGAATAAAGATAATGTGGCATATTTACACAATAGTTACTCAGATGTTAAAAACAATGACAGCATGAAATGTGCAAGCAAATGGAAAGAACTAGAGAAAAGATCATCTTCAGTGAGACTCAGAAAGTCACATTTGTTACATTATCACTTATTAATAAATTATCACTTATTAATAAATATTAGCTATAGAGGAAAACCATGCTATAATCCACTGACCCAGGGAAGCTTAGTATCAAGAAAGGCTCAAGTGTGTAGGGTGCATAAATCCCACTGTGAAAGGGAAATGGAATTGACAGTGGCAGTGAATGGGAGGAGAGACCTAGAGTGGGGAGTGAGGAGTAGGAAGGAACAGGTGAGGGGAGTATAGAGTACTGAGAGAGACAATTGGAATCTGGGAATATCCCTGCCATGAGCCAGGAATATGGAGGAATGGGACATCCTAGGAAACTATGAGGATGACCTCTAACTAATATTACTTTAAATAAAAAAATATGGAGCCTAAATCAGTAATATCATGTAACCAGGCATGACTTCCATTGGAGGGAGAGGGACACCACATAAGCCACAAACACTTAAGATTTACAAGTTGTTCTGTGTGCAAAATATTCTGGGGTTAAGATACCACAGAAATTGTGGGGATGGCTATATTTGTTTAACATGGTTGTCATATAAAAATCCAAACAGTAAGAACAGGCTATGTCTCTGACTCTGCTGTCTAGTTTTGTTACCCATTCCTCCTACAGGATTGCCTTATCTTGACTTAATAGAAAAGGAGGTTACTAGTATCATTGCACCTTGATATAATATGGCTGGCTGATGTCCAAGAAATGTCTGTCTACATATGAAGAAAACCAGTGTATGATGAGAGGAAAAAATTGGGGGAGAGAAACTGTGAAGATGGCAGGATGGAGAAACTTTGTTTGGGTAGTGAAAATAAAAATAACTAAATGAATAGCATAATAGTCCTGTTGGGAAGTAATTAAATTATAGTAGTTCTGCCATAGTTGATTAAAATAATTACTCCAGTGGTTAAAACACAAATTTAGCATTTTTGTATTTGTCTCTGTTCTTTCTCCTATGATATTTCTTCCACATATTTTTATTCTCTATTTCTGCCTTCATCTCTACCTTGCTTCTGACAAAGCATGAATGTACTCATCAGGTGTACCCACCACCTTCATAGAGGAGATGAAAGATAAGACAGATTAGGTATTGCTCTGTAGTATTATTTTATTGTTGTATAGAATAATATAAACAAAGCAAAGTTTCTAATCTCTCTGAATCCTTTGATTTTTTTTCCTTCATAGTATATTTTTCTTTCCTAAGTACCTGTTCTCAGAGAAAACCTGCTCTGAGCAGCCCTTCAGGGTTTATGCACTGCTATTATATAGGTGCATTTAGTTATTGTGGTAAATCATAGCAAAATATAGACTTCTATAACCTCTTGATTGAACTTTAACACTTTAGTGGATCTATTGTTCCAGAAATAAGCTATCAAAAGTGTTTATCCACAATGTAGTTTTTTTAATACCTGTAGCTCACTAAATTTTCTAACTGAAGGAATCTGAATTTGATTCACTGAACCTTTTTCCACTGTTGGCTACAATTAGGAGTGGACTGAATTTGTTTCAAAACAATTGCTTCAGTTCAGTAATTAAAGATGTTTTTTTCCTATGGGGATTAAATATTTGCTTGGTAGACGGATCCAGTCACCTTCTCAAATACTTACCTTTCTTTTTTCCTCATTTCTTTTCAATAACATGAGGGAATATTTCTCATATATTATCTATATTCATATGCTAAAATCTAGTATATAAATAATGTATTTGTGTGATGATGTGGGATTTCCCTATGTATGTTGTAATTCCAATTGATTAATAAAGATACTGTTTTGGACCCACAGAGAAATGACAGCTGAACTTGCCTAAAGATGAGACATTCCATTGGGGTCCCTGCTTCATGAAAGAATCTGCCAGACATTATGCAGGACACAGAAGAAAATGACTGACAAACTGCCAATATAGTTGGAACAATATTTGAAATTTCCTGCCTCAGGGAAAATACTGCCAGATCCTATTGGCTGAAGATGTATGACTTCAACATGACAGAACAGCTCTGTGTGTCCAGGTAGAGAGATGTCTCTGTCAATTCAAGAGTTCTAGAAGTTGCTTACAATGTATTTCTTACTGGTCTGTCGTGGCTCACACCTTTAATCCCAGCACTTGGCACAAGCAGGTGGATCTTTGAGTTCAAGGCCAGACTGGTCTACAACAGCTAGTTCCAGGACAGGCTCCAAGGCTACAAAGAAACCCTCTCTCGAAAAAAAAAAATCACTTCCTGTTTACTTAGGTAATACTAAACCCTTCTGAGGTCTTTGATCGAGTTGAAGAACAGTTATAGTTTCCTTAATTATGATAAAATATAAAGTAGATATAAATATAGTAAATGTAATTTTTACTTGATACATATTTTGTTATATGTAATTTTTCTGTGTTAAAGTTAAAACTTTCCTTTTATTTAAAGAGAAAATGGGAGGTGATGTAGGACTCCCCTCTGTATGCTATGATTACTATTGATTGATAAAGAAACTGCTTTATATTAGAGCAGGGCAGAACAGACTAAGACTGGAAAAACTAAACTGAATTCTGGGAGAAAGGAGGCAAAGTTGGGAAGAAGTCATGGGCCTACCAGAGGAGAAAGATGTGAGTTTCCAGCCGGAACCTTGTCAGTAGGCTACGAGCCTCATGGTAAAATATAAAATAATAGAAATTGGTTAATTTTAATATGTAAGAGCTTGCTAGGAATACACTAGAGTCATTGGTGAAGTATTGTTTCAAATAATATTGTTTCTTTGCTTTATGTCTAAAAACCACTTATGAGTGAGTATATATTTGTCTTACTGGGTCTGGGTTACCTCACTCAATATGATGTTTTCTACATTCATCCATTTGCCTGCAAATGTCAAGATGTCATTGTTTTTCTTTATTCTGTGTCGTACACAGTTGTGTAAATGTACCACATTTTTCTTATCTATTTTTAAGTTGAGGGGCATTTAGGTTGTTTCCAGGTTCTTGCTATGACAAATAATGCTGCTATGAATATAGTTGAGCACATGTCCTTATGGTATGATTGAGTGTCCTTTGGGTATATACCCAAAAGTGGTATGGCAAATCACAATCCCAGAGAATCTAGAAAACAACAAGGACCATAAGAAATACATACATGGATCTAATCTACAGAAGAAGTATAAAAAGACAAGATATCCTTAGTAATTTAGAGCATGGGGACCATGAGAGAGGGTTGAAGGGCAGAGAAGAAAAAGGGAGGGGAAAACAGAAAAACATATAGCTCAATAAAATCAATAAAATTACTAAAAATAAAAAATAATACAGTTTTTGTGTGATTATTTTGGAAATCTTAATGATGAATGAACAAGCAACCTCCTGTTACAGTGTGAGGATGGTATTAGCCAGTTTTCTGTCAGTGTGACAAATTACTTGAAAAACACAGCAATATGCAACTTGAAATTAGGAACTATTTATTTTGATTTAAAATTTGAAGGTTTTACTCTATAGTTAATAGATGTAATTGTTGTTAGGCCTGTCTAGAGATAGTGCATTATGACAGCAGTACAAAACAGAACATTCTACTTACCTCTAAGTAGAAATTAAAAGGAGATAAGGAAACAAGTCCCAAATATCCACATTTTGGACATTTTGTTCAAGACATAAAATATGTCATTAGTTCTAACTGTGGTGATTTGATTGTGAAATATTTCCCATAATTAGGTAATTTAAATATTCATCTCCAGTTGGTAGTATTGTTTGGGGAAGTTTAGCAGTGTGTCCTTGCTTAAGGCAATATAGATATATTTATCCTACTTCCAGTGTCCTCTTCTGATATATGCTTACAATAAAATGTGTGGTCTCTTAGGTCCCTAATCCGTAAATCATGTTTGAACTTGCTTATTTGTTTCTTTCCATTCCATAATGGATTCTTATCACTCTGGAACAGTAAGTCCATTTACAAACTCTTTTTATTTTATATGTATTCCCTCATCAATAAGATGAATTCTCCCTATAGGCTCATATAATTGAATAAATAGTCATCAAATAATGTCACTATCTAAAAAATAAGGATTAGGGTATTTGCCCTTGTTGAAGTAGGTGTGTCCTTGTTTAAGTTTGTGGGCCACTGAGGGTGAGCAATAAGATTTCAAAAGCCCACACCAGGCTGTTTTTTTTCTTTGCCTCTCCACCTGAAAATCAAAATATTGTGATTTCAATTGCACCTACAGTGCCTACCTGGGTGTTGTAATGGTGCCAATTATAATAATAATGGAATAAATTTATTAAACTGTAAGCAAACTCCAGTTTAATGCTTTTTATGAGTTGTCTTGTTCATGGTTTTTCTTCACAGCAATAGAACAGTAACTAAGAAAGTCATGGTATTTTATTGCAACAATAGAAAATATATAAAATAGATGGTAGTGTTTGGCTGGAAAATTCTATCCCAAGCTCCTCTCTCGGGAGTTGCGTCAGTCCAAATAATGACCACTCTCCAAAAACAAAAAAGCTCAAAACCACTCCCATGGGGTATTTAAACTGCCCCAGAGAACACACAAGTGGTTTTCTGGTCTTCCTTCTCCATCTCCTCTCTGGGGGCTAGAAGGCCACCCAGGCGTGTTAGTATCCATTAAACCTAGGCTTTTTCTAATTCAGTTTGATTTGGTCTGATTTGACCAAATTTTACAACAATATTACATTGTTGGAGAGGTTTATCAGAGTACAAAAACTTTTCATTTGGAGGTCCCACTGAGGGGGCTGTCTTTTTCCACTAACCCAGGGATACCTGTTGGGAAAACAGCCATCTCCCTTGCATCTGTTTCTTTTGGAAAATTTCAAATTCTAACTCATTTCCTTAAAACCCAGGGCCTCATATAATTCAGGTTGTCCTGTTAAAGTCATAGCTGTGCCAGGCACCTGACCTGACCAGGACAAGGACCTGCCTTGTTCCAGGGAGACAAGGACCTGTATTGTCTCTGTGGGGTTCCTTCATCAGGAGATATCCTTTCAAGGAATTCTCACAACCCTCTGTTTTTTAACCCAAAGTCTATCACAGTTGACACATTGCACTAGGCTTTATGGCCCAAGTCCAGTACATGGACTTAAAAGAAAGGAACACTTACAATTTGAGGACTGATTTCCAAATGTCCTTGGACTACCTTTTACAAAAATCCTTTTATATTGGGGCTGACACCATACATTCCTTAATGCTTAAAATTTATTGCCAATCTAAAACAAACAAACCCACCACATGCCCATGGTTTCTGGATGCTGTGCTCCCACTCCCTCTACCCCTCCCCAACTCCCACCCTCACTTCTCTAACTGTTGTTTGTCTCACGCTGGGATTTTCTCTACAACTGATCAGTTTCCCCTGTCTCTCCACTCTGAGTTACATAGTTGTTCTGTCTTTATGTTATGGGCTCCCTTACAGAATCTACTAATCTGGCCCTGAATGGGACCACTTGTGTGCTTGCATGACTTCTGCAGTCTGCATCAGGATTTTAAGTTTGTCAGCCAATACAGGTTCCTAAAAAAGTTTTGTTTGCTTGTCTGTGTAAGTAACATGGCTATAGTATGCTTGATTTGTGTCTGTGTGTGTATATGTGCTTGTTTTAAAATCCATAAAACTTGTAGCTCATAGTTACAACTTCTCTGGAAAAATACAAACATGTAGATAAGTCTCTGTCTTTGGTAAAAGTACCCACATGTGCTAGACTGGCCAAGGAGATATTCTGCTTCCAATATTCTTTAACTTACTAAAATATTCCTTCTAATCTTCTTGCTTCTACTAGCATTGATAAATTGTAACTAATTGGACAAACTATATGTCTAACTTAACTTAAATGTCTATCTTAGATATATCTATCAAGTAATAGTACCCTGTTACATGAGGGCTTGCTTGTTGGGAGTTCTGTCCTGCCCATTACCCATAGCCAGTAAGCCCCAAAGAAAATCACACAGAGGTCTACATAAGTTATAAACTGATTGGCCTAATAGCTCAGGCTTCTTATCAACCCTTATAAGGTATAAAGCCCATTATTCTTATCTGTGTTAGCCAAATGGCTCAGTACCTTTTTCAGCAGGGTAGGTCACATCTTGCTCCTTCGGTGTCTGTATAGGGCAGCAGAAAGAGCTTCCTTCTTCCTAGAATACTCCTGTTCTCATTGCCCCATCTCTACTTCCTGTCTGTTTCTCCCACCTGTACTTCCTGCCAGGCTACTGGCAATCAGCTATTATTTAAAACATAATTGACAGAATACAAAATTGTCCTGCACCAGTACCCTAATTCTCAAGTGCCTTTATAGATCTGAGAGTAGGCATTTAAAAAAGAGCTTCTTATGACAGAGAAACATGCCAGCTTCTGCAGCATCCTATAACTCCTCCAAAAAGATATATGGCTGAAAAGGACCCTCTACCTGGACCCTGTCTTTGGGTATGGCAAAGCCACCCAAACAAAAAAAGAGCTGCCATCCACCTCATCATTTTCCTGGACACTTCACTGGGGGACTGCAGATGGAGCGGCGGGGCTGCATCCTGCCATCCGGCTAGCTTTACACTCAAAATAATTACACAGAAACTGTATTCTTTTAAACACTGCCTGGCCCATTTGTTTCAGTCTCTTATTATCTAATTCTCACATCTTGCTTTAACCCATATTTAGTAATGTGTAGCACCACAAGAGGTGGCTTACCAGGAGAGATCCTAACCTGCATGCATCTCGGATAGGACCGTCATGGCAACTGCCTGAGGCATCTGCCTGACTCTGCTTTCTCTCTCCCACAATTGTGTTCTGTCTACTCCGCCTACCTAATTTTCTGTCCTATTAAAGGGCCAAGGCAGTTTCTTTATTAACCAATGAAAGTAACTTATAGACAGATGAAATGTACAAAAAGCCTGGAAACCAGGCTCGGCAATATTCTTTATGTGGTACTTTTTAGCAGCAGAAAGGAGTCCTAGAATCTTTCCCAAAGTTTCAAATAGACAATGAGGACCGGCTTCCATGGTAGAGAATCCTTTCATGAATGGCCAGAGAGGCCATTGTGTGAGCCTGTATAGTGAAGTTTGGATTCTTTGTAGATGCAAAATATTGGAAATGGCATAGCAATGAGACTTTTATCAAGAAGAATTTCATACAGGGTAAAATCAGTCTGAGAGAGATAATGTAGTAAGCAAAGCTAAAAAGGCAGCTGTTATGGTTTAAATAAAAAAGGCACTATTCCTCAAGTGACTGTAGCGGGCAGTGGGTCCTGAGACCACAGCAGGCCATGCAGACAGCCAGTACAAGGTAGGAAGTAACCAAGTGGCCCATGGGCCATGAGGGCCAGCAAATCCCAGGCAGGAAGCCACATGGTGGGTGAAAGACCTTGGTGCAGCAGCCAGTCCTGTGAGGAGCTGAAGCCCTGGTGGGTGAGTTACAGACACATAGAAATGCCATGAGTTCACACCACAGGTCTCTGAAGGCAGCTGGTCCCTGGCAGGGAGCCACTATGTGGATGACAGACACATGGATAGGCATGCCATGCAGATTGAGGTTGGACATTTATTTAATGGGTTATGGAAAGGAAGGGGAGAAGGTGGAAGGAGAGAGAGAGAGAGAGAGAGAGAGAGAGAGAGAGAGAGAGAGAGAGTAGAAGAGCCAGGGCAGAAGCTACAGAAAGGGAATAGAGATAAGGCCAAAGCTAGAAGGAAGATCTGCCCACCTCAATGGTGAACAGACTGGGTGGGGCTTGGCTTTTAAAGGGAGAGGACAGACTACTACATTCCCATCACTTTTTATAATAAAAAGACAGGAGGTTAGGAATAACAGGTTAAAGGAATTTGGGTGGTGGATTCTCAAGTATGCTTTCTGCTTATTTGTGGTCATTGTTTTTAGGGGGAACCTGAGAAAGCTGCAAACTTGGTCACCCGAAGTGGCTCTCAGCTAAGATGGTGAAGAAGTCACCTGACCTCAGTTAAGATGGCAGCAGTCACATGTTATATGGAAAAGCAATGATTTTTGAGCTGCAGAGTTTTAAAAAAACATAATAATAATAATAGAGATGTAGAGAAATGATCCTCCCTGTTGCTGAGCCAACATGCCACGAACTGCTGTGGGAAACAAAGGCTGGAATTGAAAACAACTGCCTCATGGATCTGTCCAATCTTGTTGGCTGTGGTGCAGGGGTAGTTTGAGGAAAAGTGGATCTGGTGGGATACCAGTGGATTGAGAATTTATACCATAGCTGAAAATGTGAAAACCCATGAAAATGGCAGTGAACACCCCAAGGCTGTAGAAGAGGGTCATCTATCTACAGTTATGGTGTTAAAGCCTGACTGGCTTTGGACCAGGTGACTCAGAGGCCAGAGAGTCTTGAGGCCACTCTGAGTGATCTCTCGTGATGGGGACCACAGATGAGTGGTCCAAAAGAAAAGAAAAGAAAAGAAAAGAAAAGAAAAGAAAAGAAAGAAAAGAAAAGAAAAGAAAAGAAAAGAAAAGAAAAGAAAAAGAAAGGAGAAAGAAAAATCCATAGGGCCATGGACCTTCAGTCAAATGCACCACACAGTATGTGCAGTGCTAGTGCAGGAGGACTGATCCCAGGTTGTCTGGTCATGTTTTTAGTTATGGAAATTGGGGAAGGGCTCAACCATAGAAATGAAGGCTATGGTTGGTGGCTGAAAAGAGAAAATTCACCACCAAAGCTTCTGGTGTGTATAGAGGTTGGTATTCAGGTAGATGGAACCCGTGGTTGTTGTGGAAAAAATGCCCAGTTCTGGATTCTAACCTCAGGAGAGGGGCAGGAGAGCCTCCTGAGTCTCAAGCACCAAAGTTATGGTTTAAGTACAATGCTGCGGAGCCCTAAGGGGTGCAGGGGGCAGTGGGTACCAATACCATGGTGAATCATGAAGTCAGCCAGTCCCAGGAAGGGAGTCCCTGAGTGGCCCACAAACCATGAGAGCCAGTGGGTCCCAGGCAGGGAGTTATGTGGTTTGTGAGAGTTATGTGGTTAGTGGGGCAGCCAGTCCCATGAGGATCCATAACCCCTTTGGGTAAGGGACAGATGGATACACACACCACAAGACCACATTGTAGGTCTCCAAAGGCAGCTGGTCCCAGGCAGAGAGCCACATGGCAGGCAAGACATAGAGGTATGGATAGACACAGCATGCAGAGTATGGTTGGATATTTAATTAGTGGGTTATGGAATGGAAGGGGAGAGAGGGTATGTAAAGAAGGGGAAAGGCAAAGAGAGAGAGGGGGGCGGAAAAGGGAGTGAGAGGAGGGGAGCCACAGTAGCAGCTACCACTTTGGGGGAAAGAAAGAGAGCTTAGACTGGAAGCAGAAGGAAGATCTGCCTGCCTTGGCAGTGAAGGGGGAAGGAATGAGTGGGGATTGTCTCTTAAAGGGACAGGACAGACCATTACACTGTTCTTTTGCAGATTATCAGTGAGAATGGCAAGTGATAAGAAAGCAGAAACAAATGGAAAATTTAAAACATAGTATGGAGAAGACTGAAACTTTAAAGTTTTGGAGAAAGAACAAGCAAAGAAATGACCAATGGTTGTTGAAGACATTAGCACCATTATGGAGAAAACTCAACCGTATTGGGAAATACTATCATGCAAACACACATCATTTTGCAGACACTCAGATTTTTAATACTATGGTGTTTTCATTAGGGTTTCTAATGCTATGATGAAACACACCGTGACCAAAAAGCAAGTTGGTGAAGAAATGTTTATTAGGCTTACCCTTTAGCATTACTCTTCAAGTTAAAACAGGAACTGAAACACAATAGTATCCCAGAGGAAGGAGCTGATGTTGAGGCCATGGTAGGAAAATTCTTACTGACTTATTTGCCCTGGTCAACTCAGCCCACCTTCCTGTAGAACCCAGGACAACATGCCCAGAGATGGCACCACCCACCATAGGTTGGGCCTTCCAAAAGTGGCCACTAAATGAGAAAAATATTTTACAGCTGGATCTCGGGGAAGCATTTTTTCAAGTGAGACTCCTTTGTCTCTGATGGCTTTAGCTTGCTTGTGTCAAGTTGACACACAAAATCAGGCACACATATGCAATAATCTGAAAGAATAACTGAGAATGCTGCTAAATGTGTTGCCTATTCATAAACAACTTTCTAGGTGAGTGTATTCCAAATTTTTAATGACTACTTACCAAAATTTCTATAGTTATTGGCAAAAGAGCCCAGATAACAGTCTGTACTTTCACCTGGCAACAAAATATAGCAGCAGCATCAACATGGTTGTAGTTTTCCAGGACCGAACAATGTAAGGGTTTATGTAGCCACAGTACTTTTCACCTAACTTGCAGAAAACTGCTGAATTCAGTCAATGCATTGCAGGGTCATATTTCTTGCAAGGAAGCTATGCAAAGGTTTTCAAGAGGTTATAAGTTTAAGTCATAAATTATAATAGAGTTCTGAGAATGTTGGAGATAGTAGCACTATCCTAGGCAGGCCAATTGGCCAATTAAAGTTAGACAGGTAAGCTAGAGGATTTTGAAATCCAAATGTCAATTAGAGAACCAGGTTTTAGTGTTTGGTCTGCTGGTTTTATGTTTTGCTTTGACCTAATATTTTGTGATCCAATGGTCCATTCCTCACCTTCAGAATGAAAATATTTGCCAAAAAGCATTCCTCATGTACTTTGCATATAAACTGGTTTGCTATTTAATATGAGTTCATATTAGAATTTGTCTTTAAGTGTTCTTCAGAGGAGATTTTATAAGTATTTATAAAGAAGAGAGTTTGGAAAGATTATGGGAAAGTTTGAAATTAGACAGAATAGCCGGGCGGTGGTGACGCACGCCTTTAATCCCAGCACTCGGGAGGCAGAGGCAGGCGGATCTCTGAGTTCGAGGCCAGTCTGGTCTACAAGAGATAGCTCCAGGACAGGCTCTAAAAACTATAGGGAAACCCTGTCTCGAAAAACCAAAAAAAAAAAAAAAAAGAAATTAGACAGAATATATAATGCGTTAAAAGTGACCATGTTACCATGAAAACCAAGAGGAGAATGTTAAGTTTTAATGTCACATGAAAACAGTTCAGTGTGTAGAGAGTGCGGAATTTTGGAACCCTCAGTTCTGAATGGGATATTTTCACCAATTTTCTCTCCTCAGGGCACAGTTGACCCCTGCAGGAAAAAAAAAGGTATAAAGATTTTGAGAAGCAGAGGAGATCAAAAACACCAAGGAAGGAATGCCTCTTAAATACGGTAGGACTTACACACACATAAATGTACAGAGACTATAACAGTGTCTACAGGAACTGCTCAGATTCCAGCTAGACAGAACTAAGAAAGGCATTTGAGAGAAACCTACTCTTCAAACCAAAAATCTATCTCAAAACAACAACCTCGAATGAAAAAAAAATTACTGGGTATATTAAATAAATTTAAGAATGGACCTCATGTACAGTAGTAGAAGGAAAACAAAAAATAAAATAAAATCAACGGTGTTTGGTGTTTTATTGATTTCATTTTTTGTTTCATATTGATTTATTTGAACATTTTAAAATCATTTTTTGTTTATATACAATGGTTTCCAACTTTGTGTTTTATAGGTTTTATTTTTTGCATGAATATATGTTTGTGTGTTTCTGTTTTGTTTTGTTTGGTATTGTTTAGATATTTAAATTATTGTTTGTTTTTTATTGGCTGTTTAATTTCAAAATACACAGAGTAAGGAAGCTTGGAGTTTTATGAGTGGCAAGGGGAAGACAATATATTAGAAAATGGGAGAGTAGTAAGAATGATCAGAATATATTTTATAAATTTTTAATAAAAAAGACACATGCTTAACTTGACAAGTACTAAGCCTGTATTGTGTAATTTCAATTGCTAATGTCTTGTGTTATGATATTGGAAATTAATGAAATGCATATTTTGTATGAATATATGAAGTTATTTCTAGAGAGGTTTAATCTTAGAGTGAATACCTATTATTGCCACCCTCCTATAAGATTAATAAATGGAATGGCAGGAGAAAGTCTTCTACATTTTGACATTCCTTTCTCTGCTTTGTTGTCTGATATTGTGAAAAGTCTCAGCAATATCATTCCACAGCTATGGGCTAGACAATGTCTCCCTCAGTATAGAATACTGTAACATTAAACTGTTGATCAAAAAAATTACTTCCCGCCGGGCGGTGGTGGCGCATGCCTTTAATCCCAGCACTCGGGAGGCAGAGGCAGGCGGATCTCTGTGAGTTCAAGACCAGCCTGGTCTACAAGAGCTAGCTCCAGGACAGGCTCTAAAGCTGCAGAGAAACCCTGTCTTGAAAAACCAAAAAAAAAAAAAAATTACTTCCCATAAATTACTACCTGTCAAGTGTTTGTTCATAAGAACAGAATTATTTTAGTACAAGAAAAAGGGAAAAGACAGAAATGGAAATACAACACACAAGAGAAACTTTAAAAGGGAAATAAAATAAAAATGAATATTATATTCAGAATATAGAGTATTTCCCTTCTAAGCACACTGTGTAACATCAACAGCATGCTTCTAGAATCATAAGAAACAGAAAACGAAATAGAAACATGTAGTTTAGAGAACATGAAGCAGGAAAACAGCAAAAAAATATAAATATTGAAATAAAGATACAATTACTTATCCACATGTACTTATGAAGTTTGAATTAGTTGTTTTTCTGTTGCTCTGATAAAATATTATGATCAAAAGCAATTTATGGATGAATTTATTTTTGGTAATGGTTCCAAAGCAGAAGAGTCTGTCATGGTAGGTGATTCATGGTACTCAACAACTTGCATGGAAGCAGGAACCAGAAGAAGAGTGACCAAAATACAAACATGAAACACAAAGAGAGAGAGAGAGAGAGAGAGAGAGAGAGAGAGAGACAGAGAGACAGAGAGACAGAGACAGAGACAGACAGAGAGAGACAGAGACAGAGACAGACAGATACAGAGAGACACAGATTTGGGCTGAAGCTAGAAAATCTCAGTGCCCTTTCCTGCTCTCATACTTCCTTTAACAAAACTGCAATACATAAAAGTTTCACAATGTTCCCAGCCAGCGTAAGTGCTCAAAGACATGTGTGTTTTAGTAGACATTTCTCACTAAAACCACTGCAGTAGTGAAATTCAAATGAATAAATAATAAGATATTTCAAAATAAATTTAAGCAACTTTACTATTGAAAGAATTGGAATAAATTGGTTATATCTATTAATAAATTATTCAAACAAAAATTATTTCATATTTAGATATAAATATTCTAAATAGTTTATATGCAGTGAAAATTTACATCATATGTGAAGTAGATGTGGTTGATAAAACAATAAATTGAAACTTTCCATCCAAAATATTTAGAGTAGCCATTTACATATGTAGAAGAAAATAGTACAAATACAAAGAAGAATTGGCAAAGGAGGAATAAGTGAAATCAAATAAAATCTTTTATTTTTGTTACTCACAAAATATCTAAAAGATAAATAATAAGTAACTATAACAATGTATTTATTATATTTACAGTGAGATATATATTATGAAGGAGGTGTCAGCAATGTCACAGACAGATGGAAGAATTGTGATTACTGTTTTTACTAATGGTATTACACCTTAAGAAACCACTAATATTATAATGGTCAACAATTCAGAGAAATAAAATCATAATTGTAAAATGCAGTTAAAATTAGAAAACTATAAGAAAGATAACAAGTAAAATACAAATATCAAAAGTTGAAAAATTGCAAAAGGGTAGTATATTTTATTGTTTACTGCATATCCCAATCTTCAGATATTTTTCCAATGCCCAAACCTAAGTACAAATACAATTGTATATTTTTGTCCTGGTTATATTTTTGGTCACCTTTATCCCACTGTGGGTAGTTCCACCTCTGTGCAATATGGCCTGAAATATATAAAAATAAGCAGCTGAGTTAGTTAGAGAGAGAAACAAGTAAGCAGTGCTCCTCATTTTTTTTGTTTGTTTCAAACTCTAGCCTTGAACTTCTGCTTAGTTTCCCATTATGATGGATTGTAACATTAACATAAAATAAAACATTTCTTCACTGGGTTGATTTTAATCATTATATTTATCACAGTAGCAAAAAGAAAGCTAGAATAATTGTGTTCAGGAATAAATTCTAATCAATATGAATGGTTCCTAACTATCAGATACTTAATGTGATAAAACCTTAAAAAACTTTTCTACTTTCTAAACTGTAAGTTTTTTTAACATTAAATTGGAAATGTCCTTCACTCTAAGATTTCTAACCTTTCCTAGTTAATACTATAGACATTGCCATGCCAAACTTTTCAGTATTTAATTACGACTAATTTTCTTTAATGACAGCTCATAACTTATATTTATCCCTACATTATGGTATTTTTCAAATTTTAAAATTTCTTTCATGGATTTTGAAATTTTGAAAATTATCTATTCACATGATATCTCCATTCATTACATAGCATAGCATGTAAATGGGACACGAGCATTCATGCATCATAGAACTTGATGAGTGCTTAAAGATCCATATGTTATCCTATTCCTCCAAGCTCTTCCCATCCTCCACTTCACACTTTTCTCTCCCCATCCCCCCATCCCCCCATCCCCCCCATCCCACCCCACCCACACGTTCTCATTTTTTGTCCAGCAATCTTGTCTACTTCCAATATCCAGGAGGATAACTATATGTTTTTCTTTGGATTCACCTTCTTATATATCTTCTCTAGGATTTTTTTATGAATTATAGGCTCGATGTCCTTTATTTATGGCTAGAAACCAATTATGAGTGATGGTTGGGATATAGGAAGGGTGAATATGGGAACAAGGAATTATATATCTTAATTAAGGGAGCCATTCTAGGGTTGGCAGAGACTTGACTCTAGAGGGGTTTCCAGGTGTCCAGGAAGACGCCCCCAGCTAGTTCCTTGGACAGCTGAGGAGAGGGTGCCAGAAATGTCCAGATCCTATCGCCATACTGATGAATATCTTGCATATCACCATAGAACCTTCACCTGGCATTGGATGGAGAAAATGACAGAGCCCCACATAGAAGCACCAGATTGAGCTCCCAAGGTCCTGATGAGGAGCAAAAGGAGGGAGATCATGAGCAAGGAAGTCAGGACCATGAGGAGTGCGTTTACCCATTGAGACGGCGGGACAGATCTAACGGGAGACCACCAAGTCCAGTTGGAATGGGACTGATGGAACAGGGGACCAAACCGGACTCTCTGAATGTGGCTGACGTTGGAGCAGGACTGAGAAACCAAGGACAACGGTGATGAGCATGAACTCTACAGCATGGACGGGCTCACTGTGAGCCTTGTCAGTTTGGTTGCTCACCTTCCTGGACTTAGGGGGAGCTGGGAGGACCCTCTACTTAATATTGTGAAGGGAACCCTGATGGCTCTTTGTCTTGGAGAGGGGCAGAGTTGGGGTATGGGTGGAAGGGAGGGGAGGGGAGGGGGAGGAGGAGGGCAGAAGATGGAAATCTTTAATAAAAAAAAATGAGAAAAAAAATTCAGTTAAAATTGAATTTTTAATTTTAAATTCATAATACAGAGAATTCTCAAAAGAAGAATCTCAAATGGCTGATAAACAATTAAATATTCAACATCCCTGGGACCCATTTTAGAAGCAAATAACTGACAAGAGGGAAGCTATGTAATATTTAATTCTTACTAAATCAAAAGAAATTACGGAATGTATCTTAGTTACCATTCTATTGTTGTAAAGAAACACCATGTCCAAAGCAACTCTAATGAAAGAAAGCTTTTAACTGGGATGCTGTTTTTGATTGTTAGTCAAAGGTCAGAATGGTGGGAAACAGGCATGTTGCTGGAGCAGTAGCTGAGAGTTTTTTATCTTGATCTTCTGGCAGCAGATAGAGAGAAAACACACAAGAGGGTTTTTAAACCCTCAAAACATCCCCAGAGAACAAGCCTCTTCCAACAAGGACACACCTACTTTAACAAGGACACACCTCCTATTTTTTTTATAAACATTTTGCCAACTGAAAAATAAGCTTGCTAGTAAGGGAGCCTATAGGAGATTTTCTGATTCAAAAATTCACACTATGTTCCCTGGATCATGCAGGCTTATAAGATACCAAATGCATTTAGTCAAATATCAGAAATCCCCCTAGTCCTTCATTCTCAACATTGTTCAAAATTCAAAGTCTCTTTTAACTCTCAAGAAAATCTCTTAACAATAACCCCCATAAATTCAAAATTAAAAATCAGATCAAATGTTTCCAATATACAGTGACACCGAATATACCTTCTAAATGGAAGAAAAAGACATAATAAATATTATGCCAACACAAAACTGAAAACCAGGAGGTAAAAATCTAAATTCTACATTTTCATCTTTTTGACAACACTTTCTTTAGATCTACAACTCTTTTCAAATTTGAGTGCATCTTGGGCTTTTTCCACACTGTACACAGCTCTCATTGGTAAGTATCCCATGACTGTGGCAATTCTAACATCTGATGAATTCCTGTGCATACAGTTATCATCACCAGAGCTATAAACAGTGACCATTATTGGCCTCCAAATAGTGACTCTTTGAAACATTCCTGCCCTCAGTGGTTTTCTTTACCCTGAAGGGAGATTCCTCAACCCTGTACCTGTATTTGTCTTGACACTAAAACCAGAAAACTATGTCTGGACCCACCATCTAATAACTTGCTGGGACTAAAATGCTTACTGGGACTAAAACCTGGTGACTTTAGTGACTTGTATTTACATAAACTTTCCTTTTTTGATGGTTTCCTATGCTGCTTAAGCTTTCTTTTAGTTATTTTCTACAGGATTCAGGATTTGATGAGAAGTGTCTCACCCTGAAGATAACTTCTTCTTATTTCATTTTGTGTCAGGATTTCCTTTAAGTGTTCTCCTTAAGAACAGGAATTTGTTTCCATATATTATTTGCTCGTGATTTTTCCCCACAAACTGTGCATTTTGTATTTCTCTTTTCCCCACTTGCTCCTTTTCATCACACATATATATCTATATACACACACACATATATACATATATATGCATACACACACACACACACACACACACACATATATATATATATATATATATATATATAGTCACTAATAGCCATGTGACACAGTTAATACATACTAGGCTGTCTCTAAAACATCTCTGGTAAACACATTAACCAAAATACTAAAATTTAGTGTGAGGCAGATTTTTAGGACAAGAATAAAATCAGGAACATTCTTTCCCAAAAACCACAAGAATCATCTCAACTCCAGATGCTCATATGATCCACCACTAAAAATTTCCTAGCAGGGCCTGCATTGTCCCTCAGCACTATTGTCTTCCATTCTTGTAATAGATTGTCCCATTAAAATACTGGTTGCAACAATAAATTCTTTTTCTAATCAAAATCCCAATATCTTGTTTGTTCCTTAAGGCAGTATGATCAAGCCTGTCATGACAATATTCTAATCCCTGGGACCAATTTGTTGTAATCACTGTTATGTTGCTGTGAGGAGACATCCTGACCACAGCCATTCTTTTAATGAAAAGTATTTAACTGGTAAGAGGCCTGTTTTCAGTGTTAGAGGATTAGCCCATTGACAACATGGCAGGAAGCAGACAGTTAAGTTCTTGTGCAGTAAAATAGTTTTATATCTTGATCTACAGCAGAGGAACACAGAAGTCAGAGAGTGAGAAAGTTACAGCAGAGAGAGTGAGAAAGAGAGAGAGTCAGAGAGAGAGAGAAGAGAGAGAGACAGAGAGAGAGAGAGATTGTGCATAGCATGAACTTTTAAAACTTCAAAGCCTTCCCTAGTAATATACCTCCTCTAATAAGGCCACACACTTCATTTCTTTTTAAATTTTCCACTAACGGGGGAAGAGCTATTGAAATATAAGAGCTTATGGAGCATATTCCCATGCAAACAACCAAAGAATTTCTGAGTCATTAAAAATATTAAATGTGAAGTTTAAAATTTAGAAGGTAATTGACTGCATAAAAGTACATTGCTGATTTCCTATGTCTTATTTTAATTTTTTTTATGTTTAGAATCATGTTCCATGGTACACATGTGGAAATCAGAGGACAACGTGTATGAGTTCTCTATTTGAGATTTTATCTCTGAAATATCCATTTATGAGGAATACTGTGACTGCTAAATAAAAAAATGTCTAGATTATTTACAGGAAATATTTTTTCAAAATATATATCCTATTCTTATGGATGTACTTGAATAATATTCTATTTCCAGTTGTTTATAAGTAGAAATCTTCATGAAAAAACAAATATGTTTATAAAAACACAATATTTAAATAAAATCAAATAACTAGTACATATTTTAATTTGAACATTTGAGAAGAATGAGCTATGAAGAACTTGATAAGACTGCTAAGTCATAAATTCTGTCCATAGGCTTTTGCTAGCTATATTTAAGATGAAAAAACAATTATTTTATCTGCCTATTATTCAAATTTCTGTTAGAAACCAGGGTAAATGATAAATTCATTCAGGCTATGTTATTAGCCAACAGTTATAGAGAATTATTAAACAATTACTGTTTGATAAACAGTAAATAATTATTAACATTATAAACCAATATCAAACAAACAAAGAGAAATACAAGAAAATTCTTTACTGATGAAAAAACATTTGTATAAAATAACATGAATGCAGAAGCAAGACTGAGGGAGAAAGCAAACTGGCAAGGGGAGGACACAGAAAGAACGCACCAAAATCTATAACAGAAGGGTTGAATATTCTCAAATTCATGCTATGCTTGAAATAAATTGCCTTTGTAAAACCAATTACTACCTGCAATGATATTCACTAATAAAAATACAAAAAAGAAAGAAATCAAAATTTTGGAGAAATTAAACCCAAGATAGATGGATGTTAATGCAAAGAATAGAAAAAGATTTGATCAAAATATGAAATAAAACCCTAATAAAACCAAAAAATTATAAGATAATTATAGTTATTATGTAAATAATCAGAAGTCATTCTAAGAATGATTATTGTCATGATATACTAGATGAAAGAACTAAGGCAAGACATTTGAGAAAAAGACATTTGCTGTTTACATCTGTATGTTGTAAGAACTGATTTAGAACAAAGCCCATTGAATATTCATTCAGAAATGTGTTTCTTAGTATATATTTTCTTACTTTATTTATAATACCATTACAGTTACGATAAAAGGGACAGAGTCCATACTGAAATTAATTGAATAAATAGATGACCCTATTATCATCTATTGAATAAATAGATGATAAATAGTTTGATGACATAACAAACAGAGCTAAAAAAGAAAAATGATAAATGTGTTCTGAAGTCATTTATCCACAGAATATGATATGCCTAATGTTTATCTACTTAATAAATATCAAAAACATTCTTTGTCCTTTCCCTGACTCCTAAGTTGATGGCCTGAATTTATTTCTCACAGTCAAAGGGCTTTTTATGATCTCAGAAATGATTCCTCTACATTACTTTATGCCATCCAGATGAGAATTCCTGCATTTTTACCTTTATATTACTTGATATAAACATCATTATTTACCAGCATGGCATGGACCCAACATATTTAGAATATTCCACTTAATTCTAAACTTTTGAAAAAAAATATTATGAGTAATAATTCTATCACTCTCCAAACAGGATGGGGTTGATTAAGCTAAAAAATGGATTTAATTATTAGCCACTCTAATGAATGTTGAGGATAATACAGAAGAATCTCCAATAAAACAAGGAAAGTTTGGAGATTATATTGCATATGTAAATGTTATATATCACATGTTTTTCTTTGTATTTTTTAACTTCTATGGATATAAAGTGAGTTGTTAGATTAAATTTAAATGTGATTTATTAAAAAATTTCCTCAGAGAAGTTTTCAATTTACTATCCTGTTAACTTCTCCCTTTGATTCAAATATATATCAGCTAATGGATAAATTTTAATTGATATAAGCAGTTCTTATAAATGATATATTTGTTGCAAATTGATTAGAAACACCTAAACTGTAAGCTTTGATCTTCTGCCATTTTCACTATATGAATGTTCCAATTCTGTAGTCAAGCTTGTCTTGTATTTGGTGGCAAGAAGTAATGTTCAATGAGTATATGGCTGGTATTGAGGATGACAACATGCAAATAATACTTATCTCCTGTTGTGCGTGGTGTAAAACTTATACTTTCATAATTATATCCTGTTGGTAAAAATACATGATTTTTAATCCTCTATATATTAAATTTCCTAAACTTTTTTAATGTAATTGAGGGATTAAAAAACAAGCTTTAGAAATAAAAAGCATATCACAGAAGAATAATTATTTGTGTATATTTTTCCACTATGATTTTTCAATTACTCCTCTCAGCTGGGACAAATACCATCAAATTGGCTGAGTTCTGATCCAAAAATTAATCCTGTCATAAATATTGCTTATTTTCATTAAAGTCTTAAATTTCTTGCTCTGTCATGGCATAATAAAAATAATCTTGTATTTCATAGAAAATTCCTTTGCTGTCACAGTAAAACCATACTAAAATATCATAATAATAAAACTTATTATTTGAAATTTTTACTGTTTTAGTTAAAGTATCACTCCATGTAATTGTGAGTGTGTGTATGTATGTGTGTGTGTGTGAGAGAGAGAGAGAGAGAGGGAAAGAGAGAGAGAGGGAGAGAGAGAGAGAGAGAGAGAGAGAGAGAGAGAGAGAGAGAGAGAGAGAGAGAGAGAGAAAGTCTTTGAGAAGATACTTGCCTGTATTCACATCAGTACAGGGGCAAGAGAAGAACATCTGATGTCCTGATCTATTGTTCTCAATCTTGAGATACTGTCTCTCACTGAGCATGGAGTTTGTGAGGTTTTGCCTATGTGGCAATTCAGAAATCTCCAGTGATCCTCTAACAGACAAACTAGTCAGAAAAGAAGAAAGACACATCATTGGAATTAATGCAGTAATTAACGAAGCAGACATTTTAATCCTAAATATATATGTCAAACTCAGGAACATCCAATTTCATAAAATGTATGCCACTGGTAAAACATTACCCATTAACCTTAATCCACTAATAAGGTGTGATTTCAAGACTCCATTTGCTTCAGTTAAAAATTCAACTAGACAAAAAGGAAGCAGAAAACCATCAAAATTACATAACATCATACATCTCTTGGACTTAGCAGATATTTACAAAATAGTTTGCCCAAGTTCCACAAATATACATTCTATTTAGCAGGACACTGAAATATTCCTGCAATAGACCATATCCTAGTACACAAATCAAATCCTAACAAGCTCAGAAAGATCATAATTATTCTGTGCATCCTCTATGACCATAAATGAGTAAAATTTAAAATTGACATCTAGTAAGTCTGTAATGCTCAGGTTCATGGAGATTAGTTTTTTTACTGAATGATGAGTAGCAAATAATTTCCTGTAACTAAGCAAAATTCAAATTCAATAAACAAAACCTCTGAGATATATTAAAACCAGTCCTACAAATGAAATATATACCTCTAAGAATGAACTTTAAAGATAATAAATAGCACAAATAAATACCTTATTTATTCTACTGAAAAAAATAGAGAATCAGGAACAAACCAATCCCAAATACAACAGAAGAAAATAAATGGTTAAAAAAAACTAATCTGAAATTATTGTGTGTTAGAGGCTGAGAGTTATAGCAGGTCTAGTGTTAGATCCACAGAAATTGGAGCTATAATATTTTATGACAATCTTGGTATGGGCATCCTGGACACCAAAATAGGAATGGCTGCAAAACAATTATCTAATCATATCAACTGAGGCATGTCTCCAGTGCCTAGTATTACTTTAAAATTTATATGTCAAGAAAGAAAAAAATAAAAAATTAAAGGCTCTCTAACTGATTAATGAAAATTAATACACAACATGCACAAGATTATGATAAATAATTAAAGTGTTACTAAGAGAAAATTCCATATAGCTAAATGCCTACATAAAACAATTGGTAAGATTTCATACTTAAAATTTAACAGCATACTTGAAAGCTCTAGAACAAAAAGAAGTAAACACTGCTAAGAGGAACAAATTACAAGAAATGATCATACTAAGAGCTGAAGACAATAAAATAAAAATAAATAGAAACACTGAATGAATCAATGAAAATTAGTTCTGGGTCTTTGAGGAAATCAACAAGATAGACAAATCCATATTCAAAAAAACTAAAAGAGAAATAGTAACTAAATTGATAAAACAGAAATGAAAAGGTATATATAATAAAAGATACTGGGAAAACACAGAGAGTAAAAAGGAAATACTTTTAGAAAACTGTGCTCAACAAAAATGGAAAATGTAAAGGAACTGGAAAATTTTTAGATAGCACCTGCCAACCTAATAAAGACCAGGTAAGCAAGATTCATAAACCTACACAGACATTATGTCTTAATGAAATATACACAGACATTAAAATTCCTGAGCCAAAATAGCCTCATGGCTGCTAGCTTTAGCATAGAATTCTATGAGGTATTTGAAGAAAGAGTAAATACCAACACATCACAATTTTTTTGTTTTTTACAGAAAATGGTCACAAAAGAAACATGGCTCAATTCATTTTATGAGGTCAGAGTTACACTGACACTCAAACCACAAAGAAGAATGAATAACAAAAGAGAATCCCAAATCCTTTTCCCTCGTGAACACAGATACAAGAATACTTAATGAAATATTTACAAAACAAATCTAAGAACACATTGAAAGATCAATGTCCATAATCAATGAAGTGTACTTGAACATGTGTTTAACATAAAAGATTGGTTTCATATAAAATAAACCAGTGATGGTTTAACATACAAAAATCAGTAAATATAAACAACCTTATACATAATTAGAAAACAAACAGAAACACATGGTTATTTCATTAGAATTTAAAAAGGCTGTGAAAAATTCATTATTCCTACATAAATATTCTGAAGAGATTAGTGATATAGGGAACAAACCTAAACATAGTAAAGTCAATTTACAGCAAGTCTATAGTCAAACACAAATTAAATGGATGGAAAATTAAAGCAATTCCAC
Source organism: Arvicola amphibius (assembly GCF_903992535.2). Lineage (NCBI taxonomy): Eukaryota > Metazoa > Chordata > Mammalia > Rodentia > Cricetidae > Arvicola > Arvicola amphibius. Next base: position 76,358,183 of record NC_052065.1, on the reverse strand, counting down.
TAAAATTCTCAATAAGAAGACAATGTTATTCATTCTCTCTTTAGTTATTCACTACAGTCTTTGGAATTTTACCTAAAGAAAAAGACAACTGAAGGGGATCAGGGGATACAAATTGAAAAGGAAGAAACTCAAGTATTTGCAGATAATATGACACTAAAACATATACAAGGAAACTCCTAGAGATGATAAACACTTCCATCAAAGTGGCTAGATATAATGTAAAAAATAATCCATAGCCTTTCTATAAAAAATTGACAAATGGATCTTAGTAATAAAGAAAATAATACAGTTTGCAATAGCTTCAGTTAACAAAAAAATATCTTGGTATAACTCTAACAGAGCAAGTAAAAGACTTGTATAATTAAAATCTTCAAGTTTTTTGAAGAAACTGAAGATCAGAAGATGGAAAGATATCACATGCTAAACGGCTATCCTATCAAAAGCAATCTACATATTCAATACAATCGTCATCAAAAATCCAACAAAATTCATTTTAGACCTTGGTAGGGCAATTCTCAATTGTATGTGGAAAAACTAAAGACCTACAATAGCTAAAACAATTCTAAACAATCAAGATCAGATGGAGTTCCCACCATTCCTGACTTCAAACTCTACTACAGAGCTATTGAAAATATATTTGCATGTTACTAGCACAATAACAGACACTTTTACAATAATATAGAATTGAAGACCTAAACATAAATTAACATACCTATGGGCACCTGATATTCGATAAGAAATCCTTAAATTCACAAGGAAAAAAATCTTAAAGAAATGGTATTGTTCTAACTGGATGACTGCATGTAACTCAGTGTAAATGATCCATATTTATCAGCCTTCACAAAACTCAAGTCCAAGTGGATCAAAGACCTCAATATAAAATCAGACACATTGAACAAAATTGAATAGAAAGATGGGGAAATCTTTGAATGCATGGTCACAGGAGAAAACATTCTGAACAGAATATAAATAGCACAAACACTAAGATCTAGAATTACTAAATGGAACACTATATAAAACTGAAATACTTCAGTGAGGTAAAGAACACCACCAACTGGACAAACTGACAGCCTACAGAACAGAAAAATATTTTTACTAATTCCATATCTTATAAAGGACTAATATAAAAATATATTTCAAAAACTCAAGAAACTATATTTTAAGAGGACACAGTTTAATAAATGGCATACAGATCTAAACAGAGAACTTTTGATAAAGGATTTCAAAATGGATGGATTGATATTCACCAGAAAAATAAAAATCAAACCTACATAGAGATTTCATCTATCAGAATGGCTTAAGACCAATAACACAAGTGAAAGCTCATGCTGCTGAGGATGTGAAATGGGGGGGGGCACTTCCCCATTGCTGGTGGGAGCGTAAACTTATATTATCCCTTTGAAATCAATATGGAAGTTTTTGAGAAAAATTTAGATCAGCCTACCTCAAGACCCAGCTGTAGCATTCTTGAGCATATAGCCAAAGAACACTCCATCATAAAACATGGGCACTTACTCAATTATTTAAATTGCAGCATTATTCATGTTAGTAAGAATCTTGACATAACCTAGATGTCTCTCAACCAAAGGATAAAATTAAATGTGTTATTTACTTAGCTGTTAAAATAAATGACATGTTAAAATATGCCAACAAATATAATGAACTATTGAAAATATTATCCTGAGTGGGATAGCCTAGACCCAGAGAGACAAATATGGTGTCTATTCAAATATAAATGTATATTAGCTGTTAAGTAAATAATAATAAAGCTAAACTCTAATGGACACATAAAGGTTAGATAAAGATTGATTTAGGGAAGAAGTATGTTGTGGGAGCTCTTTCTGCTTCTTCAGCTAATAGCCACTGAGATACCAGCATATTGGGGCATGGGCTCTCTCTCTTTATAAAAGCAGCAAGTGCCCTCCGCTTGTTCTCTTGCTTCTGGCTCTGCTTCAGGCTCCTTTCCTGATCATGCAGAGGGCTGTTGTTTGGGATGGTGATCTGTAAGTTTTTTCCCCTTTAAATAAATAACAATTCTATTAATCATAATTCCAGACTGATGTGGAAGTATTTGTGACTTAAGCCTTTATAAATTTAAAGTCAGTTTTGTTGTATGTATATGTATTTCTGGTCTTGATTAAGGTATTGTGATTGTGTAGTTCATTTAAAAATGTAATGTATAATTAGGAAATATAGGTTGTTAATGAATAATCACTGATAATAGTCAAGCTTGTCATCTTGTTAGTTAGATTTTCTAGATATATAGAGATATATTTCAGTTAGATAGGCATTCTTCATATCTTTCAAAGACTACAGAATATGGCATTTAAATGTTTTAATAACTTAGGGCTTTTCATGACAATGAGGCATGTCTGCTCCTGGCAGCAACAATCTACTTCAAGAGGAAGATGTGCATTGAAGAGGCTACTTATGGAGTTTGTTAGCCATTTGGGCAAGAAACTGCTCTTGCCTGAACTGTTGCATAAAGGGGACATGAAGAACCCAGAGAGAGTTAACTGCTGAACTTGCCTAAATGTAAAGTGGTCTTTCAGGTTACCTGCTTCATGAAAGAGTCTGTGAGACATTCTGCAGGACACAGAAAAAAGTGACTGAACTGTCTTTGAAATTTTCTGCTTCACAGAAAAGTCTGCTGGATACTATGGGCCTGTAGGCTGAAGATGGATGTCCCAATGGTACAAAAGAACTTTGGGTGACTGTACAGTCAGCAAGATGTCTCTGTCATTTCTAGAGTTTTGGAAGTTGCTTACTTCTTGTTTACTTACTGTAGTCTTTGATGGAGTTGAAGAATAGATAGATAGTTATAGTTATAGGTTTCCTTAGTTATGATAAAAGATAAAATAGATATAAATATTTTGGCTGTAATTCTTGCTTAATTACTGTTTTATTAAATATAATTTTACTACATTAAAGTAGTAAATTTTTGTTTAAACAGGAAAAAGGAAATAATGTAGGAGGACCTTCTGTCTATGTGTTACTTTCATTGGTCAAAAAAAAAAAGAAACTGCCTTGGCCTTTTGATAGGACAGCAGCTTAGATAGCTGGAGTAGACAGAACAGAATGCTGGGAGAAAGAAGGCAGACAGAGAGCCACCATGGAGCCAGCCGCCAGGTCAGACATGCTGAATCTCTCCTGGTAAGCCACAGTCACATGGTGATATATGGATTATTAGATATGTGTTAAAGCAAGATGTGAGAGTTAGCAAATAAGAGGCTAGAACTAATGGGCCAGGCAGCAATTTAATTAATAGAGTCCTCTGTGTGATTATGTCAGGCATAAGCTAGCTGGGCAGGATGGAAAAAGGGGCCCACACTCCTCATTACAACAGAAGTATGGATTTCAGTCTGAATGGAAAACAGCAGATTGTAGTGGTTGACTGGTAGTGGATGGGGATGAATGCAGGAGTGTTCAAGTGTTTTGGGGGATGGACAGAAAGAGTACTGGGAAAGGCAGTTCGAAAAGGTGTTCATTTGTGGGATTGTGTAGAAACTTAATTCAGTGACATCTTCCTGGAATCTATAAGTATGACACTAGTGAAGACTCATAGTAATAAAGGACATACATAACTTCATAACTGGACATCTTCTATAACAAGGCAAATCTTCTAGTGTTTGACAAGGTTGCATTCTGTTTAGCTGTTTGTCAGGGAAGTACCATATAGATCCTTAAAACATCCAAAATCTGATTCTAGGACCAATGGTTGATCCCTTCAAATTGACAGCATAACTCCCATGCCAAAAATGGAAATTCACACAGTTCCTTGAATGTAAAGAGGTCAATCTGGTGACACATGGAGCCTTTACCCCTACAATCAAGATTCTTTATTGGGAGAAGGTACTCTGCAGGCTAATAAAAGAGAAACCTGGTCACCAAACCCAGACACAAAACCTTTAAACTACAATCAGTTCTGCTTTCAAGAGAAGCTTGCATTGTTAATGGTGATGCTAATCTTGTGGGAGGAGCTAATCAATTTCTGGTTTAACTTGAGTCCCACACCACTAGATAGAGCACATTTCCTATACCTGATGGATGGCCAGGGACCAGAAAATAAATAGCATGAAGAACTAGGATAGAACCAAACAAGACTGACGTGGATAGATAGATAAATAGATAGACAGATAGATAGATACATAGATAGATAGATAGATAGATAGATAGATAGACAGACAGACAGACAGACAGACAGACAGACAGATAGATAGATAGATAAAAAGACAGACAGATACTTACCTGCATAATACATACATATATAAACACACAGACTAATAAGAATAATCAATAAAATTATCCCTAACAATAGTCTGCTATACTCATAGATCTATGCCTTGTTAAGTCATCAGAGAGGCTTCTGCTGGCAGCAGAACAGAGCAGATTCAGAGTCTCACAGCTAGGTATTATATAAAGAGAAATTCTAAATTGGAGATCTTCTTTGACTAAGGAGACTTATATGGGCTGATAGAGACTGAAATACCTAGAACAGTCTACATGTGTCTGTACCAGGTCCTCAGTGTGTATGTTGAGAGTACCACAGAAACACTCTCAACAGTGGGAGTTGGTCTATATTCGACTCTTGCCTGCTCTTGGTACTCTTTTCCTCTTACTGGATTGATTTACCCAGCAAAGCTTTTGCCTTCTCTTAATGCATCTTGTTTTGTCTTATTGGGGAGTTGTCCCTTGGAAGTCTACTTTTTTTTATGAAGGGAAATGTAGGAGAGTGGATCATGGGGTGAACAAAGTGGGGAGAAGGAGTAGGCCAGGAAAAATACATGGAAGTAAAACTGTGGTCATGATGAGTGCTGAGAGAAGAATCTATTTTCAATAAAGATATTAAATGAAAAAACAAAAAACAAATAAATTCTCAAAATAAGGAACATGTACTGATTATTTCTACCAAGAACTCATAATCAACATGGAACTCTCAAAGTAAATATAATCAAATTAAACCAAAAAAAATCAAACAACATAGATAAGTACAATGCAATTTAAATTACATATGTAATATACCATACAAACAATGTAAATGAAAAAATCACTTGTAAAATCAGATTAAGACTAGAAGAAGGTGGCATGCCTTCAGGAGTAAAAATTTGTAAAAGCTAAACTGAACAGAAAATGTGATTACTTTAGTAAGAGAGCTCCGAACACTCAAAGTTTAGAACTGTAGTTAATGATGAAGAAAAGGGGGATTTATTTTACCTGAAATCAAAGACATGATGACAATATGACGTAGGAGTGCATATATATATATATATATATATATATATATATGTATATATCTGTTGTTTCATTGGTTAATTAATAAAGAAACTGCTTGGCATGATAGGTCTGAACATAGGTGGGTGGAGTAGCCAAAACAGAATGCTGGGAAGAAGGGAAGTTGATGGAGGAGAGTTATCTGTCTATGTTTCTTTCATTGGTTAATTAATAAAGAAAACTGCCTTGGCCCTTTAAGAACAGAAAATTAGGTAGGCGGAGTAGACAGAACAGAATTGTGGGAACAAGGAAGTAGAGTTGGAGAGACGTTTCAGGCATTCGCCATAGTGAGTCTCCATGCTGCTGCTCTCCGAGATGGACGCAGGTTAAGATCTCTCCTGGTAAGCCACAACTCGTGGTGCTACCCAGATTACTAAATATGGGTTAAAGCAAGATGTGAGAATTAGCCAATAAGAGGCTACAGATAATGGGCCAGGCAGTGTTTTAAAAGAATACAGTTTCCGTGTAATTATTTCAGGTGTAAAGCTAGCCGGCAGCCGGGTGGCAGGACTCAGCCCCGCCGCTTCTCACTACAGATTGGCACTCCAACGTGGTGACTAAATCCACTCAGGTTTTTAACCTGAGAGGGCTTTAAATAAAGGAGAGAGAGTTTAACACAGCTTTCTGCTGTTTGCCTGGACGTGCCGTAGAGAGATTTTCTGTTTCTGCAATAGCAGCAGAGAAAAGCTGAGTCATTTTAAAACGCGGCTTCCTGGTGCTGTGCTGCCAGTGCAAATTCTGGCTATAAACCATTTCAGTGGCTTTTATGGACTGGATGTTTGTGTGTCCGCTTGGGATCGGGGGAAAAAAAGTACTCTGAGACCATGCCGATGGCTCACTGCTCCCTGCCTACACCTGGGCAGATGGCGGAATCAGGCTTAGGCGAGCTGGACAGAATTTGCGGATTCCTGCCGCCATAGAGAGAGAGGTGTTTTCAGACTGCACGGTGCTCTGCGCGTCAGATTTGACTGTAACTTGGATAAAGAGTTTCTGTGCTGCACGCTCAGTATCAAAATTAAACTGCTGAGTGCAGCTCCAATGTGGACTGCTGTGTATCTGTAACTGTGTGCAGCTCAGGGACACCAAATGACTGAGGCAGTAGCAGCTCTGGCTCTGCTCCGCCATGCTGAATTGTGCTGAGCTCAGACAGGTCTATCGCAATTACCATAATAACAGCGCAGTTAAGGTTTAGACTTGGCTGTAAACAGGCAGTACCGTATTACCTCTACCTGGCGCAACTTAAGATTTTAAGAAGTGGTTAACCTTTTAAGAAATGCTCCTGGATAGTAAAAAATTACAGATTCACAATAGAAAAGATTCAGACATAGAAGGCCTTTAAATGGCTCACGTAGGCTTAAAAGAGAGAAAAAGAAAATATAGAGAATAAAGTTAATGCCTTAAAAAAAAAAGAGGTTAAAGTCTTTAAAGAGACAGAGTACAGATAGTTATAGATTAAAAGAAGTAAAGTGATAGAGTAAAAATAAGCCACGTAAAAATGGAAAATTCACAGAGAGTCTGGATTATGTATTTTGTTGTGTTTTCTTTGATTTTTTTGACTGTAAAGGAGCTAAGTACAGAGAGACATTTCATTATATGGGCTGCCAGGCTAGACCAGAATGGACATCTTAACGGTATGACTTCAGGATTTGGATCTAAGAACATGATGCTTTGGAAAAGAGTTTCTTCTTTTGTTTTCACAGAGGACGAGACTCTGTGGATTGCTTCTATCCCAATATGGTATGATAGACCACGCCCTCCTGAAAGGTTGCTGTGAACATCTTCAAAAAATTACTTCACTCAACTGCCAACTGAGAGGAACCTAGCACACAGGTTACACCATGAAAGACCTAAATAACAGCGCCCCCATTCAGCAGGAAGCAGTTTGGAGAGAAATAACTGCGCCCATTTTCCCAAATATTGCTTATAAATGTTCTTTTACATTTAAAGGGGGAGATGATATAGAGATGAATAATTTGCAATGGTATGGATTTTAAGGTCAATTTGTTATATGTATATGTATTTCTGATCTTGATTAAGGTATTGTGATTGTGTAATTCATTTAAAAATGTAATGTATAATTAGGAAATATAGGTTGTTAATGGATAATCATTGATAATAGTTAAGCTTGTAGTTATGTTATTAGATTTTCTAGATATGTAGAGATATATTTCAGTTAGATAGACATTCTTCATATCTTTCAAAGACTGCAGAATATGGCATTTAATGTTTTAATAACTTAGGGTTTTTCATGACAATGAGACACGTCTGCTCCTGGCAGCACCAATCTACTTCAAGAGGAAGATGGGCATCGAAGAGGCTACTTATGGAGTTTGTTAGCCATTTGGGCAAGAAACTGCTCTTGCCTGGACTGTTGCACAAACTGGACACAAGGAACCCACAAAAAGAGGACTGCTAAACTTGCCTAAAGGTGAGATGGTCTCTCAGGGTTCCTGATTCGTGAAAGAGTCTGCGAGACGTTCTGCAGGACACAGCAGAAAGTGACTGAACTGTCTTTGGAATTTTTCTGCTTCATGGAAATGTCTGTTGGATACTGTGGGCCTGAAGCCCGAAGATGGATGCCCCAACGGTACAGAGGAACTTTGGGTGACTGTCCAGGCAGCGAGTTGTCTCTGTCATTTCTAGAGTTTAATAAGTTACTTATTTCTTGTTTACTTAGGTAGCATTATATCCTTCTGGAGTCTTTGATGGAGTTGAAGAATAAATAGATAGTTATAGCTTTCCTTAGTTATGATAAAAGATAAAATAGATTTAAATATTGTAACTGTAATACTTGCTTGATAACTGTTTTGTTATATGTAATTTTGCTATGTTAAAGTTGAAGCCTTTCTTTTTTGTTTAAACAGAAAAAGGGGAAATGATGGAGGAGAGTTATCTGTCTATGTTTCTTTCATTGGTTAATTAATAAAGAAAACTGCCTTGGCCCTTTAAGAACAGAAAATTAGGTAGGCGGAGTAGACAGAACAGAATTGTGGGAACAAGGAAGTAGAGTTGGAGAGACGTTTCAGGCATTCGCCATAGTGAGTCTCCATGCTGCTGCTCTCCGAGATGGACGCAGGTTAAGATCTCTCCTGGTAAGCCACAACTCGTGGTGCTACCCAGATTACTAAATATGGGTTAAAGCAAGATGTGAGAATTAGCCAATAAGAGGCTACAGATAATGGGCCAGGCAGTGTTTTAAAAGAATACAGTTTCCGTGTAATTATTTCGGGTGTAAAGCTAGCCGGCAGCCGGGTGGCGGGACTCAGCCCCGCCGCTTCACACTACAGGAAGTGGGGCAGATGCCTCAAGCAGTCACCATGACTCTCCTCTCTGAGATGGATGCAGTCTAGAATCTTACCGGTAAGCAACCCTTCTTGGTGCTACACAGATTACTAAATATGGGTTAATCAAGATGTGAGAGTTAGCCAGTAAGAGGCTAGAGCTAATGGGCCAAGCAGTGTTTTAAAAAAATACAATTTGTGTGTTGTTATTTCAGGTTTTAAGCTAGCTGTGCGAGAGCCAGGCAGGAAGAAAAGCAGGCCTGCCTGCCTCATCACTACAGAATGGCACCCACGTGGATAATTGAATCCACAGAAAGCTTGGGAAAGAATAGAGTAAAGCATGGCTTCTTGGTGGCAGCAATTTCTCAGGTCTGCTCTGCTTGCTAGAGGCAAGCAAGCGCTCTCATCTAAGAGAGGCTTCCTGACTCAGCTTTAGCTGCAAAACCCTGCAGCTCTCTTTTAAGAGGTCCTGCCCTGAAACACTTAAATGGCATTGATGAAATGAAAGTCAGAAGGTCCTGGGCTGATGTGCTTCAGACAATAAGAGATCAGAAATGCAAACCCAGGCTTCTGTACCAAGCAAAGCTATCAATCACCACTGATGGAGAAAACAAGATATTCCATGAGAAAACCAGATTTAAACAATATGTATCTACAGACTCAGCCCTACAAAAAGTACTAGAAGGAAAATCCCAACACAAGGAAGCTAACTGCATCCAAAAAACCACATGCAACAGACAAGCCCCACCAGCAAAATCCAAAGAAGTGAAACACACAAACACTACTACTGAAAAATAACAAGAATTAACAACCACTGCTCATTAATATCTCTTAATATCAATGGAATCAATTCACCTATAAAAAGAAACAGGCTGAGAGAATGGATATGAAAACAGGATCCAGCCTTCTGCTGTATACAAGAAACACAGCTCATCCTCAAAGACAGATACTACCTAAGAGTAAAGGGTTGACAGAAGGGTTTCCAATGAAATGGACCTAAGAAACAAGCAGATGCAGCAATCCTAATATTTACCAAAAATAGATTTCAAACTAAAATCAATCAGAAGATATGTAAAAAAAATTCTTAATACTCATATTAGGAATAATCCATCAAGATGAAATCTCAGTCCTAAACATCTATTCCCCAATACAAGAACACCCACATACATAGAAGAAATATTACTAAAATTTACATTGCTCAACAAACTCCCCAAACAAATAGATTTCAACACTCCATGCTCTCCAATGGACAGGTCAACCAGACAGAAACTTAACAGAGAAATAAGAGAACTGACAGATGACATGAATCGAATGGACTTAATAGACATCTGTAGAACATTCCACCCAAACACGGAATATACTTTCTTCTCAGCACCTCATTGAACCTTCAATAAAATTGATCACATAATTGGTAACAAAGCAAACATCTACAGATAAAAAAATAATGAAGTAACCCTGTGTTTTATCAGATCACTATGGAGTAAAGTTAGAAATTAATAACGATGCTATTCTCAGAAATCCTACAAACTCATGGAAATTGAACAGTGAACTACTGAACCAACCAGGGGTCAAGAAATAAATAAAGAAATTAAAGACGTCCTAAAATTCAATGAAAATGATAGCACAATGTATCCAAACTTTTGAAATACTATAAAAACACTGGTAAGAGGGAAGTTCATAGCAGTAAGAGCCCTCATAAAGAAATTGAGAAAGCTTACATCAGTGCCTTAACAGCACACCTGAAAGCTCTAGAACAAAAGTAAGAAACACCCAGGAGGAGTAGAAGACAGGAAACGATCAAACTGAGGGTTAAAAATGAACAAAATAGAAACAAAGAAAAGAATACAAATGATCAATGTAACAAAGAGCTTGTTCTTTGAAAAAATCAACAACATAGACAAACCCCTATTCAAAATAGTCAAAAGGCAGAGAGAAAACATCCAAATAAACAAAGTCAGAAAAAGGGGGGATATAACAACCGATATTGAGGAAAATCAGAGATTTAATAAGTCACTAAAAAATGTACTACATAAAATTGGAAAACATAAAAGAAATGGACATTTTTTTTAGATAGATACCATATAACAAAATTAAATCAAGAACAGGTAAACAATTTAGAGAGACCTATTAATTACAAGGAAATAGAAGCTGTCATAAAATCCCACCAATTAAAAATGCCCAGGGATAGATGGTTTAGTGTAGAATTCTACCAGAACTTCCAAAAAGTGCTAATACCTATATTCCTCAATGGTGCAGGAGAATTTTCTGTATTCTGTCAATCATGTTTTAATTAAATGCTGAATGGCCATTAGCTAGGCAGGAAGTATAGGCAGGAAAACCAGACAGGAAGTAGGGGTGGGTGATAAGAACAGGAGTATTCTGGAAAGAAGGGAGCTCTTCCTCCAGTCCTGCCCAGACCACCGAAGAAGCAGGATGTGACCTGCTCCACTGAAAAAGGTACTGAGCCATGTGGCTAACATATATAAGGATAATGGGTTAATATAAGCTACAAGAGCTAATAAGAAGCCTGAGCCAATGGGCCAATCAGTTTATATTTAATGCAGACTCTCTGTGTAATTTTCTTTGGGGGTTACTGTTATGGTAATTGGGCAGGACATAAACCCCAACAAGCAGGTCCTCATGTTACATGTGGGCATATGGACAACTGTATCCACATAAAGCCTGACAGAGCTTGGGAAGTAATTCTAGACAGAAAAGACTAGAGTAAAGCAAGGCTTCTTGGTATCAGCAATTTCTTGGGTCTCTTCTGCTTGCTGGAGGCAAGCTAGCACTCTCATCTAAGAGAGACTTCCTGACTCAGCTTTAGTTGTAAAACCTTACAGCTCTTTTAAAAGGTCCTGTCACAAACACTTAAATGGCGTTGATGAAATGTTGAATGCATGCTTTTTGGTCTTCAGCTGTAGCAGGAAAAAAGCTGTACCATTTTAAAATGCTGGCTTTCTGGGCCATACTGCCAGAGAAAACTCTGACACTTTCAGGCAGGTGGTCCAACTACAGAGCATTTGAGTGTGGTTTGTAAACACACTGCTCCAGCTTGCTTTCTGGCAGGGACCTTGAAATGCCATAGAGTTGTGGCAATAAACATGGCCAGTACCTCAGCCATGAGGCTGAAATCTCAAAAAAGCTAAGAAATAGGCTGGATCCAGCCATCAAAACCATAGCTTTAATCCTCTCCATGTTGCCTAGCAAATTAAAGACTAATGTGGCCAAAAAAGAGAGATATATAGTAAAGATAGATTCAGATAAAAAACCTCTAAATGGCTTACTGTGTTTAAAAATATATGCAGGCTAAAGGATAAAGTCCTTAAAATAAAAAAAGAAAAAGAGTAGCTGAGTGTGGTGGTATACAACCTTAATCCCAATTCCTAGGAGGCAGAGGCAGACAAATCTCTGTGAGTTGAAGGTGTGGGTGAAACATGCCTTTAATCCCAAAGATTAGGAGGCAGAGGCAGACAGATCTCTGTGAATTCAAGGTGTGGTGGTGGACAACTTTAATCCCAGCACTTGGGAGGCAGAGGCAAGTGAATCTCTGTGAGTTCAAGGACAGCCTGGTCCATAGGAGTTCCAGGACAAAAATACACAGAGAACCTGTCTCAAAAAGCCAAAAGTTAATGATGGAGGAGTGTCTATGTGTTACTTTCATTATTAATAAAGATACTGCCTTGGCCCTTTAAGAGACAGAAAATTAGGTAGGCGGAGTAGACAGAACAGAATTGTGGGAACAAGGAAGCAGAGTTGGGGAGACGCTTTAGGCATTCGCCATAGTGAGTCGCCATGATTCTCCTCTCCGAGATGGACACAGGTTAAGATCTCTCCTGGTAAGCCACACCTCGTGGTGCTACACGGATTACTAAATATGGGTTAAAGGAAGATGTGAGAATTAACCAATGAGAGGCTACAGATAATGGGCCAGGCAGTGTTTAAAAGAATACAGTTTCTGTGTAATTATTTCGGGTGTAAATCTAGCCGGTGGCCGGGTGGCAGGACACAGCCCCGCCGCTTCCTACTACAAGTTAAAATAAAAGTAAAAGAAATAGAGTTTAAAATAAAGCCACATAAAGATGAAAAATACATAGAGAATCTTGATACTAAATGTTATTATGCTCTCTTTGAATTGTTTGAGTGCTGAGGAAGGAGCAACAGCTGCTAAAAGATATGTGTTTATAAATGCTGCTGAATTAATCCCAGATAGGTATTTTGAAAATACCTTGACTTCAAAATTGAAGTAAAAAGCTATGTTACTTTGGAGAAGAGATTTTGCTATTGTTTGCACAGGAAATGAGAGGCTGTTGATTCATTCTGAGTTAAGAAAAGTCAGGTTTGATTAAGGAAGACCACCTGAAAAATCTCTTGTAGGAACAGATGGCCTGGATGTCTGAGTTCTATATTCTGAACAGATTCAAGACTGCTGCCTGAGATAATCAAGACTCACAAGATACTCCAGTCAGGTCTTGATCATGATTCTAAATTATCTTTATGTCCCCATAAGATTATCAGTTCCCCATCCAGCAGGAAGTAACCTGGAATACTATGCCCACATTCCCAGAATATGGACTATGGATATTTTCCTTTGTTCAAAAAAAGGGGGGGGGGGTGTGGGAGAATTGTCTATATTTTGTCAATTGTGTTTTAAATAAACCCTGATTGGCTCTTGGCCAAGCAGGAAGTATAGGCAGGAAAACCAGACAGGAAGCAGAAATGGGGCAATGAGAATAGGAGTATTCTGGGAAGGAAGAAGCTCTTCCTCTAGTCCTTCCCAGACCATCGAAGAAGCAGGATGTGATATGCCTCACTGAAAAAGGTACTGAGCCATGTGGCTAACATAGATAAGGATAATGGGTTAATATAAGCTACAAGAGCTAGTAAGAAGTCTTACCTAACAGGCCAATCAGTTTATATTTAATGCAGACACTGTGTGATTTTCTTTGGGGGTTACTGGCTCTGTTAACTGGGCAGGACAGGACAAAAACCCAACAAGCAGGTCCTCATGTTACACCTCAAAGAGTTTACACATATAGAAACAGAAGGAGCATTGCTAAACTCTTTTATAAGGCTAGAATTACCCAGATACAAAACCACACAAAGATTCAACCAAGAAAGAGAATTACAGCCCAATCTCAATTAGAACATGGATGCAAAAATATTCAATAATATACTGGAAAACTGAATCCAAGACTACATACATTTAAAAAAATCATCCACCATGGTCAAGTCAGCTTCATCCCAGTGATGCAGGGCTGGTTCAGCATACACGAATCTATAATTTAATCCATCACATAAATAAACTGAAAGAAAAAAATTTATGATTATTTAATTAGAAATGTAAAAGCATTTGACAAACTCCAACATCCTTTCATGATCAAGATATTGGAGAGATCATGGATACAAGGCACATATATAAATATAATAAAAGTAATATATAGCAATATATATATGTGTGTGTGTGTGTGTGTGTGTGGATACATATATATGTAAAATATACAGCCATCATCAAATTAAATGAAGAATAAACAGAAGGTGAATACACTAAAGTTAGGAAAAAGACAAGACTATCTACTATCCCCATATCTCTTCAACATAGTTCTCAAAGTTCTAGCTATAGCAAAAATACAACAAAAGGAGATCAAGGGCTTCAAATTGAAGAGGAAGAACTCAAACTTTCATTATTTACAGATGATGTGATATTATATATTAGCAACCCCAAAAACTCTCCCAGAAAACTCCTATAGCTGAAGAATATCTTCAGTGATATATGAGGATACAAGGTCAATGCAAATAAATCACAGTCCTCCTATACACAGATGATAAATAAACTAACTGGGAAATCAGAGAAACATCACCTTCCACAATAGCCACAAATAACATAAAATATCTTGGGGTAACACTAACCAAAGAAGTAAAAGACCTATACAACAAGAACTTTCAGTCTTTGAAGAAAGAAATTGAGAAAGATACCAGAGAAAGGAAATGCCTCCCATAGTTCTGGATAGGTAGGATCAACATAGTAAAAATGGTAATCTTATCAAAAGCAAAATATAGATTCAATGCAATCCCCATCAAAATCTCAAAACATTTTTTCACAGACCTTGAAGGAACAATAATTAATTTCATATGGAAAAACAAAAACTCAGGATAGACAAAACAATCCTATACAATAAAGGAACTCCTGGAGGGATCATCTTCCCTAACATCAAGCTCTATTACAGAGTTATAGTAATGAAAACTGCTTGGTATTGGCATAAAAACAGGGAGGTTGACCAATGGATTCTGGATATTAACCAAAACACTTATGCACACCTGATTTTTGACAAAGAAGCTAAAATTATACAATGGAAAAAAAAAGAAAGTATATTCAACAAATGGTGCTGGCATAACTGGATGTCGACATGTATAAGAATAAAAATAGATCCATATTTATCCCCATGCACAAACCGCAGGTCCAAATGAATTAAAGACTTCAACATAAAACTGTCCACACTGAACCTGATAGAAGAGAAAGTGGGAAGTAGTCGTCAGTGCATAAGCATAGGAAACCACTTTCTAAATATAAACCCAGTAGCACAGACACTAAGAACAACTATAAATAAATGTGAGTTCCTGAAACTGAAAGCTTCTGTAAAGCAAAAGACACAGTCAACAAGAAAAAAAAAAAAAAAAACAGCCTACTGAATGGGAAAAGATTTTCACCTACCCCACATCAGAAAAAGGACTGATCTCCAAACCATATTAAAAACTCAAAAATTAATCATCAAAATTCTAAATAACTCAATTAAAACTGGGGTTATTCTTCTTAACAGAAGAATCTCAAATGATCAAAAGATACTTAAGGAAATGTTCAAAATTCTTAGCCATCAGGGAAATCCAAATCAAAACAACTCTCAGTAACCACCTGACACCAGTCAGAATGGCTAAACTCAAACACACCATTGATAATATATGCTGGAAAGGATATGGAGTAAGGGGAACATTAATCAATTGCTGGTGGTAATGCAAACTTGTACAACCCCTTTGGAAATCAGTATTGCAGTTTCTCAGAAAAAAAAAAAAGGTTAGGAGACAATCTTCCTCAGAATCCAGCAATACCACTCTTGGGAATATACCCAAAAGATACTCAATCATACTACAAAGACATTTGTGCAACTGTCTTCATAGTAACATTATTTGTAATAGCCAGAATGTGGAAATAACCTAGATGCCCCTCACCTGAAAAATAAATAAAGAAAATTGGCAAATTTATACATTAGAGTACTACTCAGCAGAAAAAAAACCAATGAACATCTTGAATTTGCATGCAAGTGGATGGAATGAGAAAACGTTATCCTGAGTAAGTTAAGCAAGACCCAAAAAGAAGAATATGGTATGTACTCACTCATAAGTAGACACTATCTATAAACAAAAGATATTGAACCTATAGTTCATAATCCTAGAGAAGCTTTGTAATAAGGTAAACCCTAAGAAAAATATATAGTTCCACCTGGAAAGTGGTAAAAGACAAGATTACATGACAAAATTGGGAGCATGGGCATGGGGGAAGAAGAGACATCTGAAAGGCAAAAGGAGGGGAGAAAAGGAGAGGTGAGGAGATCTTGAAGGAATGGGATAGTCAAGAAAGAGGAAGGACAGAGATTATAGCAAGGAACAAGGTATCTTGACTGTGGGAGCCATTATCTGGTTATCAAGAAACCTGGCTCTAGAAAAATTCCTAGGTATCCACAAGGATGACCCCAGATAAAACCAGAACAATGAAGGCAAGGGGGCCCAATCTTGATTTGACTTATAATTAGACTAATGAATATATTAAATATCACCATAGAACATCATCTAGCAACTGATAAAAACAGAGGCAGAAACCTGCATTGGAGCACTGGCCTGAGCTCCCAATGTCCAGTTGAAGAGTGGGAGGAATGATAATATGAACAAAGAAGTCAAGACTATTATGGGTATAATCTCTGAAACAGTCTACCTGGGCTAATAGGTACTCACAAACTCCTTCCAGACTGGGAAGGAACAAGCATAGGAATGAACTAGTATTTTTTTTTTTATTGTGGTTGACAGTTGCATAGCTGGGGCAGACTGTGGGAGATATCGCTGCCAGTGCAACCACAATTTATCTCTACTACATGTACTGGCTTTTTGGCAATCTATTTTCTTTGGAGGGATACCTTGCTCAGCCTAGATATTGTAGGGAGGGCCTTGGATCTTCGCCAAAGCAATGTGCCTTACCCTCTCTGAGGATTGGATAGGGATAGTGTGGATGGGTATGTGAGGGTATGGAGGAGGGGATTGTATGTATAATGAATAAAGATAGCTTGTTTTCTTTTTTTAAAAAAATAAAAAATTAACACTTATGTAATATTAAATTTCTATACAGTGACTAATGCAGAATTTAAAAAAAAATTAACCAAACTTTAAACACATTAAACATTTCCAATCAATATTATGGAACAGGCGATACACCATTTAAATCTTCCCAAGAAGAATCATAATTTTTAGTTTTCAGGCATAAAGCTACCTGAATGTCAGTTTTGGCTCCTCTTCGGTACTGACTAAGAGTAGCTCTGGCAAAGTGGACACATTGGCAAGGAAATCTGTCTAAACCTCTGCAGTCAGACATGGTGAACTAGTTCACCAAGAAATTTTAAAACATCACTGATAATTAACTGTAGCTCTGTTTTAATGAGGTATAAGAGCTTTCCTTGTCTTATCAGTTACTTGCAGGAAACATATCCTTTAATATTGTAATATTAGGCTATTTATATGTGAAATGGTTACTTACATCAAGCTGAGCTATTTATAACAGTGTCTAATTGATATTCTAGTCTAGTGTAGAAACCAGATAATATTATTGTCCATGTTCATCTGTGTTAAAATCACAGACTAGCTTTTAGTATTCAGAAGACATAAGACTGAAGCTGCAAAACAATCCCACACTAGTTAAGAATTATGGGATAATAAAAAAAAGGTTATTTGTTTGAGGGGACAAACTTACAGATCACTGTCCCAAACAACAGTCCTTTATTGAAAAAGGAAACAGAGTCTATCAGCCAGAAAAGGAGATAGAAGGAAGAGAGAGGCACACGATTCCCGCTGCTTTTTTAAAGTATAAGAGACCACGCCCCAGTGGGATGATATCCTGAAGGTTATTGGCTGAAGGATCGGAAGGAACTCCCACAGCAAATCCCCCTTTGGTTAAGAAGGAGAGTTCCAAACCTGATACAAAACAATATACACTAGGAACAGATATCAAGTGTAATATTAGAATTACAATGAGTATAAAAAATATTAAGCAAGGAACATATGCTAAATATTTTAATAAACATTCTATCCTATGGAGTCTAAGTCTTGTATAGGAAATAGTTTTGCTAGATCATAAGAGTACAGTAACTTCAATCACACCAAAGGCCTGAGAAGGGAGCTAATATTACTTGAGCAGGCATGAAGTACAATCAAGTAGTTTCCAAAGTGAGCAATATATGACAGAGACAATTAGCTACTGAGCAATCATCAAAGGTCTCATTTTTCAATGTTGAAGCAACCAATTTGGCTACGGCCTAGTGTAACTGACAGACCATTTTCAGAGGCAGGAATTTTTTCAAAACCATTTTACCTTGTCTTGGCAAGATTTGACAGTACTGCTTATCTATTTCTGGATACTATAAAATTTGTCAGTGGTTGACACATTGTCAGTTCCTTGCCAAAAGGCCAGTTTTGCAAAGAAGAAAACAAGGTCCAAGTGAAGTGTTTTGGTGTTCAACATTCTCTCAGGAACAGATTGGTGTTGTCAGAACAATCATGTCTCATGTCAACAGAACCCTAAGTCATTTAAAATGCCATGTTCCACAGATCCTTGAAGTGTTTGAAGAATACCTTTTAATGGCGACTGGTTGATAGAATTAACCAGACTAGCTTTAATATAAAATATTCAGCTTTAATAAGAGAAAGAAGGGGAGCTTACAAAGCCAGGGTTCCAGTGGAGTGCAGTAAAACAAAGAGGAAAAACAAACGCACACAGATGTTTTATATGTTATTTTTGCCCAAGGGAACAAGTCCAAAACTGCATGTGATTGGCTGAGGTTCCTCTTCATCTCCCATTTTTACTAAATAAGACAGACACAGTCCAAATACAGCTATATACAATAAGAACAAATAATAAATAAAAAATTACAAACAACAAATAATATTAAGCAAGAAACATATAACAAAAGTTTTGCTAAGCATTTCTATTTCAAGGAGTATAAATAATGTAGAGGGTAACTACAAGTATCTAATCTTTAACCCCATCAAAGACCTGAGAAAGGAAGTAACTATGATTTAAGCAAACCAGGAAGTACAAACAAGAAACTTCCAAAATGTGTAACAAAATGTCAGAGACAACTGATTACTGGGCAATCACCCTAAGTCTTGTTTGCAATGTTGAGGCAACCAACTTGGCTAAAGCCTAATATAACTGACATACCATTTTTCAAAGGCAAGGAACTTTTTTTAGAACTATCCTACCCTGTCTTGGCAAGATAAGACAATTCTGTTTTTATCCATTTATGGATACTCTGAAACTCTGTCAGTGGTCAAGGTATGGGCTTTTCTTTGCCCAAAGGCCAGTTCTGCCAAGAAGACAAACTTCCAGTGGATTGTCTTTGGTGCTCAACATTCTCTCAGGAGTAGAGCAGTTGTTGTGAGGAGTGATTGTGTCTCATAAGTACAAAACTCTAGGTTAGATTAAAGGGCCATTTTCTACAGCTCTTTGAAGAGTCGAAAGATTATAATTATCTATACTAAATATAATGTCTATGTATCTAAAAAACCTGAATATCCTAAGTGTAAATATGACAAACATATATGACTGTTGATTTATAATTCTCGATACCTATCTAACTTGAAGACTAAGAGAATAAACAACTGTGCAATAAATGAGGTCACTGATCTGCAAATGTAAACAATGTCATTACATAAATAATATCAGAGGTAGAAATGTACATTGCAATATGGTAAATATATTAATGTAATATATATGTATGTATATATATGTATATATGTATATATGTGTGAATATATGTAAATACATATGTATATATATATATATAACAATTGTTTTAAACAGAGGTAGAAGCATACTCTCATATAATGAATAGAGGTAGAAGCATACTTACATATATTAATATATCAATATACAAGAATCAGCAGCAATACATTTTTAAAAAAAACAATAACTCACAAATACCAATTATCCCATCAAACCATTTAATTCCCCCTTTTTATTATCATACACACCCCTGAGTCCATATAATAACTCCCCCATCCCCTCAACCCTATACAACCACTAATGATGTCCCAAAACCTGATGGCAAACTCTGTTAGAGGAAGGGGCGTCGTCCTCTAAGATTGCTTCCAGCTGACATGGGGGTGACGTTCTTTCTTAGGGGGTCCTGTGAAGCAAATGATGGTAAAATTCCCAGATCTGAGAAAATTGCAAATAGTCTCTGAGTGTTGTGACGAGGTCCGACCAGAGTGTTGTCAAAAATGTGCACCATTCGAAACTGTCTGAGCAGTGGTACCAAAAAACAGGTCTAATATTAACACTATCAATATCATGACATCATAGTAACCATGTGGAGTTGATGTTGTGGGGCCCCATCTTCATCCTGGAAACTTCAAAGATTACTGAAGGAAACTTTGTTGTTTCTTACAGAAAAGTTAAACATTATCTACAAAGACATATATATATATATACATATATATATATATATATATACGTACTTATATATATTATATATATATATATTCAATGAAAGGTGTAATAAAGACAGAAACAGATATGAGGAAAGGCAAAGTAAGTTTATCAAGTATCATTACTATTATTATTATTATTCTGTCTCATATCATGGCCCCTGACCTGAGACAGAAACTCTGAGATATCTCTTATCAACAGGGTTGGAATTGAAGAGGGACTGAGCCATAGTCCAACTCCAAAACCAGCTGTACATATTTATAAAGAAATATTCATTAAGAAATATTAATTTTTTATACTTACAAAACTTATTTAGTTTTATGCTGATCCTCAGTGGGTTGTAACTATTTTCCATCCATCAGTATTTAAATATCCAGGGTCCCTTAAATTCTTTGAAAATGAGTGTTTTCCTGTGGAGATAAAAAAAGAACCCTGCCTTCAACTTATATGCTTTTCTTACCATCAGTCATGATCGTCATCCTGGTATGAATTGTTATTTTTCTTTTCCAAGAGTCTTCTCCTCTTCAATCCGAACCTTTATTAATTTTGATGGTATCCACAATTTTTCCTCTCCTGTGGAGACAAGAGCAAAACCCATTCCCCAATGCAACACATCTAATGGCTTCCATTGCGTGGTCAGCACATCCTTGAAATAAACTGGTTGATTTAAATTCAGCAGACTTTTCCATTATCCAATGTCTTTCTGCAGCCATTGTACCCTTCTCATTAGCATTGAGAAAATTCAAGGTTAATAAAGCATTATTTAACCTATTTCTGGGGGTATTTTCCACCACTTTCTGTTTGTTTAACATATCCTTTATAGTTTGATTTGATCTTTCTATGACTGCTTGACCTGTAGGAATGTATGGTATACCTGTAACATACTTAATAATGTAATAAGCAAAAAAGTTTCATTTTTTCTAGAGACATATGCTGGACTATTATCCATTTTTATTTGTGTAGGTATACCCGTGATGGCCATAACTTCTAATAAATGAGTGATTACTGAATCAGCTTTTTCTGAGATTAAAGCAGTTGCCCATTAAAAACCTAAATAAGTGTCAATTCTGTGATGTACATATTTTAATTTGCCAAATTCTGCAAAGTGGAACACATCCATCTACCAGATTTCATTCATTTGAGTGCCCTTTGGATTAGCCCCTGCAGGCAGTGGTGTTTGATTATAGAAAGCACAAGTAGGGCATTTCTTTACAATCTCCTTAGCTTGTTGCCATGTAATAGAAAATTCTTTTTTCAAACCTTTGCTACTGACATGATGATTTTATGAAATTCAGAGGCCTGCAGCACACTACCAATCAATAATTGATCAACATCTACATTACCTTGTGCTAGAGGACCTGGCAGACCCATATGGGATCGGATGTATGCTACATACATAGGGTAAAGCCTGTTCCTGATCATGTCTTATACCTGGATAAACAATGAGGTCAGTTCTGTATCATCAGGTATAAATTCAGCAGTTTTGATATGTAAGATAACTCTTTCTGCTTATTGTGAGTCAGTAACTATTTTCAGAGGTTCTATAAAATCCCTTAGCACTATAAGAATGGCTTATAATTCTGCCTTCTGGACAGAATCATAAGGACTTTGTTCCACCTTACTCAAATCTTCTGATTTGTAACGTGCCTTCCCTGATTTATTAGCATCAGTATAAAATGTACGTGCTCCAGTTATCGGAGCATCATGGATGATTCGAGGAAGAATCCAAGAAGTTCTCTTTATAAAGTTAAGCCTCTTGCTTTTCATAGTTGTTATTAATTTCTCCAAAAAAATTAGCACAAGCTCTTTGCCATGGTTCATTATCTTCCCATAACTTTTTTAGTTCATCAGCAGTGAAAGGCACTATAATTTCTGCTGGATCTATGTCTGCTAGTTGACGAAGTCTCAATTTGCCTTTTATAATTAATTCAGAGAATTTTTCCACATAAGTTTTTAATTTTTTACTTGGCTTACGTGGTAAAAAAGATCCATTCTAAGATAATATCATCTCTCTGCATTAAAATTCCTGTAGGAGAAATTTTGGAAGGCAATATAATGAGAATACAACTGAGTTCTGATTCACCCTATCCACATGTGCCTCTTGTAATTTTTCTTCAACCATTGTCCTTTTTTTCTGCTTCAGCTGTTAATTCTCTGGGACTGTTTAAGTCTTTTTCACAATCCAAGGTTTTTTTTTTTTTTTTTTTTTTTGGTTTTTCGAGACAGGGTTTCTCTGTGGCTATGGAGCCTGTCCTGGAACTAGCTCTTGTAGAACAGGCTGGTCTCTAACTCACAGAGATCTGCCTGCCTCTGCCTCCCGAGTGGTGGGATTAAAGGCGTGCGCCACCACCGCCCGGCACCATCCAAGGTTTTATTTAAATGAATTATCATATCAGGTGTTATCACAACAGCCAGTCATAGGCTGGAAATGTATCCTAACAACCTTTGAAAGTCATTGAGAGTCTCCAACTGATCTCTCCTAATTTGTACCTTTTGTGTCTTAATTTTTTGTAAACCTATCTTATAACCTAGATAATTAAAAGAATCTCGTCTCTTTATTTTTTCAGGAGCAATCTACAAACCACATTTAGGTAAAAATATTTTTACTTCTTCAAACAGTCTTTCTAATGTATCCATGTTTGAATCAGATAACAGAATGTCATCCATGTAATGATAAAGTATAGACTTCTAAAATTGCTTGCATATATTTTCCAATGGTTGATTTACAAAATATTGGCACAGGGTAGGACTGTTTAACATGTCCTGTGGGAGGATGGCCACTGGTATCTCCTTGGAGGTTGAGAGTTATTATAAGTAGGCACTGTGAAGGCAAACTTTTCTCTGTCTTTTTCTTGTAAAGGTATAGTGAAGAAACAATCCTTTAAATCAATAACTATGAGAGGCCATCCTTTTGGTGATAAAGAGAGCAGAGGAATTCCAGATTGCAGAGAGCCCATAGGTTGAATAACCTTGTTGATAGCCCTGAGATCTGTCACCATTCTCCATTTACCAGATTTTTTTCTTAACAACAAATACAGGAGAATTCCAAGGGCTGGTAGATTCTTCTATATGTCGAACATCTAATTGCTCTTGTACCAGCTGTTCTAAAGCCATCAACTTTTCCTCAGCTAAAGGCCATTGTTTTGTCCATATTGGTTTCTCAGTCAACCATTTTAGAGGCAGGGCTGTTGTTATCTCTGAAGGGCCATCAGTTGCTTTGTGTTCTTGTACAGCCCGAATGGCCGGTTTCTGCCGTCTGTAATATCTTTTAATATTTTCCTCAGAAATATAGGCTCTAGAAGAAGCAGGAATGTTAATTTGGGTATTCCATTGCTGCAATAAGTCACAGCCCCATAAATTCACAGTAATATTGGCTACATATGGCCTTAGTTTTCCTATTTGTCCTTCCTGCTCTATGCATTTAACCCATCTCTTGATTTGCCTTACTCAGATGGGGTTCCAATTCCCAGTAACTGAACATCTATGTCCTGAAGAGGCCAATATTGATGCCAAGATTCTGGAGTAATGATACTTACATCCGCACCTGTGTCCAGTAGGCCAGTAATAAAAACACTATTTACACACACTCTTAACTTTGGTCTTTGTACATTTATAGAAGTCTGCCAAAATACATATAACTCATCTTTCAGGCCATTTTTGCTTTTAACAGCAGGCATGGGCTTTCTAATTTTCCTGATGAGGCATGTTCTCTGCTGTTACCAGAAATGACTGGCCCACATTTGCCATGGGGGCCTGTGAGAAGCCTCTCATTTCATTTCTTGATGGTAATGCATTGCCTTGTCTATCTTTTGTTGATCTTCACTCATTTGTCCAATGCCTGCCTTTTCCACATCTCTTACATAAACCTGAAAGCTGAGTTCTCCTATGTCTGTTGCTTCTAGAAGAGGCATTATTATTATTATTTCTGGAAATCTGTTGTCTTAAATTCCTTTTCATATGTTCCATCTTGCCACAATTAAAACATTTGGTATCTTGATGCCTTCTTTTAGCATTAGAAATTTCTTCTTCTACCCATGCTTCAGTGCCACAGTCAAATGTATCAACATTCATTGTATGCAAGACCCATTCATTCAAGGGTGCTTATCTGATCTTTAAAGGCCCCAGAATCCTTTTGCACTCCACACTGGCATTCTCATAAGCCAAAGACTCAATTATTATACGTCTTGCTTCTGGGTCAGATATCCCTATTTGTACAGCTTTAGTTAGTCTTTGTAAAAAGTCACTAAAGCGTTCTCTCTGACCCTGTTTAACTCTGATGTATGATTCCATTCTCTGTCCTGGGTCTTGACTCCTATCCCAAGCCTTTAAGGCTGCTGTAGTACATATGGATAAGGTGATTCATCATAATTAGCTTGTTCTAGAGGATCAGAGAAAAGTCCTTCACCTAGAATTTGATCTAGAGAAATCTCAAATCCCTTCGCTCTTTCCTGCTGTTCTAAAAGTCTAGCCTCTTGTCTGAACATGCATTTCCAATTCAATTATGATCTGCTCTCTTGAACAGCTGATACCAATGGTACCCACTCGTGGGGGTTCCCTTGTTACTTATAAACCAAGTTTTGAGCATCTCTCTAACAAAGGACGAATGTAGCCCAAAATTCATAATGACTTGTTTAATTTCTTTCAGTTCATTCTTATGGATGGGTTCCCATGTATGTTTCTTGATGACCCTAGGGTTTTTGGAACCAGTCACCTTCTCTGATGTTATTACTGGAAAGGCAGGTAGAACTTTATGGAAATTATCCCGGAGAGTTTTACTCATTGACAGAGTTAAATTTTGCCTTTCTACCGTTTGCTCCTGTTCATCACAGTCTATAATTTCCTCAATATTTTTAAATCTGTTTACCATTGCCTTCTGCAAGGCCTGAATCTCCTTTCCAGAATTATGCTCCAAGGCTTTCATGGAGGATTGTAAGGTATGGAGTTTGTCCAAAATAGATAATATCTCATCCTTGGATAGAAATTTCATGGCATGAATTGTGCTTTCTTGTATTGAAATTCTGTCAGCCAATCTATCATATCCTTTTGACAAAGTGTGATTGACACAGCAGTTTTAATTCTCTCAGATAATGTCTCAGCACCTACAGACAGGGACTGAATTTTATGATCCAAATAAGCTGTTCCCTCCTCCACAGCAGTGAATCTCTCTTTAATATCAGACTGTACCTTTTCTAAATTTTGCTCAGTTGACAGTCATATTAGACAAAGACCTTTTCCCTTCCTTAAGAACTTCAAACTCTTTCTTGAGGAGGTTGGTGTCAGTCTGAATTGTTTTTGAACTTACCTCAACTGTCTGAAAGTTGTCACTCAAAACAGTTGTGCCCTTTCTTAAGCATTCAATCTCTGCCCTAAGAATCCTGGATTCATTCTGTAAGGACTTTATCAATTCTCTATTATCCAACCAGATAAGGAAGAAACCAAATACAAGAAAAATGGCAAGTCCTATAAATATCCAACCAATGGGAGCCTCATATGTATCCTGCAATATCTCAGCCATAGTGTAGTTAAATAGGCTGTAGAAGTCTTCAACAGTGATATTGTCAGAAATGTTCAATCAAATCTATATTTATTTTTTGATCAAATGAAATTTTACCTGTAATGACTGTTGCCTGCCAGTAGGTGGCGGGGTGCACCTGAGTCCATTTGGCTAAGAAGTCAGAGCCAGAAAAGAATTCTGAAAAATACAAGCGCTCAGACCATGCACTGTGTAGGTTATAGCTTGGTGGGGAGGGAGCCACTGAGGGGATAGAGTGGCCTCGGGAGCACGCTCTCGGGTCGAGTCACATGCCCTGCAGTCCATTTGTTGGCTTGCTCCCCTGCTTGGTTGCTTACATCTTACTCCAGCCTTAGCAGTGCGGGCAGTAACCACTAGTAAGCCCTGGTGCTTTGGGCGGGCTGCTCAGCCTTTGATGGCAGGAGCGCCAAACTGAGTCCGCAGCACCAGCTGCACGCTCTGACCCAGAAGCAGGTTGGGCCCGCTCTGTAACGGCAGCGGGGTCATGCTTGTTCAGTGGTGGCTGCACAAGCTGGAACGCAGGGACTCAGGCAGTAACTGCTTGTCTCCAGTGGGTCAGGAAAGCTGCGGGGAGGGCGACCCGTAGAATTCAAGTGATCTCTCAATCAAAAAATCAACTCCGAATCTCCACAGCGCAGAAGCTGTGCAGATGGGTGTTCTCCTGCGGGGGGGGGGGGAGCCACTAGCCCCCTGTACGGAGTGCCAAACTGTTGGTGAGTGGTGGAAAGAATTAACCAGACTAGCTTTAATATAAAATATTCAGAATATTCAGCTTTACTAAGAGAAAGAAGGGGAGCTTACAAAGCCAGGGTTCCAGCAGAGCTCAGGAAAATGAAGAGGAAAAACAAACGCACACGGATGTTTTATATGTTTCTTTTGGCCCAAGCGGAACCCGCCCAAAATTGCATGTGATTGGCTGAGGTTCCCCTTCAACCTTTCTAGACAGAATATAATCTCTATGTATCTAAAGAACCTAATGGCTCTAACTGTATGTTCAAAAACATGAACAACTATTGACCTATAATAATATGAAAATATACCTTAAAAGTTGTATCAATATACAAAATGCCATAAGTTGAGGCAGAAACATGCATATATACAATTTGACAAAATAACTTTGTATATATGTACAATTAATGTAAACAAAAGTAACACATATAATTTGAACTTGTATCAATATACAAAAACCATACCAATGTAAATTATCTATAAATAATAGCTCATAAGCATTCATTCTATTACACTCTATTCCTATCCCCCCATTTTTTTTAACAAACATAGTTTTCTCTCCAAGCATCTGTCTAGTACAAGTAAAAATTAACAACCCCTAAAAAGTGTTCTAAACCATATGGACAAACTTTTTTGGAATGGGGGCATCATTTTCTAGAATTGCTTCCTGTTCTCATAGGGGACAATGTTCTCTTAATGGGATCCTGCAAAAATTAAGTGGTGGTTAAGGTCCCAAATT
Organism: Arvicola amphibius; assembly: GCF_903992535.2. Lineage (NCBI taxonomy): Eukaryota > Metazoa > Chordata > Mammalia > Rodentia > Cricetidae > Arvicola > Arvicola amphibius. The sequence continues at coordinate 76,330,884 of NC_052065.1, read as the reverse complement.
ACCATCTAGTATAGTTGCAAACAATTTCCAGGCAGTCCACAGGCTGTTGGGACTAATGAGTCCTGGCCTTCGCTGGATGTTGGGAATAATGAGTCCTGGCCTTCAGCTGGATGTTGGGACTACTGAGTCCTGGCCTTCAGCTGCTCTTCCCTGCAAGAACCTTCTAATTGAAGTTACTAGAAGCTGTGCCTAGCTTAGAGGATCAGAGGATGGGATTTTTCACCTGTTGGCAATGTCTCTGCTCAAGCAGCTGAAATAATAGCTTGTATTCTAGCATTATTAATGTCTCCTGATGAGTCAATTAATTTATATACTGATAGTATTTACTTGTCTCAAATTATTGCTCCTTTAGAAACTGCTCCTTATATTTCTCCTGTGTCCCGTATACAACAATAATTATGTTGTCTACAATATTTATTATGGTCCAGGAAGGATCCTATTTTTGTGAGTCATATTAGAGTTCATACTCAATTACCTGGACCCCTGGCCAAGGGTAATCAACTTGCAGATGCATATATCTGAATATTATTTGCCAGCCCCAAAGAAAAGGTTTCTAAACACCATAAAAAATATCACTTAATTGCTCATTCTTTGTAGAACCATACTGGTTGCTCCAGAGCTACTGCCTTACAAATTACCACCCAGTGTTCCACCTGTGCTCCTTTTCATAACATACCCATTGCTGGAGTTAATCCTCGTGGTCTTAAACCGAATGACATTTGGCAGATGGATGTTACCCACCTACCCTCAGGTGGAAAGTTGAAATATATGCATGTTTCAGTAGATACTTGTTCTGAAATAGTTTTTTGCTTCCTTGCATATTGGAGAGAAATTTAAGGATGTGATAGCTCATTGCCTACTGCCTTTTGCTTATATGGGATTACCTAATGTTATTAAAAAAATAATGATCCTGCATATACTAGTAGAAATTTTCAAACTTTTTTTGTAAATTATGATATTAAACATATTACAGGTATTCCATATAACCCTACTGGACAAGCTATAGTAGAAAGAATGCATATGGTAATAAAACAGTATTTCACAAAAATAAATAGGGGGAGTATATTCTCTCTCCCAATACACAATTGGCTTCTATTCTGTTTATTCTAAAATTTTTAACTGTGGATAGTGAGGGTTATTCAGCCATGAAAAGACATTGGAATAAAAGTTTTCAGTCTTTAGGATGGGTACGATAGAAAGACCTTCTTACAGGAAAATGAAAGAAGCCCACACCCCTGTTGGCTAGGGTGAGAGTAGCTGTTTGTATTTTTACTCCAGGAATGGACAAGCCCATTTGGGTACCAGAGCGATATGTTCAGGCTGTAGAAAATGATGGAAAAAAAAGTTCTGTGATGAGCCTGAGAATGATACCTGTCATTCTCTTGATGAGCCTTCTGGTGAGTCCCAATCAAGCAGAAAGCACTGTGTGAAGCCTGGTAAGGAAACCCTTGTATTGATCAGTGAGCCAAGCTAGTTCTTTGTATTCATCTTTCTATTCCTCAAACTATATTGCTGGAACTGCTTTAAGCAATATGGCAAAAGAACAGGCTTCTATTAATCAAACCTTTTTTTCTGAATGCCTTATGCTTTGTTATATTTTTGGGCAATGAATATTACTTTAAAGCAATCCTATACAAGTGAGTGTAATTCCTATCTTTCTTTTTTTTTGGAATATTTCTCTGAGAGCCCAGGCACTATTGAATCCTGTGTTTGTTTTTGTTTTCTTTCTTTTTTCTTTTCCTTTTTGTAGAATGGAATAGCACCTTTGGGGGAAAAGATATTCTTGGTTTTTCTTTCAGAAACTTTGGCCTGAGCAACTGCTGGGATGCCCATTCCAGTGCTGCCTTGTTGGTTCGGGTACCAGCCATCATACCACTGCCAATTACTGAAAAGACTAAGCAGACCGAGATGACCCTGTATATAGAGAAACGAGATTCTGGAGAGAAAGCTGCAGTGGTTGCTATCATTGCTGTGTCTGCTGCTGCAAACATGGTTGCAGGACTGGCAATAACACAAACATCATTGATGTTGGACACCATGGATAAACTGACGAGCCAAGTTAACGATGCTCTCCAGACTCAGAATGCCCTGAGTGTCCACATTAAATTTGGACTTTCGAGTTTAAATCAAGAGACTGACCTATTGTAGGAGCAGGTGGACATACAACTAGTACAGCAAATGTTTTGTTCACACTTTAATCATTCCATTTGTATGACATCTGTTAATATTGCTAATGCCTCTTATGTGGTGAAACAATTCAATGGTTACTTGAATAGCCCTTGAAATGTTACAATTAGCACACCAGATTGTAACTGTTTAGCCAAAGAGATGGTTGAATACCATAGCCCAAATGGGAGGCTGGGTCCAGTGGTACCTGGGAACCCTATTGCTGGCAATCTTAATGCCTGTTGCCATGGGCATTCATTTCTGAATTCAGTGTAATATCAGACATCCCAAGAAAATGCAGCATATGGTCACTTAGCAAGTCCTTCTGAGCCTGTTGGTCAGTAACTTGAACGTACTCCAGGTTTGGTTGCAAATACTTGCACCAACAATGAAGACTCCTCTAAAGATGAGCAACTTCTACAGAAGAGGTGAAGGGGGAGCTAACCAATCCCTTTGTTTGAGGGGCATGACCCCTCCAGGGCTCCAAATACCTTTAAAATATCCGTGTGCATTTGTTTGCTCTCTTTGTTTTTCCTGTGCTCCTCACTGGAACCTTGGTTTTGTAAGTTCTCTTTTCTTTCCTTTATTAAAGCTAAATATTTATACTAAAGCTAGTCTGTATAATCATAATTGGATGATCTGACAACGCCCCTACAAGAGGGCCTGCCTAAGACAGGGAAGGGCCCTCCAAAAGATGGGTAAGGGGTTTACTCTTCTGAGATGACCTAAGACAGGAGGGTCTTCTGTTTTATAAAAAAAATTAGGGGGGGGGAGATGTTGGGACTAATGAGTTCTGCCTTCAGCGGGATGTGGGACTATAGAGTCCTGGCCTTCAGCTGTTTCTTCCCTGCTAGAACCTTCTAATTGAAGTTACTTAGAAGCTGTGCCTAGCTTAGAGGATCAGAGGATGAGATTTTCTCCTGTTGGCCATTGACTGCAGTGTATTTAAGCCTCCATGGTGTGCTATTAAAGAGGGGATTTTGGTACCAGTGTTGGAAGGTCTGTGTGTCAGTCTGTCTCTGCATATGTTTTCTCAACCTACAGCCCCTTGCCCGAAACTCGAGAACTGTGGTCTAGCACACAGAGCTCAGACGGGGGCCGTGGTGCACGGCAATAGGCTTTCTTTCAAAGTTCTCATTTGGAGTTGTGGCCAGAATATGAGAAGGTGCACCATTTCAGCAGATGGTACCCAAAACAGTCTTATAGTAGTGCTGTCTACATCATGATGTCATCTCAATTAGGTGGAGTGGTTGCTGTGGGGCACCATCTTCTTCCTGGAGACTTCACAGATTACCACAGGAAAAGGATCTGTAGGAAAATCTATTGTTCATCATGGAAAACTTAAACATCATTCATATAAACATATATACAATGAAGAATATGATATAGACAAAATAGGCATGGAGAAAGTAAATTTCTTTCTAAAGTCTTCCTTCTGTCCCACACCAGATAACCCTCGATATGAGACAGAACCTCTGAATGTTCTATTTAACAATAAGTTGGATTTAGAGAAGTACAGAGCCATTAGACATCTTCAAAACAAGCTATTTGTGTGTGTGTGAGTGTGTGTGTGTGTATAAATGTATGTGTAACCAGTACCTTCATACACAATCCATATTCCGTTTTCTAGATGATCCTTAGTGGATAGTTAGTTTTCATTCCATCAGCATTCAAACATCCAGAGTCCTTTGAATTTTTGATGAAATGTAATGTTCCTGCAAAGATAAGAGCAGAGCACAGCCCGAACCCTACATGGCATTCCATATCAAACCTGTATGGTTGTCACTGTTGTGGATGAGCTGTCATTTCTCTGTTTCAATAGTTTTCTTCTTTTCAAACAAATCTTTATTAATTTTGATGATATCCATTTTTTTCTTCTCCTGTGGAAACAAGAGCAAAACTTCTTCCCCAATGTAGCATATCTCTTGGTTTCCATTGTAAGGTCAGCACATCCTTGAAATAAACCGGTTGATTTAATTCAGAAGACTTTTCTATTATCCAATGCCTCCCTGCTTCTATTGTGCCTTTCTCATTAGCATTAAGAAAATTAAAAATTTATTTCTGGGGGTATTATCCATCCCTTTCTGTTTGTACAGCATATCTTTTATAGTACGATTTGACCTTTCTATAACTGCCTACCTATAGGATTATTTGGGATACATGTAATGTGTTTTATATTATAATAAGCAAAAAGATTCATTTTCATATATATATATATATATATATATATATATATATATATATATATATATATATATATTGGATCACTGTCTGTCCTTATTTGTGCAGGAATGCCCATGATGGCCATAACTTCTAATAAATGTGTAATTGCTGAATCAGCCTTTTCTGAGCTCAAAGCAGTTGCCCATTAAAACCTGAATACGTGTCTATGGTATGGTGTATATATTTTAATTTACCAAATTCCATAAAGTGGAACATATCTATTTGTGAGATTTCATTCCTTTGAGTACCTTTAGGGTTACTCCCTGCAGGCAATGGTGTTTGATTATAGACAGAGCAAGTAGGACACCTCTTTATAATCTCCTTAGCTTGTTTCCATGTAATAGAAAACTCTTTCTTTAAACCTTTGGTATTGACATAATTTTTTATGAAATTCAGAGGCCTGAAACATACTTTCAATCATTAATTGATCAATTTCTGCATTACCTTGTGCTAGAGGACCTGTCAGACATGCATGGGATCAGATGTGTGTTATGTATATAGGACAAAGCCTATTCCTGATTATGTCTTGCAGCTGGATGAACAATAAAGTCAATTCTGTATCATCTGGTAAAAATTCAGCAGTTTCAATATGTAAGACAACTCTGCATATTGTGAATCAGTAACTATATTGAGAGGTTTTAAAAAATTCCTCAGTACCATAATAATAGCATATAATTCTGTTTTCTGGACAGAATTATAAGAGATTTTTTCCACATTACTTAATTCTTCTCATTTGTAACCTGCCCTCCCTGTTTTATTTGCATCAGTATAAAATGTATGGGCTTCTGTTATTGGTGCATCACATACAAGTCTTCTTTATATGGTTAAGGCTATCGCTTTGGGGATAATTGTTATTAATTTCTCCCAAAAAATTAGCACCAGCCCTTTGACAGGGTTCATTGTCTTCCCAAAACTTTTTTTATTTCATCAGCAGTAAAAGGTCCAATAATCTCTGCTGGGACTATACCTGCTAATTGACAAAGTCTCAATTTACCTTTTATAATCATTCAGAAGCTCTTTCTACCTAAGGTTTTAATTTTTTACTTGGTTTATGTGGTAAAAAGATTCATCCTAAGATAATATCATCCCTCTGCATTAAAATTCCTGTAGGAGAAATTTTTAGAAGGCAATATGACAAGAATACAATTAAGATTTGGAGTCACCCTATCCAAATGTGCCTCTGGCAATTTCTCCTCAAAAATTACTAATTCCTATTTCACTTCAGCTGTTAATTCTCTGGGACTATTTAAGTCTTTATCACCATCCGAGGTTTTGTTTAAATGAATTATAACATCAGGTATTATCCCAATAGCTGGACATAGACTGGAAATGTCTCCCAATAAACTTTGAAAGTCATTAAGAATCCACAAAGGGTCTCTCCTAATTTGTGCATTTTTGTTCTACTTTTATGTAAGCCTATTCTGTAACCTTGGTAATTAACAGAGTCTCCTCTTTTAATCTATTCAGGAGCAATTTGTAATCCCCATTTAGGCAAGACTTTCTTTACTTCTTCAAACATCCTTTCTAAACTATCTGTATTTGAATCAGATAACAAAATGTCATCAATGTAATATTAGATTATAGACTTAGGAAATTGCTCATGTATTATTTCCATTGGCTGGCTGACAAAGTATTGGCAGAGTGGGACTATTGAGCATTCTCTATGGGAGGACGGTCCATTGATATCTTCTAATAGGCTGAGAATTATTATAATTAGGCACTGTGAAGGCAAATTTTTCTCTATCCTTTTCTTGTAAAGCTATAGTGAAGAAACAATCATGTAAATCAATAACTATGAGAGGCTATCCCTTTGGTAACAGAGAAGGCAGAGAAATTCCAGATTGTAGAGGGCCCATAGGTTGAATAGCCTTGTTGATAGCTCTTATATCTGTCACCATTCTCAATTTCTCAGATTTCTTTTTAACAATAAATACAGGAAAATTCCAAGGGCTAGTAGATTCTTCTTAATGTGGAACATCTAGTTGATCTTGTACAGCTGTTCTAAATTCTGCAACTTTTTCTTAGCTAGAGGCAAGTGCCTAACCCATATTGGTTTCTCAGTTGACCATTTTAAAAGTTATGCATTTGGTACCTCTGAAGGTTTATCAATTGCTTTGTGTTCTTTTTTTTTCTTGTTCACGTGTGATTGAGTGTAAAGAAAGATAACAGAGACTGGGGTTGTGTAAGAAGAGTCAGACACAGAACTAATGTGGCCTTAGCAGCCCAGCCATGGATCTGCCCAGTTCTTCCTCATCAAGAAGTTAATCTTTCGAGCCACTTCCATGTTGTAGATCCTCTGGCATGTTTCATAGCTCTCCTACTGGTGCCAGCAGCAGGGCTTCTCACAGAAATGCTGCTGCTTTATGACTTCAGTAAGCCCATCAGTATTGAGGATTCTGTTCAGTGTCCTGTATGCATTTTCCAGATTCCCCTCCTGAACCATCACAGTCCTGGCAATGAACTTCAGATGCTTAGCCATGGCCTTGCTTTCAAATCTTCATTCTTCAGGACCTAGAGGCTGCAGCCATAGCACTCGGACTCCAGGACACTCCCTGCTTTGTGTTCTTGTACAGCCCAAATGGCTGGTGTCTGTTGTATGTAGTACCTTCCAATATTTCCCTCAGAAACACAAGTTTTGGGGGCTGCAGGAATGTTAATCTGGGTATTCCATTGCTGCAGTAGGTCACAACCCCACAAATTCACTGCAATATTGGCTATATATGGCCTTAGTCTTCCTATATGCCCTTCTGTCCCTATACATTCAACCCATCTCATGCTTTGTTTTACCTGAGATAGGGTTCCAATTCAAAGGAATTGAAGAGACCAGTTCGAATGCCAAGATTCTGGAGTAATGATACTTATATCCACACTTGTGTCTAATAAGTCTCTAATAATAATGTCATTTATACAATCTCTTAGCTTTAGTCTTTGATCATTTATAGAAGACTGCCAAGATATACTTTTCCTCTGTCCTACTGCGACTTTTGAATTATCCTCCATATTTAACCCATCATTCAGACCAGTATTGCTTTTTAGAGCAGGCATTGGATTTTTTTTAAATTTTCCTGGCAAGACATGTTTTCCACAGTAACTGGGAAAAATTGAACCATATTTGTCATGGGGGCCTGCAAGAGGAACCTATGGCATTTCCTCATCATATTGGGTTGCCTTGTCTATCTGTCATTGACACATATTCATTGGTCCAATATCAACCATTGCCAAACCTCCTACATATACTTGGAGTATGAGTCCTCCTATTTCTGCCATTCTCAGAGGAGGTATTATTCCTAAGAATCTGTTGTCTACAATCCCTTTCAAATGTCCCATTCTACCACAATTAAAACATTTACTATTCTGATGATGTCTGTTACCTTTGGAAATTGCTTCTTCTACCCATGCTTCAGTACCATAGTGAAGTGTCTCAACATTAATTGTATGCAAGACCCATTCATCCATGGGTGCCGATCTGCTCTTTAAAGGCACAAGGATCCATTTGCACTCAATGAGGGCAGGCATTCCCAAAGATTCAATTATTATACATCTAGCTTCTGGGTCAATTACTCCTATTTGTACACCCCTAGTTAGTCTTTGCAAAAAGTCAGTAAAAGGTTCTCTCTGACCCTGTGTAACCCTAAGATATGATTGAACAATATTTCCTAGTTCCTGAATCCTGTCCCAAGCCTTTAAAGCTGCTGTGCTACATAGGGACAAGGTGTGGTCATCATAAAGAGCTTGATCCTGAGGATCAGAGTAAATTATCTCACCTAGAATTTGATCTAGGGAAATCTCAAGTCCTTTTGCTTTTTGTTGTTGTTCTAAAATTATCATTTCCTTTTTTAAATAGTACCTCCAAAGCAATTGTGTTCCACTTTCTAGGACTTCTGAGATTAACTGAGCCCAATCTTGAGGTTTGGCTGTGCTACTGAAATCCCACTTTTTGATCATTTCCCTAACAAAGGACAAATGTAGTCTGTAAGCTACAAACACTTGTTTAATTTCTTTTAGATCAGTCATACGTATGGGCTCTCATGTATATTTTTGACAACCTTTGGGTACTTCGAGTCAAATACTTTTTATGATATTATTACTGGAAGGGCAAGCAGAACTCTGGGGAAGCTATCCTGGAGATTTTTATGTACTGACAAAGTTAAACTTTGCCTTTTTACCTTTTGTTCCTTGTCATCAAGTTTGATAATTTCCTCAATCTTTTCAAATATTTTACCACTGTAGAGTGAAGCGGCGGGGCTGCGCCCCGCCACCCGGCCGCTGGCTAGCTTTACACCCGAAATAATTACATGGAAACTGTGTTCTTTTAAAACACTGCCTGGCCCATTATCTGTAGCCTCTTATTGGCTAATTCTCACATCTTCCTTTAACCCATATTTAGTAATCTGGGTAGCACCACGAGGTGTGGCTTACCAGGAGAGATCTTAACCTGTGTCCATCTCAGAGAGGAGAAGCATGGAGACTCACTAACGCGACTGCCTGAAGCGTCTCCCCAACTCTACTTCCTTGTTCCCACAATTTTGTTCTGTCTACTCCACCTACCTAATTTTTTGTCTCTTAAAGGGCCAAGGCAGTTTTCTTTATTAATTAACCAATAAAAAAAACATAGACAGATAACTCTCCTCCATCATACCACTGCCTTTTGTAATGTCTGGATCTCCTGTCCAGGGTTCTGCTCTAATACCTTCATTGAGGATTCCAAAGTATGAAGTCTGTCCAGTAGAGATAACTTCTCATCCTTGGACATAATCTTTATAGCATGCATATTGCCTTCCTGGAGAGACACTCTATCAAGCAATCTGCCATACCCCTTTGACAGAGCCCAATTAAGACATTCAACAGTGAGAATTCTCTCAAGTAATGATTAAGCACCCACTGTCATTGATTGGGTTGTATGTATCAAATTGGATGTTTCCTTCTCTAGAGTGCTGAATCTTCCTTTAAATAAATTACTATCAGTCTGTAGCATTTCTAAAAGTATCTAAATTGAATGAGTTTTGTTAGTTAAATTGGCTGTATCCTTCTTCAGATTTCCAGCCTCTTTTTTGAGAAGTATGGCTTCAGTCTAAAAAGACTGTAACCATTTCTAAAAGTGCCTCACTCCTAGCCCTATTGTCAAACCATTTTTTAAAGAAAAAATTATTGAGTAGAAGTCTAATCCCAAGAAACAAAAAATAGTGATATAGAAGGGACATCATGTAAGACTTACTAGTTGTATATTATGTGCAATAACTGTAACCTGCCAGTAAGTGTTGTGGGCCAGCTACAAAACTAATCCAGCGGGGTGTAGTGGTGCACGTTAATTCACCTGTGTCCAGTCTGAAATCCTATTTTAGAGCAGAATGCTGAAAGATAAATCACAGACTATGTGATCTGTAGATGTCTAGAGCAATGGACTAGGCAAATGCAAACAAATCATTAGAACACAGCAAAACAGCTGGCTCAGACAGGGGAATCCCGCATCTCACCAAAATGTCTGCAGTGCACCCTGGTGGGAGGCAAATGGTGGGAATATGGGTACTTAAAGCAGATCCACAGCATGTAAAGAGTGACTCAGACAGGGGAAGCCCACATCTCACCAAAACGTCTGCAGTGCATCCTTGTGGGACGCAAATGGTGGGAGTATGGGTACTTAAAGCAGATCCGCAGCATGTAAAGAGATAAAAACTCTGGCTGATCCATAGAAAAGCTGCTTTTTGAGATTCTGTATTAAACTGCTGGCTCCATACACAAGCCATGGCCTGCTGACGGAGGGCTCATCCAAGCCAGGCATAGTTAGAGCTGGCAAGGGGGTAGTGGTGGTGGGGCATTAGAGCTGGGGGTTTGAAAACCAAATGCTGAGTGCAAGAGGAAGCCACAAAACATCCCACACCAGTTAAGAATTATGGATAATAAAAATGGTTATTTACTTGAGGGGGAAAAACTTACACATCACTGTCCCAAACAACAGTCCTTTTGTTGCATACAGGAAACAGAGAGTCTAGCAGCCAGAACGGGATCTGGAAGCAAGAGAGAGAGTGCATAGACAGTTCCTGCTGCCTTTTTAAAGCATAAGAGACCTCGTGGACTGGTATCTTAAAGACTATTGGCAGATAAAGCAGAAAGAGCATCTGGAGCATAAGACCTGGCTCTAATCTCATCTGAATGCTAACACATGGGTAATTTTAGAAATCTTTGAAGTAAATTTTGAATTTCTTAATCTGGGGGAAAGTATAGAGGTTTCAAGTGCTAGAAGGCATAGTTCTCCTTCATATATGTAAATACTTGTGAAACATTCCCTGACAACAATAAATTTGGCAACATGATTTTACCAAAAGACAGCCATAATGCTTCAACACTTGAGTACAAAGATGTAGATATCTATGAATTGTCTTTGAAACATAATTTAAAAAATTGGAAGCATATCATAAGATGACATGCTATATTTTGAATTTTGAATCTACTAAAAGCACCTTTTTATTGATGGTTTACTACCCCAGAGATAATATTACAGATAGATAAAATTTTAGGATGGTGGCTCACTAGCCTGAAACTGGATTATGTGGTATAAAACATTGATGATGCTATTGGAACTCTAACTCTTTTTTCTCTTAGTGTCATGCTGTTCTGTCTCAGTGTAGGCCTAGAATATTGTGAAAATTGACTATGGATTAAAATGTTGAAAGGGTGATTAATAACAAACCTTTGATATTGCAAGTTGCACAACCCAGATATTTTGTCCCCTGACAGATATCTTGCTGACATCAAAGCTTGTAACCTAAAGTATTATAGTCATTGCTCAGCAGATAAGAACTTGCTTCTCTTATAAAGGATCAAGTTCAATTCTAGGTGTCCATATAGTGACTCCAAAGCATACATTACTCCAATTCTGTGGTATATGATGCTGTTTTCTAATCTTGGTGGGGGGGGGCAGATGATTACTTGGCAAATATACATACATGCTGGCAAAAGCAAACATAAAATAGAAATAGAGAGAAAAATGAGAGCAAGATATTGGTAAATGATCTGGTGACTACACCAGAGCATGGACATCAGAACTTGTTTTCTTACTTTACAAAAAGAGTATAAAAATATGTGGAGAAGTAGTCTGAAAAGAGTTTACAGTGCTTTTAATAGTGCTTTAATTTGTAGATATAGTGTAAACTGAAACATCAAGACTTGTAAATAGCAAAGAAGAAAATGAGATTTGCTGCTAAGGAATCAGATGGAAATAAGGATGGCACTGGCAGTTGGGCTGGCACCATTTATATTGATTTGGGAAAAGAATATGTTTGCATTTTGTTTGTTTATTCATTTATTTTTTAACCTTGTAAGTTTTAGATTTAACTTGGATCCATTGTCACTTTTTTCTTATCTATTTCTCTCTTTTTGAATGACACTATTCATCCTATTCCTTTTCTTTATCATATTTAAGAAACACATGTCTTATCTAAATTTTCAGACACCTAGTTGATAAGAAAAATGGCTTTAGAATGAACCATATTTGGAGCTTCCCTCATATAGGACAGAGATGATACATGGTGGAGTGTTTCTGATGTCAAGATAAAGTTGATAGTGTAATAAATTAGATGGGTTATTGAGAAGAGTTTATTGTACATGAGAAAAGGACATAAATTTTGGGACAGCATAAGCTGGATACTCTAACATTAATGAATGTGTTTCTTAAAATTGCATATTTTGGAAAGAAAGAACAATGATAATAAAATTGAGACATTGGTTCTTGAATAGATTGCTAGGACATCAGGGATTCTGCCTCAATAAAATATCAGTTTCCTTAAAATGGTGGTGTTCAAAATCACATCCTGTTGGTTTCAATCATGGCCAATGTAATACTCAAGAAAATACCATGTTATAGCATAGAAGAGCCCTCATCAGATACCAAATCTGACACTATCTTTATGATCAGTACCTTTTGGGAACACTCCTAACTCAATAAACCTGAGCAATACATTAATTAATGTTGGTAATCAATCGAGCTGTTTATGATATTTTATTAATGCAGAAAGAAAAGACTGAAGACATTCAAATTAATATAAACTAAAAGAATCCATCACCAGTATGCCAGCTTTATAAGAAACCCTAAGGGAGATTGAATTGAAAATAAATAACTTTCATAATATGTAACATGAACGTAAAACTATTTCACTGAACCATGTATAGTAATATTCAGAATATTTTGCAGATACAGAGTTACAGAGCCTTTTGAGAATGAAGTTACAGCACATATGCAATATCTTCCTCACAATTAAGTTTCAAAGACAAAGTTAGTAAAATACATATCACTGTAATACTTTTGAAAAAATATACAACAGATTGCTTATAGACTGGAAGTTGGGACCTTAGTTCTCTTTCCCATCTTGCAAGATGGCTGATGAAAAAGCCAAAAAACCTGTTACAAAAGAAAAGAAACCGACAGCCAAGAAGGCTGGCTGTGATGCCCCTGCTGCTTTTGCAGCCAAAAAGGGTAACCCTAAGGCTAAAAAGCTCAAGAAGGAGACACCCCATTGCAGCCGAAATCCAGTCCTTGTTAGAGGAATTGGCAGGTACTCCCGATCTGCTATGTATTCCAAAAAGTCCATGCACAAAAAGAAATACACAGCTGCAAAAATCAAGGTTTAAAAGTGATGTAGGTGTGTCTCCTATCTATCTGATGATTTCATTGGTTAATTAATAAAGAAACTGCTTGGCCTGATAGGTTAGAACATAGGTGGGTAGAGTAGACAGAACATAATGCTGGGAAGAAGGGAAGTTAGGCAGATGCCACGGACAGTCGCCATGAAGCCAGCCACCAGGTCAGACATGCTGAATCTTTCCCAGTAAGACACCACTTTGTGGTGCTACAGTGATTATTAGAAATGGGTTAATCAAAATGTGAGAGTTAGCCAGTAAGAGGCTGAACATAAGCAGTGTTTAAAAGAATACAATTTGTGTGTTGTTATTTTGGGGCATGAGCTAGCCAGGTGGACTGGAGCCGGGCAGTATGAAAAGCAGGCCTGCTCGACTCCTCACTACAGAAAAGAAGAAGAAAAAGCAAAAGGTCCTTGCCATTGTCACAAAACCTGTTGGTGGTGACAAGAATGGTGGTACCCAGGTGGTTAAGCTTCGAAAAATGCCCAGGTATTATCCTACCAAAGATTTGCCTCAGAAGCTGCTGAGCCATGGCAAAAAGCCCTTCAGTCAGCACGTGAGACACCTGCGTGCCAGCATCAATCCTGGGACTGTCCTCATCATCCTCACTGGGTGCCACAGGGGCAAGAGAGTGGTTTTCCTGAAGCAACTGGGCAATGGTTTACTGCTTGTGACAGGATCTCTTGCCCTCAACAGAGTTCCTCTGAGAAGAACACATTAGAAGTTTGTCATCACCACCTCTACAAAAGTTGTTACCAGAACAGTTAAAATCCCCAAACACCTGACTGATGCTTACTTCAAGAAAAAGCAGCTGTGTAAGCCTAGACACCAGGAGGGTGAGATCTTTGACACAGAGATGGAGAAATAAGAGATTATAGAGCAGCGCAAGGCTGATCAGAAAACGGTAGACTCACAGATTCTGCCAAAGATCAAAGCTGTTCCTCAGCTGCAGGGCTACCAGTGTTCTCAGTTCTGTCTGACAAACAAATGGGATGTATCCTCACAAAAACTGGTTTTCTAAATTGCTGACAACCTAATTAAACAGCTTCATGTGTCATATATATATATATATATATATATATATATATATATATATATCCAGGTCTAGGAAGGTAAGCAACCAAAGAGGCTAGGCCCCTCCAAAACCAGTATATGCAGTAGGATCAAAACCCAGTGCCATTGTCCTTGGCTTCTCAGTAGCCCTCATTGTCTGCCATGTTCTGGGAGTCCGGTGTTATCCCATGTTTTTTCAATCCCAGTCCAGCTGGCCTTGGTGAGCTCTCATTAGATCAGCCCAACTATCTCAGTGGGTGGGTGCTCTACTGACAGTCCTGACTACCTTGGTCATTTTCTCCCTCCTTCTGCTCCTCATTTGGACCTTGGGAACTCAGTCCTGTGCTCCAATGTGGGGCTCTGTCTCTATCTCCATCCATCGCCAGATGAAGGTTCTATGGTGATATGCAAGATATTCTTCAGTATGGCTATAGAATTGGGCCATTTCAGACTCCCTCTCCTCAGCTGCCCAAGGACCTAGCTGTGGAAATCTCCCTAGACACATGGGAACCCCTCAAGAGTAAAGACACTTGCCAACCCTAAAATGGCCCCCTTAATTAAGATATATACTTCCCTGCTCCCATATCCACCCTTCCTTTATCCCAAACATCCCATTCCCCTATGCTCTACCCATCCTCCCCTTCACACATTTCTCTCCCCATCTCCCCTTAGCACCAACCCACCGCACACCCAAGTTCTCCAATTTTGCCCAGCAATCTTGTCTCCTTCCAATATTGAGGAGGATAACTATATGTTTTTCTTTGGGTTCACCTTCTTATTTAGCTTCTCAAGGATCATGAATTATAGGCTCAATGTCCTTTATTTATGGCTAGAAACCAATTATGAGTGAGTACATCCTGTGTTCATCTTTTGGGTCTGGGTTGCCTCTCTCAGAATAGTGTTTTCTATTTCCATCCATTTGCATGCAAAATTCAAGATGTCATTTGTTTTTTACCACTGAGTAGTACCCTAACATGTATATATTCCATACTTTCTACATCCATTCTTCCACTGAAGGGAATCTAGGTTGTTTCCAGGTTCTGGCTATTACAAATAATGCTGTTATAAACATAGTTGAACAAATGCTTTTGTAATATGGTAAGGCATCTCTTGGATATATTCCCAAGAGTGGTATTGCTTGGTCCTGGGGTAGGTTGATCCCGAATTTTCTGAGAAACTGCCACACTGCTTTCCAAACTGGTTGCACAAGTTTGCATTCCCACCAGCAATGGATGAGTGTACCCATTACTCCACAACATCTCCAGCAAAAGACTATCATTGGTGTTTTTGATTTTAGCCATTCTGACAGGTACAAGATGTTATCTGAAAGTTGTTTTGATTTGCATTTCTCCTATCGCTAAGGAGGTTGAGCATGACCTTAAGAGTCTTTTGGCCATTTGAAATTCTTCTGTTGAGAACTCTCTGTTCAGTTCAGAGCTCCATTTTTTAAATGGTTTAATTAGCATTTTAAAGTCTAGTTTCTTGAGTTCCTTATATATTTTGGAGATCATTCCTTTGTCTGATGCAGGGTTGGTGAATATATTCTCTCAGTCAGTAAATTGCCTTTTTGACTTACTGACGGTGTCCTTTGCTTTACAGAAGCTTCTCAGTTTTAGGAGGTCACATTTATTTAACTTTGCCCTTAAAGTCTGTGATGCTGGGGTTATACGTAGGAAGCAGTCTCCTGTGTCCATATGTTGTAGAGTACTTTCCACTTTCTGTTCTATCAGGTTCAGTGTGTTCAGATTGATATTGAAGTCTTTAATCCATTTGGACCTGAGTTTTGTGCATGGTGATAGATATGGATCTATTTTTATTCTTCTACAGGTTGACATCCAGTTATGCCAGCACCATTTGTTGAAGATGCTTTCTTTCTTCCATTGTATACTTTTAGCTCCTTTATCAAAAATCAGGTGATCATAGGTTTGGGGGTTAAAAATCTGGGTCTTCTGTTCAATTCGATTGATTGACTTCTCTGTATTTATGCCAATACCAAGCTGTTTTCAATACTTTAGCTCTGTAATAGAGTTTGAAGTCAGGGATGGTAATGCCTCCAGAAGTAGCTTTAGTGTATAAGTTTTTTTGGCTATCCTGGGTTTTTGTTTTTTTATTTAAAGTTGATTATTATTCTATCAAAATCTGTGAAGAATTTTGATGGGACCTTGATGGGGATTGCATTGAATCTATAGATTGCCTTTGGTAGAATTGCCGTTTTTACTATGTTGATCCTCCCAATCCACAAGCAAAGGAGATCCTTTCATTTTCTGGTATCATTTTCAATTTCTTTCTTCAAAGACTTAAAGTTCTTGTCAAATAGATCTTTCACTTCCTTGGTTAGAGTTACCCCAAGATATTTTATGCTATTTGTGGCTATCGTGAAAGGTGATGCTTCTCTGATTTCCCTCTCTGCTTCTTTATCTTTTGTGTATATGAGGGCAACTGATTTTTTTGGAGTTGATCTTGTATCCTGCCATGTTACTAAAGGTGTTTATCAGCTGTAGGAGTTCTTTGGTAGAGTTTTTGGTGTCACTTATGTACACGATCATATCATCTGCAAATAAAGAAAGTTTAACTTCTTCCTTTCCAATTCGAATCCCCTCAATTTTCTTATGCTGTCTCATTGCTATTGCTAGAACTTCAAGCACTGTTTTGAAGAGATATTGAGAGAGTGGACAGCCTTGCGTGTTCCTGAATTTAGTGAGATGGCTTTGAGTTTCTCTCCATTTAATATGAGGTTAGCTGTTGGCTTACTACAAATAGCTTTTATTATATTTAGGAATGACCCTTGTATCCCTAATCTCTCCAAGACCTTTATCATAAAGGTGTGTTGAATTTTGTCAAATGCTTTTTCAGCATCTAATGAAATGATCATATGGTTTTTTTCCTTCAGTTTATTTATATGATGGATTACCTTGATAGATTTTCTTGTGTTGAAACAACCTTGCATCTCTGGGATGAAGCCTACTTGATCGTAATGGATAATTTTTCTAATGTGTTCTTGGATTCCATTTGCCAGTATTTTATTGAAAAATTTTGCATTAATGTTCATGAGTGAGATTGGCCTGTAATGTTCTTTCTTGGTTGAGTCTTTGTGTGGTTTTGGTATCAGGGTAACTGTAGCTTCATAAAAAGAATTTGGCAATGACTCTTCTGTTTCTATATTGTGAAATACATTAAGGAGTATAGGTATTAGGTCTTCTTGGAAGTTCTGGTAGAATTCTGCATTGAAACCATATGGTCCTGGGCTTTTTTTGGTAGAGAGGTTTTTGATAAGTTTTTAATTCCTCAAAGGTAACAGGTCTATTGTTCACCTAGTCTTGGTTTAACTTTGGTATATGGCACTTATCTAAAAATTGTCCATTTCTTTTACATTTTCCAATTTTTTGGCATACAGCCTTTTGTAGTAAGATCTAATGATTCTCTGAATTTCCTCTGTGTCTGTGGTCATGTCCCCCTTTTCCTTTCTGATCTTATAAATTTGTATGTTCTCTCTCTGTTGTTTGATTAGTTTGACTAGGGGTTTGTCAATCTTGTTGTTTTTCTCCAAGAACCAGCGTTTTGTTTCATTGATTCTTTGGATTGTTTTCTGTGTTTCTATTTTGTAGATTTCTGCCCTCAGTTTGATTATTTCCAGTCTTCTACTCCTCCTAGTAGAGTCTGCTTCTTTTTCTCTAGAGCTTTCCAGTGTGCTGTTAAGTCTCCAATGTGTGTTTTCTCCATTTTCTTTAAGTGGTCACTTACTGCTATGAACTTTCCTCTTAGCACTGCTTTCATAGTGTCCCAAAGGTTTGAGTATGTTGTGCCTTTATTTTCATTAAATTCAAGGAAGACTTTAATTTCTTTCTTATTTCTTCACTTACCCAGGTGTGGTTCAGTAGCTGACTGTTCACTTTTCTTGTTTTTGTAGGCTTTCTGGGGGTAGCATTGTTGTTGAATTCTAACTTTAATCCATGGTGATCCGATAAGACACAGGTGGTTACTAATATTTTTTATAACTGTGGAAGTTTGCTTTGTTGCCAAGTATGTGGTCTATTTTTGAGAACGTTCCATGAGCTGCAGAGAAGAAGGTATATTCTTTCCTATTTGGGTAGAATGTTCTATAGATGTCTGTTAAGTCCATTTGATTCATTACCTCCATTAATTCTCTTATTTTTCTGTCACATTTCTGTCTGATTGACCTGTCCATTGGTGAGAGTAGTGTTGAAGTCTCCTACTATTAATGTGTGCAGTTTGATGTCTGTCTTGAGTTCTAGTAATGTTTCTTTTACATAAGTGGGTACTTTTATATTATGGGCATAGATATTCAGGACTAAGACTTCATCCTGATGAATTGTTCCTGTTATGAGTATAAAATGTCCATCTCCATGTTTTCTGATTGATTTTACTTTGAAGTCAACTTTGTTAGAAATTATTATGGCCACACCTACTTGTTTCTTAGGTCCATTTGCTTGTAAACCTTTTCCAAACCCTTTACTCTGAGTAGATGTCTGTCTTTGTGGCTGAGGTGTGTTTCTTGTAAACAGCAGAATGTTTCCAATCTCTTAGCCTGTGCCTTTTTATAGGGAGTTGAGTCCATTGATGTTAAGTGATATTAATGACCAGTGGTTATTAACTCTGGTCATTTTTTTGTAGTAGAGTTTGTGTGCTTCGTTTCTTCTAGTTGGGCTGGTGAAGGGTCACTAGATGTCTGAGTTATTGTGGGCATTGTTGGACTCCTTGGTTAGTGATTTTCCTTCTATTACTTTCTGTAAGGCTGGATTTGTGGCTACGTATTGTTTAAATCTCTTTTTGTCTTGTAATATTAATTTTCTCCATCGATGGTAAATGCAGGCTTTGTTGGGTATAGTAGTCTGGGCTTGAATCCGTGTTCCCTTAGTATCTTTTAGCACATCTATCCAAGATCTTCTGGCTTTCATGGTCTCCATTGAGAAGTCTGGTGTAATTCTGATAGGTTTCCCTATATATGTTACTTGACCTTTTTCCTTTGCAGCTCTTAATATCTGTTCTTTATTCTGTATGTTTTTTGTTTTGATTATTATATTGCGTGGGGATGCTTTCTTTTGATCCAGTCTATTTGGTGTTCTGTATGCTTCTTGTACCTTCATAGGATTACCCAACTTTAAGTTGGGGAAGTTTTCTTCTATAATTTTGTTGAATATATTTTCTGGGCCTTTGAGTTGTAATTTTTTCTCCTTCTTCTACCCCTATTATTCTTAGGTTTGGTCTTTTCATGGTGTCCCAGATTTCCTAGATGTTTTGTGATAAGAATTTGTGGGATTTGTTTTGGTCTTTAATCAGTGAGTTTATTTCCTCTATATTATCTTCCGAGCCTGAGATTCTTTCTTCTATATATTGTATTCTGTTGGTAATACTTGTCTCTGTTGTTTCTGTTTGTTTACCCAGAATATCCATTTCCAGTCTTCCCTCTGATTGTGTTATCTTCATTACCTCCATTTCATTTTTCAGGACTTGAACTGTTTCCCTTACCTGTTTGATTGCTTTTTCTTGTTTTTCTTGTTTTTCTTAGGTATCTTTGAGAGATTTATTTATTTCATCTACCTTTTTGTTTGTCATCTCCATTTCTTTATGGCAGTTTTTCACCTCCTGTTTAAGGTCCTCTATTATTTTCATAAAGTACTGTTTAAAGTCGATTTCTTCTATTTCTTCTGGATTAGGGTATTGAATTCTTGTTTTTTAGGATGCCTGGATTCTCGTGGTGTCATGTTGCCTTTCAGGTTGTTGGAGGAATTCTTGCATTGGCACCTGCCCATCTCTTCCCGTCCAGATGGAACTCCTCAGCACTGAATCAGGGATGTCTGGTAGCCCAAGGACAACACGTGGATAAAAGGGCAAATGTGGGGGCAGGGTGGGATCCAGCAGCTCACAGCAGGACCTTGCAGCACAAGCTGAAGGTGAGCCCACACTCCCTTGCGAGAATCTTCAGACCTGCCTGGAAGGCAGCCTTTCACCCCTCTGAGTGGATGGCCTTGGTGCAGGAGCAGGACACTATTCCTGAGCCAAGGACCTTGAATACACTAGAGCAGGCTTGGGAGAGGCAGGGATATGTGTAACAAAGACACCCCTGCAGCAGGAGCTGTGGGAGGGGAGCTGTGCTCTCTTCAAGGTCAGGTTGTCCCGGGATAGCACATCCACATCTTAAAAGGCTTATCTTGAGCCACACATTAAATCTACAATCAATAATAAAAGCTAATCTGAAGAAAAAATAATCTATGGGCCTTTTTGTTCTTTTTCTATGTCTAGGATCACAGCTAAGAAAAAATACAAATTATTTTTCACATATTGTAAGACTAAAAAAAGTGCTATGTTTGTATCTAAAACAAAGAAAATAAATGCATGTAAGTAACATTTTTCTGTTTAGCTCAACAAATATAGTAGCCTTCTGTCAACTTTTGCAGAAAAATCTTTTGTAATCTATAAATTTTCTTCTTAGGATATTCAATTTTATTTTGAGACATTGTTGAAGTCATCTTGGTGCTAAGAATAAGTAATTATGGGCAATATTTACTTGTATTAATTGATAAAATATAAATGAGGTTTGGGTCCTCCCACATCTCTGCTGCTAGTACAAGGCAACTGAGTATAAAGCACAGAGGGCAATTTGTGATGTGTCTCCAAGTTGAAAAGTATCCTCAATACTCATTGAGGTTATTTGAGCCAAAACATCCTTGCAAATAATGAAAACAATTATGCATTTATTTTTCTGGGCACTGTGACATAGTATTGCCATCTGCACCGTTAATGTCTAAGAACTGCACAAAACATTAAAAAGAAAAAAAGAAAAAAGATCTCAAGTGTAGCGAGTCTTAAAAGTTTTTACTTTTAAGACTCCCTTCCAGTTTTCAGTTAAAAATGCCATAAATATTTAAAGGGGATTTAGAAATTTGAGGGTTAAAATCTGAGAGGTAAGATATGTACTCACAACTGGAATTGTCTGTTCATGTTTTATTGTTCTGTTTTTTATTCCTTACAAAAAATTCCCAGTAATATATATCCTTATAACCAGTAATTCTCCAGCCCTAGCCATTACAGGGCCATGATTCCTTTGTCCCATAGAATATCAGATATGGGTTTACACACACACACACACACACACACACACACACACACACACACACAGAGAGAGAGAGAGAGAGAGAGAGAGAGAGAGAGAGAGAGAGAGAGAGAGAGAGATAGATCCTTGGAAGTGGATAGTTCATTTTCAGTGAACTCTTTATTGGAGAAAGTTAGTTAATAAATGAATTAAATCATCAGGGAATTCTAGAGGGCAAGGCTTGTGTGATTTACTACATTTTTAGGTGGGTAGTAAAGGGCTAAAAAAGCTATTTGTAGTGCACCAATTTTTTTTCCTTTCCCAGCATGCATAGAACTCAGTAACCAAGCAATCTATGTTAATAGGTAGAAACCATTGTTCTTGATCAGATAACACATACACCAAATGTTGCAATTTCTATGGGCCTATAGGTCTAGAGTACACTCCTAAGCAGTAAAGGCCAGGTGGGGGGAGTCAGGCCACTAAAATGATCAGTTCTGGGGTATGCTGTAATCAGCTGTTCTGCTAGGGGGGGTGATTGTATCTGTAGTGCCAGTGGGAAGGAAGTGTTTCTCTGGTAGCTCTTAATTATCTATCTCTTCTCCTGTCCTTGAGAGTAATATACAATTTGTAAATTTCCTAAATTAAAATCATCAGTAAACTGAGGTGAAAGTGAATTTAAAGAGTTAATCTTTTAAGTGGGGTAAAACCTGTAACAGAAATTTGGGCAGGTAGTAATTCTATGGCCTTGGATAGTGGTGAATATTTTAAGTGTAAAGTTCTATGCTTGGACCCTAATCATTAACCAAATGCATGCTGATAAAGATAATTGCAGAAAGACACATTGCTGGGGTTATCTAGAAGAAAGGTCCAAGACCTGGCAGTGGGATACTGTTTTTATGAAACAGTTCTGAATTGTGGAATTAATTACCAAATATGAAACAGAAAGAGAGATAGCTACAGATAAAAAAAAATCTACAGCAAAGAACAGCCACTTTATTCACAAAGCAATAACACAAAAAAGTATTTCCTTTTGGTTTTGCCTTCACTAGATCCCTTGGTTCTGATAAGTCACTAGTTGAATGAAGATTGAGCAATTACTGTACAATGTTGCAACTTATAGCACTCGAGTAAGCGTAGATTTTGTACTGGATTAAATATGTAAGTATCTTGTATCACAGACATCCTGTAGGTGGTTTGTATATCCCTGTTTGGGCACAAATAATTAGATAAAGTAGATGAAAGTTCAAAATTGTAAAAATAATTCTATCATTTATCTCCATTTTCAGGCAGCATGATAATGCATGAAGAAAACTTCACTAAAAAGACCTAAATTAAAATTAATTCACTAATTAAAAATTAGAGCATAGAAATAAAACAGATACAATTAAGGTGTGTTTTGGTGTACTCTTAAAGAAGAAATTCACAAGTTTATTTATGTATATAAACTCATTTATGTTAGAATCTCAAAAATACGTAAAAACACACCCAAATCCATTAAAAATTAAATGTTTTTCCTTTTATTATTTTTTAGTATTTTTTTCCAATCAATTATTTATACTTCCTTCCCTCCTCCCAATCTCCTCCCGCTCCCTCACACCCCCTCCTCCTTCTCCCACCCTGCTTGAGAGAAGGCAGCGAACCCTGCTCTGTGGGAAGTCCAAGGTCCTTCCCCCTATATCCCAGACTAGGGAGCTGTGCATCCATATAGACTAGGGTCCCAAAAAGCCAGAACATACCGTAAAAACAAGTCCCAGTGCCTTTATCAATGGCTTCTCAGTCAGCCCCCATTGTCAGCCACAATCAGAGAGTCTGGTTTTGATCACCTGCTCATTCAGACCCAGTCCAGCTAGATTTGGTAAGCGCCTATTAGAACAGGCACACTGCCTCAGTTGGTGGACCCACCCCTCGCAGTCTTGACTTCTTTGCTCGTCTTCTCCCTCCTTCTGCCTTTCAACTGGACCTTGGGAGCTCAGTCTGTTCCTCTGATGAAGGTCTCTGTCTCTATCTCCATCTGTCACCAGATGAATATTTTATGGTAATAGTTGAGATAAACATCAGTGTGAAAGTGGTGCAAGGCCAGGTCAGGCATCCGCTGCTCTGCTGCTCACGGACCTAGCTGGGGACATCCCCATGGACACCTGGGATCCCCTCTAGAGCCAAGTCTCTTGCCAACCCTAAAATGGATCCCTTAATGTAGGTATCTTCTTCCCTGCTCCTATATCTGCTCTTCCTCCATTTCCAGACTCTCACTCCCCAAGCTGTTGCCAGTCTTTCCCTTCTCCCTTCCCTCCCCCTCTCCCCTTTCACCGAACTTCACCCCCACCCCTAGCCACACCCCCATACTCACAACTTTTGCTCTGCAGTCTTGTTTGGTTCCAATTTCCAGGAAGATCTATAAATGTTTTTCTTCGGGTTCACCTTGTTACTTGGCTTCTCTGGGCTTGTATACTATAGGCTTAATGACCTTCATTTATGGCTAGAGTTCACAAATGAAAGATTACATACCATATACATCTTTGTAGGTCTGGGATATCTCACTCAGGATAGTGTTTTCTATTTTCATTCTTTTGAATGAAAAATTCAAGATGTTATTGTTATTTACCACTGAACGTAAAGAGATCAAGAGGATTCAAATAGGAAAGGATTATTTGCAGATGATATGATAGTGTACATTAGTGACCACAAAACCTCTACCAAAGAACTCCTACAGCTGATAAATACCTTCAGTGATATGGCAGGTTACAAGATCAACTCAAAAAAAAAAAATCAATAGCCCTCCTATAGACAAAAGATAGAGAAGCAGAGAGAAAAATCTGAGAAACTTCACCTTTTATTATAACCACAGATAGCATGAAGTATCTTGGGGTAACTCTAACCAAAGAAGTAAAAGAACTATTTGACAAGAACTTTAAGTCTTTGAAGAAAGAAATTGAAGAAGACACAAGAAAATGGAAGGATCTTCCATGCTCTTGGACGGGTAGGATCAACATCATAAAAATGGCAATTCTACCAAAGGCAATCTATAAATTCAATGCAATCTCCATTAAAATCCCAACAAAATTCTTCACAGACCTTGAGAGAACAATAATCAACTTTAAATGGAAAAACAAAAATCCCAGGATAGCCAAAACAATCCTATACAATAAAGGAACTTCTGGAGGCATTTCCATTCTTGACTTCAACCTCTATTACAGAGCTACAGTAATGAAAACAGCTGGGTACTGGCATAAAAACAGAGAAGTCGACCAATGGAATCAAATAGAAGACCCAGATATTAACCCACAAACATATGAACACCCGATTTTTGACAAAGGAGATAAAATTATACAATGGAAGAAAGAAAGCATCTTTAACAAAGGGTGCTGGCATAACTGGATATCAACCTATAGAAGAATGAAAATAGATCCATATTTATCACCATGCACAAAACTCAAGTCCAAATGGATTAAAGACCTCAATATGAATCTGACCACACTGAACCCAATAGAAGAGAAAGTGGGAAGTAGATTGCAACACATGGACACAGGAGACTACTTCCTACATATAACCCCAGTAGCACAGACAATAAGGGCAACATTGAATAAATGGGACCTCCTGAAACTGAGAAGCTTCTGTAAAGCAAAGGACACTGTTATTAATACAAAAAGACACCCTATTGAATGGGAGAAGATATTCACCAACCCTGCACCAGACAAAGGAATGATCTCCAAAATATATAAAGAACTCAAGAAACTAGACTTTAAAATTCTAAATAACACAATTAAAAAATGGGGCACTGAACTGAACGGAGAATTCTCAAATGAAGAAGTGCAAATGGCCAAGAGACACTTAAGGTCATGTTCAACTTCATTAGTGATCAAGGAAATGCAAATCAAAATAACTTTGAGATAACATCTTATACCTGTCAGAATGGCTAAAATAAAAAACACCAATATTAATCTTTGCTGGATAGGTTGTGGAGTAAGGGGATCACTCATCCATTGCTGGTGGGAATGCAAACTTGTGCAACTACTTTGGAAATCAGTGTGGCGGTTTCTCAGGAAATTTGGGATCAATCAATTCCAGGATCCAGCAATACCACTCTTGGAAATATACCAAAAAATGCCCAATCATACTACAAAAGCATTTGTTCAACTATGTTCATAGCAGCATTATTTGTAATAGCCAGAAACTGGAAACAACCTAGATGCCCCTCAGTGGAAGAAGGATAAAGCAAGCATGGAATATATATGCATTAAAAATTAAGTATCAATGAAATGAATAAAAGGGAACAAATATAGATGCATTTATATCCCATCTTAACACAGCAATTAATATTTTATGTATCTACAATACCCAAATCAATCTACATACATATTTTCTTTATTAAAATTAGAGTGACTTTTTTTCCACAGGGATAAAATAAAATTTAAACGTTAATGGGAAACCACAAAGTCGTCTTTCAATATTAAAAGTAACTTGAACCAAAAGATCAGAGCTTTATATGTCACCACATAGTGTCTTTAAATACATATTGTCTCTATATCAATAAAAATAGCATGAACAAGCATAAAATTGGATATATTGACCAACAGAAAATTTCAGAGTGAGAAGTAAAGAGGTAGACTAAATGTCAATTAATCATCATGAAAAATCTCTAGAATACACATTGAGACCTGAACAGATGGCTGATAGTTGAGAGTGCTTGCTGCTCTTGTGGAGCATACAGGCTGCGTCACCAGTATCAAAAATGGTAACCCCCAACTTCCTGTAATTCTCTTTGAAGGGGACCAAAAGCCTTTTCTGGCCTCAAGGGAACCTGTACACATGAAATCCATGTACATATATGCAGGCATTTCCACACATGTGATTATATACATACATCCAGAGAAACACTCATACATATAAAATAACAATAATTAAACATTTGAAAAATAATAAAATGTAAAACCATAATATAGGATAATAAAACTGATTCTTAATCTCAGCTCAAAATAAATAAACCATGATATATGAAATTATAATACAACAGAAAAGCTTACCTATAATGCATTAAAAATTCAGACCTATAATAAAATTTCTCAAAAACACAATGGCCATTAAACATACAAAACCAAAATTTTCTATATCACTCAATTGTTAGAAAAATGTGAATTTAAACAATGAAGATTTATCATCATGTACCTGTTAAGACTATGAAGGTTACTGCTGATATATACAGAATGTATAATGGCTTAGGGGACACATGTCTTGCATATAAATGAGATTAACTAGATTCAGATATCATATGGCCATTTCTGTGATAGATAGACTAGACTAGGTTTTTGTGTTGGGATGTCTCACTTGTTTGTGACTTCATTCCATGGGACAGTTTTGAAGTAAATAAAAAGGAGTAAGCTGAAAACTAGTGTTCATTATTCTTCGCTTCCTGACTGTAGATGAAGTGTGATCATTTGTTTTATGTTCCTACAACCATATCTTGTCTACCATGAAAGAATTTAAATTTTAATACAAAATAATATCATTCTTTAGTGAGTACATCCCATGTTCATCTTTTTGGGTCTGGGTTACCTCACTCAGAATAGTGTTTTCTAGTTTCATCCATTTGCATGCAAAACTCAAGATGTCATTGTTTTTTATCGCTGAGTAGTACTCTAATATGTATATATTCTACAGTTTCTTCATCCATTCTTCCAATGAAGGGAATCTAGGTTGTTTCCATGTTCTGGCTATTACAAATAATGCTGTTATGAACATAGTTGAACAAATTCTTTTGTAGTATGATTGGGCATCTCTTGGGTAAATTCCCAAGAATGGAATTGCTGGGTCTTGGGGTAGGTTGATCCCGAATTTCCTGAGAAACTGCCACACTGCTTTCCAAAGTGGTTGCACAAGTTTGCATTCCCACCAGCAATGGATGAGTGTACGCCTTACTCCACAACCTCTCCAGCAAAGGCTATCATTGATGTTTTTGATTTTAGCCAACCTGACAGGTGTAAGATGGTATCTCAAAGTTGTTTTGATTTGCATTTCCCTGATCACTAAGGAGGTTAAGCATGACCTTAAGTGTCTTTTGGCCATTTGAACTTCTTCTGTTGAGAATTCTCTGTTCAATTCAGAGCTCCATTTTTTAAATGGGTTACTTAGCATGTTAAAGTCTAGTCTCTTGAGTTCCTTATATATTTTGGAGATCAGACCTTTGTCAGTTATGGGGCTAGTGAAAATCTTTTTCCAGTCAGTAGGCTGCCTTTGTGAACATGGGATGTACTCACTCATAATTGGTTTCTAGCCATAAATATAGGACATCAAGCCTATAATTCGTGATCCTAGAGAAGATAAGAAGGTGAACCCAAAGAAAAACATATAGTTATCCTCCTGGATATTGGAAGTATATAAGATTACTGGGCAAAAATTGGGAACGTGGGGGTGGGGTGGGATGGGGCAAGGGGAGATGAGGAGAGAAAAGTGTGAAGGGGAGGATGGGGAGAGCTTAGGGGAATGGGATGGTTGGGATATAGGAAGTGTGGATATGGGAGCAGGGAAGCATATATCTTAATTAAGGGAGCCATTTTAGGGTTGTCAAGAGACTTGACTCTAGAGTGGTTCCCAGCTATCCAGGGAGATTCCCCCAGCTACTTCCTTGGGCAGCTGAGGAGAGGGAGCCGGAAAAGGCCAGATCCAATAGCCATACTGATGAATATCTCGCATATCACCATAGAACCTTCATCTGGCAATGGATGGAGATAGAGACAGAGCCCCACATTGGAGCACCGGACTGAGTTCCCAAGGTCCTGATGAGGAGCAGAAGTAGGGAGAACATGAGCAAGAAAGTCAGGACCGTGAGGGGTGCGTTCACCCACTGAGACAGTGGGACAGAACTAATGGGAGATCATCAAGACCAGTTGGAATGGGACTGATGGAACATGCGATCAAACTGGACTCTCTGAATGTGATTGATGGTGGCGGCTGACTGAGAAGCCAAGGACAATGGCGATAGGCTTTGATTCTATGGCATGGAGGGCTCTGTGTGAGCCTTGTCAGTTTGGATGCTTACCTTCCTGGACCTGGAGGGAGTTGGGAGGACCTTGGTCTTAACATAGTGTGGGGAACCCTGATGGCTCTTTGGCCTGGAGAGGGAGGGAGTGGGGTTATGGGTGGAGGAGGGGGAGGGAAGGGGGAGGAGGGGAGGCGATAGAAATTTTTAATTAAAAAATGAGGAAAAAATAATCTCATGTTTAAGATGCTTCTGTTGAATATTTTGTAAGAATACTGAGACATGTAATAATTATTAACAGTAATTATCATGACAAGGCGTGTATGAATGTGGAACAAAAGACCTCTCTATACTTTACTGGTAAAGCCAATTTTGGTAATATTACAAAGGTCTTGAAAAAGATTGAAAAGGCAGAACTACTAATATGGACATAATGATAGATTCATACAATGACATAATTTGAGAGATGTAACACAAATCTCGAGCTGAGGTCCATTCTGTGGTGTCAGTAAAACAAAAATCTACTACTGTATGCTATAGCAATTCTACTTCTGCATAAATACATAAAGAAAATGAACTCAGTCTCCCAGAGACAACTGTACTCTCATATTGAAAGCTATATTACTTAAAATAAGAGATATGGAATTAGTTTAAATATATGTCAACAAATGAATGAGTAAAATCTTTTTATATACAGAGAAAAAGAATAAGAAGGAAATCTCATCATTTGTGAAATATAGGTACACCTAAATAATAATAAATTAGGTGAAGTAAAAAAATCAAAGTTTGAACAATATGTAATCTCTACTGAGGACTCAAGAAAGGAAACAAAAAACAGACAAGGCCTGAGGTATTATTCATTTTTAGGACACTTGCTGAAAATCTATGGGTAGGGCAGCATTCCCAGGGAATATCATCATCACCACCACCAAACACGCCCAAATACACTGGTGGTTACCAGAATCTGGGTATTGCTGAGGCTAAATCTTTGCTTAAAAATAATATACTAAATCTCTTTTAGACTGGAAGAATAGGCGCACCAGCCTTTGATTAGATGGTCAAATGCAATATTTCATTTAATGGAATGTTGTTCAGCAACAAAGCAGAGCAAAATATTGACATATTCTACATGAAAGAAGAATATCAACAGTGACACAAAAGTTAAAGCATATATATATGAGAAATCATATTAAAGGTTTTCATATGTATGAATTGTCTAGAGAAGGTAAAGTCTCAGATACAAATGAATTTGGTTGCTTGTATTCAGGGTACGAATAAATTGTGACTGTAAATGGAATCAAGAAATTCTATTAATTCGAAAAATACTAATATAGTAATATAATGACCATTTCAAGACTCAATAAAAGTATATATTTTTAAAGTGGCACTTTTAAATTCATTAACTCACATTTTTACAATACAGTAAAATAGTAAACCTAAATTTCAGACAATGATTACATGCTTATCTAATTTTTCTTTTAATATTTTGTAACTAGATACATGAGGTACCTAATATATCATTATCTTTCTAGGAACACATTCTACTTTTTTAGTAAGACTAATGTATCTAAAGTATACTATATTTTATGACAATTTCTGTAGCAATGAATTTATTTTGATAATGTTATTCAGGTATTAATTCCTATTCTTATAGTTTGAGAAGGTCTTTGTCAAAATATTTAAAATTAATCTACTATAAGTAGCATGTAATATTTTTTAATGTGTATGGTATTCTGTTCTGTGACATTTGTTAGCATTCAGAAACATCAACTTGCACCTTACCTTATGGATGTACATGGGCTATATTTATTATTATCTTACTCCAATTTTCGTAGTCTCATCCATTATATGTTTATGCTTTCTAAATTCTCTTTCATTTATTTTGTTTTATTTTTCATTTTTCTTTTATGTAAATATTTGCTATTATTTTAGTTACATTTTAGTTATATTTTTCTATTATTTTAGTTACATGGTAACTATCCTTTGGTGGAACTAATGAATAGTTTCATATTAGTACACTATCCAATGTTCATACTATAAAAGAGTTAGAATTTTATACATCGCTATTACCATTTGTTTTTATGTATACATATAATAGTCACATCATGATTTTGCTGATACTGTTGTAAAATATTTTAATTTTGTAAAATTTAAACACTATGAGTATTTTAAAATTTGTTCTCTAGTCCATTTGTTTTCTACTCTGTTATAGGTGCTTTCTATTTGAAGATTAGAAATTAGAGTCAATTTTAGTATTTCAACACCATAAACCCTTCAACATCATCAATTTTATTTCATATTCTATTATGAATTGCCTACCCAGTGCTAATCTTCTAATTATTTGCTTTCATTAGCATCTCATCAAGTCATATCCAATAATATTGTGTATTTTATTAATGTTACTTAAATAATGTACAAAATACTTTGAATTTGTTTTCTGACTCATTGATTTAGGTTGATTTATCATTTTACTATTTTTTGTAAGAGCTATGAAGATTTTTTAAAATAATTACAAATATTATCAATTGCTTCTTGCAAACAACTTCACAAATTTTATTTTGTTTTGAATTTTTATATTTAGAAAACATAATCTGAGACACTACCAAAAAGAACAATATGAAAAATTATATAATTGTTTACTGCAATTAAAATAATATTTATATAATGTAAAGAACAAATATATTTTTAAAACTAATTTTTTATTGTTTTATTATTGCATTAGATTTTTACAATCCAAAATGATTTGTTTTCTTCTCATACTTTATTTAAATAGCCTTTGTAACAGCAATGTCCACATGTCTAATTGGACTTCACATGACAGATAGATGATAGCATTAGTTATTTCTTGGATCAGTGCACAAGTTGAATTTTAAGTTATTAGTTTTCTATTGTCTGCCCCAATACCTACCTGTTATCTAGAATATCTTCCTATAAAGATTTTGGAATCCATGTCAAACTGAAAATTATTTTGCTTGCTGAAACACAGTAAAATCAACTTGTAAAGAAAAGTTAGTAGTTATAATTGAGATAATTCTAATCCCAGTGTCCTGTAATTACATACTTTAAAAGAGATATATTTTTTGTTTTATTTGGCAATATAATAATTGTACCACCATGAACATTTTCAACACATTTAGCATGTAATAAAACTACTCTTCAACATATAAATGGTTAAGGAATTTTATGTAAAGCCATAACATAGGATATTATTTCTAACCTATAGACTATCCTGTAAATGCATATTTATGTAGATGTACTTTCATAAAATGAAAATGTTTTCATTGGATAAGATATAAACTCACTTGCTGTGTCCTTGAGAACTACTCATATTTTGAAGCACTTGTCCAGCTACTCTAAATAAATTAATCTGATTATATTAATTTCTGGACATATTATGCTATAAAATACATGTTTCTAATTTTATACTGATAATATTAAAAGGCAGGTTATGCCTACAATTTCAGAGCAATGCCATTTTAATAATTGCTACATCCCAGAGTGTTCAGCTGGTTAATTAGAGTAAAAAATTGGCCAAAATTACCAAGTGACATTTAATTGGAACACTAATTGATATTACATTTTCTCCCTTAAATTATTTCATATTAATAAATCCACAGAACATTAATTTCAAGAAATTAAAGAAACAATAAAACTTAGGACATTAATAATGATAATACTTTCAATTTTCTTATTATTACTTCATCTATTGTCCTAATTATCAAAGTGTTTAAAAATAAACAAATGCTGCCGTGAATTTAGGATAGCTCCACTTAATTAATTAATTTAAAATTTTGAT
The DNA here is from genome assembly GCF_903992535.2 of Arvicola amphibius. Classification (NCBI taxonomy): domain Eukaryota; kingdom Metazoa; phylum Chordata; class Mammalia; order Rodentia; family Cricetidae; genus Arvicola; species Arvicola amphibius. Next base: position 76,298,985 of record NC_052065.1, on the reverse strand, counting down.
CCTTCTTAATTTTTATAGTTCAAACAGGAAAATAAGATAATTTATTTTTAAATTTTTACCTTATGTGAAGTACATATGTGATGTGGTATGTGAATATTTTCAAACATAACATTTAGTTTCTAATTTCAAATCATTCTAACTCCATTTTGTTTTCTGAATGAAAAGCTTAATCTATACTTAAACTTGTCTTCTGGGCAGCAAAATGGTATGATAATCAAGAGAGAACACAGTTATTTAAGGAAATATATAACCCTTGATCAGTTAGTCTGTTAATACATTATACTACATTTATTATATTTATGGATATGTTTATAATACATATATTATTATGTACATGAATATATATCTATGTTTCAAATAATTATAGGTAAAAAAAATTATACTGTTGACTACCAACTTTGAAGACATACTAAGCAATAGTTCAGTACTGCTTTAAAAAGTATGAAATACAGTAGTAAACATCAAATATTACACAACTGAAAAAGATGAAAAAAATACTTACGTGAAGGCAGGAAAACAATTTGTGTCTATGGGAGTAACCAGATAAATAAGGCAAATACTGATGAAGAAAGGGAGCAAGAATGAGTTTACATGTTGCATAGATGTGTGAGGTGTGAATAAGAACATTTTTGACTGGCAAGTTATTCAAATTTAAGAACAAAATACTGAATGGTAGCTATAGAAAATGTAAATGCTAAAATTGTTTTTGAAATATATACTATTTAAAGTGATTATATGTATACAGTATATGCTCTTCTACCATACCAACACTCTTTTTACTTTTATGAATTTATTTTTCATTCTGACCAGAGTTTCCTCTCCCTCTTCTCCTCTCATTCCCTCCCAGCCCACCCCACCTATGTGGTGTGGGAGGTCCTGGGTCTAAGTGGCAAGGAACCAACAAGTGGCCCTTCTTCCAAAACTTATGCACAATCCACTAGAGCAAGAATTCCACCTCTGTTTCTATTCAGAAAAGTGCAGACCTCCAATGGATATCAATAAATAATGGCATATCAAGTTGTAAGACTAAGCACTTTCCTATTAAGGCTGAGTAAGGCAACCCAGTATGAAGAACATGGTCCCAAATCTGGAAAAGAGTCAGAGTCCATCCCTAATGCTACAGTTAGGAGTCCCATAAGAGCATCAAGTTACATAACTATGACATATATGGACAATTCTTATGTCAGTCACATGGAGGCTTACTGATTGGCAGTTCATTCTCTGTGAGCCCCTATGCATCCAGATTAATGGATTCTGTGATTTTTCTCATGCTGTCCTTGACTCCTCTGATTCATGTAGTTATTCCTCCCCATCTTCCACAAGCTCCGCTTAATGTTTGGCTATAGGTCTACATCTGTTCCCATCAGGGGCTGGATGAAGCCTCTCTGATCACAACTGGACTATTCACCCATCTATGAATATAGCAGATTATTGTTTGGCATCATCATGTAGATTTTTTTGCCAGTCATGTTTGGCTCTATCTTCTGGGTCCTGGTACTCCAGATAGTGTCAGGGGTAGACTGACTTTCATGGTATGAGTCTCAAACTTAACCAATCATTGGTTGGTCACTCCCAGAATTTTTGCACCATATTTACCTCAGTATATTTTAAAGACCAAACAAATTACAGGTCAAAAGATATGTGGCTTGGTTAATATCTCAGTCCTTCCATTGGAAGTCTTGCCTGGTTACAGGAGATGTAGTTAGGGCTACATATTCCAGATTTTTATTTGTTTCACATGGACTCATACTTGTAGATTCTAGAGGGCTAACTGTGTATAAGGTTTCCATCTAATCCCCAAATATACCTCTTTTTCAGTAATTCACGTCCATCACTTACCTGATATCTCATGTTCCCTTCCTACCTACCACCAGTCCACACAGGAAATCTATCTTATTTTCCCATCCCAGAGAGATCTGACTATCCCCCTTGAACATTCTTTCTTACTTATCTTCTCTGGGTCTGTGTACAGTAGAATGTTAACACTTTACAGCTAACAAGTAAGTGAGATCATGCTGTCTTTATATTTCTGTGTCTAGGTTACTTCATTTAGGATGATTTTTTCTAGTTCCATTCATTTGCCTGAAAATTTCATGATGTCTTTGTTTTTAACAACTAAATAATACTCCATTGTGTAAATACACCACATTTTCTTTATCTGTTCTTAGGTTTAAGTACATCTAGGTTGTTTCTAGTTTCTGGCTAAGTCAAATAAGGCTGCCGTGTCCTTGTGTTATGATGTAGTGTCCTTTGGGTATATGACCAAGAGCATGGGCTTGAGGTAGATTAATTCCTAGTTTTCAATGAAACCACCCTATTAGTTATCTAAGTGGCAGTGCAAGTTTGCACTCCCCTTGCTCCATATCCTTTCCAATATGAGCTGTCACTTATGTTTTTAATCTTAGCAGTTCCATCAGGTATAAGCTGGAATCTCAATGTTGTTATGATTTGCCTTTCTCTGATGTCTAAGGAAGTTGAACATTCCTTTAACTGTTTCTTGGCTATTTAAGATTTCTCTGTTGAGAATTCTATTTATATCTGTACCCCATATTTTATTTGATTATTTAGTTTATTGATGTCTAGCTTCTTGATATATATATATATATAAATATATACACACATATATATATATATCAAGAAGCTAGACATCAATAAACTAAATAATATAATATATACACATATATATGTATATATATATATATCAAGAAGCTAGACATCAATAAACTAAAATATGTATATATATATATATATATATATATATTGAATTATACCTCTGTCTAATGATATGGAGTTTGTCAAAATATTTTCCATTATGTGGGCTGCTTTCTTGTCCTATTGACAGTGTCTTTTGTCCTTTAAGAGCATTTCAGTATCATGAGATCACGTTTGTTAATTGTTAGAGGAGGGGAAACTTGTTCATCCCTGCCACCCGACTAACTTAGCCCCCCCCTTAAACCACACAGAAATTGTATTAATTGAATCACTACTTGGCCCATTAGCTCTGCTTTCTTATTGGCTAATTCTTACATCTTAATTTAACCCATTTCTATTAACCTGTGTATTGCCACAAGGCAGAGGCTTACTGTGTAAAATTCCCAGCATCTGTCTCTGGTGAATCCATGGTATGTCTCTGACTCTGCTTTCTTCCTCCCAGAATTTAGTTCTGTATTCTCCGCCTACCTAAATTCTAACCTATAAGACCAAGGCAGTTTCTTTATTCATTAACTAATACAAGCAACACATAGAAAGAAGGACCTTCTACACCATTTCTCCTTTTTTGTTTAAACAAAAAGGAAGGATTTAACATGGTAAAATCACATATAACAAAACTATAGAAATGACAGAGACATCATGCTGCCTAGACAGTTACCCAAAATTCTGTACCATTGGAGCATGCATCTTCAGCCTACAGGCCCATAGTATCCAGCAGATGATGTGGGAGAGTCTTCTGTTTGTGTTGATTTCATTCATTAATAAAGAAAACTGCCTTGGCCCATTTAATGGGCCAGCCCTTAGGTGGGTGGAGTAGACAGAAAGGAAGAAGAAAGTGAGGTAGATGGCTCAGTCAGATGCCATGCCTCTCCTAAGTGAGACAGATGCCATGCCTCTCCTCTCTGAGCCAGATGCAATGAAGCTCTGACCCAAGATGGATGTAGGCTAGAATCTTCCCAGTAAGCCACCCCTTGTGGTACTACACAGATTACTAAATATGGGTTAATCAAGATGTGAGAGAATTAGCTAATAAGAGGCTGAAACTAATGGGCCAGGCAGTGTTTAAATGAATACTATTTGTGTTGTTATTTCAGGGCATAAGCTAGCTGGTGACTGGGAGCCTGGCGTTATGAAAATCAGGTCTGCCCACAGCTCCTCACTACAAGCAGACTTTTTCACTAAGCAGGAAATTTCAAAGACAGTTCAGTCACTTTCTTCTGTTTCCTAAAGAATGTCTCACAGACACTTTCATGAATCAGGAATGCTGAAGGACCATCTCACCTTTAGACAAGTTCAGTAGTCATCTCTCTGTGGTTGCTGCATGTCCAGTGAAGCAATACAGGCAATAGGAGTTTCTTGCCCAAATGGGTAAGGAGCCTGTAGAGGGAGCTGTTATTCAGAATCTGTAGTGAGGAGCAGACGGGCTGCGTTCCTGCTGCCTGGCTCCCGCTTGGTTAGCTTTAACGGAAATAATTACACGGAAACTGTATTCATTTAAATACTGCCTGGCCCCTGGCCCGTTATCTGTAGCTTCTTATTGGTTGATTCTCGTATCTTGCTTTAACCCATATTTAGTAATTTATATAGGACCACGAGGGGTGGCTTACCAGGAAAGATCTTAAACTGCGTCCATCTCAGAGAGGAGAATCATGGCGACTGCATATAGCGACTGCCTGAAGCGTCTCCCCACTCCTGCTACCCAGCATTCTGTTCTGTCTACTCCGCCTACCTAATTTTCTGTCTCTTAAAGGGCCAAGGCAGAATCTTTATTAATAATGAAAGTAACACATAGACACTCCTCCATCAGGAGCCTCTTCAATACCCATCTTTCTCTTGAAGTAATTGGTGCTGCCAGGGACAGACGTGTTTCATTGTCATGAAAAGTACTAAGTTATTAAAACATTTTAAATGCCATATTCTGAAGGTCTTTAAAAGATTTGAAGAATACACATCAAACTGAAATATAACTCTGTCCATTTAGAAAATCTAACTAACATGATTACAAGCTTGACCATTATAGAAGACTATCTATTGACATATATTTCTTAATTATACATTGCATTTTTAAATGAGCTTCACAATCACAATACTTAATCAAGAGCAGAAATATACATATAACAAAATTGACTTTAATATTGTATCAATAAACCAAGAATCATATCAGTGCAAATTATTCATCTCTATATCATGTCCCCCTTTAAATGTAAAGAAACAATTATAAACAATATTTGGGAATATGGGCATAGTTTTATCCATACTGCTTTCTGCTGTTTGGGGGTGCTGGTAATCAGGTCTTTTATGGTGTATCCTGTGTGCTAGGCTCATCTCAGTCAGCAGGTAGACAAATTAAATTTTTGAGGGTGTTGATAGTGACCTTTCATGAGGCCTTGGTCCATGAAACCATACTCACCTAGAAGCAATCCACAGGTTCTCGTCTTCTGTGAAAACAATAGAAGAACCTCTTTTCTCAAGCAACATGTTCTTAGACCCAAATTTTGATGTCAAGATACCTTTATAATATACAGCTGGTTTAGCTTAGCCACCCATACAATAAAATGTGTCTCTGTACTTTAGATCCTTCACAGTCAAAAAACTAAAAAATAATAATATATATATAATCAAGATTCTCTGTGAAAATTTCATTTTAATGTGGCTGATTTTTCTTTATTCCTTTTAATCTATGACTATCTGTATTCTGTCTCTTTTTAAAAAAAAAAGGTTTACTTTTTTACTGACTTCTCAATAGGTATTCTATTCAGGTAGTTTTTTGCTGTGCCAATGCTTTCCAGGTTATTTTCCACTTTATCATCTCTTAGTTTTATCTGGATCTATTTTGAGTTCTTTGATGAACTTGAGTTTTTTGCAATATGACAGATATGCATCTATCTATACTCTTCTATATGCTAACATATAGACCAGCACCATTTGTCAAAGATGCTTTTATTCTCCATTGTATAATATTGGCTTCTTTCTCCAAAATCATGCTGTCATAGGTATGTGAATGTACATCTGTGTGTTTGATTCAATTTTCTTGATCCACCTATTTGCTTTTATGCCAATACCATCCTGTACTTTTATTACTATAGTTCAGTAGGAAAACTTGAAATCAGGAATTATCAAAAATTCTCATGATTCTTTTATTGTACAGAATTGTTTTCTTTTATTTTTCAGGGTTATTTTAGCTATTCTGGCTTTATTTATTTCTTTGTTTTTCCATATAAAGTTCAAAATTGTTCTTTCAAAGTTTGTAAAGTAATGTGTTGAAATTTTAATGGAGATTGTACTGAATTTGTGTGTTGATTTTTGTACAATGAAAAAAATTAATATGTTAAACATATTGATCCATGAGCATGGGAAGTCTTTGCATCTTCTGATATCTCTTATTTCTTTCTTCCAAGACTTGAAGTTCTTGGAGAACATGTCTTTCACTTGCTTGATCAGAGTTACACCAAGATATTGAATATAAGAAATATAAAATGAGACAATTATTATCTACCAAAGACAGACATGTGTGAGTTCATCTATGTGTAACTTATTTTACAAAATTTTAAAATTATTTGATAAAATATATGAAAACAAAGCAAATATTTTTTCTTGAAATATACAGATGTTTAAATAGCTCATTAGTTAGCTCCTATCTTTTATTAAATCAAAAAATAAGAATAAATAAAAAGCTTACAAATAAAACTTCATACATTACAAACAACTTAATTGATTTAAGTTTCTATCAAAAAAAGTTTCCATTCAGAGACTTTTATATGTGGTTAGCGTTGATACTTTTTATGCATATGATTTTATCATCAATATGCCACATTGAGTCACAGATCTTGTTTACAAAAATACTATAGACATATTCAAGTGCAACCATTTGAAGATATTTGTTATTATGCTATGAAATATGTTGAAAGAGAGAGAAATTTGTATACATATTTTCCCTGATTGAATTCAGAGTACCTACTTCCTTCTGTTGTTCATAACTGCTTCTAGCATATAATCATCCACTTCATGTTCATAGACAGTTTATGTACATTGTAGATTTCATATTACTATAAATGTCCATCATGACACCAGTGGAAACATAAAACCAACATTTGGACAAATGGAGAAAAATTAGAAAGATTAATCTTTTTAGCTTTTTTGAGAAAGGGTTTCTCTATAGCTTTAGAGCCTGTCCTGGAACTAGCTCTTGTTGTCCAGGCTGGCCTCAAACTAAGAGAAATCTGCCTGCCTCTGCCTCCCTAATGCTGGGATTAAAGGGGTATGCCACCATAGCCCGGCAAATCATTTTAGCTTTAAAATATGAGTTATTTAAAGAATGAATTTAATTTGCAAGTTAGACATAAATTTACAAATATAAAATTATATATATATATTGTATTGAAAAACTATACTTAACTTTAAAATAGTAAAATAAAAATTTTATTATGAAGTTAATTATATAATTATTACAATGTAAATTAGGTAAGCAAATACTTCTGGCTTCAAAATATAGGGATTTTTTTCAAGTTGCACAATCCTAACTTGATTCCTACATAAAAACTTTTCTCCAAATATTGTTTGTTTTGATTTTAATATGAGTGCTGTGCCTTCATGTATGTTTATATATCAGAAGATTTTTTGGACTGTCCTCAGTGACCAAACGAGATTAAGGGACCTCTTGAAACTGTAGTAACTGCAAGTTGTGAGCCAATATGTGGGTACTAAAATCAAACCTGGGTCCTCTGAAATATCAAAGAAAATATACTTAACCACTGAACTTTGTCTCCAGGTACTATTTTTGGAATTAAAAAAAAATTCTCTGCTTTGGAAGGTTATGGAAACTTATTTGCTCACTTCAGGATACACATTATATCAGATATTTATTTGAGCTAATAACTTAATTTCCTTTAATCCCAGCACTTGGGAGGCAGAGACAGGTGAAGTGAGTTTGAAGCCAGCTTGGTTCCCAAGAGCTGTTGAGAGCTGGTGAGAGCTGTTGAGAGCTGTTGGGTATTATTAAATGGATCAAGGTATAGTTAGATACAATAATTCTAAACTTTCTCTATCTCTCTTTGCAGTCAGTGTTTTCCCTATTTTTGGCAGCCACTGGTTATTCATCCTACTATTTGTGTGTGTGTATGTGTATGCACACATTTAAGAATGGAACTAATGAAAGTAAATAGAATTTAGCCTTTCTGATATCCTCACCTCTTTCAGAGAATACATGAGATTAATTCATGCTGTTGAATATATTCACAGTTTATTTTCTTTTAAATACTCAGTAGTATGTACATATTGAATAACAATCTACTTTATGAACGTTTATTGTATAATCAATTGAATGGTCAAGATTAAAGCAGTTTTAAATATTCTGAAGCAGGATTTTTTTCATGTGAATGTTAATTTCACTTGGAAAATACTTAGAACTGGGTTGAATGTAACATAAACTGTTTGTGATTAACTTATTAAGAGATACAGTGCTACTTTCAAATTTAATTTTGACTTTAATTTATATTTATATGTATATGTCTTTGTAAGTCCACATGTATGGAGGTGGTTTTTCAGAATACAAGAGACATTAGGTCCATATGCCCAGTTCATTTGCTCTGATGTTGGACTTACAGGTATTTGTATATGAAATATAGGTATTGTGATATATGACTATCACCTGATATTTACCTTAGGACCTGAACTCTGGTGTTCCTGAAGAGTAGTAAGACTTTAAACCCTAGTATCTAGAACTGATTTTTGAACTAATACTCTTTGCCTTCCTGGAAGCTATAGGAGAGTTTAATCTCTTCTATATCTTTACAGGCATTTAATGTTTCAATTAAAAATGCATTCAAGGACTGGAGAGATAGCTCAGAGGTTAAGAGCATTGCCTGCTCTTCCAAAGGTCCTGAGTTCAATTCCCAGCAACCACATGGTGGCTCACAACCATCTGTAATGGGGTCTGGTGCCCTCTCCTGGCCTGCAGGCATACACACAGACAGAATATTTTATACATAATAAATAAATAAATGTTTTAAAAATGCATTCAAATACATATAAATACGTACTGGATTGACTTTTATAGAATTTTTTGTCTTTATTTTATGTGAAAATTTATTTTCCTTGTGTGTTCTCTCCACCACATGCTTAAAATGCACTTAAAAGCCCAAAGGGGGCATTTGATTCCATAATACTGTAGTTATAGATGGTTGCAAGCTATCATTTGGGGGTTAAGAATGGAAATCAGGACATCTGAAAGAACAGTTATTTCTGAGTCACTGTTCTAGCATTAATTTTTATGGTTTTCACCATCATTTTTCTGTTAACAAATAATATTGATACTATTACAGTCTTATTTGACACCATTAAGAGGGTTCTGACTATTAGACTCTAGTCACCAGGATTTTGTAAGAAAAGCCTTTACTGTCTGAATAATCTTGAAAGTCTCTGAATGTCATTTTTAAAATAAGTTGGAAAATTACTCAAAACCCCACATATATTATCCATTGAAATTTTATTGGGGTAATAAAATGCCATATTTATTATAATGATCACTTATCTGATACTGTCCTGAATCTTCTGACAGTTGGTTCCACCAATACACCTGAGTACAATAAAAATTATGAATTTGAATGACTACTTCTATGATATATCTTTAAATATTATATGCATTCAGATTTCATCATTTTCAAATTTAAACACCAGAATGGGAAGGTCAGGAGGCAATCAAAAATGCATGTCAAGATCTCCTCAAAGCAGTCATGTTTCAAGAGATGAGTGTATTTCTGATCTTGTAAGTCTTAAATGTCATCATGACACAGCCTAGAATTACAAGAAAAGAGTCTCAATGACTAATTTTAAAAATTAGTTTGTATTTATGAGATATTGTCTTAATTTATTATTGATGGAAGTGGCACCATTCCTAGGTAGATAGCTATGGCAATATATGAAGTTTAGGGATTTACCACATAACAAACCAGCAAGCAACTTTCCTTCATGATTCTTTTATCAATGTTCTTGTCTTGAGCTACTGTCCTGACTTTTTCTACAGATGCATTGTGTCCCAGAAGTGTAAACAAAGATGTGGTTTATCACAGCAAAAGAAAGTAAATTAGAACAATTTCCAATGCAATAAGCAGGTAATATTTCTAAGTTGTCAAAATTACTCTAGTTGATACTAGGGGAAGATAATAGTAATTGAAAGATAAAAAGTGATAACTTTATCTAATAATGAAAAGAATACATAAAGAGTTAATGAAATATAAAATCAATCAAGATATGATGAGAAACAAAAGAGCTGTAGAAGACAAAGAAGACATTTTCAGCAAGTAGCTAGAAATTAGGTTTCACACTTAGTTTCACAAGTTTGTAGATATTATACTTGATTGCTGAGATAACAATTTTAATGCCTATAAAACTGAGCTCATATTATCATGTATGAATATTACATGCTAAAATTAAATAACCAGAGAAAGAGAGGTGGCTCCACAGCTAAAAGATTACTGCTCTGGAATTTGGTTTCTAGTACTCACATGGTGCCAAAAAAATTACTGCAATTCCAGTTTCAGAGAATCTGATATTGTCTTCTGACTTCCTAAGGCACTGCATGCTCCTTGTACACAGGTATATATGCAAGCAAAATATACATACATATAAAATAAATATAGGTTTTAAAAAAGATAACCATCTATAACTAAATATTATGTTATGTGAGCGTAAGGAAGAAAGAAAGAAGATAAATTAAAGCATTTGTTTGGTACTAAAATCAATGATGGGAACAAGTGTCACTATCTGTTTCTGGAGCTGGAGAAATTATTGTTAGTAGTTAGGAAAAAGGGAATGAATAGTTTAGTAATGAAAAGAGGGACAAGACACCAGTGAATAATATGAATCCCAAAGATAAAAATTTAGGTGTGTGTGTGTGTGTGTGTGTGTGTGTGTGTGTGTGTGCATGCGTGCATGTGCACACATGCACACACACACAAATACACATAGGACTAAAAATATGCTAGGTTATATTTAGGAAGAACCAGCTCTACTTCAAGAAATAAAAAAGGAAGAAGAAAGTGGTTTAGAAGTTCTAAAATGAAAATACAGGAAATTGTAGGAGATTTTAATAAGAGACTATTTATTAGTCCCATTTTTGTACTTGAAACAGAAGAAAATCTAAAATCTCCCTCTTGTAAAAAATCTCCAAAGAGTCCTGCCAGCAAGCACATTTAATGATGCAATGCCTGATCTCAAGGCAAAGAAAACTTGCTCATGCTTGGAACTAAGGAATCTTAATTAATTTATAATACTGTTTATTTCACACCACCCCCATAACAGACTACTCTCTAGATGGCTTCACAGATGTGTAAATACCATCTGTAGAGGAAAAAGATTTATTGAAATAAGTGACATTTTTTTTTTATTTATGTCACTTACTGACTCATAGAACAGCAATTATGAGACACAATTTGAGTAAAAATTTAGCTAGCTGCTAACAGCCAGTAAGTTTTGGTATATAAGAAAAAAATAATAAAATGAGGATGCTTACTTTAGGCCTAGAAACTTTTTTATTATTATTTATTTATTTATTTATTTATTCATTCGTTTATTTACTTATTTATTTAAAAATTTCACCTCCTCCCATACTCCCATTTCCCTTCCACTCATCCCACTACCCCTACCCCTCACTCTCCAGTCCTAAGAGAAGTCAGGGTGTCCTGCCTTGTGGGAAGTCCAAGGACCCCCTCCATCATAGGAAGGTGTGCATCCAAATAGACTAGGGTCCCAAAAAGCCAGTACAAGCAGTAGAATCAAAATCCAGTGTCATTATCATTGGCTTCTCAGTCTGCACTAATTGTCAGCAACATTCAGAGAGTCTGGTTTTATCACATGTTCGTTCAGACCCAGTCCAGCTGGTCTTAGTGAGCTCTCATTAGAAAAGTCCCACCGTCTCCATGGGTGGAATCACCCCTCGCGGTCCCGACTTCCTTGTTCATGTTCTCCCTCCTTCTGCTCTTCATCTGGGCTTTAGGAGCTCAGTCCAGTGCTCCAATATGGGTCTCTGTCTCTATCTCCATCCCTCACCAGATGAAGGTTCTATGGTGATATGCAAGATATTTATCAGTGTGTCTATGGGAGAAGGCCAGTTCAGGTACCCTCTCCTCTGCTGCCCATGGACCTAGTTGGGGAAATCCTCTTAGAAACCTGGGAACCCCTCTAGAGCCAAGACTCCAGCCAACCCTAAAATGGCTCCCTTAGTTAAGATATCTTTTTCCTTGTCCCCATATTCACCCTTATGGCATGTATTCACTCATAAGTGGATTCTAGCCATAAACAAAGGACATTGAGCCTATAGTTTATGATCCTAGAGAAGCTAAATAAGATTGTGAACCCAAATAAATACATATAGTGATCTTAACCACCTCTACATACATATAAATAAAAGCACAGTAATATATATGTATATATATATATATATATGTATATTTACATATATGTATGTATATACATATATGTAAAAAAGTTTTATACTTACTAAACCTATTCGGGTTCTGTGTTGATACTTATTAGGTTGTAACTAGTGTCCATCCATCAGTATTTAAATATCCAGGATCCCTTAAGTTCTTTGAAGATGAGTGGTTTCCTGTGAAGATAATAAAAGAACCCTGCCCCCAACCTATATGCTTTTCTTACCATCAGCATGATCATCATCCTTGTGAATGAATTTTTTTTCTTTTCCAAGGGGTTTCTCCTCTTCAAACCGAACCTTTATTAATTTTGACGGTATCCACAATTTTTCCTCTCCTGTGGAGACAAGAGCAAAACCCCTTCCCCAACGCAGCACATCTCCTGGCTTCCATTGCGAGGTCAGCACATCCTTGAAATAAACTGGTTGATTTAATTCAGCAGACTTTTCCATTATCCAATGTGTTTCTGCAGCCATTGTCCAATCCTCATTAGCGTTGAGAAAATTCAAGGTTAATGAAGCACTATGTAACCTATTTCTAGGGGTATTTTCCACCCCTATCTGTTTGTTTAACATATCCTTTATAGTTCTATTTGATCTTTCTATGACTGTTTGACCTGTAGGATTGTATGGTATACCTGTAACATGCTTAATATTGTCATAAGCAAAAAACCGTTTCATTTTCCTAGAGACATATGCTGGATCATTATCCATCTTTATTTGTGTAGGTATACACATGATGGCCATAACTTCTAATAAATGAGTGATTACTGAATCACCTTTTTCTGACCTTAAAGCAGTTGCCCATTGAAAACCTGAATGAGTGTCAATGGTGTGGTGTACATATTTTAATTTGCCAAATTCTGCAAAGTGAAACACATCCATCTGCCAGATTTCATTCCTTTGAGTGCCCTTTGGATTAGCTCCTGCAGGCAGTGGTGTTTGGTTATAGAAATAGCGAGTAGGGCATTTCTTTACAATCTCCTTAGCTTGTTGCCATGTAATAGAAAACTCTTTCTTCAAGCTTTTGCTATTGACATGATTTTTTTTATGAAATTCAGAGGCCTGCAGCATACTAGCAATCAACAATTGATCAATTTCTGCATTACCTTGTGCTAGAGGACCTGGCAGACCCATATGGGATCGGATTTGTGTTATATACATAGGGCAAAGCCTGTTCCTGATCATGTCTTATACCTGGATAAACAATGAGGTTAGTTCTGTATCATCAGGTATAAATTCAGCAGTTGCAATATGTAAGATAACTCTTTCTGCATATTGTGAGTCAGTAACTATATTAAGTGGTTGTTTAAAATCCCTCACCACCATAAGAATGGCATATAATTCTGCCTTCTGGAGAGAATCATAAGGACTTTGTTCCACCTTACTCAAATCTTCTGAGTTGTAACCTGCCTTCCCTGATTTATTAGCATCAGTATAAAATGTACGTGCTCCAGTTATCGGAGCATCATGGATGATTCGAGGAAAAATCCAAAAAGTTCTCTTTATAAAGTTAAGCCTCTTGCTTTTCAGATAGTTGTTATTGATTTCTCCTAAAAAAATAGCACAAGCTCTTTGCCATGGTTCATTATCTTCCCACAACTTTTTTAGTTCATCAGCAGTGAAAGACACTATAATTTCTGCTGGGTCTATGCCTGCTAGTTGACAAAGTCTCAATTTGCCTTTTATAAATAATTCAGAGACTTTTTCCACATAAGTTTTTATTTTCTTACTTGGTTTATGTGATAAAAAGATCCATTCTAAGATAATATCATCTCTCTGAATTAAAATTCCTGTAGGAGAAATTTTGGAAGGCAATATGACAAGAATACAACTGAGCGCTGGATTCACTCTGTCCACATGTGTCTCTTGTAATTTCTCCTCAATCATTCTCAGCTCCTTTTCGGCTTCAGCTGTTAATTCTCTGGGACTGTTTAAGACTCTTTCGCCATCCATGGTTTTATTTAAATGAATTATCATATCAGGTGTTATCCCAACAGCCAGTTGTAAGCTGGAAATGTCTACTAACAACTTTTGAAAGTCATTGAGAGTCCGTAACCGATCTCTCCAAATTTGTACCTTTTGTGTCTTAATTTTTTGCAAACCTGTTTTATAACCTAGATAATTAACAGAATCTCCTCTCTGAATTTTTTCAGGAGCAATCTGCAAACCCCATTTAGGTAAAAGTATTTTTACTTCTTCAAACAGTCTTTCTAAAGTATCCATGTTTGAATCAGATAACAGAATATCATCCATGTAATGATAAATTATAGACTTGGGCAATTGCTTGCATATTATTTGCAATGGTTGATTTACAAAGTATTGGTACAGGGTGGGAGAGTTCAACATGCCCTGTGGGAGGACGGTCCACTGGTTTCTCCTTGTAGGTTGAGAGTTATTATAAGTAGGTACTGTGAAGGCAAACTTTTCTCTCTCTTTTTCTTGTAAAGGTATAGTGAAGAAACTATCCTTTAAATCAATAACTATGAGAGGCCATCCTTTTGGTAATAAAGAGGGCATAGGAATTCCAGATTGCATAGAGCCCATAGGATGAATAACCTTATTGCTAGACCTGAGATCTGTCACCATTCTCCCTTTACCAGATTTTTTATTAACAATAAATACAGGAGAATTCCAAGGGCTGGTAGATTCTTCTATATGTCGAACATCTAATTGCTCTTGTACCAGCTGTTCTAAAGCCGTCAACGTTTCCTCAGCTAAAGGCCATTGCTTTGTCCATATTGGTTTCTCAGTCAACTATTTTAGAGGCAGGGCTGTTCGTATCTCTGAAGGGCCATCAATTGCTTTGTATTCTTGTACAGCCCGAATGGCCGGTTTCTGCCTTCTGTAATATCTTTTAATATTTTTCTCAGTAATATAGGCTCTAGAAGCAGCAGGAATGTTAATTTGGGTATTCCATTGCTGCAATAGGTCACGGCCCCATAAATTCACTGCAATATTGACTACATATGGCCTTAATTTTCCTATTTGTCCTTCCGCCTCTATGCATTCAACCCATCTCGTACTCTGCCTTACTTGAGATAGGGTTCCAATTCCCAGGAACTGAACATTTATGCCCTGAAGAGGGCAATATTGATGCCAAGATTCTGGAGTAATGAAACTTACATCCGCACCTGTGTCCAGTAGGCCAGTAATAAAAACGCCATTTACACACACTCTTAACTTTGGTCTTTGTTCATTTATAAATGTCTGCCAAAATACACGTAACTCATCTTTCAGGCTCTTTTTGCTTTTAACAGCATGCATGGGGCTTACTAATTTTCCGGATGAGGCATGTTCTCTGCAGTAACCGGAAATGACTGGACCATATTCGCCATGGGGGCCTGCGAGAGGCCCCACCATTGCATTTCCCTGTGGCAACAGGTTGCCTTGTCTATCTCTTGTTGACCTGCCCTCATTCGTCCAGTGTCTGCCTTTTCCACATCTACATATACCTGAAGGCTGAGTCCTCCTATGTCTGTTATTTCTAGAAGAGGCACTATTATTATTATTATTATTATTATTATTATTATTATTATTTCTGAAAATCCGTTGTCTGTAATTCCTTTTAATATGTCCCATTTTGCCACAATTAAAACATTTGGTAACTTGATGCCTCCTTTTTGCATTAGAAATTGCTTCTTCTTTTTTTTCCAGTTTATTTATTTTTTATTAAAAATTGCCATCTTCTCCCCTCCTCCTCCCCCTTCCCTCCCCTCCCCTCCACCAATACCCCCACTCCCTCCCTCTCCAGGCCAAAGAGCCATCAGGGTTCTCTACACTATGTTGAGTCCAAGGTCCTCCCAACTCCCTCCAGGTCCAGGAAGGTGAGCAACCAAACTGACAAGGCTCAAACAGAGCCTGTCCATGTCGTAGAGAACAAGCCCATCACCATTGTCCTTGGCTCCTCGGTCAGCCTCCACCATCAGCCACTTTCAGAGAGTCCGATATGGTCGCATGTTCCATCAGTCCCATTCCAAGTGGACTTGGTGGTCTCCCATTAGTTCTGTCCTGCCGTCTCAGTGGGTGAACGCATCCCTCATGGTTCTGACTTGCTTTCTCATGATCTCTCTCCTTCTGCTCCTCATCAGAACTTTGGGAGCTCAGTCCGGTGCTCCAATGTGGGGCTCTGTCTCTATCTCCAACCATCGCCAGGTGAAGGTTAAGGCTCACAGTGAGCCCATCCATGCTGTAGAGTTCACATTCATTGCCGTTGTCCTTGGTTTCTCAGTCCTCCTCCACCATCAGCCACATTCAGAGAGCCCGGTTTGGTCCCCTGTTCTTTCAGTTCCATTCCAACTGGACTTGGTGGTCTCCCGTTAGATCTGTCCCACCGTCTCAATGGGTAAACGCACTCCTCACGGTCCTGAATCCTTGCTCATGATCTCCCTCCTTTTGCTCCTCATCGGGACCTTGGGAGCTCAGTCCGGTGCTCCTATGTGGGGCTCTGTCATTTTCTCCATCCAATGCCAGGTGAAGGTTCTATGGTGATATGCAAGATATTCATGAGTATGGCAATAGGATCTGGACATTTCTGGCACCCTCTCCTCAGCTGCCCAAGGACCTAGCTGGGAGCATATTCCTGCACACCTGGGAACCCCTCTAGAGTCAAGTCTCTGCCAACCCTAGAATGGCTCCCTTAAGTAAGAAAAATAATTCCTTGTTCCCATATTCACCCTTCCTATATCCCATCCATCCTATTCCCCCAAGCTCTTCCCATCCTCCACTTCACACTTTTCTCGCCCCATCCCCCCTCCCCCCATCCCACCCACCCCTATGTTCCCATTTTTTGTCCTGCAATCTTGTCTACTTCCAGTATCCAGGAGGATAACTATATGTTTTTCTTTGGGTTCACCTTCTTATATAGCTTCTCTAGGATTTTTACGAATTATAGGCTCGATGTCCTTTATTTATGGCTAGAACCCAATTATGAGTGAGTACATCCCATGTTCATCTTTTTGGGCCTGGGTTACCTCACTCAGGATGGTGTTTTCTATTTTCCTCCATTTGCATGCAAAATTCAAGATGTCATTGTTTTTTACCGCCGAGTAGTACTCTAATATGTATATATTCCACACTTTCTTCATCCATTCTTCCACTGAAGGGCATCTAGGTTGTTTCCAGGTTCTGGCTATTACAAATAATGCTGCTATAAACATAGTTGAACAGATGCTTTTGTAATATGATTGGGCATCTCTTGGGTAAATTCCCAAGAGTTGGATTTTTGGGTCCTGGGGTAGCTGGATCCCAAATTTCCTGAGAAACCTCCACACTACTTTCCAAAGTGGTTGCACAAGTTTGCATTCCCACCAGCAATGGATGAGTGTACCCCTTACTCCACATCCTCTCCAGCAAAGGCTATCATTGGTGTTTTTGATTTTAGCCATTCTGACAGGTGTAAGATGGTATCTTAACGTTGTTTTGATTTGCATTTCCCTGATTGCTAAGGAGGTTGAGCATGCCCTTAAGTGTCTTTTGGCCATTTGAACTTCTGTTGAGAATTCTCGGTTCAGTTCAGTGCCCCATTTTTTAATTGGGTTCATTAGCATTTTAAAGTCTAGTCTCTTGAGTTCCTTATTTATTATGGAGATCAGACCTTTGTTGTGGGGTTGGTGAAGATCTTTTCCCAGTGAGTAGGCTGCCTTTTTGTCTTAGTGACAGTGTCCTTTGCTTTACAGAAGCTGCTCAGCTTCAGGAGGTCCCATTTATTCAATGTTGCCCTTAATGTCTGTGCTGCTGGGGCTATACGTCGGAAGCGGTCTCCTGTGCCCAAATGTTGTAGAGTACTTCCCACTTTCTCCTCTAACAGGTTCAGTGTGTTCAGATTGATATTGAGGTCTTTAATCCATTTGGACTTGAGTTTTGTGCATGGTGATAGACACGGATCTACTTTCATTCTTCTACAAGTTGACATCCAGTTATGCCAGCACCATTTGTTGAAGATGCTTTCTTTCTTCCATTGTGTGCTTTTAGCTCCTTTATCAAAAATCAGGTGTTCATAGGTTTGTGGGTTAAGATCTGGGTCTTCGATTCCATTGGTCGACTTCTCTGTATTTATGCCAATACCAAGCTGTTTTCAATACTGTAGCTCTGTAATAGAGTTTGAAGTCAGGGATGGTAATGCCTCCAGAAGTTCCTTTATTGTATAAGATTGTTTTGGCTATCCTGGGTTTCTTGTTCTTCCATATAAAGTTGATTATTGTCCTCTCAAGATCTGTGAAGAATTTTGATGGGATCTTTAAGGGGATTGCATTAAATCTATAGATTGCCTTTGGTAGTATTGCCATTTTTACTTTGTTGATCCTCCCAATCCAAGAGCAAGGGAGATCCTTCCATTTCCTGGTATCCTCTTCAATTTCTTTCTTCAAAGACTTAAAGTTCTTGTCAAATAGGTCTTTCACTTCCTTGGTTAGAGTTACCCCAAGATATTTTATGCTATTTGTGGCTATCGTGAAAGGTGAAGCTTCTCTGATTTCTTTCTCTACTTCCTTATCCTTTGTATATAGGAGGGCGACTGATTTTTTTGGAGTTGATCTTGTAACCTGCCACGATACTAAAGGAGTTTATCAGCTGTAGGAGTTCTTTGGTGGAGTTTTTTGGGTTGCTTATGTACACTATCATATCATCTACAAATAATGAAAGTTTAACTTCTTCCTTTCCAATTCGAATCCCCTTGATCCCCTTGTTTTGTCTTATTGCTATTGCTAGAACTTCAAGTACTATATTGAAGAGATAAGGAGAGAGTGGACAGCCTTGTCACGTTCCTGAATTTAGTGGGATGGCCTTGAGTTTCTCTCCATTTAATTTGATGTTAGCTGTCGGCTTGCTGTAAATAGCCTTTATTATATTTAGGAATGACCCCTGTATCCCTATTCTCTCCAAGACCTTTATCATAAAGGGGTGCTGAATTTTGTCAAATGCTTTTTCTGCATCTAATGAGATGATCATATGGTTTTTATCCTTCAGTTTATTTATATGATGGATTACATTGATAGATTTTAGTATGTTGAACCAGCCCTGCATCTCTGGGATGAAGCCTACTTGATCATAGTGGATAATTTTTCTAATGTGTTCTTGGATTCTGTTTGCCAGTATTTTATTGAGAATTTTTGCATCGATGTTCATGAGTGAGATTGGCCTGTAATTCTCTTTCTTGGTTAAGTCTTTGTGTGGTTTAGGTATCAGGGTAATTGTAGCTTCATAGAAGGAATTTGGCAGTGACTCTTGTGTTTCTATATTATGAAATACCTTAAGGAGTATAGGTATTAGGTCTTCTTGGAAGTTCTGGTAGAATTCTGCATTGAACCCATCAGGTCCTGGGCTTTTTTTGGTAGGGAGTTTTCTGATAACAGTTTCCAATTCTTCGCGACTAACAGGACTATTTAGAGCATTTACCTGGTCCTGGTTTAACTTTAGTACATGGTACTTATCTAAAAAAGTGTCCATTTCTTTTACATTTTCCAATTTTGTGGCATACAGACTTTTGTAGTAAGATTTAATGATTCTTTGAATTTCCTCTGTGTCTGTGGTTATGTCCCCTTTTTCATTTCTGATCTTATTAATTTGTGTGTTCTCTCTCTGCCGTTTGATTAGTTTGGCTAGGGCTTTGTCAATCTTGTTGATTTTCTCCAAGAACCAGCTTTTTGTTTCATTGATTCTTTGGATTGTTTTCTGTGTTTCTATTTTGTTGATTTCTGCCCTCAGTTTGATAATTTCCAGTCTTCTTCTCCTCCTAGGTGAGTCTGCTTCTTTCTTTTCTAAAGCTTTCAGGTGTGTTGTTAAGTCTCCAATGTGTGCTTTCTCCGTTTTTTTAAGTGGGCACTTAGTGCTATGAATTTTCCTCTTAGCACTGCTTTCATAGTGTCCCATAAGTTTGAGTATGTTGTGTCTTTATTTTCATTAAATTCAAGAAAGACTTTAATTTCTTTCTTTATTTCTTCCTTGACCCAGCTGTGGTTCAGTAGTTGACTGTTCAGTTTCCATGAGTTTGTAGGCTTTCTGGGGGCAGCATTGTTGTTGAATTCTAATTTTAATCCATGGTGATCCGATAAGATGCAGGTGGTTACTAATATGTTTTTGTAACTGTGGAAGTTTGCTTTGTTACCGAGTATGTGGTCAATTTTCGAAAAGGTTCCATGAGCCGCAGAGAAGAAGGTATATTCTTTCCTGTTTGGGTCGAATGTTCTATAGATGTCTGTTAAGTCCATTTGGTTCATTACCTCTATTAAGTCTCTTAATTCTCTGTTAGGTTTCTGTCGATTTGACCTGTCCATTGGTGAAAGAGGAATGTTGAAGTCTCCCACTATCAGTGTGTTTGGTTTGATGTCTGTCTTGAGTTCTAGTAATGTTTCTTTTATATAAGTGGGTGCTTTTGTATTAGGGGCATAGATATTCAGGATTGAGACTTCATTCTGATAGATTTTTCCTGTAATGAGTATAAAGTGTCCCTTTCCATCTCTTCTGATTGATTTTAGTTTGAAGTCAACTTTGTTAGAAATTAGTATGGCCACACCGGCTTTTTTCTTAGGTCCATTTGCTTGATAAACCTTTTCCCAACCCTTTACTCTGAGTAGATGTCTGTCTTTGTGGTTGAGGTGTGTTTCTTGTAAACAGCAGAATGTTGGATCCTGTTTTCGTATCCAATCTCTTAGCCTGTGCCTTTTTATAGGTGAATTGAGTCCATTGATATTAAGTGATATTAATGACCAGTGGATGTTAACTCCGGTTGTCATTTTTTATTTGGTAGTAGAGATTGTGTGTTTCCTTTCTTTGCCATGTGCTGGTGAAGGGTCGCTAGATGTCTGAGTTATTTTGGGCAATGCTGGACTCCTTTGTTTGTGAATTTCCTTCTATTACTTTCTGTAAGGCTGGATTTGTGGCTATGTATTGTTTAAATTTGTTTTTATCCTGGAATATTTTGTTTTCTCCATTTATAGTGAAGGAAAGCTTGGCTGGGTATAGTAATCTGGGCTTGCATCCATGGTCTCTTAGTTTCTGCAAAACATCTATCCAGGACCTTCTGGCTTTCATGGTTTCCATAGAGAAGTCAGGTGTTATTCTGATAGGTTTACCTTTATATGTTACTTGACCTTTTTCCTTTGCAGCTCTTAATATTCTTTCTTTATTCTGTATGTTTTGTGTTTTGATTATAATATGGCGAGGGGATGTTTTTTTTTTTTTTTGATCCAGTCTATTTGGTGTTCTGTAAGCTTCTTGAACCTTAATAGGAATATCATTTTTTAGGTTTGGGAAGTTTTCTTCTATAATTTTATTAAATATATTTTCTGAACCATTGAGCTGTATTTCTTCTCCTTCTTCTACACCTATTATTCTTAGGTTTGGTCTTTTTATTGTGTCCCAGATTTCCTGAATGTTTTGTGATGAGGATTTGTTGGATTTGCTGTTTTCTTTGATCAATGCATTTATTTTCTCTATGGTATCTTCAGAATCTGAGATTCTTTCTTCTATCTCTTGTATTCTGTTGGTTATGCTTGTTTCTGTAGTCTCTGTTCGTTTACATAGATTTTCCAAATCCAGCTGGCCCTCGGGTTGTGTTTTCTTCCTTGCCTCCATTTCAGTTTTCAAGTCTTGCACTGTTTCCATTATCTGTTTGATTGTTTTTTCTTGGTTTCCTAGGATATCGTTTACGGATTTACTCAATTCTTCAAACTTTTTGTTATTCTTCTCGTCCATTTCCTTAAGGGAGTTTTTCACCTCCTGTTTAAGGGACTCTATTACTTTCATAAAGTCAATTTATTTCTACTTCTTCTTGATTAGTGTGTTCAAGTCCTCCTGTTATAAGTTCGCTGGGTTCTGGTGCTTTCATGTTGTTTTTCAAATTGTTGGAGGAATTCTTGCATTGGCGCCTGCCCATTTGTTCCTCTGAATAATCCCCTTTGGGTCTTCTTTTAGAAGTTCAATTCACCCCAATGAATTAAATTCACTCACCCCAATGAATGATGGATCCTCTGGCAGACTGTCAGGTCTCCTTGCAGGCCAAACAGCTCACTGACAAAAGGCCTACCTTGCCGCAGGCAGTCTAATGAAGGAGGGGACCTCCCACCGGCTTGGGTGCACTCAATTCCAGGTCCCCAGTGCCCAAACAGGCTGAGCTGTGGGATTTTGTGGCCCCAAAGACGGGAGGATGAGGGGGAGATTCTGGGTGCAAGCTGGGAGGGGACAGGAAGAGAGAGGCAGTATCAGGGAGAATAACCCCTGCAGGAAGAGCAGGAAGTGTGTGGGTGGCAGGGGGGAGTTGTGGAATGTCGGTGGTCCCTCTCTGGGCAGCTGCCACGGTTCGGGCACTCCTCACTCACCCCAAAGAATGATGAATCCTCTGGCAGACTGTCAGGTCCCCTTGCAGGCCAAGCAGCTCTCTCACAGGCAATGCTCTTAACCTCTGAGCTATCTCTCCAGCCCCCTTTAAAATCTTTTAGTACAATGAAGATAGCAAACATTTCTGACTTTTGGACAGAATCATAAGGGCTTTGTTCCACTTCACTTAAATATTCTGATTTTTAATGTACCTTTCCTGATTTATTTGCATCAGTATAGAATGTAGGGACTCTAGTTATTGATGGGTCACATACAATGTAAGGAAAGATCCAATAATCTGTCTTTATATGGTTAATTCTCTCGCTTTTGGAATGGTAGTTATTAATCTCTCCTAAAAATTTAGTACAAGTTCTTTGCCTGGTCCCTTGTCTTTCCATGTTTTTTCATAATTTCATCATTAGTAAAAGTACTATGATTTCTGCTGGGTCTGTTTTTGCTAATTGATAAAATCTCAGTTTTCTTTTTAAAATTGATTCACATAACTTTCCCACAAAAGATTTTAATCTTTTCCTTGGTTAATGTGGTAAAATATTCATTCAAAGATAGTATCATTCCCCTGCATTCAAATTCCTATATGGAAATATTCAGAGGGTAATATGATTCAAATGTAGTTAAGATTTGAATCCACATGATCCACATGTGCCTCCTATAATTTCTTGTCAATTAAAGTAAATTATTTCTCAGCTTCAGCTGTTATTTTTCTGGGACTCTTTAAGTCTTTATCACCATCTGAGTTTTTGTTTAAATGAATTATTTGATCAAGTTTTATCACAGACGTGGGCCATAGATTGGAAATGTCTCCTAGCAATTTTTGGAAGCCATTAAGGGTAAGCAATCAATCTCTCCTAATTGTGCTTTTTGTGTTCTAACTTTTGTAAACCTATTCTATAACCCAAATAATTGTTATAATCTCTTCTTTGTATTTTTAGGAGCAATTTGCAATCCCCAACTAGTTATAACTTTCTTTAATTCTTCAAACATTCTTTCGAAATTATTATATTTGAATAAGATAACAAAATATCATTCATGCAATGATAAACTATAAATTTAGGAATTATTTTTGTATTATTTCCAAAGGCGGACTCACAAAATATAGGCACAAGGTGAGGCTATTTAACATTTCCTGTGTGAGGGCCTCCATTAATATACTTTAGTAGGTTCATAATTGTTACAATAGGCACTGTGAAGGCAAATTTTTCTCTGTCTTTTTCTTGAAAGGTATAGTGAAGAAACAATCTTTCAAATCAATAACTATCAGAGGCCATCCTTTAGGCAATGGGGAAGGAAAAGAAATTTCAGATTGTAGTTGATCCATTGGTTGAATTATGTTATTAACAGCTCTTAGATTTGTTACCATTCTCCAATTGCCAGATTTCTTTTTAACAACAAATACAGGAGAATTTTAAGGGCTGGCTGATTCTTCATCATGGTGAGCATCTAGTTTCTCCTGTACCAGCTGTTCTAAAGCCTTCATCTTCTTTTTTGTTAAAGGCTATTTTTTTACACATATAGGTTTCTTAGTTAACCATTTGAAATGTAGGGCTGCTGGAACCTCTGAAAGTTTGCTAGTTGTTTTGTGTTTTTGTTCAATCTGGATGGTTGGTGACTGTTTCTTTTATAGTACTTTATAATATCCTTCCCCAAAATCTAAATGGTTTTTATTCCATTTATGAGACTGCATGAATAGTAATTTGTTTATTTCATTGCTGCAACAATTCATGACACCAGAGGAAACATTATTTCTAGGAACGTCTTCTCTACAATCCCTTCTCAAATATTTTATTCTACCACAATTAAAACATTTGATACTTTGATGTCTCTTCATACCTTTGAAAATTGCTTCTCTAATCCAAACCTCAGCATTATAGTCAAATGACTCAACATTGGCTATGTGCAGGATCCATTCATTCATTTGTGCTGATATGATCCTTAATGATCCAAGAACTTTTTTGCATTCTAAGTTAACATTTTCACAAGCCAGAGATTCAATAAGTCCTCATGTAGCTTCTGGATTTGTTACCCCTATTTGTATAGCTTTAGTTAATCTTTGTAGTCACTGAAGTGCTCTATTTGGCCTAGCATGACCTTAGTATATGATTCAATTCTTCTTTCTAGTTCTTGTATCTTATCCTAGGCATTCAAGCCTGTTGTATGGTGAAGAGAAAAGATGTTTCCATTGTAAATAGCTCAATTATGTGGAACAGTATAATGGCCCTCACCAAGAATTTGATCTTGGGAGGTCTCAAATCCTCTGACTCTACTTTGAAGTTCCAGGGCTTTAGCCACTTCTCTCTAATATCACTTCCCCTGTAACTTTGACCCATATTGTAGCAGCACTGAAACTAATTGAAAACAATTATTTAGAACTACCCTATTGCTTGAAGCATATATCTGTACCATCTCCCTAACAAATTGTGAATGTATGCCATAAAATATTGCTCCTTGCTTGATATCTTTTAGATCATCTATATCTATAGGTTTCTATTTATATTCTGCATATCTGTTTGTATATTAAGTATTTGCTCACTTTCCAGTGGTAATAAAATGATAAGTAGCTAAAACATTGGTCAGCCATCTCTGACTCTGATAGGTCAAGACAATGCTAAATGCTTTGCCTATACCTCCTTTCCTTAACTGTCAGTCCTGACAAGTTACTCAATCAATTCAAATATTTTTATCACCATCTTTTGTAAAACCTGAATCTCTTGATCTGTGAATATTTCTACTGATTTTATCAAATCATTTAATTACTTGATCTCATTATGCACATGTGATTCCAAGATTTTCAATTTTTTCATTAACGATATCTTCTCATCCTTAGATATTATTTGAATGGTGTATAGATTACCTTACTGGTGGGATGGTCTGTCTGTTACCTAATCATAAATTTTAAATAGATTTTGATTGTCAATTTCAACAGTAAGAATGATTGCAGATAATCTCTTAGTTTCCTTATATAAGGTTTCACAAACTAATGACAAGGATTGAATTTTGCCTATAAAATTAATGTTATCATTTTCAATAATGTGAATACTTTATGCTGAAGATTGTATCATTTCTAAAAGTTTCTTATTTCTGACTCTGTTATCAAACCATTTCTTTAAGAACATAATATGAAGAACAAAGCTAATAGCTGTGGTGACAACACACAAAAAATTATGCCTGTTAGGTCATATAGCTTTTGCAAAATTCTATTCATAGCAGAAACAAAAAGGTTCTTAAATTCCTGGTTGGTGATATTGTCTGCAATTATCTTGATGTTGATTGTCAATTTTCAAGTTATTTACTTAATAATCAAATTAACTTACATCTTTTAAAATTTTCAGAATATTCTTGTTTGTATAATAATCTTAATTGGCCAGCACAGTTTCGCAGTTTCGGCAGTAAGATAGATCCTAAATCAATACCCAAATTATCTGAGACTTATAATTACTAGCAATTTTAGTCAATTACTTAAGACTAGCATACACACATACAGAGAAGGTTTGAGTTGGACAGAATATCAAGGAAGCCAGAGTTTACAGGCAGTCTCGAGTTGTGAATTTACTGGCCT
Organism: Arvicola amphibius; assembly: GCF_903992535.2. Classification (NCBI taxonomy): domain Eukaryota; kingdom Metazoa; phylum Chordata; class Mammalia; order Rodentia; family Cricetidae; genus Arvicola; species Arvicola amphibius. The sequence continues at coordinate 76,272,958 of NC_052065.1, read as the reverse complement.
GAACTCAATCCAGTCCTTCATGGATGTGAACTGAAAATGCAAGCCTGTATTCCAGGTGCAGGTTTAGAATCCCTACTCCCAGTGTCAGAGCTAGGCTTGATCAGAGCAAGACTGACAGAAACCAGAGAAGGCACAGCGGAGTTATAGCAGAAAGTTGAAGGTGGCAGTAATTTAGCTGCTTAATAGGTGGGAACAAATCTTCCCAATGCAGGCAAGTTTTCCAAGTCACTGTGGCTGGACAGTCAAACCAAACTGTGCACAGCTATGTGTGTAAGGGGTACTTCAGCTACTGAGGGGTAGCTCAGCTGCATGGGGTAGGTGACGGTCATAGGTAGGGTCCTGAGCAGAGCCTGGCAATGGCATAGAGTCACATCATGTGGATACCAATTAGTTGGTGTACAAAAAAGTTCCACAATAGCCTGGAATGGAGTATAACAGGTCTATAAATTCACAGGAAGTGTAGAGATCCATAGTCCTCTGCATGCTCTGGGAAGCGGAACTGAATCAAGCATCCAAGAAACATTCACACACTTTTCATCTGCATTTACAGTACATGAGACCATGCCCAAAGTTGGCTGGTTTATTAAAGGCTGTTGGATGAAGGAGTTCTGTCAGCACTCTACTTCTTGGGTGTGGATGAAATGTAAACATTCTTATCATGGTTGCCATTTCAGCTTCATATTTCTGACATATTCCTTCTACACTATGGTAGACCATATAACTTCTGGAAATATAATCCAAAATATTCTCTTGTCTATTACATGGTTCTTGTCAGGGTATTTTTTTTATCACAAGAACCAAAAAGTGTTTAATATATCATGGTTGAAAGGCCAAATTTTAAGATAGAATGTGTTGTGTCAGATGGCAAAGACTGCCTCATTTATCTATCTTTCAGTCTTTGGCAGCACAACAGGTACCAGCACACCACAAACTTTGGAGTAGACTATTAGTAGCATGATCAGACTTTGCTTCACAATTATGCCCTGCCTTTAAATTGAAACTAGTTGTGCTATATAATCCAGGAACTCCACTCCTGTAAATAAGTCAAAAATTATAATTAGCACATCTAAGAGATAGCTGCACTCCCATTTCAATTGCTGAAATATTTATATTAGTCAACTTAAGTATCCAGCAAATGGTTCTTGGATAAAGAAATTGTGATAAATATATACAGTAGACTACTATTTTCTCAGTACAGAGAGAGACACAAACATGATTCCTTCACATATATCCATCTAAAGAATTCTTTAAAAAAGGCATATAGACTAAAAAAGTGGCTAAGTAGATAAAGTGCTTTTTACACAAGCTTGAGGAACTGAGTTAGAATCCCCAACAACATATAGAATCTGAAGACTTAAGCACACTCTGTAACCCAAGCACTTGATCAGAGAAACCAGCATATATAGGAATCTTATTACACATTAACTCAAATTGAAATGGTGTACTTCAGGTACCTGGTTCAAAAAAGAAGGGGGGAGAGAGAAAAACATAACTGTTGTTTTCCTCTGAGTTCTACATGTGTATACATGATCCAGTGCATTGGCACATACAAAATAGGTGTATAAGATTTAAATTAAAGTCTTCCCAAAAGTAAACCAAATAGTGAATTATGTTCAGTAGTGATTACCAATGGACACAATAAAAAACAGACCCAGAAGCATGAAGATGGACTTAATTTAAAAAAAGAAATAGCTCATTTAAATAGAGTAAGAACTCTATAAGTAGTGTAGAAAAAAGTGAAGCATTCTAAGCATAAGGCACAGAATTGGATAAATAGTCATAACCAATAAACAACCTTAAATATTTACAAATGTAGGAAAATAAAATGAGCAATGATGAAGCTCATTGTAGTGTTTGTATTACATGTAATTTATGTAGTATATATGCAGTCAACTACAGTGGCATATGGTGACACGGATGCATCTCACAAAAACTAACAAAAGAGTAAGAAAAGAGGTGATCATGCAATTGTATTTATAAACCATCTAAAGTATCATGAATTGTCATTAAATATATTGCAAATCCTAGAGAGAGGCAAATCAATAAAACATACTTTGGGGATAAGTAAAAGCTTTGAAATGAAAAAAAAAACATGTTTCTCTTTAGTATTTATTCACAAGTATATCTTCCAAAAGCATATCTTAAATATTAAATCAAATTACATTCTTTCTTTATACATGTGCAGTGTTTTTTAGTAACTTTGGAAAAGGAGAAATATAAAATTGATGAGCTGAGGTTTGTGAATTGACGTTTTTCCAAATTTATTACATTTATTTTTCTCTGTGTCTATATTGTTATTCCTGTGGGTGCCTGCCACACCGTGTGTGATATCAAAAATCAAGCTGAGGAGTTTATTCTCTCTTACCACTTTTGTGTGAGTTTTCTGTAATGCCTGGTTCCTGCAGTTGTTAAGTCCCAAAGAAATCACACATCAGTTCACTTAATGTAGCGGACCAATGGTCTATCAATGATTTAAATGATAGGATTTGATTAATTTATTGTATCTAGATAGTATTTTGCTCTGTAAATGCTCTACATTTACCTTACCATTTTGTTTATAAACATCTACCTTATAATGAAAAAAAGAATACAGATAACAATTTCATAAAAATTAAATTTTTAATATATAACAATGAATAGAAATTTGGAATTTCATGATACTATCATTTATAAATTTTGATGAAACTTTAGACATTTTACTATGTGAAATTGATGTGACATGAGCATTTTTGATATTAGCATGTTGTGATTGTATTAATAAGAATATTCTGCATAGGCTCATGTATTTGTTGACTTGGTCCTCAGTTGGTCATATAGTTTGAGGAGGTTTAGGAAATGTGATCTTCTTGGAAGAAATATGCTTCTGGGACCAGCTTTGAATGTTTATAGTGTTATGATATCTGCATTCTGCTTTTGTTTACAGTTGAAAATATAAGCTCATGTCATTCTCCTTTGACCAACATGTCTGTCTCTTGCTGCCGTGCTTCCAATCCATGATGCACCCTTATTTCCCTATAAACATAAGACACTAAAATTCTTCCACAAGTTGCTTTGATCAATATTCTTTATAGCACCATAAAAACAAACTATAGCACTTTCATAATGAGATGAGTTCATATGCAATTTGTATTTCTTTATGATTCTCTGATATTTGACATTGCTTTGTACTTACTCTTTTGTATGATTTTTGGAAGGAAGTGCTTATTTGAAGCTACTCCCTGCTTTTAATCTGTTTTTGGCTATTAATTTTTAGATTTTTTTATTTTGCATGTTATAATTTTTATATTGCATGTTAACAATTATTCTCCTTTTACAGAATTTATGCTTTCCCCATTTTTTTCCATTTACCATGGAGAAGTATTTCAATTATTGTTATCACATGTGATTTGGTTTCATTATCCTTGAAATTTCATTACTTTTGGAATAGACTGTATTTGGCCACTAAAATGAGAACTTTGTTTCTTGTGTTTTTTTTTTCTATTACCTTTGTATGTACACGATTTACATTTAGGTTTTTATCAGGTTTGAGCTGGTATTTTTAATTGTTTGGTGTCATAGAATGTTATTTTAAGATGTGTTACATTTGCTTATATTGTGGAATATTTGTTTTAATGATAAAAAGATGTGTTAAATTATTTTATGTTGTATTTGTTTAACTCTATGAAGGTGGGTTTATTTTTGCCTATTTTGAACACATGATGATATAATAAAGACTGAATGGCCAATAGTAACGCAGGACAAAAGATTGGCAGGGCTAGCAGACAGAGAATAAATAGGAGGAAAAATCTGGGAGAAAAAGAATGAGCAAGATGCAGAGAGGAGAACATCATGGACCAGTCACCCAACTAGACAGAGCAATAAGGAAAGAAAAGATAACAAAAATAGAGTAATATAAAAGCACAGAGGCAAGGTAGACAGGATAATTTAAGAAGAGCTGGGAAGAAAAAAGGCCAAGCTTAGGCTGATCATTTGGATAAAAGAATAAGTCTACATTTGTGATTTATTTGGGAGCTGGGTGGTGGGCCCCCCAAAGAGTAAACATTAAAAATATACAACACATCAGAGATAAAACTTAAATCAATTATACAGCTTAAATGACACAACAACTTTTATTTATATTCCTATCACTTATATATCACAATAAGAGAATTTGTGAATGACAGGATGAGGTGGAAATGTAGTGCTTACCTTGTCAAGGTAAGCTTTGATATGATAATAAGATAACATTTTTTCTAGTGGCAAAACAAACCAAATTTTATATATATATATATGTATATATATATATAGTCATTTGAATGATTTTTGAAACTCTTCAAAAGGACATCTGCACGTTTTTCAAGGTCTCAATTGAAGCTAATCTATTTTTTTTATTTGTTTTATATCCACTTGCATTCTTCAAATGAATAGTACTAATAGAAGGGTAAACTTCTCCTTATAAAGTTAGTTAAAAACATTGTACATCAAGGAAGAGGGAGGATGATGAACTAGAGACAACAGTACTAATGAGGGTCTCCCCACATATGAAAAAAGTTGTGTGTAGAAGATGCAAGAAGACATGGTTAATATAAAAAATCTAGGAAGGGCTACTGTAACACAAGTAGAGAACTGAAAAGTGCTGATATATACAACCTTAGATTTTTAACTGAGACAGTGTGTCTGATCTAATGGGAACTCACCAAATCCAGCTGGACTGGGATTGAAAGAGCATGTGATCAAACCGGACTCTCTGAATGTGGCTGACAATGGGGGCTGACTGAGAAGCCATTGATAATGGCACTGAGACTTGTTTCTACTGCATGTACTGGCTTTTTGGGATCCTAGTCTGTTTGGATGCACACCTTTCTAGGCCTGTATGTAGTGGGGGGGCCTTGGATTTCCCACAGGGCAGGGTACCCTGCCCTCTCTTAGGACTGGAGGGGGAGGGAGGAGAGTGATTGGGAGAGCTGAAGGGAAATGGGAGCAGGGGAGGAAGTGGAAATTTATAATGGAAAAAGAAAAGAAAAAGAAAAAAAAAACAAACACTAACTTAGAATGCTAGGTATAACCCGAGGGAGGAAATGGAATTCCTCTCACTGGTGATGTAAGGAAAAGAGTAAAAGAAAGCATCAGTCTTGTTGTTGGAGGCCAAGGATTTTGAACATTTCTTAAGTCGTTTCTAGTCATCTGATATTTCTCCTGTTGTGAATTCTTTGTTTAGATCTATGTCCATTTTTATTGAATTATTTGATTTGTTGAGGTCTTTTTGATTTCTTTTTACATTTTGGATATTCGTCCTCTGTCATGTGTGAAGTTGGTGAAAATCTTTTGAAACTGTGTAAATTGCTGTTTTGTCCTATTAATAGTGTCTTTTTAGTTACAGAAACTTTTCAGTTTCATGATGTTCATCTTATTGCCTGTTGTTCTTAGTTTTCATAGTATCAGTGTTCTAGTCAGGAAGCTATCTCCTATGTCAATGAATTCAAGACTATTTGCCACTTTATCTTCCATTTAGTATCAGTGTTTCTGAACTTAAGTTTAGGACTTTGATCTTTCTGGACTTGAGTTTTTTTGCAGGTTGATTGATATGGATCCATTTGCATTCTTCTACAAGCTGACATCTGGTTAGAGAAGCACCATTTGTTGAAATTTTTTATTTTTGATAATATTATGTTATACAATAGATTGGTGCCTAAGCCAATTTTTATGAGAAAGGCATCATTGAGGAAACAGATGACAGCAGATACAGAGACCCACAACCAAACATTAACTTGGAGAATGGAGCCAGGAGAACACCAACAGAAAAGGGGTAGTATTGTAGCTGCCAGAAGAATCAAGGACACCATGAGCACATGACCATTAGGGCTCATAGGAGTTCACAGAAACTGAAGCAAATAACACAGACCCTATATGAGTCTGAGCTAGTTTCTTTACACATACTCTATAGTTCTATAGCTTAGTGTGCCTGTGTGACACCCATTAGTGGAAGTGGAATTGTTCCTATATTATTAGCCTGATTTTGGAAAAATTTTCCTCTTACTTGGTTGCTAAATTCAGCCATGATATGTGGGGTTTGTGCACAGTCTTATTTTATCTTGTCGTGCTATGTTTAGTGGATATCACTAAGAAGCCTGTTTGTGTGTGTTTCGTTATTTGTTATTTTTGTGGGAGCAAACAGATGAGGCATTGAAGTGGGGGAGAGAGGGATGGAAGAGGGGCTGATTGGAGTGGAAAGAGGGGAAACTGCAGTCAGGATATAATGTTTAACAGAAAACTATTTTTTTAAATATGGGAGATTTGTGTTTTTAAAACCAAACTGGCATTGAAATGGGAGACCTCACTTTTTTCCTGGCCTAAAAAATTCTGTGCTAGAGAAGAAATATCTTAAGAAAGATCTTATAATAAAATATTTCAGCTGGGATGAAGATATCATTTTGGTATCTCCAAATCACAGAAATTCCTTATCTTCTGTGACTAGGTATACAATAATGCAGGATATCAGTTTAGGCCCAAAAATCTGGCTATGTATCTAAGTCAGATGCATAGACACAATTCTGCTTTGGTGTGAAGTGTGACCATGCTTCAGAGAGAAGAAACTGGTATCCTCATCACATCAAGGAAGCAATAGCTCCAAATAGGATAAAAAGAGAGATAATAAAGAGAGAGAGAGAGATGAGTTGAGTACAGATAATTAGGATGGTTTCATCATTTAAAAGCTGAAGCCGTGCCTTACTGGTACAAATTAATTTGATCTGATGTCTCCATATAATCTTGAAAGCTTGAAGAAATTTGCTGATACTTGAGGATTTTCTATATCAAACCTGTGATGGTGTAAATCACAAACAATCCCACACCAGTTTGGAATTATGATTAATAGAATGGTTATTTATTTAAAGGGGAAAAAACTTACAGATCACCGTCCCAGACAACAGCCCTCTGCGCAATCAGGAAGGGAGCCTAGTCATCAGAAGCGGAGCCGGAAGCCAGAGAGCGAGCGGAGGGAAGTGGCCGCATTTTTAAAAAGAGAGACCACGCCCCAATGGGCTGGTATCTCAGTGGCTATTGGCTAAAGGAGCAGAAGGAGCTCCCGCAACACCTCCCCCTTTTGTTTAAGTAAGAGAGTTCTAAACCTACTATGAAATTATATACAATAAGCACAGATATCCTATTCCAACTAGCTTAAGTCTTGTATAATAAATAACTTGGCCAAGTCATGAGAGGAAAGTAACTACATTTATATAGTCTTCAACCCCATCGAAGATCTGAGAAGGAAAATAGTGTTACCTGAGTAATTAGGAAGTGCATTCAAACCACTTCTAAAACATGCAACAAATCACAGAGACAACTAGCTACCTGGACAATCACCCAAAGTCACGTTTGCAGCGTTGAAGCAACCAACTTTGGCTAAGGCCTAACGTAACTGACATACCATTTTCAAAGGCAAGAAACTTTTCAGAACTATCTTACCCTGTCTTGGCAGGATATGACAGTCCTGTTTTATCCATTTATGGATGCTCTGTATCTGTCAGAGGTTGAGGTATGGGCATTTCTTTGCCCAAAGGCCAGTTCTGCCAAGATGATGGTGTAAATCACAAACAATCCCACACCAGTTTGGAATTATGATTAATAGAATGGTTATTTATTTAAAGGGGAAAAAACTTACAGATCACCGTCCCAGACAACAGCCCTCTGCGCAATCAGGAAGGAGCCTAGTCATCAGAAGCGGAGCCGGAAGCCAGAGAGCGAGCGGAGGGAAGTGGCCGCATTTTTAAAAAGAGAGACCACGCCCCAATGGGCTGGTATCTCAGTGGCTATTGGCTAAAGGAGCAGAAGGAGCTCCCGCAACAAACCTGCAGAAACAGATCTCTTGTAGAATGAGGACAAATTCTTGAAGTGAGCATTTGGGAATCAGCTGATTTATACAATAAAGCTGTAGATCTTTTTAAACAATAGTCTTATTGAATATTCAGATAATGTTTACGATTTAGGTGATATCATGGTTAATATTTTATTGTGGTGAAAAGGTACCATATCCCTGACAACTCTAGAAAAATAATGCATTTTATTTATGATTGCTTAGTTTCTGTGGTTTACTCCAATATCCTTATGACAGAGAGCATAATAGCACATAGGCAAACATGGTAGCTGAGAGATCTACATCCACATCCATAGGTAACATGAAGAGTGAATCAGCCACTAGACCTGGCTTGTGCTTTTGAAACCCAGAAGCCTGTAGTGTCATGCATCCTCCACAAGGACATAATTCTTAATATTTTCAAATACTGTGTCTTTTCTCCACTAAGCAGTCAAATCTAAGAACCTATGGGGCTATTCCATTTCAAACCACATTTCATTCCCTGGATCCAGAGGCCTACAACCACATCATAATACAAAATGAATTTAATCCACATTGACATGTCCATGTGGTATATTACATTCTCAATACTAGTTAAAATGCAAGTTCAATGTCTCTTATGAGTTTTAATACAATCTTTTAACTGCAATCCCCTGAAAAAAAACACAATCAAAAACAGATCACATACTTCCAAAATGTAGTAGGATTGATTATTTATAACCACCATAAAATGAGAATAAAGACAGCATAGTGAGGAAATATTAGACCAAATCATGGCAGAAAACCAGAAGGGCAAACTCTAAACTCTCCATATTCTACATCTGTTGCCAAAGGGCTCCTTAGATCTCCAACTCCTTTCAGGTTTTTTGACTGCAACATAATTCTTTCTTTTAGGCTGGTTCCATACTTGTATTGCAGTTTTCTTTGGCTGCTTTCTGTTTAATCTACCATTTCAAACATGTTAGAGTCTCTAGTGAAATCCAGCTTCCACTTTCATAACTTTATTCAATGACACCCCTGACTTATGTCTAGTCTCAACAGTTTCCCTTAGCCAATGAGGTAATTTAAATAATCCATTTCTTTTATCCTTGATTGTAAAACCAGAACCCATTGTCAAAGTAGCCAAACTGTGCTAAAATCTGGGCATGGAACTTGGCTTCTTCACTTAATTACATCTTCATAAACTTTCTGGTTTTGATGCTTTCCTTCACTACTTGAGCTTTTCTTTAATTCCATTCCACAAGTTTTAAGCTTGGTTGGTTGGAATCTTTTCTTGAGTTCATGACTCCTTTTATTCCATTTGTCATCTGTTTTTCTTTAGTATTTTTCTTTTTGAATATTTCTTGAGGACTTATCTCATTCCATATCATGCTGCTGCTTTTTTCCTCAAATTTTGTAGTTTTATTTTGCTCCTTTTAATTATAGATCTTTATAAGAATTACCACTAATAACTATATGACACAGTCAATAATAAGCTGTTTGGAAATATTCTTTGCCAAATATATTCATCTAAAACTCTTCAATAGCCTCAGGCAGATTATCGGTTCTTCTTTTACTTTTCTTTTTTCCCATTTCTATGTTTTTTTTTTTTTATTGACAAGGGAAGAAAGAAGTCACTTTCCCCCCAAAATATCACAAGAATGGTGTTTTTGCTATTATTTAGGGTATTTATTAATATTCTTCATTCTGAAACTTTTTGAGATGAACTTGAACAGTTCACATTACCTTCAGTACTGTCTTTTATGTTATTACTTTTATAAACCATTGAGCCCTGCTTAAAGTGCTCAACTGTTTTTTCTAATCCAAAATTAAAAGATCCACATACTTCCAAAAAGGAGCATGGCCATGTTTTTCACAAAAATACTACACACTCTGGAAACAACTTTAGTATTGGTCAGAGTTCTATTGCTTTGAAGAGATGCCATGAGACTTTGTGTGATTTGATTTGAAATGTTGGAGAAAAAAACTGTAGCTAAGGCCTAGAGAAAATGACAGACCATTTTCAGAGGCAGGAGAATTTTCAAAACCATCTTACCCTGTTTTGGCAAGGTTTGTCAGTCTTTTATCTAATATCCTGCTTCTGCAGTAAGGACACTGTGATTTTTTTCAGTTGTAGATGCATGGGTAGATGTTTGTCCAAAGTCCAGTTTTGCTGAGAAGGAAACACGCTCCAAGTGGTGTATCTTTGGTGACCAATATGCTCTCTGAAATATATGGGAGTTGCCAGAAGCAATAATGTCTTACATCAACAGAGTGCTAAGTTATTTAAATGCAATATTCTACAGTTCTTTGAAGTGATTGAAGATTACCTTTCTATGTGGAATACAGTCTATGAATCTAAAGATCCAGATTAGTCTAACCATAAGTATTACAAACATGGATGTCTAATGACCTATAATTTGTAATACCTACAAACTTAAAGAGTAAGGCCTCAGTTAAGTACCTCATTTTTAATTGGGTTATTTAGAATTTTAATGTCTACTTTCTTGAGTTCTTTATATATTTTGGAGATAATTCCTTTGTCTGATGTGGGTTTGGTGAAAATCTCCATTCAGTAGGTTGCCTTTTTGTCTTAATGACTGTGTCCTTTGCTTTACAGAGGTTTCTAAGTTTCAGGAGGTCCCATTTATTAATTGTTGCTCTTATTGTCTGTGCTACTGGGGTTAAACATAGGAAGTGGTCTCCTGTGCCCATGTATGGCAGGCCACTTCCCACTTTATCTACTATCAAGTTCAGTGTGGTCAGATTCATTTTGAGGGCTTTAATCCATTTGGACTTGAGGTTTGTGCATGGTGATAAATATGGATCTATTTTCATTCTTCATCATGCCAGAACCATTTGTTAAAGATGCTTTCTTTCTTCCATTGTATAATTTTAGCTCCTCAACAGAAGAAGTTCAAGTGGCCAAAAGATACTTAAGGACATGTTCAACTTCCTTAGTTATCAGGGAAAAGCAAATCAAAACAACTTTGAGATACCATCTTACACCTGTCCGAATGGCTAAAATCAAAAACATCAATGATAACCTATGCTGGAGAGGATGTGGAGTAAGGGGAACTCTCATCCATTGCTGGTGAGAATGCAAACTTGTGCAACCATTTTGGAAATCAGTGTGGCATTTTCTCAGAAAATTGGGAATCAACCTACCTCAAGATCCATCAATACCACTCTTGGAAATATAACCAAGAGATGCCCAATCATAGTACAAAAAATTGTTCAACTATGTTCACAGCAGCATTATTTGTAATATCCAGAACCTGGAAACAACCTAGCTGCCCCTCAATGGAAGAATGGCTAAAGAAAGTGTGGCAAATATACACATTAGAGTTCTGCTCAGCAGTAAAAAAAAAAACAATGACAACTTGAATTTTGCATGTAAATGGATGGAATTAGAAAACCCTATTCTGAGTGAAATAACCCAGACAAAAAAATATGAGTATGGTATGTACTCACTCATTAGTGGATTCTAGCCATAAACAAAGGACATTGAGCCTATAGTTTACAATCCTAGAGAAGCTAAATAATAATGTGAATCAAAAGAAAAACATGTATTGATCCTCCTGATAATTCGAAGCAAACAAAATTGCCAGGAAAAAGTTAGGAGCATGAGTGTGTGGGTGTGAGAAGGGGAGATGGGGAGAGAGAAGGGAGAAGGGGAGGATTGGGGAGAAGTTAAAGGAGTGGGATGGTTGAGATGTAGGAAGGTTGGATATGGCAACAGGGAAGAAGGTATCTTAATTAAGGGAGCCATTTTAGGATTGGCAAGAGACTTGGCTCTAGAGGAGTTCCCAGGTGTCCACAAGGATGTCCCCAGCTAGGTCCTTGGGCAGTAGAGGAGAGGGTGCCTCAACTGGCCTTATCCCATAGTCAGACTAATGAATATCTTGAATATCACCATAGAACCTTTGTCTGGCAACAGATGGAGATAGAAACAGAGACCCATACTGGAGTACAGGACTGAGCTCCCAAGGTCGAGTTCAAGAGCAGAAAGAGAGAGAATATGAGCAAGGAAGTCAGGACCATGAGGGGTTGGTCCTCCCAATGAGACAGTGTGCCTGATCTAATGGGAGTTCACCAAAACCAGCTGGACTGGGACTGAATAATCATGTGATCAAACTGGATTTCTGAATGTGGCTGACAATGGGGATTGACTGAGAAGCCAATGATAATGGCACTGGGATTTTTCTCTACTGCATGTACTGGCTTTTTGGAATCTGATTCTATTCAGATGCATACCTTCCTAAGCCTGGATGGGGGAGCCTTGGACTTCCCACAGGGCAGGGTACCCTTCCTTCTTTTAGGACTGATGGAGTAGGATGAGTGGGAGAGGAGGATGGAAATGGGAGGAGGGGAGGAAGTGGAAATTTTGAATGATATTATTTATAAAGCAATATAGAGTAAGGCCTCATATAAGAATATTAAAGTCTTTAAACAACTCTGCAGCAAATGAGGACAATAAACTCCAAGTGTAAACAAGTGTATAAGTATCTTGATCAGAGGTAGATATATATAGTGCAATATGATAAATATATCCTAAAATTGTATCAATATGCAAAATGTCTTAAGGAAAGGTAGAAACATGGATGCATAAAATATGACAGAAAACTTTGCATAGGTGTAAAAATATTGTAAACAGAAATAGGAGCATATTTAATATAACAAATATAATTTGAATTTGTATCAATATATAAGAATCTATACCAATTTAAATTGTCTATAAACAGTTGCTCACAAATATTCACTCTATTACTCACACTTAGTATGTATAAACTTACACCAATCTAACAATTATCACACTCAATTTCCTTTTTCTTTCACAGGAGATTGCTGAGGTTACATAATTTCCACCCCAACTCCCAACTCTATATTAGTTACAATCATGCCTATTTGGTGTCCCTAACACCGAGGACAAACTTTGTTGGGGAAGGAAGGGAACCTCAACTTCTAAAATTACTTCCAACTGTCAAATCATTTTGCTCTTCCATATTGTTCTAATATTGCTGTAAGTGTTCCTTCAGCCAGTAGCCTTTACGATAATAGCCCACATGGACCTGGCCTCTTATAATTGCTGACATAAGGTGTGTCACTGACATAAGGTGTGCTCACTCACCCTCTCTTAGCTCCTCAATACAGGTTCTGTTCACTGTTCATGCAGAGGACTGTGATCTGCATGTCTACCCCTAAATAAATAACCCATTGTTATATGTAATTCTGAGCTAGTGTAGGATTATTTTATAACTTCCATCTTCATAATATTTTGCCTCTTCTCTCTAGTTTCATTTCCATTGTGATTATGGTCCATCTTTAAGGACCACTGAGACTAATTGAAGCCAATTGTGTGGGGTAGCCTTATTTCTTGAAGCCTTTTCCATCTCCCTAACAAATGGTGAGTAAAAGCCATCAGATACTACTGCTTGCTTAATTACTTTTATATTGTTCATAGCTATAGGTTTCCATTTACATTCTTAGAATTCTTTTGGGTACTTGGTACTTGATGGTTTGTCAGAGGTGATTATGGGATAAGTAGTTAAAGTACTTTGTAAGTCATCTTTAACTCTAACAAGTATGGGGGTGCTAAATTCTTTCTTTGTACTTTCTCTCTCTGCTTATCAATTTTGATAATTTCTTTAATCAATTCAAATCCTTTAAAAACTTTCTTTTTTATAAAGCCTAAATTTCTTGACCAGTGAATATTTTTAATGATTTCATCAACTCAAACAAATTATGGCTCTAATTCTGCACATATAATTGCGAAGTATGAAGTTTTTCCATTAATGATTGCTTCTCATCCTTGGATACTATTTGGATGGCATGCACAGTGCTTTCCTGGAGAGATTCTCTAGATGCTAACTTATCATAACTTTTTAATATATTTTGATTGTATATTTCAACAGTAAGAATTTTTTCAGCACTCTTTTGTAAGGTTTCATAATACATTGACATGTATGGAATTTTTCTTTCAAATTAATGGTGTACTTTTCAATGGTATTAATTTTTTTAGCTTACTTTTGATTTTCAGTTATATGAAATCTGTCAGCAAGCTGTTAATTATTAGTCTGTAAGGACTGTATCATTTCTAAAAGTCCCATCATATCAAACCATAATTTTAAGAATATAACATGAAGAATAAATCTAAGTCCCAATATCACAAAAATGGATGTATCAAAAAAACCACATAAGCTTTTAAAGAAACCATCCATAGCATAAGCAAAAATATTATTAAATTCCTGAGTTGAGATATTGTCTACAATTCATAACTTTCAAATTTATTTATTTATTTATTTATTTATTTAGCAAATGAACTCATTTCTGCTATGTGAGTTCAGTAAATTTTTATAGACATAATAATCTTTATTGTCCAGAAGGTGTTGCTTCTATGGGTGCATGCAGTAGAGAGATATGTTGGTCCTGCTTAATTCCATGGTGGAGGTACTTGGTTCTACATTTTTGGTGACTTAAAATACTAACACATATGCTTAACACATTGAGAGTGATTATCTTGATTCCTTACATGGAGAGAGGTTTTTGCTGGTGAGACAGTGAACCCAGAGTTTGCAAGCCACAAACACAAACCAGAGAAGTCTATGCTTGTAGACAGTAGGCTGGTTTGCAAATTGACATATAGAAAAGCAATTTTGGGCTGTGGGTAGAGCAACTGGTGAAAAGCATGTGCAGGCAGGTGGGCTGCATGAATGCAGGGCAGGCAATGGGGCTTGGGCACAAGCAAGATTGGCTGTAGTGGTCTGCGGTGGGAAATGGCAGGATGCAGAATGGGGTGTGAGACATTCTGAGCCACAGACCTTTTGGGCTGTTCCTGGTGGACATGGAATCAAGATCAATGTGTGTTGCCAATTTGTAGTGGATTGCAATAGTCCCACACTAGCTCAGAATGGAGTACAATAAAGGGTTCTTTGTTTAAGGGTAGACCCAGAGCTCAACAATTCTCTTCAAGAGTGGGTAATGGGAACCAAATCCAGAAGCCAAGAGAGAGTATGCATGTTTCTATTCTAGTTTATAGTACCCAAAATTAGACCTAAAATGGTCCAGCACCTCAAAGGCCATTTATTGAAGGAGTTCCAACATCATGTATCTATTTATCTATCTACAACTTTACCAAATATATAGTTTCTTCAAGCATATGCTACATGTGATAAAGAATACATAGAAAGATAAAATAATTTAAGCTGTTATTATCCTTTTTCCATTAACATAATGGTGGAAATATACTGTACCATATAACACATGGCAATAAAATGTACACAATCATTTAGGAATAATTTCAAAATTTATGTTTTAAAATATTAGAAAGTGATCTCAAAATTGATATAGGGACATATTATCTGTTAAGATTGTACCAAAAGACTATAGAAAATTAAATATGTAGTTTATGAGCAATGAGTTTGAAATATTATTTGAATATACAAACACAGGAAAACACAAATAATCATATTTTAATGTTGAATTTTATTATTATTTTAATGTTTGTATATATGTATATTCCTGAGTATGTATGTATGTTTGCCACATGTTTCCACTAATCTAACAATGTTATAAAAGAACTTGGCTCCCCTTAAACTGGAGTTCCAGACTGTTACAAGCCAATATTTGTGGTATAGTAACCAAACCGATGTCCTCTGAAAGAGTACAAGAACACTTTTTGGCACTGAGCCATCTCCACAACCCATATACTGCAGAATATAGCTGTGCATTTTGAAATAAAGAAGTAACAATGATCTTCAAACAATTCTAAAATTGGAAAAGAAAGGAAGTCAGAACCGTGAGGGGTGTGTTCACCCATTGAGACGGTGGGACAGATCTAACGGGAGACCACCAAGTCCAGTTGGAATGGGACTGATGGAACAGGGGACCAAACCAGACTCTCTGAATGTGGCTGACGGTGGAGGCTGACTGAGAAACCAAGGACAACGGCGATGGGCTTGAACTCTACAGCATGGACAGGCTCACTGTGAGCCTTGTCATTTTGGTTGCTCACCTTCCTGGACTTAGGGGGAGTTGGGAGGACCTTGGACTTAACATAGTGAAGGGAACCCCGATGGCTCTTTGGCTTGGAGAGGGGCGGAGTGGGGGTATGGGTGGAATGGAGAGGAGGGAAGGAGGAGGTGGAGGAGAGGACATGGAAATGTTTAATAAAAAATGAGGAAAAAAAATAAAATAAAATACCAAGTACAAAAAAAAGGAAAGGACACCAGCAAATATTTTGACATAGTTCGAGTTTTTATTGCTGTGATAGAACACTGTAACAAAAAGAAAATAGTTTATTTTATCTTGCCACTTATAGTTTACTTTCCAGGAGTCAGGGCAGTAAATACCACAGGAACCTAGAAATTGGAACTTAAATGTAGCCCATGAAGGAACATTGATAAATTGTTTGCTTATTATGAATTTCTCAGCCTGATTTCTTATATTATTCAGTAAAACTTGTCCAGGGAGGGTACTGCCTGCAGTGAGCCAGGCCTTTCCATATAAATTGCCAATCAAAAAATGCAGCACAGGCACATTTTTTTTGGGGAATGGTCTCAACTGGAATTCTTTTTAAAAAACCTACTCTAGATTGTGTCAAGTTGACACAAAACTAGGCAGTGCATATGTTTATTCACATATGTGAAATCTCAGGAAAAATTTAAAATGAGATGGAAGTAAAAGGAAATGTTAGTTATGTGGAAAGGAACAATGGAGAGAAGAGAAGAAGGAAAATAAAAAAAAAGATAAAATGACAGTATGACTATAACCAAAGGATGGTACAGTATATATTATAATATCAAATTGGAACACTTTACTCTATGTAACTCAAAATAAATAATGTTGAAATTTTGCATAATAATTTTTAGTGTTTTTAATAGAAAATATACAAACAAAAATGCTAAAATGATGCATCTTATATATAATATTATTTTTAATATTAAAACAAGCTATGATACCTAAAATAGTCTTATTTTTCTTTTCATTTATATTCTAATTTAAGTGTTTGCATGCACATGAAAATATGTACAATGTTATAGGTTTATAAGGCTAGGAGTATCATCTCCACTGGGTGATGTAGTCATAGGTGGTTGTGAGCTGCAAGGTATGTGTGCTGAGAATGAAACTAGATTCCTAGGAAGCGTAGTAAATACTGTTAACTGCTAAGCCTTCTCTCCAGTTTCTCAAATATATCTTTGTTTAAAACAAAAGACATGTTTTTGTTTGCTTGTAGATTTCTCCAAAACATTTTAGAATTCATTACACCATGGAAAAGTAATACCATAGAAATTCATGTGATATCATTTTCCTCTAAATAAAGATGATGTTGATTTGATTATTACTTAAGGTGTGTTTTTTTATTGTTGTGTGCTTTGGCTTGTTTGTGAATAAAAATAGCTAGAAAGAAGCTGTGCCCAGGAACATTGCTGGTAAACCATGAGCCTTGTGGTAATACAATAAATAATAGAATGGGTCAGTTTAATATGTAAAAGCTAGCTAGAAATAAACTTATGCCATTGGTCAAACAGTATTGTAATTATTGTAATTAATATGATTTCTGTGTTATTCTTTCAGATTCAGTGGCCAGGAAAGAGCAAGCAGCCTCCTCCTACAGACCACTATCTTCTACCCACCCAAATCTAAGTATGTCATCAGATATCACCTTAGACTTGGAGAGAACTTCCCATTTTTTTATTACTGCCTCTCAGATGTATGAACTAGTCTATTCTAAAGTTTCATTGTTATTATTTTCTTTTATTTGTAAAGGAATAAAACTTCATGAAACTATTTCTAATTGAGAACAATATGGTACTGATATATTATTTGTATTTTGATAAATAAATCTTACTTGAATACCATATCCAAAGCTATATCCACTAGAGGTCAGGCAATGATGACACACATCCGTAATCACAGGATTTGGGAGACAGAGTCAGATGGATCTCTGTAAATTGATGGCCTCCTTGAATTATACAAGATCAAGGGAGAAAAAAATCCAGCTGATGGTAGCCTACACCTTTAATCCCAGTACTAGGGAGGCCTAAAACTTTAATTCACCACTAGAGAGAATATAAAATGAAAGGATAGAGAGCTTTAGTCTGCTTAGTTTGTGATTTCACAGCCTTGGGAGAGGTAAGAATTATGTAGTGGCTTGACTGCTTTGCTACTCTGGTTTTAAGGTTGAACCCCAATTTCTTTCTCTGTGTTTCTATTATTTGTGCTTCATAATACTATTTGGTGCAACATAAATATGTATTTCTGTACCTTGGTTACTCAATTGTCTCCAAAATAAAAAATCTTTTAATTATTTAAGATGAGAGCTTTGCTTTTTGCATTGACATATTTAAAACTAATCCATCAATGAAGTAATATGACTTTCTCTTGAAATCATTGATGACTCATCACTTGAATATTTAACAGTTATTTTCATATGCCTTAGACAATGCTTAATCTATTTAAAACTCTGTCAAGGAGTGATTTGACTTGTTCTTAGTTATATATCACTCTGATCATGCTCAGAAAACATTACCTCCAAACAGAGCTACTATGAAGGCACTTGCTCACATTGTTATTTGAGAGGCCCCATACCAGATGCGAGAGTCGTGTTCCAACATATGGGGAGGAGTATGTCAACAGTCCTTGACCAGGATTCTCTCAGTTACTCTTATTATATATCACCCTGTTAAGACATATATAAAGTGCCTACTCATTTTCTTAGATTTCATATAAACATAAATATCTTTTATAGTTTCATATTTGCATGAAACATTGTGTCATATACTGATTCAGTTCATTTCTTTTGTGTCTGTTTTTTTCATAATTATCAGGAATATCTCTTGTTAATATTGTGAATTTTGACACGTTGCCACATTCTAATGCTTCCTGGCATAATACAGGGAGAGTAATAGGGATACAGTTAAGATTCATGAATACATCATGGTTATCTTTGAGAAGACAGTGAGATCTAATCTTGCCTAACATAATTATCAGACTATACCTGTTGTATTATAAGACAGTCTTTAGATGTAGGAAAAATGATTCCAAATTGGCAGTATGAAAGTATGGCACACTTAGACATGAAGTATTCATAAGATCTCAATGCATTTATGTCTTAATAAAGTATAAATGTGAATCAGATTGCAGACCTCAAATGTTAGCAGCATATTCCTGCTACAGAAATAAAAGTAAAAAAATGTGTCCAGTGAACTTTAAAAATGTCAGCCAGAAGGGCTTTCAAATACATAATTTACTATTTTGTTAGCTACTTATAAATCGATAATAATAAACTTCTAGCTGAATGCAAGCTCATAAAAGCTAGATTGATAAAATGAGAACTTCATAGAATGATAAATGAAGGACTTTATGGTACTAATTTTCTTCTAAGTAATTATAGTGAGAGAAAAGCTTGATGTATCCACAGTGTTAAAATAAGAATGGAAATTTTGACATTCTGCTTGGGCAGATCAAGGCTTTATAGTAAAAGCTTTGAAAATATAATGTCCTGAATTTCTACAATGCAGGATTGCCAATATTAAATTTATTCTTAGGTTGAATGAAATTTAGTAGATAACAGACCATCATAACAATAATAGTTTGCATTTATATAATTTTATTTTTAATTATCTTACTTTTTTGATATAATGTTTTACATAGCAGTGGAATGCCTGGGACTAGCTATGTTTAAGAGATTTTCCTTGAAATCCTAATCATTCTACCTCTACTTTTCAAGTACTGGGACTATAAGTATGCACCATAATATGTTTTCTTAACACTTGATATATTTCTAAGCATCAAGTAATTATCTAAAAGCTACTTATGTTAACTAGCAGTCATAAACCTAAACATTTCAGATTTTTCTTTGGTGTAATATTTATTGTTATTTTATGCTTGACAATTACTCACATATTTTAAATAGAGATAATATATATTTATATACACACATAAATATGTGTATATTTATGAAGATTTAGTTATAATTCAAGATAATACAGATGCATTTATTTACATAATTGAAATAGCTATTTTTATTAGTAAGTGATTTTGATAAAATAGTTTTGCCGAAGTTGATTTGAAAAAATTGCCAAGTATTATGCATCTTGAAAGATGTTAATGTGAAACTGCACCCTATTTTATTATTATACTATGATTTCATTATGATGGAAGAAAACAAAGAAAAATGTAAGAATGTATTTTAAGAGATGGAGGAAAAAATGAGAGATTAAAAGTTAAAGATGCTTGTAAAATCCTTCTTCCCTATATTCAGCAGGATTCCCTGAGCTCAGCCCAGTGCTTGGCTATTGATATTTGCATCATTTTTCATTAGTTGTTGTAGGTGTGTCTTCTATCTATCTGATGATTTCATTGGTTAATTAATAAAGAAACTGCTTGGCCTGATAGGTCAGAACATAGGTGTGTGGAGTAGACAGAACAGGATGCTGGGAGTGAGGCAGATGCCTCAGTCAATCATCATGCTTCTTCTCTCTGGGCAATTGCCCCGCCTCTCCTCTCTGAGACAGATGTGATGGAGCCAGCCACCAGGTCAGACATGCTGAAACTTTCCCGGTAAGATACCACCTCATGGTGCTACACACATTACTAAATATGGATTAAAGCAAAATTTGAGAATTAGATAATAAGAGGCTGGAACTAATGGGCCAGACAGTGTTTAAATGAACAGTTTGTGTGTTGTTACTTCGGGTGTAATGCTAGCCATGTGGGATCAGGGTGGGATGAAAAGCACGCCTGCCTGCAGCCTCATCACTACAGAATGGTGCCCAGACGTGGATAACTGAATCCACAGAAATCCTGAGAAAGCTTGGGAAAGAATAGAGTAAAGCATGTTTTCTTGGTAGCAGCTGTTTCTCGGGTGTGCTCTGCTCGCTAGAGGCAAGTGCTCTCATTTAAGAGAGGTGTCCTGACTCAGCTTTAACTGCAAAACCTTGCAGCTTTTTAAGAGGTCCTGCCACCAAACACTTAAATGGTATTGATGAAAAGCTGAAGGTACGTTTTTTGGTTTTCAGCTGAAGCAGGAAAAAAGCTACACTGTTTTAAAATGCCGGCTTTCTGGGTTATCCTGCCAGGGCAAACTCTAACTGTTTCAGGCAGGCAGTCCGACCAAGTGTGGTCTGTGAGCGGAATGTTGCAGCTTGCTTGCTGGCAGGAACCTTGAAATGCCATAGGGTTGTGGCAGTAAAAATGGCTACAGCCGGTGCATCTGCCATGAGGCTGGAAAGCTAAGGAATGGACTGGATCTAGCTGTCAAAGCCGCAGCTTGAATCCTACTCATATTGCTCAGTAAATTAAAGACTCAAGTGGTCAGAAAAAGAGAGAGAGATACAGTAAGGTAGATTCAAAGATGAAGAAAACCTCTAAATGGTTTACTATGTGTTAAAAATGTATGCAGGCTAAAGGTTAAAGTTCTTAGGGTAAAAAAGGAAGAAAGAAAATAGTTGGGTGTGGTGGTACACACCTTTGATCCCAACGCTTGGGAGGCAGAGGTAGGTTGACCTCTGTGACTTCAAGGTGTGGCAGGACACACCTTTAATCCCAATGCCTGGGAGGCAGAGACAGACAGATATCTGAGAGTTCAAGGACAGCCTTGTCTACAGAGTTATTCTAGATCAAAGATATACAGAGAACCTGTCTCAAAAAATAAAATTAAAAACAAACAAAATAGAGGTTAAAATTAAGCCACATAAAGATGTAAAATACATAGAGAATCTTGATGCTGTATACTATTATGCTTTCTTTGAATTGTTCCAATGCTGAGAAAGGAGCAACAGTTGCTAAAAGATATTTGTTTATAAATGCTGCTGAACTAATCCAACATAGATATTTTGAAAATATCTTGATTTCAGAATTTGGATCTAAGGATATGATACTTTGGAATAGAGGTTGTTTTTTGTTTTTACAGAACATGAGACCCTACGGATTGTTTCTATCCCAATATGGTATGATAGACCACACCCTCCTGAAAGGTTGCTGTAAACACCCTCAAAAAACTACTAGACCCAGCTGATGCCTGAGATGAACCTGGCACACAGGTTACACCATGAAAGATCTGATTAACAGTACCCCCATTCAGCAGGAAGCAGTTTGAAGAGAAATAACTATGTCCATATTCCCAAATATTGCTTATAAATGTTCTTTTACATTTAAAGGGGATATGATATAGATATGAATAATTTACATTGATATGGATTTTGCTTTAGTGATTTAAATTTAAGGTCAACTTTGTTATATGTATATGTATTTCTGATCTTGATTAAGGTATTGTGATTGTGTAGTTCATTGTAAAAATGTAATGTATAATTAGGAAATATAGGTTGTTAATGAATAATCACTGATAATAGTCAAGCTTGTCATCTTGTTAGTTAGATTTTCTAGATATATAGAGATATATTTCAGTTAGATAGGCATTCCTAATATCTTTCAAAGACTACAGAATATGGCATTTAAATGTTTTAATAACTTAGGGCTTTTTATGACAATGAGACACGTCTGCTTCTGGCAGCACCAGCCACTTCAAGAGGAACATGGGCATTGAAGAGGCTCCTTATGGAGTTTGATAGCCATTTGGGCAAGAAACTGCTCTTGCCTGGACTATTGCATAAACTGGACACAGAGAACCCTCAGAGAGAGGACTGCTGAACTTGCCTAAAGGTGAAATGATCTTTCAGGGTTCCTGATTCATGAAAGAGTCTGTGAGACATTTTGCAGGACACAGCAAATACTGACTGAACTGCCTTTGAAATTTCCAGCTTCATGGAAATGTCTGATGGATACTATGGGCCTGTAGGTCGAAGATGGATGCCCCAAAGGTACAGAGGAACTTTGGGTGACTGTCCAGACAGCGAGATTTTTCTGTCATTTCTAGAGTTTTGTAAGTTGCTTACTTCTCATTTACTTAGGTAATATTATATCCTTCTGGATTCTTTGATGGATTTGAAGAATAGATAGATAGTTATAGTTGTTTTCCTTTGTTATGATAAAAGATAAAAATAGATATAAATATTGTAACTGTAATTCTTACATGATAACTGTTTTGTTATATGTAATTTTGCTATGTTAAGGTTAAAGCCTTTTTTGTTGTTTAAACAGAAAAAGGGGAAATGATGTAGGTGTGTCTTCGTCTTCTATCTATCTGATGATTTCATTGGTTAATTAATAAAGAAACTGCTTGGCCTGATAGGTCAGAACATAGGTGTGTGGAGTAGACAGAACAGGATGCTGGGAGTGAGGCAGATGCCTCAGTCAATCATCATGCTTCTCCTCTCTGGGCAATTTCCCTGCCTCTCCTCTCTGGGACAGATGCGATGGAGCCAGCCACCAGGTCAGACATGCTGAATCTTTTCGGGTAAGATACCACCTCATGGTGCTACACATATTACTAAATATGGGTTAAAGCAAGATGTGAGAATTAGATAATAAGTAATAAGAGGCTGAAACTAATGGGCCAGGCAGTTTTTAAATGAATACAGTTTGTGTATTGTTATTTCAGGTGTAAAGCTAGCCATCTGTGATCCGGGCAGGATGAAAAACAGGCCTGCTCGCAGCCTCATCACTACAATTAGTTACTGGCTGAAGGCTCTCTGATGATAATTGAAGTAGTCACCAATATATGCATATAACAAATTTTAAGGCATCATTACATTGAAATTTTTTTCTCAGTTGTCTGGTTCTATCCTAGGTCTCTGGGCCAATCATCCTCTAGATTCTAGCATGCCAGGTAGTTTTAGGAGTGGGATCCCTCTTTTGGTGTGGGTCTGAGATTGGCCTAGTCATTGGTTGGCCACTCTCACAATTCCCATTATACCCTTACATTCACATACACACACACACACACACACACACACACACACACTGAGCCAGGGTAGTCAAGCACATCACAAAAGAACCAATAGAAACAACTATTCTGGTTCTGTAGGAGCACACAGAGTCTAGGTTAACAGCCATGGAGCCTGTGTGGGACTAATATAGGCCCTTTACTTATGTGTGACAGCTACATTACTTGATCTACTTATGGGATTCTTATCATTGTGAGTAGATAATGTCTCCAATATTTTGACTGACTTTGGGAAACCTATTCCTCAAATGCGGTTATCTTGTCCATCATTAAAACTAGAGGAGTATGTTTGTCCACAGCAACTTGATAGGTCATGATTTGTTGACACCTATGGGATACCTGCCTCTTTATGAGCAGGAACAGAATTAATGAATTGCAGGAGTCAGAGGAGATGTAGCAAGAGGTAATGGGAGTAAAAGTGGGAAAAAACTGTGGTTGAGATTCTAATTAGATGAATAAATTTAAGTAATAAAAATAAAGAAATACTGAGCACTGGTGGAACACCCTTTTAATTCCAGCACCAAGTAGGCAGAGAAAAGTGGAGCTCTGTGAGATCCAGACCAGCCTAGTCTGCGGAGCAAGTTACAGAACAGTGAAAGCTACACAAAGACTCTAAAAACAAAAAGAAAAAAAATAGAGAGAACCCCCGATAGATAGACTCTTAGGGAATGGTCACAACTATCTAATAAAGATGGCCACATTCCATGATGGCCTCTTTCTCATCTCGTGATCTGAGCTAAAAGCTTACAAATTACAAACAAAAGTCACAGTGGTCTTCAGTTAGTAGTTCCCTTCTGTAGGTGGACAAACCAAACAAAATAAAGGCTAGAACTGGACATGTTCATTCCAAAGTTGTGGGTCTATCAGCTATCCTTTATAATTTAGTTTTTATTATTTATTCTTTGAGAGTACTACATCATACATGCCAATTCAACTCACCACCCCCCAGTCCCTCATATCCTTCCCTCACCCTAGGAGCACCTCCAACAAAGAAAAAAAATGCACTATACCAGGTTACCTTTTTATGTTCAAACTGATCAAAACTAATTTAAAGGAGATTGACCTTCAAAAAGCCTTAACCCAAGCTGACAAGTGATTTGGGCATCCCCTCTGCATGCCATGAATAATTTTTGTTACCATTTGTAAATAAAGAAGATGCTTGGCCCTATAACAGTACAGCATAGAGCAAGGCTTGGAACTCTAAGCAGAGATAGTGAAGAAATTGGGTGGGGTAAGAAAGATGGCAAAAAAGTAGTGGGAATAAATTCAACCATGATAAAGAGCTTGTGCTATTTTCAGGGTAGAAATTAATAGCAATTATATCAAAATTGATAGACTTAACCTTATAAAGAGAACTTCTTGGCTTCTTTCCTGAATTGTACAAAATGCTTCAATAGCTGGAGCCCATACCTTTAATACTGATGCAAACAAATCAGAAAAGGCAGGATACACATCAGAAGAATTAAGTAAGGAGGAAAAAGAGCCCTTATAATTCTGTCCAGAAGGCAGAATTGTATGCTATTCTCATGGTGCTAAGCGAGTTTAAAGAACCTCTCAATATAGTTACTGATTCACAATATGCAGAAAAGGTTTTCTTCCATATTGAAACCACTGAATTTATACCAGATGATACAGAGTTTACTTTATTATTTAACCAGGTGCAAGACAATCAGGAATAATCTTGGAAATTAACTATCATTTTACTTTCATAGGATCCCATAGAAAAAATATCACCCCCATGACAGCTGGAAGTAATTCTAGAAGACAACATCCCCTCTTCCAGCGAAGTTTGTCCTCAAGCTTAGGAATATCATTTGGTGGTTGATTTTAATTAGTATAGGGTTTGGGGTTGGGGGAAATTTTATAGGCTCAGAGATTTTCTTAAAAAACATAGGAAAAATGTATGGGACAATAGATTAGTATGAGCTTACTCACACTAATAATAATAGTAAATCATAGAGTGAATACTTGTAAGTTATTATGTATAGGCAATTACATTGGTATAGATTCTTGTATTTTGATAAAAGTTAAATTACATTGAATATTGTATGCATACATGCTTCTACCTCTGCTTAAAATTTTTATATATTGACACATACACACACACACACACACACACACACACACACACACACACATATATGTGTGTGTATCATATTATAATGTATATATTTCTTCCTCTGATCAAGACACTTATACATCATTTGAAGTTTGAGGCAATTGTTCTCACTTGTTGCTCATATGTTTATTGTATAATATTCTAATATAAAGTCTTAGTCTTTAAGTTATATAGGTATTAAGAATTACAGATAGTCATCTATGTTTGCCATACTTTAGGTTCTTTAAATACATAAAGATTATATTCTGCCTAGATAGGTGATCTTCAAACATTTCAAAGGGCTGTAGAATATGGCATTTAAATAACTTAGGGTTCTGGTGAAGTGAGACACTATTGTCCCTGGCAACAGTGATCTATTTCCAAAAGACTGTTGAGCACCAAAGACATTCCATTTGGAGCTTGTTTTCTTCTTGGCAAAAGTGTCCTTTGGTCAAAGAAATAACTATGCTTCAACCACTGACAAGATTGATAGTATCTAGAAATGTATAATCAGGACTATCAAATCTTGCCAAAGCAAGGTAAAATGGTTTTGAAAATTTTCCTGCCTCTGAAAATGATCTGTCAGTTATTCTAGGCCTTAGCCAAAGTTGGTTGCTTCAACATTGCAAATGAGAATTTGGGTGATTGCCCAGGTAGCCAGTTGTCTTTATCATTTGTTTCACATTTTGGAAGTTGCTTGATTGCACTTCCTGTTTACTCAAGTAATATTATTTCCCTTCCCAGATCTTTGACAGGGTTGAAGACTAGATAGTTGTAGTTACTTCCTTCTCATGACTTAGCCACGTTATTCTCATGACTTGGCCAAGTTATTTATTTATAAAAGACTTAAACTAGTTAGAATAGGATAATTATTTGTTCTTATTGAATATAATTTTGTATTAGCCTTAGATCTCTTATTTAAACAAAAGGGGTGGTGCCATAGGAATTCTTACAGCCAGTGTTTACCCATTCACTGTGGGGTGGTGTCTTATACTATATAAGCCAATGTAGGTCATGCATCTACTCTCTTTCTGGTTGCTGGATTCAGTTTCTGTTCACCATTCCATCAGAGAATTTTGATTTGTGAGTGTAGGCCTAAAAAATAACCATCTATTTCTCAATTCTGAGCTAGTGTGGGATTTCTTTTAAGCATCCGCTCACAGCTAGGAATATGTTAGAATCATTGGCCATGCAACGTTGCAAATAATATAGTTTCCTTGTGATTATTTTGGGTATGGGAATCTGGGAAACAAACAATCAGCCTCTGCTTACAAATTGGCTCCTAACTTCCAAAACTTTAAAATTGGCAGAGACACCTCACCCAAAGTTCCTCTGTAATATTGGGACATCTGTCTTCGGCCTACATGCCAACAGTATCTGACAGACTTTTCCCTGAAGCAAGAAACTGCTCTTGCCTGGATTGCTTCATGGTTTATTGTATGAACTGGACATGCAGGACCCACAGAAAAATCACTGCTAACTTACCTATAGTTCAGACACTCCTACAGGGTTCCTTCTTCATGGAAGAAACTTACAGATGTTCTAAATGACACAGAAAAGAACAAGTAATAGACTTTGCTCTTAAAAGACAGAACAGATCTTCAAGCTTCCTGCTTCAGAAAAGTGTGCCAGATTCTATTGGACTGTACGTTGAAGATAGAAGCCCAATATCACAGAAGAACTTTGGGTGACTGTTTTGGCAGTGAGAAGTCTCTGTAAATTATAGTTTATTAAGTTGCTTACATTGCACTTCCAGTTAACTTAGGTAAAATTACATCCTTCTGGAGTCTTTGATAGAGTTGGAGAACAGATAGTTATAGTTATACTTATCTTAGTTATGATAAAATATAAAGTAGGTATAAATATTGTAACTGTAATTCATGAATTTTTATTTTCCTCATTCATTTTCTTTTTATTAAAAATTTACCCCCTTCTCGCCGCATCCCATTTACCTCCCCTCCCCCTTCAACTCGCCCTCCCTCTCCTGTCCAAAGAGCAGTAAGGGTTCCCTGCCCTGTGGGAAGTCCATGTTCCTCCCCCTATCCATCCAGGTCTAGGAAGGTGAGCATCCAAACAGGCTAGCACCCCCCCAAGCCAGAATGTGTAGTAGGAGCCAAATCCAGTGCCATTGTCCTTGGATTCTCAGCAGCCCTCATTGTCTGCCATGTTCAGGGAGTCCAGTTTTATTCCGTGCTTTTTCAGTCCCTGTCCAGCTGGCCTTGGTGAGCTCCGATTAGATCAGCCCCACCTTCTCGATGGGTGGAAGCACCCCTTGCAGTCCTGACTTCCTTGCTCATGTTCTCCCTCCTTCTGCTCCTCATTTGGACCTTTGGTGCTCCATCCAGTGCACCAATGTGTGGCTCTGTCTCTATTTACATCCTTCGCAAGATGAAGGTTCTATGGTGATATGCAAGATATTCATCAGTCTGACTATAGCAACTGGTCTTTTTGGCTCCCTCTCCTCAGCTGCCCAGGGAAGTAGCTGGGGGCATCTCCCTGGATATCTGGGAACCCCTCTAGAGTCAAGTCTCTTGCCAACCCTAAAATGGCTCCCTTAATTAAGATATATACTTCCCTGCTCCCATATCCACCCTTTGTATATCCCAACCATCCCATTCCACCACGCTCTCCCCAGCCTCCCCTTTACACTTTTCTATCCCTGTCTCCACTTACACAAATCCCACCCCGCCCAAAAGATCCCAATTTTTGCCTGGCGATCTTGTCTACTTCCAATATCCAGGAAAATAACTATTTGTTTTGCTTTGGGGTCACCTTCTTATTTGTCTTCTGTAGGATCACGAATTACAGGCTCGATGTCCTTTATATATAATTAGAAACCAATTATGAGTGAGTATATCCCATGTTCATCTTTTGGTGTCTGGGTTACCTCACTCAGAATAGTGTTTTCTATTTCTAACAATTTGCTTGCAAAATTCAAGATGTCATTGTTTTTTATCGCTGAGTAGTACTCGAATATGTATATATTTCACAGTTTCTTCATCCATTCTTCCACTGAAGGGCATCTAGGTTGTTTCTAGGTTCTGGCTATTACAAATAATGCTGCTATGAACATAGTTGACCAAATGCGTTTATAATATGATAGGGCATCACTTGGGTATATTCCCAAGAGTGGAATTTCTGGGTCCTGGGATAGGTTGATCCCGAATTTCCTGAGAAAACACCACACTGCTTTCCAAAGTGGTTGCACAAGTTTGCAATCCCACCAGCAATGGATGAGTGCACTCCTTACTCCAGAACCTCTCCAGCAAAGGCTATCATTGGTGTTTTAGATTTTAGACAATCTGACAGGTGCAAGATGGTATCTCAAAGTTGTTTTGATTTGTATTTCCCTGTTCGCTAAGGAGGTTGAGCAAGACCTTAAGTGTCTTTTGGACATTTGAACTTTTTCTGTTGAGAATTCTCTGTTCAGTTCAGAGCTACATTTTTTTTAAATTGGGTTAATTAGCTTTTTAAAGTCGAATCCCTTGAGTTCCGTGTATATTTTGGAGATCAGACCATTGTCTGTTGCTGGGTTGGTGAAGTTCTTTTCTCAGTCAGTAAGCTGTCTTTTTGTCTTAGTGACAGTGTCCTTTGCTTTACAGAAGCTGCTCAGCTTCAGGAGGTCCCATTTATTCAATGTTGCCCTTAATGTCTGTGCTGCTGGGGTTATAAGTAGGAAACGGTCTCCTGTGCTCATATGTTGTAGAGTATTTCCCACTTTCATCTCTATCAGGTTCAGTGTGTTCAGATTAATATTGAGGTCTGTAATCCATTTGTACTTGAGTTTTGTGCATGGTGATATATATGGATCTACTTTCATTCTTCTACAAGTTGACATCCAGTTATGCCAGCACCATTTGTTGAAGATGTCCTTTTTCTTCCATTGTGTACTTTTAGCTCCTTTATCAAAAATCAGGTGTTCATAGGTTTGTGGGTTGAGATCCGGGTCTTCTCTTTGATTCCAATGGTCAACTTCTCTGGTTTTATGCCAATACCAAGCTGTTTTCAATACTGTAGCTCTGTAATAGAGTGTGAAATCAGGGATGGTAATGCCTCCAGAAGTTCCTTTATTGTATACGATTGTTTTGGCTATCCTGGGTTTCTTGTTTTTGCATATAAAGTTGATTTTTGTCCTCTCAAAATCTGTGAAAAATTTTGATGGGACCTTGATGGGGATTGCATTGAATCTATAGATTCCTTTTGGTAGAATTGCCATTTTTCCTATGTTGATCCTCCCAATCCAAGAGCAAGGGAGATCCTTCCATTTTCTGGTATCCTCTTTAATTTCTTTCTTCAACGACTTAGTTCTTGTTAAATAGATCTTTCACTTCCTTGGTTAGAGTTACCCCAAGATATTTTATGCAATTTGTGGCTTTCATAAAAGGTGATACTTCTCTGATTTCCCTCTCTGCTTCCTTATCCTTTGTGTATAGGGCAACTGATTTTTTTGGAGTTGATGTTGTATCCTGCCACGTTACTGAAGGAGTTTTTCAGCTGTAGGAGTTCTTTGGTGGAGTTTTTCGGGTCGCTTATGTACACTATCATATCATCTGCAAATAACGAAAGTTTAACTTCTTCCTTTCCAATTCGAATCCCCTTGATCGCCTTATGTTTTCTTATTGCTATTGCGAGAAATTCATGCACTATATTAAAGAGACAATGAGAAAGTGGACAGCCTTGTTGTGTTCCTGAATTTAATGGGATAGCCTTGAGTTTCTCTCCATTTAATTTGATATTAGCTGTCAGCTTGCTGTAAATAGCCTTTATTATATTTAGGAATTGCCCTTGTATCCCTAACCTCTCCAAGACCTTTATGATAAAGGGGTGTTGAATTTTGTCAAATGCTTTTTCAGCATCTAATGAGATGATAATATGGTTTTTTCCTTCAGTTTATTAATATGATGGGTTACATTGATAGATTTTCCTATATTGAACCAGCCCTGCATCTCTGAGGTAAAGCCTACTTGATCGAAGTGGATAATTTTTTCTAATGTGTTCTTGGATTCGGATTGCCAGTATTTTATTTAGAATTTTTGCATCAATGTTCATGAGTGAGATTGGCCTGTAATTCTCTTTCTTGGTTGAGTCTTTGTGTGGTTTAGGTATCAGGGTAACGGTAGCTTCATAAAAGGAACTTGGCAATGACTCTTCTGTTTCTATATTATGAAATACCTTAAGGAGTATAGGTATTAGGTCTTTTTGGAAGTTATGGTAGAATTCTGCATTGAAACCATCTAGTCCTGGGCTTTTTTTGGTAGGGAGGATTCTGATAACAGTTTCTAATTCTTCGCGACTAACAGGACTATTTAGATTGTTCACCTGGTCCTGGTTTAACTTTGGTATATGGTACTTATCTAAAAAAGTGTCCATTTCTTTTACATTTTCCAATTTTGTGGCATACAGGCTTTTGTAGTAAGATCTAATGATTCTCTGAATTTCCTCTGTGTCTGTGGTCATGTCCCCTTTTTCATTTCTGATAATATTAATTTACATGTTCTCTCTCTGCTGTTTGATTAGTTTGGATAGGGGTTTGTCAATCTTGTTGATTTTCTCCAAGAACCAGCTTTTTGTTTCATTGATTCTTTGGACTGTTTGCTGTGTTTCTATTTTGTTGATTTCTGCCCTCAGTTTGATTATTTCCAGTCTTCTACTCCTCCTAGGTAAGTCTCCTTTTTTTTTCTAGAGCTTTCAGGTGTGCTCTTAAGTCTCCAATGAGTGCTTTTTCTGTTTTCCTTAAGTGGTCACTTAATGCTTTGAACTTTCATCTTAGCACTGCTTTCATTGTGTCCCATAGGTTTGAGTATGTTGTGTCTTTGTTTTCATTAAATTCAAGGAAGACTTTAATTTCTTTCTTTCTTTCTTCCTTGACCCAGGTGTGGTTCAGTAGTTGACTGTTCAGTTTCCATGAGTTTGTAGGCTTTCTGGGCATAGCATTGTTGTTGAATTCTAACTTTAATCCATGGTGATCTGATAAGACACAGGTGGTTACTAATAATTTTTTTGTATCCGTAAAAGTTTGCTTTGTTACTGAGTATGTTTCAATTTTTTTTTCAGAGAAACTAAGGTATTTTACTTGAGGTAACAGAAGTAAAGCCAAGAGTGTACAATTTTCTAAAAGGTTCCATGAGCCGCAGAGAAGAACGTATAATCTTTCCTATTTGGGTGGAATGTTCTATAAACGGCTGTTAAGTCCATTTGGTTCATTACCTCCATTAAGTCTTTCAATTCTCTGTTAGGTTTCTGTCTGATTTTCCTGTCCATTGGTGAGAGAGGAGTGTTGAAGTCTCCTACTACAGTGTGTGTGGTTTGATGGCTGCCTTGAGTTCCCAACCCTTTACTCGGAGTAGATGTCTGTCTTTGTGGTTGAGGTGCATTTCTTGTAAACAGCAGAATGTTTTGTCCTGTTTTCGTATTCAATCTCTTAGCCTGTGCCTATATGTGAATTGATTCCATTGATATTAAGTGATATTAATGACCAGTGATTGTTAACTCCGGTAATTTTTATTGTAGTAGAGTTTGTGTATTTCCCTTCTTCTAGTTGGGCTGGTGAAGGGTCGCTAGATGTCTGAGTTATTGTGGGCATTGTTGGACTCCTTGGTTTGTGATTTTCCTTCTATTACTTTCTGCAAGGCTGGATTTGTGGCCACGTATTGTTTAAATCTCTTTTTGTCCTGGAATATATTGTTTTCTCCATCGATGGTGAATGCAAGCTTTGCTGGGCATAGTTGTCTAGGCTTGCATCCATGTTCCCTTAGTGTCTGTAGCACATCTATCCAAGACCTTCTGGTTTTTATGGTTTCTATTGAGAAGTCGGGTGTAATTCTGATAGGTTTCCCTTTATATGTTACTTGATCTTTTTCCTTTGCAGCTCTTAATATCTGTTCTTTATTCTATATGTTTTGTGTTTTGATTATTATATGGTGTGGGGATGCTTTCTTTTGATCCAGTCTATTTGGTGTTCTGTAGGCTTCTTGTACCTTAATAGGAATATCATTCTTTAGGTTGGGGAAATTTTCTTCTATAATTTTGTTGAATATATTTTCTGGGCCTTTGAGTTGTAATTCTTCTCCTACTTCTACCCCAATGATTCTTAGTTTTGGTCTTTTCATGGTGTCCCAGATTTCCTGAATGTTTTGTGTTAAGAATTTGTTGGATTTGTTTTGTTCTTTAATCTGTGAGTTTATTTCCTCTATAGTATTTTCAGAGTCTGAGATTCTTTCTTCTATCTCTTGTATTCTGTTGGTAATACTTGTCTCTGTAGTTTCTGTTCGTTTACTCAGAGTTTCCATTTCCAGTCTTCCCTCGGATTATGTTTTCTTCATTACCTCTATTTCATTTTTCAGGTCTTGTACAGTTTCCCTTACCTGTTTGATTGCCTTTTCCTGTTTTTCTTGTTTTTCTTGGGTATCTTTGAGAGATTTATTTATTTTATCTATCTTTTTTTTGTCATCTCCATTTCTTTATGGCAGTTTTTTATTTCCTGTTTAAGGTCCTCTATTATTTTCATAAAGTACTGTTTAAGGTCGATTTCTTCTATTTCTTCTGGAGTAGGGTGTTCAATTCTTGTTTCGGGATGCCTGGTTTCTGGTGATGTCATGTTGCCTTTCAGGTTGTTGGAGGAGTTCTTGCATTTGAGCCTTCCCATTCTTCCTTCAAATGGAGCCAGGAGAGTCTTGGTGTCTTGGTCCAATCTTTGCTGTGACTGAATCTGGGGGGATCTCTTCAGTGCAGGAGCAGGAGCTATTCCTGTCTGGATGGAACTTCTAAGCACTGAATCAGGGATGCTGGTAGCCCCAGGACACCACAGACAAAAGGGCAAACTTGGTGGCAGGGCCTGGATAGCACATACTCACCTGTCCAGATGGAACTCCACAGCACTGAACCAGGGATTCCTGGTAGCCCAGCGATGCTGCAGGGACAAAAGGGCAAAGGTAGGGGCAGGGCGGGGTAGAGTATCACACAGCAAACCTTGTAGCACAATCTGTAGGAGCCTGCACTTCCTTCCAGGAATCCTCATTCCTGCCTGGAGGGCAGCCTCTCAGCCCTATGGGTGGGTGGCCTTGGTGCAGGAGCAGGATACTGGTCCTGAGCCAAGGACCTTGAATACACTAGAAAAGGCTTGGGAGAAGCAGGGACTTGTATACCAAAGACACCCCTGCACCAGGAGCTGGGGGACGGGGGTTGTCCTCTCTTCCAGGGCAGGTTGCCCCAGGATAGCACCCACTCACCCGTCCAGATGGAACTCCACAGCACTGAATCTGGGATTCCTGGTAGCCCAGGGACACCACAGGGACAAAAGGACAAAGGTGGGGGCAGGTTGGGGTGGAGTATCACACAGGGAACCTTGTAGCACAACCTGAAGGAGCCTGCACTCCCTTGAGGAAATCCTCAGAACTGTCTGAAGGGCAGCCTCTCACCCCTCTGGGTGGATGGCCTTGGTGCAGGAGCAGGATACTGTTCCTGAGCCAAGGACCTTGAATACAGTAGGGAAGGCTTGGGACAGGCAGGGCTTGATACCTGTTTCTATATGCAGTTTTACTATGTTAAAGTTAAAACTTTACTTTTTATTTAGACAGAAAATGGGAGAAGATGTGAGGTTCCTCTTTGAATGCTCTGACCATGCTTTATTACAATTGGTAAATTTAAAAAGCAGCTTTGGCCTATGATAGTGCAGAAAATAACAAGGAGGGAATTCCAAAGTTAGAGGAGAAAGTAGGTGGAGTCATAGTGATGTCATATAGCTGTCAAAGTAGAAAGATGTGAGCCAAGATCAAAAACTTTACTCATAAACCATGAGCTTCCTGGCAAAATACAAAATAATAGAAATGGGTTAATTTACAATATGAGTTTTTTAATAACAACCCTGAAGTAATAGGCTGAGCAGTGTTTTCATTAATACAGTATCTGTGATTATTTCAGTTCTGGTTGGCTGGCAGAGGGAGGGAGTTTATCTTGTCCCCAGCCACACAGCCCAGCTTCAGCTAGGAGCTGACAGACAGGTTTGCAAATAGCCTCAGGCAACTGCAGTTTCAGAACAGTTAAAGATTTGTTAAAAAATAAATAAGCAGGATAAATATGCTTCTTTTTTTCCATTTCAAAATTTTGCTTCTTTTTCAAAAATCTATAGTTTTGGGGTGTGTAGATTGATATCAGTTCCTTTGGTCCTCATATTTGTTTTTATGCCAATATCAGGTTATTTTCAGTACTGCGGCTCTGTAATAAAGTTCAAATTTAGAGACTGTGATGAAATCAGAAGTTCCATGACTGTACCAGATTTTAGGATTATTTAGGCTACTCTGAGTTTTAGTTTTCCTTATGAAGTTGAAGATTGTTCTTTTGATGTCGGTGAAGAATTTTGCTGTAATTTTAGTGGGCATCTGCATTGTAAATCTGTAAATTGCTTTTGGTAAGATTGTCATTTTTGCTATGTTGATTCTAACTTCCCAAGAAAACAGGAGATATTTTCATTTTCTGATGTCTTAATTTCTTTCTTCAAAGATGTTAAAATTTTTATCATGCAGATTTTTCCACATTTGGTTAGAGTTATTCCAAGATTTTTTATGGTATTTATAGCTATTTGTAAAGGATGTTGTTTCTCCAATTTCTATCTCAACTCCTTTATTATTCATGTAAAAGAGAAGCATCTTGGGTTGTTTTCAAGTTCTGGCTATGACAAAATAACTCTGCTATGAATATAGTGGAGCACAAGTCTTTATGGTATGGTTAAACATCTTTTGTGTATACCAAAAGTGGTATTGCTGAGCCTTAAGGTAAATTGTTGCCTAATTTTCTGAAAAATTACTATATTAGTATCCAAAGTGGCTATGCCAATTTTCACTCTCACCAGCATTGACAGAGTTTTATTCAACCCCACATTCTCTTGAGCATAAGTTATCAGCAGTGTTTTAATCTTGGCCATTCTTAAATATATAAGATGGAATTTCAGATTTGTTTTGATTTGAATTTCTCTAGTGGCTAAGGATGGTGAACATTTTTAAGTGCCTTTCAGTCATTTTAAGTTCATTTGTAGAGAGATTTCAGTTTAGGTCTGTGCCTTATATCTTTATTGGATTATTTGTTATTTTGAAGACAAATTTCTTGAATTCTCTATATATTTTAGAGTGGATAGGTAAGGCTATTTTCCATTTCTGTGGGCTGATGTTTTCAACTGTCCTTTGCTATACATAAGCTTCTCAGTTCATGGTATCTCATTTATCATTTCTCTCAATGCCTCTGCCACTGTGGCTGTAATTGAGATGTGCCAGTGTATTCAAGTGTACTTTTAACTTTTCTTCTATGAGTTTCAGTATTGTTGGTTTCATGCTGAGGTCTTTGATTCATGTTGATTTCAGTTTTGTGCATAGATATGAATATGGATCTATTTTCACTTTTGTATGTGTTGATTGTCTAATTAGGCCAGCACCATTTGTTGAATACGCTTTCATTTTCCATTATCGTATCAGCTAGGCATAATTGCAACTTATAAATAAGATTGTTTACAAACTTTTAATTAAATATACAAAAGCTAAAACTTTAATTGTAATATTCTCATGAGAGATTTTGAGCTACTAAGTTAAAATTCTTAAAGAGAGCCATGAGGCACTTTCCTATTGACAGCTTATAGAAGCTGACAAACAGGTACTCAAGCAGGTAGAGTATGCTATACAATAATCAGCAAGTACATTATATTAATTATGATTCAGCCTTAGCAAGTGTATATATTAAATACAAAGCTTAACCTGCAGCAGTTTTATGGAAAACACGATCTGCTTTTTATGACTTCACCTTCCAATTTTGCCAGTTAAGATATTAAACTCTTAATTTAAAGTGGTATCTTGTCTAATACAGAAGAGCAGTATAAAATCTAGGAGATATTTTAGCAGAGAACTAACTATGAAAAATGTTTCTTAAACTAAGCAATAGATAGACTGATAAGCAATAGATAGTGATTCTTGAACAATTGTGTTAATTCAATTAAAAAGCTAAAGTAATAATCTTTTCCCAGCTGAGAATTGCTGCTATTCACAGAACTATATTTAGCTAAAAATCCTTTAAAGGAAGTTATGGTTATTTTACAAATGGCTCTTCCAATGGAAGAACTGCATATATGGTTAATAATGAAAAGCAATTATGAAGTGTGCCATGGCTCCTTGAAAAAAACTTAAAAAGATAAAAGAAGCAGACAGATCTGGCATGGTGGCCACAAGACTACCTTTGTTAAGGCAAGGTGAAAAACCCCTTGCAATGAATTATAAAAAGACCTGGCCTATATTAATGTGTGGTTGAGGATGTGTTTGTGCTTTTTTCGCAGAAAGAAAATAAAGCAGGATGAGATGACTGCATATACAATAATGGAATGGCAGACCTGATAACATCATAGTTGCAAATGCCCCCATACAGGAGTTGCTGAGTCAGTCCATGGTCCAGCCTTCCCCGCCCACATAGGGAGGAGTGCCTGATCCTCGGGACCTGCTGTTGCCACTCTGCATTACAGGATGCCATGCTGAGCTGCTGCCAGACAGTTGGGAAACACACACTATCACAGAGATCCTGCTGCAAGATGATTAAAACTTGTTTGCAGTCTGAATCCTGTTTGCTTTGGAGCCAAATTAGGAATGCACACTGAACATTTGACTGTTTTAAACTTTGTGACACAGAACTCATTTTGATTACAATATTGGACCTGAGATCTAAGACCTGTGCTTTTTTCTCGGGGAAAGAATAAATCAAAATGAAGCATGACTGAAATTCCTCTTCAATTAAGAAATAGAAAGCCTAAGAATTTAAATGTTGATCAAAAACTGAAAATGGTATTTGATAACAGCAATGTCATTTTACTCTCACTCATCAGAAAAAAATACTTGTCTTTTGTTTAATATGGTTTTAAGAAGATTATGATAGGTTAAATTGTGGATTCATTGATAATTCCCATTCTAGCATTATGGTATTGATCTGATACTGTTTGTAACTGCTTGTAAGATGTTGATAAAAGTTTGACATGCCCTATAAATGTCTGAGTTTAATGTATAAATTAAGAATTTTAGATAATGATACAATGTTAAAAAATTAAGAGGTACTCTAGTGATATGTGATTTCCCTCTGTATGCTGTGATTACCATTAATAATAAAGAAACTTCTTTGGACCTATAGCAGGGCAGCACTTAGGTAGGTGGGGAAAATGTTTGCTGACATTTAAAGGGGGATATGCTATAAGAATGGATACTTTGCATTGCTATGGATCTTTGTTTATTGATACAAAATTCAGGTCTATTTTGTGGTACTGTGTACATGTATTTTTGATCTTGAGTAATTTATTTATCTGTGAAGCTCATTTATAAATGTAATGTTTAATTAAGAAATAAAGGTTAATAGATAGTCATCTATAATAGTCAAGTTTATACTCATGTTAGTTAGATTTTCTAGATATACAGAGATATATTTTGGGTGGATAGTCATTCTTCAAACTTTTCAAAGACTACATAATATGGCATTTAAAATATTTTAAGAATTTAGGACTTATGACAATGAGACACATCAGCTCCTGGCAGTGCCAATCTACTTCAAGAGGAAGGTTAGCCATTTGGAAAAGAAACTGTTATTGCCTGGACTACTTGACAAACTGAACATGTAGGACCCACAGAGAAATGATTGCTAAGAAACTTGACTAATGATGAGATGGTCCTTCAGGGTTCCAGCTACATAAAAGTGTCTGCCACACGTTCTGCAGGACACAAAAGAGACTGACAAACTGCCAATATAGGTGGAATTGTCTTTGAAATTTCCTGCTTCATGGAAAAGTATGCCAGATACTATGGGCTTGTAGGCTGAAGATGGATGCCCCACCAGTACAGAAGAACTTTGGGTGACTGTCCAGGCAGCGGGATGTCTCTGTCAATTCTATAGTTTTTGGAAGTTGCTTACAATGCACTTCCTGTTTACTTAGGTAATATGATATCATTCAGGAGTTTTTGATGGTGTTCAAGAATAGATAGTAATAATATAGTTTTCCTTAGTTATGATAAAAGATAAAGTAGATATAAATATTGTAACTGTAATTCTTGCTTAATACCTTTTTTGTTATATGTAATTTTACTATGTTAACATTAAAACCTTCCTTTTAATTTAAAAAGAAAAGTGGAGGTGATGTGAGATTTCCCTCTGTATGCTGCAATTACCATTAATGAATAAAGAAACTTCTTTGGACCTATAGCAGGGCAGAACTTAGGTAGGCAGGGGAAACTAAACTGAATGCCAGGAGAAGGGAGGCAGAGTCAGAGAGAATCTATGGAGCTGCTGCTGAAGACAGACAAGCTGACACTTTGCTGGTAGGCCTCAACCTCATCATAATGCACAAATTAATGGAGATTCTTTAAATTAATATGTAAGAGCTAGCCAATAAGAACCTAGAGCTAATAGGCCAAAGAGTGATTTAATTAATATAGTTTCTGTGTAATTATTTTGGGGCTAAACAACCAGGAACCAACAAGCTGCATCCTCACAACACTCTAGACCAGCTGAGGAAACATTTTCAACTAAAGTGAACCTCCTCGCCTTTAAATAGGGGACTAGAGTCTTCAGAAGACTATAAACATTAAACATTATAATCTCTCCTGACTAGAAAGTATGGCTCCAATCAACAGAGCACAAAGATATGTCACTCCGTTAATCTCGTTTGTTCACAGAGGTCAGCAGTCAGAGATGGGATTAAAGCCTCTTCTTCCCAGATGCCTAAGACAAAAGCTTGCATAATTAAGGTAACTATTCCCAAAGATGGTTAAATTTGGGTATATGGTATATGAAGGAGTCTTTGCCTAAGGCAGATGTAATCATCTATCTTGTGCAGAAGGACAGGTTTTATTAAAATCAAGAAGAAAAAGTAGATTGTATGGCCCATATTATACAAGCCCATGTTTCTACATTGTATGACTACCAGAATTTCAGGCCACAATTTCCAACTGCCACACAGAATTTGGTCACCTAGCCTTTTGAGACAAACAGATGCCATCCAAAACAAAGAGTCAAAATATAATAATGTTGTTCTGCTCTTTTTTTCTAATTTTGGAGGCTTCCAGGGAAAGAGGTGTTAATTCAGTCTATGTGACAGAGCAGGCTTACAGAGCAGGAAGATAGATAGAAAAACATGACAAAATGGACATAGATAAGGTGTGGACATGACCACAGTCATTCTCTTTACTACATATGAAACAGAATGCTGATGAACCTCCCACTCAGTTTATGTTTTGGTATAAAAGCTGTTTGGAGTATAAACATGGGTGATATTTTAAAATGTGAACTCAGAATTTTAGAAGAGATCCCTTGAAACTCCCTCTTGTTAAAATCTTGTGAGTTGTGCCTCAGTTATTCCCATACCTTCCCTCTGGTCTGAGAAATAATTTATGTCAAGGCTGGACCTCAACACAAAATGTATAAGCAAGAAGTTAGAAGGGATAAGATGTGTAGTTGTTTTTGTTTTTATTTTTTGCTCTTTGGGGGTTCATCACCCAAGCCCAAATGAATACACTCATACTTATTCTTTTTTTGAATGCTCAGTAGTCTTAGTCAGCTTTTCTTAAATTTTCCCAATTATCTTTTGCCTCTGGATTTTTTTCCTTGCTCTATTCTATCTACCTCTTATCTACCTCTCTATTCTTATTCTATGTCTGGTTGTGTAGTGGATGACTGGCCTCTGGTGTCCTCATCTTTTCTTTTCCTTGCTTCTTGTTTTTCTCACTTTTTCTCTGTCTATTTATTCTCTCTGCCCAGTAGCCCAACCTATCTTTCCTTCCTGCCTACCTATCAGCCATTCATCTCTTCATTAGACCAATCACATGTGTTTGACTGGCAAAACACAGAGCTTTACAGAGTTAAACAAATGCAACAAATCTTTGCATCATTAAACAAGTATTTCACAGAATAAAAAAAAATTAGCACATTTTTATCTAATACTACATAACAGGAGTGAAACACAGATATGAGAAAAATATATGCATGTATATAATGTTTAATAATAAAAAGGCAATTAAAATGAGCAATCAAACAAACATATGCATGTATATGTTTGCGTATGTGTGTGTATGTCCCAACTGTACAAAAACATACAATTATTTGAAATATATCGAGGATGTTTTGTTCAATAATTCTCTTCTTTTGGATAAATGTACTACATCTGTATCATATCTGGCCCTCTTTCTCCTCTCTTCAACTCTTCCCAAGTCTAATCCCCCTAAAAAAAAAGAAAAATGTCCTTTAATTGTTTTTGTTATATGTAGACATACTGAAACACACACACACTTAAATGTGCTTATATATAGTTGTGTTTAAGGCTGATAATATTATATTAATATATAGTATTTAAAATTTGTGGGGTTTGTTTTGATTTCATACATTGTATCAATATAAATATCTTTGTGAATTAACTAGGTAAAGGTACAAAGATCTCTTCCTACTCAGCAAGTACAGTTTCTAAATGGTGTATGTATCTTCTATTTGTACTGGAGTGCCTGATGAATAATCATCCCAGACCCCATATGGAAAATACCCAGTTTTCCATCTCTAGGATGCCTGAAAGAATATATTCTAAAGAACCCCTAGTGTGTCTTATTCTGAGTAGCAAACTAATGAAACAGTAGACATTGAAGAAATTTTATTTTCCACAGGAATCTTATGCTGGGAGAAGAAGAGAGCCAAATCAGAATAGGGACTTTCCTCCTGGAAAATATTTCACTGTTGTAATAATTTCCAGATAAATTTATGTGATATGACTGATTCAGCACAGAAAATGATAGGACATTAATAGGCAGGAGAAAACCATCCCTGGGACTTAAATATAAAGATCCTTGGCCCTGTCTTTAAACTTTATTATAATATCAAGACCCCAATGAGTTTCCTGAATAACCTTGCCCCTCTTTCCAATGTGGACATATTGAATTAAACTCTCTTTGATACTATCTACCTTTAATTTGGCTCTTTTAATTGCTTTATTGAGGACATGCAATCAGGCCTAGATTGGAACACAAGTTATAATTCCCAAGTTTAATAACAATTCAGCTATCATTTTCTTCTCAGTAAATGACGATGCTGTATTTAACTTGATCTGTCCCCAAAGCATAAATTGGTTTGTGTCACCTAAAAATTGAACTACCATATATATAATATTGACTTGACTACAGAAATTTGAACACATAAATATCTATTTTTTTAATAAAACAAACATTTTAAGATTTTGTTATTAGCTGAAATTTGTGAGACCTATGTTTTGGAAATGTCTTGATTTTTTAAAATTCACATTTTTATGTAAATGTAGAGGGACAAAGACTAGAATAGAAAGTAAAAAGGTTAGCTGACACACTCATTTCAAAATGTTTTCTTATAGTTTTGTTCCCACACACCTGTAATTTTAGCACTAGGTGCAGAGTCAAGTAAACCATTTACTTAGCAGTTTAACCTGACAATTCTTTCATTTCCTTTTAAAAGAGAAATATTCCATACTGTCCTCTTGTTACTATTTAGAGGTCTTGATTTGGTTCCTTTTCTCTGCCAGTTAAAAAATTGAAAGGCAGAAAAAATCTTAAGTACTACAAGTTGGCAGGGTGCCTGGACAAGGACAGGATAACTCAGCCACAGCAGACAGTAGCAGAGAGAATCAGTGGGTAATAAAAAGCTTTAATTGAGTATTAGGAAGTACATACAGAGAAAGGGCCACAGAGAAAAATGTCCTCTGAAAACCAGAAGGAGATTCAAGGAATCAGACCATACTCTCTTTAAGGTATGGTGGTATTAAGGGTTTTTGATGGGGAATCTTTGAGCCCCAATTTACAGTTGGTAAATTTAGAAAGATGATAGTTCTGTGAGCTTGAAGTATAATATACTGGTCTGGCCTTGAACTGGTCAGACTGGTTTACTGCCTGGATAAAAAGTCATTCCAGCCTTTATTTTTAAGATACAAGAGTTTTGTCTCATGTCAGGAGGGTGAACAAGAAGCCAGCTGTCTTTGAAAGTTACCATCTTCATCATTTTGCTGTTATCCTCTTACCATGTCTGTCTATTAGGGGCTCTGTTTAATTCCTAGTCTTTTACTCTGATAAATGTTTTAATTTTTATTCACATTATTTGTTTTCCCTTTCTCGCTCCCCCTCCATTCTCTTTTTAGATGTTTCCTAATTTGCTACCATGACATCTAGTAGTGAATAAGTATTACTAAAATTAAAATGTAGAGTCTTTCTGAGGGAAGACTTATACTTAAACAAGAAAAGACAGAGCTTAATTTGCTATCAACAGAGCCAAAGTCCACAGTCAGTATTACATATTGATGGTGTGATTTCTGTCCACATACACTAATGGGATTAATGAGGCATAGCTATTCACATGATTGACTATAGACAGGTGACAAATGAAGGTATATGCTATAGTCAAAGAAAAATATCTTGGTTGTATTAGATTTATGAGAAATCTTAAAGTGACAAGAAGCGGGAAAAAAATAAGAGCCTGACCTTCAACATAGTAAACTGTCTATTAACACACAAAAGAAGGGATAGTCTCTCTTCGGCAGGATGTTGAAGTGTTTTCCTGTAGAAAAAGAGAGTTGCAGCCCCTTATAGGGATGGGGTTAAGGGTATTTGCAATTAGGAAATTGTTACAGCCTATTTCCCACATTTCTCTCCGGCATTCTCTTTTTCCTGAAGTTGTCAAAGGCAGGACAAGCTGTCCCAAAAGAAAGTTATTTATAAGACAACTGCATAATGTTATTTGTAATTTTCTAGCAATCCTGTTTTACATAAGAGGCACTCTCTCATAGCAGATAAATGGAGAAAGGTGTTATATTTATTAATGTACTTATTTAACAAATTATTTAATTTAGCAGGTATTATGTGATATAATATTATGATTGTAGAAAACAAAATACACCTCATGCATCATGGAGAAAACAGTTTTTCATAGGCAATGATTATGAAGCCTATATGGATAAGTACTTTCTTTTATTTTAAATCTTTCTCTTCTATATCAATTGAATGAGGAACTATGTTAACAAAATGAGATTATGAAAAGAAAGAATCTATGGAGGATTTTGCATTTAAAGTCAGAAGTTCTGAAGGTAAATGTTTGAAATTGTAAATGCTTTTCAGTGTTTTAGCAAATCTTACATATTGAAAACTATAAAAATGTTAATTGAATAGTTAACAAAGTAAACATACCCTAAGAAACAAATGTTAAATTATAAAATAGAACCAATATGGGAGAAGTCCTTATCCTTGTCATGTCTGACTGCTCTCTGCATTCTCAACTATCCTATTTTTGAACAATAAAATTGTGTTTGTTTTTTTTTTTCAATTTTTATATAACTGGAACCATAGGTGTGTACTATTTTAAACCTAATTTATCTCATTCATTCATATTTATATAATTTAACTCTTAAAGCAGTTTACTCATTCATTTTGTATAGGAATTATTACAAATTTGAGATGAAATTTATATAAATAAAGTCTTACTATTTCTAGCTATATAGAAATATTTTTGTATAACAGTAAAAGAGATAATAAGTTCATTTAGTTATAAATTTTCTTTCTTTTCTTTTAGTCTTTTTGACACAGGGTTTCTATGTGTAACAGTCCTATCTGTCCTGGAACTAGTTCTTATATACCATTCTGGCCTAGAACTCATAGAGATGTGCCTGCCTCTGTCTCCCAAGTGCTGAGATTAAAGACTTGTGCCAACATTGCTATGC
This sequence comes from Arvicola amphibius, assembly GCF_903992535.2. NCBI lineage: Eukaryota > Metazoa > Chordata > Mammalia > Rodentia > Cricetidae > Arvicola > Arvicola amphibius. The sequence goes on along the minus strand of NC_052065.1, from coordinate 76,228,482 downwards.
CTAGTTATAAATTTTCATTGAAAGTCTTCTTCACCTAAGTTATGTCTTATAATTTTGGACTTCATTGTTCATAACCCCTGTTGATTAAAGGAACTATAAGGAATGAAATTTAATAGTAATCATGTAAGTATTAGTCCAAGATTTATGACACATACTTGGAATATAAATTCCATTAAAGGAGAAAGCATGAGGCATAATGTGATGATATTCACGCATAAAATAAATGTCAAAAATAAATTAAACTCTAGTTAATTGTAAAATTTTTAAATTACAATCTTAAGTTATGTCTCAAAGGCTTAAAAATATGAACTATGAAATAATTAAATACAGGCCTATGGATATAGCTCAGTTGGGATAGTCTATGTCTAGCATGCATAGGTCTTGGCAATCAGAAGGAGGAAGAAAGAGTATTAGAAGTTCAAAATCATTCTTGGCTACTACAAAAACAAGTTACAAGGAAATGCATTTATATTATTCTAATATAAACCTACTTCAGGGAAAAATAGAATGTATAGCAAGGTCATGATTATGCCATGATAAAACTATTCTGAAAAATCTTTTGGTCCACTAATTTGTAGATATTTTATTTGAGCAGGCATAAAATAAATTATTTCAGATAATTTTGAGTATAATTACAATAACAAGTAATTTATACTGTACTTATCTATAGATAACTAAGATAAAAGAATTTAATATTTTTCCTAGTTTCATTGATTTGAATTAAATCTTTGTCATGCAGTTAATGTTTTAGAAATATAAAATTCAGAAGAATATTTAAAATCAAATATTTAAACAAGCACACATAAAATATTGATATACTTATGTCAAATATTATATGTAAAAATAAGCAAAGATTCATTAGAGTCTTAAGCATTATACTCTTTCTAATTTTCCCCCCAAAAGATATAAATTAAATATAAGTTTTTAGAAGACAACGTTGCAAACTTCTGCTGGTGTAGGTCCAAGGAACAGGTACAAGGAAACAGGCCTGGCCGGGCGGTGGTGGCGCACGCCTTTAATCCCAGCACTCGGGAGGCAGAGGCAGGCGGATCTCTGTGAGTTCGAGACCAGCCTGGTCTACAAGAGCTAGTTCCAGGACAGGCTCCAAAGCCACAGAGAAACCCTGCCTCGAAAAACCAAAAAAAAAAAAAAAAATAATAATAATAATAATAAAAAAGGAAACAGGCCTGAGCCAGAGACCTCTGCAGGGCTGGCCCCAAGCCAGGGACCTTCCTGGGAGAAGGCTCAGGCCAGATAAATCTGTGGAAAGAGGCCTAAGACAGTGACCTCAGTCAGAACATGCCAAAGGCAGCACCCTCAGGAAGACAGGAGCAGATTTAGGCCAGTGACCTCCAATGGGGCAAGCCTGAGACAATAACCTCCACTCTAACAGGTACAAGGGAGCCAGTACTCAGGGAGCAGGCCCAAGCCAGAGACATCTGTGTGACCAGGTGTGTGATTCAATGACCTCTGCTGGAGCAGGATCTAGCCCGCAACCTCTGCCAGAGCAGGCATGAGCCAGTTACCTCTGGCAGAGCATGCCCAATGGAACTAACTCAGTGGGAGCAGCACCAAGCTGAGAGTAGGCTCTAATGACCCCAGGACTGCAGCACAATGCCTGGGAGTGGTGAACAGCATCCAGAAACACTGAGTGACAGCTGGGGTAGCTAGAACCATGGCCCTGACTGCACCATGAAGAGTAACCATGAAGAGCCACAGATACAATAGCACTTGGATGATTGATCAACAGAGACAAAGCTCCAACTACAGTAATCAGAGAAAAACATGGGTAGAAAATGTAAGAACCAACTCATCACCTCAAAAATCAAAACAACACCAACAAAAACTAGAGGCCCTACAACAGCAAGACTTGAACACCCAAATATAGATGAAACTAAAGAAAATGATCTAAAAACTAACTTCAGGAGGATGTTTGAGGCCATTAAAGAAGAAATGAAAAATTGTCTCAAAGAAATGTAAAAAACAAACAAACAAAAATTAGAAGAAATAAAAAAAATCTTAAGGTAACAGAAGACCCATCAGAGGGGTGAGTTTGTTTCTGACCAGCGGGCTGCAGCAGCTCGGGTCACAGAGCAACATTCCTGGACCTGCTAATCTTTCTGGTCATTCTGCAGGGGTGTGTCCCTGTGGCTACTGCCCTTCTCTTCCTATCCCATCCCAGCATCCCTAAGGTACCCCTCCCCGCCTTCTTGACCACAAGACCCCACTGCTCAGCCCATATTGGGGCTGGGACCCAGTGGTGAGTGGCGGCAGATCCTTTGTTTCACTCAACTTGCCAGTGGAGAGCTGGGCCTTTTGTCTGTGAGATTCCTGCCCATCAAAGGAGCCAATATCCAGTAAGAGAAGACCCATCGGAGGGGTACCTGCCCAATAAGGAGCCCTTATCCTGTAACAAAAGACCCATCGGAGGGGTCCCTGGCCAACAAGGGGCCATAATCATGTACCAGAAGAACTATTGGAGAGCATTTGAAGGAAGAGATGGGCAGGCGCCAAGGCAGTAATCGCTCCAACATTCTGAAAAACATCATGAAAACACCAGAACCCAGCGATCTTACAACAGACGGACTTGAAAACTCTAATCTAGAAGAAGTGAAAAATTGACATTATGAAAGTGATAGAGTCCCTTAAACTGGATATGAAAAGCTCCCTTAAAGAAATGGATGAGAAATATAACAAAAAGTTCGAAGAAATAAGTAAATCCGAAAATGATACCCTGGAAAACAAAGAAAAAACAATCAAACAGGTAATGGAAACAGTTCAAGAATTGTAAACTGAAATGGAGGCAATGAAGAAAACACAAACCGAGGGCCGGCTGGATATGGAAAATCTAGGTAAACGAAGAGAGACTACAGAAACAAGCATAACCAATATAATACAAGAGATAGAAGAAAGAATCTCAGATTCTGAAGATACCATAGAGAAAATAAATGCACTGATAAGAGAAAACAGCAAATCCAACAAATTCTCATCACAAAACATTGAGGAAATCTGGAACACAATAAAAAGACCAAACCTAAGAATAATAGGGGTAGAAGAATTACAGATCGAAGGCCCAGAAAATATATTCAACAAAATTATAGAAGAAAACTTTCTCAACCTAAAGAAAGATATTCCTATGAAGGTTCAAGAAGCATACAGGACACTGAATAGACTAGATAAAAAAAAAATCCCCTCACCATATAATAATCAAAGCACAAACCATACAGATTAAAGAAATAATATTAAGAGCTATAAAGGAAAAAGGTCAAGTAACTTATAAAGGTAAGCCTATCAGACTTACACCGGACTTCTCTATGAAAACATGAAAGCCAGAAGGTCCTGGATAGAGGTACTGCAGAAACTAAGAGACCATGGATGCAAGCCCAGACTACTATACTCAGCCAAGCTATCATTCACTATCAATGGAGAAAACAAAGTATTCCAGGATAAAAACAAATTTAAACAATGTGTAGCCACAAATCCAGTATTACAGAAAGGAATAGAAGGAAAATCACAACCCAAGGAACCCAACAATGCCAACACTGCCTACAATAATTCAGTCATCTAGCAACTCTTCAACAGCACAACTCAAAGGTAACACACAAACTCTACTACCAAAAAAAAAAAATGACCGGAGTTAACAACCACTGGTCACTAATATCACTGAATATCAATGGAATCAATTCACCTATAAAAAGGCACAGGCTAAGAGACTGGATATGAAAACAGGATCCAACATTCTTCTGTTTACAAGAAACACACTCCAACCACAAAGACAGACATCTACTCAGAGTAAAGAGTTGGGAAAAGTGGACCTAAGAAACAAGCGGGAGTGGTCATAATAATTTCTAAAATAATTGACTTCAAAGTAAAATCCATCAGAAGGGATAGAGGTGGACATTTTGTGCTCATAACAGGAACAATTCATCAGGATGAAGTCTCAATCCTGAATATCTATGCCCCTAATATAAAAGCACCCACTTATGTAAAAGAAAAACTTCTAGAACTCAAGGCAGTCATCAAACAACACACACTAAGAGTAGGAGACTTCAACACTCCTCTCTCACCAATGGACAGGCAAATCAGATGGAAACCTAACAGATAAATAAGAGAATTAATGGAGGTAATGAAACAAATGGACTTAACACACATCTATAGAACATTCCACCCAAATAGGAAAGAATATACCTTCTTCTCTGCATCTCATGGAACCTTCTCAAAAATTGACCACATACTCGGTAACAAAGCAAACTTTTACAGATACAAAAAATATTAGTAACCACTTGTGTCTTGTCCTATCACCATGGATTAAAGCTAGAATTCAAGAACAATGCTACCTCCAGAAAGCCTACAAACTTATAGAAACTGAACAGTCAACTACTGAATCCCTCACAAGTCAAGGAAGAAATAAAGAAAGAAATTAAAGTCTTCCTTGAATTTAATAAAAATAAAGACACAACATACTTAAACCTATGGGACACTATGTAAGCAGTGCTAAGATGAAAGTTCATAGCACTAAGTGACCACTTAAGGAAAACAGAGAAGCATACATTGGAGACTTAACAGCACACCTGATAGCTCTAAAAAAAAAGGAGACTCATCCAGGAGGAGTAGAAGACTGGAAATAATCAAACTGAGGGCAGAATTCAACAAAATAGAAACACAGCAAACAGTCCAAAGAATCAATGAAACAAAAAGCTGGTTCTTGGGGAAAATCAACAAGATTGACAAACCCCTTTCCAAACTAATCAAATATCAAAGAGAGAACATGCAAATTAATGAGAACAGAAATGAAAGGGGGGACATAACCACAGACACAGAGGAAATTCAGAGAATCATTAGATCTTACTACAAAAGCCTATATGCCACAAAATTGGAAAATGTAAAAGAAATGGAAATTTTTTTAGATAAGTACCATAACCCACAGTTGAACGAAGATCAGTTGAACAATCTAAATAGACCAGTTAGCCACGAAGACTTAGAAGCTGTTATCAAAAATCCCTACCAAAAAAAAAGCCTAGGACCAAATGGTTTCAATGCAGAATTTTACCAGACCTTCCAAGAAGACCTAATACCTATACTCCTTACCGTGCTTCACATTATAGAAATAGAAGAGTCATTGCCAAATTCCTTTTATGAAGCCACAGTTACCCTGATAACAAAACCATACAAAGACTCAACCAAGAAAGAGAATTACAGGCCAATCTCACTCAAGAACATTGACACAAAAATTCTCAATAAAATACTGGCAAATCGAATCCAAGAACACATTAGAAAAATTATCCACTATGATCAAGTAGGCTTCATCCCAAAAATGCAGGGCTGGTTCAACATACAAAAATCTAACAATGTAATCCATCATATAATTAAACTGAAAGAAAAAAAAACACGAGATTATTTCATTAGATGCAGAAAAAGCATTTGACAAAATTCAACACCTTTTTATGGTAAAGGTCTTGGAGAGGTTAGGGATACAAGGTTCATACCTAAATATAATAAAAGCTATTTACAGCAAGCTTATAGCTAACATCAAATCTAACAGAGAGAAACTCAAAGCCATTCCACTGAAATCAGGAGCACGGCAAGGCTGTCCACTCTCACCATATCTCTTCAACATAGTTCTTGAAGTTCTAGCAATAGCAGTAAGACAACACAAGGAGATCAAAGAGATTCGAATTGGAAAGAAAGAAGTTAAACTTTTGTTATTTCCAGATGATATGATAGTGTATATGAGCGACCCAAAAACTCTGCCAAAGAACTCCTATAGCTGATAAACTCCTTTAGTAATGTGGCAGGATACAAGATCAACTCCAAAAAATCAGTTGCCCTCCTATAAACAAAGGATAACGAAGCAGAGAGGGAAATCAGAGAAACATCACCTTTCATGATAGCCACAAATAACATAAATTATCTTGGGGTAACTCTAAGCAAGGAAGTGAAAGATCTATTTGACAAGAACTTTAAGTCTTTGAAGAAAGAGATTAAAGAGGATACCAGAAAATGGAAGGATCTCCCTTGCTCTTGGATTGAGAGGATCAACATAGTAAAAATGGCAATTCTACCAAAAGCAATCTATAGATTCAATGGAATCCCCATCAAGGTCCCATCAAAATTCTTCACAAACCTTGAGAGAACAATAATCAATTTTATATGGAAAAACAAAAAACCCAGGATAGCCAAAACAATCTTATACAATAAAGGAACTTCTGGAGGCATTACCATCCCTGTTTTCAAACTCTATTACAGAGCTACAGTATTGAAAATAGCTTGGTATTGGGATAAAAAACAGAGAAGTCGACCAATGGAATCAAATAGAAGACCCGGATCTTAACCCACAAACCTATGAACACCTGATTTTCGACAAAGGAGCTAAAAGTACACAATGGAAGAAAGAAAGCATCTTTAACAAATGGTGCTGTCATAACTGGATGTCAACCTGTAGAATAATGAAAATAGATCCATATCTGTCACCATGCACAAAACTCAATTCCAAATTGATTAACAACCTCAATATCAATCTGAACACACTAAACCTGATAGAAGAGAAAGTGGAAAGTACTCTACAACATGTGGGCACAGGAGACCACTTCCTACATATAACCCCAGCAGCATAGACATTAAGGGCAACATTGAATCAATGGGGCCTCCTGAAACTGAGCAGCTTCTGTAAAGCAAAGAACACTGTCATTAAGGCAAAAGGGTTACCTACTGACTGGGAGAAGATCTTCACCAACCCCGCAACAGACAGAGGTCCGATCTCCAAAATATATAAAGAACTCAAGAAACTAGAATTTAAAAAGCTAATTAACCCAATTAAAAAATGGGCCACTGAAGCAAACAGAGAATTTTCAACAGAAGAAGTTTATATGGCCAAAAGACACTTAAGGTCATGCTCAACCTCCTTAGCAATCAGGGAAATGCAAATCAAAACAACTTTGAGATACCATCTTTTACCTGTCAGAATGGCTAAAATAAAAAATACTAATGGTCGCCTTTGCTGCAGAGGTTGTGGAGTAAGGGGTACACTCATCCACTGCTGGTAGGAATGCAAACTTGCGCAACCACTTTAGAAATGAGTATGGTGGTTTCTCAGGAAATTCAGAAACAACCTGTTCCAGGATCTAGCAATACCACTCTTGCAAATATACCCAAGAGATACCCTATCATGCTACAAAAGCATTTGTTCAACTATGTTCATAGCAGCATTGTTTGTAATAGCTAGAACCTGGAAACAACCTAGATGCACTTCAATGGAAGAATGGATATAGAAAGTGTGGAATGTATACACATTAGAGTACTACTCAGGGGTAAAAAACAATGACATCTTGAACTTTGCATGCAAATGGATGGAAATAGAAAACACTACTCTGAGTGAGGTAACCCAGACCCAAAAAGATGAACATGGGATGTACTCATTCATAATTGGGTTCTAGCCATAAATAAAGGACATCGAGCCTATAATTCGTAAAAATCCTAGAGAAGCTATATAAGAAGGTGAACCCAAAGAAAAACATATAGTTATCCTCCTGGATACTGGAAGAAGACAAGATTGCCGGACAAAAAATGGGAACATAGGGGTGGGGTGGGATGGGGGGAGGGGGGATGGGGCGAGAAAAGTGTGAAGTGGAGGATGGGAAGAGCTTGGGGGAATAGGATGGTTGGGATATAGGAAGGGTGAATATGGGAACAAGGAATTATATATCTTACTAGTTCCTTGAGCAGCTGAGGAGAGGGAGCCTGAAATGGTCTGATCCTAAAGCCATACTGATGAATATCTTGCATATCACCATAGAAGCTTCATCTGGCGATGGATGGAGATAGAGACAGAGACCCACATTAGAGTGCAGGATTGAGCTCCCAAGGACCAAATGAAGAGCTGAAGGAGGGAGAACATGAGCAAGGAAGTCACAACCTCGAGGAGTGCGCCCACCCATGGAGAAGGTGGGGCTGGTCTAATGGAAGCTCACCTAGGCCAGCTCAACTGGGACTGAAAAAGCATGGGATCAAAATGGATTCTCTGAGTGTGGCAGACAATGAGAGCTGGCTGAGAAGCCAAGAACAATGGCACTGGGTTTTAATCCTACTGCATGTACTGGCTTTGGTTGAGCCTAGTCTGTTTAGATGCTCACCTTCCTGGACCTGGATGGAGTGGGCTGGACCTTGGACTTCCCACAGGGCAGGGAACCCTGACTGCTCCTTGGACTGGAAAGGGAGGGGGTAGTTAATGGAGCGAGAGGGAAATGGGAGGTAGGGATGAGGTAGAAATTTTTAATAATAATTAAAAATAAATAAAATAAAAATAAAATAAAAAAGTATATATATATTTGATTTTGGACCATACAAATCTGTACAACAACAACAACAAAAAATCTTAAGGAAAAAACAAGAAAAATCAAACAGATGAAAGAAATGATTCAAGATTTGAAAAATAAATAAAGACAATAAAGAAAACAAAAACTGAGAAAATTATAGAAATGAAAATTATGAGAAAACGTTCAGGGACCACAAATGCAAGCGTAAAGAGCAGAATACAAGATACAGAAGAAAGAATCTAAAGCACTGAAGATACACTAGAGGAAATAGACTCATCGGTAAAAGAAAACATTAAATCTAACAAAAACCTAAGACAAAACATGGGACACTGAGAAAACAACAACCCTGAGAATAATAGTGGTAGAAGGAGATGAAGTACAACTCAAAAGCACAGAAAATATATTCAACAAAATCACAGAAGAAAACTTTTCCAATTCAGGACCAGATGGTTTCAGCACTAAATTCTATAAGGTTTTAAAAGAAGAACTAATACCAATATTCCTCATATTATTCCACACAACAGAATCAGAAGGAACATGGCCAAACTCTTTTTATGAGGCTACAAGTATCATGATATCCAAACCGCACAAAGACATTACTAGAAAAATAATACATCTCATTGAGAACATTGATGCAAAAATATTCAATAAAATATTGGCAAACTGAATCAAAGAACTTTTCAGAAATAACATCCACAGTGGTCAAGTTGGCTTTATCTCAGATGCAGGCATGGTTCTACATAGAAAAATCTGTCAATATAATCCTCCATATAAACAAACAGAAAAAAATACATGATCATTTCATTAGATGCTGAAAATCTTTCAGCAAAATACATGATAAAGGTCTTAGAGAAATCAGGGATTCAAGGAACATAATAAAGGTAATTTAAAACAAGCCAACATCAAACTAAATGGAGAGAAACTGAAAGCAATCTCACTGAAATCAAGAACAAGATAAAGTTATCCACTATCTTCATATCTATTCAACATAGTACTTGAAGTTCTAGCTAGAGCAACAAAACAACAAATGAAGATCAAGGGGATACAAATCAGAAAAGCAGAACTCAAACTCTCACTATTTGCTGATGATACGATAGTTTACACAAGTGACCCCAAAAATTCTACCAAGGAACTTCTACATCTCATAAACACCTTCAGATATATAGAAGGATGCAAAATTAAGTCAAAAAATTAGTAGCCTTCTTTTACACAGTTAATAAATGTGCTGAGAAAGAAATCAGTAAAATATCAGCCTTCACAATAGCCAGAAATAACATAAAATATCTTGCAATGACTCTAACAAAATAAATGGAAGACCCATATTCATGAACTTTAAACCTTTTAATGAAGAAATTAAAGACACCAGAAAATGGAAAGGTCTCCCATGCTCTTGAGTAGGTAGAAGTAGCATACCAAAAATGGTAATCTTACCAAAAGCAATCAACAGATTCAGTTCAATGCCCATTAAAATCAGCAAAATTCTTCACATATCTAAAAAGAACAATACTCAACTTCTTATTGAAAAGCAAAAACCCAGAATAACCTAAATAATCCTGTACAATAAAGGAAATTCTTTATCATAACCTCTGACTTCAAACTCTACTACAGAGCTACAGTACTAAAAACAGCCTCGTATTGGCATAAAGAGATAGGAGGACCAATGGAATAGAATTGAAGGTGCATATCTATTGCCATGAACAATAGTGAAGTCCAAATGGATCAATGATCTCAACATAAAATCAACCACACTGAACCTCGTAGAATAGAAAGTGTGATGTACACTTGAATGCATTGGCACAGGAGACCCTTTCTTAAATATAACCCCAGTAGCACAGACACTGATAGAAACAATTAATAAGTGGGAACTCCTGAAACTAAGAAGCTTCTTTAAAGCAAAAGACATGGTCAACCAGATAAAATGGCAGCCTATGGAATGGAAAAAGATCTTCAACAATCCCACATCAGACAGAGGGTGGATCTTCAAATTATACAAAGAACTAAAAAAAAGTCATCAAAAGAGCAAACAAGCCAATAAAAAAAATGGGGAACAGACCTGAACAAAAACTCTCAACAGAGAAATCAAAAATGGCTGAAAGATACTTAAGGATATGTTCAACAACCTTAGCCATCAGAGAACTGCAAATCAATAAAATAAAATAAAATAAAACCTGAGATTCCATCTTTTACTTGTAAGAATGGCTAAAATAAAAAACACTGATGACAAGTTATGAAAGAGAGGATGTGGGGTAAAGGAAACATTCTTCCATTACTGGTGGAAGAGCAAACTGGTACATCTGCTTTGCAAATCATTATAGTGACTTCTCAGTAAATTAGGGTACAGCCTACCCAAAGAACCAACAATACTATTTTTTGGTATATACCCAAAGAATGCTTTGTGTGGAAAGTCCTACTGCATATGTGTTGCTTTTGTTGGTTAATGAACAAAGAAGCTGCTTTGGCCTATGATAGGACAGAATAGAGCTAGGAAGGGAAAACTAAACTGAATGCCATGAAGAAGAATTCTGAGGCAGGGAGAAGCCCTTTAGCCAACATAGGAGAAAGATGCCTTCACTGAAGCTTACTGAAACTTTCCAGATAGGCCACGGCCTTGTGGTGATGCACAGATTAATGGATATGGGTTAGTTTAACATATACGAACTATCTAGAAATATGGTTAAGGTATTGGCCAAACAGTAATGAAAATAATATAGTTACTGTGTGATTATTTTGTGGTCTGTGGAACTTGGAACAAACTAACAGCTTCAAACAACAGATGTTCAAGCACACTACAGGGACATGTGCTTAACTATTATTTTTCATATACAGATCCTGGAAACAATCTAAATTCCTTCAGCCAAAGAATAGATAAAGAAAATGTGGAACATTTACAAAATAGAGTATTACACAGAGGGAAAAAATGTAATGACATCTTAAAATTTTCAGGCAATTGGATGGATCTAGAAAATATCATATTGAGTGAAGTAACCCAGACCCAGAAATACAAATATAATATGTACTCACACATAAGTGACTTTTAAACATGAAGCATAGAAAAAAAATCCTATAATTCACAACCCCAAAGAACCTAGACTACAAGGAGAACCCTAAGAGAGTTATACATGAAGCTAAACTACATGGGATGTAGAAAAAGACAAGATCTTCTGAGTAAATTGGGAGCATCAGCGATCATGGGAAAGGGTGGAAGGAATGGGGGAAAAGGGAGGTGAGTTGAGAAAAATATATAGCTCAATGAAAACAATAAAAAAGAAGTGCTGGAGGCCTCAGCATTTCTAATTTCACATTTTACCATACAAAAACAGATATATCAGTCAATGAAATCAAATTGAAGACCCAGATATAAATCCATAGGCATATGGATAACTGATTTTTGACAATGAATCCAAACATACAAAATAGAAAAAAAATGAAATAATCTTCAACAATTTGTGCTGGTCTAACTGGATATCTCAGTGTCAAAATGCAAATAGAGCCATATTTATCACCTTACATAAATAAAGACTTGCAAGTGGGTTCAAAACCTCAACATAAAACCAGATACACTGAGCCTAATAGAAGTGAAAGTAGGGAATACTTTGAAAGCATTGACATAGGAGACAACTTTCTGAATAGAATAATGAAAATACCTGCACTGATATCAACAAGTATAAAATGGTTGAAATGAAAAGCCTTCTGTAAGGCAAAGGGCACCATCAATAGGACAAAGTGACAGCCTACAGAATGGGAAAAATTATCAACTTCACATATTTTAGATGTCTAATATCCAAAATACAAAAATTCCAAGATACTAGATATCATAAAGCAAATTCCAATTAAAATGGGTTACAGATCTAAGTGAAGAATCCCCATAAGAGAAATCTCAACTACTTGAGATCCTTTTAAATGTTTGGGATTATGTTTTACACTTATCAAAATGGTTAAGCTAAATAAAAACAAGTGAAAGTTCTTTCTGGGGAGGATGCAAAACATGTGGACAATTCATCCATTGCTTGTTAGAGCACAAATTTGTACTATAATCATGAAAATCAATATGGCAATTTCTCAGAAAATTAGGAAGAGAATCTATTCAAGAACTGGCTCTGTCTCTTTTAGATGTATACACTAAGGATGCTCAATCCTACCACAAGGACATTTGCTCAACTATTTTCATTATGACTTTATTAATAGTAGTTAGAACCTGGAACCAATGTAGATATCTCTCAAAAAATGAATGGATAAAGAAATTATGGTGTATGTACACAATGGAGTATTACTCAGCTATTAAGAAGTTTGAGGATGAATATATGCAACTAGAAAAAACATGCTGAGTGAGGTAACCAAGACTCAGAAAGAGAAATGCAGTATATATTCACTTTTAAGATGATATTAACTATAAAGTAAGTAATAATAAAGCTACAATTTTCAGACTCACAGAGACTAGGTAAAGAGGGGAGTACAGGGTTACATATGTATCTCTTTGTAAAAAAAGAAGTAAAATAGATTTTGCAGTTAGACTGTGGCAGGTGGAGATGTTCATGATAGAGCAGGTAGGGGGATGGAGGAAGAGAATGTAAGAGAGATGAGATCAGTGGGTGTTTGTGGGCAGTGTAGAAATCTAGTATAGTCGAAACTTCCTAGTATTATGAGGTTAACTCTATTGTGGACTCATAGTAATGGAGGGTCAGGAGTCTGAATTTACCATCTTTTTAGCCAGGCAAGTCTTTGAGAGGTGGACAGGGTTGCATTGCATGAAGTTGTTGGCCAGCGGAATCCCATGGATATACCTAAACAACCAAGGCTGATGCTAGTACAGAGGATTTCTCTATGAAAACTGACAGTGGGGCACCATTGTTGAGGACAACATCTACAGCGCTCATTGAACATAGAATGGTCAAACTGGGACCCGCATGGAGTTTTACCCATATGTTCTAAATTCTGTGATATGACAAAATACTTTTCAGGCTATCAGAAGAGAATTGTGTTCACAAGCCCAGCAACAAAAGCCTTGATCTACTGTCTGTGTTGCCTTCAAGATACACAGATGTAGAATTTGTTGGAGTAGTCAATCAATGTGTATTTAGCTTGAAACATCCCATGAGGAGAACATGCCCTAAACTACCTGTATGACCAAGAACCTGAGAATGATTAGCCTAGAAACCTAGGGTAGAACCAAACAGGATTGTCAAAAATATCAGTGAAATGATAATCTGCTATAGTCATAGACTGGTGCCTTGCCAGTCATCCTCACAGAGGTTTCCTTGGGTATCAGATGGGAGAGCATGCTGAGACCAACAGAATGATATTATAGAGATAGTTTAAATTGGTCTCCATCTATCCCTTCCTCTCAGAGCTCTCAGAATCCTGAAGAAGAGGAAGAGGAATGATAGTAGGAGTCTGGGGTGCAGTAAATGAAACCAAGAAAGTATGGCCAACTGAGTCAACTAAGCAAGATTCATGTGGGCTTACAAGGCTTTCAGGAGCATGCATATGGCCTGCCTGGATTTGCATCAGGACCTCTGCATATTTGTTATGTCTGGTAGCTTGGTGTTTTTCTGGGATACCTAAAAGTGGGAGCAAGTGTATCTCTGCTTCCTTCACCTGCTCTTGAAACACATCTTATTGGGTTGCCTTGACCAGCCTCAAAATGAGGATTTCTGACTTGTCTTGTGTATCCTGTTTTGTTGTATTTGGTTGTTGTCTCTTGGAGCCCTGCTCTTTTCTGAAGGAAAATAGAGCAGGAGCAACCTGGAAGAGAGGGGACATGGTAGGGACATGGGAAGAGTAGAGGGAATAAAAATGTTGATCAGGAGATATTGTATGATAAACTATATTGTATAAACTGGAAAATTAAGATCTCATGCATTGAACTTTATCAGGAAAATTAATCTGAAATATTTTTGATGGCATTTATCTATGTTAGGTATCAGGGTAGTGCAAATTTCATAGAAAGAGTATGGTAGTATTCATTTCCTTTCTATCTCATGAAATAGTTTGAGAAATATTAATTTTAGGATTTATTTCTGTTTTTATTGTTCTTTTGGTAATTGTTCAATGAATCCATGTGGGCTTGGAATTTAGTTGGAAGATTTTAAATAACGCTTTAATCTTTTTTTTTCTACTCAAGCAGTCTTTAATAAAAACAGTATGAGACGCCCCTACTCCTGCATCTTCTCAATTGTTTCTTCCTTGTATTTGCCCTTCTCCTTTCCTACTTGTCGAGACTTGGCTTTCCTTTCCAGAATCTTCTTTCGGTCTTTGTCCAGCTTTAGCCTGGTGATCACCACCTTGCTGGGGTGGATGCCCACGTGGACAGTTGTGCCATTAGCCTTTTCTCTCTGCACCCGTTCAATGTAGATGACGTATTTCTTCCTGTACACCTGGACCACTTTGCCAATCTGCTGGCCTTTGTAGTGTCCCCGGACAACCTGAACTTCTTCATCCTTTCGAATGGGCATCGAGCGAACATTGTACTTCTGTCTCAGCTCTTTGGAAAGGGGGGAAGACATGATCTTCCTCCGAATATGAGAAGGCGCATTGCAATGCTGTTTGCTGTTCTTGCTCCGGTCAGAAGTCACAAAGGGATTGAACTTCATTTTGGCGGCTGCTATCCAGCCATAATGCTTTAATCTTATTGCTTGTTTTTGATTTGTCATTTGTTTATTTAGATTGTTTATTCTATGTTTAATTTTGGTAACTCATATGAAGTTAGAAATTCAAACATTTCTTTCAATTTTTTTTTAATTTAGTGAAATATGTAAATTTAAGATAATTCCTGATATTATTTGGATTTCATTGTTATCTTCTTTGATGGCTTCTTTTCCATTTCTTATTTTATCAAATTGGATTTTTCCTCTCTTACTTTTAGTTAGTTTGGCTAAGGATATGCTCATCTTTTCTTTGTAATTAATCAATTCTTTGTTTTTTTTTGATTTTTAATTTTTTTCTTTTTACTTGTTCTTTAGTTTATTCATCTTCTTCCAGAATGTTAAGCAATATTACTAAGCTACTTATTTTTCAGCCCCTAATTTCTTTATGTAGTTAATAAAAGCTACAAATTTTCCTCTTGAGAATGCTTTCATTGTATCTCATAGGTTGTAGTTGGTTGTGTTTTCATATTCATTCAGTTTTAGGAATTATATTTGTTTTTCTCTTGATATCTGTGATGACCCATTCATTGTTCAATAGTGTGTTGTTTAGACTTAGTGAGGATGAATCTGTTCCATAGTTTCGCCTGTTATTTCTTTGTAAAAAAAATTCTATTGAAATCAGATAGACTACAAGTAGATATTTCATTTTTGTTATTTTTGCTAAGGAATTATTTCAGTTTTATTATTTGTGTGAATCATTGCTTTATGTCTTAAGATATGAGCAATTTTGATTAATTTTCATAGACTGCTTGTGAAAGCTTTACATTCTTCAGTGCTTATAAGGACTTCTTCTGTAAATGTCTTTTAAGTCCACCTGATCTATCATGTTATTTAATTCAAATATTTCTCTTTTTTATTTTGTGGTCTGTATTATCTATTTATAAGAATAGAGTATTGAATTTGTGAACTATGAAATTGTATTGGTGTTAATCAATGACTTTACTTTTTGCAGTATTTTTTTATTAAATTGGTTGCAATTTTGGTCAGGGAATATATGTTTAGAACAGTAATGTAAGCCTGGTTGATTGTTTTCTTCATCAGTAGGTCATAATAATCATGATCTTTTTTTTTCCAATACTACTGTTGTGGTGTCAGATGTTTACAAAGCTACATATGCTTCTGTACTAGGCTTTTATTCTGAGAATACATTTCTCTATCCTGCTCCTTTAAGGTATTGTATGGATGTTGGGAGGAGGTACATTTCTTGGGAAGCACCAGTTCCTGTGGTTTAATGATTCATACTCTCCACTCTGAATCCAGAGATCCAAGTTTGTTTATCTTGGAATCTGTTCCTTGAGGAAGAGACCTGGTCAGATATCCTCACCAACTCAGACCATGAAACCTAATATAAATGGTCTGCCTGTGCATGCTTCAGCATTGCTGAGGGCATGTTTCTGTTGTTTTTACACATTTCTTGGATCTCACAAACATATGGCTCCTGCTTTTTAATCCAATCTATAAGTTTATGGGTTTTCATTAAGTAACTGAGATCAATTTATATTCAAAATTATTGAAAACTAGTCATTAATTTCTACCATTTGTTGGTTTTGTAGTACTTGTTTTGTCTTCCTATCTTGATTATTATTTTTCTGTCATGATTTGTTTTTTTTTTTCTTGTTGCCTACTTTGTGGATGAAATTTTCTCTTCATTTTGTAGGATTCCTTCAAGTTTCTTTTATAAAGTTTGCTGTTGGTTTCAAATTCCTTTATTCTATTTTATTGTGGGAAGTACTTATTTTTCCTTTAGTTATGACAGAGTGGTTAACTGGGTATAATATTATTCGTTGGCAGTTACTATCTTTCAGATCTTGAAATACATTATATCAAACCTGTCTACATTTTAGTTTCCTATGAATAATTTGACATTACTCTACTAGACTTCCCTTTATGTGATTTGGTATTTTATTCTTGCAGGCCATGAACAATTCATACCTTTAGAATGGCATTCAACCATATATCAAGACTGACTGTCCCCTTTTCAACTGTTCTTCAAATGGTACCCATTTTCACTTCAACCTTTTAAGACATCATTCAAATATTTACCATTTTTACCATATTCTGGACCTCTGGTGTATTCATTAGGTCCACTTATGATTTTTAAAGTAGCTTCCTATTCTTTGCAGAGTAGCCCTGTTGATCCCATCCTATTCCAAATGTTGAAAATGACAAGGCATTGGTCACACATCCAGGTGGTAGCCATTTTCAGGGTAGTTGATTCAACAAGAGAGTTGTTATAAATTGTTTGGATGGTTTAAGTAGTGTTAACCAACACTGAAGTTATTTTTATAGAAGAAAATCCAATACTTTATTTTTTTCAATAATATTAACTTTAACACAAAAGTTATCTCAATTATAACATTTTTGATGATAAAGCTTTCTTCCAAAAACTTTAAACACTTTGAAATTACATTTCAGATATTAAGAAATAACTTATGCATGAGTTTTGTTACTATTTATATTTTATTTTGTAAACAATCCACTTCAAGTAACAAATGACACTCGAAAAATATAGAAACAATTTATGATTATGAATATTGAAAAATTCAAAATAATATGGATGCATTTGCTGATAATAGTAACATAAATATTGCAATATGGTAACTTGAAGATGTTGTCATTATTTTTTGGTTCTAAGATATGAAATTATATTTTGCTGTGTGTTCAACATATCCACAGTCAACAAATCAAATTGAAAACACTCAGAAATATTTCAAACTCTATGAACATATGTAGATATATATTTTTTGCCTTCGATCCATGAACAGTATACTACCATAACTATTCAGCACAAAGGATTTATACAACATTAAGTGTTTAATATAATCTAGACAGTTAAATACAATATTTGCCAGTATGTAAATACTATACCGTATTATATAAGGTGTTTGAACATCAGTGAAATTTCTTATGCATGAGTTTTGTTACTATTTATATTTTATTTTGTAAACAATCCACCTCAAGTAACAAATGACACTAGAAAAATATAGAAACAATTTATGATTGTGAATATTGAAAAATTCAAAATAATATGGATGCATTTGCTGATAATAGTAACATAAATATTGTTAATTTTATTTTAGTTTCTACAACTTTAAAAATGTCCATATTGCTCAAGCAAACCTATCTCAAAATAATTTAATTAAATATCATATACACAACAAGAATATTAGAGCAATATTGGCTATAAAACTTCTAAAACAATTGAAGGTATTTAAAATGACATTCCACACACCCTTATAGTATCATTCTGTCTGTTCTTTAACAATTACCAAAACATTTGGTAACATTTCACAATTACGGTATTACTTTTTTTATTTTTGAAAAAGGACACCCATTTCTTTTTAAGTCATATGTTTTTAAAAGAATTTTGTCCTATACCTAAGTGTGATTTTATTACTCTCCAAAGACATGTTCTCCCTGGAGGAATATATCTTCTACAACACAGTAAAAGTTCACTTGGAAAATAGAGTTTAACCTTACAAAATGTCAAAGCTAATATTTCAGGGAAATGACATGAGTTTTTGAAGAATGTCAGCAAGTGTATTCAGAAATATCCTTTTCTTTTACAGGAATAATGTTATTTTTCAAGTTGGTGGTCCATTTTGTTTCTTGGTAGGAGAAAGGAGAAAGGACAAATTTCTAGTGGTGATACTTAATGACAGATGCAGTTTAGAAGGCTTGATTACTTTAATGGCATTGCCATTATTTGTATCTTTAATGGCATTGCCATTATTTGTATCTTTAATTTGACCTTACTCCATTTATACAGTGCTTACTAGTAATACGTATATACAGACATTCTTGGCACTTAGGGTAAATTTAATAAAGAAAACAGTCTGTTTTCTTCTCAAAGGTCAGTTGGATTGAATAGGACATTAAAGGACACATATTAAAGCTGCTGTAGGCTACTCACACTATGAATATTTAATACCTGTGTACTTTTCCTATGTTTTATACATTCAGAGAACTGAAAACAGTACTTTGTAAAATTCTCTTGTAACAATTATGTAAAAGATTACCAAAAAGAAATAACCTGGGTAAAGCATTAAGCTATCATTAAAGCATTCTTGAATTATTCATAACCAAGTTATATTTAAACAGTAATTTGGACATCTTGTAATTTTTCTTTTTTACCAAATTGATCAATTTTACTAAGAACTTGCTAGGGCTTTCAAGAAATATTTTGCATTTGGATATTCTTGAAGAATACTTGATATGCTCAAATCGTATTACTACGTATATTTATTTTATTTATTTGTGTGCATGTCTATGTGTCTGTCTCTGTGTGGGCTCCTGAATGGTAGTCAGAGGACAGCTTTTAGGAGTTGGTGCTCTTCTTCCATCATAGGGGCTCTCGGGATGGAACTCAATTTTTCAGGCTTCGTGGCAAGAACTTTTACCCATTGAATTATCTTTATGACTCTGTTTTATGACTTTTAATGATATCATATTAAGAGTGAAAAATTAAGTATATAAGGCCCATGATATTGATTTTTTTGGATTACAGACTATCTGGCCAACTCAGATGTTATATTTGCTTGTTTTATGTCTCTCAAATGAATGCTGCATGGGTTTCTCCATTTTTCTGTCATTCATTTCACACATTCTATTATATGGATTTTCCCATTATCAATATCAGAAAAATGTAATGAAATTTCCTGATAAATTAATGATTTGATTACACAGATTTATTTTATATTAATATATCCTTATTTGAAAACAATTTTTATGTAGTATAACAAATTATTTTATAATGTAGAGGTTTGTATAAAAGATTTCTTTATTTTACTATCTGAAAATACACCACTCCATTGTTACATCACCATTAATAAAAATACAGTGATTCGATATTTTTAGGGAAATTTCAACCCATAAGTATTTTCAACATTTTTTGTTTATTTTAAAAGCTTCAACCCTTGTCTCCCATTTATGTTTAACTGGCTTTAACCTGACCTGGATATTGGCAATTATCTAATTCAGGGAGAGAAATAAGAACTAAGACTATAGTCTAGTAAAATCCCAAATTGTCATTAGAAGGAAAAAAATAACTGTACAATTATATTACATTGAAATAATGGAGCATGTTCAGCAATGTTGTGCTTGACCATATATATTAAAGCTATTATTTATGACATACTTATCATTCTGTGCATTGCTTTAAATAATTTAACATAATCAAACTTCCTAAAACTCCCTTAATAACCCAAATAACATAATATTTTTAATTTTCAGAGGAAAAGTACTAAAATAAAAAGGAGGATAAAAAGAAATAAGGTATCTTGTACAAAGACAGACACACAATAGCAAAACTAATACACAAATCCAAATAGAAAGGGAAACAAAATCAAAGTTAGTGACTAAGTTCTGAAAATGATAAACAGAGCAGATAAAATTCACATATTTGGGAGGTCTTTCCATTTTCTGGTGTCCTCTTCAATTTCTTTATTCAAAGACTTAAAGTTCTTGTCAAATAGATCTTTCACTTCCTTGGATAAAGTTACCCCAAGATACTTTATGCTATTTGTGGCTATCATAAAAGGTGAAGTTTCTCTGAATTCCCTCTCTGCTTCTCTGTCCTTTGTGTATAGGAGGGCTACTGATTTTTTTTTTTTGAGTTGATCTTGTAACCTGCCACTTCACTGAAGTTATTTATCAGCTGTAGGAGTTCTTTGGTAGAGGTTTGGGGGTCACTAATGTACACTATCATATCATCTGCAAATAACGAAAGTTTGACTTCTTCCTTTCCAATTCGAATCCCTTTGATCTCCTGGTGTTGTCTTATTGCTATTGCTAGAACTTCAAGAACTATGTTGAAGAGATATGGTGAGAGTGGACAGCCTTGTCTTATTCCTGATTTTAGTGGAATGACTTTGAGTTTATTTCCATTTAATTTGATATTAGCTGTTGGCTTGCTATATATTGCTTTTATTATATTTATGTATGATCCTTGTATCCCTAACCTCTCCTACACCTTTATCATAAAGGGATGTTGAAGTTTGTCAAATGCTTCTTCCACATCTAATGAAATGATCATGTTTTTTTCTTTCAGTTTATTTGTATGATGGATTGCATTGATAGATTTTCATATGTTGAACCAGCCCTGCATCTCTGGGATGAAGCCTACTTGATCGTAATGGATAATTTTTTAAATGAATTCTTGGATTATGTTTGCCAGAATTTTATTGAGAATATTTGCATCGATGTTCATGATTAAGATTGGTCTGTAATTCTCTTTCTTGGTTGGGTCTTTGTGTGGTTTTGGAATCAAAGTGACTGTAGCTTTGTAAAAAGAGTTTGGAAATCAGTGTGGTGATTTCTCAGGAAATTTGGGATCAACCTATCCCAGGATCCAGCAATACCACTTCTGGGAATATACCCAAGAGATGCCCTATCATACTACAAAAGCATTTGTTCAAATATGTTCATAGCAGCATTATGTGTAATAGCCAAATCCTGGAAACAACCTAGATGCCCCTGAATGGAAGAATGGATAAAGAAAGTGTGGAATATATACGCATTAAAGTACTACTCAGCAGAAAAAAAAATGACATCTTGAACTTTGCATGCAAATGGATGTAAATAGAAAACACCATCCTGAGTGAGGTAACCCAGACCCAAAATGATGAATATGGTATGTACTCACTCATTGGTGGATTCTAGACATAGAATTGAGCCTATATTTTATGATCCTAGAGAAGCTAGATAGGAAAGTGAACCCAAAGAAAAACATGTAGTTATCCTCCTGGATATTGGAAGAAGACAAGATTGCCAGGAAAAAATTGAGAGCTGGGAGGAGGGGTAGGATGGTGGTAAGGGGAGATGTGGAGAGAGAAGTGAGAAGGGGAGGATGGGGAGAGGTTGGGGTAATGGGACAGTTGGGATGGAGGAAGAGTGGATATGGAATCAGGGAAGTATATATCTTAATTAAGTGAGCCACTTGAAGGTAGGCAAGAGATTGGACTCTAGAGGGGTTCCCAGGTGTCCAAGGAGATGTCCCCAGCTTACTCCTTGAGCAGCTGAGGAGAGGGGGCCTGAACTGGCCCTCTACTATAGCCATACTGATGATTATCTTGCATATTACCATAGAACCTTCATCTGACATTGGATGGAGATAGAGACAGAGACCCACATTGGATCATTGGACTGAGCTCCTAAGGTCCAAATAAGGAGCAGAAGGAAGGAGAACATAAGCAAGGAAGTCAGGAGTGCACCCATTCACGGAGACAATGGGAGTGATCTAATGGGAGCTCACCAAGGCCAACTGGACTGGGACTGATGGAGCATGTGATCAAACTGGACTCTCTGAATGTGGCTGACAAAGAGGGCTGACTAAGAAGCCAAGGATAGTGGCACTGGGTTTTGATTCTACTGTAGGTACTTGTTTTGTGGGAACCTAGTCTGTTTGGATCCTTACCTTCCTAGACCTGGATGGGTGGGGGAGGAACTTGGACTTCCCACAGGGCAGGGGACCCTGACTGCTCCTTGGACTGGAAAGGGAGGGGGAGGGGTTGGGGGAGGGGAAGGGAAATGGGAGGAGGGGAAGGGAAATGGGAGGAGGGGAGGAGGTGAAAATTTGAAAAATTATATAATTTAATAAAAAAGTCACATATTTGGCATAGATCATATAGCAAACCAAGTAGAAAGAGACAGTACATTAGTGTAACCCATTTTAAATGTTGAACTCTATCCACTCTCCCCTTTCAATGTTTTTTTCAGAAAGTATTTGAGTAAATAAACTTTAATAATATTTTGATTAGGGGTTCCTGAAATCTAAGGGCAATGATAATATGTACAATTTCTTCTTTTTGTTACCACTCTCCTTATATGTTTTCAGAACCAAGTTTTTTTTAACAATTTAGCTCTTTTTAGAAATATTTACACAATCCATATTTTTGAAGCTAACCACCATGTTACAGGCATTTATAGTTTTAAAAGATGTTTATTGGATTACTATTTGACAAAAAAATATTAAGAATTTTCACAAATGTAATACTCTACTTACCCTGCCTTAGTCTCATCCCATAGATAATACCTTTGGTCAACCAATATATAATTTTTCTCTTGCCCTCTTGTATTGTTATAGCTGCTATGGGTAAATGTTCTTGTACCCTGTAAAGATTTGTAACTCATTTTGTTCTAATAAAATATTGATTGACAATCAGCCAGGCAGGAAAAGAGGTTGGGTGAGCAAACCAGGAGAATTCTGGGAAGAGGAAAGACTCAGTCTGTATTCCCCACCTAGATGCAGAGGAATCAAGATGAAAATGCTGCACTGAGAAAAGGTACCAAGCCATCTGGTTAAACAAATATATGAATTATGGATTATCATAATTTTTAAGAGCTACTTAATAATAAATATGAGCTAATAGGCTAAATGGTTTATAATTGACACAATCCTCTGTATGTTTCTTTGAGAATGAATGGCTGTGGAACCAGGCAGAACAGAAACTTCAGTCTACAAACAACAATGTAATGTTTGCCAAGGATTTCTACATAAGGACCGAGAATGCTCTTTTTAAAAAAAAAATAAATAAAAATAAAGGATTCTAGACAGAAAAAAAAAAAAAAACAAAGTCACGCATGCCTTCTTGGTAGCAGTATTGTCTTGGATTGCCTCTGCTAGAGGTAAGCAAAAGTGAGATTCCTTTAAGAGAGTTTTCTTGACTCAGTGTTAGCAGCAAAAACCTTGCAGCTCTTTTAAAAGTCCCTGTCACTAAACACTTAAATGGTGTATATGAGCAACCACTGGCACGCTTCTTGGTGGTTGTGTGGACTTAGAAACTCTTTTGAGTTGTGATAAACAAAAATTGCTAGAACTAGACACTCAGGAAGCCAAATAAAGAGGTGGATTCAGCCACCAAAGTCATTCCTTTAATCCTAGTGCTATTGCTTAGTACATTAAAGATTCATGTGGTAAGAAAAAGAGAAATATACAGTAAAAACAGATTCAGACAAAAAAAAAACACCCTCTGAAGAGTTTACAGTGATTTAATAAATATACATAAGATTGGGGGAGATAAGAAAAAGGATAGATAAAGTCCTTAAAAACAAGAAAAAGAGAAGTTGGGTGTGGTGGCTAATGCCTTTAATCCCAGCACTTGCAGGACAGAATCATGCAGATCTATGTGATTTCAAAGGCAATCTGATCTACAGACTGAGTTCAAGGACAGCCAACTATATGGGGTGAAACTCTGTCTCAAAAATTTATACTTTAAAAATAAAATAAAAGACTGAGAGAATTAAAACCATGAAAAGATGAAAAATACTCAGAGAAACTGGATAGTATATGTTATTGTTCTGTCTTTGAATTGTTTGACTTCTGAGGAATAACCAACAACTGCTAAAATTTGATTATAAATACTACTAGATAAATTCAACATATATATTTTGAAAATGCCTTGCCTTTGAATTTTATGTCAAAATATATTTTACATTGTAGAATAGGTTTTGCTTTTGTTTCCACAGGAAATTTAAGGCTTTAGACTCATTCTGGCTTAAGAAAAATAAGGTTTGATCAAGGAAGACACTCTGAAAAAAAAATCTCCAATGTGAACAGATGGCACAGATGACCCAACATTTCATAGGAATTCTCTTGCAGTTTCTTCTGATTTTTACATCTAGAATAGCCTCAAGACTGCTGACTGTGATGATCCAGGCTCAGAGAATACTCTACTCAGGACTTGATCATAATCCTAACATTTCTTTAGGTCCCTATAACATTATCACTCAGTCATCAGGAAGTGACCTAGAAATTTATGCCTACATTCCCAAAAACTGGATTATGGATGTTTTTATTTATTTAGAGTGTTGGTTACAAGTTTTTATTGATAATGGTCAGGAAAAAATGCTAAAAAAGAAGATTAGATGCAGAGTTCTTGTTTTGAAAATAAAAAAGGAAGTGGTGTGGGATAATGCTCTTGTACATTGTAAAGATTTGTTACTCATGTTGTTTTAATAAAATACTGATTAGTCAGTAGCAGGCAGGAAGTATAGTTGGGGCAACCAGACTAAGTGAATTCAGCAATAAGGAAAGGCTCAGTCTGCAGTCACCATCCAAATGCAGAGGAAACAAGATGAAAATGCTGCATGGAGAAAAGGTACCAAGCCATGTTTCTAAACTTAGATAAGAATTGCGGGTTAATTTATGTTATAAGAGCTGGCTGATTATAATTAGAGTTTATGTGAGCTATTTAGGAATATGCCTGAGCTAAGAGGCAAAATGATTTATAATTAATATAAGCCTCTGTCTGTTTCTTCGGGACTGAATAGCTGTGTGAACAGGCAGGAAAGAAATTTTCAAATGCAATACCTATATATTTAACTATAGCTACATTTCTAAAGAGAAGTAGGTATTGTTTCTAAGAAATAAGTCACTTATATGACTGTTTCATTAAAGGAAAATGCAATAATTTACTTTATGGTTCAGTAGCTTGTCTCTGAAAAAGTAAAGGTCTAACAAAAAAATAAGATACTAGAAGAAAAGTCCAAGGATTTTTATTTGATTGCTTTTTCACATACATGAAGGAGTTCCAAAAAAGAATTGAAAACCTAAAACCAACAGGCACATAAATCCTTAACAAAACATGATAAATTGTAGAGATGTGACTCAGTGAAAGAACAGGAGATGTTGGCTTCTGATGGTCATTAAATTGTACAAAGGTAAGTAAATGCAGAACAGACCCATTATGGTGCTTATCTCTAATGATACAAGTTTCTTTTATCTTGCTGGGAGAAAATCAGGGCCAACTTTGTAAGGTAAATTCTTGCCCTGCCTTTAATTTTGTTGGGGATTCTTTGTGTTTTTATCTCTGCTGAGTTAAAGTCAAAATAATATTTATGCTAATATAATTTACTTGGAGTTGTTACTTTTTTCTTTTTTCATTTATGCCTGTGATGATATTTTTCATATTTCATTTCAATGTATGATTTCAGTACAGTTTCAATAAGACTATTTTTGGTGAATCTCTATTGATTCTAGTAAAAAAGAGACCTAGCCCTTTAAAATTATACCAGTGTTTCTTTTTTCTATGCAAGGTATTCTTTTGTCTCACTAGGGATAGAAGAATTTTTAATTTAACTTTTGGAATTTTTTTGCATTTTTGCCATTCATCTCAACTGTAATCTAAAAAATGTCTTTGTTTTACTCATTTAATTTTGATGTATTTTGATTTTGAAAATACCTTATTTGGGGGTTAAAATATAAAAATTTTATGGTACTTTGTTTCACATCTCTTATGTGTCAATCTTGATTTGTACTATTATAATTTATTAGGCATATTGGCTTACTTTTAGTTTCTTTTCCCATACTTCTTTTGTTTATTTTATTATTTCATCTTGGTGCATGTTTTTTCCAAAACTTTCTGACAAATGTCTCTCAAGAAATCAAGTATTGTTTATATCTTTCTTTAATACTATCATAACAAAATATATGTAAAGTGCCTTAAAACAGTATATATTTAAAACAGAGAGATATTGTGCATGAAAGTATAAAAGCTGTGTTCATACTGGAGCAAAGTGAACCTTTACTCAAACATGTTCCTATCATACATAATATACAAACATATACACATATATAATGAATTCTAAAGGTAGCCTGTTTTTTTTTTTTTGTTGTTGTTGTTGTTTCGTGAGGCATACTGGTACATGACTTTATTTCTAGCACTCATGAAGTAGATTATGGTGGATCTTTACAAATTACAGGCCAGCCAGGACTAGGTAATAAGTCCAGATAATTTATTTGCAATAATTTTAAGTTAAGAACACAATCAGATATTACAATTTCTAACTACAATAAAATTTTGTTTAAGAAAACAAAGATTAGGATGTTCACATTTATAGTATTTATCAATTTTTTGTTTATTTATTTATTCCTTCCTAATATAACAATTATACTTACATATGAACTTTTCTTAACTTATATGTATGAATAATTTCCCTGCATGTATTTATGAGCATCATTTGCCTGCCTGGTCTCATAGAATTTAGTAGAGTACATTCATTCCCTGGTGTGTGGGAGATATGAACCACCATGTGAATAATAAAAAGAGGAAAATGAATTGAAGGAGTTGTCAAATTAAGTTTACATAGCTAAAAAAGACGTACTTAAAATGAAATTTATTGTTAAGCAAGCAAATTTATAAGACTGTCTTTCAAGAAAACTATTACTAAGTACTTATTGATGTTTGATGTTTTGAGACATGTGAAAGCTTTTTATTCACATAAACCTTAATTTAGAACACAATGAATTTAGTTTTGCTGGAAGCATAAATCCTATGCTTTGTATTTTCATATTGCTCTACTGAATCACATCTCAAACATATACATTGCATATTACTTGGTATTGATTTTAAAATTCAGAAAGTCATGTTTCCTTGCACTGGATCTTTAACATTATGATGACTAGAAAACATTTTAATCATCACTTCCAAGAAAATTATCCCTCAAATCAGATCAATTTCTACACCCAGAATGTAGTTATTTACACTCACTATTCTCAGCCTTTATCTGGCCTTCTGTCAAGTAGCTTCAATTGTAAAGCGAGACTAAATAAACACTGTATTTTTTATTCTGAGTATTATTTATTCACTTAAATATGAGAATATCACAAATTCATGAATATAAAAGTAAAAAATCTTATCATAACAAAACATTTAGATAGCCACTATCTGCCTGATATTAATAAGAATATATAGGCTTTCATGCTTCCTTTTTGCAATGTATGTTTATATGTAAATAAATTAAACATACAAATATAGATAGATGATGATGATAGATAGATAGATAGATAGATGATAGATAGATAGATGATAGATAGATAGATAGATAGATAGACAGACAGATAGACAGATAGATAGGTACATGCATACATACATACATACGTACATACATACATACATACATATCAAGCAGATAAATGACTTTAAAATTCAAATGTCTTTGTGGATACATAATAGTATTACAGTATGTATTTAAAACATATATTGCCGGGCGGTGGTGGCGCACGCCTTTAATCCCAGCACTCGGGAGGCAGAGGCAGATGGATCTCTGTGAATTCGAGGCCAGCCTGGTCTACAAGAGCTAGTTCCAGGACAGGCTCCAAAGCCACAGAGAAACTCTGTCTCGAAAAACCAAAAAAAAAAAAAATAAATAAATAAATAAAACATATATTAACCAAATCAAGATAATTATTATTTTTCAGTTACTAATGAATTTTATGTATGAATAATTTTGTCCTTTTTATTTGTAGGCATTTTTTTTTGTTTTGTTTTTTTCGAGACAGGGTTTCTCTGTAGCTTTGGAGCCTGTCCTGGAACTAGCTCTTGTAGACCAGGCTGGTCTCGAACTCACAGAGATCCGCCTGCCTCTGCCTCCCGAGTGCTGGGATTAAAGGCGTGCGCCACCACCGCCCGGCTATTTGTAGGCATTTTGAAATCATCATTCACATGTAGTTTTTGCTCAGTAGTTAGCATACTGTTTTAGAGAACAGATTAAAATAAGTTCTTCAATCGAAGTGTGGTTTTGGTGTCCCTTAGTGAAATTGTTATCATCCCTTCCTTTACCTTTCCCGGCCTCCAGAGACCCCGTGTTTCTGTAAGGAAGATATATTTGATTTTATAAATGAGTGAAAACATATGGTAATTTGCTTGCTGTTACTGACTTGTTTCATTTAATGTAATGATCTCCAATTCTATTCATGAGGTACAGATGACAGGATATAGTTTTTATAGCTTAATAGTATACCCCTGGGAAAACATACAATGTTTTCTTTATCCTAGCAAGCACTGAAGGGCATGGATAGGGAGCTGTAATGGAATGATCCAGTGGGGAGATGAGGGGTAATGGGGTGGTAGAAGGGTATATGGTGAAAAAGTTAAAATTAAGGGACATTGTAGTTGAAGCTGGCGATTTCTCAAAAGGAGACTGACAATTTTTTTTAATTACAAATAGAATTTCTAGACCTAGCTAGTTTCATTAGAGAATGCTACCAAATAACCTAGGAAAATCAAAATCTCTGCAATCTGTATTATCAAATGAGAGAACAATATTTCTTCTCATATACTTATGAAATATTTTTATATCAAGGATATAACCAAAAAAGGTAGTTTGTAAAACCCCATGTAAAAAACAATATATTTCATAGGTATAACAATAAAATTTGATTTAAAAATAAACAAAATAAGAAATACTTTATAGATGACCAGATTATCTACCCTGATCATGTAGACATTATCCATGTATGTTATGTAAAGTTGAAATTTGAAAAAAGTAGTCAGCTAATAGCCTAAAAATGAAAAATCGGGATATATTAGTTTATAAAAAACAGCTTTGGATAAAGTTGGTGCTCAATTATGGTTTTGCAAATTTTTAAAACAGCAATTGAAAAATATACCTAGAACACGTGAAAGTCCATATGTAATTCAATGAGAGCTAATATTAGTGTTAACTATGAATGTGAGAAGAAAATCAGAAATAAGAAAAGGAAGACAACACTTGCTAATATTCTTTGTGTACTAGAAGTTTTGGTCAGTGCAGTCAGGCAATGAGATAATATGAAAGTCATGAATTATAAAATAAAAAGTAATCTTTCCAGTTTTCACTAATGATATAACAGTCATTGTAAAGATGTCAACATGTTCACATTCCATTCCCTAAAACTAATAATTTTTTTCAACCAAGTGTCAAAATATATGCTTACAACAGAAAACTTAAAAATATATGAACAAAATATATTATGAAATGTAGTCTCACAAAATTGTAAGAAACAGTTATCATCAATTTTACTAAATCATTTATGAACTTTTGATAGTAATACTATGTATCAGTAGTTAAAATTTGTAAATAAAAATAAAAGAAGACCATCCAGCAATCATGTCTCTCTGAGTTGGAAAGTTGCATTATTAAAATGACAGTTATACACAAATTAATACATAATTTCAACAGAATTTCAACTAATATTTCATCATAATATGTTAATAAAAATTGTCAAAGTCTATTTTAAATTCTTATGAGAAACAGAAAATTCAACAAGGCTTTTTTAAAACAAGAGAATAATTAAAGTCTACTTGATATGTATGACTTACTTTTTTATTTATTAAAAGTTTCCAACTCCTCCCCTCCTCCCATTTCCCTCGCACTGCCCCAAATAATCACCCCCTCTCTCCAGTCCTAAGAGCAGTCAGGGTACCCTGCCCTGTGGGAAGTCAAATGTCCTCCCACCTCCATCCAGGTCTAGGAAGGTGAGCATCCAAACAGACTAGGCTCCCACAAAGACAGTCCATGCAGTAGAATCAAAACCCAATGCCATTGTTCGTGGCTTCTCAGTCAACACTCATTGTCAGACACATTCAGAAAGTCTGGTTTGATCACATGCTCGTTCAGTCCCAGTACAGCTGGCCTTGGTGAGCTCCCATAAGATCAGTCCCACCTTCTCTGTGGGTGGAAACAACCCTCGCGGTCCTGACTTCCTTGCTCATGTTCTCCCTCCTACTGCTCTTCATTTGGACCGTGAGAGCTCAGTCCAGTGCTCAAATGTGGGTCTCTGTCTCTATCTCCATCCAACATCAGATGAAGGTTCTATGGTGATATGCAAGATATTCATCAGTGTGGCTATAGAATAAGGCCAGTTCAGGCACCCTCTCCTCTGCTGCTTAAGGAACAAGCTGGGGACATCTTCTTGGACACTTGGAAACCCCTCTAAAGTCAAGTCTCTTGCCAACCCTAAAATGGCTCCCTTAATTAAGATATCTACTTCGCGGCTCCCATATCGACCTTTCCTCCATCTCAACCATTCCATTTCCCCAGGCTCTCCCCAATCCTCACCTCCTCCCTTCTCTCCCCCCATCTCCCCTCACCTCCACCTCACCCATCCCCCTGTGCTCCCAACTTTTGCCTGGCAATCTTGTCTACTTCCAATATCCAGAAGGATAACTATAGGTTTTTCTTTGGGTTTACCTTCTTATTAAGCTTCTCTAGGATCAGGAATTATAGGCTCAATGTCCTTTATTTATGGCTAGAATTTACTTATGAATGAGTACATACCATATTCCTCTTTTGGGGTATGGGTTATCTCACTCAGTAAAGTGTTTTCTATTTCCATCCACTTGCATGCAAAATTCAAGATGTTATTGATTTTTTACCACTGAATAGAAATTAAAAGTATATATGTGCCATACCTTCCTCATCCATTCTTCTATTGAGGGACACCTAGCTGTTTCCAGGTTCTGGCTATTACAAATAGGGCTGCTATAAACATAGTTGAACAAATACTTTTGTAGTATGATTTGGCATCTCTTGGGTATATTCCCAAGAGTGGAAATGCTGGGTCCTGTAGTAGGTTGACTCCCAGTTTCCTGAGCAACTGCCACATTAATTTCCAAAGTGGTTGTACAAGTTTGCATTCCCACCAACAATGGATGAGAGTTCCCCTTACTCTGCATCCTATCCAGCATAGGCTATCATTGGTGTTTTTGATTTTAGCTATTCTGACAGGTGTAAGATGGTATCTTAGAGTACTTTTTAGTTGCAATTCCCTAGTCACTAAGGAGGTTAAGCTTAACCTTAAGTGTCTTTCGGCTATTCGAACTTCTTCTGTTGAGAATTGTCTGTTCAGTTCAATGCCCCATTTTTTAAATTGGGTTATTTAGCATTTTAAAGTCTAGTTTCTTGAGTTATATACTTTGGAGATCAGACCTTTGTCTGATGTGGGGTTGGTGAGGATCTTCTCCCATTCAGTAGGTTGCCTTTTTGTCTTAATAACAGTGTCCTTTGCTTTACAGAAACGTCTCGGTTTTAGGCCGTCCCATTTATTCATTGTTGCCCTTATTGTCTGTGCTACTGGGGTTCTACGTAGGAAGTGGTCTCCTGTGCCCATGTGTTTCAAACTAATTCCCACTTTCTGTTCTGTCAGGTTCAGTGTGATCAAATTTATATTGAGGTCTTTAATCCTTTTGGACTTGAGTTTTGTGCATGATGATGGAAATGGATCTACTTTCATTCTTCTACAGGTTGACATCCAGTTATGCCAGCACCATTTGTTAAAGATGTTTTCTTTCTTCCATTGTATACTTTTAGTTCCTTTGTCAAAAATCAGGTGTTCATACATTTGTGGATTAATATCAAGGTGTTCAATTCAATTCCATTGGTCAACATCCCTTTTTTTTGTGCCAATACTAAGCTGTTTTCATTACTGTAGCTCTGTAATAGTGTTTGAAGTCAGGAACAGTAATGCGTCCTGAAGTACTTTTATTGTATAGGATTGTTTTGGCTACCCTGGGTTTTTTGTTTTTCCATAATGTTGATTATTGTTCTCTCAAGGTTTGTGAAGAATTTTCTGGGATATTGATGGGGATTGCATTGAATCTATAGATTGCTTTTGGTAGAATTGCCATTTTTACTATGTTGATCTTCCCAATCCAAGAGCATGGGAGACCCTTCCATTTTCTGTTATCCTCTTCAATTTCTTTCTTCCATGCCTTAAAGTTCTTGTCAAATAGATCTTTCACTCCTTGGTTAGAGTTAACCCAGGATACTTTATGCTATTTGTGGCTATCGTGAAAGGTGAAGTTTCTCTGATTTCCCTCTCTGCTTCTTTTTTCTTTGTGTATAGAAGGGCAACTGATTTTTTGGAGTTGATCTTGTATCCTGCCACATTGCTAAATGTTTTTTTCATCTGTAGGATTTCTTTGGTAGAGTTCATGGGGTCGTTTATGTACACTGTCATGTCATCTGCAAATAACGAAAGTTTGACTTCTTGCTTTCCAATTTGAATCCCCTTGATCTCCTTATGCTGTCTTATTGCTATTGCTAGAATTTCAAGCACTATGTTGAAGAGTTATGGAGAGAGTGGACAGCCTTGTCTTGTTCCTGATTAGTAGAATGGCTTTGAGTTTCTCTCCATTTAATTTAATGTTATCTGTTGGCTTGCTGTACATTGCTTTTATTATATGTACGAACGATCCTTGTATCCCTAATCTCTCCAAGACCTTTATTATAAAGGGGTGCTGAATTTTGTCAAATGCTTTTTCAGCATCTACTGAAATGATCATATGTTTTTTCCTTCAGTTTATTTATATGATTGATTACACTGATAGATTTTCATATTTTGATCCAGCCTTGCCTCTCTAGTATGAAGCCTACTTGATCATAATGTATAATTTTTGGATGTGTTTTGGGGTTCTGTTTCCCAGTATTTTATTGAGAATTTATTGAGAATGTGTGAGATTGTTCTGTAATTGTATTTCTTGGTTAAGTCTTTGCGTGGTTTTGTTATCAGGTGACTCTTCTGTTTCTATTTTGAGAAGCTCTTTAAGGAGTATAGGTATTAGCTCTTCTTGTAAGTTCGGGTAGAAATCTGCATTGAAAACATCTGGTCCAGGGCTTTTTTTTTTTTTGTTTGTTTTTTTTTTTTGTTTTTTTTTTGTAGAGAGGTATCTGAAGACAGCTTCTATTTGTTCATGACTTACATGTCTATTTAAATTGTTCACCTGGTCTTAATTTAAGTTTGGTATATGGTGCTTTAAGTGTCCATTTCTTTCACATTTTCCAATTTTTGTGGCATACAGGCTTTTGTAATAAGATGTAATGATTCTCTGAATTTCCTCTGTATTTGTGGTTATGTCCCCCTTTTCATTTCTGATCTTGTTAATTTGCGTGTTCTCTCTCTGCCATTTGATTAGTTTGGATAGGGGTTTGTCACTCTTGTTGATTTTCTCCAGGAACCAGCTTTTTGTTTCATTGATTCTCTGGATTGTTTTCTGTGATTCTATTTTGTTGATTTCAGCCCTCGGTTTGATTATTTCCAGTTTTCTACTCCTCCTGGGTGAGTCTGCTTCTTTTTTTCTAGAGCTTTCAGGTATTCAGTTAAGTCTCTAAAGTATGCTTTCTCAGTTTTCTTTATGTGAGCCCTTAGTGTTATGAACTTTCTTCTTAGCCTTGCTTTCATAGTGTCTCATATGTTTGGGTATGTTGTATCTTTGTTCTCATTGAATTCAAGGAAGACTTTAATTTTGTTCTTTATTTCTTCCTTGACCCTGGGGTGGTTCAGTAGTTGACTCTTCAGTTTCTATGAGTTTGTAGTCTTTCTGGGGTTAGAATTTTTGAATTTTAGCTTTATTCCATGGTGATGTGATAGTACGCAGCTGGTTACAACAATTTCTTTGTATCTATGGATGTTTGCTTTGTTACCAATTATGTGGTCAGTTTTTGAGAAGGTTTCATGAGATGCTGAGAGAATGTATATTGTTTTCTGTTTGGGTGGAATGTTATATAGATGTCTGTAAAGTCCATTTGATTCATTATATCTGTTAGTTCTTTTATTTCTCTCTTAAGTTTCTGTCTGGTTGACCAGTCCATTGGTGAGAATGGAGTGTCAAAATCTCCCACTATTAGAGTGTGGGGTTTGATGTATGCTTTGAGTTCTAGTAATTATATTTTACATATGTGGATGCTTTTATATTAGTGGCTTAGATATTCAGGATTGAGACTTCCTCCTGATAAATTGTTCCTGTTATGAGTATAAAGTATCCTTTTTTATCTCTTCTGTTTGATTTTAGTTTGAAATAAATTTTGTTAGATATTAGTATAGCCACACCCACTTGTTTCTTTGGTCCAATTGATATGAAAAACTTTCCCCAATCCTTTACTGTGAGCTAGTATCTGTCTTTGAGTTTGATGTATGTTTCTTGTAAACAGAAGAAAGTTGGATCCTATTTTCCTATCCATTCTCTTAACCTGTGCCTTTTTATAGGTGAATTGAGTCCACTGATATTAAGTGATACTAATGACCAGTGGTTGTTAACTCTGGTTATTTTTTTCTGGTGGTAGTGTTTGTGTGTTTCCCTTCTTTGAGTAGTGCTGGTGGAGGGTTGTCAGATGCTTGTGTTATTATGCATGTTGTTAGCTTTCTTGGTTTGTGATTTTCCTTCTAATATTTTCTGTAAGGCTGGGTGTGCGGCTACACAATGTTTAAATCTATTTTTGTTTTGGAATATATTGTTTTCTCCATCAATGGTGAATGTAAGCTTTACTGGGTATAGTAGTCTGGGATCGCATCCATGGTCTCTTAGTGTCTACAGCACATCTATCCAGGATCTTCTGGCTTTCATGGTTTCCATTGAGAAGTCAGGCATAATTCTGGTAGGTTTCCTATCATATGTTAGTTGACCATTTTCTCTTGTATTTCTTAATATTCTTCCTTTATTTTGTTTATTTTGTGTTTTGTTTATTATGTGGTGAGGGGATGCTTTTTTTTGATCCAGTCTATTTGGTGTACTATATGCTTCTTGTACCATCATAGGAATATCCTACTTTAGCTTGGGAAAGTTTTCTTCTATAATTTTGTTGAATATATTTTCTGGGCCTTTGAGTTGTAACTCTTCTTCTTCTTTTACTCCTATTATTCTTAGGTTTGGTCTTTTCACAGTGTCCCAGATTTCCTGGATGTTTTGTGTTAAGAATTTCTTAGATTTGTTGTCTTCTTTAATCACTGAGTTTATTTTCTCTGTAGTATCTTCAGTGTCTGAGATTCTTTCTTCTATCTCTTGTATTCTGTTGGTAATACTTGTCTCTATAGTTCTTGTTCATTTACTCAGATTTTCCTTATCCAGCCTTCCCTCGGTTTGTGTTTTCTTCATTACCTCAATTTTATTTTTCAAGTCCTGAACTGTTTTCTTTACCTGTTTGATTGGTTTTTCTTCGTTTTCTTAGATTTCTTTGAGATATATTCATTTTGTCTACTTTTTTGTTTGTCATCTCCATTTCTTTACAGCAGTTTTTCACGTCCTGTTTAGTTCTTCTAATATTTTCATAATGTTCTGTTTAAAGTCATTTCTTCTACTTCTTCTAGAGTAGGGTGTTGAATTCTTCTTGTTTCAGTATCCCTGGTTTCTGGTGATGTCATGTTGCCTTTCAGGTTGTTGGAGGAGTTCTTGCATTGGCACCTGCCCATCTCTTCCTTCAGATGTAGCCAGGAAATTCTTGACATCTTGGTTTAATCTTTGCTGTGACTGACTCTCATGGGTGGATCTCCTCAGTGCAGGAGCAGGAAATGTTCCTGGGCCTAGTACTAGTCTGGATGGATCTCCTCAGCATAGGAACAGAGACTCCTGGTATTCCAAGGACCCCACACAGACAAAGCTGAAAATTGGGGGAGGGCAGGGTCATGTGGAACAAAGAAGACCCTGTAGCAGAAGCTGAAGATGTCCTGCACTCCCTTTCAGGGACCTTCTGGCCTGCTGGGCCAGCAGACACTCACCCCTCTGGGTGGATAGCCTTAGTGCAGGAGCAAGAACTGTTCCTGGGCCAAGGACCTTGCAGACAGTAGGACAGGCTTGGGGGATGCAGGGTCATGTGTAACAATAAAGCCCCTGCAGCAGGAGCTGAGGGTGCCCTGTGCTCCCTTCCCGGACAGTCCTCCACAGAGATGACACATACTCACCCATATGGATGGAACTCCTCAGCACAGAAACAGGGAGGCCTGGTAGTCCAAGGGCCCTGTAGACAAAAGGGAAAACTTTGGGGGATGGCAGGGTCATGTGTAACAAAGAAGTCCCTGCATCAGAAGCTGAAGGTTCCATTTACTCCTTTGCTAGGACCTTCCTGCCTGCCAAGCCGGCAGACACTCACCCCTCTGGTTGGATAGCCTTAGTGCATGAGGAGGAACTGTTCCTTGGCCATGGACCTTGCAGAAAATAGGACAGGCTTGGGGGAGGCAGGGTCATGTGTAACAAAGAAGCCCCTGCTGCAGCATTTAAGGGGGCCCTGTGCTCCCTTCCCCGACAGTTAGCTCTGGGGATGGCACACGCTCACCCTTCCGGATGGAACTCCTTAGCGCAGAAACAGGGAATCCTGGTAGTCCAAGGACCCTGCAGACAAAAGGGCAAACTTAGGGGAGGACAGGGTCATGTGTTACCTACTTATGACTTATAAAGCCACAATAATTTAGATACATTGGGACTGAATAAATAATGAAACATAAATTTAGAGAAAGACCTTTAAAATATAATAAATTATTTTCAATGAAGTCACAAGGCCAATTAAAAACATTTAAAAGAAATTTTCATAAGTGATGTTTAAACTGTACTTCTCTGAAACACAAATTCATATGCTATATTTCATAAAGTTTATAACATAAAATTTTCACATCCCTGAATATATAAGCAAAAAGGATAAAAGTTCTGTAAGGAAATATTGAAGAATATCTTTGTAGACTAATATTTTAGATAAAAACATTAGAAATTCTTAAATCTTAAAAATAAGAAACTGTATATAAAAATATTTAACAAAAACTTAAGAAAAATAATGCATAGATGAAATGTTTCTTAGTATCATTACTCTGTATTTTCTTGCATTTGTTGTAAGGGGATGCTACTTTGATGATGACTGTGTTGAGACACTAATCTATGAGTATAGCAGAATGTCATTAGGAGTCACTTTATTGCTACCTTTTTGCTTGCTTGTTTGTTTTTCCCTTTAGAACAATAATATTTTTTGACCATTAGTCCCTGATGTATTTAGTCTCAGGTTCTTGCTTACCTAGTCACCTAAATAGTGCTAGGTATGTGTTTCATCTCACGGAGTGGGCCTTAAGTCAAACTAAATATGTCAATCAACATTTTATATTCATACACTAGAATATATTCAATTCATTTAATAACATCACACTAAATATCATGGATATAGTGAAAGTGAAATACAATAAAATAAGGAAACTATTTGAATGAATTTGTGTATATATTTCAACTCCAATTTTGATTGTAAGAAAGTCAATACAGTAATGACTGAAAACAGATAAGTATCTGTCTTGTGTTTAGAATGGAGTGGGTGACCACAAAGGAAGATACCAGTCATCAAATGCAGTTTAGGTTAGTTTCATGAAAACATGTCGATAAAACTTACTTATAAAATTGAACAGATAGTCAAAGTCAAAATATTCTAAAACTATTATAGGAGAAAATATATTAATTATTATACTTGTATGAGGTTAAAATGGCAAAATTATTGAGAGTAAATATAGATATATTTTACAAATATTTGGAAAGCCAACTTAAAATATTCATAAAGAACATTGAATTTTTATTAAAAATATTTTAATATGGGCTAAAGAACAAGGATTATGCGAAAAAGATGTTCAGCAGTAAGGCACACTGAGATTATGAGTGTCAACTACTCAAAAATGAGTTGCCATGTTTTATAATTTTATATATGTCTTCTTTTATTGAGTAAAGAAAGTCCCAAGTACTTACACAAAAATCAAAACAACAAAGTGAAAATATTTCACTATGGGAAGGAAGTGGGGGAAAAGTCTTTAAAAAAGCATCTACAAAATTACCATTCAACAATCTGTACTCCTGTACCATATCCAGTAGGTGCTAATTTCCAATAACTACTGAATAGAAAACTATTATATTCTCCAATCAAAGAAAACTTTTCTTTTTCTCAGTGAAGATTTTTATTACTATGAACAGACACCATAACTATGGCAACTCTTATGTGGGAAAACATTTGATTGGGACTAGCTTAGAGTTTTGGAAGTTTCGTCCATTATTGTTATACCTGGAAGCATGGTGGTATGCAGGTAGACATGAAGCTGAAGAAGGAAATAAGAGTTCTATATCTTTATCATCAGGATGCAGAGAAATACTGCCATACTTTGCCAGGCGTGAGCATCTAAGACCTTAATGTCTGCCCCTAGTGACACAATTCCTCCAAAAATGCCACACCTATTCCAACAAAGTCTTACTTCCTAATTGTTCCACTCCCCATGACCCTATAGGGGCCATTTTCTTTCACTGGATTTAAAAAATCAGAAACAGTTGTATATTACCTTTAAGAAAATCATGTCTACTTTAATAATATAAATATTTTGAAAATAAAAGGGGTACAAAAAAGAGAATATATAATTATCAGAAGAAAAGAAACAAAACATGTTAATTTTAAACCTGCCATGCAAATTTAAAAATTTGTTATATTATGATAAAAAAGATATAACTATAAATATGAAGTATTAAGCATCATGGAACCTATACATGTAAAATATATACCAGATTATGTGAATAAGATGATCATAGAATGGTACTTTATATCTCTTGTTAAAAATAAGTTTGATCATCAAGACTGAAAAATCAGAAAGTATTGATGTTAGACTCTATTGAAAAATTGTACATAAGAGACATACATGTACATCATGTTCTAATCAAGAGCAAATAAGTATGTCTCATTCTCAAACATGTATAGGATACTCTCATCTGTGAAGTCATAGAAACAATCTTAACAACACTAAAAATATCTAAATCAATTGTTTTTTAAAAAAATATTACTAATATACATATCAATAACAGAAGCCAGACTGTAAACTCTACAATCATGGAAGTTTATAACACCATTATTGATGTTGTGGTGGTCTATTGTTTCTTATATTCTTGAAGAAAGCAATTTTGTCAAAGTATGTAGAGCCTCGAGAATAATTTTATTTGACAACTATAAGCAAAGAAGTACTCCCAAAGAGACATTAGAGAGTGCTGTCCCAAAGCAGAGGGCAACATAATTTTTTCTACAGTGTGGATTTAAGGAACAACAATCAGAACTGTCATTGGAGCCAGGTGATGGTGGGACATGCCTTTAAGGCCATGACTAGTGAATCCCGAGAGCTAGAGAACTAGCCCTCCACAAAAGATATGTACACTAATTGATTTCCTAGTATCAAATGACCAGCCTTAAAAACATGTACATACAGCTAACATTATATGTATTCAATAGGATTTATTTATATGTTTAAACACACACACACACAAAACAACAATTAAAGAAAATAGGGTCATGACTTTGAATGAGAGAAGAGAGGGTACATGGGGAGACTTCTAGGGAGAAAGTGGAAGATAAAAATAATGTATTTATACTGTGATCTTTGAAAAGTGCTGCTATGATAAAGTAATAAGACAATGGGACAGAATACAAAAAAAGAACAGAAATACACTCAATGTACATCAGGAACATTTTTTTTCCTTTAGTTCATTTGTTTAAAACAGGTTTTAACTGTGGAGCCCTGGCTGTCCTGGAACTCACTACCCTTAGTG
This sequence comes from Arvicola amphibius, assembly GCF_903992535.2. Classification (NCBI taxonomy): domain Eukaryota; kingdom Metazoa; phylum Chordata; class Mammalia; order Rodentia; family Cricetidae; genus Arvicola; species Arvicola amphibius. The sequence continues at coordinate 76,188,456 of NC_052065.1, read as the reverse complement.
GATTGGGCCTCTGCCATCAAAAGAACAGTCCACAGACATGTCATAGGTCAATGAGATGGATGTATTTTTTTTTAAAATAAGTTATCCTTTTGCCAGAAAGTTATAGCATTCGTCAAGTTGACAAAAATTATAACCATCACAAATCAGTAAGGAAATGTTCTCTCATTATTCAACTTTTAGGAAGAGTTTGAGGGTGAATATCAAATACAATGCCCCAAACTTAAATGCACATCATGATACTGAAGTCTTAACTTTGTATTCATATAACACAGCTTGCAATATGTGTGTCGGGTTTTTCCTTTCTCTGAAAAGTACATTTGCTTTGGGAACTCCTTGAACCAATTGTCTTTAAGATACTGGCCCAGTTTGGGCAAGGTGACATGATTTATATATTCAGATGTGAAAGTGTGTGCAGTCCCTTTTGGCTGCTGGATTTAGTCCCAGTTCCCCTCCCACGCAGAGGACTGCTGATTGCCACCTTTTCTGTGAGTCTAACCCTAAATAATAAATAAACCTTTATTATACTTCATTCTGAGCTAGTGTGGGACTATTTTATTATAAGCTGCAACAGAGTGGTGCAAAACATGGGGCCCAAGTACCTGCCTACAGCGACTGGCCCAGAAGGCCTATGGCCTTCTGCCATCCTACCCACGTGGCTTGATCCCACATAGTAATTTTTTTTTTTTTATCAAAACCCCTTCTGAGCTGAGCTACCCCTTTGGCATGCATTGGCAAACCATTTGGCTGATCTGCCACTCTGACTTGGCAATTTCCCACCAGCCCACTGCACAGCTTGTTTTTGCCTACTACTCTAGAAGCACAGGCTTTTCCAGTTTGCATTTGAGGCACACAACTGCCATCAAGCTCTTTGTTCCTTGATATTCTTGCCAACTCAAACCTTCTCTGTATATGAATGTGCTGTTCTTAATTAATTAACTAAATTTCTTAATAATTAAGGCTCAGGTAATTCAGGTGCTAAGACCTGCCTTACAAGTGCTGTGACACCTGCTCACCAGTGAAGATTATATTACACCTACAATAAATTTCTAAAAACTTACAATGGAGGTAAATTCATTAAATAAAGAAATAAAGAAATTTAAAAATTGTATAGTGACAAACAATATCACCATCCAGAAATTTAACAACATTTTTTGTTTCTACTATGGATGGAATTCAGCAGGAATTATATGAGATTCCTAGTATATCCATTTTTGTGATATATTCTTGTTCTTCATAATATATTCTTAAAGAAATGGTTTGATAACAGAGTGAAAAAATGACACACTTAAAAAAATGAAACAGCCTTTACAGACTAATAATAAAAAGCTATCTAAAAGTATTTATATCACTGAAAATGAAAAGTTAACTGAAAGCTGTTAAAAATGAAAATTTAGCAAAAAAGATTAATACCATTTAAAAAGATAATCTTAATTTGGTGGCAAAATCCAGTTCATCTCAATGGGTTACAAAACCTCAGGAAAATATACTGAGAGATTATCTAAAAGGAATTATACTGTTAAAATTGGCAATCAAAATCTGTTAAGAAGATATGGTAAGTTAACAGACAGAGTGTCTCCCCAGGAAGACAATCTGCATGCTATCCAAATAATATCAAAGAATGAGAATTTATCATTAAAATAAAAATTTAATACCTTAAAATCACATATGCAAGAAGAGGACCAAAATTATTTATTTCGATACAGTCATTAAAAATATTCACAGTTCTAGTGATTCAGACCTTAGAGAAGACAATGATAAAAAATTTAAATTGATTAAATATTTAAAAATATAAAAATTTAAATTGAAAAAATATTAAAACTTAAAAGTGAGAAAATAGATACAATCAAAGGATTTAACATATCCAGTAACTCCCACTGTCAGAGATAATTACCAAGTGTTTTAGCTACTTATCCTGTTATTACCTCTGAGAAGGCATTGAATATTAAATACCTGAAAAGATGCAAACAATGTAAATGAAAACCTATCATTATAAAATATCTATAAATAAATAAATCACCAAGAAAAGACAAATTTGGCTTATGGCACTATATCCTATACAGGGTAAAATATTATTATCTAAACATATATATGTACATATATAAGTGTATATATGTATATATATGTGTGTTTGTATGTATATATATATATATATTTCTCAGTATAATAAAAATTGTAAATTATTTAAAAATCAAAGATGGTTTTAGAGTTGTACAATGGTTATCCTTCTCTAAATCCAAACTTGTTGTTAAAAAAGAATTCAGAGTTTCTGTCTCATATCAGGAACCGTCTTGTATGGGACAAAAAAAAAATTAGGAAAATTTTTACTTCTACCTACCCATATCTATTTTTGTCTTTATGCTACACACACACGCACGCACACACACACACACACACACACACACATATATATATATATAATATTTAAGTTTTACATAATGAACAGTAAATTGTCTTGAAGCAATCTTTAAAGTTTCCAATAAGAAGAAGAGGCCCCACAAAGATTCCACCTGATTGATATGACATCATGATGTTGTTTAAGGTCAGTTTTGGATTACAAGTTGTTCAAGATGATTCCAGCTTGGCACGCTGAGATGGTGTACTTTCTTACAATGTTCTGGCCAAAACTTCAATAAAAACTTAAAAAAACAAACAAACAAAAAATGATGACTACACAGAGACTATTTACGTTAATACAGACAGTAATCTTAAAATTTAAAATTTATTATTTTAGTTTTTACAGGATCTGATAAAAATAACTTCATCCCCATGACAGCTGGCAGTAATTATAAAAGATGACATCCCCTCTCACAACAAAGTTTGTCCTCAGGTTTAGGGACATCTATTAAAGGTTAATTTTAAATGGCATAGGATTGAAGGTTGGGGCTGAAAATTAAGTAGGCTCAGGGATCTCTTTTTTTCTTAAGAAGAAAGGGGATTGAATGAGATAATAAGTATATTAGAAACAGTATATAACACTAACAATAATAGTAACAGTGAGAATACTTGTGATCTATTATTTATAGACAATTTATATTGGTATAGATTCTTGTATACTGATACAAATTCAAATGATATTACTTTTTACAATATTTTTACACCTATGCAAAGTTACTTTGTCATGTCATATATATGCATGTTTCTACCTCTGCTTAAGATATTTTGTATATTAGTACAATTTTAGGATATATTTATCATATTACACTATATATTTCTACCTTATATCAAAATACTTACACATTATTAACATTTTGAAATCACTATCCTCATTTGCTGCATAGTTATTTAAAGATTGTTTACTATTTTATAAGAAGTTTTAGTCTTTAAGCTATACAGTTATTAAAAATATATGTTAAAAGAGGACCACTTTTTAGTTCTGGCCACTTGGACCAAAAATAATCACACAATAACTTTATTAATTAAATCACTACTTGGCCCATTAGCTCTAGCTTCCTATTGGCTAACTCTTACATATTAATTTAACCCATTTCTATTAATCTATACATCACCACATGGCCCTGGTTTACCACGTAAACTTCTGTCTGGCTCTGGTGGGGTAACAAGGTTTCTCTCTTATTCCACCTCTTTTCTCCCAACATTCCATTTAGTTTTCCCTGCCTAGCTCTGTTCCCATATAGGCCCAAAGCAGTTCCTTCATTAACCAACTATATTCACATAATACAGAGGAGAATCCCATATCAATTATAGGTCAATCGTTGTTCATGTTTTTCATACTTATATTGAGATTAATCAGGTTCCTTAAATGTGCAGAGATTGTATTCGATATAGACAGGTAATTTTCAATCACTTCAAAAGAACTACAGAATATGCCATTTAAATAACTGAGGCTTCTGGTGATGTGAAACAGAATTGCTCCTTGCAGCATGAATCTATTCTCAAGAGAAAGTTGAGTACCAATGACACTCCACTTGGAAAAAGCTGCCTATGCCTTGACCACTGACAAAATGCATGGTAGCTGGACTGGACAAGCAGGATACAAGAAAAAAGACGTCCAAATCTTGCCAAGACAGGGTAAGACAGTTTTGAAAAATTTCCTGCTTCTAAAAAAAGCCTGTCAGTGACTCTATGCCTTAGCCAAAGTTGGTTGACCCAATGCTGCAAATGAGACTTTGGGTGCTTACTCAGGTAGCGGGTTGTCTCTGTCATTTCTTTTGACCTTCTGGAAGTTCCTTTATGATTATTCAAGTAATATTATTGAACTTCCTGTTTTTTAAGTTATATTATTCATTTCTCAGGTTCTTATGGGGTCAAAGACAACGTAGTCATAGTTACTTTCTTCTTATGACTTAGCCAAGTCATATCTCATACAAGACTTAGACAAATAAGGCTAACTCTTGATACATTTAGCATATATTTCTTGATGTTGTTCATGCTGGCTGTAATTCTGTTTTCATACTTAATATTTTTGTATTGTATATAGCATAGTATTATGTTTAAAACTTTATTTAGACAAAAGGGGAGGTACTGTGGGAAATTCTTGAACTAATAGACTTTAAGATACTGGCCAACTTTGTGTGTTGTTACATGTACTATATATGCAGATGTAAAAGCATGTAAGGCCACTTTTGGCTTCAGGATTTGGTCCCATTTCCCTGCTTATGCAGAGGACTACTGATCACCACCTTTTATGTGAGTCTACCCCTAAATAATAAATAAACATTTGTTATTCTCCATTCTGAGCTAATGTGGAAGTATTTTACTATAAGACACAGAATACATTCTCATTTTATTTTTTCTTTCTTTTTTTTCTTAAAAGATATACAATTTCTTCTTGCGTACCCAAAATTGTTTTTAGGACAGCAAAATATTATGAAAAAACTGAAAACTTAGTTATCTACAACAAATCCTGAACTACAAAGTCTTTACTGAAAACAGTTCTATCCATCAATTTTTGTAGTGCCTATTGTATAAATGAGTGGTTTTCTGTAAAAGACTTATAGAAGAAAGAAGAGTGGGTTTCTCTTTGTTGTGTACTGAGGGAAAAAATGAAAGTTCTCAATTTCAACACTGAAAAACTTTGTTTGTGATGTTCTAGAGTGTTTCCCCATAGATCTTGGCAACAAAGGCCCATCAAGGCACCAAAGCAGTGCATGTTATCATTTAAGATTTATTTACAGTTTGAAAACAGTGTTGACCTGCTTATTTTTCAATACAAAGGTAAAATGTCATGTGCTGTCTCACAAACTGAGATATTTTACTCATTGAACTTCATTTTTCCATCTATGATCCCAACCTTCTGGAAATCAACCTTTTAATAAAGAAAAAAATGTCTGCTGTTGATTTTTATAGACCAAAAGGTCAGGATCACAGTTATTGACATAAAAACTGGAATTATTTTTTTTAAACAAGAAAAAATGTTTCCCCAGGAAACTAGAGTTAATAGATTAGCCTTCTTGATTTCTATAATAGTGATAGGAATACTTTTGCCCTCAAATCAGTTTTAATTATTTTTCTAGGTTACAAAATATCCTCACATTTAAAAATTCTGTCAATTTTTGTATTGACTGCTATGAAGGAATTAATCATTTTTTCATTATTTGATGAACAGGTCCAACAATATTATGAATTTAAAAACTTAGAAATAAATGTCTAATAAACATACATTAGGCCAGGAAATACATATTTAGTTAGCCTTTATTAAAGTAAGTTAGTTGTGTATTAGTAATTTTGATATAAAATTATTTTTGCCAAGTAGCTTATCCAATATTTTTGAGGAGACCTCTTCTTGGTCCTGGCCTCTTATTGGTCCTCAAATAATCACACATAAAGTGTATTAATTAAATCACTGCTTGTCCCATTAGCTATAGCTTCTCATTGGCTAACTCTTACATATTAATTTAATCCATTTCTATTAATATGTGTATTGCCATGTGGCAGTGGTTTACCGGAAAAATTTTGTCATGTCTGATTCTGCTGGCAGCTCCATAGCTTCTCCCTCTCTGCCTTCTTTCTCCCAGTACTTAGTTCAGTTTTCCCCATCTACCTGAGTTCTGCCCTATCAACAGGCCTAGCAAGTTTTTTTTATTCATTAACCAAAAAAAGCAACACATAGACAGAAGGACCTATCACACCATTTCCCTGTTTCTGTTTAAATAATAAAGGAATGATTTAACTTTAACATAGTAAAATTATATATATCAAAATAAGTATCAAGCAAAAATTACACTTACAATATTTATATCTATTTTCTATCTATTCTTTAAATACACCAAAGACTCCAGAAGTATATATTACCTAAGTCAACAGGAATTGCATTGTAAATAAATTACAAAATTCTAGATTTGACAGAGACATCTTGCTATATGGACAGTCCACCAAATTTTTTTGTACCGTTGGGGCATCCATATTCACCCTATTGGCCCATGGTATCCAGCAGACTTTTCCATGAAGCAGGAAATTTCAAAGATATGTCTGCTTATATTGGCAGTTTGCCAGTCACTTTCTTCTGTATCCTGCATAATGTCTCAGAGAGGCTTTCATGAAGCAGAAACCCTGAAGGATCATCTCACCTTTAGGCAAGTTCAGCAATCATTTTTCTGTGGGTCCTGCATGTCCAGTTAAGCAGTCCAGGCAAGAGCAATTTCTTGCCACCAACTCCATAAGGACTCTCTTCAATGCCCATCATCCTCTTGAAATAGCTTGGTGCTGCCAGGAGCAGATGTGTCTAAATGTAATGAAAAGTCCTAAAATTTTTTTTTTTTCTAAAATTTTAAAACATTTTAAATGACATAGTATGAAATTCTCTGAAAGATTTGAAGAATACCTATCTAACAGAAATATATCTCTTATACATCTAGAAAATCTAACTAACATTACTACAAGATTAACTATTATAGATGAGTATCTATTAACTTATATGTTTTAATTATACATTATATTTTAAGTGAACCATGCAAACACAATATCTTAATCAAGAGCAGAAATATACATATACAGTATCACAAAATCTACATTAAATTTGTATCAATAAACCAAGATCCACACCAAAGCAAATTATTCATCTCTATAGCATATCCCCCTTAAAATGTAAACAAACATTTATAGATATTATTTGGGAATATGGGCATAGTTATTACTTTCAAAACTTCTTCCTGCTGTTTATCGGGCAATGTAATTTTTGAAGGTGTTTTGGGTGTGTTTATGGTGACCTTTCAGGGGGCCTTGCTCCATCAAACAATCCCAGTCTGGAAACAATCCACAGGTTCTCATCCTCTGTGGAAACAAGACAACTACCTCTTTTCCAAAGCAATATATCCTTAGACTCAAATTTGGAAGTCATGATACCTTCATAATATACATGATTTAGCTTAGCAGCCCATACAAAGAAATGTCTCTCTGTACTTAGCTCATTCACAGTCAAAAAGTTCAAATAAAACACAATAATATACATAATCTAGAATCTCTTTGAATTTTCCATTTTTACATGACTTATTTTTCTTTAGTCCTTTTAATCTATGGCTATCTGTACTCTGTCTCTTTAAAGACTTAACCATTTTTAAGCAATAACTTTATTTTATGACTCTCTGTACTCTTTTTTCTTTTAATCCTATGTACATTTATCCAACACTATGACTCATCTGGATTTGTTTTTATTGTATATCCGTAATTCTTTACTGTCTGAAAGAACTTTTAAAATGGTAAGCAGCTAAGTTGAAGCTGCTCTAGATGCTGGCTCTACCTCCCTCCACTTTCAAAATGGTGAATGTACCATTACTGCCAGTTCTGCGGCCTCTAGGTAGGAGTCATGTTCAGCAGTTTAACTCTGAGAGTGAGTGTGCAGCACATAAACCCTTTTTATCTGAATAATAATTAAATCTGCCAAGCAGAGCATTGCACAGCCTAGAAATGTCTCTGTTCATGGTGGTTGGAATCTGCCATGCTCTCCTGCCTGTGCATGCCTAGTAGACCTGATCCTGTGCCAGCCCAGGTGGGGAGCACTGAGCTATGGGCAAGTTCTTAGCTACCTTCCTCCCAACCCCAAGTGGGCACACAAACACCTGGGTCCACAAATGCCATTCAAATGATCCATACCCAGAGTTTGCACTGGTAGAATGGCTCAGGAAGCTGCCTTTTAAAAACTCTCTCGGGTTTTCAGTGGATTTAGATGGCCACATGTGCACCAATTTGTTGGAGGAGGCCGCTAGTTTGTCCCAGCCACCTGGCTAGCTTAGACCCAAAATAATCACACAGAAACTATATTAATTAAATCACTACTTGGCCAATGAGCTGTAGCTTCTTATTGGCTAACTCTTATATATTAATTTAACTCATTTCTATTAATATGTGTCTTGTCACGTGGCAGTGGCTTACAAGCAAAATTTCATCATGTCTGACTCTGGTGGCAGCTCTATCACTTCTTCTCTGCCTTCCTTCTACCAGCATTCAGTCCAGTTTTCTCCATCTACCTAAGTTCTGCACTATTAACAGGCCAAGCCAGTTTCTTTATTCATTAACAAATAAAAGCAACACATAGACAGAAGGACCTCCTACATTACATAAGTATCTTCATATCATTAGAAAAAATAAGCTTTTTTGATCAAAATTTCTACACTATGACCCCTGAATATTATTTATAGTACATTTTTATACAGAAAAAAACTAAATAAAATGATAATTAATAAACAATAAAGGCATAACTTTTCTATATTTAGTTATTTCTGTGTAAGAATTTTAATAGCTTTAAAGGAAATGCATTTTGTCTAACAAAAACAGGTTGCATGTATTTAAAAGACAACAAGTCTCATAGGGAATCTCAGATGGATGCTCTTTTATTAGTGCTTGCTCTAAATAACATCTAAGCCAATGGCAAAGACACAGTAATCTGAATTAATCAGAGCTATCTAGGAAGATTATCCTTTTTGTATGTTAAAGGAGTCTTAGCTAAAGATTATACAATCAAGTTCTGAAAGTAAATATTAGCTATATATAAATTTTACCAAAATAAAGGAAGCAGAGTAAACATATCTTTTAAATTAATCACTAAGAGATAAATAGAAATAAAAAAGTTATTTGATAGAATTGGAATGCCTTGTGAAAGTTCAAATTAATATTTTGAACACAGACAAAGATTTGTTTCAAGAGATTGCTTAAACATATGTCACAGACAAGAGATTGATTACAATGGAACTAAACTCAGGAGTACTGGAGGAAATCCACACATTTATGTCAGATAATAGCTAAAATAAACAAGTTAGTAAAAGAATGGACAACAAAATATTATTTCTAATATTTTTTCATAGAAGTTGGAACTAGAAATATAATAGATATGAAAATTTCTTTTGAGAAATATATTAGTATTGAAAATATAATAAATTATTCTTGAAAACAGAATATCCAAAAATGTATTTTCATCTTAACCTTTACATAAAAGTATATAGCCTGTAGGAATATTTTTATTCAATTAAAACACAAAATTCAAAATTTTATGTACCTTACTAAAATCTAAATGTAACAACACTTTTATCTTATTCTTGACATTGGGTTATAACAGGTATTTTTTTCTTAAAGATGATTTCATGATTATAAATAAAACAAATGTTATGACATAAACTCAGCATGACAAAGTAGCAATAAGCATTGCAATTTGATTCCATTAGAGGTATGTTAAAGATGCAATACTTACTCTGTGCATTGTGAAGTATCCTTATTTAAATATTCAAAATTAAATACAATGCCATTTTTATGTGCAGCTTCCTCTACAATAGTTCTGTTCTATATAAAAATGTCACCTTTTGCTACTAGCCTATATATATATATATATATATATATATTACATGTGATATAAAAAGATTTTGCAACAATAATGCTTGATGATATTGAAAACTGTCATGCAAGAAATGTTTCCACAGCAAAAAAAAAAAAAAAAAAACTCAAACTGACCCTCATTATATTTGATGTTGAATCACCTTCAAGTTCTTACCTTTTATCCCTTAGAGCAGAAGTTCACATTCAAAAATAATTAAAATATGCTTTTTCCAGTGTACAAAGAGTTATATACTACCTTATTCACTTAGAAACAGTCTACAGTAGGTAAATAAAAGCAATATTAGACTTAGAAACTCTCCAGGATAAGGAAGAAAATCACTTGGAATGATACTTAAAATTAATTCATGTTTTCTATGCAAATCAAATAAATAAATAAATAAAAAACAAATAAATAAATAGATAAATAAAAGTTAAACACATTGTTCTCAATGATTATGACTTAAATTATTAGTCTATAAATCATAACATACTATAAAAACTCAACTACTAAAAGAGAATATAACAAAATATTTATTAAATGAAAAATATATTCACTATTTGGTCAATAGATGCTCAGTAGAGTGCCTTACTCAGAGTAGAAACTAAGTTACTGTTGAGTGAATGACAGCTAAACATAAATGAAAGGAGGTTAAGCTTTTATGTAGAGTATATAGACATCTAGAGATATAGAGATAATAAGTAAGACATATTAAAACAAAATCAAGCACATAGAACTATGCATAGTATTTTAGAAATTTAAATTATCAAGTATTTGTATTCTATATTTGTAGATGTAAACCCCCCAATTTACAGAAAAGTTAAACTACTGAGGGTGTTTGAAAATTATTACATGTATATGTACTATGATACAACTTTCTTTTTAATAAATCTACATCCAAAACAGCCCCACAATGCTATGTTGTACATGAACCACAAAAACCAACATTGCATGATAAACTAAAGATTGAAATTGTGTCATGTATGTTTTGGCAGCAACGAACAGCTCTGTCATAGTACTTTAGAACTACTTAATAAGAAGGAAATAGTTTCTCTTACAGGAAAATAGTCAACTTCTTAGGGATAGTTCAGATGTAGATATTGGAGGATAATCTACTGTCATCACATTACTAAGCCAGTATAATCACTACCTACATTCTAAATATTTATACTTATATCCAAAATTATGTGAAGTACTTACCCTTCATCAAGGAATCTTCTCTTTATAACAAATAGAGACCATTACAGAATCCTACCATGGATTATAATACAGAGTTGTAGAATCTAATACCAACTGATACACTTGTAATGCAACTTCTGCACCCATCTCAGACACAATTATGCAAGAGGGCTCAGAACAACTGCTATAGCTAGAGGAACAAAGATTATTGTGTCATTCTGAAGCATCTCAGAAACTAGATGAATGTCTTACCCATATAGTTGCCTAAGCATGACCAGAACAAAGTCAACATGATTATGTGGAAGAGGGAACAATCAGAAGGTCTGAATCCTAAAAAAGAACTACAGAAAATTGTTGTACATTTGGTCTAAATAAGACTTATTAAGGAATTAAATACCCAAATTTCATATAATATATTCATGGTGATAGCCTGATGTTCAAAAGTAGTAATCCAAATTTGATAGTGCTATATATAATGATTAGATACCATGAAGTGATTCAATACATTTCACACTGCTTTTTGAATTAAAAACTATCAATACTTCTTTGTCATAATTTTAGCATCTGTTACCATATTATATCAGTTAGTTACCATATTAGATGCTAATTTTATTTATCTATTTATCTAATAGATGAATTTTATTTATATATTTATCTAAAATATTGGATCATAATCTTAGCATCTATTACCATATTAGATTAGTTAGTTATCATATTACATCAATTATTATTATTTCTGTTACCTTATTAGATCAGTCATTAATTCTTGAAGAACATGATGAGAGGGAAATGCAAAACTCTCTTCCAAGTTAATCCATTAAAATGAAGAAAGATATAGGTATGAGTCACAGATTTGCTATCATTTTGTCATTCTAAATTATGTATAAGTCCTTGTAGACATGTGATTTTCTACTATTAAGCATTTCATATTCTACTAGGTTACAAGAACAAAATCTTTATGGGCTAAAACAACAAAATTGAAAAATAATTATTGTGTAAGTTTAAATGTATTTGAATGCTTGGTTGGCAGTTAGAACTGTTTGGGAAACATTGGTATGTGTAGCTTTATAAGAGGAGGAATGTCACTGAGTCTGGGGTTTGAGATTTCCAAAACCTATGACATACAAGTTTGCTCTCTCTCTCTGCCTTTTGATTATCTCAAAATGTAAACTCTTGGTACTACTAAAACTTCATGCCTACCTGCCTGCCTGGTGCCATGCCCCATGACATAAATGTCATGGATTCACTCTGTGAAAATGCAAGCAAGTCCTCAAATAAATGCTTTGTTTTAAAAATTGCATTTGTGATGGTGTTTTGTCACAGCAATAGAAACTTATGTAATATAATTATATTATTTTAATAGCTATATTTATATCATGCCAAAGAGCTAAAGATTTTTTGAGAAGTAATGTTATATACTGAAAGCATATTGGTAAATAACTGTGCTTGATTGAAAAACATTTGGTCATTTATTTCAGGTATAAATGCATGCTATAATCAATCACATTAATTTTATTAACAATCATAATGTAATCAGAAAAAGTCATAATGTGACAGACAAGTTCAAATATTTCCAAAATTTCAGGGACAAGGAAACATATGATTCAAAGTTATTCCAAAGGTAAGATATACTTACCAACTAATGTACATAGTGAAAATGACAAGAAATAATTATGCTACTCAAACATGATGTAATCTGCCAATATTTGCAAATGTCCATCATGGAAAGAAAAAAAAAACTCCAGGATTTATCTTCAATAATATAAAAAGAAAGAATGAGACGGTGTCTGAAAGCCATTTGTAAATAAAACTTAATTATGAAGTGAAATTATTTCATACACACATACACTACTTAGGGCTCCAAAAATTGATCACTACAATTAATTTTCTTTATTTCTTTAATATTCTCTCATATATTGCATCCCAAATGTTGATTTCCCTCTCTCCTTCCACTCTAGTCCCCCTCCCACATCCTTTCACCCCCAGTTCCACTTTTCATTTCCTTTCACAAAGTGGCAGTAATCCCAGGAATTTCAACCGAACATGGAATACCAACGTATTATAAAATATTCTTTCACTTTAAAGCTGGAGGAAGCCACCCAGTAGGTGGGAAAGGCTCCCCAAAGAAGACAAAGTAGTGAGAAAAAGCCTCTGATCACACTGTTCAGATTCCCATGGGAATACTAAGTTATACAACCATAACTAATACATACAGAGTATGTAGGTCAGACACATACAGGCTCTTGATTGTCAGTTGTATCTCCCTGAGAGTCTATGAGCCCTGATTAATTAATTCTGTGAGCCATTTTGTTTTTGCCCTCTGGCTCCTACTGTCCTTCCTCACCCTTTTCTGCAGGAATCCATGAGTCCTTCCTGATATTCTGCTGTGGGTCTCTTCATTGTTTCCATTTCACTCTGATGATGATTATGCTAGGCACCAGTATATGAGTATAGCAGACTACAATTAGGAATCAATTCATAGACTTTTTTTATTTGTTCAGTTTTTAATTTTTTTCTTTTATCCTTATTCTCTGTGCCATCAAAACTTCGGTTCCTAGCCCTCTAGGCAGTTTCTGGCTTCTGGTTTCTCTTGTGGCATGGGACTCAATTTGGACCAGTCATAATTCAGCCACCAGTCATTAGTTGTGAACCTTTACCCCAGAACATTTTGCAGGCAGGATTATTTGTAGGTTGAAAGTTTTCTGGCGGGGTTGTTGTCCAAATCTCTCTAATGGAAGCCTTGCCTAGCTATAGAATACAGTGAGTTCAGGTTCTATTTCCTCTGTTACTAGCAGTTTTTTCTAGGGTCAGCTTCATGGATTCCTGGGAATTTCCATGTCACTAGGTTTCTACAATGCCTCTGAAATATCCCCCAGGTCCAGTCATCTCTCTCAGTACTCTTGCCCTTCCCATGCTCCTACTAGTACATCCTGTTTCCATCCCCACCTTCTCCCAGTCTATCCATGAAATCTATTTTACTTCTTCCATTGGAGATCCATGCAACACACCTTGGGCTTTCCTTGTTACTGAACCTCTCTGTGTCTCGGGTTTGTAACATGATTTTCATTTATTTTACTTCTGATAGCAATTTCTAAATGTATATAGACCATACTTTTCTTTCTGAGTCCTGGTTACCATACTCAGAATGATTTTTTTCTAGTTCTATCCAATTGCCTCCAGATTTTATGATGTTATTTTTTATTAATCAAGTAATATTCCATTGTGTAAATGTACCATATTCCCTTTATCATTTATTCAGTTGATAGGCATCTAGATTGTTTACAGGTTTTTGTTATTATGAATAATGCTGCTATGAACATAGTTGAGCAAGTGTCCTTATGATAAGATGAAGCACCCTTTGATTACATGCCCAGTAGTATTATAGCTGGTTCTTGAGGTAGATCGAATCTCAATTTTCTGAGAAATTTTTTATTGATTTCCACAGTGACTAGAGAAGTTTACAATGCCAGCAACAATGGTTTAGTGTTCCCCCTGTTCCACATATTTGCTAGCATGAGCTGACACTTGTGGTTTTGATCCTAGCTATTCTGAGAAGTGTTAAGATAGAATCTCAAATTAGTTTTGATTTATGTTTTCCGAATGGGAAAGGGTGTTGAACATTTCTTTAAGAGTGGTTCTCAGTCGTTTAAAATTTTTCTGTTGCAAATTCTGTTTAGAGAGTTACCCCAACTTTTAATTGGTTTATTTGTTTTGTTGATGTCTATTTTCTGGATTTCTTTCTACGTATTGGATATTAGTACTCTGTTAGATGTGGGGCTGGTGGAAAAAAATTGCCATTTTGTAGGTTGTCATTATTTTTCTTATAGATGGTGTCATTTGCCTTACATAAGCTTTTCAGTTTCCTGAGGTCCTGTCCCATTTATTATTTGTTGATATCAGTTTCTGTTCTAAAAGTGTTCTGTTCAGGAAGTGGTCTCCTATGCCAATGCATTCAAAGCTATTCCCCACTTTTTCTTTTATTATGTTCACTGTATCTAATTTTATGTTTAATTCTTTAATCTATTTGGACTTGAGATTTGTGCAGGGTGATAGATATGGATCACTTTGCATTCTTTTACATGCTGATATCCAGTTATGTCAACACTATTTGTTAAACATGATTTTTTTTAAAGAGTATTTCTGGCTTTTTTGTGTTTATAGGTATATTGATTTATGTCTGTGTCTTTGATTCCATTCCATCGAAAAATGCATTTGTTCTTATATTAATACCATGTTGTTTTTATTTTTATATCTCTGAGGATGTTGTTACCTCTGTAAGTTTTTTCTTTACAGTGTTGTTTTAATTATCCTGGGGTTTTTTGTTTTACCATTCAGAACTGAATACTGTTTTATTTTGTTTTAATTCTGTAAATGTGTTAGAATTTTGATGGGGTTTTTGTTGAATTTGGAGATTTTTTTTCTTGTGTAAGGTGCCCATTTTTCTATGTTAATACTACTGATCCCATATTTTGATATATTCCCAATTTCTATCAAGTTCTGAAGCTCCAGTCACACTAGTCACTTACTTGTTTGGTTAGAGGTACACCATGATACTATATGTTATTTATGGCTATTGTGAAGGATGTTGTTTCCATGATTGCTTTCTCAGCCATTTTGATATTTATATATAGGAGGGTTACTGACTTTTATTTGATAGTATTGTGTCCAGTCATTTCACTGAAGGTGTTTATTAGCTGTAGGAGTTCCCCAGCAGAATTTTGGGATTCACTTACATATGCTTCATACATTCTACAAATAATGATACTTTGAATTCTTCCTTTAGAGTTTGTGTCCCCTTGATTTTCTTTAGTTTTCTCATTGCTCTAGCTAGAATTATAATACTATGTTGAATAAATATGAAAAGTTGTCAGCCTTGTATTGTTCCTCATTTTCATAGAATTTATTTGTGTTTCTCTTTATTTAATTTTATGTTGACTGTAGGCTTGATGTAAATTTTCTTTATTATGTTTAGGCATATCCCTTTCATTGCTGATCTCTCCCAGATCATGAATGGGTGTTGGATTTTGTCAAAGGCATTTTCAACATCTAATGAGATGATCATATGTTTTTTTTTTCTTTCAGATTGTTTATATGGCGGATTGCATTGACAGTTTTCCATATGTTGAACTATCTCTGCATCTATGCAATGAAGCCTACTATGGAGTATGAACTTTTTGGTGTATTCTTGGATTAGGCTTATGAATATTTTATCGAGCACATTTGCCACAATTTTCATGAAAGAAATTTGTATGTAATTCTCTTTCTCTTTTGAATTTTTTTTTGGTCTGGGTATGATGGTGGCAGTGGCATCATAAAATAATTTTGGCAATCTTCCTCTGGTTCTATGCCAGGTAATAATTTTTGGTGTATTGGCATTAGTTATTCTCTTAAAGCCTGATAATATTCTATGCTAAAACCATTTGGCCCTGGGCTTCTTTTGGCTGGGAGACTTAATGAATGCTTTTATTTCCTTAGGAGTTATAGGTTTATTTATATTGTTTATATGATCTTGATTTAACTTTGATAAGTTGTATCTATCAATAAACTGTCCATTTCTTTCAGAATCTCCAATTTTGTGGAGTATAGGTTTTTGAAGTATGATCTAATGATTCTTTGGATTTCTCTGGTATTTGTTGTTATGTTCCCTTTTCTATTATTGATTTTGCTAATTTGATACTCTCTCTTATGTATTTTAGTTAATTTGGGTAAATGTCTTTTTTGTTTATTTTCTCACATAATATACTCTTTGTTTCATTGAGTTCTTATATTATGCTTTAGTCTTCTGGTCTAGTAAAGGATCTTCTGGGGTTCTGGGTGCCAATTTGGTGATTTGGTATCTGGGTCTAAGAGTGGCCTGCAATCATGTAGGTTTCTTCTGCTGAAAGTGTGGATTGGATAGGAAGACAAGGAGAAGAAGGGCTGTTGGAGGTAGACTGGGTAAGTTTCTATTAAAATGTTGGGGGCTCTATGAGCAAATGGCTTAACTGGAAATCTTGGTGCTGGTATGGCCTCACATTGAGAAGCAACCTTCTGCTGGAAGGGTGGGTATGTACCCTCTGTTGGCACAGGGGTTTCTTCTAAAATTGTGGTTGGGATCTATTTATATTTTCTTAATGACACCTTAAAACATTCACATGAACAGTTAAGCAGCTAATCCAAGAAAAAATGCTTTATTATCTCTAATATAAACTATCAATATCTGCACAGAAGAAGACAAACTACATTAGCATTCAAATGAGTTTTAAAGACCAATATATTTTCTCTAATAAATTTTCAATTTTTCTATCAGTCACATTCTAGTTTAGGGGAATTTGGGGAAATGAAGTATATGAAATCCTAAGAAAACAAAAAAAGCAAGATTAATCAATTGAAAAAATAACAGTCACTTAATTTGTGGATATCAACAAGATAATTGTAATGTATATATGGAAAGGCTCAGTAACCAACAAAATATTAAATGAAGAAAAATTGACCAAATGACTTATATACATCAGCCCTGACTAGTTAGCTACATTTATCAAGATCATACAAAGGTGGTTCTTTTGAGAAAGGTCTAAATCTCAGCTACCTGGGAGGCTGAAAAAGGAAGACTCTTCTTCAATATATTTGTGGGATAGAGAGAGTAGCCTGGGTAAATTATCAAGACCATGTGCCAATTTTTTTAAAAAAGTAAGAAAAGTACATTGAATGTAATTTAGCAGAATAACACTTGCCTAGCATGTATTTTGCTCTTCATTTAATACCAAAAATGAAAAAAATATATAAAAATAAAGACTATGTTATATTAGTAAAAGGATATACAGAAGAAAAAGATAGAAAGATATAGCATGATAGCACAGCATAAGAACAAGCTGCAAAACCAACTTCTCACATCAAAGGGAATGGAATTTAGTTTATTATAAAGCCAAATAGAAGTTTCTATATCTTTGGATTTTTATAAGCTTTAAAGGTATATTTTCTATGGTTTAATATCACAATCTTTTCCAGTTTGTTCTTGAGTTGGGTGTAAAAATACATACAGATAGAATTTATTGTGGTCCTCTGCAAATATATCTGGGGAAAGTGACATTAGTTTTTTTTTTTTTTCAATTGTATCTTCCTTAAAACAATTTTAGAAATGGACATGCAAAGAATCTCAAGAACAATTTAGAGGAAAAAAAAACAGAAAAGACAAGTTGTAAATGTCAATAGCTTCCAGGAAGAAAGGAATTAAGAATAAGGGATGCAGTGAAGTTCAGTAAACACTCGAATGTGCAGATAGCCTAGCTTTAAATAAAGAAAGACCAAGAAAGCTCAAATTGACATATAGGATATGCTTAGACTTTACTCTAATATCTGAAAAAGAAAAATAAATAAATAAAAAGAAAGAAAGAAAAGAAAAAGTTATATCTTTCCAAGATAGAAAAGCAGGTAAGCTACAGTTGGGAGGCTCTTTCAAGCATCTTCACCAGAAAAAACCTTTGTTTATTATCTCATTAAGGGGATAATTATTCCTTCCATCCTCTTTGTCTTCAGTTCAGTTAGCTTGTCTATGGTGTGGAATTGTAGGCAGGTAATTGACAGACCCAAATGGATTAACTCTTAAGGAAAAGAAAAGAGTTTGTAATATTCTAGTCTTTGGTATAGATCAGAATATCATGTTACCACACAGGGACAGTGGTAGCTTATTCTTTTGATAAGGAAGAAACAGTCTTTCTTTAATGGGTCTCAAAGGAGACCAGGCACCTCATACTTTGTATTCTTTATTTTAAATCATATGGAGTGGCAAAGATCATGCAATCTACACAGTGTTATCAGGCAAAAGGGAGATAGAATACAAAGCCAAATTATGTTTAAGAGGTTCATCCCATGGCATTTAGTGACTGTAAAGCTACTTGTCAAATAGACCAGAAAGTCCTCAAAAAGTTCTACCTGATGAATAAAAGCAGTTTTTTTTCCTAGAGAAAGTATTTCCATTATATTTTTAGAAAATTGATAAAAACCTTTTCCTCCAAATTTTAATGTTTGAAAATGGAAAGTGTGAAAATAATTGAATTTTATTTAAATAAATAAGAAATTATCTAATGCTATAAATATGTTTTTAAAAAGATTTATTCACAAATTATTGCTGAATGTGTAGCAAACATAAACTGAATGGTTTTTCATATTATAGATCTGAGCAATGAAAATTTTATATTTCATTTTAACATACAAATTGATCTTTAGAAACTGGCAAAATGTTCTACTGTAAACAGACCCTCTATGAATGCCCTCATAGAACAGGGGATAGTATAACACAAATATGCATGCCCTTGCTTTGGCTATCACCATTAATATGCTATTGTTGTTCCCTTGCAATATTAATGTGTTTAGAAGGAATTGAGGAGCCTTAGAAATTGAAACCTACCTCCAAGAAAGGACATAAAATAAATCCCTTCGTCATTTATCTTAAGAATAATGGTCTTCTCTACCAGACATAAGCTAGAGAGAAATCTATATCCACAAAACCAGTCTTTTATCTTTCAAAATGAGGGAACTTAAAGCATTTTTTTTCAGCACAAATATGAAACAACAACTAATATCTCTTGGTGAAATTTCTGGCTTTCCCCAAGTTAAAAAACAAATAAACTGCCAGTAATATTTATGTTTGGCCTTGTCACCTTCTTTCTACACAGTGAACAATGGTTACAGGTGGGAAAAGAACTTCAATTTTTAATTTTTTTTCTCTCACAAACTTGGCCAACCTAGAAATAAATACATTTTTCTTTACTAAATCCATTTTACTAATCCTTCTGAGTATGGAGAGTCTGCAGTTGTGACTTAATAAACTATAGTACTAAGTAACACCACACCCATGGATATAAAATTGTTTCCGACCCTATTTTCCCCTTTAGCAAATAGTATAATGTAGTATTTCCCTTCCATTACAAAGAGAATTAAAATAACTTTATTAACACTGGACAACTACTTACATGCATTAATGTACCAATCTGTTTTAAATTATAGTTCCAAGATTCAATGTGCTTCAGTACACTTTTTTATTATTAAAGCTCAGATGGAATAATGTTTTATGCTAAAATAAAAGGAAACTTACTGACATCTCAGGATACAGAAATAATTAAATATTTAACTACACAATATATATAATTTTAGAGTAATTCTGGATGAAACTAATTACTTATATTGTACAGTGGAAGTCATCTAATTTTTGGTGTGCCTTTTATTTGTCTGCATAGATGAGATCATCTTTAATAATCAAAGGAAAAATGAACAAATGTTATGACTTTCTCTTAATTAGATTTAATGTGTAATAAGTTGTTGTTCACATAACATTGCCAATAATTTCTACAAATTCAGAGAGAAAATAAGCAATAATTTACCATTCAAGCACCATGAAAAAAAACCCTGAAGCTTACAAAGCAATTATTGAATGATAAAACTAACCATATTCTTCTCCTTCATTATCAGATGGCAAGCACTAGGTACGTACATTTGATACTACTGAGCACATGCATGTGTGGTCAAGGTCAGAGTCTCTCAGAAAAGGTCTTGTAACACATATAACTTTGTTGACAATTTATTCTGCTTTGTAAATCAATTTTTAATGTTCCTGGAATTTTTTTAAACATAATTTTTCCAAGCACATTCTAATAACTCAATGGGACATTATTTGACATATTGTAATATGGTGATGACCTAAATAATTCTTTCTCCTCAAATTTTGCATTAGAAAATACTAAAGAACAAATGTTGAGGATGGAATTTTATATAACTTTCTATTGATATTCACAAATGTTGAAGGAGGACCAACTTGATTTTCTGGTCGCCCAGCTAGCTTAGCCCTGAAATAACCACACAGAAATTGTATTAATGAAATCACTGCTTGACCCATTAGCTCTAGCCTCTTACTGGCTAACTCTCACTTCTTGATTTAGCCCATTTTTATTAATCTGTATATCACTATGTGTCAGTGGCTTACTGGCTAATTTCAGCAGGATGTCTTACTCTGGTGATGGATCCATGGCATCTCTCTCTGAAACTGCCCCCTTTCTCCCAGCATGCCATTTAGTTTTCCCCACCTGCCTAAGTTCTTCCCTATTAACAGACCCAAAGCTATTTCTTTTTAACCAATGAAAGCAACACAAAAACAGAAGGACCTCCTATACAACACTACACCTATTATTGAGAATTATCTTCATCTGTGCAAGAAAGCAATGTGATTTGTATGTTATACATGATAAAAATGTACTCAGAGTTCAAGACACTTAATGTAAATGTTTATAATTCATTCCCTAGTGAACTTTTGCAATTTCTCTTACAATATGTACAGTTAGAAAACCCTATCTGAAATTTCCTAATGAGGAACATACTTTTGTTGTTTTCAGCATTCACAATAAAAAGCACTAGAATTTTATGCAGGATAAGATAAAATGTGAAAATAAATCTTTATTTCACAGTTGATGTGAGCAGTGATATAGCCAGTGTTAATTAGTTCCTAGGATGATTTTTAAAATATTATATATAAAGTAAATTCACAAATGATAGACAATATGAATGACATTGCCCTCGAAAGAGCCTTTGCTCCCATAGCACTTAAAACTTATGAATGGGTATACAAATAGACTCTGCTACATGATCAGCTCCACCGAACAATCAATATTCAGTATAGCTCTGGTCCCTGTGATGGTAAATCTAGCACAAGAAATGACTTTCAGCAGCAATACCTCTGAATGAAAAAAAGCAAGACCATATCTTGCAACAACTCACATCTGACAAAATTACATTTGGGGATATTACAAAGTCAGTGTGTGAGATGAGTTGAATTAAATCATTTGTCTTTCATTCCTCACTTGCTATTTGTTAAGAACATAATTATTGGTTTATTAGTTGACCAGTGTCTAGTTTTATTTTTCTCATGGTACATACTGTAAAAATTTAATAAATAGTAATTAAATTCATTTCCTGGTATACTCTGTTCTGTTTAAGGCTTTAACCCTCTTGACTCTGATATAATACTTTTTGTTTTATAGAATTGTACTATTTGACAGTCTAGTTTTCTCTATTCTAATAATATGGCATTATTCCAATTCTAAATGCTTTCTTGCACACTTAATTAACTTATCATTCATATTTTATCTAACTCAGAGCTTTGTAGACTTCAAATAGGATTTAATTAGCAATGTTTCTTAGTTCCCTTGTGAATGATTTATAAGATATTGAAAATGTCTTCATGGTGTGGGACCGTGGTCTATATTCTTTCAATTATATTTTAAATAAACACTGATTGGCCAGTAACCAGTCAGGAATTATAGGTGAGACAACTAGACAGGAAGTAGAGGGAGATCAATGAGAACAGGAGAGTTCTGGGAAGAGGACACACTCCTTACCCACAGATTCAGAAGCAAGATGTTACTGCCCCGTTGAATAAGTTACTGAGCCACAAAGCTAACACAGATAAGAATAATGGCTATTAATGGATTATATAAGTTATAAGAGTTAACAAGCAGCCTGAACTAATGGGCCAATCAGTTTATAACTAATGTAGGCCTCTGTGTGATTTTCTTTGGGACTTAACAATTGCAGGAACCAGGCAAGACAAAAACCTTGGTCAACATTGGTGCCAAACGTGTGGACAACTGCATCCATATAAAGCCTGACAGAGCTTGGGAAGCAATTCTAAATGAAAAGAATAGATTTAAGCACAGCTTATTGATAGCAAAATTTTCTCAGAGGGACCCTGCTTGCTAAAGGCAACAATCTCATTTAAAAGAGGCTTCCTGACTCAGTGTTAGCTGCAAATGCTTGCAGCCCTTTTAAGAACTCCTGCAATGAAACACTTAAATGGTTTTGATGAAAAGCTGACCGCATGTTTTTTGTTTTTTTTTTGTTGTTGTTTTGTTGTTGTTTTTGTTTTTCAGCCATTGCAGAAAAAAAAGCTAAGCCGTTTTAAAATGCCAGTTTTCTGGATCATCTTGCCAGCACAAACTCTGACTATTTCAGGTAGGCGGTCCATCTACAGAGCATTTTAGTATGGTTTGTGAGCAGACTGCTGCAGCTTGCATGCCAAAAGGAACCTTAAAATACCATAGAGTTGTGGCAATAAACCTGCCTTGGGCCAGTACCTCTACCATGAGCCTGGAATCTCAGAATGCCTAAGAATGAGATGGATCTAGCTGTCAAAGCCACAACTTTAATTGTCTCCATGTTGATTAGCAAATTAAAGACTCACATGGTCAGAAAAAGTGAGATATACAGTAAAGAGAGATTCAAAGACAAAGAAAACCTATAAATGATTTTAAAGTGTGATAAAAAATATATGCAAGCTTGGGAGACAAAAGAAAAATGTTAAAGTCCTTAAAAAGAGAGAGAGAGAAGTTGACTGTCATGATACACACCTTTAATCCCAACACTTGGGAGACAGAGGCAGGCAGACCACTGTGAGTTCAAGGTATGGTGGCACACGCTTTTAATCCCAACACTAGAGAAACAGAGGCAGATAGACCTCTGTGAGTTCAAGGTGTGGTGGAATATACTTTTTTTTTTTTTTTTTGGTTTTTCGAGACAGGGTTTCCCTGTAGTTTCTAGAGCCTGTCCTGGAACTAGCTCTTGTAGACCAGGCTGGCCTCGAACTCAGAGATCCGCCTGCCTCTGCCTCCTGAGTGCTGGGATTAAAGGCGTGCGCCACCACCACCCGGCTTGGAATATACTTTTAATCCCAGCACTTGGAAGGCAAAGACAGGTGGATCTCTGTGAGTTCAAGGACAGCCTGGTCTACAGAGTGAGTTCCAGGACAAACATACACAGAAAATTTGTCTATAAAAGCCAAAAACAAAAATTAAAACTAAAAGAAATAGAGGTTAAAATAAAGCCACATAGAGATTAAAAACATAGCTAGCTTCTGGATACTGCATGCTATTATGTTCTCTTTGAATTATTTAATTTCTGAGGAAAGAACAACAGCTGCTAATAGATATTTGTTTATAAATGCTGAATTAATCTAAGATAGGTATTTTGAAAATACCTTGACTTCAAAATTGAAGTCAAAAAGTATGCTACTTTGGAAAAGTGGATTTGCTTTTGTTTCCACAGGAAATCAGAGGCTGTGGATTCATTCTGAGTTAAGAAAAATCAGGTTTGATCAAGGAAGACTGTCTGAGAAATCTCTGGTAAGAACAGACGGCCCAGATGTCAGAGTTCTACATCTAGAACAGATTCAAGACTGATGCCTGAGATGATCAATCCTCACAGGATACTCCAGTTAGAACTTGAACATAATTCTAAATTATCTCTAGGTCCCCATCAGCACCACTAACCAGCCAGAAGTAGCCTGTAATACTATGCCCACATTCCCCAAAAATGAACTATATATTCTTGGGTTTTTTTATTTGGAGGGGGAAGTGTTGTGGGACCATGGTCTGTATTCTGTCAATTATATTTTAAATAAACACTGATTGGCCAGTTGTCAGGCAGGAAGTATAGGCAGGACAACCAGATATGAAGTAGAGGCGGGTCAATGAGAACAGGAGAATTCTGGAAAGGGGACACACCACTTACCTGATCACAGAAGAAGCAACATATGACTACCCCACTAGATAAGCTACTGAGCCACATGGCTAACACAGATAAGAATAATGGCTAATAATGGGCTATATATGTTATAAGAGTTAATAAGAAGCCTGAGCTAATGGACCAATCAATTTTTAACTAATGTAGACCTCTTTGTAATTTTCTTTGGGACTTAACAATTGTGAGAACCAGGCAGGACAGAGACCTCGGTCAATATCTTCATACATTCCTGTTTGTGGACCTTGAGAAATAACAATGAAAGTAGAATGTTCATTACCAGAAAACTACAGTAATCTCATTTCTGCTATACTGTCAGTTATAAAGTTTTTATTAACTCACATATCCTCTTAGTAATATTTATTACACTACTTCTTAGCAGTCATGCTAATTAATCTTCTCAGAAATATAGATTATTAGACCTCTACCCATTTCCCCTGCTACTATAATCAATGAGACATGTGTGCCAGAAACAGTTACAGCATGATAAATTCTATAGCAGGATGTTAACAAAGGCATATGAATATATAAACTGGCACCCTTTGAGGAAATGAAGGGAAAAGGACATCTGAAAGTAAAGGGGATTTGTTTCTGCTAAACTTTCAGTACTAGTTCAAATATATAGGAGCTGTATTTTTTCCCACAATAGTCAATAGCATGTGCAAAAATACAGAATTAGATATAACTATTTCAGAAAGTAGAAAATGTTGATAGCTGAATAATGAAATACAAGAAGGACAATATTTGGACATGGAACAAATAAAACATCAGTTTTAATTTGAATGACCATATACAAAATAAAAAGTATGAACTGTATAGATTACTGATAGGCAAGGAAGTTTTTTTCCCCTTAATTTTGAAGAATTATTCCTTTGAAGCCAGTTTCTAAGGGGAATTTGACTGGATAAAGTCACTTTCCAATAATTTAACATTTTTCAACAAGAATATTAATAAATTGTGCTTTCTTAAACCTGACCTGTATACAATTTACCTCTATAAAGGTAAAGCATGGTTGGAGATGGAGAGAAAGCTCAACAATTATGAATGCTTATAGTTTGTGAAGAATACTTGGGTCAGTCCCTACTTCATATAAAGTGACTCACATCTGCAATTTTAATTCCAGGGGACTCAATGCCCTCTTTTGACCTCTGTAAGCACTTACTTTCACACAGTGCACACCAATTCATATGTGCTCACATACACACAGATTACAAAACAGATGAGAGATAGATAGATAGATAGATAGATAGATTGATAGATAGATGATAGATAGATAGATATAGATAGATGATAGATAGATGATAGATGCATACATACATACATATATACATATATACATACATCTCAAAATAATAACAGTAATGAAGCAACAATCAAAATCAAAAATTTGCCTAGAAGTATTATCAGTCAATAATATAATAGAAGGAAAATTAGGAGTGTCAGAAAAGTGATCAAAATGCTCAAAGGTTGGATTTGAGACAAATGTTCATCTTAGTCCACAGGAGTGTTTCTATGTTGAGTTTGGAGGATCTCTAGAATTTCCTGTTGATAGGGTAATATTTGCAACCCTTTAAAGACTAGTATTTTATCACTTTCTCCCTTTTTGCCAAATAACCACCACCACAAAATATAATCAGCTTATCTCCTTTAGTACAGGTGCAAAAATATAACCAGGCTTGATGACCCATGAATCCCTTCATCTGAGGATGTTAAGCCAGAAGGGTTGACTGAATCTATAGTTCTGACAGTTGGTGCTAGTCCTCTCTCAACACCCTGAGAAAGTACTTTTCATTGATTAATTTTAGGGTTTATCTATGAATTATTTTTAAGAACATTTTTTTCTTTTAATTGTATAGTTTATTTTGAATTGGATCATTTATTATTTCCTTGACTTCATTTTTTTCCAGTTTATTTATTTTTTATTAAAAATTGCCATCTCCTCCCTTCCTCCTCCCCCTTCCCTCCCCTCCCCTCCACCCACACCCCCGCTCCCTCCCTCTTGAGGCCAAACAGCCATCAGGGTTCTCTACACTATGTTGAGTCCAAGGTCCTCCCAACTCCCCCCAGGTCCAGGAAGGTGAGCAACCGAACTGACAAGGCTCACACAGAGCCCATCCATGTCGTAGAGACCAAGCCCATCGCCATTGTCTTTGGCTCCTCGGTCAGCCTCCACCATCAGCCACCCTCAGAGAGTCCGATTTGGTCGCATGTTCCATCAGTCCCATTCCAAGTGGACTTGGTGGTCTCCCATTAGTTCTGTCCTGCCGTCTCAGTGGGTGAATGCGTCCCTCATGGTTCTGACTTTCTTTCTCATGATCTCTCTCCATCCGCTCCTCATCAGAACTTTGGGAGCTCAGTCCGGTGCTCCAATGTGGGGCTCTGTCTCTATCTCCATCCATCGCCAGGTGAAGGTTAAGGCTCACAGTGAGCCCGTCCATGCTGTAGAGTTCACATTCATTGCCGTTGTCCTTGGTTTCTCAGTCCTCCTCCACCGTCAGCCACATTCAGAGAGCCCAGTTTGGTCTCCTGTTCCATCAGTTCCATTCCAACTGGACTTGGTGGTCTCCCGTTAGATCTGTCCCACCGTCTCAATGGGTAAACGCACTCCTCACGGTCCTGACTTCCTTGCTCATGATCTCCCTCCTTTTGCTCCTCATCGGGACCTTGGGAGCTCAGTCCGGTGCTCCAATGTGGGGCTCTGTCATTTTCTCCATCCAATGCCAGGTGAAGGTTCTATGGTGATATGCAAGATATTCATGAGTATGGCAATAGAATCTGGACATTTCTGGCACCCTCTCCTCAGCTGCCCAAGGACCTAGCTGGGGGCATCTTCCTGGACACCTGGGAACCCCTCTAGAGTCAAGCCTCTGCCAACCCTAGAATGGCTCCCTTAAGTAAGATATATAATTCCTTGTTCCCATATTCACCCTTCCTATATCCCAACCATCCTATTCCCCCAAGCTCTTCCCATCCTCCACTTCACACTTTTCTCGCCCCATCCCACCTCCCCCCATCCCACCCCACCCCTATGTTCCCATTTTTTGTCCGGCAATCTTGTCTACTTCCAGTATCCAGGAGGATAACTATATGTTTTTCTTTAGGTTCACCTTCTTATATAGCTTCTCTAGGATTTTTACGAATTATAGGCTCGATGTCCTTTATTTATGGCTAGAACCCAATTATGAGTGAGTACATCCCATGTTCATCTTTTTGGGCCTGGGTTACCTCACTCAGGATGGTGTTTTCTATTTCCCTCCATTTGCATGCAAAATTCAAGATGTCATTGTTTTTTACCGCTGAGTAGTATTCTAGCATGTATATATTCCACACTTTCTTCAACCATTCTTCCACTGAAGGGCATCTAGGTTGTTTCCAGGTTCTGGCTATTACAAATAATGCTGCTATAAACATAGTTGAACAGATACTTTTGTAATATGATTGGGCATCTCTTGGGTAAATTCCCAAGAGTGGGATTGCTGGGTCCTGGGGTAGGTGGATCCCAAATTTCCTGAGAAACCTCCACACTGCTTTCCAAAGCGGTTGCACAAGTTTGCATTCCCACCAGCAATGGATGAGTGTACCCCTTACTCCACATCCTCTCCAGCACAGGCTATCATTGGTGTTTTTGATTTTAGCCATTCTGACAGGTGTAAGATGGTATCTTAACGTTGTTTTGATTTGCATTTCCCTGATTGCTAAGGAGGTTGAACATGCCCTTAAGTGTCTTTTGGCCATTTGAACTTCTTCTGTTGAGAATTCTCTGTTCAGTTCAGTGCCCCATTTTTTAATTGGGTTCATTAGCATTTTAAAGTCTAGTCTCTTGAGTTCCTTATATATTTTGGAGATCAGACCTTTTACTCCAAAAGAATTTGCCAATTATTTTTGTTATCAAAAGCAACCGTTTCTCTTAATTTATTATGCTTCCTAGCTAATATATTAGTCACCTAAATATACACCAACTCACATTTCCTCTTTGTAAGAACCCCATTCTGGATTAGTTTTATATTTTTTGATAGCTGCATACAGAGAAAATGCATGAGAGTAGGTGACTGAACATATTTAGGAAAGAAAAGTACAATTTTCAAAAATATTTTGTGCTTTAAACTGAATATGTTAGAAGCATTTATGTGATCTCTGTATACACATGATATGAATCTTCTCCTTAAAAATTAATAAACCAAATTAGAATTTTAATGAAGATAAAGGAAAACTGATAGGCTGTATTATATGCATGCCTTCAGGAATAATTAAAAATTACACTTGAGGAAATTTAAAGCTAGAATGAGTTACATAAATCAATACAGAATTGTTTTAAAGGAGAAGACAAGTTGGCATCCAGGGAAATTTAATATGATGTGAGTCATTTCCTTAATTTAGGCTTATTCATCAATCCCTACTTTGTGGGAAGATAATTTTGTGGGAAGATAATTTTATGCTGTATTATAAATTTGCTTTTTATGTAATTAATGATGAAGAAACTACTGTGATGATTTAAATCATTATTTATTATAGTCATCAAAACTAAGTATTTTTGTAGTAATTTTACTAACACACTATGGCAGATCAGGTATTGCTTAGTGCAAAGTGACTCTTTCTATAGAATTCTATTATACACACACAAGAAACACTATAATACAAATTATTATATTATACATGAGATTATTATTTATATTTTGTACAAGAAAATAATGTGTCATCAACATAATTACAATGGATGTATTCATAATACCTAACTGTGCCAGAATGAAATGTCTAAATTAGATCACTTAAGTTTCAAAAGTCCTCAAGCAATTAAGTGTATGAGTTTCACACTGTATCAACTGAAATTTTAAAAAAATTAGTTGAAACACTAGAAGCAAGATTTCTATCAAACCAGTGAAATTACAAATATATGTTTTAGCTTAATTTAAATTGAAAATATTCCTTTTATAAAAATTCTTCTGATCATGCAAAATATACATAATTTAGATATAAAGTTACATCCATATTTTTCTTATCAAATATTCATTAATGTTGTTCACAAGGTATAACATTTTTAAGACAAGATAATTTTACTTTGGATAATTAAAAGTTCTGTATGGATTTATTGCAATTTATTTATTGTGTGTGAGAGAAAGCAAGACAGAAGAAGAAAGAAGAAACACCTGTGCACATACCTGTTCAGAGCTGCACTTTTGGAGATTAAAGACAATGTGCAGGTGTCAGTTCTTTCATTCTAAGATGATGTATGTGAGTCTCAGGGATATAATTCAGATCAATAGAATTTATAACAGGTACCCAAATTGTATTTATATTGACAGTGTATCCCAGAAAAGGGTCTTTGAGCCTTTGCTCCTGGAGTTATGGAAAGTTATAATCTAAAATGTATATCCTGGTAAATAAACACAAATTCTCTGAAAAAGAAGTCAGTACTTTTAAATGCTAAGATATTTCTCCAACTCCACAATTGCTGCTATTACAGAGGACCAACATTTAGTTCCTAGCATCCACATAGTTGCTCACAATTGTTTATAAATCAAGTTCTAGGGTCTCTATAATTCTACTCAGGCTGTGGGTACCAGGAACCCAAGTGGTTCACAAATATACATGTAGACAAACATTCAATTGTGTTTTATATATTTAATAAAATATAAATCAATAAATATTAAATTAAACAACAAGTAGGTTAGTGAAAACAATAAGGACAGGATGTACTGAGGCCATTGTCATAACTAGCCTTTCTTGTTAAAAATATATTTCAAGATGACTTCCATCTTTTCTACATCTGAAATCTTTTCTTTATTTGGTTTTTGAGATAGGGTTTCTATGTAGCATTTGGAGTTATCCTGAAACTAGCTTTTGTAG
The DNA here is from genome assembly GCF_903992535.2 of Arvicola amphibius. Taxonomy (NCBI): domain Eukaryota; kingdom Metazoa; phylum Chordata; class Mammalia; order Rodentia; family Cricetidae; genus Arvicola; species Arvicola amphibius. Next base: position 76,158,131 of record NC_052065.1, on the reverse strand, counting down.
ATCAGGCTGGCCTCAAACTCACAGAGATCTGTTGTTGGGGTTTCTGTCTTTCCCAGTTCCCACATTGTTAAGTTCCAAATAAATCACACAGAGGTCTACATTAACTATAAACTGGTTGTTCCATTAGCTCAGGCTTCTTATAACATATATTAGCCCATTATTCTTGTCTATGTTAGCCATATGGTTCAGTACCTTATTCAGAGAGGCAGTCACATCTTGCTTCTTCTGTGGCTGGACAAGTACTGCTGAGGAATGGGCTTCCTGCTTCCCAGAATTCTTCTGTTCTGATTGACCTGACTCTAATTCCTGTCTGGTTGTCCTGCCTATACTTCCTGCCTGACTACTGGCCAATCAGCATTTATTTAAAATATAATTGTCAGAATACATATTATTCTCCCACAAAACTTCCCACTCTTCTTTTTTAACAAAGGTAAATATCCTTAGTCCATTTTTTGCAAATGTGAGCATAGTTTTCCAGGCTAATTCCAGCTGGTTTGCAGTGCAGATAATCTTATGGGACCTGAAGAAAATTTAGAACTATGATCAAGTCCAGACTGGAGTATCCTGTGAGGCTTGATCATCACAGGCAGAATCTTGAATCTGTTCTGGATGTAGAACTCTGACATCTGTGCCCTCTGTTACTACCGGAGATTTCTAAGGTGGTCTTCCTTGATCAAACCTGATTTTTCTTAACTCTGAATCCACAGCCTCTGATTTCCTGTGGAAACAAAAGCAAATTCTCTTCTCCAAAGTAACATACTTTTTGACTTCAATTTTGAAGTCAAGATATTTTCAAAATACCTATCTTGGATTAATTCAGCAGCATTTATAAATAAATATCTTTCTTCCATTGTGTGCTTTTAGCTCCTTTATCAAAAATCAGGTGTTCGTAGGTTTGTGGTTTAAGATCCGGGTCTTCTATACGATTCCATTGGTCAACTTCTCTGTTTTTATGCCAATACCAAGCTGTTTTCAATACTGTAGCTTTGTAATAGAGTTTGAAGTCAGGGATGGTAATGCCTCCAGAAGTACCTTTATTGTATAAGATTTTTTTGGCTATCCTGGGTTTCTTGTTTTTCCATATAAAGTTGATTATTGTCCTCTCAATCTCTGTGAAGAATTTTAATGGGACCTTGATTGGGATTGCATTGAATCTATAGATTGCTTTTGGTAGAATTGCCATTTTTACTATGTTGATCCTCCCAATCCACGAGCAGGGGAGATCCTTCCATTTTCTGGTATCCTCTTCAATTTCTTTCTTCAAAGACTTAAAGTTCTTGTCAAATAAATCCTTCACTTCCTTGGTTAGAGATACTCCCAGATATCTTATGCTATTTGTGGCTATTGTGAAAGGTGATACTTCTCTGATTTCCCTCTCTGCTTCCTTATCCTTTGTGTATAGGAGGGCGACTGATTTTTTGGAGTGAGGGAACCTCCAGCTGGCGACAGATGGGGAAGGTGACTGAGCCCCACATTGGAGCACTGGACTGAGCTCCCAAGGTCCTGATGAGGAGCAGAAGGAGCGAGAACATGAGGGAGAAAGTCAGGAACGTGAGGGGTGCGTTCACTCATGGAGACGGTGGGACAGAACTAAAGGGAGATCACCAACTCCAGTTGGAATGGGACTGATGGATCATGCGACCAAACCCGTCTCTCTGAATGTGACCAACAGAGGGGGCTGACTGAGAAGCAAAGGACATTGGCGCTGGGCTCTGATTCTTCTGCATGGACGGGCTCTGTGGGAGCCTTCTCAGCTTGGTGGATCACCTTCCTGGACCTGGGGGGAGTTGGGAGGACCTTGGACTTAGCATAGAGTGGGGAACCCTGATGGCTCCTTGGCCTTGAGAGGGAGGGAGGGGAGGTATGGGTGGAGGGAACGGGAGGGAAGGGGAGAAGGAGGGGCGGGAAGGGGGAGGAGGAGCGGAGGGAGGGGGAGGAGGAGGGAGGGAGATGGAAATTTTTAAATATAAAAAAATAAACCATGAGAATGAAAAAAAATATCTTTTAGCAGCTGTTGCTCTTTCCTCAGCAATCAAACAATTCAAAGAGAACATTATAACATACAGTATGCAGACTCTCTGTGTCTTTTTCCTCTTCATGTGGCTTTATTTTAACATCTATTTGATTGGAAAATATTTTCCCAACCCTTTACTCTGAGGTAATATGTCTTTGTAGTTGAGGTGTGTTTCTTGCATGCAACTGAAGGATGGATTCTGTTTTCATATCCAATCTTTTGGCTTGTGTTTTTTATAGGAAAAGTGAGTTCGTTGATATTAAGGGATATTAATGATCAGTGATTGCTAGTTCCTGTTATTTATCATCTTTATATAAGAGGGAAACTGATTTTTAGAGGTGTTGTGTGTGTCCATGTTTCTTTTCCTGGGATTTAGTGTTGTGGAATTATTTAGTACCTGTGTTTTGGTGGATTTAGCTAACTTCCTTGGGTTTAGGTTTGTTAAGTCCATTTTAGCTATAACATCTGTTAGATCCTTTATTTCTTTGAAAAGTTTCTGTCTGGCAGACCTGTACAGTGGTGTGAGTTGGTTTGAAGTCTTTTACTCTTAGTGTGTAGGGCGAGATGTATAATTTAAACTTTAGCCATGTTTCTTTTACAAATGAAGTTGCCCTTATATTTGAGGCACAGATGTTCAGAATTGAGACTTCATCATGATTGAATTTTCCTGTGTTGAATATAAAATGATATTCTTCATCTCTTTTGACTAATATTAGTCTGAATACTCTTTTGTTAAATATTAGAAGTTCAAGAAATATCACTGATTACAATAGCCACAAATAATATAAACTCTTTTGGGGTAGTTCTAATCAAACAAATAAAATACCAAACCTGTATGATAGGTCTGATGGAGGAGTGTCTATGTGTTACTTTCATTATTAATAAAGAAACTGCCTTGGCCCTTTAAGAGAACAGAAAATTAGGTAGGCGGAGTAGACAGAACAGAATTCTGGGTAGAAGGCAGTGGGAGAGACGCTTCAGGGAGTCGCCATAGTGAGTCGCCATGCTTCTCCTCTCTGAGATGGACGCAGGTTAAGATCTCTCCTGGTAAGCCACCCCTCGTGGTGCTATATAAATTACTAAATATGGGTTAAAGCAAGATGTGAGAATTAACCAATAAGAAGCTACAGATAACAGGCCAGGGGCCAGGCAGTATTTAAAAGAATACAGTTTCCATGTAATTATTTCGGGTGTAAAGCTAGCTGGCGGCCGGGTGGCGGGACACAGCCCTGCCGCTCCTCTCTACACCACCACAAGTGATTAGCAACCAAAGAAGAAAAGATCACAGAGACTTTTACCCTAAATGGGGCATTGATATCACAAACATTTCAATGCTCAGATGTCTTCAGGGAGAAGAGGTCAAAAAAAAGTAAAAATAAGTAGAGACATTGAATAACAAACAAAAACAAAAAACAAAAAAAAAACAGTACTTTATGGACAATTAGGGCATTTTCACACATGTAATGTGATTATGACTACATGTACAAAAACCTGTGCAAGCCCCAGGCAGACAAAATCCTGGCATTAGGGACTGGAGGAGGTGATCATGAGATCCTACCACTAGCTGAGGAACTTTCAGAATTTGATAGTTAATAGGTTTAGGAGAGTTAGTCTATTTATTAAATTTTATTTTTTTATTGTTTTTAATTGGACTATACATTTTACCCACTCCTCTTTCTTCTTTGTTTTCTCCTTCCAGCTCTCCAACCCCCGTGCTCTCATTCACTCAGGAGATCTTTTGTTTTTCTCCTTCCTAGGCAGAACCTTGTATGTCTTTCTTAGTGTCTTCTTTTTGTCTAGGGTCTTTGGGGTTCTGGACTGTAGACTGGTTATTCTTTGCTTTATATTTAAAAGCCACTCATGAGGAAATACATATTATATTTGGCTTTCTGGTTTTGTCTTTACTCACTCAGTATGTTTTTTTCTAGTTTCATACAGTTGTCTGTAATTTTCAAGATGTCATTATTTTAAACTGATGAGTAAAAAAATACTACATTATGTAAATATACCTCATTTTCCTTATAAAGTTTTCAATTGAAGGGCATCTAGGTTATTTTCATGTACTGGTTGTTATGAATGATGCTGTTATGGACATAGCTGAACAAGTGTCCTTGTGGTATGATTGAGTATCCTTTGGGTATATAGCCAAGATTAGAATTGCTGGGTCTTGACGTAGATTGATTCCTAATTTTCTGAAAAATGCCTGATACTAATTTCGAAAGCAGATGTATAAATTTGCACTCCCAGAAGCAATGGGCAGTGTAACTCTTACTCCACACCCTCTCCATTATAAGTTGTCATCAGTGTTTTTGATCTTGTCTAGTCTGACAGGTATAAGAGTTGTTTTGATTTCCAGTTCTCTGATGGCTATGTATATTAAGCACTTCCAGGAGTCTTTTGACCATTTGAGATTTCTCTGTTGAGAGTTACTTGTTTAGGTCTGTACCATATTTTTCATTGGATTATTTGTTCTTTTGATGTCTAGTTTCTTGAGTTCTTTGTATATACTGGAGATTAGTCTTCTGTCAGATGTGAGGTTGGTAAAGAAATTTCCTATATTGCAGGCTTCCATTTGTCACATTGACCATGACAATTGCTTTACAGAAGCTTCTCAGTTTCAGGAGGCACCACTTATTAATTGTTGAACTCAGTGTCTATGCTACAGGAGTATATTTAGGAAGTGGTCTCCTGTGCCAATGCATTCAAGTGTACTTCCCACTTTATTTTCTATGAAATTAAGTGTGGTTGGTTTTATTTTGAGGACTTGAGTTTTATGTATGGCAATAGATATTGTTCTGTGTGCATTCTTCTACATGTAGATATCCAGGTATGCCAGCATCGTTTGTTGAAGATGCTTTCTCTTTCTCTATTGTATAATTTTAGATTCTTTGTCCAAAATCAGGTGTTCATAGGACTTTGGATTGAGATCTGGGTCTTCAATTCAGTTCTATTTATTATCTTATAGGTTTTTTATGACAATACAAAATAGTTTTCATTAATATGGCTCTATAGAAGAGCTTTTTTCAGGGGTGACTATGCCTCTTTATTGTAAAGGATTGTTTTCGCTAGCCTGTATTTTTTGTTTTTCAACATGAAGTTCAGTATTGTTGTTTCAAGCTCTGTAAAGAATTGTGCTTTAATTTTGATGAGTATTGTGTTCAATCTGTAAGTATTTTTGGCAGGATTGCCATTTTTACTATGTTAATTCTACCTATCCAAGATTATGAAAGATCATTCAATTTTTTGCTGTCTGCTTTGATTTCTTTTGTCAAAGATTTAAAGACCTATGTAGTGAGGGGCTGTTGGCTGTGTTCCCACCGCCCCGCTCCTGGCTGCTGGCTAGCTTAAAACCTGAAATAATTACACAGAAACTGTATTCTTTTAAACACTGCCTGACCCATTATCTGTAACCTCTTGTTGGTTAATTCTCACATCTTGCTTTAACCCATATTTAGTAATTTATATAGCACCACGAGGGGTGGCTTACCAGGAGAGATCTTAACCTGCGTCCATCTCAGAGAGGAGAAGCATGGCGACTCACTATGGCGACTCCCTGAAGTGTCTCTCCCACTGCCTTCTACCCAGCATTCTGTTCTGTCTACTCCGCCTACCTAATTTTCTGTTCTCTTAAAGGGCCAAGGCAGTTTCTTTATTAATTATGAAAGTAACACATAGACACTCCTCCATCATTTCCCCTTTTTCTGTTTAAACAAAAAAGGCTTTAACTTTAACATAGTAAAATTACATGTAACAAAACAGTTATCAAGCAAGAATTACAGTTACAATATTTAGTTCTATTTTATCTTTTATCATAACTAAAGAAAGCTATAACTATTTATTCTTCAACTCCATCAAAGACTCCAGAGGGATATAATATTACCTAAGTAAACAAGTCATATGCAACTTTCAAACTCTAGAAATGACAGAGACAGCTTGCTGCCTGGACAGTCACCCAAAGTTCCTCTGTACCGTTGGGGCATTCATCTTCGGCCTTCAGGCCCATACTGTCCAGCAGACATTTCCATGAAGCAGGAAATTCCAAAGACAGTTCAGTCATTTTCTGCTGTGTCCTGCAGCATGTCTCGCAGACTCTTTCACAAATCAGGAACCCCAAAAGATCATCTCACCCTTAGGCAAGTTCAGCAGTCCTCTCTCTGTGGGTTCTTTGTGTCCAGTTTATGCAACAGTCCAGGCAAGAGCAGTTTCTTGCCCAAATAGCTATCAAACTCCATAAGGAGCCTCTTCGAAGCCCATCCTCCTCTTGAAGTAGATTGGTGCTGCCAGGAGCAGACGTGTCTCATTGTCATAAAAAGTCCTAAGTTATTAAAACATTTAAAATGCCATATTCTGTAGCCTTTGAAAGATATGAAGAATGACTAACTGAAATATATCTATATTTATCTAGAAAATCTAACATGACTACAAGCTTGACTATTATCGATGATTATCCATTAACAATCTATAGTTCCTAATTATACATTGGTTTTTAATTGAACTACACAATCAAAATAGCCTAATCAAGATCAGAAATACAAATACATATAACAAAATTGACCTTAAAATCCATACCAATGCAAATTATTCATCTCTATATCATATCCCGCTTTAAATGTAAAAGAACATTTATAAACAATATTTGGGGAAATGGGCACAGTTTTTTCTCTCCAAACTGCTTCCTGCTGAATGGGGGCACTGTTATTTAGGTCTTTCATGGTATAACCTGTCTGCTAGGTTCATCTCAGTCGGCCATTGAGTGAAGTAATTTTTGAAGGTGTTCACAGCAACCGTTCAGGAGGGTGTGGTCTATCATACCATATTGGGATAGAAGCAATCCACAGAATCTCATCCTCTGTGAAAACAAAAGAAGACCCTCTTTTCTAAAGCATCATGTTCTTAGATCCAAATTCTGAAGTCATACCATTAAGATGTCCATGCTGGTCTAGCCTGGCAGCCCATATAATGAAATGTCTCTCTGTATTTAGCTCCTTTACAGTCAAAAATTTCAAAGAAAACACAATAAAATACATAATCCAGGCTCTCTGTGAATTTTCCATTTTTACGTGGCTTATTTTTATTCTATCACTTTACTTTATTCTGTCTCTTTAAAGACTTTACCCTTTTTTAAGGCATTAACTTTATTCTCTATATATTTATTTTTTCTCTCTCAAGCCTACGTACACTCATCCAACATTGTGACTCATTTAAAAGTCTTTTATGTCTGAATCTGTTCTATTGTAAGAGTTAGCTGAAAAGAAGCTAGAGCTAATGGGCCAGGAGTTATTTAAATAATATAGTTTCTTTGTGATTATTTTGGTTCTGCGTGGCTGGAACAAACAAGCAGCCTCCTCCCACATGCCACCAGCATGGATGAAGGTTTCTCTTTGTTTGAATAAATGGGGTCAACTTTCACATATTTCTAAGACTATATACTTCTATTACATCCTCAAGGATACATACAGTTAGAGCAGAATTTCAAGCATATGTTTTAAAGACTAGCTAGGTACTGCAGTGTCAGTGCTAAGTCTTTCTACCATCTCCTCCTATGAGGAAGCATCAATAGTCAGTAAGCCCAGAAGTGATGTATTGTAAGTGGACACCACTTAACTCAAGAAGATGATGGAGTTTTGCTCAGAGGACAGTACTGTAAAGCAAACATTTATATTTAATATCAATAAATAGCATTATTAAAGGATTATTATCCACAATCACATTTTTTCCAGATTAAAAACAAATACTGGTAGGAATTTGAAAAGAAATACTTCACATAATTCAAATCTCTCCCTATTTTGTGAAAAGTTGATGTAAAGAAACACCTATATGTTAACACAACATGTAGGAAGCTGAATTACTACTACTAAGGAATACAAGTGATTTGAAAGCATGAACACATTAAATCTGACAATATTTTTACTGATTACCATTGAGGATTATTACATTAATTAGGCAAAGATGTGTTTGGCTGCATTTATTAAACAGTGCAAAGGTGTGTTGTTTTACCTACCTAAGGGACTTGATTGATCTAACAAAAAGCTGAATGGCCAAGAGTTAAGCAGAAGAGGGCTAGATGGTGCGCAGGCAAGGAGAATCAGTAGGAGGAGAAACCTAGACTCCAAAGATGAGAGAAGAGAGGAAAGAGATAACAAGAGAGAAAGTGAGGTAGGTGACGGTCCAGTGAGAGAGCCTCCAGTCAATGAGACATGGAGTAGGACATAAAGAATGAAAGAAAAGTAATAAGCACTGAGGCAAAATGTTAATGGACAAGAAACAGGTGAATTTAAGTTATAAGAGCTAGTGGTACAAGCATAAGGTAACGCTGACCATACATAACTGATGTCTCTGTGTAAAGATTTAGGAGCTAGTTGGTGACCCAAAGGAAAGCTTTATACAAGTCACAACTAAAATATTTATTACAGTTATAGATAACTTAAATCATGAATTACTAATCACATTTCCATAGGTAAATTCCAAGAAAATGTTTAAAAGTTTAGACATTGCTATAAACACTTTATGCAACTAGAGTGCTACATATTTACAAATCTTTAGTGCTACTGTTATTGGGAAGATACAAATTACCTTTCTCCACAAAACATAACCAAAAGAAGAAAAAGAACAAGAAGGAATAGCCATAAATTTTCAAAATGCATTTCAAAACACTAGATTTTCAGCCAAATACCATACCTGGGGTCCCATTAAAAAATATGGACCTATAAGCTTGGGTAAGCATGAATTTTCAAGGATTACTTTTACTAAAGTTTGATACTGACTTTAAATCAAAGTAACAGGATTCTCTGAATCATTAAACCAAAACATCATGGGCACACATTACATTCTTAGGAAATGACATTGCCAAATCAAAAAAAAAAAAAAAATCACAGTAAAAGCAGATTTATGGTATCCTTCATTGAAACTGTAAGTAGGCCAACATTGCAATTGTAAAGCAAGCATCCTGAATGATTTACTGATTTAATTCAAAATGATTTTATTTAAACTGATTCAGTAAAATTTATGAGTAAAATTTTAATAATTAATTAAAATATTAATGTTAGTAGAATATATGGCAGATTAAGGAAGGGAGAACTTGAAGCTAAAGATTTAAAGGGAGTCGACTGTGGGATAGAGAATAAGAATTGGTAAAAGTATATGATAACCAAGCTAACAATGTATAAAAAAACCTCTATGGAAACCTATCCCTTACAATCTCATTACCTGATATACATGTTTTTAAAAAATATAATTGAATGGAGGTACTCTTCACAGGTATATGATGCTGACCTCAGAAAATATGAGTAATTAAATGAAAATCAGAGTTATTGGGCAGGGACATCACAAGCTAGTATGATGGTTTTTAGTCACCAACAACAGCTAGGAGAATACACCACTCATTTTGTATGTGGGACAGAGTAGAATCAGCCCTTAGTTGACTGAGAAACATTCTTACTGTAGGCTGGCTTTCATGGTATGATGCAATTTGCTATGGGACAAAAGGTTTCAGTGAATTTATCCAGAAGTCAATGCTAAAATACTTACTTGTCAGGCAAGTTGTACCTACTGGAACAATAGATGCGTAGTTGTTATTGGGGGGTGTAAGCCTACTACTCTTGAACTACATCTGAAGATATCTCCACAATATAGTATTTAATCCTTGTACTGTAAAACTGGTCAAAACATATGGTTTTGGAGGTCATAGACCTTGATGAGGAATGTACTATTAATATTTTGCTAAACATGCTGTCAAACTGTCTTCTAATTATTCATCTTTATACCCATATAACTGTTCTGCTTACAATTTTAGTTAGAGAAGTTCACATTTTTCAAGTGGACTGTTAAAACTAAAGTGTCTCCCAACTCTTCAACATGCTAAGACAGTAAGTGTTCAACCCTAAATGAAACATTTAAATTAAGCATTTATATCATCCTGCCATAAAATTCAGGGAAATTTCATGAAAAAGAAGTAAAACAAATATTACAACTAGTTGATGGCTATTGTAGTAATGAACTCAAAACAGATGTGCTTATCTGCATGTACTGTTTGGTTTTGTCAATTAGACACAAACATAGATATATCTGAGAAGAGGGAATTTTTTTTAATTAAAAAATTTCTGCCTCCTCCCCGCCTCCCATTTCCCTCCCCTTCCCCCTCTCCACTCCTCCCCCCTCTACAGTCCAAAGAGCACTCAGGGTTCCCTGCACTGTTGAGAGTCCAAGGTCCTCCCTCCTCCATCCAGGTCTATGAAGATGAACATCCAAACAAGCTAGGCTCCCACAAAGCCATTACATGCAGGAGAATCAAAACCCAGTGCCATTGTCCTTGGATTCTCACCAGCCTTCATTGTCTGCCATGTTCAGGGTGTCCAGTTTTATCCGGTGCTTTTTCAGAACCAGTCCAGCTGGCCTTGGTGAGCTCCCATTAGATCAGCCCCACCATCTCTGTGGGTGGGTGCACCACTCGCAGTGCTGACTTCCTTGCTCATGTTCTCCCTCCTTCTGCTCCTCATTTGGACCTTGGGAGCTCAGTCCATTGCTCCAATGTGCATCCATTGCCAGATGAAGGTTCTATGGTGATATGCAAGACATTCATCAGTATGGCTATTAGATGGGCCATTTCAGCTTCCCTCTCCTCAGCTGTTCAAGGAGCTAGCTGGGGACATCTCCCTGGACACCTGGGAATCCGAGAAGAGGGAAATTTTTTTCCTCATTTTTTTTATTAAAGATTTCCATCTCCTCCCCTCCTCCTCCCACTTCCCTCCCCTCCCTTCCACACATACCCCCACTCCCTCCCTCTCCAGGCCAAAGAGCCATCAGGGTTCCCTTCACTATGTTAAGTCCAAGGTCCTCCCAACTCCCCCTAAGTCCAGGAAGGTGAGCAACCAAACTGACAAGGCTCACAGTGAGCCCATCCATGCTGTAGAGTCCAAGCCCATCGCCGTTGTCCTTGGTTTCTCAGTCCTCCTCCACCGTCAGCCACATTAAGAGAGTCCGGTTTGGTTTCTTGTTCCATCAGTCCCATTCCAACTGGACTTGGTGGTCTCCCATTCGTTCTGTCCCACCGTCTCAATGGGTGAACGCACCCCTCACGGTCCTGACTTCCTTGCTCATGATCTCCCTCCTTTTGCTCCTCATCAGGACCTTGGGAGCTCAGTCCGGTGCTCCAATGTGGGGCTCTGTCATTTTCTCCATCCAACGCCAGGTGAAGGTTTTATGGTGATATGCAAGATATTCATGAGTATGGCAATAGGATCTGGACATTTCTGGCTCCCTCTCCTCAGCTGCCCAAGGAACTAGCTGGGGGCATCTTCCTGGACGCCTGGAAACCCCTCTAGAGTCAAGTCTCTTGCCAACCCTAGAATGGCTCCCTTAATTAAGATATTTAATCCCTTGTTCCCATATCCACCCTTCCTATATCCCAACCATCCTATTCCCCCAAGCTCTCTCCATCCTCCACTTCACACTTTTCTCTCCCCATTCTCCCATCCCCCCTTCCCACCCCACCCCCAAGTTCCCATTTTTTGTCTGGTAATCTTGTCTACTTCCAATATCCAGGGGGATAACTATATGTTTTTCTTTGGATTCACCTTCTTATTTATGTTCTCTAGGATCATTAATTATAGGCTCAATGTCCTTTATTTATGGATAGAAACCAATTATGAGTGACTACATCCCATGTTCATCTTTTTTGGGTCTGGGTTACCTCACTCAGGATGATGTGTTCTATTTCCATCCATTTGCATGCAAAATTCAAGATGTCATTGTTTTTCACCGCCTAATAGTACTCTAATATGTATATATTCCACACTTTCTTCATCCATTCTTCCACTGAAGGGCATCTAGGTTGTTTCCAGGTTCAGGCTAGTACAAATAATGCTGCTATAACCATAGTTGAACAAATGCTTTTGTAATATGATTGGGCATCTCTTGGGTAAATTCCCAAAAGTGGGATTGCTGGGTCCTGGGTTTGGTTGATCCCGAATTTCCTGAGAAACTGCCACAGTGCTTTCCAAAGCGTTTGCACAAGTTTGCATTCCCACCAGCAATGGATGAGTGTACCCCTAACTCCACAACCTCTCCAGCAAAGGCTATCATTGGTGTTTTTGATTTTAGCCATTCTGACAGGTGTGAGATGGTATCTCAAAATTGTTTTGATTTACATTTCCCTGATTGCTAAGGAGGTTGAGCATGCCCTTAAGTGTCTTTTGGCCATTTGAACTTCTTCTGTTGAGAATTCTCTGTTCAGTTCAGTGCCCCATTTTTTAAAATTGGGTTAATTAGCATTTTAAAATCTAGTCTCTTGAGTTCCTTATATATTTTCGAGATCAGACCTTTGTCTGTTGCGGGGTTGGTGAAGATCTTTTCCCAGTCTGTAGGCTGCCTTTTTGTCTTAGTGACAGTGTGCTTTGCTTTATAGAAGCTGCTCAGCTTCAGGAGGTCCCATTTATTCAATGTTGCCCTTAATGTCTGTGCTGCTGGGGCTATACGTAGGAAGCGGTCTCCTGTGCCCAAATGTTGTAGAGTACTTCCTACTTTCTCCTCTAACAGGTTCAGTGTGTTCAGATTGATATTGAGGTCTTTAATCAATTTGGGATTGAGTTTTGTGCATGGTGATAGATATGGATCTACTTTCATTCTTCTACAGGTTGACATCCAGTTATGCCAGCACCATTATCCCTCTGGCATGGAGCTGAAAACCATTTGGTGGGCTCACTGTAAGGCGAGGGGAACCCAGAGCTTGCAGGCAATCACAAGCAGCAAAGTCACTGGCCTGAGATTGGCCAGGCATTTAGGGAACCTAACTGGGAATGCAAACCAAAGAAACCTGAACTTCCAATGTGGTAAGCAGGACCAAGCCATGTGGTGACTTGATAATTTTCCTTCCACCCACCCATGTGGCTTGGTTATGCCTACTATTCTGGGACCACAGGTTTCTCCAGATTACATTCCCAGTTCGAATCCGGGAATGCCTAGCCTGAGCTCTGGCCTGTAACCTCTCAATTTATGACTGTCTGCAAGTAGAATTCTATGTGGTGTGTTCATTGTCAGTTGGCTTAATTTTAACAGTAAAAATATATAAAATTATCTGTATCGCAATTTATGGCAAATGTTTAGATTCTTGAGTAATTCATTCAATGTTTTTATTTTTTGTTATAAAATTAAAGCATCCAAGACAAAGCTTAGTGGTAAAATTTATAATCATTGTTCTTGGATAGAGTAGTTAGTATCATGAATTCAGTGTTATCCTCAGCCACATAGCAATTTTGAGATCAACTTGGCATATATTGAAACTTTCCTCAAATAATAAAATGTATAAGTAAAGAAAATACATAAACTAATCTGCAATTTGGAGATCATGCCAATAGCCCAATTGCCTGTAGATTTAATGATCATAGCACATTGGATAATATAGTTGAGTAACACAAATATGAGGTTGAGGAGATGGATAAGTGGTTAAGAACCATTGTGACTTTTACAGAGTGATGTGGGATTCACCTCTGTATGTTGTGAATAGGTTTTATTAACATTGGTTAATAAAGAACCTGCTTTGGCCCTATGGCAGTGGCAGAATAAAGTCAGGTGAGAAATCTGAACAGAGATGCAGAGTGAAAGTTGATAGAGGCTACCTTGTAGCCTCTTAAGGAGGAAGACTTTCTCCATACTCTTACCAGTAAGCCACAGACTCCTTACCATTAGTCCACAGATTAATAGGAATGGGTTAATTTAAGACTGTAAGAGTTAGATAAAGATATGCCTAAGCTTTTGGAAAAACAGTGTTGTAACTAACATAGTGTGTGTGTTATTATTTCAAGTCTGGGCAGCCAGGAAAAAACAAGCAGTCTCTGCCTACAACAGAGGACCTGAGTTTGGTTCCCAGCACATACATCATGGCCATAACCATCCACAAATCCAATTCCAGGAAATATGGTGGTTTTTTATAACCTCTATGAGCACTATTCATGTACTTAGTATACATACATACATTCATATAAAGCATTCAGGTACATTAAATTTAAATTAAATAAACCTAAAAATAAGACTAAAACATGGCATTTGAGATACACATGTGTACTGTGAACTTAAATTATTATAGTTTCGGTACCTCTTATAAGTAACATGAGTTTCTATCATATTTTTGTTTTACAAACTTAGCTAAAATGACTTCTATTAAGGTGCATTATACTGGGGAAAATTACTATCAAAAATACTGACAGATAGATTTAAAAACTTAAAACTTCAGTAGCCTCTCAACTTTCTCAATACAATATTATCTCCTGAATAGATAAGTCATTTCCTTCTAATTTTTAAAGGTGCATCTTTTAGTCTCTCTTATGTTTGGTGTTTAAATTTCTAAGAAGGCCTGAGTCACTTTAAAGTTCATCATTTTAAGAAAACTGTCTTTATGTTAATATTGTCAGTAGATTTTTAGATGAATTATTTCTTAAGAGTATGATATTTTAAAATGACAGAAAATTTCAATTACTCTAAATTATCAAGTTTTCTTGAACCCAATGAGCTTATGCATAGATGTTTGCAAGAAAATTATGGACTTTATTTTTGGATTTTTTTTTTGTTTTTTGTGTTATACCTACATAAATGTATAGTCATTTTGTACTACATTCTCCCCTGCACTACTTCAGGCACATGTATTTTTAATTCCTAGCAGAATTTCTGACAAATACGTATGCATAATTAATAAAAATATCATTCTCATAATACTGACATAGCAAGAAAATTATGAGAGACCCTTTTGGATTCATATTACAATGATAAATTTATCCTGTCTTGGAAAACAATTTACCAAAAGAAAAAGATTCATTGTTTTACTTAACCCCATCCTTTTCAGGCCTACTAGTGCTATAATAATTAAAGGATGACTATAAAATGAGAATACCGATGATTGAATCTTAACAAGTAAGCCATTATTGTCACACAGTTTATCTAATATTTTAGATAATTGATTTCTTATCTGTGTACATCTATAAATCATAGATAAATCATATCAGCTGTATCCCCTATCCCCTACTGTGTATCCATGTATGAGTATTAGTGTGTTTTTCTGTGGTGTATGTGTGTGTGTATGAAAGAGAAAGAGAGAGAGAGAGAGAGAGAGAGAGAGAGAGAGAGAGAGACTATTTGGTATTAACCATTATAGAAAATAGATATGGTTTGGTGAAGTTTTCAAAATAGGTCACCAGAAGCAAATTAAAGAAATAAGTCTATCAAAGTTTAGCTTGTTGAACCAAATATTTTAACTAAATTTGTTTACAGAAATATGGATGAAGTGACTCTTTATTGTATTATAGGCAACTTCTAGATTGCTGTGTTATTAAAGAAAACTTTTCTTCTATCCAGCAAAGGTCAATGTTCTCTAAATCATCAAGAAAGTAGAAAGAGTCTTGAGTCTTTTTTCCATTTCCATGATAGAAGATAAACAGAAACAATATTGTGTAGGTCTTGTATAGACAAGCACAGCTACTGCATGTTTAAGAAGACAAGACCATGTCATAGAGAGAGTTCCATATTCCAAAACAGATATTTCTACCATGTACAGTATATACTCATAATTAAATATATATTAGTTGTCTATTTTCTGAAATGCATGAGATCAGATATGCTCTTTTTTGCATAATGAAATATTTAAGGATACATATTGTGATGTTTCAGATGTGGAACTTCATTTGTCATTCCTGTTTTTCTCATGTAAATATCATAAAGGTAAGTTTATTAAAGAACTTTAGAGAATTTTTACAACCACAGTAGGTCATATGTGGTATTTAAACACATTTTTCACAACAGTCCCTATATTTATAGATGATTTAGGATTTTGATTTTGTATTTTCAGATTAGATACCAAATGTACATTGCATATACAGATTTCTCTTTTTAGCAAGTAATTATTCATACACTTTCCTTTGGCTCATTAAATAATGAAATTAATCTTGGCTTTATGGTGAATTGTAAAAGCAGTAAAGTGATTATCACATAAGTTTTATTAATTTACTAGTATTAGATTCAGAACAACAAAACAAAAACTCTCAAATGTTACAGAAAGGGTCATGAACCTATCGACAATTTAATTCATTATGGACTGATAATGTGGCTCAGTCCATGGTTCAAAAGACAATGTGTAAAACAATAGAGAAAGATGCCTCAACCTCTACAAATATGTACAAGTGCACATTTATTGTATGCACACGATATACACAAATACAAACATACATGCAAATACCACATTCATTATATACATGTAATAACACGAAATTAAAGAGAACAAGCAAAACATAAATAAATGTATTAGTGCTTTGGTTAGTACAGAGCCGTCACCTGTAAATCTTAAATCTTTCCATCAGTTTATACCAAAGAACACAGACATCTCTAGTAATTTCTCAGTGACCATTTTTTTTAACAGGAGCTCCAACCCATCCACCAAATTAAACCCTAGTAGCTTTATTTAATTGTATGAGTCTCAATATTAAACCAAAGAACACTGTTCAATGGGCTCATTTCTATAAACAGACATGCTTTTATGTTTTTTTCCAACATTAACCTATACCCATAAAATCCATTGCTATAAGTTTTCTCCAGGCTTCTGTTTGAATGAATTAGCAAATTAATTAAGTTCTTCAGTGGTGTAGCAGATCTTCTCCTGAATCATACTTTCTATTCACTTTTCTTAGTATTGACTCTTGTTATAGGTGGTGTCTGAGGGACATCAACGATACAGAGGAGACAGAATGGCTTCACTTATGCAAAAGCAGAGTGGGCAACACTGCTCAGGGTGAGGATGGGCTGAGATGCATCTTTTGCCAAGGTTAAGAAGATTAATTTCTCCAGTATGTGGGCCCTTTAAAATCTGAGATATCCGTGCTTTCCACCTCCTTAGGGTCCTTTAACAAATCATCCATCCAATGGCACAGAAGCCCATTCTTTTTCAAATCTGTATCCTTTTGATTACTTCCAACTATATATAAGGTTGCCAGCTAACCATATGAGACTTGGAAGTGTTTGTCTGCAACTTGAGATCTTTGGCTGCATGAGTAAAGATTTTCTTTCAGTGTACACTTAAATTTGTTAGGTTGTTTAGGTATATATTAAGTCAGTCAATTTTATTACTAAGTTAATTTTTTTCTTTTGAAATTTTGTTCAAAGATGCTAATATGCACACTGCATTTTTAGTGTTCTCTACTATTTGAGGAGTCTTATTGACCATGAATTATATCAAACTGAAGAATCAGTTGCAGATCCCACTCATCCATTAGAGAAACACATGCTTACAACTCTTTCTCTAGACCCAACTCCTGGTATCACACATAACCATATATATATATATATATATATGTGTGTGTGTGTGTATGTGTGTGTGTGTGTAATATATATATATATATATATATATATAAATTGACCTTTAAAAATAATAACATTGAAAACTTTCTCTCAGTGAAAAAGAAGTGGCAGCCTCTATTTCACCACTAGTTATAACTGTAGACATGATAATAGATTATTCCTGAGGCTCATTAGCATCATTGTCTAGGTTGCAAGAGAGATAATCACATGAACAAAAGGCAAGAAAAATGTTCCTTCTGAAATACACCCCACCCCTATTAAACTTGGCTAATACTGTAAGATACCATCTACAATTGGAGTAGGATTTTACACATCAATCAAAGGAATCAGGATAATTCTCTAAGTGAGATTCACTACTCAGGTGATTATAATATATAGTAAGTTGACAGTAAAACTAACCATAGTGCCTAATGGTCTAATAACATCTGGAAACACCATCACAAACTCATTTTCAGATGTGTTTTATTACCTAGCTAGATATTTCTTTTTTTGTTTTATTTTTTCAACAGAAAACAAGCTATCTTTTTTTTTCATTTTGCATACCAATACCTGTTGAAGGAGGTTTCTGTCCTACTTAGTCCTGCAGATGTTCAGTAACAAATAAAACACACAGAGGCCTAATTAAGTATGAACTGATTGACCTATTAGCTCCAGCTTGTTATCAACTCTTACATATTAAATTAGACCACAATTCTTGTCTGTGGTAGCAACATGGTTTGGTAACTTTTATCAGTGAGGTATTCTCATCTTGCTTCCACTGTATCTGGGTGATGACTGCAAACCGAACCTTTCTTTTTCCCAGAATTCTCCTATTCTGGTTGCCCCTCCTATACTTCATGCTTTGTCATCCTACCTATTCTTCCTGCCTGATACCAGTCAATCAGCATTTTATTAAACCAGTATAACTGACAAACTTTTATAAGGTACAAGACCACTGTCTCACAGCATTTCCCACAACCTTTTCTTTCAAAAACAAGATCTCTTAATCTAATCTAATTTGATTAGCTTTCTTCCTGATAATTATCCATAACAACTTCTAATCAGCACTCTAAACAAAGAAAAACATCCATAATCCCTTTTTGCAATGCAGACATAGTTTTTCAGTCTATGTCCTGCTGAATGGGGCTCATGATAATCTTACAGGGACCTAAAAGTCCTGACTGGAATATTCTGAGAGGCCTGATCATCTTAGCTAGCATTGTGAATCTGTTCTGGATGTAGAACTCAAAGGAAACTCCAACAGAGGTCCTCTGAAATGTTGGATCATCTGGGAAATTCACTCCTGTCAGAGATTCTTCAGGGGGGTCTTCCTTGATCAAACTTTAGTTCTATTAACCCAAAATGTATCCAGAGCCTCTCATTACCTGTATAAACAAAAACAAATCCTCTTCTTCAGAATAACATATTTTTTGCCTTACATTTTGAAGTTAAAGCATTTTTAAAATATATATGTTGGATTAATTTAGCAGTATTTGTAATCAAGTGCCTTTTAGTAGCTGTTGTTCTTGCCTCAGCCAATAAACCATTCTTAGACAAAAAACACAATAAGATACAGTCCAGCTGGCCTTGGTGAGCTCCGATTAGATCAGCCCCACCATCTCTGTGGGTGGGTGAACCCCTTGCGGTCCTGACTTCCTTGCTCATGATCTCCCTCCTTTTGCTCCTCATTTTGACCTTGGGAGCTCAGTCCTGTACTCCAATGTGGGGCTCTGTCTCCATTTCCATCCATCGCCAGATGAAGATTCTATGGCTATATGCAAGATAGGCAGCAGATTTTTTATACAGATAATACTGCTTGGCAACTTTCTACTGCAATTGAGAGACACTGACCTTTCTTAAACATCTCAGGCCTAGCCAGGACTGATTATTTTTTATTTAGCAAGAATATTTAAAAGACCAGGACAGGCTCTAAAAAAGCTGCAGAGAAACCCTGTCTCGAAAAACCAAAAAAAAAAAAAAAAAAAAAAGAATATTTAAAAGAAAAAGGGGATATTTCCATGAAATGACAGTTAATACTGATGCCTCTTGTTTTTCCCTAGGGATACCAAACTTTTTTTTTAACTTGACATGTATAGACATGTAATAGTAGGAGGACACTTGTTCATTTCCCATCTGTCCAGACTTGTGAAATAACCACAAGGAAATTGTATTAATTAAATCACTGCTTGGCCTATTAGCTCTAATTACTTATTGGCTAGTATTTACAACTTAATTTAACACATTTCCATCATTTTATATTTTACCATGGGGATTGTGGCCTACTGGAAAGATTCCAGCCTATCTGTGTCCAGCAGTGACTCCACGGCTTCTTTTGACCTTTGCCTCCTTTCTTCCAGCATTCAGTTTAGTTTCCCCTGCCTAGATCTATTCTACCATATCACAGGCCTAAGACAGTTTATTTTCCAATGGTATTTACAGCATACATAGGGTAATCTCACATTGTAGACACTTAAACATTTTAGCATAGCACCAAACTCAAAAGTTGTTTGGACCCTTTTCCTTGATTTTCACACTGGTTCTTGCCATTTTCAGTCTTTTAATTTTTTTAACATCTCAAGTTCTTTATACCTTTAGAGGCTATGACTCCTAAAAGGCACACTTGGGTTAACAATTCTTCCTACTTCTCATTCTCTCTGTATTATAGCTAGAATAGGACTTTTATATAGAATAATTTTATATTTGACAACCAAATTGTCATATTAGCCACATAATACTATTTTACTTGAGACATTCTATAGAATTACTATTTTCAATATTTTCATTGATATTCATAAAACATATAATTTCTCTGGATGACATATGGTTTATAGATTTTCCTAGGGACTTATTATCTTATACAACATTGTTTCTGAGACAAAATTCATTCTATATTGCAAACAAATAAATGAAAATTTGGAATTTAGTTTGTTGATAAGCTGGGGTCTCTGTTTATTCAATATAGAAAATATTGGTGTATTCTTTCTTTCTCAGATCAATGGTATTCTTATTTCCATTATTGTTTTATCAATATCTCAGCAATACAAGAGACATATTTTACAAAGTGATTTAACTATAAAAAGGGCATAAACTGTCTGCCTCCTATTCATTTTTCTGCATGATAAATATAAAGACATATTCATCAATTCTCCAATAAAATGATTATTCATTTATATAAGGTCCCAGTGTTGGTATTTTGCAATCACCAGGAACTTTATTTTAAACAGAAATGTTAACTTATCTTTTATCTTGATGTTTGGGGAATCAGTGAGTCAAAGTATTCCTGAGGGCCATCAAATTCAAGTCATATTTCTGAGTGATTAATTAAGCCTCAGAGCACCTTAAGACATAGCATCTAAATTATACCCTAGGAACTTAAAGTGAAAGTGAGAAAAAATGAAGTAACCTTTTAGACCATAATGAAATGATTATCACAGTTTTCTAAACATTCTTAAATAAATCCTACTTTAAATGCTATACTGGCATGTACAAAA
This sequence comes from Arvicola amphibius, assembly GCF_903992535.2. NCBI lineage: Eukaryota > Metazoa > Chordata > Mammalia > Rodentia > Cricetidae > Arvicola > Arvicola amphibius. The sequence goes on along the minus strand of NC_052065.1, from coordinate 76,137,314 downwards.
TTTTAAGAAGTCATCCTGGTCACAAAATGATTACAGATACAATAAAGAAAAATTCAGAGGAGAAAAACCTCTAAATGGCTCAGTTTCTTTTTAATGTACATAGGTTTGGGAGAGAGAAGAGAAAACGAGTATAGAAATTTATTAAAAGAAATAAATGGTTTCTAAAAACTCAAAGTCTTTAAACATATGGAATAAACTTGTAGATAGAGTAAAAAAATAAGCCACACAAAGATGGAATATACACAAAGAGTCTGGATTATGTATATTGTCATGTTTTCTTTAATTTTTTTCTTTTACTATGAAAGAGTTAAGTACAGAGAGAGATTTTGTTGTATGGACTGCTAAGCTAAACCAACATATATTATAAAAGTATCTTCACTTCAAAATTTTGGTCAAAGAATGTGTTGCATTAAGAAAGGGTTCTTCTTCTATTTCCACAGAGGATGAGAACTTATAGATTCCTTCCAGACTAATGTGGTTTGATGGACTAAGACCCACTGAAAGGTGTCTGTAAACACAAAGAAAATACTTTGCCCAAGAAAAAGTGGAAAGCACTTTTGAGAGAAGACGGACAAAATTCCATAAATAATTGTTTATACGTGTTTGTTTACATTTAATGGGGGTTGTGCTATAGAGATGAATACTTTGCATTAGTATGGTTCTTGTTCCATTGATAGATACAAATTTCGGTCAAATTTGTTATATGTATATATCTGTTCTTGACTGAGGTATTTTGATTGCACATATCATTTGAAAATGTAATGTATAATTAAGAAATACACATTAATTGATAGCCATCTATAATAGTCAAATTGCAGTAATGTTTAGTTAGGCTTTCTAGAAATATAGATATATGGGTAATCTTCAAAACTTTAAAAGAGCTATGGAATATGGCATTTAAAATGCTTTAAGAATTTAGAATTTTCCATGACAAGAGACACATCCTCTACTGGCAGCAATCTACTTCAAGAGGATGATGAGCATTGAAGAGGCTCTTAATGGAACTTGCTAGCCCTTTGGGCAAGAAACTGCACTTGCTTGTACTGTTTGTTATTATGCTGTATAAACTGGACATGCAAGATCCACAGAAAAATGACGGCTAACTTGCTTAAAGATGAGATATTTCTTCAGGATTCCTGCTTTATGAAAGAGTCTGCCAGACATTCTGAAAGACACAGGAGAAAGTGACTAAAGAACTGCTAATATAGGCAGAACTGTCTGAAATTTCCTGCTTCATGGGAAAGTCTGCCAGACACTATGGGCCTGTAGGATGAATAGGGATGCTCCAACAATACATAAGAACTTTGGGTGACTGTCCAGACAGCAAGATGTCTGTCAACTCTAGACTTCTGAAAGTTGCTTACAATGTACTTCCTGTTAACTTAGGTAAAATTATATTCTTCTGGAGTCCTTGATGGAGTTTAGAGAGATGGTTTTAGCTTTCCTTAGTTATTATAAAAGATAGATATAAATATTGTAACTTTAATTCTTGCTTGATACATGTTTTATTATATGTAATTTTACTATGTTAAAGTTAAAACCTTCCTTTGTATTTAGACAGAAATGAGATGATGTGGGAAGTCATTCTCCTTATGTGTTGCTTTTTTTGGTTAATGAATAAAGAAGCTGCTATGGCCTGTGACAGGACAGAATAGAGATAGGTGAGTAAACTAGACCAAATGCTGAGAGAAGGTAGGCAGAGTCAATGAGATGTCATGTAGCTACTGGAGAAGACAGACACACCAGAACCTTGCTGGTAAACCACGAGCCTCATGGCAAAATATAAAAAAAAAATGGAAATTGATTAAGATATAAGAGGTAGCTAGAAAGACCCTTACTCTATCAGCCAAGCAATATTGCAAATAATGTAGTTTCTGTGTGATTATTTTGGGGCTAAGTGGCCTGGAAAAAAAAATCAGCAGCCTCTGGCAACATTGGCATCCTGTGCCAAATGCTCAAAAGTATTGTATCAAACATATATAGCAAAAGACTGGAATGTTAGTTCCTGTGAAATTAATTTTATGAGACTATATGTCATTAAAGATGAAAACAGTGCTGGGTGGTGTTGGTGCATGCCTATAATCCCAGGATTTTGGAGGCAGAGACAGGTGGATCTCTGTGAGTTATAAGCCAGTGTGGTCTACAAGAGATATTTCCATAACAGGCACCAAAACTACAGAGAAACCTTGTCTAGAATAAACAAAAAACAAACAATAAAGATAAAAACGTTGAGAAACGTGATCCTTCCTTTGATACCTTTGTCAGGAGCCTATCCCCTTTTATCTTTAAGGAACTGTGCACTGGGAAATGGAATAAATTAATGATAGAAAGGTAGCATATGCAGAATGTGCAGATGCAAAACTCTGAATATCTGGATGAATTTCACCAGCAGTTGAGGGGTAACCATATGTTATTCTTGTTAAAATTATATCATCTGTGGATTTATTGCCTCTAGGAAAACAACCTTTTCAGTGGGGATATTTACCACATAGTATGGAAATTCTCTTATGGGAGGTCATTTTGTCTATGTGTTGCTTTTATTGGTTAATGAATAAAAAACTGCCTGAGCCCATGGCAGGGAAGAACAGAACTAGGCAGGGAAAAATAAATGAAATACTGGGAGAAAGGAGGCATAGTCAGAGGAAAGCCATGAAACTACTGGAGACAGAAACTGGAACTTTAGCTGGTAAGCCACAACTATGTGGAAATACACAGATTAATAAAAATTGGTTAAATTCCTAAGTAAGAGTTAGCCAATAATAAGCTAGAGTTAATGGACCAAGAAATTATTTAATTAATACAGTTTCTGTGTGATTATTTCAGGGCGGAGCAGCTGGGAACAGACAAATGGCCTCCTTACAACAAACTGACACCCATGTGACCAACTAAAATGTACTTAAAACCTGAGAAGAGATGCCCAATCATACAACAAAAGCATATGCTCATCTATGTTCATAGCAGCATTATTTGTAATAGCCAGATCCTGGAAACAACCTAGATGCCCTTCAGTGGAAGAATGGATGAAGAAACTGTGGAATATATACATGCTAGAATACTACTCAGCGGTAAAAAACAATGACATCTTGAATTTTGCAGGCAAATGGATGGAAATAGAAAACACTATTCTGAGTGAGGTAACCCAGACCCAAAAAGATGAACATGGGATGTACTCACTCATAATCGGTTTCTAGCCATAATTAAAGGACATTGAGCCTATAAATTTGGGATCCTTGAGAAGATAATAAGAAGGTGAACTCCCAAAAAAAGATATAGTAATCCTCCTGGATATTGGAAGTAGACATGATCGCCAGGCAAAATTGGGAACTTGAGGGTTGGGCGAGACTGGGCCAAGGGAAGATGGGGAGAGAAAAATGTGAAGGGGAGAATGGGGGTAGCTCAGAGGAATGGGATGCTTGGGATATAGGAAGGGTGGATATGGGAGCAGGGAAGCATATATCTTAATTTAAGGAGCTACCTGAGGGTTGTCAAGAGACTTGACCCTAGAGGGGTTCCCAGGTTTCCAGGGAGATGCCCCCAGTTAGTTCCTTGGGCAGCTGAGGAGAGGGAGCCTGAAAAGGCCAGTTCCTATAGCCATACTGATGAATTTCTTGCATATCACCATAGAACCTCCACCTGACGATAGATGAAGAAAATGACAGAGCCCCACATTGGAGCACCGGACTGAGCTCCCAAGGTCCTGATGAGGAGCAGAAGGAGGGAGAACATGAGAAAGAAAGTCAGGACCGTGAGGGAACCTCCAGCTGGCGACAGATGGGGAAGGTGACTGAGCCCCACATTGGAGCACTGGACTAAGCTCCCAAGGTCCTGATGAGGAGCAGAAGGAGAGAGAACATGAGGGAGAAAGTCAGGAACGTGAGGGGTGCGTTCACTCATGGAGACGGTGGGACAGAACTAAAGGGAGATCACCAACTCCAGTTGGAATGGGACTGATGGATCATGCGACCAAACCCGTCTCTCTGAATGTGGCCAACAGCGGGGGCTGACTGAGAAGCAAAGGACATTGGCGCTGGGCTCTGATTCTTCTGCATGGACGGGCTCTGTGGGAGCCTTCTCAGCTTGGTGGATCACCTTCCTGGACCTGGGGGGAGTTGGGAGGACCTTGGACTTAGCATAGAGTGGGGAACCCTGATGGCTCCTTGGCCTTGAGAGGGAGGGAGGGGAGGTATGGGTGGAGGGAAGGGGAGGGAAGGGGGAGAAGGAGGGGCGGGAAGGGGGAGGAGGAGCAGAGGGAGGGGGAGGAGGAGGGAAGGAGATGGAAATTTTTAAATATAAAAAAAAAATAAACCATGAGAATGAAAAAAAAAACCTGAGAAAGCTTGAAAAGGAATTATAGACACAAAAGAACTGAGTTTAGCACAGTTTCTTGGTAGCCACAATTTTTTTCTTGATGGGCTTGTGGTGAGCAAGGTGCCACATGGTGCAATAAAAACTGTGTGGCTTTTTTTTAAAGGCATCTTACTGGTTCATCAACATAAATTTCTCTGGCTCTTTTAAGAGGTCTGGCTATGGAACATTTAAATGGGGTTTGTGACCAGAGTTCTACAACTTGCTTAATGGCAACATAGACTGGCTGTATTCCTAAAAATGGGGCTGTGAGAATGGCTCTCAGAGGCAACAAACAGTTCTGGCATGTCAGTCATATTTTCCAAAGACCCCCGAAAGGTTGCCTTGAACATCTCTCAATAATTACTTTGCTAAATAAACAGCAGGAACCAATTTTGAGAAAACTATGTACATGTTTCCAAATAGTGTTTACAAATCATTCTTTACATTTAAAGGGACTATGCTATAAAGACTTGCATTGGTATAGATCTTGCTTTATTGATATAAATTTAAGGTAAATTTTGTTGTATTATATTTCTGCTCTTGATTAAGGTATTATGGTTGTACAGCTCATTTTAAAATGCAATGCAGAATTAAGAAATATAGGTTAATAGATATTTCTCTATAATAGTCAAGCTTGTAGTCATGCTAATTAGATTTTCTAGATGTACAGAGGTATATTTCAGATGGATAGGAATTTTCCAAACTTTTCAAAGACTACAGAATATGGCATTTAAAGTGTTTTAAATATTTAAGACTTTTTATGACAGTGAGACACATCTGCTCCTGGTAACACTGATTCCTTCAAGAGGAAGATGGGCATTGAAGAGGCTCCTTATGGATTTGGTTAACCATCTCACCAAGAAACTGCTCTTGCCTGGACTGCTTGATGAACTAGACATGAAGGACCCCCAGAGAAATGACTGCTGAATTTGGCTAAAGGTGAGATGGTCCTTTGGGGTTCCTGATTCATGAAACAGTCTACGAAACATTCTGCAGGACACAGAAGAAGTGACTGACAAACTGCCAATACAGATGAAACTGTATTTGAAATTTCCTGTTTCATGAAAAAGTCTGCTGGATACGATGACCTGTGGGATGAAGATTGGATGCCCCAATGATACAGAAGAACTTTATATTACTGTACAGGCAGCAAGATGTCTTTGTCAATTTTAGAGATTTGGAAGTTTCTTACAATGTACTTCATGTTTACTTATGTAATATGATATCCTTCTGAAACATTTGATAGAGTTGAAGAATTTATAGTTATAATTACAGCTTGACTTAGTTATGATAAAATTAAAGTAGATATAAATACTGTAACTATAATTCTTGCTTGATACATGTTTGTTATATGTAATTTTACTATATTAAAGTTAAAACCTTCCTTTTTATTTAAACAGAAAAAGGGAAATGGTGTGGGATATCCTTCTGTCTGTGTTTTGCTTTTATTGGTTAATGAATTAAGAACTGCTTTGAGCCTATAAGAGGGAAGAACAGAACTAGGTGGGGAAAACTAAATGGAATGCAGGGAGAAAGGAGGTGAATTCAAGGAGGATCCATGAACCTACTAGAGACAGATGCTGGAAACTTTAGCTGGTAAGCCACAGCCATGTGGCAATATACAGATTAATAGAAATTGGTTAAATTCATATGTAAGAGTTAGCTATTAAGAAGCTAGGACTAATGGGCCAAGCAGTTATATAATTAATACAGTTTCTGTGTGATTATTTTGGGGCTGAGCAGATGAGAATAAACAAGGAGCCTTCTTACAACAACATTTTGAAGATATATATATATATATATATACACACACACATATATATGTGTGTGTGTGTGTGTTTTCATATATATATATATATATATATATATATATATATATATATATATGAAAAGAAGATACACTTTTATTTAAAAATAACAATAAAATGAGATTGGTGTGGGACATTAGTTTGTATTTTGTCTATCATATTTTAAATAAACCCTGATTGGCCAGAAGCCAGGCAGGAAGTATAGGTGGGACAACCAGACAGAAAGTAGCTGCAGGTCAATGAAGAAAAGGAGAATTCTGAGAAGAAGGAAGCCTATTCCTCTGCAGTCCTGACCAGCCACAGAAGAAGAAGCAAGATGTGACTGTGACTGTCTCGCTGAAAAAGGTACCAAGCCATGTGGCTAACATATACTAGAATCATGGGCTAATATAAGTTTTAAGAGTTAACAAGAAGCCTGAGCTAATGCGCCAATCAGTTTATACTTAATGTAGACCTCTGTGTGATTTCTTTGGGACTTAATGGCTGTGGGAACCAGGCAGGACAGAAAACCTCAGTCAACATGAGACTCTAACTTTCATGACTATAATAAAATACAGATGTCATAGCTAAGCAAGAGAATATATTGTGCTTTCTCTATTAAGAATTTGACGACTAAGATTGAATGAATTATTTTTCTTTGAAGTGTTCAAATAGCTTAATTTTGCATATTATCATCAATTCTGATCACTACATTTATCATAAGCTTGTCAAAAATCATATGGAACATTAAGAAGACATTATAGAAAGAAATATTTATGGGTGTGAAGAGTACTAAGAAAAAAAACATTATATCATGATAAAGTGCCCCAGGACTGTCAAAATGATAAAATTCTTACCATTCATACACTCAAAAGATGAAAGTTTTGATTATAGCAATAATGAGAGCTCAGTGGATAAGTACACTGGATACTCTTCCAGGGAAACCAGGCTTGATATCAAGTACCTACTAGTGACTAACAATCTTTTGTAATAGTGGATCTGAAGTACTCTTGTGTCCTCCTGTGAGTACAAGGCATCCACTTACATGGAGCACAGATTAACATTCATGCAATGTATCCATACACATAGACATTTCTGAAAGGCAGAGTACAGTTATAAATAATCAATGATAGGTAATGATAATGCTATAAAATAGGTGTTTGTGGTATTAAACAGATAAGTGCAGTCAATGAGTACACATAACTAGAAAGAATTTCTGCAACTGAATGAACTGCCTTATTTATCCCTTTCTTCTGTGTAGTAACAAAAAGACTGAAAGAAAATGTGCTGCAGAATATTATTGTAATATTTGTTTATGCAATGGAACATTTGTTTAGTGATGCAAAGATGTCTTACATTTTTTATGTTACATTTATTTAATTCCTTGAGGGTCTGTTACTCTCCCTTTTTAAAACACCTGATTGGTCTAATAAAAGAGTTGAAAGTAGAATTACAATGCAGCAGAAATGATAGGTGGGGTTGTCAGGTCAAGAGAGTAACTAAGAGGAGAATTCTCTGAAGAATGTATCAAAGAACAAGAAGAGAAGGAGCCAGTCACACAACCACAAGTTCAGCCACAGTGTGAAAATGTAAATAAGGTTACAGAAGTAAAAAAACAAAAATGCCCAGAGGCAGAAGCAAGATGGGATAATTTAAATTAAGAAAAGCTTTATAGAAATAAGCCACACCAGTACCAGGCATTTGTAAGTAATAATAAGACTCTGTGTGTGATTTATTTAATAGTTGGGTGGCAGGTCCCCAAAAGAGCAAAGAACAAAAGCAACCAAATACAAAAATGTTGTTAGCTTACTCCAGTTTACAAAATTTAGCATCTTCATGCACAGGAAATCAGAGAAAATAGAAGACTATTTTATTTATTTCTGGTTTAGCAGTAATCAGAAAATTTTAAGTCTAGTCTACCCCTTCTACTCTTTAGTCTCCATTTATCCTTATATGGATGAAAAAACATATTGTTAACACAAAGGCCATCAAAAGTCCATTTTCATTCATTTTCTCTCTTAAAATCTGCAGGATTTTACCACTATAGTAGAAAAGATGTAAATAATTATTAAATCAAATAGCTGTTATCATTTCTCCTTAGACCTTATTATCAGGTTTAAGACAAAGTCACAGTTTTTGCTTTCTGTGAACTATTCTGTAGCAGTTTATCTCCTGCAAACATCTCACTAAAAAAATTCTCTGCTGACTAAAACATTCATAACACTTACTGTCATAACTTTAGACTTTATAGTCCTGATTATGCTGTGGATTTTGGTAGTTGAATACCTTCAAATTTTGTAAACCTGATAATCATTTGTGTTTTTCTTGTTTTATTTTTCCTTGCTCTTTGTTGCTACATTTTCTTGCATATCCTAGACTGGGGACAGATTCAAGTTGTAATTGATGATTAGCATGGCCTATTGTTTATTCTGCTCTAGGACTGCAGAAGTGTACTATCACATCAGGTCTTATTTGTTGTTGATTTATGTCAAACACAGTTAATATAGAAAGAATATGTGATGAACTACCAATAAATATATTGTGCTCTAAATAATTTTGTTTGCTTTTGCTATGTTACAATTCTGGATACCTATGAATAAACACAATGAACCATTTTGGTTAATACATTGTCTTTTCTACTTGTAGATTCAGAAGTAACACTATAACCTCATCTAACAGAAAAACAAAAATATTACTAATGGCATTATATTATTATATTCCAGGATCACTAAATATATCAGCTCAAAGGTGTCAACATCGAGAAGCACACAGTCTTCTAGTAAGCTCTTGGGTTAAAAATGCCACAGTTACCCTCTGACCTTTGTCACTTGAATATCAGAATTAAATGTTTAAAATGAAATAAAGAAGGTACCACATATGGTAGACTCTCCAAGACATAAAACTCACACAGTGTTATAAAATCTTAGTGTCATACATGACATTTAATATTTGAAATTATAACTGAAACTTTAGCAAAATTTTATAGTATTTTATTATAATTTTTTAAAGTAATTGGATTAGAAAATGCAACCATTAATATATATTTGCTTCTGTCCATTAGCATATTTCTTTCTCTGAAAGATAAGTCCATTGTTTCTAGATGCTGTCTGAGAAATAGCTACAGACAAATCATCTGGACATGTAGAGCAGTTGACTAAACTACATCTAGATTATAAGTATATTCTCATGACTACAAACTATTTTCTTCTCCCTATTAGAAAGCACTTAATATATAATTAATCTGTCATGACGTCACTGGCACTTTATGCCAGTGGACTCTAGAAGATAACCAATATAGTAGTGAAAAATGGAAAAAATTATTCTTGAACACAGGAAATCCATGTTGATGAAGGCATACAGACTAGTGTGGGAGGTCCTTCTGCCTATGTGCTGCTTATATTGGTTAATAAAGAAAGAAACTGGCTTGGCCTATAGCATAATAGGAAGAAGGTTGAGTTAGAGGAAAAGCCATGTAGTCCCACTGGAGACAGACAGCGGAACTTTAGCTGGTAAACCACAGCAATATGGTGATATGCAGATTAATAGAAATGGGTTAAATTCATAGGTAAGTGTTAACCAATAAGAAGCTAGAGTTAATGGGCCAAGCAGTGATTTAATTCATACAGTTTCTGTATGATTATTTCAGGGTAAGTGGCCAGGAACTAACTGGTAGCCTCCTCTAACAACAGCCTTGATATCCTCTACCATGATTACGTTTTCAATAAGACCATTAAGTAACACAGTAATGAAGAGAGAGTCTATTATTCACAGAATGACATCATGTTTCTCACATATCCATTATATTTCTGTTTACCCAAAATTATCATAAAATGATACATAAATTGTCTCTTTCTATGAAATCTGAATGTAAGACTACTGAAGTCCTGAAAAGCAGTGGAATTCTCCTTCTCCAGTTTCCAGAAACCCCTATATCAGTACCTAATGACCATTCCATTCTTAGTGATACTAACATACCATGGCAGTCCAAATGTAAAACATTCCTACCATTTTAATATTTCAATAATTAGTCATAATAATCTCTCCTTGTAGCATTAGATATGCATTAAAATAAAAGAGAGAAATACCAAGGAATTTTGAACTGCCTAAATTATTTACTTTTACATTCTGGCCTGCTGAGGCTTCGTTTTATGTATACAATTTCATTTAAAAGTAAAAAGCTGCCACTCACAAAAATTTTATGGATCAGAAAATAGAAAGTTCATAAATAGTAACGGAATGCATAGTCCATTGAGAACTTCAAAATCAGGTACACAAAATTTTTCAGTGAAAATTAAGACAGGAGGTGATTTTCAAATGAATACTAGCAACTAACAGAAAGAATTTATAGTCTTATCTCAAAGCCATAAAAATGAAAATATATAACACCCTTTTCTTGATAGTTGTAAGATATACCATGTACATTTTCTATCCACTGTACAAATTTACATTACTTTTTCCAGCCAACTGTAAATGCTCACTAATTTATATATTCTCTAAAACTTTCATGTTTACTCTCTTTGGCATCCTATTTTGTTCACCTGCATTGACTTCTTCAGAAATGTTTGATCACATTCATGACAGAAGGGCTTTCTTTTCTTCTGAACTGTAGTTAGTCACAAAATATTGGTTAGAAATGTTGCAATAAGAGGGAATGGAAAGCATTTTGTGATTATAAAATATCATAAAAGAAATAATTCTATAATATAATGCAACTTTTATAAATTAAACTACGTTTATGTGAAATTGATATTTATTTTCCAAGACCATAGAGAAAGCTTAAAAAACTGATTCCTTAGGATGATCACTATGGAAGGAGAACTAGACATGGAAAATAATGCTAAAAGCAAATGAAAAAGAATGACTCAATGATAAAAGAATAAAGAAAAGAATAAACAATAAAATGAACTCTTATACCAATGGGAAAATTTTCTTTTAGCCTGAATGCACTAATTCAGTTTCTACTGACGTTATAAGGATCATAATCAAAATTTACTTGGGAGGGAATTGATTTGGACTTAACTTCCATATCATAGTCCATTAATGAGGAGATCCAGGACAGAAATTGAAGGAATAAACAAGGAGACAAGCACTGAAGAAAGCATCTATCATAGAAGAAGAGCACTGTTTACTTGCTTGCTCTCCTTGGCTTGCTCAGTGTGCTGTCTTTTATATTCCATGATGATCTGCCAAGGAATTCCACTAAATTTAGGCAATCCTAGGTTATAGGACACTCTGTAACAAAAAGATAAATACAATTAAAGGACAAATAGAAAGTGAAAAACAAGTGTTTTAGTCTAAATTAATCAATTAATAAAACTTCTGAATTTATGGTGAGAACATGCTTTTTTAAAAAATTTTCAACAGCATTGGTACACGCTAAAATGGAGGAAAATGATAAAGAATTATTTTAAGAATTTTCACCCATGTGGATCAAATTTACTGAACTTCTAGTCCCATAAAAATATTCTGTGAGCATGCAAGGTGCTCTCTGGCCTCTAGCATGTGAATTATACAAATCTGTTGTGTAAAAAATAGTTCTATTTTTATGACACATTTTTATCAACTTCTTTTGCTAAACAATAATCTCATTGAAAAATGTCATAGATAATTATATAACCATTTGGAAAGTTTAATTGTGTCTTTCTTAATTTCTCTACACTCATATTAGCTAACTTTTAAAATATCTATTTCCAGTACTTAACTGAGAATCATATTTTCAAACTTATATCAAATAATCTCAAACATGCTTTACTCAGAGCAACATTTTCATTTTCAACCTTGTCTTCACTTCTAACAATTCTCAAAAGATAATAATGAAGCAGGTAGAATAAATTTGGAGAACAATTGCATGAATGTAAAAGTGAATAAATATAATGCTTCAAAGTCCTCTGGTTCTTTTCATTACTTGAAGCAATTTTATGGTGAAACTACCTAAGGTTACATTTGATTGATGTATACTGAATAAAGATAGTTTTCTTCATAAAATGACCTTTCATGACTAATTTACCAAACAATCAAGTTTTAATAATTTATATGCTTGAAAGAAAAATGGTTTCCTTCATTAACTGTTAGAACTTGGTGGAAATAAGTTTCTTCAGGTAATAGACTGAAGAAGTTCCATTTTGACTAATAAGTAATATATGGATTTAAAATAAGTATCTCAATTCAATTTTATAGTCAGTAGAAATTAATAAGATTTAAGGACCATATGTATTTCTCTCTAAAGATAGTATAGCTAGATGCTTCATTTGTATTTTATTAAACTATAGGCTCATTCAGAAATTATTCTGATTTATCACAAATAAAATATAACTCTATGAGGAAATAATCTAACATATTTAGTATAACTATGGCCTTTGGCTATATATTCTATTAGCATTACTTCGTAACTTTTAAAATAACCCTGGCACTTGCTTTTCTCATCAGCGCAACTTGTTTACAATTCCAATGAGTTCATGTGTGCCTTGATGGCTCCAAGTGAATTAGATGCTTTCTATCACTTGGTTAGTATTCAAAGAATGATACCAATTATCAAGAGAATCACCATTTTAAACCTCTACTCTACAACTACATGAAGCTATAAACATACAGAAGCTCTGATTCTTACATCAGATAACCATTCTGCATGCTTATATCCCAAACAAAGACATGTAATATTATAAAATTATACCTTTTCCTGGTTTAATTTTCTTTTTTTTTCTGACTATACAATACTTAATGATAAAATTCTTTCAATACAAACACAGGAATATCTAAAGTGAAATTACCTCTAAATATCAAAACAAAAACATGGTAATATGTTGTGTGTAATTTAATCTGATAATTTAAATAGTTCTGGAATTATTTTTTTTAAAAAAATTCTTTTATTACAAAGTACCAAAACTTCCATATTTATATTTCAAATTCATTTTTTGCAAGAATTTATTTATATAATGTAAATTGATGAAAAATATCATAAAAAATCTTATTTCTGTTTCTGCATTCTTTCTCCTGTTTATAAAATAAAATGATTCCTGGAGATATATAGTGAATTTGCATCCTTTTCTCGTGTGAAATTATTTTCTGAACTGAAATGTTTTCATCCTTAAGAGAGGCTCATTGTGAATCAGGAAGTTTATGAAACACAAAATCCCTCTGTCTACAATGTCATATAAGTAGTAAAGACTGCTGGAGAGACAGGAGACACAACTTGTCAAACTGTCTACACATTCTTCAAAGATAACTAAAGTTTCAAAATACTAAAAAAAATAAAGAGAAATCATGTTCTGTCTTTCTGCCTTTGCTAGACAGTCTGCTTTTACCTTTCTTTCCAGGAAAACACACAGAGTGCTTGTATTTTAATAAGAAATTGGCAGTCTTCAATTGATTACCATTTACTATGAAAGAACATACATTTATTTTCATGAAAAATGTGCTATACAGGATTAGTTATGTACAGATTGGACACAGTTGGTGACACATTTCAGTATGTTTAAGAAGTACATACAGTCTTGAGGCAAGAAGTACACTACTGGGAAAGAGGTTTAACAAATTATATTTTTGACCCACTTTTAATTTCTTCTCTACTTAATTTTTGCTGTTGAATGTGATGTTATAGCTGATTGTTCATCCTGCCATCATGCCTTCCTTCACCATTACAGAAATTTAATCCTCTGAAAATATCAGTCATAATCATATATTTCTATAGTTGATTTTGTTCAAGGTGATTCATCATAGCAATAGAAAAGTAACTAATACAGAACTCAAAGAGTTTTAATAGAAAATAATTTAGCATTAGAGATTTATAAATATCAATAGTAAAAATAAATTTTCTCATTAAGTTGAAAAAAGCAAATATATAGTGAATATATATATATATATATATGTATATATATACATATATATATTTAACCCAGAAATAATTACCTATAAAATGTAACCTACCATTTTTAAAATGACTGCCATTTTCAAACTGTTTTTAAAATAGACACTATCTGTAAGATGATCTCTAAGAAAATTCACATTTAGCTAAATCAAAGGACAACATATAATGTGCATATCAAATATGCACTGGAACAAGAAGGGTTATCCTTATGTATTCTAAATACTAATACTTTATAAATAAACTTTATTCTAAATAAATTTATTTATTTCATAAGTTTATTTTTTTATGTTGAAAAAGTGTATATTTAGAATTAGCCGGCAGGGCTCAGTTTAGATGATTCCAATTTTGCTGGCAACATCCAGAGCATCATAATCAGGAGCCAACCGGACATACACCTTCTTCTCTCCATCGGGCCTTATGAGGGTATTGACTTTGGCCACATCGATGTCGTAGTAGAGTTTCTTCACAGCCTGTTTGATCTGGTGCTTGTTGGCCTTGACGTCCACAATGAACACAAGTGTGTTGTTGTCTTCTATCTTCTTCATGGCTGACTCGGTGGTCAGGGGGAATTTGATGATGGCATAATGGTCAAGCTTGTTCCTCCTGGGCGTGCTCTTCCGGGGGTATTTAGGCTGCCTTCGTAGCCGCAGGGTCTTGGGCCGCCAAAAGGTGGGCGATGTGCGAATCTTCTTCTTTTTGTGGCTGTGGATGCCTTTCAGCACTGCCTTCTTGGCTTTCAAGGCCTTCGTTTTAGTTTCCGCTTTGGGAAGGGCAGGAGCTTCCTTCTTTGCTTTCGGCGCCATCTTGAAGAAAAGGATATTTATCTGCTTATAAATGAATTTTACTTACTTTATAAAAAATTCAAAAATAAATATACTACTCAAATTATTAACACAATGTAACTGAAAGGCAAAAAGAGCAAATGGCATGTTTCTGAAAAAAGAACAGTAAAGAAAATACCACGTAAAATGTGACTTGGCATTCTGTTTATTATTTAAGATAAATCATATCTGGGATTGAACATAGGGGCAACTGTACTCGGTATTCACAATAAGAGAGCAGAACTAACTTGACAATTCCATACACACACACACACAATCACACACACTCACACACACACACACACACACATTTGTGTGAGTAAAAATTGAAACCTTAGTAACCAGACCACTTTTCATTTTGTTTTTTCTTTTTCTTTTTTTTATTTTTAAAGCAATCTTATTTTACATAGCAGTCCCAGTTACCTCTACCTCCCATTCTTTCTCTCCACTCTTCACACCTTCTTCTGCCACCCCCACCCACTTTTAAGAGAGGGTAAGGCCTTCCATGAGCCAAGAAAATCTGCCACTTCACTTGAGGCAGTACCAAGGTGCTCTTACCTGTATCTAGGCTGAACAAGAAAGATATCCCACTGTAGAGAATAAGCTACAAAGAACCAGATCATGGACTAAGGATAAATGCTATTTCCATTACTAGTGGACCACAAACTGCCCATGCCTCACAACAGTCACCTATAATCAGAGGGCCTACTTCAGTCTAATGCTGGTTCCCCAGCTTTTAGTCGGGAGTCAGTTAGCTTCAAAAAGCTTGAGTCAGCTCTTTCTGTGGGTATCCCTATCATGGTCTTGGTGTCTTTGCACATAATATTGCTCCTTCCTCTCTAAGACTGTACTCCAAGAGTTCACCCAAGTGCTCAGCTTTGGATCTATACATCTGCTTCCATCAGTTACTAGATAAAGGTTCTATGATGAAGAAGTAGTCATCAATCTGATTACAGGGAAAGAGCAGTTTAAGTGCCCTCTAACACTATTAATTAGATTCTTAGCTGGGTTCATCCTTGTTGCTTCCTGGGAGTTTCCCTAGTTCCTGGATTCTCACTAAGTCCACAATGACACCCTCCTTCAAGGTATCTCTTTCATTGCTCTACCTCTCTGTGCTTTATCCAACTCAATCTTCCCAATCCCTCATGTTCTCCTCTCTGCACCCCTCCTCCCCTTTCAGTTCACCTACCACCCTACCATACTGCCAATTTACCAAGGAGATCTTGTCTACTTCCCCTTCCTTGGGGGAATCCATGTTTGTCTCTTTTATGCTTCTTCTTGCTTCCTATCTTCTCCGGGTTTGTGGACTGTAGGTTGGTTATCCTTTGCTTTATGTCTAATATCCACTTATGAGTGAGTATATATTATGTTTTTCTTTCTGTGTCTGGGTTATCTAACTCAGGAAGCTTTTTTCTAGTACTGTCCATTTGCCTGTAAATTTCACGATACCATTGTTTTTTACCTTTGACTAGTACTCTATTGTCTAAATATGCCACATTTTCTTTATCCATTCTTCAATTGAGGGAAACCTAGGTTGTTTCCAGGCTCTGGGTATAATGAATAATGCTGCTATAAACATAGTTGAGCAAAAGTCCTTATGGTATGAGTCTGCATCCTTTGGTATATGTGCAATAGTGGTATTGCTGTGTCTCAAGGTATATTGATTCCCATTTTTTTGAGAAAACTTCATACTAATTTCTAAAGTGGCTGTACAAGTTTTCACTAACACCAGCAATGGAGAACTGTTCCCTGTATTCTACATCCTCTTCAACATGAACTATATTTGTGCTCTTGACGTTAGTCATTCTGACTGGTGTAAGATGATATCTTAGAGTTGTTTTGGTTTGCATTTTCCTGATGGATAAGGATGTTCACTAGTTCCCTTAAGTGCCTATCAATGTAAAATATCTATATACCTGGAGCTATGTCTCAGCAATTAAGAACAAATTTTGCTCTTGCGTACTTGACTAGTTTGGTTTCCAATAGATACTTGGTGGCCCACAACAGTATACACCTCCACTTCCAGGACATCTAATACTCTCTTCTGAACTTTCTAGACATTAGGAATAAACTTGGTATACATATACAAATGCAGGAAAATCACATGTATATATAATAAATAAATAATATTTAAAAATAGAATGTGTACAAGATGAGGCACTGGCAGCATAATTAGACAGTACAAAAATAATTTCCTTCTTAATTCCATGGAAAAGTACATTTAAAGATATATATTGAACTTTTATGAGAAATTAAGTACTGATTAACAGGGTTCCATAACATGGGTCAATATGATACATTTAAGATTAAAGTTGGTAACTGAATTTGTGACACTCCCTCAATTTTGTGTGCCCATTTTGAATACGGGTAATTGTGCCAGGTTCAGTTTCTACTTAGAGATAAAATAGTGGGTTTTTTTTGTTTTGTTTTTTGTTTGTTTGTTTGATTTTTTTTGTTTTGTTTTTTCGAGACAGGGTTTCTCTGCAGCTTTAGAGCCTGTCCTGGAGCTAGCTCTTATAGACCAGGCTGGTCTCGAACTCACAGAGATCTGCCTGCCTCTACCTCCAGAGTGCTGGGATTAAAGGCGTGCGCCACCACGGCCCGGCTAGTGTTTTATTTCTTTTTTAATTTAGTTTTGTATTATTAATATTATTATTATCATTGATGTTGTTGTTGGCAATGGTGAGACTATCTTGGAGAGTATTTTCTGTTGTGACAGAATTTAAGAAATGATAAGAAGGAATTCCAAGGTATGTGGGTCAAGGTTCTAGGGAAACATAAAGAACAAAGGTGAAAATTTGATCAACCATGAAATCACTTTCTATAGTCCCTCTCCTTGTGTCAAATGAAATAGGCATAAAAAGTATTAGTGACCAAGGTCAGAGACAAAAGAATCAGAGCACCCATGTATAAAAATTAAAATAAAACAACATCAAAAAAGTAGACATTAAAGAAAGGAGAGTGAGAAAGCTGCAAGACACAGAAAATATTTATAGACCAAAGTAATTATTTTTTTTTCTCCCAGTAGTGAGTAATGAGTGAAATCTATTCAACTCCACAGTCAAAAGATATGGAACAGGCTGAACAGACAAACATAAACATTAATTCCACTCTGGTTTCTACAAAAGACTTGTTCTAAATTTATAGTCATATATGTGCTGAAAGAAAAAAAAAATGGGAAAGGCAAATACATTATTTCTAATTGAGAGAAAAAGGGGACATACAAAGATATACATTGTATGGTAGAATAGTTAATCCATAAATGGATAATAGTTATTGTAAATATGCATTTAGCATCAGAAATCCTAAATATAAAAACAAGTGTCATAATCAGAAGGAGAAATGGTGTCACTACAATAATAGATGACTTCAACAAAAATGAATTGGAATACTAAATAAAACAATCTAGGGAAGAGTAAAGAACAAAGACTTTCTTGCCATAAGGACCTATCAGGCACAGTGACAACATTCTACCACATAGCAAAACAGACTTATTCGTCTTGTGTAAATGGAACATTTTCCATGGTGCATCATATGTTAAAATGAAAAATGAGGCTGAATAAATGCAAATATATATAATAGAAGTTCTACTACAGATTTCTTCACCAAACACAATGAAAAGATTCTGGATACAAATTCAGAAAATGGAATATGAACAAGTTTATGAATATACTATTGGAATATCAAGGGGTTAAAGAAAAAAAAATCCATAAAATATTTTCAGGAAAAAAATCAAACAAAAGAAACAAAAAAAGTGAAACATGAAAAAATAAAGTGGGAATATTGCAAATATGGCAAAAAACCACAATAGTTATGCACACTTGGTATCTCACAATATAGAAGGTTGAGCCAGAAAAATCATAAGTTAACAGAAGTCTAACCTATAATTTGAGTGTCAAACAATTCTAGATTACATGAGTCACATTATGAGAGAAAAAGGCCATAATAAAATGACAATAATACTCATGTAACTAGAAAAAGGTCAAGATAAACTCAAAATTACCAGAAAAAAAGACTATTAAGATTATAGGAGAAATAAATAAAGACTGACAGAATGCATTATTGATACTGAGTTAGAAAACATAAACAAATTGGGGAAAAAATAGAGAATTGAAACAGTGTGTTCTTTACAATAAAATGAATCTAACACTTGAAAATTAGAACTATGGTTACCTGAACAAAACCTGTACAATAACACTAGCTGATCTCACAATATAGAAAACTGATGTAGGAAGTACTTCTGTGTTTGTGTTGCTTTTATTGTTTAATGAATAAAGAAATTGCTTTGGCTGATAGCAAGCTATAACATAGCTAGGTGTGGAAAACTAAATTGAATGCTGGGATAAAATAAGCAGAGTCATGGAGAAGCCATGTACCCTGCTGGACCTGGTAAGCCACAGCATCATGGCAATACACAGATTAATGGAGATGGGTTAATTTAAGATATAAGCTATCCAGAAATATACTTAAGCTATTGGCCAAACAGTATGGCAAATAACAGGGTTTCTGTTTGTTTATTTCAGGGCTGAGCAGTCAGGAACAAACAAGTAGCCTCTGAAAACAGATGACTGCTAAGAGAGGAATAATCAGTATTCTCCAAGGATGAGCCTCAGTGTAAGATTATCTAATATTAAGTGGTTTACACATAGATATGAACAACACTAAATTAACTCTGCAGGAATAAAACAATAATAATTTAAAAAGCAAAGGTCCTGAAGTTCAGAGGGAATGATGAGTCATGTAGGAATAAAACAGATATAAATACAGTATTACTTTGTGACATTCTCAATAAAATAAAATAAATGCAAAAAATGAAAAAAAGAGAAAAAACACACATTTTAAATCATAAGTGAATTTAGAGACACTTCAAGGATATAAAAGAAATTTAAATAAAGAATAATAAATAAGCATTGTAAACAGTAAATTGTAAACAGTACATGCTAGAATAAATTCATAAAATACTAATGACTTACAACCTAAAAAACATATAACAACTGTTTAGTAAAATTATAGTAATTGCATAAGTAGTTTGTTAGCATGACATAAAGTATATATATATATATATATATATATATATATATATATATATATATATAGAGAGAGAGAGAGAGAGAGAGAGAGAGAGAGGGTAGGGAGCGAGGGAGGAAGACTAAAACAATGGTATATAAACCTAAATATATACCTACATACATTTCAGCAAATATCATTGAATAAAGCTTCAAAGATTATTTGATGAGATAGGAGTTGTCTCTTTTGTCCCACAAACAATCTTGGTCAAAGACAATATTCATATATGAAGTTGTAAAATTTTATGTTTATTTGTACCTAATACAAAATCAGTTCAATTTCAAATAAACACATAAATAGGATACTAGAAAATAAAAAAAAAAAACTTTCAGAAGAAAGAGTATGGTAAATTGGGTTTATTTATTTGTCATTATTCATAGCAGTGACTTATTGGACATAACATAAAAAGCATGGTCAATAAAAACAAAAATCAGTAAGACTGCATCAAATGTAAAAGATTCTAAACAACAAAATAATACAGAATGAGTGCAAACTTAAGAAATCATAGATGTAGCCGGGCGGTGGTGGCTCACGCCTTTAATCCCAGCACTCAGGAGGCAGAGGCAGGCAGATCTCTGAGTTCGAGGCCAGCCTGGTCTACAAGAGCTAGTTCCAGGATAGGCTCTAGAAACTACAGGGAAACCCTGTCTCGAAAAACCAAAAAAAAAAAAGAAAGAAATCATAGATGTATTTGTAAATTATTTATCAAGACCTTCTAATTTTAACTCTTACAATAGGACAGCAGGAATTGAACAGCTTAATTTAAAAATGGACCAACACTTTGTTAAAATTATGGGTTTTGTCAAGTTCCAGTGCATAAAGTTACTTAATTTACTTAAGCTAAAATGTATTAGAGGCCAGAAGTGGGTGTCTGAAACCCTGAATGTAGAGTTTTAAACCTACCATGAACCCACACTATCATCCATGGTAAATAGTATTAATATGTGACCTACAATGATTGTATATTTCCCTAATATCCATTGAGTGTCTGTATATGTTTTAAATATAATTTTTGGATAAGTATAATGAACTTCATAAAGGGTTAAAATTCATTATCTGAAAAATGTTAGGTGTGCTTACTATGTTTGTGCTAAACTAAAATATATTCATGAACATGGAGAAGATTTTCATAATAAAGTTTTACTCTAATTTAAATTTCTCTGTAGTAGTATAATACTTCATTGTTTAAATTTACATGTATTTATATAAATATATAAAAGTTGTATTCTATCAACAACTAAATGAAAATTACAGACTTAGTAATAAACCAAATTATTTGTAATTTGTCAAGCAAGTAATAAGCTAAACTACAATAGGAAAAAAATTAAAGCCCTGATATTATTTTCTACAGATATTTTATGCCTTGGTAAACATAAAAATAGAGAAAGAAAGATATCCAAAGAAAGATAATGTAGAAAATTCAATATAGTCTTTACCTATATAATTATTTTGATAGCCAAATAAAATGAAATATTTAGCACTCCTCTCCTAGTGCTATTTTGTAATTGAAAAAGTTTCTCTATATAATTAACATTGCTTTTTGATGTAGAGAATGCTTTTAAGTATGAAAAACCATACAGATTTTAAAATAGTCTAATTCATCGTATTCTATTATCCAATGACAAAAATTATTTTTCTCAATAACTAAAATCAGGTTTAATAGAAAAAGAGGGAAAATAATGCAAATGTAATAAAAAAATCAAACTGAGTTAGCAGTCTGTCAATTCCAGTACTTTGGAACTTCTTTTAATAAGAGCAACTTAAATTTATAACATCAAATTTGGCATAATATGATTTTCATTTTTCAATGTTACGTCAAAATATTTTCACTATTATTTCATGTTAAATATAAGTGAAAATTAAGTATACTATCTAATTGTGTATTTATTAATTCATTTTTCATTCATTTAATTGTTTGTTTGCTTGTTTTGCATCCTGGCTGCAATTTCTTCTCTCCTCTTGTCGCATTCCCTCTACATACAGCCACCTCTGTTTCTATCCTCTAACCCATTCCTTCTCCATTTTTGTTCATGGATATTAACAATACATAACACATCACATTGCAATTAGACTAAGCATCTCCCTGTGTATTAAGGCTGGACAAAGCAACTCAATATGAGTAGAAGCCCAAAAGTCAGTACAGACTCAGAGACAGCTCCTCCTCCCACTGTCGCAAAAGAGACCCAAGATACACAACTATGAGATATATGCAGAGTGCATAGTTCAGTCCCATGCAGGCTCTCTGGTTGTTAATTAAGACTCTGTGAACCCTTATGAGCTCAGTTTATTTGATTCTGTGTGTTTTCTCGCAGTGATCTTGAGCAATTTGGTTCCTACAGTCCTTTCTTTTCCACTTCTGCAAGACTCCCAAAGCTCTTCCTGTGGATAACTGCTTCTCTTTCCACCAAGTGGTTGGATGAATCCACTCTAATGACAGTTGGGCTAGTCACTAATCTATGAATATAACAAAATATTATTAGGCATCATTACAGTGATATTTTCCCTCCAGTCATGTTTGATTATATCCTGTGTCTAATTCCACACTGCTATGGAATTCATTTGGAAAAAACTGAGCAATATGGACCACTTTGAGAAATTACACCAAATAACTTTTATGCCAATAACAAAAATGTGATATGAAACAAATATTATATCTTGACTTTGAAGGTCTCCAAACCTAATGCAGCATTAATTTTCACATTTTTGAGAAAATATTTAATCATCTTGAGCCTTCAATTCATGAACTTAGTTCCTCATTAATATTTAACTTTAGCTCATAAATTGAAATCACCAACTCACAAATGTATTAAATAATTAATTTAAATACAATTTTAGCCTTTAATCTATTTTTCAGAAAGGAGATAAAGCAGTAACATTAACATCAAACATCTAAAACACTTGGAATAAGAAAGGAAACATCTACCTTGAGGATATTAGGGACTAAATTATTCTTCATCAGGGTCACCAGAGATAAGGACATACTTTCTTGTTGATAACTTATTATATTTTCTTTCTTCTTTCAGGCAATTAAAAACTGTTTATCAAAACATTGTAGGGAATGCAAAATATATTTCTGTTCCTCAAAGGAAATGGAAAATTTAGAAGGGGATGACATGAGCTGTTTGATCCAAACATAATTTAGGGTATGTTTTCTTAAAATGTTGTTGAAGAGAGTCATAATCATTTCTGGATTGTTTTCAATGTTGTTAACTCCTGAACCCAGATTATTTTGTCATTTAGGTCTGCCACAGGAGTCCATTATTTTCCTAGTTATGTGAGCAGAACTCATATGTTTGTTGGGATCAAATCTTCTTTCTTGAAAATTCCATATTTATACATCATTTCTCTTTTATAGAAAAAATTCATAGAGTATGTTTAAATTTAGCTTTTGAAGAAAAATTCATTTTACTTGAATATCATGTAGTCTATTTTCAATATATATTGCAAATACTTGATATACTAGTGAGGGAAAGGGAAAATGTAAATTAAGAAAAATGAAATGATCTCATTATTAAAAAGCTAGACCAAAGTCTTGACCTCATCAACTAAAAAAGTTAAAGATGAAAAAAATAAAAATGGAAACATATTTTCTTTTGTAAATAATGTTTTATGAATTAGGCAAATCTATCACCAAAGAAATTTTAATGGGTAAATATTTCCAATGTTGTCCATTGTTGGAGATGACAACAATTCTCATAAAGTAGAACTCTAGCTTCTTAAAATAGTTCTGATAATAGAATTCAGTTTGCTATATATAGCTCAGTATATGTACAGGTGGATTGGTTGATAATGTGACTAGCTGAGATATATCTATGATGCACTTAATCTCTCAATCTAAGTGTGTCTAAATTACAGTAGCATTAAACAGTGTCGTGCACAGAATAAACCTGGTCAAAGGTCTACAAGACGTAAAATTTAGTAACTGCATATAATATTTAAGAAAATTTGAGATGAACTAAGAAAACTGAAGTATTTTGCAAATTTGTAGTTGTAATTATTAACAATGTAAATACAAGTTTCATATATCAGTTTAGAAATTCAATAAAATATTTACCCATATAAAAACTAACTTTCCTGAAGAAAATTAGGTTGATATTTATAAAAGTCTTATAAATATGCAAAGAACCTAAAATATACAAAGCGGTCTTGTTAAACAATTAGCACTGTTAGAAGACCCCCAATTTTATTTTATTTATTAATTTCTATTAAAAATTTTCACCTCCTCCCCTCCTCCCACTTCCTTCCCGTCACCCACTCCCCCTCTCCCTCTTTCTCCAGGCCAAAGAGCAGTCGGAGTTCCCTACCCTATGGGAATTCCAAGGCCTTCCCGCTCCCCCCAGGTCCAGGAAGGTGAGCATCCAAACAGACAAGGCTCCCACAAAGCCCATCCATGCAGAAGAATCAAAACCCAGTGCCATTGTCCTTGGCTTCTCAGTCAGCCTCCACCATCAGCCACATTCAGAGAGTCCTGTTTGATCACATGTTCCATCAGTCCCATTCCAACTGGAGAGATGGCTCAGCCATTAAAGGTTAGGCTCACAACCAAAAATATAAGAAGACCCCCCAATTTTAAAACTTAACTATAAACTGAAATAACCATGAAAGTGTTTCTAATGTAGAGATACATGTATAGAACAATGACCCACCCATGTAGTAATAGCATTTGGTAGGCTTGGGCAAAAGGTTTGAATATATATTAATCCAGCCATGACTACAAACCAATGCACTAATTGTTTAGCAGTATATTTATTGTATGTGTGCCTGTGTGATTCTGTTTTGTAGATAAGAAAGTTCAAAAATAGAAGGTGTGGAGAGGTGAATTTGGATCCGGGAAGAATTAGAGGGAAGAAGAGGGTAGTAGATGAATATGATCAAAATATTTCACATGAAATTTTCAATAAATTATAATATTACATTTTAAGAATCAACTAATAAAAACAGACGTACAGATCATTTGATTAAGACTATTATTCCAGAGTTAGAAGTTGATATTTCCAGCTAATCGATTTCAACAAGGAATTAGACTGATTTAATGAGCAGCAGAAAATTCATTTCAAAAATTATTTATAAGAAAGAACTGCTGGTGCAATCCTATATTCCTAGCTACTCAAAAAATATCAAGAGTTTGAAAACTTGCATCAAATATAAATAAGTAAGTAAACTTACAAATACATAAATAAGTCTAATATCAGTAGATATTTATCACTGATCAAACATTTGCCTAGCATATTAAAGACTAAAACTTCAATCTTTGATAGTTAAAAGGGGGATAATAGAGAAAATTGTTAAATAAATACAAATATTAAGTAGAATGAAACTTTACCAACTTCATATCAGGGACATTCATTGATTTGAAAGTAGAGATTTTAGAAAATAGGTATTAATATACTTTATCTCTTCGGTGATAAAGCATCCACTGTCACTGTGTACTGTGTGTTTTGGAATGCAGTCAGTTATTTATTGGAATTTCCATCTTATATCTAGTCCTTTTACCAATTTTGGATTGTTTCTATTTTATGAGTTTGATCATTTTGTGTATCTGATGAAAATTGCCTAAATTAACACACTTGAGTCAAAAAAATCTATTTATAGTCTTAAAAATTAAAATAGTATGTTTTAAATCTTAGAATTCCCCTGGGGATTAAAAGAAATGACAATTTTAAACTTGTTACTTTTTATTTGCCTCTTTTAAAATCAAAGTTCTGTGTGTCTGTGAGTGAGTGTCTGTGTGTGTGTGTGTGTGTGTATGTGTGTTTGTATGTGTCTGATGAGCTTTATCATAGAATACATGTGGATGGAGTCAAAAGTCAGCACTGTGGTGTTTTTTTTCTTGTCTTACAGGCTTGAACTTAGGTTTTCAGACATATACTTGTGATCTGCAAAAGCTTTTATTTCACCCACTTGATCATCTCAACTTCACAAAGCACTAGATTTTAAATTGATTGGTAGTTTTCCCATTTTTGTTTATTTTCTTGCTTTAAAACAGCTTCTTACTACATAGCACTGCTTGGCCTAGAACATATAATTCAGAGATTTTTCTCTTTCTGCTTCCCAAATGCGGGAATTAATAGCATGAAGCTCCACATTCAGTTTGAAATTTTTCCACCATATTCCTGCTTTTTACTTGGTTTATATCTGTTCTAATTTACATTATGTCTCATTTTCCTTTTCTGGTTATCTATGAAATGAGCCTTATTTACTACTTTTAGAAATAAAGGGATTATTTGGACACATAGTTTGAGGGTACAGGTCATCATGTAAGTAAATTTATGACAGTAGTAGCTTAATGTAGCTGATAAAATTGTATCTGCTATCAGGAAAAAGAAAGAAAAATACTGGTGCTCATTCATCTTTGTTTCACCTTTTAATTTATTCCAGGATCTCAGGTAATACCCATAATAAAGATGAGTCTTTTCACTGCAATAACCTAGTATAGGAAATACCTCACAGATGTATCCAGAAGTTTGTCTAATAGGCAGTTCTAGATTCTGTAAAACTGACATTAAACATCACAATCCAAATTAAACTTTTATTTGTTTAAATATGTTTTAAACCCAAGTTATGTTCTATCTTTTAAAATAAGTTTTTTTAGTATTTCCTATAAAAAACAAGTCTACTAGCAATAAATTCTCCCAAAGAATATTTACTTTGGAAGTACTTATTTTTTCATTATTTTTGAAGGATAACTTTACTTTTACTAGGTGAACAATTCTAGCTTGTTACTTCGGAAGTTTCAGTATATTAATATTTCCCCTTCCCTTCTGTAAGGGTGGAAACCCAAACAATTCTGAATATACCTTTTCTGTTAATAGTTGAAATAAGACAACCTCCTACACCCAGTATTAAATCATCCAAATATCCAGTAAAATTTATTGTGGCAAGGATGCTTCTTTTGTTCTTGACTGCTCAGCCCTGAAATAATGACACAGAACCTATATTATTTGCAATACTGTATATCCAATAGCTTAAGAATATTTCTCTTACATATTAATTTAACACATTTCCATTAATCTTTGCATCACCATAAGGTCATGGCCTGCCAGCAGAATTTCAGCATGTCTGTCTCTAGCAGAGACTCCATGGCATCTCTAAACTCCACCTCTATTCTCCCAGCATTCAATTTAGTTTTCCCTGCCTGCTTCTATTCCTTTGACCTATCAGACCAAGGCAGTTTTCTGTATTAATTAACTAATCATATTCACAGCATACAAAGGGGAATCCCACATCACCTCCCCTTTTCTGTTTAAATAAAAAAGGAAGGTTTTAACTTTAACATAGTAAAATTAGTTATGACAAAACAGGTATCAAACAATAATTACAGTTACAATATTTATGTCTATTTTATGTTTTATCATAACTAAGGAAAACTATAATTATAACTATCAATTCTTCAACTCCATCGAAGACTTCAGAAGGATAAAATATCACCTAAGTAAGCAGGAAGTGCATTGAAAGCAATTTGCAAAACTGTAGAATTGATAGAGATATCTCGGTGCCTGGATAGTCACCCAAAGTTCTTTTTTTTTTTTGTTGCAGCATCCATCTTCAGCCTATTGGTCCATAGTATCTGGAAGACTTTTCCATGAATCAGGAAATTTCAAAGACAGTTATACCTATATTGGCAGTTTGTCAGTCACTTTCTTCTGTGTTCTGTAGAATGTCTGGCAGACTCTTTCATGAAGCAGGAACCCCAAAAGATGGTCTCATCCTTAAGCAAGTTTAGCAGTCATCTCTGTGTTTTCTGCATTTCCAGTTCATTGAGCAGTCCAGGCAAGAGCAGTTTTATGCCCAAATGGTTAAACAACTCCATAAGGAAACTCTTCATTGCATATCGTCCTTTTGAAGTAATTGATGCTGCCAGGAGTACATGTGTCTCCGTGTCATGAAAAGTACTAAGCTCTTAAAATATTTAAAGTGCCATATTCTGAAGTCTATGAAAGATTTGAAGAATACCTATCTAACTGAAACATATCTCTACATAGAAAACATATATTTCTAAATTATGCATTACATTTCTAAATGAGCTGTACAACACAATACCTTAATAAAGAGCAGACAATTTATCTGTATTTTTAGGCTCTATAAACTCTTGTTTTTATTTTAGAAATTATATTTTGTATTTGTTTTCATGTACATGTGTGTGACACATTTTGCAAGTTTATTCAGGAGTTAGACCTTTCAGTTGTCTAGTCCACCTTGGGGATCTAACAAAGTTGTTAGGCTTGGCAGCCGGTTTCTCTACAAGCTGATATATTTCACCATCCCACTGTGAAATTTACAATCTGCCACCTGGCATGTTACTATTCTTTTTTTCTTTTCTTTTGAAAGTGTAATTATCAAGTTTTTAATCAATTCATAATATCAGAAGATCTACCAACAACTAAAAATATAACCCATGTGAAAAGGAGAGACATCAGTACTATACTACCCTCTGGTAAATCTGCTTCATCTGCTCTACATAAGTTCAAAATTAAGGTACAGAAAAATAATTTCAGAAATTTAACTAAAGTACTTATAGTTATATTGGCAAAGAAACAGTTTAATACTAAAACATCATAAAAAGACAGCATTTGTGGCTTTTATTATGCTGTGTTAAATAAGATATATTATGTTAACTGATTTTACTCAGCAATCAATTTTTTAGCTTCATTTCTTTTATGTAATTATTTTTATTATTGTATCTAATCTGAATGAACTCTATAAGATTATTCCACTTGATAAGGAGAAGAACATAGAAAACACTATTAATTCTAATGAATTGACAGAAAGTTTCAGAACTTAACATAAAGAAACAGGTCAGGTAGAAATTTCCACCAAAGGTTTAGATGCAGTCTTCATAAAATATTCATGTTGGTAAACATAAAATAAACTTTAAATTATTTTACAAAAAAATGCAGTATTTTTGAACTAATAATTCAGGTAAGGACTGATGGCTCATTGGTAGAAAGCATTTGCCAAAAATCCTGAGGACCAGTATTGCACTCTCAGAACTGACACAGTAAAGAGAAAACTGAATTCCTACAAGATAACCTCAAGCCACCACATTTGAACCACAGCTTACCAGCATGTTCACACATACAAACACAGTGAGTAAATAATTTTTAAAAATAAATAAAATAGTAAATGTTATTTTAAAATGCTAATTCAGTATCCTGGGCATAGTAACAACATGAAGAATACAAGATAATAGAAGCTACATATTAGACAAGCAATAAATGATTTTCTAAGTGAGGAGCATTCTTTTAACTCTTTCAACTCTTTTCAGAGTTACAAGATGGAAAATAATTGTCAGAAACATATGAACTATAACTAATTGCTTATTGTATAAATATCTTTAAGAAACATCTGCATGAGGCTAGAGTAAAGTCAGTAGTAAACTTCTTTTGTGAGGTGCTAAACTCCATAACAGTATTGCAAAAATTATATAGAAAGCTATCTAAAATTGTAAATGATTAACAGAGTCTATCTTATAGGATGGATTTATCTTCTATTAACCTGCATTGTCTATAAATATCCAATAATGATGAGCTTCTTCTGAAACATGATTAATAATAACTCAAAGAGGGAAACTGAAATTCAACCTGAAGATCAGAAAAACAAAAGAGCCAGCCAGTGGCTCTTACCTCTACCTCAGTACAAAATGGCAATATTGACTCCAAGAATCTCAGAATTAGACTGTGTCTGAGAGCAGTCTCCTCCCTTCTTAGAATCCTCACTAGTTCTGGGATTAAAAACATGTACAACTACCCCCTTGGTTTCTATGGCAAACTAGTGTGTCTACTAGGATTAAAGGTGTGTGTTATTGTTGCTTGATTGGTATAGGAGGTTCTTCTGTTTGTGTGTTGCTTTCATTGGTTAATTAATAAAGAAATTGCTTGGCCTGATAAGGCAGAACTTAGGTGGGTGGAGAAGACAGAACTGAATGCTGGGAGGAAGAAAGCAGAAAGCATCAGAGAGAGCCACCATGGAGCTGCCAGGTCAGACATGCTGAATCTTTCCAGGTGAGCCATGACCTCATGGTGACATACAGATTATTAGAAATGGGTTGAATCGAGATGTGAGAGTTAGCCAATAAGAGGCTATAATTAATGGGCCAGGCAGTGTTTAAATGAATACAGTTTCTGTGTGATTATTTTGGGTGTAAGCTAGCTGGCTGGCTGGTTGGACAAGCAGCATGCTCGTTCCTGTTACACTTGATCTTTAAGGCTGGCAAGTGTGGCTGTTTTACTTTTCTGATCCTCAGTCAAGTTTTACTTACTAATATACAAGTGAAATGCCACTACAGTTTCCGTAATATGGTAAATTTCAATCCCTAAATGACTAGAAGTGTAGAATGAGTCACTTTAACAGAACAGTCCTCTTTGGCTTGTTATGGTATTGTACTGATTCCAAGAATATTGATATTGATTCTAAATTTGGCCACAAATGGAAACTTTGTCTTAAGAGAAAAGCCTCTCTAGGTCAGTTCAGCATTTTTATTGCCTTTTCAATAGTACAAAGCTACTTAGCATTTAAGACACATTGTGTTATCCTACAGAAACTTATCATTGCATTTTTTAAAAATGTACAATTTTCACATAAAATTGTGAGAAATTTGCATTTTAACAAGAATATATGTTAATGCTGTAGCAAATATACTGAAATCACAGCATAGAATTTTTGAATTTATGAGAAAAATACTTCCATTTAGAAGCACATGGTACTCATTATTCTACTAAAGACCAATGAGAATAATGAGATTGGCCTTTGATTTTTCTTGGCAACTTTAGAGAACATTGTTAAGCTATAAATGGTAGGCAAAATACAACTCAGGTAATATCAAAACAAATGTTCTCTGATAAATGTCTAGTTCTCTTTTAATGCTTAATGAACTATCACAGTTTGTGTTCATGATATTTTGAAATACATCAGATTACATGATCATATTTTGAATTTTTCTTCTAAATTCTAATTTCCTTTATGATCCCTAGATACTGCCAAATAATTAGGAAATTAGCCTGTCATGAATACTTGACCTCTACCTGACTTTATAATTTCATAGACTTTCTATTTTAAAAACTGAAAAATTCATGTTTTAAATAATGATTTTATATGAAATATTTCATCAAAAGCATGTTCATTTTAGAAAGGTTTATTATGATACTATTCAAATTTAAGTGTATTATATAATAATAACATATTTATGTATAACTGAATATATGATGTTTTCCTTCTGTACCAAATAGTGTTTTTATATGAGAATATATTATATTATATAGCACTTTTCATGATTAATATTTTTAAATAAAGAGTTTAATTTTGCAACAATATTAATTACAAAATAGTCTCATGAATTACAAACTACATCTTGTTTAAAATCCTATAAAATTTCTTTTTCTCTTGGACAGTTTTTAGTTTCAAGATAGGATGAAAGACAAACAAGTAGTGAAGAATTATTTGCATGCTATTTACACAGATTTTTAGCAGTAATTGTATGTTTAAATTGGGTTCAGGCTTTTGATGAGTTTGGACTCTTTTTTTGTTATTTTATTGATATATAAGAAACAACATGTTAAAAATAAGACAATTAAATCACTAACAATGCTTTGTTTCATTTATTTATTTCAAAAAGCAATTTTATCTGCACTTATTAGAAAGGCAAATGCAAACACAAAACTGTTGCTTTCTGTTCTGTTAGAATAATGCTATAGGGCTTTTAAAGGTAAATATTTGAAAAATCTCCTTCAATATTTTTTGTCTAGAAAGGCCAAACATTTTTGTTCTAAATAAGAAACTCTGCCAATAGTTAGTGATTAATTTTGACAGATATGTATTAATTTTTGACATATTTCAGGCAGCATGCAGCCTATTATGCATGTACACATATTGATCTTATCAGACTCCTTTTCTTGGTGAACAGTTAAAGGTATTTTTCTTCTTGAATTATTTGAATGCAGTAAGATATAAAATCAAAACCTTATGTGAAGTAGACATCATCCAAATAAAAGAATAAAGAAAATCCAAGTACTCATATCCCCTAGGAAGCACTAATTTAAAAGATGATGTAAATAACAAGAATTAAAAAAAAAAAAACTTTTATGAGAAGTTTGGAGTAAAGTATGTGAAAAGCCCAAGTCTAGAAAAAAAGTAAATAAGAGAAATAAACAATATCCCTCAGGCATGGTGGTGCCTGAATTTAATCCCAGCACTTAGAAAGTAAAGGCAATCAGATTCCTGTGTTCAAAGGTTCTCTGCTCTATCTACATAGAGAAAGCCTAACAGCAAGCTCTTCTTAGAAAAGCAAAAGAAAGGACAGAAGAAAGAATGAAAAAAATTAAGAAAAGGAATGATGGATGGAAGAAATAAAGAAAGGAAGGAAGAAAAAGACAAGAAATTAAGAACAATTTGATTCGATCTCTGTCATCCTTTCCATTCGCAAAGTAAAACAGAAAGAAAGAAATAACCATGTCCCTTTCAATGGAGAGAAAGTATAAGTAGAACATTAAAAAAAAGATCCTGGCATTTCAAGGCACTGCCCCCATAAGTTCTTTTATCTTAAGTCAGAAAAAGTACTGAAGAAAATGGCAGGTAAGAGCACAAAAAGCCAAGTGGTATGGCCTGAATATATCTCTCAATTTTGATCATTTGGAATCTAGTAGGGTTAATCCTGAAAACGTTAAATTACTAGAAAGGTGGGAAATACTTGACATTGACCTTTTATTAATTAAATTTAACTTTTTGTACTGTACCAAAATTTAAAACCATCATCATCCACCATAGTATTATTAATAATAATAAAAACATAAAAGTTTTCTATGGCTGTGATAAGATGTTATGAAAATGGCAACTTACAGAATGAGTCTACATGAGCTTGCAAGTCTATAATGACCCAGAATCAAGTTAACAAGTAGCAGGAAAATCAGCACTGGTAGGAATCTCCATAAAGCTACATTAATAAATGCAAGCAGGAAGCCGAGAATGAAAAAGAATTGTAGCAAGACTAGAAAGCTTAAAAACCTTCTCCTGGTGATATATTTTCTCCAGCAAATCCACACTGCCCTCGAAGTTCTATAACCTACTAAAAGAAGATAATCCACTTGGATGAAGTTATCAAGGGCTGCAGCATAAGGGGGATTTGGATATTTCTCATTCAAACCACCTGTAAAGATAATACTTGACTAAAAGGAGTGTGCCCAAGTAGGATTATTATTATATTGGTTTTGCAATCTTAGGAAATCATTGTTGTAAAGTAATAAAGTACAGAACTTTGCTGTTAGTTTACAGGAGTTTGGGAATTTGTTCATAATCAGGATAATGTTTCACCATGAGTGCATAAAGCATGAATTGGGTATTTACTCAAAAATAACAGAATCCTTATATAAATGCAGGCACCAAAAATAATACTAATTAAATTTCTGATAGAATTAAGGACTCTACTTGAAACTGGACTCAAGACAATTTATTATACCCTATCAAACAATTTGGCTTTTATCCATATTCTTAGAATCATGGATGGGTGATTCAAAGACAATTAGCTACTTTCTCAGACAAGAAGTTCCATGAAAGTACAGCATTCAGTAAAAGATGAGGCAGCTGCTATCAACTTTCAGTGACATTTAGATTAATAACTGAAAGTATTAAGCACAGTATAAAGAGACTGAAAACTTAAAACTGAATGACAAAATGAATATAAAGAGGCAAAGGCTTTTAGCAGAAGAATAGGAAAGGTACTTTGAAAGCATCTTGTGATCAGGAAGACTCCAGCCATTGTAGAGGCAGAGATGTAAAAGTGTAAGTGGACTACAGAGTTTCTAGAGAAGTCTTTAATACAGTACCCAGTTGTCTAGTTCTATGTAAGATATCATTTCCTGAAGGCTCATCCCAAAAGAAAAAAATACTCAGTGGTATGGCTACTGGTTAAAATAGTCACAAGAACAATAAGGCTATGGAATTAACTCCACAATGTTGGAAAAATTAAAAATGAATATTCCAGTAGAATTTTGGGGGAAGAATATGTCAGGGTTGGAGTTCTTACAAACAATTCTAAACAGTCTGATGTAAGTCAACATGTAAGCATAAAGCCAAACCTTCAGTGTAACCTCTAAAAATTTACAGATTAGAGATACTTCAAATGTCACGTAACTGAAGTTGGAGGCAGCAGGCAGAGCCAGCCAAAAATGTGATTATGGGCTGCAAACTGCTAAGGCCATCAGAACTAGACTACTCATGATTCTGTGAATCAGCTTAACTATAATGTCACTAAAATGTTGGACATAGAATCATAGGATTTAGTGATAGCTCTACTGGTTTTAAACTTCCTTTGATCTATTCTTTTCTTTTTTCTTCTGCTACTCCCTAATCTACTTCTAAATGTTGTGTCTTACAGTGATACATGTTTTTGGAATTTATACCTCACCAAAGCATTTGCTTTGAGTCTCAGACCTTCGAGCATTGCTAGGATAGTGAAGCCTTTGGTAATTTTAATGCGTGGACTGTGTCTATTTTGCATTGTGAGATGAGTGTCAGGTAACGTTGTTAAAATTTAACTCAGGAATGTCTTCTAATAATGCCTTATTATAAATTTATTCTCCTGCTTGTTTCTATTGGGAAGCAATATAAATTTAAGAGTCCTTCCACTAATTAGAATTGTTTTTTCAAAAGATCTATATAATTCTTCTCTTCTCATTATCTTTTTTTCAGCATATATTGCTATAATGTACTATCCTGCCACAGTCCCAAACTCAATGGAGCATATAGTTTTAAAAAATATACCCAAATAAGCTTTTTTCTTTTAATGTTTATTGCATAGTATATTTATCTGTAATAATGGAAAAGTTGGTAAACAGAAAACCAAATTGTCAGTAGAAATGACATTATTCACTGATTGTGTATCTAATTAAGATGTTTTATAATACGTCAATGAATGGGAAATAAGAAGTCATTGTTTAAATAGTATAACACAATACCAAAATATTTGTGAAACAAATTGAACAATTAAAACATTGATAAAAGACAATACAAATAATTTTTTTCCTGTGAAAGACCACAATTAACCAGTATGTGTACAATGTTCACTAATATTAATTACAAACAGTGCAAATGAAAAAAATTATAAATTTGTGTTTTAGCAAGGAGGTCAAGAAATTTGTACATTTATACATTTTAAGTGGAAATATAAAGTAAAACTGTTGACATTAAAGTAATTCAGTTCTTTGAAAAAACAGAAATTACTATAAAATCTAATTATTTGCAAGAATTGAAGTTATACTCAATGATACGTTTGTAATCTATTGTTCACAGTAATATTGACTAAAAGTGATGCTAAAATGAAAACCCACACTACCTTAGAACTGAGTATAATAAAGGGTTATTTATTTAGGGGTAGACTTACAGATCACAGTCCACTGTACAAACTGGGAACAGGAACCAAATCCAACAGTTAGAAAAGTGAGATTACACGTCTTTACATCAGCATTTATAGTATGAGGCAATGCCCAAGTGGGCTGGTATCTTAAAGGCTACTGGGTGAAGGAGTTCCTAAAGCACCTCCCTGTTTTGTTTAACTGGGAGAGCTCTAAACCTAATTCAAAGCTATAACCAATAAGAAGAAATATCAAGCATAAAATTTAGAATTACAACCAGTATAAACAATATCAAGTGAGAACCATATGTCCATGTGTTAATGTTTCAATAATAATTCTATCATAAAGTGTATACGTCTTATATTATAAATAACTTGGCCAAGTCGTGAGAGGACAGTAACTATGACTATCTAGTCTTCAACCACATTGAAGACTTGAGAAAGGAAATAATGTTATTTGAGTAAACAGGAAGTGCAATCAAATAACGTTCCAAATGTGCAAAAAGTGACAGATGCTACTGGTTATTTGGGCAATCACCCAAAGTCTCATTTGTAACATTAGAGTAACCAAATTTGGCTCAGGCCTAGAGCAACTGATAGACCATTTTCAGAAGCAGGAAATTTTTTACAACCACTCTTACCCTGTCTTGGGGAGATTTGACAGTCCTTATTCTTGTATCCTGCTTGTCCTGTCCAGACAAAATGTGTTTTGTCAATGGTCAAGGTATGTACTCTTGCTTTTCCAAAGGCCAGTTTTGCCAAGAAGAAAACACCCTCCAAGTGGAGTATCTTCAGTGTTCAAAATTCTCTTGGGAGAATTATTATACCATCCTATTATATTATCCAATTTCATTCTTTTTTTTGAAAGAGTTCCATGAGTCTAAATAATTTCCACCACAACCACCAACACTATACCAACTATAATTAACCCCTAATTGATATCCCTAACCCTGAAGACAAACTTTGTTGGGAGAGGGGATGTTGTCTTCTAGAATTACTTTCAGCTATCATAGTAAAAATATTCTTTCTATGGTATCTTGTGAAAGTAAAATGATGTTTAAGTTTCAAGTTTACAGTCCGGTAAAATTGCAAATAGTCTTTGAGTATTCAGTAGGGTTTTTCTGAAGTTTCTATTTGGAGTTCTGGTCAGCTCATTGTAAAAAGTGCACCATTTCAGCTAACCAAGTTGGAACCATCTTGAGCAGCTTATACCCTGAACTGGTCTTATAGTAACTTAGGTAATATTATATTTTTCTCGGGTGTTTGATGAAGTTTAATAATAGATAGTTATAGTTACATTTTCCTTAGTTATAATAAAAGATAAAATAGATATAAATATTGTAACTATAATTATTGCTTGATAACTGTTTTGTTGTATGTAATTTTACTATGTTAAAGTTAAAACCTTCCTTTTTATAAAGAGAGAAAAGGGGAGGTGATGTGAGATCCTCCTCTGTATGCTATGAATGTTTCATTGTCATTGGTTAATAAGGAAGCTCCTTTAGGCCAATGGCTTAACAGAATATAGCTAATTTGCAATATATATATATATATATATATATATATATATATATATATATATACAAGAGACAGAGGGGTGGAGAGAGAGATGGAAGGCAGGCAGGCAGAATTTGGGAGATGTGATATCACCCTGCTGTAGACAGATGCCAAACACTGGATGGAACTTTACCCGTTAAGCCACAGCAACATGCCAATACACAGATTAATAGGGATGAGTTAGTTTAGGATCCAAGAGCTAGCTAAACACATGTTTAAGCTATTGGTCAAACAGTATTGCAAATAATCTAGTTTCTGTGTGATTATTTTGGGTCTAAGCATCCATGAATGAATGAGTGGTCTTCGCCAATAATTGAGAATAGTCATATATTTTTACAGACTCTGTGCATCTTCAATAAATTGCAAATGCAAATATGACATACAATGAATTATTATTTGACTCAGCATTTATATTATATTCTTATTTTTGATAAAATGGATGTATGTAGAAGAGAATCTCACATACCACACACTTTTACTTATATGAGTGTGCTGCCTAGTTTTCTGTCCACTTGACAAGGGTTAGAGTCATTTAGAAATAGGGAACCTCAAATGAGAGAATGCTTCTATCATACTGGCATGTGGCCAATGATGCATTTTTTTGACTAGTAGGAGAGAATACACCTCACTATATGCAGGGTCGTCCTTTGGTTTGTGGTTTTGTATTCTAAAAGAAAGCAAAGTGAGCAAGCAATAAAAAGCAAATGTATACGCTGCATTTCTCCATGGCCAATGATTCAGTTTCTCCTGCCATGTTTCCAGTTTTGGGTTCCTATCCTGAATTCCCTAAGCTGTAATTCTATAAGCTGTAAGATTAAACAAAATCATTCCTCTTCAGGTTACTATTGTTCATGGTGTTTTGTCACGGAAATAGAAATACCTATATAATGAAGAACAAAATAATTAAAGATGTACAATGATGGTTGGGTATAGGGACAATGAAAAAATTGTTATTCAATGTCTATTGAATAGTATGCAAGATGAATAAGTTCTATAGCTTTCAAATAATTCCTATATTAGGCAAGTAAATATCATACATATTGAAATTTTAAGAGGATGTTTTATCTTGTGATTTGATCACAGATATACACAATTACATGCATTTGTATGTATAAGAAAAGAGGTCATGGGAAAAGTCTGATAAATGAAGTTTCTTAGATTGATTTATCATGATAGATTAAATTATGTAACCTCATAGTCAATTACATAATAAATTACATGAAGTTATAAGTAAATAGCAGTCATGTGTAGTTGTGGTATAACAAGTATACCTCGATTTACCTATCAAAAGTCTCTCTTAATGATGTCATGAGAAAAAAGAAACTCTATTTCTTTGCCAAAGTAACTTTGCAAAGACTCTCAAAATACAAGCTTTCTCTTTTTTTATTAGTAACAGTCATTGATGGAACATTTGCCAAAATATCCTGAGTTTGATGTATAAGTCTCTTAAGAAACTAAGTACATGTTAGGTTGGGATATTTCTACTAAATTCCTCCCTCATAAATAATGGCATATTTAAAAATGACTTTATGTGTTGCATTATAATTAATGGTCTGAATATATGTGTGTGTGTGTGTGTGTGTGTGTGTGTGTGTGTAAGGATAGATGAGGAATAGAATTATTTGGTGTATTTATCTATATGTATGCTTATGTACCATGTGTGTCTAATGCCCACAGAAGATAATACAGTGTCATATTTTTGAAATTGGAGTTACAGATGGTTGTCAGTCACTATGAGTCTCCTGAGAATTAAAAGTTGGACTTTGAGTAAAACAATAAGTCTTGTTAACTAATGAGCCTCTTTCCAACCCTTTTAGAGACTTAAAATATTTGGGCACTGTGTCATACTAGCACTTAGAAAGTATAAGCATAAAATTAAGAAATGAATGGCAGCTTCCATTACACAGAAAATTTGAGGATAGACTAGACTATATAAGACATTATCTAAAAGCAAGTAAAGGAATGATAGGAGGAGGGAAGAGAGGGAAGGAAGTAGTGTTGGAGAGAGAGACAGGAAGATAAATGGAATGGAAAGGAAAGAAAAAAGATAAATAGTAGAAGGCCTATTTAAAATATAGATTAACACCATAATATTTTTGACAGAATCCACTCTTACAATGTCACTTATCTATCCAAATTGCGCTTTTTCTCTACTGGGCAAGAGATTCTGCTTGTCTTCTACCACACAATTTTACATGTCTCACAAACAGAGACCACATATTCCACAAAACTGAGGAAAGTCCAAAGTAAGATATCTCAATTACATTAACACACACACACACACACACACACACACACACACACACACACTTGTACACACAAAGACAAACAACTTAGGGAGTCTTATTTTTTTATTTTTTTATTTTTTTTTTTTTTTGGTTTTTCGAGACAGGGTTTCTCTGTGGCTTTGGCGCCTGTCCTGGAACTAGCTCTTGTAGACCAGGCTGGTCTCGAACTCACAGAGATCCGCCTGCCTCTGCCTCCCGAGTGCTGGGATTAAAGGCGTGCGCCACCACCGCCCGGCTTAGGGAGTCTTATTACAAGGTTTAGGCCAGTCAGTGCTGTATTGCAAGATGTATTCTCATAAATACCCACAAATATTGAATAGTTTTCCATGCTTTTTTTCCTTTTTATTCACTTAAATTTTTTCAAAGTTGCTGTGTTATGCATGAACCTATAAGGTAATTTTGAGTTTGTCTTCAGCATTTTGAAAAAGCAGAAACAATCACACAATGCAGCACATCTATGGAGCCTTAATCTTATCTGCCTTGACAGTCAGTTGATAAAGAAACTGGTTTTTTAGTACATACGAAGATATACTTCTACACACACACACACACACACACACACACACACACACACACACACATATATATGTGTGTGTATGCATTTATAACATCAATTATACATAAGTAAAACAGTAATAAAGAATATGAAATAGAAAGAAAAACAGGAAGCAAGAGAGAGAAAAAGACAGAGCATACATAGTCTAGGATACAGGCACTGTAGAATTCCTGAACACTGATTAAATATTATGGACATTTACCTCATAACTCTTTCTTCAGCTCACTTTCTCAGCATTAATGAAATAAGCAAACAACATCAACAATAGCAAAAACAAAGAAAACAGAAAACATGTTTAACTGAGTTTTCCATTTAGACTTTTCTCAACCATCTCATGTTTGTGATAAAATATAGGAATACAAATAAGCTAGTATGGAGCCAGCATTGTGCCTTTGACAATGAATTGGGTATGTATGATCAGCAATTTTAAAGTCTTTTCAAAATATTCTTTTATGATAATTATTTTAGGATTACAGCAATTATGCCTAAATCCATATATATAATCTCCACTATGATATTTTATTAGAATCAGCTTGCAAAACAAGTGAACTCATGCTCCTAAAAATTGGAAGAACCACTTATGATTTTTTTCTTGTTAACCATAATGCTAATTTTTCTAAACATAAAGAACTATGATCAGTCATGATTGTACATATAAGTAGGATATACTTTATTTTGTTTTGTTTTGTTTTGTTTTTTTTTTTGTTGTTGTTGTTTTTTCGAGACAGGGTTCCTCTGCAGCTTTAGAGCCTGTCCTGGAACTAGCTCTTGTAGACCAGGCTAGTCTCGAACTCACAGAGATCCGCCTGCCTCTGCCTCCCGAGTGCTGGGATTAAAGGCATGCGCCACCACCGCCCGGCTAGGATATACTTTAAAAGTAGATGCAGGAGGAACACTAGTTCAAGCACAGTCCTGACTACACTTTTCTGGGTTAGGGAAATGCTACATAGTATAAACGTTTACTACATTAAACCCATGTAAAACTTGATACAGCAAGTTGTGTCTAAAATCAAAATGTTGCTTTGGTGAGGTGGGAGACAGATATAAACAGGAGCATCCAAAATAAGAGCTCTCAGTTACACTAAATCACACACACACATATGCAAACACAAAAACTCATACACTGATGTGAGTACGCACACACACACTTAAAATAAGAAATTATTAAACATTCAGTTTTCCAATTTTAGAGAAATACTAGACTGAATTATGCATACATAAGAATTTATTTTACAGTTGCTCTACGTTGTGGCCCTTTTACTAAAAACTGATACTCTATAGCTTACTGAAATAAGTTTAAGAAAAATTTACTTGATATTAATTTAAATTAAGTAAAATATCCAATGTAGATTTTACAGATAAGAAATCTAGCAGATATATATGGAAATACATTTTTTTGTATATGGCAAGAATAATAGGACTCAGCCTTCAGGTATATGTGGAAGGTGTGACAAAGGCCGAGATTGGACCAATGAATGCAGATCCACAAAAGATAGACAAGGCAATTCAATACCATTGGGAAACTTCTTGAGGGGCTTCTCACAGGTTCCCAAGCCAAAAGTGGCCCAGTAATTCCCACTCACTGTGGAGGAAATATCTCACAAGGAAAATTTAAAAAATCCAGAGGCTTCAGTAAAAGCCCATACTATTTAAGATGGTAACAAAAACATGGAGGATAAATAAAAAATTCTTATAGGAAATAGAAAATGCATATTCTGGCAGACTTTTATAAATGATCAAAGACCAAAGCTAAGAGTGCATATAAATAGTATTGTAATTGTTGGTTTGATAGACAGGTGTGGATTTGAGTATCATTATTCCAGAATCTTGGCATACAAATTGGCCTCTTCAAGAGGCAGATGTTTAATTAGTAGGAATTGTAACCATAGCTCAAGTTAAACAAAGCAAAAGATGGATTGACTGCATAGGACCAGAAAGACAGAGAGTGAAGCTGAGACCATCTGTGGCTAATATTGAAGTAAATTCATGGGGTCATGACCTGCTGCAGCAAAGGAATACTCATATTAACATTCATGCAGACCCAGGAACTCATAATTATGTGAAGGATATTATTAGGTATCATACACAAAGGTCACCAGCTATTCAGGTTGTACAAGAACTCTGAGCAACTAGCAAACCTTTAGAGGTACCAGCAGACCTACCTTTAAAATGGATAATTCAGAAACCAATATGTGTTAAGCAATGGCCTCTAACTGAAGAAAATTTTGCTCCAGGCTTTAGAACAGCTGGTACAAGAGCAACTAGATGCTCCCCATATTGAATAATCAACCATCCGTAGGAATTCTCCTGTATTTGTTGGTAAAAAGAATACTGTTAAATAGAGAATGGTGATAGATCTAAGGTGTCAATAAGGTATTTCAACCTATTAGATCTCTACAATCTGGAATTCCTCTGCCTTTTATTAAAAGGAGGGCCTCTTATAGTTGGTGATTTGAAAGGGTGTCTCTTCACTCTACCTTTAAAAGAAATGGAAAGAAAAAATTGCCTATACAGTGCCTATATAATAATTATCAGCCTACTAGGAGATATTAATGGAGTATACTCCCACAAGGAAAGTTCAATAGCCTCACTCTGTACCAATACTTTTAAAGTCAGCCATTGGAAATAATGCAAAAGCAATACCTTAAGTCTATAAGTTACCATTACATGGATGACATTCTGCTATCTGATTTAAACATAGATACTTTTGATAGAAAGTTTGAAGAAGAAAAGAAAGTTTTGCCTAAATGGGAATTACAAATTTCTCCTGAAAAACAGAGAGGAGGTTATGTCGATTACCTAGGATATAAATTAGGTTTATTGAAAAT
Organism: Arvicola amphibius; assembly: GCF_903992535.2. Classification (NCBI taxonomy): domain Eukaryota; kingdom Metazoa; phylum Chordata; class Mammalia; order Rodentia; family Cricetidae; genus Arvicola; species Arvicola amphibius. Next base: position 76,094,859 of record NC_052065.1, on the reverse strand, counting down.
CAGAACACAAAAGACACAAATTAGGAGAGCCCAGTTGCAGACTCTTAATAACTTTCAATCATTGTTAGGAAATATTTCCCATCTAAGACTGGCTGTTGGGATAGTACTTGATATAATAATTAATTTAAACAAAACCTTAAGGAATAATAAAGTCTTGAAACTTTTAGATAATTAACAGCTGAAGCAGAAAAGTAATTGACAATTGTTGAGGAGAAATTATAAAAGGCACATATAGATAGGGTAAATCGAAATCAATTTTATTCCAGTCATATTGACTTTCAGAATTTCTCCTACAGAAAATTTAATGCACAGGAATGATATTATCTTAGAATGGATCTTTATCCACATAAACTAAGTAAAAAATTAAAAACTTCTGTGAAAAATGTCTCTGTATTAATTATAAAAGGTAAATTGGTGCTTTGTCAATTAGCAGGTATAGACCTAGCAGAGATTATAGTGCCTTTCACTACTATTGAAATAAAAAAGGCATGGGATGACAATGAACCATAGCAAAGAGCTTGTGCTAATTTTTTAGGAGAAACTAATAGTAATTATCCTAAAAGCAATAGGCAACCTTCTAAAGAGAATGAATTGTATGTGATGCTCTAATAACTGGAGCCTGTACATTTTATACTGATGCAAATAAATCAGGAAACACAGGTTACAAATCAGAAGAATTAAGGTGTTACAATGTCCTTATAATTCTGTCCAGAAGGCTACATTATATGGTATTCTCATGGTGTTAAGGAATTTTAAAGAACCTCTTAAGATAGCTACTGATTGACAATATGCAGAAAGAGTTGTTTTGCATATTAAAACTTCTGAAATTATACCTGATGATAAGAATTGACTTCATTATTTATCCAGGTGCAAGTCATGATCAGGAATAGGCTTTGTCCTATATATAAATATAACACACATTTGATCTCATATGGGTCTTCCACGTCCTCTAGCACAAGGTAATGCAGAAATCGATCAATTATTGATTTGAAGCATGTTGCAGGCCTTGGAATTTCATAAAAAAATCATGTCAATAGCAAAGGTTTAGAGAAAGAATTTTCTATTACATGGCAACAAGCGAAGGAGATTATAAAGAGATGTCCTACTTGTTCTTTCTATATTCAAACACTGCTACATGCAGGGACTAACCCAAAGGGCACTGAAAGGAATAAAATCTGGCAGATTGATATGTTCCACTTTGCAGAATTTGCAAAATTAAACTATGTACAACACGGTATTGACACTCAGGTTTTCAGTGGGCAACTGTTTTAAGCTCAGAAAAGACTGACTCAGTAATCACATATTTATTAGAAATTATGGCCATCATGGGTATACCTGCACAAGTAAATATAGATAATAGTCTAGCATATGTCTCTAAGAAATAATTTTTTTCTCTTTATAACATAAAGTATATTACAGGTATACCACACAAATATACAGATCAGGTAATTATACATAGATCAAATTGAAGTATAAAGTATAAAGGATATGTTAAACAAGCATAAAGAGTGGAAAATACCCCCAGAAATAGATTACATAATGCTTTATTATCCTTGATAGCAAAACAGCCACCCTGATCAGCCTTATGAACCAGACAGTGGTGACCTACACCTTTAATACCAGTAGCCAAATTAATTTGCCATAAAAACTGGGTGGTAGTGGCACACAGCTTTAATACTAGCAATAGAGAGGAATAGAAGATGGGAGGAGACAGCTCTCAGACACAGTCTCATTCTGAGGATTCCTTTAGGCAGGATCACCACTTCAAATTGAGATAGAGGTAAGAGCCAGTGGCTTTATTCTTTGTTTATCTGACCTTTAGGTTGAACCCCAATATCTGCTCTAGGTTTTTATTAATTGTGCAATGTATTACCAAACAAATTTGTTTGACATAAGATATAGCTTATGCATGACCTCCCAAACCAAGCTTTTATTTTCTCTGTCTTCTGTCTTCTCTTTTTTTCTCATCCCCTGACACCTCCACCCTCAGGATTCTGTCACCAAAGAACAACTTGATGTTATATCTCAGGGTAAAGAGAGAGAACAGATGCTGGTCATTCAATGCAACAAAATCAATGATTTCTAGCTTCAAAAAAAGACCCTGTCCCAACAAGGTAAGGCTGGAGGAATTAAAGAAAATGCTATATGTTAATGTCTCAAATTCACATACTGGGTGTATGAGTATGTAGTACCCACAGAAAATATAAAAAGGTATTATATCCCTGGATTTTGAGGTGTGCTGGGACTATATCCAGGTCCTCTACATGAGCAGCCAGGACTTTTAACTGCAGACCAAATACTCATGCACATAAAATTATAATAAATAATTTTAAAAAGAAGAAAATTAAGATGCCTATAAGATCTATCAAATGGAAATACTGGGTATTTTTAAATACCCATAAGACTTAATATCTTGCATGATTTTCTTCAATTTTTGAAGTTACTGAGAAAAATCACCAGATTGATGTTGAATTCCCTTCTATATGCTGTTAATGTTTTTTTATTAAAAATTTCTACCTCCTCCCCTCCTCCCACTTCCCTCCCCTCTCCTCACTCTCCCGCCCCCTCCCTCTCCGGGCCAAAGAGCAGTCAGGGTTCCCTACCCTATGGGAAGTCCAAGGTCCTCCCCAATCCCTCCAGGTACACGAAGGTTAGCATCCATCCGGTCAAGGCTCCCACAAAGCCTGTTCATGCAGTAGAATTAAAACCCAGTGCCATTGTCCTTGGCTTCTCAGTCAGCCTCCACCGTCAGCCACATTCAGAAATTCCAGTTTGATCACATGTTCCATCAGTTCCATTCCAACTGGCCTTCGTGATCTCCCATTAAATCAGTCCCACCATCTCAGTGGGTGGACGCACCCCTCGCGGTCCTGACTTTTGATACAGAAGTTGAAAAAAAAACACTCCAAAATTAACTTGGAAGCACAAAACGCCCCAGAGATCCCAAACAACATGTAATAATAATAATAATAATAATAATAATAATAATAATAATAATAATAATAATAATGAAAATATCATCATACCTGATTCTTAGTTAAATGATAGAGACATTGTCACAAAAAGAAGTATGATACTAGTACAAAACAGACACACTGATTTGTAGAAAAATATAGAATAGAATAGAATAGAATAGAATAGAATAGAATAGGCATACCTCTATATATTACAATTACAACTATTTGATCTTAGACAAAGATGACAAGTACACTTGTTGAAGAATGGAATCCTCTACAACAAATAGACCTGGGAACACTGGATGTCTACATACAAAAGAATGAAACTGGAATCTTACCTTACCTGTACACAAATCAATTTCAAATATCTCTAAAACCTTAAGGAAAGACCTGAAATTTCAAATCTTCTAGAGGCATCTTTTCTTCTGATTAAACTCAAGTTGCTCAGAGGATGAGTCCAACAATGTATGAATAAGAACTCATAGAAATAAAAATTGTCTTTACAATAGATGAAACTGTTGGAGTGAAAAGGCCTCCTCTTTCTGTAGAATGAATGAAAAATTTGCCAGTGTTTATATGTATTTGGCGGATAGCTGTCTAAATTTTTTTGTTTTTTTGTGCCTATTGACATTTATTTGTACAGAGACATGTGGATAGTTATATTAAAAGAGATGGTTCATTTTAGAAGAGAAATGCATTTTGGGGAGATGACTCTATTTCTTATATGTGCTCAGTGGTACTGACACTGTTAAAGGTTGTATGTAACTTCCATCATATATATATTTCACCAATGTCTCCCTGGAACCTTTTCTTGCCTATTCCATCATTATTTTCTCTATTGACAGAAATAAACTAAGACTTACTGGAAATTATAGACAACTTTTCTTTAAAAAATGATATACTTTTGTAGTATGAGAAAGAGAAAAGGTCAGAAACATCACTGTAGAAGAAAATATGCTCATGAGTTCAGAGAGGCCAGAGGTCACAGAGATTTAAGGAAGGTAACAACGGTTTGTTTTCTTTTTTCTTTTTAAATCTAGATTCCTCTGTTATAAATACATTATCTCCTTGACAGTTCAGAAATTCATATTTATACCTGGGGCATGAAGTATGACTCAAGGCAATTATTTGGAAAATAGTCATACAACAGTATAGGTTGAAAGGACTAAAGAAAGAAAAAATGCTCTAATATAGAAATGTATTTCAAGGAGGCATGTATTTAGCATGCCTTGAAAAAAGTCCCATTTATCATGCCTACACAATGCCATGCTAGCTTCATTTTAATCCTTATCACATTCTATTTTAAATTTTAAGGTAGGACATTTCTTATGCTTTCTCCTGCAATTTATATGATATTCCAAATTTTAATGAGAACCAATTAGGATATTGTGTTTTTTTTCTCTATCAATCAGTGTTTTCAGTGGCAAGAATACTGTGATAGTTTGAATTAGAATGTCACCAAAAGTTAATATATTTGAATGCTTAATTACAAGGAAGTGGAATAATTTTACGAGGTTGAGAAGGATTAATAGGTGTAGCCTCACTGGAGTAGGTGTGACATTGTTGCAGGTAATATTCTACTTTGAAGTTACAAATACCAAAATACAGGCAAAGTCAGTCAGTCTCCTTTCTCTCTCTCTCTCTCTCTCTCTCTCTCTCTCTCTCTCTCTCTCTCTCTCTCTCTTCCCCTCCCCCCCCCTCTCTCTTCCCTTAATCATTGAATAATCTTCACACTCCTGTTAAGTATGTTCTATTGACCCTCATTCAATATTTCTCTTCCTTGCTAAAAAGTTTGGTTTTATGTTCTATTCCAGATTAAAATGAAAGAAAGATACAAAGTTCCAGCTCATCTCTCCTTTCTAAAGACACAGAAATCATCTCATGCCAGGTAATAATGCAATTTAGGAAAGGACTTTCTATAGATATTTCACCCACATTTCTTTACTAAGAAGAATATTTTGGGTGTTAGAGAGAGAGAGTTCTTAATGATTAGAGCACTGTTTGAGCATGTGCAGGGCCCTGGTTTTATTCCCAGCACTTCCTCTGACGTTTACAACCATCTAAAAATCCATTTTAGGGGAGACTAAAAGCTCTCTTTTTTAGTCTGTGCTTACCAGGCATTTATGGGGTACATAGACATGTATCAAGACTAAGCATGAATTCATATAAAATAAAAAATAATAAGTAAAAATGAAAAATATAACTGCAAGCAAAAAATTAGGTTTAGCATGATACATTAAAAATTAATAAGTTATAAATGAATAAATGAATGTTAATATTTAAAACATGTAATATCACTGGGAATGAGAAAGGAAAATACATGCAGCATATATGAGACAGCCCAGTTGTCTAATGTAAGAGGAATTGCAGGGCTAATTAATGAGTATCTCTAATTTAAACTTCATTAATCCTGAATTGTGTAGGCTAAGAGTGAGCTCATTCTTGATGATGAAAGCAAAAATAGAGACATGACTTCCCTGTAAAATTATCTGTCCAGGAAAAAAAAGAATAAGTTCCTCTAATATTCACTACATAAATATTCAAAAAACTTCTTTAAAATTAGAGAGAGCACACTAGGTTGTTGCTTGTTTTTCAATTTCTTTTTAGAGTATTCCATTTACTGTGCTTTGGCTGTTTTTTTTTTTCATGGTTTATTTTTTTATATTTAAAAATTTCCATCTCCTCCCCTCCTCCTCCCCCTTCCCTCCCCTCCTCCTCCCCCTTCCCTCCCCTCCTCCTCCCCCTTCCCTCCCCTCCTTCTCCCCCTTCCCTCCCCTCCCCTCCACCCATACCTCCCCTCCATCCCTCTCAAGGCCAAGGAGCCATCAGGGTTCCCTACTCTATGCTAAGACCAAGGTCCTCCCAACTCCCCCCAGGTCCAGGAAGGTGATCGACCAAGCTGAGAAGGCTCCCACAGAGCCCGTCCATGCAGAAGAATCAGATCCCAGCACCATTGTCCTTTGCTTCTCAGTCAGCCCCCACTGTTGGCCACATTCAGAGAGACGGGTTTGGTCGCATGATCCATCAGTCCCATTCCAACTGGAGTTGATGATCTCCCATTAGTTCTGTCCCACCGTCTCCATGAGTGAACACACCCCTCACGTTCCTGACTTTCTTTCTCATGTTCTCTCTCCTTCTTCTCCTCATCAGGACCTTGGGAGCTCAGTCCAGTGCTCCAATGTGGGGCTCAGTCATTTTCTTCATCTATCGCCAGGTGGAGGTTCCCTCACGGTCCTGACTTTCTTTCTCATGTTCTCTCTCCTTCTGCTCCCCATCAGGACCATGGGAGCTCAGTCCGGTGCTCCAATGTGGGGCTCTGTCATTTTCTTCATCTATCGCCAGGTGGAGGTTCCCTCACGGTCCTGACTTTCTTTCTCATGTTCTCTCTCCTTCTGCTCCTCATCAGGACCTTGCGAGCTCAGTCCGGTGCTCCAATGTGGGGCTCTGTCATTTTCTTCATCTATCGTCAGGTGGAGGTTCTATGGTGATAAGCAAGAAATTCATCAGTATGGCTATAGGAGCTGGCCTTTTCAGGCTCCCTCTCCTCAGCTGCCCAAGGAACTAACTGGGGGGGTGTCTCCCTGGAAACGAGGGAACCCCTCTAGGGTCAAGTCTCTTGACAACCCTCAGGTGGCTCCCTAAATTAAGATATATGCTTCCCTGCTCCCATATCCACCCTTCCTATATCCCAAGCATCCCATTCCTCCGAGCTCCCCCCATTCTCCCCTTCACGCTTTTCTCTCCCCATCTTCCCTTGGCCGCATCTCGCCCAACCCTCAATTTTGGCTATTTTTAAAATAAACAAGTTATCTACATCTCTTAAATTTATTTATGTAAGAATACATGAACTGAGTTATATTTGTTATGAAAGGATAAGGAAATTGTTGGCAAGGCAGAGGTTATATCTTCTACCACTTAAAGTTATATCCAATGACTTACTAATAGTATATAAATATATAATATTGAAAACAAAAAATAATAATCTTGGTATGTCACAAAGGAAAACAATAGCAAACAAAAATAGTTTAGCAAAACAATTGTCTTGGCAAAAAGGTGTGCCAGATTACAACTTGTACTATACAGCACACTTGACCAAGATACCTTCCTCTTTTATCCACCATGTCAATAAATTCTGATTGATTATGATTCCATTTGTTGGAGAAAGACATGACAATCTGATGGGATCTTCTAATTGGAGCAAAGGTGAAACAGAGGTTCAGAAAATATGAGAGCTTGCTAGCTTACTTCCTTAATATTTTACAGGGAAGTCATGTCTCTATTTTTGCTTTCATCATCAAGAATGAGCTCACTCTCATCCCACACAATTCAGGATTAATGAAGTTTAAATTAGAGATACTCATTAGGAAACAAGCAAACAAAACAACCAGAGAGAAACTTAAGTACCGTCAGTAGAAAAGGTTGGTTTCCTAATAAGCATTCCATATCTTTGCAAAAACAGTTAATTGTGATGTTAGAAGCATGACTTTTTATATTAAAATCATCATATATTTTTAAATGTGCAAGATATTCAATTTTCTTCCAATTTTTGATTCCATGGAAGACACTTACTCTGGAAAAACAAATGATTTAGCTTGTTCACTTTTCTAGACAATGCCTAATTTTATCTATTTCAATTTCATAAAAGTATTAATTTATAAAAAGAATTCACTTTATGTATGAACAGATGACTAAAGACATCAGAGTTCTGGCTGCACTTTAAAAATACAAATGAAACTAATTATTTTGGACTTCCAGGATTGCTTTATTACTGAGACAAAATCAGAAAATGGGCAGAATATCTTCCTCCTGGCAAAGAGAGTTGTTTTAGAAAAGCCTATACAAAAAGGTTTGTATTTTCCTCTAGTTCCAACCCTAGACTGGTTGAATATGTAGTGGGAAATACTGAATGAAACAAACTGTACTTTATCTACAAGGGTTATGCTGAACTCACAAGGTTATCATGACTGTCTCCCTGATGAAGGAAAATCAGCAAACCCATTTTTAAAATGTATAATGAGAAAATCTTATCTGGCATCAAAGACCTAGTAAGTCAAAGACAGAATTTCTCATTTGCTACAAGTTTCATGAGCCAAACATCACAGCTGTTATTTGTGATAAGTAAGGAAGAAAGTATAAAGCCATGAAGATAAATAATGATTTAGCTACAAAATAGTTATTTTGTGATTTTTAGGTCAACTTCTTCAAAGAAATACCTAATCCAGTAGTTATAAAATCATGAAATGCTTTCTGTTTTGAGTAATACATTATTGCTTTTTGTGCATTATTCTATCTCAACACAGGTAATGAAGCTACCTAGTAAATTTAACCTTAAACAATTAATTTTCTTACTTTATCTGAAAACTTTGAGTTATAAGAGGGAAAAGTAATACATATTGATTGTCCAAGAAATGCCACCAAGTGTGAGGATTTGGAATCTGTGCTTTAGTTTGCAGGGAATTGTGCTGCCCTGGCTCTGGGGTAATTTGAGGACTGTGGCTAGGACACAGGTCAGCTATGGAATGCCAAGGCTAGGAGAAAAAAAAAATTCTTCTCCCCTGTTCCCTTGTCACAAGTTCTGAATGCTTCAGAGTTTAAGGAAGTGGCTGCCCTGCAGCACAGTACACATAGAACTGCTTTGCTCAGGTATTCACGATAGCTTAAATTAGATCTGAGATACTGAGATAATGTCTCTGGAGACTTTTGTGACCACACCACCTGATGGTATTTTTGCAGTTGTTTTGAAAATTCTTGCGACCACAACCCTAAGTAAATACATTGTGCTCTCTTGAGAATGATTACTTCATCTGCTTATACTTCCTCTTTCCAATTATATCGTTGACTGAAGCAATTGTTTCAATAATGTATATAAAAGCCTCATAATAAACATGCAGCATGCAGATGCAGTTTCAATTGCTACTTTTGCTCTGCATCCCCTGTGTCCTGGTTTATTCGAGACCCTTACCCAGGGACCCTGATGCTCCAGACGTTGACAATTGGCACACAAACAGGGACCCCAAAGGACATTCAGGAAGAGTGAGTCAGGTAAGTACCTTTATTTACAGGGTTATGGGACAAAGTCAATCGACTCCATACTTACAAGTTTTGAAACATACCCTCGCCATCTTTGGCATGCAGATCTCTTCTGCAGATATAGAAATGTACATCAGGGTAGTTAGGGAATGGAATCCCTGGTTCCCAGATGAAGGGTCTATGGATCTGGATAACTGGTGGTGGGTCCTCTGTATCGTGAAAATGGCCTGGCGGCAGGGAGAAAAGATTCCCATAAGATTTTGGTCCATATGGTCCATTTTGTATACTCTTTTCAAAGCAATGTCTGAGGAAAGGTTTGTGAAGAATTTAAAAAAAGGAAGCCACTCCATCTATCTTAGATTTGCAGCTTGATGCTGATGTAAAAGAGGCTATAGAAACAGATACAATTGAATTAACCAACGCATCCAGTAAGAAAAAAGATTCTCAGTCCGAATCAGAATCTGAAACTGACTGTATTTCACTGGCATCTTCAGTCAAGAAATCGAAAGTAAAACAAGAAAGTCAGCGCAGTGAAAAACTAGACCGATTATTAAGTAAAATGACTATTTTGGAGGCTAAATTAGAGGGATTACATGCTCCTCAAGGATACAGACATCTGCCCCACCTTGGAGGAATCTCTGTTGTCTGCCTCACTGACTGACACCAATGAGGATGAGGAAATGGAGGCTGAATCAATGTTTGTTTTTCCTATTATTAGACCACCTCCAGTACAGAGAGTGGCACAGCCTGCTAGATATGAAGGATTGCCCATGTGATGTAGGAGTGCTTCTATCTATCTGCTGTTTCATTGGATAATTAATAAAGAAACTGCTTGGCCTGATAGGTTAGAACATAGGTAGGTAGAGTAGATAGAACAGGATGCTGGGAGTGAGGCAGATGCCTCGGACAATTGCCCTGCCTCTCCTCTCTGGGAGAGTCGCCATGATGCTCTGACCTGAGACGCAATGAAGCCAGCCGCCATGTCAGACGTGCTGAATCTTTCCCGGTAAGACACTACTTGTGGTGTTACACAGATTACTACATATGGGTTAATCAAAATGTGAGAATTAGACAATAAGAGGCTGAAACTAATGGGCCAGGCAGTGTTTAAATGAATACAATTTTTGTGTTGTTATTTCACGTGTAAAGCTAGCCATGCGGGAGCTGGGTGGCAGGATGCAGCCCGCTGCTCCTCACTATACCCATGGACGATATTAGTAGACTTAAGAAGGCAGTGACTATGTATGGGCCTCAATCACATTTTGTGAAAGAACTTCTTAATGGCTTTGCTCGTACTCATAATAATTTTGCTCCTCAGGATTGGAAAATCCTTGCCCGTGCTTTGCTTAAAGAACCTGAATATTTGCAATGGCAGATATGGTTTGCAGATGGATGTGCTGAAAAGGCTAGGCAAAATGCTATTTGCAATGATCCCTGCTTGCAGCATATTTCCTATGCTATGTTAACAGGCACAGGACAATTTGATGATCCCAATGTGCAGGCTAATACTCCAGAGGAAATCCATGAACAATTGCAATAAATCTGTATGGAGGCATGGGAAAGAATTCGCCCCTCGGGGGAACACTATGGCTTTTGGACTAAAATAATACAGAAACCAAATGAATCATATATTGACTTCTTCTCATGGCTCAAATTAACTATTGAAAGAACAGTTATAGGGGAACAAGCTCGGCAGCAATTATTACGAATTTTAGAATATGAAAATACTAATGAGGATTGTCAAAGAGCCATATTACCTATTAAAGAAACTGGAGACACGAATGCTTTTTTGAAAGCCTACAAGGATATAGGGTGGGAATCTAGACATATGCAAATGTTTGCTGAGACGATGGCTACCATATGGCACTCCCTGCAGGCTTTACCTAAATCCTGCAACATGAAATGTTTTGGGTGTGGAAAATTGGTACATATAAAACGCAATTGCCAGGCAACAAAACCTGGGAGCCGTAAGACACCAGGAATATGCCCTCGTTGTAAGAAAAGTAAACATTGGGCTCGAGAATGCAAAACTAAACCTCAGAATTTATCTCAGACTGCCTTCCCCTTGCAGGGAAACTATCCTGCTCCTGCGGGCCAGCTGCAGGTCCCAGGGCCAATGACCGCGCCTTCCCAACCATCTTTTCCCTCAAACCAACCACAAGGGGAAGCGCAGCAGTGGACTTACCAGCTATAATTGACTTTTCCTTGAAAGGAGGAGATCTGCCTAAGTGTGTTCCCACAGGAATCTATGAACCACTGCCTCAGGGCACTTTTGCCCTGTTGACAGGGATGTCTAGCTTAAATGCAAAAGGAGTGACTGTGCATTTAGGAATAATTGATGCTGACTATCAAGGCAAAATTTTAATTCTTATGTCCTCAATTTCGGATATTTCCTTTAAAATAGGAGATCGAATAGCCCAAATATTATTACTTCCCTATATTTTTTATTGGAGGTTCTGAGAATGAAAAGCAGGGAGGCTTTGGAAGTACAGATGTAAAGAATGTATAGTGGGCCACAAATATTATTAAAATGCAGCCTCAAATTAAAATACGATTGGCAGAAAGAGTGATTTCAGGCCTTATAGATACAGGATCTGATATTACCATTATTAATGAGAAAGATTGGCCTGCTAATTTACAGTATCAAATTATTCCATGCCAAATAAAGGGAGTTAGCAACATGCCTGTGAGCTCAATTGGTCAAGCATTAAATCATGTCACGATTACTGAAGAGGATGGTCAGATAGCTGTGTTAAAACCTTATGTTGCCAGGCGGTGGTGGCGCACGCCTTTAATCCCAGCACTCGGGAGGCAGAGGCAGGCGGATCTCTGTGAGTTCGAGACCAGCCTGGTCTACAAGAGCTAGTTCCAGGACAGGCTCCAAAGCCACAGAGAAACCCTGTCTCGAAAAACCAAAAAAAAAAAATAAATAAATAAATAAAAAAAAATAAAAAACCTTATGTTATGGAAGTCCCTGTGACCATTATAGGAAGAGATGTACTAGAACAATGGGGAGCTCATATACAATTTTAATGTTTATAGATGGAACCTATAAAAATACTATAAAAAATAATGATCCCTTATGGATTAAACAATGGCCGTTAACTAAAGAGAAATTGGCCGCTGCACATCAATTGGTAAATGAATAACTTAAAAAGAACCATATTAAATTTTCTACATCCCCTTAAAATTCTCCCATTTATATTATCTAGAAAAAATATGACAAATGGCAATTGCTTACGGATTTAAGAGGAGTTAATTCCTCCATGTATCCCATGGGAATGCTTCAACCTGGAATTCCATCACCAGCTATGCTGCCAAAGGACTGGTCGGTTATTGTAATCAACCTTCAGGATTGCTTTTTTACTATCCCCGTGCATCCTGATGATCAAAAACGCTTTGTCTTCTCTTTACGCCAGATAAATCATAAAGGTCCCCATGCTAGATATCAATGGAAAGTCTCACTACAAGGCATGATGAATTCACCTACCATGTGTCAGCTCTATATAGATTATCCTTTTTTTATTAAAACTTTCCATCTCCTCCCCTCCTCCCACTTCCCTTCCCTCCCCTCCACCCATACCCCCACTCCCTCCCTCTCCAGGCCAAAGAGCAGTCAGGGCTCCCTACACTATGGGAAGTCCAAAGTCCTCCCAACTCCCCCCAGGTCCAGGAAGGTGAGCATATTGGAAATGGACAAAATTGCCAGGCAGGGGTTGGGAGCATGGGGGTGGGGGTGAGGTGGGGATAAGGGGAGATGCAGGGAGAGAAGGAAGAAGGAGAGGATGGGGAGAGCTTGAGGGAATGGGATGGTTGGTATGGAGGAAAGGTGGTTGGGGGAGCAGGGAAGTATATATCTTAATTACGGGAGCCATTTTAGGGTTGGCAAGAGTCTGGACTCTAGATGGGTTCCCAGGTGTCCAAGGAGATGTCCCCAGCTTGTTTATTGGGCAGCAGAGGAAAGGGTGCCTGAACTGGCCTTGTCATATAGCCACACTGATGATTATCTTGCATATTACCATAGATCATGCTTTAAAACCCATTAGACAAAAATGGCCACACAATTATATCTCCCATTATATGGATGATATTTTTGCGGGACCTGAATTGGCAGAATTAGAAAAAATTTTAAAGTCCTTACCAGATTATTTTAAGGGTTATGGCCTTGTTATTGCCCCTGAAAAAATACAAAAGGAAAAGTTGGTTAATTATCTTAGTTATGTTGTAAGTTGTTCTACAGTTAGGCCACAGAAAATGACAGTTAGGAGAGATGTGGTAAAGACTCTTAATGATTTTCAAAAATTGTTTGGGTATATTAATTGGCTACATCTGACTTTAGGCATTCCCACCTATAAATTACATAATCTTTTAAAAATATTACAAGGAGATCCATCTCTGATGAATACAAGGGAACTAAATTTAGAAGCTAAGAAAGAATTACATTTTGTAGAGGACTGGATTAAAGATGCTTTTCTCACTCGAGTATCTCCTGAAAGATCCCTTACATTATATATCTTGGACACATGGAAGTATCCCACTGGCCTTTTGGGTCAGGAAGAACAACTTGTGGAATGGATATATACTCTGGATAGGTTTGCAAAAAATGTTATGCCTTATGATCACCAAATTGCATTGATTATTGAAAATGGGCACTTACGTGCCATTACTTTATCTGGCATGGATGTAGATCTCATAGTGGTTCCCTTAGCCAAGGATCACATGGAGTTCTTGATTCAATTGTCTGAAGAAATACAAATAGCCTTGACAAACTATGCAGGTGATATTTCTTATCATTTTCCTAAAGGGAAGTATTGGGATTATTTCCAACATCAGCCATTCATTATTAATAATATATTAGCCCAAAAACCTTTAGAAATGCCCCCACAGTCTTTACAGATGGCTCTAAAACAAAGAGTGCCTATTGGACCACTGAGAAATACTGAGTCCAGCCAACTGCTTATGGATCAGTACAACAGAATGAGCTATTTGCAGTGGCTCAGGTTCTTCATGATTTTTCCCAAGATATAAATATTATTGCTGATTCAGCATATGTTGTAGGTGTGCTTCATAGTATTTATAATGCTGTAATGCATCCTCCAAAAGCTAACTTTTGGTATTTGTTTAAGCTAATATAGCAGTTATTGCAGGGTTGAAATGCTTGTGTTTATGTTACACATATTCGTTCCCATTCCTAGTTGCCAGGACCTTTGACCTTTGGTAATGCACAGGTAGATAAGCTGGTAGCTCTGTTCACTCCAGAAGATCATGCACATTATCATTCCAATGCAAGGCATTTACATATAAAATATAAGATCCCTTATTCCCAGGCAAAACAATTGTAAAACAATGTCCTATTTGCCGACCGCTACATTTAAGGATTGTTCCTTCTGGAATTAATTCACAGGGAATACAACCTAATGAATTATGGCAAATGGATGTTACTCACACAGCTTTGCTAGGACGATTGTCCTATGTTCATGTTACCATTGATACCTGTTCAAAATTTTTATTGGCCACAGCTCAGGCTGGGAAAACTGCTCAGCACGTAATTGTGCATTTATTGGAAACATTTGCTGTTATGGGTATACCAGCAAAAATAAAGACAGATAATGGTCCAGCCTATACCAGCACCAAATTTAGCCAATTTTGTAAATTTTATGATATTATACACATTACTGGTATAGAATATAATCCTCAGGGACAAGCTATGATTGAATGAACTCGTATGACCCTAAAATTTACAAATTAAAAAAATAAGAAGGAGGAAAATAGATGATCCCGGAATGTTTCTTTTATATTCTTTACAAAATAATGCTAAAGCAGTGCTTCAGCAAGCTTTATTTATATTGAATTTTCTTAATCTTCCTCAAGGAGATTTTTTAACCAGGGCAGAAGAGCTTTTTGAGCGGAAAGAGTCAGCTATTTGAATCAGCCCATTTGGATTAAAATTGCTGCAGATGTGGAATAGCAACCTGGACAGTTGTTGTAAAGAGGGAGAGGCTATGATTTTGTTTCCACACAGGATAAAAGGCAATACTGGTTACCAGCTCGATGGATCCAAACTTGGCCCGATTCACTCAGCCCTGTACTCAGGAAGAACAAAC
This sequence comes from Arvicola amphibius, assembly GCF_903992535.2. NCBI lineage: Eukaryota > Metazoa > Chordata > Mammalia > Rodentia > Cricetidae > Arvicola > Arvicola amphibius. The sequence goes on along the minus strand of NC_052065.1, from coordinate 76,079,768 downwards.
AGGGCCAACATGCCAACACGGGACGAGGAGGCAGTGCCTCTACAAGCCATTGCTCAATTGAGCCTCAGCCGATGCCGATGAGGCACCTAACAGCTGGCAGCAGTTTCGTTGCCTATTTGGGGCCAGGTTAAAAAGTTAACTAGCGAAGGGCAAAAATTGTTGCTTCGCACTGGTAAACCCTTTAATGCTGAGAATTTGTTTCTGGCTATGTGTGCCTTGATGACTGTTACTTCTTCTACTGAGGCTTCTTTAAGTTATTGGACTTACATTCCCAATCCCCCTCTGTTAGAACCCGTATTATAGGGAGAGGTTGGTTGATGCCTCTATTTTTACTTATCCTGCCATTTTGTCCCCCCATGGGGAAATTTGACACATTTGACTCGAGATGATGGGAGTCTGTATAATTTTTCACATACAGGATCTGGCCTGCCAGTCTGTCTCAGACAGCCCCCATGTCTGCCTTTTGTATGACAGCATTGGTTGTTGCCAGGAAACCGCACAAAAACTTCACAAACGTGGTTGCAGAGGCTCTCTGCTTGGTCTGTAAACGTTACTTGGAACAATGTCACCTTTAGTGATGAATTAACTTTGCCTTATTGTCCTGATTTTACTCATATTGACATGAGGCATCAGCACTTTTCTTGGCAAGAATGCCAGGGGAGTTTTAGCAAGCGAATGGGTCCCTATATAGTATGGGGACCTTATGGTCAGTTCATTAATACCTGTTCAGAATGGAATATAACTGTCTCTGATTTGTTCAAAACTACTAGCATGCCTGACCCAGGACGGAACATAGTCACTGGAACCAAGATGATTGCCTGGGGTGAAGGTGGGATTGCAGATCTTTGTATTGCCTCTGTCTCAACTCTTACCGCTGTTCAGACTCATTTGTGGAAGCTGGCTGCAGCTCTGAAGCCTGAGCTGATATTTAATGGGACTTTTAGTAGGACGGCTCAGTCTGCCTCCAACTATTCTTTTACCCCCTTTAACCAATATAATGTTACTGCTTGTGTGCCTCTGCCCTATGTTTTACTTATTGGAAATGTGACTTTTGATTCAGGCATAAGTTGCCCCTCCTGTCATTTATATTCATGCATTAATAATTCTATAACTGTTGCCATGGGAGAGAGTATTGTTTTGTTACAACAACGTACGAATATTTGGTTGCCTGTTAATTTGGAAAGGGAGTGGTCACAGAATCCAGTGGATGCCATTGTTACAGAATTTTTTTACAAAACTTCTCAAGCCAACCAAGCGCATGATTGGTGTGGTATTAGCTGTTATTCATAGCCTCATTGCCGTTGCTACTGTAGCCACAGTTTCCAGCATGGCTCTGCACACTTCTTCGCAGACTAAACATTTTGTAGAACAATGGCGTAAAGATTCTCATGAGCTCTGGCTAGCTCAGACACAGATTGATACCTGCTTGCAAACACAGATCAACATATTAAAACAGACTGTTGATTGGATTGGTAAAAAGGTGTTGGTCCTAGAGAAGCAGATGTGGCTTAGGTGTGATTGGAATTCCACCAAGTTTTGTGTTTCTAGCCTCCGGTACAATGATTCTGAGCATGATTGGCAACTTATACAGCAGAATCTTGAAGGAAATACTTCTGCTTCCAAAATTATTAACAGCCTTCAATTAAATATCCAAGAGATATTTGGCCGACAGTTTGAACATGATGAGGTTCCAGCATTAGCAGAAGCTTTTCTGAAGCAGCTTGAAGGATTAGATCCACGAGGAATTATGCAGAGTCTCACTCACACTGCAGGCGGTATGGGCACTGTGCTGCTATTTTTGCTGCTTCTGGCTGTGATACTGTATTTAGTATGTATTCGGCCAACTCAAAATTCTATGGTTACTCTCTGGAAGGCTGTTTTTTTAAAAAAAAAAAAAAAAACAAAATCTTAAAGAAAAAAGAAGAAAATTGTGAGGATTTGGAATCTGTGCTTTAGTTTGCAGGGAATTGTGTTGCCCTGGCTCTGGGGTAATTTGAGGACTGTGGCTGGGACACAGGTCAGGTATGGAATTCCAGGGCTAGGAGAAAAAAACATTCTTCTCCCCTGTTCCTTTGTCACAAGTTCCGAATGCCCCAGAGTTTAAGGAAGTGGCTGCCCTGCAGCACAGTACACATAGAACTGCTTTGCTCAGGTATTTAGGATAGCTTAAATTAGATCTGAGACATTGAGATAATGTCTCTGGAGACTTTTGTGACCACACCACCTGATGGTATTTTTGCAGTTGTTTTGAAAATTCTTGCAACCACAACCCTAAGTAAATACATTGTGCTCTCTTGAGAATGATTACTTCACCCGCTTATACTTCCTCTTTCCAATTATAACGCTGACTGAAGCAATTGTTTCAATAATGTATATAAAGGCCTCATAATAAATGCGCAGCATGCAAATGCAGTTGCAATTGCTGCTTTTGCTCTGCATCCCCTGTGTCCTGGTTTATTCGAGACCCTTACCCAGGGACCCCGACGCTCCAGATGTAGACAACCAAGTATGTACATTCCTCATTATTTCAGCAAATGGGCATTTATACACTAAAATTATAATTCTTTTGTTTTAATGAAACAGTAGCATAACCTGCTCCATTCCATTTTTTTAAAGATTTAGTTTTCTTACTTAAAAGATGTTTATGAGGTGTGTGTGTGTGTGTGTGTGTGTGTGTGTGTGTGTGTGTGTGTACATGAGTGAAGGAGTCTGCTAAGATCAGAGGAATCACCCTGGAGCTGAAGTTGCAGGCAGTTGTGAGCTTCAAATGTTGGGGCTAGAATCCATACTTGGATTCTCAACAAGAACAGTATTCACTCTCAATAGCTAAACCTTTTATCCAATTCCCACCTTTCTTTTCTCTTTGTCTTTTCTTCTCTGTTTGTTTGCTTATTTGTTTGTTTTGAAACATACCACAAAGTTACAGTGATCTACTAAGTGCTGGAATTAAAAATAATAATTACATGTGTTATGCAATGTCAAACACCTTTAATCACAACACTTGGGAAACAAGTGCAGGAAGAACCCTTTAAATTGGAAACCAATTTTATCTACATAGCAAATTCCATAATAGTCACAGATACATAGTCTGTGTAATGGTTGCCAAAATATAATTAAAATGCTTGCCAAAAAGAGAAATATATAAGGTACAAATATAAGTTAGTTGGCTATTATCCTAGTCAGTAATCTACTCTCTCATTCTATCTGACTTTATGATCTGTTACTAGAGAGTACTACATGTGCCCTCCAGAAGAAATAGAGGTTAATGTTTCAATATAGCATGACTTGACTATGTGAGATCTCAAGTGGATGGCATCATTGCAGGGTAGCTAGCACAAATGCTCAGATCTCCAAAGCTTCATCAATCAAATCCTTAGGCTAGCTCAAGGCTCAAATAAATGTATTATTTTCTGTCTTCTCTCTCTTTTTAGTTTTATTTTCAGTTTCAAATATAAGATGTTTATTCCTATGAATTGAACTCTCAACTCCAAAAGAAAATAGATAATGTGAATTATTTTTCAAAAACATTTAACTTTTTTCATGTTTTATGAATTAGTTCTCTAGTCAACTCATATTTAACACTTTAAAAGATATTTATTGTGATTAATGTGTATATGTATATGGCTACATATGTGCCACAGCATGCATGTAGAAGTCAGAAGAGAAGTCTATGAAGTTATTTCTCTCCTTCCAACTTTACTTGGATTCCACAGACTTAACTTAACCAGGCTTGTACAGAAAACTATCTACCTAATGAGATACCTGGTACCAGCCACATATTCAGCATTTTTAACCTATTTTCCTTTTTAAAGTTCACCTATTATAATTATTTATTGAACCCACTCTTTGATATTAATTCCTAAATTTAGTCATTTTTCAGTCGACAGGCCTGAAAGTCTTCAGAGTTCCATTCTACTGTTTGAATTCTAGAGGATTACTGGTGCACTGCTGTTCTTTATTCTAAATTGGGTCTCTCATGTCCTAGGAAGAATAACTTGGCTCAAATACTGATGAAAAAATTTCACAAAAACAGCATAGATAAACTTACCAGTGAAAGTGAGAATCAGGAGAAAAGCAAAATTTCCTTTGTCTATATCCTTAACTTGGGCTGCTACTAGAAAGTATGGGAAATTTTATATTTGCTTTTCTGATCTTAAATGACTCAGTCAGAAATTCTGTCCAAGCCATTCCAAGATAGATAGGTTTTAGTAGATTTCATATGTAGCCAAATTTGCAAACAAATTAGGTAGGTAGGTAAGTAGGTAGGTAGGTAGGTAGGTAGGTAGGTAGGTAGGTAGGTAGTTAAGTATATAGACAGTTGTGTAAATAGGCAGTTAGAAGGTAGGTAGGTAGGTAGGTAGGTAGGTAGGTAGATAGATAGACAGATGATGATGACAACGATGATGATATATAGATTAGATAGATAGATAGATTGATTGATTGATTGGTTGGTTGAAGGTAACAAATGGAAAAGAAATCAGATAACAGAGAAAAGAGGTAAGTTTAATATGCTTTCAATTTGATATCTTAAAGTTAGATTCTATTGGAGAATTGGGATTCATTGTCATATTTAGTTTACTAACAATAGAAAGAAGATTTTTATGCTTTGTGTAAACCAAATTTCTAAAACAGTAAACTGAGGTAAACGATTTAAGATGAAGTTTAGAAGCAGACAGGGACAAGATAGACAGGACCAGAATCCATTTGGGTTTTAATTTAACAATGAATGTATCCAACAAAGGGAATCTAGCAGGGTCTTGAATACCTGCCTCAGCATCCCCACAGGAGCCAGGTATGATTTGTCTTTGCAGGCAAAAACCTGGCAAACTGGATCTGATGATATATGTAATAAATCAACTCATATGCATTAACTCTACATGTTCTTTATTCCTTGATGCAAAGAGAAAGGAAAGAAGGAAGGAAGGAAGGAATGAAGGAAAGAAAGAAGGAGGAAGGAAGGAAGGGAGGGAGGAAGGAAGGGAGGGAGGGAGGAAGGAGGAAAAAGAGGAAGAGAAGAAGAAGAAGAAGAAGAGGAGGAGGATGAAGAGGAAGAGGAGGAGGAAGATGAAGAAGAAAGAAGAAGAAGAAGAAGAAGAAGAAGAAGAAGAAGAAGAAGAAGAAGAAGAAGAAGAAGAAGAAGAAGAAGAAGAAAGGGGCAAACTCCACTGGCTCTTTAGATATAACAGACATGATTTAAAAAATTTATAGACAAAGCAAGTATATCACATGCATTTTAGAATCACAAAAAGGGGCAGGTAGAACCTGACAAAGCAGGACTTCAGAAGAGGTGACACCACACAGGAAGGAGCCAGCATCCAAGAGGAAATACCTGACAATCCAAACCATTAGATAAATTTCCTAAACATCTCTGAACCTGGACTTTATCCATACACAGACCTCTTTGTCTGGTATGGTCTTCCTATCTTTTGAAATTCATATGTGGTCTATTAGAAATAATTTGGGGATTGCATGTATGTAAATTTGACTGTTAAAACAAAGACTGAATGCTATTGCTCTAATGCCTCATGGTGTAGGAGAATAGAAAGGTTTTTCCATTGTCCGTGCATGAGAAGTTACACAGATGAGGAATTTGGGGAATAAATACAATTTTAAAGGAATAATTGTGGATTCACAAGGTTTTACATATTTAAGAGTGACTTTTCCAAATGACAAGTGTTCTCAAAGCTCTGTAAAATAGTTTACACCAAGTGGATATGGATGTATTCACTTTCCATGGATTTGTCTGGTAAATCTGTCAACTGTACATTTACTGTATTATCTTGTAGGATCCAAGAGCAATCCATGGCCACTGTGTTCAAAAATTTCCTGAGACAGGAAATACATATTATAGCAGTTTGAATGTAATTAGGCCCCATAAGTTCACAAGGCATGACACTACTAGGAATTACCACCATGTTGGAGTAGATATAGCCTTAATGAAGGAAGTGTGTCACTGTGGGATGGGTTTGAGGTCTCATACATGTTCACAGGTTCATGCATAGTGTCCCAAACCACTTCCTATTGTTTGTGGGTAAAGATGTAGGGACATTTAGCTTCTTCCCAACACCATGTCTTCCAGTACAGTACTGTGCCCCACACCGATGATAATGAACTGAATCTCCAAACTGTAGGCCACATATTTAAATGTTTTTGTTTATAAAGCTTGCCTTGGTCATGGTTTCTTTTCACGGCAATAAAAACTCTAACTAAACACATATTATTCCTTGTAAATGCTTCTGCCTGAAGACTACCATGTGGTAGAAGAACTCCAGAATATGCTACTGTAGCATAACAAAAATCTTGATCACAAGAGTTTATGTTTCTGAAAATTCTTACCTATGTAAAAAACAGAGATTATAAAAAGAATGTGAATGAGCACAATTACATAAAAACACTTGAAGCCCTCATCACCTAGGGAAGATCGACTCAGCACCTAAAATGAAAATTCCTCATATTACATCTAAATTGATTTGTTACAAAACTATCATACTTCCTATCAATTCTCTTAAAGGTCCATTTATCTTTCTTAATAGTCATTTGCTTTCTCATAAGTGCCCCTTACTTATATCATTTCCTTTATTAATATGTCATTGGGTTTTCTGTAAGTATTCTTTTTTCCTAACCATTTCCTCTGTGAAGATGGTATAAAAGCCTAAGATTCTAAATGCATCCTTGAGTCCTTTTTTTGCTCAGAACTTTCATACTTTGAAAGTGGATAAGTCTGTCTTTTCTTGTGCTTATATTCATCTTTTGTAAGTTAAATTGCAGTTCCCAAAAATAGGCCTGAGAGAGGTGAATAAAAGCATTTTACTCTCTATCATATGATTAGTAAGTATGCACATGTCATGACCAGATTTATTTTTTGTTTTTTCTATAAATGTCTCTCACTTTTATGTAGAGAAAGACTTATAGGAATGGAAAATCAACAAAGCAAACAGAATGAAGTATTGTCAAAAGAGATGATAAGGTCATAAATGAAAATAATGGAAAAATTACTAGTATTTATTTTGGTTACAGAGTTAGTAGGACTTGATGATAGATTCCTCATTGGGATTAAGGGGAAGATGCCAGCAAAGATGACTTCTTACTCTTTTCCATGTAATTCTGTGCAATTTCGTGCTATATCAGCAATATATTGAAACAACATAATTTAGAATAAGAAAAAGAAGAATATGTATTAGTTAAATTGATACTACACTATTTCCTTATGTCCTCTACACAGTCTTAAGGGGACTATAATCCTCAGTGTATTCATTCCATAGTTTGATATTGATTATATGGCATCTTACAGATAATGGTGTCATGTACAATTTTCAGACTACTTGAATATATAATATTCTGACAACTAGAAGCAATGTATCTTGAGAAACATGATTTACTTATTTTCCTGGTTCACATTAAAAGAGGAAAGATTTTTTTCTAGACCTATTGTCAGTAGATTTTCAATTGAATATGACAATAAGGAAAAAAGTCAGAATGTCCACTCATCAACCATTAGCATATATAAAGCATTTAAAGAATGAAAAACAGATGAGATTACAAAGGGAGAAAATATAGAATGACATGTTCTTAACTTTATCAAATTGTACAATAATAAAGTAACATACAGAGTAGAAAGACTAGAGGACATCTCCATCTCACTGCAAAAGGTGCAAGTCATCACTATGGTGAAATGAGATTGCATATTGTTCTTGGACATCACAGGACCAAAGCAACTTTAGCTGTGCATAACACCACCTTTCATTACTGAACTACTGGAGTTTTTATGTCCTTCACATACATTCTTCATTTTCAGCAGACTATCAAATGTAATCAAACAAGAAATTTGATCATATTGTTCTAAGAACTGAAATCCCTCATTTTGCACCAGCAACATGAAAAAAATATCTACTTTGTCTTACTATCAGTCAATAATTTATACTATTTCAGAGAGACACTTGTTTCTTGTGTATACCAAAATATATTTCTTATTAAAACATTATTTGTAAAATATATTCCTTACTTTTTGCTCAATGTTGTCCTGATCTAATCAGCAAAGAAACATGATGGAGGATTCTCATTGGCTAATAAACAAACTGCCTTGGTTTTTGATAAGGCAAAATTTAGATAGGTGGAGTAGACAGAACAGGAAGAAGGAAGTGAGGTAGATGGCTCAGTCAGATGCCACACCTCTCCTAAGTTAGTCAGACTTCCCTGCCTCTCCTCAGTGCGATGTGATGAAGCCAGCCACCAGGTCAGATTTGCTGAATCTTTCCCGGTAAGACACCATTCGTGGTGCTACACAGATTATTAGATATGGGTTAGTCAAGATGTGAGTTAGAGGCTGAAACTAATGGGTCAGGCAGTGTTTAAATGAATACAATTTCTGTATAATTATTTTGGGGCATAAGCTAGCCGGCAGCCTGGAGCAGGGCAGGATGAAAAGCAGGTCTGCCCACCGAGCTCCACGCTACAGAATGGCGCCCACACGTAGATAACTGAATCCACAGAAAGCTTGAGAAAGCTTGGGAAAGAATAGAGTAAAGCATGTTTTCTCGGTAGCAACAATTTCTCTGGTCTGGCTCTGCTTGCTAAAGGCTAGCAAGCACTCTCATCTAAGAGAGGCTTCCTGACTCAGCTTTAGCTGCAAAACCCTGCAGCTCTTTTAAGAGGTCCTGCCACAAAACACTTAAACGGTGTTGATGAAAAGCCGACCGCATGCTTTTCGGTTTTCAGCTGTAACAGGAAAAAAATTGTGCCCTTTTGAAGTGCTGGCTTTCTGGATCGTCCTGCCAGGGCAGTCTCTAGCTCTTTCAAGCAGGCGGTCCTGACTATGGAGCTTTTGATTGTTGTTTGACACTGTTGCAGCTTGCTTGCTGGCAGGAACCTTGAACTGCCACAGAGTTGTGGTGATAAACATGGCTACAACCAGCACCTCTGCCAGAGGCTGGAAAGCTAAGGAATGGGCTGGATCCAGCTGCCAAAGTCACGGCTTTAGTCCTACCGATATTGTTTCGTAAATTAAAGACTCATGTAGTCAGAAAAAGAGAGATATACAGTAAAAGAAAGATTCAAAGTCGAGGAAAACGTCAAAATGGTTTACAATGTGTTGAAAATATATGCATGCTAAAGGTTATAGTTCTTAAAAGTAAAAAAAAAGAAAAAAGGTAAGTAGCTAGTATGTTGGTACACACCTTTAAACCCAACACTTGGGAGGCAAGGTAAATTGACATCTGAGACTTCAAGGGGAAGAGGTAGATTGACCTCTGTGACTTCAAGGTGTGGTAGCACACACCTTTAATCCCAGTGCCTGGGAAGAAGAGACAGACAGATCTCTGTGAGTTCAAAGTGTTGTAACACACACCTTTAATCTCAGGCTGAGACAGTGGATCTCTGTGAGTTCAAGGACAGCCTGGTCTAAAGAGTTATTCTAGGACAAAGATACACAGAGAACCTGTCTCAAAAAATAAAAGTAAAAATAAACGAAATAGAGGTTAAAATAAAGTCGTATAAGATGGAAAATACACAGAGAATCTTGATACTGTATACTATTATGCTCTCTTAGAATTGTTTGAATGCTGAGGAAGAAGCAACAGCTACTAAAAGATATTTGTTTATAAATGCTGCTGAACTAATCCAAGAAAGATACCTTGAAAATACCTTGACTTCAGAATTTGGATCTAAGGATATGATACTTTGGAAAAGAGATTCTTCTTTTATTTTTATAGAAAATGAGACCCTATGCATTGTTTCTATCCCAATATGGTATGATAGACCACGCCCTCCTGAAAGGTTGCTGTGAACACCTTCAGAAAATTACTTCACCCAACTGATGACTGAGATGAACCTGGCACACAGGTTACACCATGAAAGATCTGATTAACATGCCCCTTTCAGCAGGAAGCAGGTTGGAGAAAAATAACTGCTCCCATGTTCCCAAATATTGTTTATAAATATTTTTTTACATTGAAAGGGGGAAATGATATAGATATGAATAATTTACATTGGTATAAATTTTACTCTATTGATATAAATTTAAGGTCAATTTTGTTATATGTATATGTATAGTTCTGATACTGATTAAGGTACTGTGATTCTGTAACAAATAATGCTGCTATGAATATAGTTGAACATATGTCTTTGTAGAATAATTGGGCATCTTTGGGGTATATGCCCAAGAGTGGTATTGCTGGATCCTGAGGTAGGTTGATTCCCAATTTTCTGAGAAATCATCAAACTGATTTCCAAAGTTCCAAAGTAGTTGTACAAGTTTGCACTCCCACCAGCAATCAATGAGTGTTCTTCTTACTCCATATCCTCTCCAGCATAAGCTATCCTTGGTGTTTTTGATCTTAGCCATTCTGACAGGTATAAGATGGTATCTTAGAACTGTTTTGACTTGCATTTCCCTGATGCCTAAGTTATATAGATATGAATAATTTACATTGGTATAAATTTTACTCTATTGATATAAATTTGAAGTCAATTTTGTTATATGTATATGTATTTCTGATCTTGATTAAGGTATTATGATTTTGTAGTTCATTTTAAAATGTAATGTATATAGGTTGTTAATGGATAGTCATCAATAATAGTAAAGCTTGTAGTCATGTAAGATTTTCTAGATATATAGAGATATATTTCAGTTATATAGGCATTCCTAATAACTTTCAAAGACTATAGAATATTCCACTTAAATGTTTTAATAACTTAGGGCTTTTCATGACAATGAGACATGTCTGCTCCTGGCAGCACCAATCTACTTCAAGAAAATGATGGGCATCAAAGAGGATTCTTATGGAGTTTGATAGCAATTTGCTCAAGAAACTGCTCTTGCCTGGACTGTTACAGAAGCTGGACACAAAGAACCCACAGAGAGAGTACTGCTGAACTTGCCTAAATGTGAGATGATTCTTTGGGGTTCCTGACTCATGAAAGAGTCTGCAAGACATTATACAGGACATAACAGATACTGACTGAACTACCTTTGAAATTTCCTGCTTCATGGAAATGTCTGCTGGATACTTATGGGCCTGTAGGCCGAAGATGGATGCCCCAATAGTACAAAAGAACTTTGGGTGACTGTCCAGGCAGCGAGATGTCTCTGTCATTTCTAGAGTTTTGGAAGTAGCTTACTTCTTGTTCACCTAGGTAATATTATATCCTTCTAGAGTCTTTGATGGAGTTGAAGAATGGATAGTTATAGTTTTCCATAGTTATGATAAAAGATAAAGTAGATATAAATATTGTAACTATAGTTCTTGCTTGATAACTGTTTTGTTATATGTAATTTTACTATGTTAATGTTAAAGCCTTTCTTTTTTGTTTAAACAGAAAAAGGGGAAATGATGGAGGATTCTCATTGGCTAATAAACAAACAGCTTTGGCTTTTTGATAGGGCAAAATTTAGATAGGTGGAGTAGACAGAACAGGAAGAAGGAAGTGAGGTAGATGGCTCAGTCATATGCCACACCTCTCCTAAGTTAGTCAGACTGCCCTGCCTCTCCTCAGTGAGATGGGATGAAGCCAGCCACCAGGTCAGACTTGCTGAATCTTTCCCGGTAAGACACCATTTGTGGTGTCACACAGATTATTAGATATGGGTTAGTCAAGATGTGAGTTAGAGGCTGAAACTAATGGGTCAGGCAGTGCTTAAATGAATACAATTTCTGTATAATTTTTTTGGGTAAAGCTAGCCGGTGGCCGGGAGCCAGCCCGCAGCTCCTCACTACAGAAACACTTTGCGAAGAAGGCATCCTTTCTTTACTGTATAATTGTCTTTTTAACAAGGGAATATATGTGCTTTAGAAGTAGGTAGCAAAATTTCTCCCTAGGAGATCAGATTAAAGTATGGACACACTTCATATAAATAAAATCCCTTAAGTTTTCCCTGCTTAATGCAATACCTGCTGCTGTTCAAAGCCAAATGTATGAGAGAAAATGACTCAAGTAGGGTAGATCCCTAAAGCAGTCTAGACTATGCCTGCCACGATTTATTATGGCCTTTATTATACACTGTTGCTTGACTAATAACACTGTAGCATTGAAGTCGACCCACCCTGATGATATAAAGCCATCCATCTTTGTGAGTTCTAAGCATAGGGCAAGATACAAAACATATAATAGCAACAGCAACAACACCAATAATGATAATAATAACAATAACATCAATAATAATAATAAACTGAATTTTATTTCACTTATTCTCCATAAAGAGTTTTTCATTGTCATTGAAACCATTTAATTCACAGACTGAAGAAATAGTCATCAGGTAAGAGAAGTTGCTGTTCTTGCAGAAGCTTCAGGTTTGGTTGCCAGCATTCACAGGGTAGCTCACAACCATCTGGAAATTTAAGCTCAAGGCATCTTAGACCTTTACTGACCTCTGCCATGCATACATGTGGTGCTCATACATATATTTATGTATATACACACATACAAAATTATAAATAAATATTAAAAGAATTTAGTCCTCACAGTTTTATTTGGATTATTTTGTCAGTTTCATTGTTATGGTCCAAAGAATGAAGAAAACACATTCCTGTGGTTACTTGTTCACATACAATAAATGGATTTTTTTTTAAATGAAAACGTTGCAATGTTTTTCTCTTTCAGGCAATAGTCCTTTAGTCATGTAGAGTTGTACAGCACTTTGCCTTCACTTCTGTCTCCATACTTACTAGAATTTCAGGAGTATTTGTTGTTCTTGTTGTTTGTTTTAACTCTGTAACTGAGTTATAGGTGAGTGTAAGCTGTCAGATATAATTGTTGAGTAGTCAACTCAAGTGGAAAAGTTAAAACACTCTTAAAACCTTCTTTCTACCTCCAAAGTCACAACTATTTTGTAATGCTATTCTTACATTCTTTGATTCCTTAAGAAAAGCCCAAAATATGTAAAGGATCCCAACAGTATAAATAGTGAATACTGAGGGATGACAGCAATTGATGTCTGTCATTTATAACCTCCAGAGAAATGCAGCTCCATCCGAGCAATAGATTTCCATGGCCAAAACAACAAGATAAAGAAATAAAAGGAGAAGAAAAATAGGTTTTTATTTGTTGTTCTGTTTTATTGATTTGATTTTTTAAGTCTTCAATCATATATAATGTTCAGATCACAACTTTCCCAGCCTCTCTTTCCCCCAGTCCCTCTCCTTCAATTCATATCCATTGTTTCCACTCCAATAAAAACAAGCAGACCTCCCAGGGACATCAAGCAAATGAAGTGTAATATACAAACAATAAGAAGAGGCAGAAACCATCACATTAAGACTGTAAAAGGCGATTTAGCAGGAAGAAAGGGGTCCCAATAAGTAGGTATATGAGCCAATGACAGTTTTTCTCTCACTATCAGGAACTGCAACAGAACACATAGCCACCCAACTCTAACATGTTTGCAGAGGACCAAGGTCAGACCTTTACAGGCTCTATGATCTCTTCAACCCCCATTAGTCTTGATTAATTGATTCTCTGTGCCCCTTTTACTTGTTTACTTAGTGTTCCCACATGCTCTGATTTCTCCAATACTTTCTTGCACCTCTTCCACAAGAGCAGGAATCCTGGAGCTCTGCGAAATATTTGACTGTAGAACTCTGAATCTGTTTTCATCAGGGGCTGGATGAATTCTCTCTGGTCTCTTTGTTATTATGACTGGGGTAAGATGAAATCATAACGTTGCTTTGATTTTAATTTCCCTAATTCTAGGAACAATGGATATTTTTGGATTTTATTGTTTTACTCTTTTTTATCATAGCCCTCTGACAGGTATAGGAAGGAATATCAAGTCCTTTTGATTTTCATTTCCCTGATGTTTATATATGCTGAAAATTTCTTTAAGTGCATCTCAGCCATTTGAGTTTCTTCTGTTGAGAATTCCCTGGTTAAATCTGTACCCCATTTTTAATCATATTATTTAGTTTGGTGAGGTCTAGTTTCTTGAGTTCTTTATATATTTTGGATATCAGCACTCAGTAATATGTGGAGTTGGTGGAAATCTTTTCCCAATCTGTTTTGTGCCTTTATTCCTATTGAAAGTGTCCTTTTGCCTTACAGAAAATTTTCAGTTTCATGAGTTTCCATTTGTTAATTGTAGATATTAGTGTCTACATTATTGGTGTTCTGTTAAGGAAGTTGTCTCCAATGCTAATGTGTTCAAGGCACTGTAACTGGTTTTGTATTGAGGTCTTTGATCTACATGAACTTGAGTTTTGTGCAGGATGATAGACACAGATCTATTTGCATTCTTCTACCTGTCCATATCCAGTCACATTACCACTATTTTTGAAGATATTTTCTTTTTTTAATTGTATATTTCTGACTTCTTTATCCAAAAACTTGGTGCCCCAAATGTGTGTAGCACATATCTTAGATTCAATTCTATTGATCTACCTGTCTGATTTTATACCAGAATTATGCTGTTTATATTACTATAGATTTGAAGAACAGGCTGAAATCAGGGATGATGATACTTCTAGAAGTTCTTTCATTGTATAGAAAGGATTACTTTTAGCTATCCTGGGTTTTTTGTTTTTCTTTTTCCATATGAATTTAAGTATAATTTCTCTAAGGTCTATGAATTATTGTATTAGAATTTTGATGGGGATGTGGGAATTTGATGGGCCAGTTTGAGCATTTTTCCTTGTTAATTCTGCAGATTCATGATCATGGGAGACTTTTGCATTTTATGATACTTTCTTCAATTTTCATCTTCAAAAAGACTTGAAGATTTTATCATGCAAATATTTTTGGAGGGAGTGGACTCCTTATTCCTCCCTACTTCCCAGCAAGCTTACACCTGAAATAAGCACAAAGAAACTGTATTAATTAAAACACTGCTTGGCCATTAGCTCTAATTTCTTATTGGCTAACGCTTATATATTAGTTTAATCCATCTCCATTAATCTGTATATTGCCATGTGGCAGTGGCTTACCAGAGATTCTAACCAGTGTCCATCTCAGGCAGAAGATCCATGGCTTCACTCTGTCTGCCCTTCTTCCCAGCATTCAGTTTTGTCTTTTCTACCTGCCTAAGTTTTGCCCTATCAGGCCCAAAGCGGTTTCTTTATTCATTAACCAATGGAAGTAAAAATGAACAGAAGAACCTCATACATGATCTTTCACTTGCTTGTTTAGAATCACCCCAAGTTACTTTATATTATAATACATTATATTATTTTTTGCTATTGCAAAAGATATTTTTTCTTGATATCTTTCTCAGTAACTTTCCCATTTTTATAAGAGGGATACCAATTTCTTTTTTGAGTTAATCTATCCAGCTATATAACTATATAACTAAAGATATTTACCAGCTGCATACTGATATGTTATCTGCAAATACCAATACTTTGATGCTGTGAGAGCACATTCTGCTCCTTCAGCCAACAGACTTTAAGATACTAGCCCATTTGAGCATTGTCTCTTATACTATAAAAGCAGCTGTTAATGTGTACCCACTCTCTCTTGCTTCTTGCTCCTGCTTTCAGATGCTAGACTCTGTTGCTGTTCATGTGGAGGACTGATACCTAGCACAGTGATATGTAAGTTTTCCCCTTAAATCAATAACCTTTTTATTATTCATACTTATGAAATGGTATAGGATGGTATCATGGCTTACGTCATCAACTGGTGCCTGAATGTTTGGTTTTAGAACTCCCCACCCCTGCTAATGTGTTCAAAGCTGTGTTGCACACCACTGGTTCAGAGTGTGCCTGGCTTGGAATGAACCCTCCCTCAGCAGGCCACAGTCTATGCTTGGAGCCAGCCATTAATTTGTACATAGAATTCTCAAGAAGTGGTGGCTTTTCTCACTACAGATCAGATGGGATTCTTCATATTATCTCATTACTTGCATCAAAACAGCTTGCAGCCACAGTGTCTATGCCCCACCACCTCACACCGCACAGAAATTCAAATGAGATATGGGCTTTCCTGGGTACCTACTGTTATCTTGTTATGCCTGTGCTCCTGTGGTTGCTGACCAATAAGGGCCCACCTTGGTACACACAATCTGTGATTTCTATTAATAACTACTTTTTGATCTAAGCATATCTTTGAGCATTTCACGTTAAAATCAAATTCAGACCAGTCTCATGACTCCAAGAGTGTTGCTGGGGCCAGTTGGGTTTGTTTAGTAGGTAGCCCTTGATACCACCTACTGGCAGGTAATGGTTATTGCACATAATCCAGCTAATTAAACCACAGGTAAAATTTAATATCCAAAAACATAAATCATAATATGCTAATTTAAAAAGGTAATATGTCAAACAACCTAACTGTCCAAGGTTTCAATAGTGTCTTTACTTAAACCGTGTGTGAGGTTTTACAAGACTTATATGATGTCTCTTCTTCATCACTATTTTTGATTCTGGGGATTAGTCTTGTCCCTAATATTTTTCCTTAAAAACTATGGTTTAACAATAAGGTTAAGAAAGAGGCATTTTTATAAATGGTACAGTCTTTACAGACTGATACCAGGATTCTCAAGAAAGAGGTTGGACATCTGAAGAAGGATAAGACTACTTTAACTAAGAAAACTCAACCAACTGAGGTACTTTTAGAAATGGTACAGACTGGTACAAAGCTACTTGAAAAAGAGATCAGAAATCTGAAGGAGGATACAAACAATTTAACTAACAAAACTCAGCCAACTGAGGTACTTTTAGAAATGGTACGGACTGGTACCAAGCTTCTTGAAAGAGAGATCTGAAATCTGAAGGAGGATACAAACAATTTAACTAACAAAACTTAGTCAACTGAGGTATTTTTGGAAATTGTACAGACTGATAGTAATTTATTTAAAGGAAGATTCAGCACTCTGGAGAAATATACAGCCGATTTCTCACATAAAATCCAATCAATGACAGTGGGTTCTGAGACATTATTTGAGAGAATTTGCACTGTTGAATGTATTAATCAGACTCTGGCAAATATATATGACAGATTAAACACTAAAATGTATCTCCAGGAAGGTAATATGCATGTGATAAAGATTATTTCCAAGGATGAGACATTATCTCTATTGGACAGACTTCATACCTGGAAATCCTCAATGAGGGCATTATAGCAGAACACTGGACAGGGCATCTAGATATTACAAAAGGGAGCGGTAAACATATTTGAAAAGATTAAGGAAATTATCAAATTTGATGACCAGGAACAAAAGGTTAAAAGGCAAAATTTAATCTCATCAGTACATAAAAATCTCTGGGATAGCTTCCACAGAGTTCTGCCTGCCTTTCCAGTAATAACTTCAGAAAAAAGTATCTGGACTCAAGTACCCTAAGGTTTTCAAAAAATATTCATGGGAGCCCATACATATGACTGACCTAAAGGAAATTAAATAAGCAATTGTAGCTCATGAACTATATTCATCCTTTGTCATTGACATGGCCAAAAAGTGTGCTTTCAGCAGCAAAGCAATGCCTCAAGTTTGGACTCACCTCATCTCAACAGTTCTAAAAAGTAGACAGCATTTACTTTGGAGGTCCTTTTTAAAAGAGGAAGCAAGAATTTTACAGCAACAAAAAAAGACAAAAGGACTTGAGATTTCCCTTGATCAAATTCTAAGTGAAGGGCTTTACTCTAATCCTCAGGATCAAGCTTTTTATAAAGACCACACCTTGTCCCTATAAAGCACAGCAGCTTTAAAGAAATGAAACAGGATTCAGGAACTAAGAAATAGAGTTGAATCATTTCTTAGGGTTAAACAGGGTCAGAGAGAACCTTTTAGTGACTTTTTGCAAAGACTAACTAGGTCTGTACAAATAGGAGTAACTGACCCAGAAATTAGATGTATAATAATTGAATCTTTGGCTTATGAGAATGCCAACATAGAATGCAAAAGGATCCTTGGGCCTTTAAAGATCAGATTAACACCCATGGATGAATGAGACTTGCATACAATGAATGTCAAGATACTTGACTATGGTACTGAAGCTTGGGTAGGAGAAGCAATTTCCATTAGCAAGACAAGCCATCCAAATATAAAATGTTTTAATTGTGGTAGAATGGTACATCTGAGGAGGAATTGTAGACTACAGATTCTTATTGTTTCTCCTGGGATAGAAGAAATAGGAAGACTCAGACTTCAGGTATATGTAGGTGTGGCAAAGGCCGATATATCACAAATGAGTGTAGGTCAATGAAAAATAGACAGGGAAACCCAATATCATCAGGATATGCCATGTAGTCCTCTTGCAGGACCTCATGATAAATGTGGTCCAATCATTCCCAGTTACTTTGGAGAATGTGTCCTGCCAGGAAAATTAAAAAAAAAATTAATGCCTACTGTAAAAAAGCAATACTATATTGAATGATGGGATAAATGTAGAGAATGATTCAAAAACTCCAGTAGGACAAAGAAAATGTATATTCTGGCAGACTCCTATAAATGATCCAAGACCAAAGCTAGAGTGTATATAAATAGTATTTTTATTGAATGCGTATTAGACATGGGTAGGGATGTAAGTATCATTACTCCAGAATCTTGGCATCCAAATTGTCATATTCAGGAGGTAGATCCTCAACTCTTGGGAATTGTAACCCAATCTTGGGTAAAACAAAGCACGAAATGTATTGACTGCATAGGGCCAAAGGCCAAATAGGTAGAATAAAGCCATATATAACAAATATATCAGTGAATGTGGGTTTGTGACCTACAGCAGCAAAGGAATAACCAGATTAACATTTCTGCAGGCCCAAAATTTATGTTTCTGAGAAAAATATTAAAAGATACTATAGATGACAGACACCAGCCATTTGGGCTGTATGGGAACACAAAGCAATTGATAAATCTTTAGAGGTACCAACAGACCTAACTTTAAAATGGTTTACTGAGAAACTGATATGGGTTAAATAGTGGCCTCTAGCTGAGGGAAAGTTGCAGGCTTTAAAACAACTGGTACTAGAACAACTAGATGTTTGACATATAGTATAATCTACCAGCCATAGGAATTCTCCTGTATTTGATGTTACAAAGAAATCTGGAAAATGGAGAATGGTGAAAGATCTTAGAGCTATTCAACCTATGGGCCCTCTACAATCCAGAATTCCTCTGCCTTCTCTGTTACCAAAGGGATGGCCTCTCATAGTTATTGATTTAAAGAATTGGTTTTTTTACTATACCTTTACAAGAAGAGGATAGAGAAAAATTAGCCTGCATTGTGCCTATATACAATTATTCTCAGCCAACAAGGAGATATCAATGGACCATCTTCCCACATGGAATGCTCAATAGCCCTAACCTATGCCAATACTTTGTCAGCCAGCCATTGGAAATAATACATAAGCAATTTTCTAAGTCTATAATCTACCATTACATGTATGATTTTTGTTATCTTATTCAAGGATAGATAATTTAGGAAGGATGTTTGAAGAAGTAAAGGAAGTCTTGTCTAAATAGGGATTACAAATTGCTCCTGAAAAAATTCAAGGAGATGATTCTATTAATTACCTAGGTTACAGAATAGGTTTACAGAAAATTAAAACACAAAAGGCACAAATTAGGAGAGACTGGTTGCAGACTCTTAATGACATTCAAAGATTATTAGGAAAAATTTCAAGTTGGGATAACACCTTATATAATAATTCATTTAAACAAAACCTTAGATAGCAATAAAGACTTGAATAACTCCAGAGAATTAACAGCTGAAGCAGAAAAGGAATTGATATTTGAATGCTGACAGAATGAAAAATAACTATCCATTAAGGATCATCTAGAAAATGGAATATGGACTTTGAATCCAGGTTCTGGTTACATTTACATTTACACACACACACACACACACACACACACACACACACATGCACACACACACACACATACACCTACACACACATGAATATGTTTAGTTGGTTTTGGAGTTGGACAATGGCTTTGTACTTCTCTAAATCCAAGCGTGTTGTTAAAAGAAACATTCAGAGTTTCTGTCTCATATCAGGAGCCATCTGGTATGAGAAAGAAGGAAGACTTTAGGAAACAAATTACTTTCTCCATGCCTGTTTTGTCTATAATGTATTCTTTATTGAATATATGTTTATATGAATGATATTTAATTTTACCATGATGAACAATAGATTTTCCTACAGATCCTTTTCCTGCAGTAATCTTTGAAGTTTTCACGAAAAAGATGGTGCCCCACAGCAATAACTCCACCTAGTTTAGATGACATTGTAATGCTGACAGTGCTACTATAAGACTGCTTTTTGGGTACCAGCTGCTAAAATCGTGCACCTTCTCATGACATTCTGGCCAGAGCTCCAAACAAGAATTTTGAAAAAAACAAACAAATAAACAAACACCGTATCAACTACTCATTGCAACTATACTAGAGAGTCATTTTGAAACTTAACTATGACTTTACTTTTGCAGGATTCCATTAAGAGAACATCACCCGTATGACAGTGGGAAACATTTCTAGAGGATGACTATCCCTGTCCCCCAAACAGTATTTGGCCTTAGGGTTGGGAACACTGTTTAAGGGTTGTTGATTATTACTTTTATTAGATAAAGTGTTTTGGTGAAAAGTATGTTTGTTAAAAAGGGATAACAGTGGGAAATACAGTGAATACTTGTGAGCTATTATTCATGGACAATTTATATTGGTATAGTTTTAGTATTGATACAAATTCAAACTATATTTGTCATTTTTGTTTATATTATTTGTAAACATATGCATAGTTATTCTGTCAAATTTTATGAATGCATGTTTCTACCTCTATTTAGAACATTTTGTATATTGATACATCTTTTAGGATACATTCTCATATTGCATATTATATATTACTCCTAAATCTGATCAAGAAACTTATACATTATTTACATTTTGAGGTCATTGTTCTCATTTGTTGCATATTTATTTACAGATTATTTAATATTCTTACATGAAGTTTTAGTCTTTAAGTTATACATGTATTAATTAATATAGGTCAATAATTATTCCTGTCTGTTATACATACAGTAGGATCAATTAGGTTCTTTAGATACATAGAGATTGTATTCTATCTAGATAGGCAATCTCCAACTACTTCAAGGATCTATAGAACATGGCATTTAAATAATTTAGGATTCTGTTGACATGAGACGTGATTGCTCCTGAGAGCATCAATCTATACTCAAGAGAAGGTTGAGCACCAAAAACACTCCAATCAGAGTTTGTTTTCTTCTTGTCAAAACTGGCACATGCCTCAAACATGACAAGGTACATGGTATCTTTAAATGGATAAGTAGGTCTGTCAAATCTTGCCAAGACAGCGTAAGAAAGTTCTGAAAAATTTCCTGCCTCTGAAAATGGTATGTCTGTTATGCTAGGCCTTAGCCAAAGTTAGTTGCTTCAACATTACAAAATGAGACTGGATAATTGTGTATGTAGCTAATTGTCTCTGTCATATATTTCTCTCATGGCAAGCTACGTGGTTGTACTTTCTATCTGCTCAAGTAATATTATCTCCCTTCTCAGGCCTTCGATGGATTTGACGATTAGTCATCATTACTGTACTCTTATGATCTAGCCAGGCCATTTCATATACAAGAGTTAGACTCCATAGGCTAGAATGTTTATTAAAAATCTTAGCATATGTTCTTTGTTTAATATTGTTTATGCTGGTTGTAATTCTAATTATACTTGATAACTATTCCTAGTGTTTATAGTTTTGCATTGGGTTTGGAACACTCATATTTAAACAGAAGGGAGATGTGCTGTGGGAGCATATTCTTCTCCTCCAGCCAATAGCATTTAAGATACCATACCAAACCACTTGGGTGTGGTCTTTTATACTGTGAAAGCAGCTGTAAACTTGCATCTGTTCTCTGTTGCTTCTGCTTCCCACTTCCAGCTGCTAGATTCTGTTCCTGTTCATGCAGAGGACTATTATTTAAAACAGTGATCTGTATGTTTTCCCCTTAAATAAATAACCCCTTTTATTCATAAATCTAAACTGGTGTGGGATTGTTTTGTCACTTATTTCATCACTTTGCCTTCTTCCTTTCTGATTTGTATCTCCTTAATCTCCTTCAGTTGTCCTATTTCTCTAGCTAACACTTCAAGTACTATATTGAATAGATATAAAGAGAATGTCCAATACTGTCTTGTTCCTAAGTTTAGTGAAGTTGCTTTGAATTTCTCTACAATTTCTGTGATATTGTCTATAGACTTACTGTAAACTGCTCTTATTATGTTTACATACATCCCCTTTATACCTGATCACTTCAAGACTTTTATAATGAAGGGGTACTGAATTTTATCTATGACTTTTTCATCATTTAATTAGAAGATCATGTGTGTTCTTTTTTCTTTCAGTTTGTTTACATGGTGGATTACATTGACAGATTTTTCCTATGTTGACCCATTGTGGAAAATCTGGTAGATGATTATTTGGATGTTTTCTTGCATTTATTTTGCAACTATATTATTCAGTATTTTTATATAATGTTTGTTAAGGAAATTGATCTGGAAATTCTCTTTGTTGAGTCTTCATGCAGTTTGGCTATCACAGTGACTGAGACCTCAGAAAATGGATTTCACAATATTTCTTCTGTTTCTATTTTGTGAGAAAATTTGAGGAGGAGAAAGAATACTGTTATTATGCCCCTTTTGAAAACCTGGTAGAAATCTGTACAAAAACTGATCCTGAGTTTTTGATTATTTGTTTGTTTACTTTTTTGTATATTCTTTTTATCTGTTTTTTACTTTATTTTCATTTTAGAGTTTTGATGACTGTTTCTACTTCTTTAGATATTATAATTGTCTTTAATTTGTTTATTCAATCTTGATTTAACTTCAGTAAGTTGAATTTATCAAGGAAATATTCCATTTCCTTTAGATTTTTTTTCCAATTTTTGGAGTACAAGTTTTTATAGTTTTTAAGACTGTGGTAATGGCTTTCATTAAGTTAGCAGTGGTCAGTATATTTGTGTCATTGAAAAATGAATAAGCAAAAGTTTAAACATGCTGCATAACTTAGCAATTTTTTTAAAAGATATCCTTAGAAGAAATTTTAGGAAACAAGTTTTAACACATATACTTTTGTTAAATCATTTGTTTATTTCTTTACTTTTGTAGACAAAATCAAGCAATGTAGCCCAAATTAACAAGAAACTCACTTTGAAGACCAGAGAGTGACCTCAGATATAATGTGTTCTTCTTCTTTCTTCTTCTGGAATGTTGGAGATACAAATTGCACCATCATGCTCAGCTTCAAATGAGTATAAAATGTACAGTTTCTTAGCCTGGGTATAAAATATATCCATGACACATTTGAATTTTAAATATTTTTGATTTCCTATTATTTATTGAAGGCTAAAACTTAAATTACTAAATTATTAAATCAATCTTTTTCATCTCATTTTCAAGTCATTTTCCTACTTACCAAGCTAATTGTTCGAATACCATTTAGTATGAAAAACAATAATACATTTTGAAAGGAAGTATTGATGAGTCAAGATGAAAGCTTAAAAACCTATCTAAATACATATAAAGTACCTAAAATATTTATACTACTTTCTATTTGACTCTGGAGTCTAAATATTTTAAATTTGTTACCAACATATTTTTTTGCTTTAGCTTTTCTCCATAGAAACGTGGAATTACACTAAACTGCACATTGTATGTTAAACACCAATATTTGGCTCCTATCACATTTTTTTGATGAGATATTGTACCATGAAAAGACTGTCTAGAAAAATTATAGAACACCATGTGTGGGAGCTTGTAAAACCATGTAACAAGTAAGCATTCATTATCTACTGAATTATTGCATTCACAATAGCTATTTTGTCATTCTATTTTTCTCTTTGTTTCATTATCTACTAAAGAGTTTATATACTCTTTTAAATCAATTTGACAACTTTTTGAGTCAATGAATTCTTATATTATGTGAACTCAGTTATCTCAATTAGATATGAAATTAGGTTTTTCTGTCAAAAACTGAATGAGTTTTTTTCCTGAATATTTATTGCATTTTTCTTATGATATATACTATACTCAGTACTAGAGAATGAAATAAATATTATAAAGTACCTGTAACTTTTAGAAGTTTATGTTAGAGAAATAGATACATATATTAAAATTCTGTAGGTCATTGTGTCATTTAGCATGCTGTCATCTATAAGAATATAATTACTAATGTGATCTGACTATATTTTATTTGTTTACTTTTTACTTTGTTAAGTTTAATTCAGTGATTGTATGCTTATATATGTATGTGCATGTGGATAGATTCATGCTATAGAATGCATGTACATCACAGTACAACTGTTGTGGTTTGTTTTCTACTTCTAGTATGCAGGTTTCATGGGGATCAAACTCAAATGTTCAGCCTTGGCAGCAAGGATAATATCAACCTGCTCAGCCTCAAGTTGTCCTTTTGAGAAATGTGATTGTCATTAAAATACTAAAAGTTGTGCACATATGATTATTCAAAAGCTAGAAATGAAGGGGATTAAGAGGAAATAATTTGAAATTTCATTGGATGTAGAAAGTTGATAATTGACAATTGATTGAGTACATTTTGATAAATATAATAGCATGAAGAAGAGAGCTCTGTTACTAATATTAATTACTCTCAATATCTAACTTGGAATATATGTCAGAAGACTAGTAAATTGTTTTTTGATGTAAACAATGTAGGTCTTTTCTACTTAGAACTGAAAAAGAAATCAGACAACATTTCAAAGTTAGAAAGAAATGGTGTGCTAAATAATTAATTTAGTATAAAAGAAAATTCAATTTCATAGAAGCTGTTCACTGATGTCATGTGGAAGTTATAACTGATGATTATAAGGAAAAATGAAAAAAAATTTAGACTTGGAAGAAAGATGCAGAAGTACATATACTTTACTATGTTGATTTCAACATAATCATTTTCAAGTGTCTAAGAAGATGCTAGTTTATTTTTCTATAACCTAGTTGTGGATAACATACAAGAAATTATTTATGTGTCATATGAAAATTCTAAGACAACTGATTTTAAAATTCATGATTAATATACTAATCCATAATAATTCAAACATTACACAGTTTGAAGTTTCCAGTTTTAAAAGAGGAGATATTTCTTTGAAGTGAAATCTATAGTTTTAATATTTGTCTTTGGGAGCAGTATCAGAATAAACTACATCATTAATACATAAAAATACATACATGCATTTGAATATTTATACCTGTTCAGAATCATTAAATTATGCAAAACTTTCAGCAGTGTAATACATTTTGTTTTTTCCCTAACTTACTGCTATGGAAAAAAAAATCTATGTTTACTTGAAGTGAGAAACAATTTAAATAACAGAAAATGATGAATATTTTTAGGTAGCAAGTTTTATATTAACAGACTTGAATGCCATTAGGCATGAATTCATACCTCATAATCATCAGATTACAAAACCAGCAAACAAACCTGTTGTTGGTGCAAAAAACAGTATGGTGTGTGTGTGTGTGTGTGTGTGTGTGTGTGTGTGTGTGTGTGTAATCAAAGAACACCAGACCATAATTTCGACAGGGATTAAGGGAGGTGAACATGGTAGGGATTAGAATGAGGACATGACACTACTAAATAAGTTGTGGCACAAAAGGGGAATGAAAGCTGAGTCAAATCTCTGACACTTTGCAGAGAATTAACATTTTGGAAGCACTTCATTTTATCCTGAAATAAGTCCCATCAGAATTCCACACTACTATGTCTTATTTGAATTATTTCCACTGAGATCACATGCATCATGGGATCTAGAGAAATTTCATAGAGAGAACTCAGTGACAACTTTGTGTTTCCACATATTTGTGATGAGGATTTTTTTTCTTCCTTGCTATGAGAAGTCCCAGTGTCTAGTTCTGCATTTTGAAATTACTAAATACTAGTTTTCCTACTTATAACTTCTCTCTGTCTATGCTCTTCTGTACCTGGACAGAATTTCTTTCCAAATTATTTACTTTTAGACTTTCTACTTTAGGTCTTATGCTTTTACTTCATTTGTAATTCTGCTAAATCCATGCTAATCTAACTTATATGCCTATTTCAAGAAAGGTGTAATATTTTCTACTTGTCACAATTATAAAAAGTGTCAGTGTTGTACATTGGAATAAGGCAGTAATACCAGATCTCAAAATGATAGGCAATGACTGATACATGGTGGCCAAAATAAATATTTCTGTTATTATTTTTCCTTGAGGCATGGCTTCACTATGGGGTACTGACTGTTACCATTGTGTAGATCAAGTTGACTTTGAACTCAAAGAGATCCATTACCCCTGCTTCTGCCTTTAATTCTGTTTTAGCTTCTGCTTCGACCTCCACCTCTGCCTTCATCTCTACCACACTAGTTCTGAGATTAAAGGCTTGTGCCACCACAGTCACCACATCAAGTCACAGCTCTTTCTTTCTAGGTTCTTTAAATATCTCTACAGGTATTTATAAAGAGTTATATGTCACACCTGAGAGAAACAATTTCAATTTGACCTTTGATACACATACACACAGAGATAAACAGATAGAAAGAAAGTCATTTAGACATACAAAGAGATACTGAGACACACAGAAAGACAGAAAAACAGTGGGGGGATATTGTAAAGATATGGTATACTTAGTTTCCAGGAAAGAGGGAGAACATAGACAATATTGAATAAGGCATGTCATACTCAATTCCTAAGCTACATTTTAGAAGTTGTCTCTCTTACCTCTGACAAAATTACATGGCTCCCACTGGTCAAGATCACACCAGGATCAGGCAGGAGATGTTCCACCTGATTTTCAGATTCCTGAAAAAAAAAACAATCAAGCACTCTTTAATGTTTAATGGTTGTCTTTTATTTGAGTTCTTCCTTTGTTTACCTTCCATTCATGAAGAGTAACTGTTCTTCAAGTCTGGATAGAAAAATTAAATCTCTTAATATTTGATAAAATCCAGATAATAGTGTAAAATGAAGTTGTTCATCTCCAATAATATTGCAGATTATTGTCTTCTGAATGTTACTTGAAAGCCACTCACCACTTGAAAGAATCATAATGTGCTTCTTTAAATTCCAATGTACTATAGGCATTATGAACTCAGTTGTTACAGGATAACATGATTTTACACAACAATATCTATTCCCAGAGGTTTTTTTTTGTTTTATTTACTTACTTTTAATTGAGAAAGACAAATAAAAAAGAACCCACATACAGTGCAATTTGTAAAAACAGTAAAAGTTTAAGTAAAAAGAAAAATTTCCTTATAAAGATTAAATGTTTGAATCTTGTAAGTTATCCAAAGATGGGTAAAGAATGATAACAAATTTACTTGATCACAGTTGTACATTTCACAGTAGCTTTCCACTTGAAGAACAAAAGACTATTTTTATGATTAAATTTAATAAAGTATGAAGAGTCCCTTAGAAATATAATAGGATAATGGATATAATCTAATAACAATAGATTGAGAAAAGAAATCAAATAAGCTCTATGTGTACAGAATCTTCTTGACCACTCAGTCTGGCATTCCATCTATGAATTTCAAAGGCAAGAATAAGAATACTACTGCAATTTGAGTCAAACTTGAAATAAGCTTGATTTCTATTGTTGTACACCCATGAAATGGAAAACAACCGAGTGCCTTCTAAGTCAGGTTAATGAGAGCAGCCTCAAATTTACTTCTTGGGCCCCATTTAATGAGTAAAATTGTGTATAGTTGCAAAGTAGGTTTATAAAAACCATATATTTCCTAAAATGTGGCCTTAAAATTATAATAAAACATAATGAAAAAAGCCATATGGTCACCATGTAATTAGGGAGGATTCAGGGATGGAAGAGCCAAGGAGTGTAAGGGTATTCTCAAAAACAAGTTAAGGTCATAGATTGAGTAGTGTTAGTTTCCAGGAAACAGAGAGTAACTAAGCCCTTACAGTAAAACAGAAACTTATTTTAACATTACACATAATGGCTCCTACCTTCAAAATGGAGTCAGGCAGGTTCCTCATTTTCATCTCAGCATTTATTCATACTTTTGAAGTGGGGTATTATAATCTACAGTAAAAGAATTCCTTCATGATCAGCTCTAACACAGAAAGGTAGAGGAATACTTGACTAATACATTTTGATATTATGTCTAGCTTTAGGAAAAAAGGTTTTGGAATATATGAAAACATAGGGACATCTCCAACTTTTGGCTTCCTTCAGGGGAGAATGAGAGTTAGAGCTAGGAAAGCATAACAAAGCCTGAGGGAAAGTTGCCTCAAAGGCTGTCTTCAGGAACTTTAAATTATCACTTTCTGAGCTCCACTAACCTAAATTAACTTAAAAAAAAATAAAAACAGGGATGGTAATGCCTCCAGAAGTACCTTTA
This sequence comes from Arvicola amphibius, assembly GCF_903992535.2. NCBI lineage: Eukaryota > Metazoa > Chordata > Mammalia > Rodentia > Cricetidae > Arvicola > Arvicola amphibius. Next base: position 76,051,486 of record NC_052065.1, on the reverse strand, counting down.
TTGTATAAGATTTTTTTGGCTATCCTGGGTTTCTTGTTTTTCCATATAAAGTTGATTATTGTCCTCTCAATCTCTGTGAAGAATTTTAATGGGACCTTGATTGGGATTGCATTGAATCTATAGATTGCTTTTGGTAGAATTGCCATTTTTACTATGTTGATCCTCCCAATCCACGAGCAGGGGAGATCCTTCCATTTTCTGGTATCCTCTTCAATTTCTTTCTTCAAAGACTTAAAGTTCTTGTCAAATAAATCCTTCACTTCCTTGGTTAGAGATACTCCCAGATATCTTATGCTATTTGTGGCTATTGTGAAAAGTGATACTTCTCTGATTTCCCTCTCTGCTTCCTTATCCTTTGTGTATAGGAGGGCGACTGATTTTTTGGAGTTGATCTTGTAACCTGCCACGTTACTGAAGGAGTTTATCAGCTGTAGGAGTTCTTTGGTGGAGTTTTTGGGGTCGCTTATGTATACTATCATATCATCTGCAAATAATGAAAGTTTAACTTCTTCCTTTCCAAATTGAATCCCCTTGATTCCCTTATGTTGTCTTATTGCTATTGCTAGAACTTCAAGCACTATATTGAAGAGATAAGGAGAGAGTGGACAGCCTTGTCGTGTTCCTGAATTTAGTGGGATAGCCTTGAGTTTCTCTTCGTTTAATTTGATGTTAGCTGTCGGCTTGCTGTAAATAGCTTTTATTATATTTAGGAATGACCCTTGTATCCCTAATCTCTCCAAAACTTTTATCATAAAAGGGTGCTGAATTTTGTCAAATGCTTTTTCAGCATCTAATGAGATGACCATATGGTTTTTTTCCTTCAGTTTATTTATATGATGGATTACATTGATAGATCTTCGTATGTTGAACCAGCCCTGCATCTCTGGGATGAAGCCTACTTGATCGTAATGGATAATTTTTCTAATGTGTTCTTGGATTCGGTTTGCCAGTATTTTATTGAGAATTTTTGCGTCAATGTTCATGAGTGAGATTGGCCTGTAATTCTCTTTCTTGGTTGAGAGAATTGAAAGACTTAATGGAGGTAATGAACCAAATGAACTTAACAGACATCTATAGAACATTCCACCCAAATAGGAAAGAATATACCTTCTTCTCTGCGGCTCATGGAACCTTTTCGAAAATTGACCATATACTTGGTAACAAAGCAAACTTCCACAGTTACAAAAAAATATTAGTAACTGCCTGTGTCTTATTGGATCACCATGGATTAAAATTAGAATTCAACAACAATGCTACCCCCAGAAAGCCCACAAACTCATGGAAACTGAACAGTCAACTACTGACCCACACCTGGGTCAAGGAAGAAATAAAGAAAGAAATTAGTCTTTCTTGAATTTAATGAAAACAAAGACACAACATACTCAAACCTATGGGACACAATGAAAGCAGTGCTAAGAGGAAAGTTCATAGCACTAAGTGCCCACTTAAAGAAAACGGAGAAAGCACTCATTGGTGACTTAACAGCACACCTGAAAGCTCTGGAAAAAAAAGAAGCAGACTCACCTAGGAGAAGTAGAAGACTGGAAATAATCAAACTGAGGGCAGAAATTAACAAAATAGAAACACAGAAAACAATCCAAAGAATCAATGAAACAAGAAGCTGGTTCTTGGAGAAAATCAACAAGATTCTTCTGCATGGACGGGCTCTGTGGGAGCCTTCTCAGCTTGGTCGATCACCTTCCTGGACCTGGGGGGAGTTGGGAGGACCTTGGACTTAGCATAGAGTGGGGAACCCTGATGGCTCCTTGGCCTTGAGAGGGAGGGAGGGGAGGTATGGGTGGAGGGAAGGGGAGGGAAGGGGGAGAAGGAGGGGCGGGAAGGGGGAGGAGGAGTGGAGGGAGGGGGAGGAGGAGGGAAGGAGATGGAAAATTTTAAATATAAAAAAAAATAAACCATGAAAAAAAAAATAAAAACAAAAAAATCATTTTTTTTATTTTCAGCTTCCTTTTGTCAGGATGCTTGAATTTCTAACAGGAGAAGTGTTATTTAACATGTGTGACTCTAGGTACTTAAATAAAAAGAATAAAATGCATTAAATATATGCTCACTAAAAGAAAAATTCTACTCTGTGGCATACATGCTTTCTTTACATATCCATTTAAATGCAGATGACCAAATACATTATACATTTAGTCATATATCTGGTAATGATGAAGTTATTTATACATTGCATTTTGTGCCTCATTGGATCAAAAGGTTTGTTTCAAATCTTATCCCTTGTCTTTGGTGCTTTACTTACAATAAAATTAGTGGTTTCAAAGGATATTCTCTAACCTATAGTTTAATAGAATAAAAAAGAAACTAAACAGCAGCTAATAGTTGTGGAAGGGCTGTCAGACAGAATGTAACTACATATCCCATTTTGTCCCCTATATTTATATAAGGTAACCAAATTGCAAGATGAGGTCCACTGTAATGTTTGAGCTTATAAGAACATAATGAGGATCATTTACTATGAATAGCTTTTAACAAAATGTTAAATGCAGTGGTTTCTGAAGGACAAAGTACTAATGCTTCTAATCTCTTTCCAATATGCAGTAATTTTTGAAGTCAATGAATCTACAGTTTATTCTTTAATTTATACTTTTTGAGAAGTTTCCAAAAGTAACAACTGCCTTCTAAAAATAGTGATTATTTATATTAATTTAGAACTGCCTCCATATATAAAGTCATATACGTTTCACTCAAACAAATTAAGAATCTAATCAGAATGTCCAAAAATAGCTGTTGTTACTGAGATCTGTGTCTCTGAAAAATAATAGAATATATATGTCTATTAGGAAGATTGAAATTACCTAATAAACATGGCTTCTTAATTCAAATAAATGTTAATCATCTTGAATATCTTTTTGACATTTATTGAAGGTTACCTTTCATTGATAATAATAACTGTAGCACAGTACTATCTCCAATCTCTATTATTAGTCAAATGAACTTAGGTGGAAGCCAGGCTTTTCCTACAGTAGGAAACATTCCTGTCTCACTATTTCAATTTCTTTATGATTTTTAAGTCTCAAACCCTCGGACAAATGGCTGAGGTGCATATTTAACCTGTCAAAGTGGATCTGGCTGCCATGTTCTTCAGGCACCCTCAATCATAACCTATTCCAGGGTTTGTTTTTAATACACAGGCCCCTAACCTAAAATTATGAATCCCAAATGCTAAACTGCGCTTTCCCCAGAGGTTATTTCCTATGTATTATAAACAGTTTGTTTATCTGCCCCATTTATACATTTGTCCTATTGGCTGCTGCACCTGTTTCATCTCTTCCTCTCAGTCTCTTCCCACATGACCCATGTCAGCCTGGTCATGTCTACTCTGGACTCTCCCAGATATCTCTGCCTTTGGCTATGTTCTTCCTTTTATTTATAATCAATTTTCTCCTCCAAATTTCCTATAAGTAGTCATGTACTTCTCTTTTCTTTTCCTTCCTTTCCTTTTAATTTCTTTTTTTAATTCACTGAAGCAGAAGTATTTTAGTTGCAGGTTTGTTTTACATCTGTATTATACATGTTTTGCCTCCTTTATTTTTTAATTTGCCATTTTTTTCAATGTATAGTCTCACTATATTTAGGATAGAAATATAAATGTAAAGGTGAATTTCAAAGTTAACTTTTAATAAAGGAATAAATAAAGACTTTGAAGTAAAAATTCTGTTCTGTATCTTGATATGATGGTAAAAGTAATTATATGCATGTTTTTAATTTCAGGGAAACAGAGTTTGTGAACTAGCTTTCCATCACTTTGAAAACTACTGGACACAATCAAATTGTAGGGAGGAAGATTTATGTATGAAACACTTATCTTAGAAAGGTAAAAAAAATTATCACATGGTATACTATAGATTCATATGAAAATTTAAATGTATAAAAAATCAAAAAGACTATTTGTAAATATCAAAAAGTATGGAGACATTGCTAACTTAAGAAGTTATGAATTAAAGATATTGTTGTTCCAAAATGTTGACATCATCATTTTTATTCTTCCAATATTGTCTGACTATCTTAAATATTTCTTTACTTTGGCTAAAAAAAGTCTTATTTACCTGGGAACAGTAATTTCTAAAATTGGAGAAAGACAGTGGGAAGGAAAGCTCATGTTCTTTAACTACTCACCTTGTCAAGTCACATTCTAATAAAAAAAGAAGAGCATATGCTAAACATTTAGCAATTTTATGTGGATCTACAATAGTCTAACTGCTGCCCTGATTATGATAGCTTAATAGTTCCTACATGAGAGCTATGGGACTAAGTAGAGATGAGGTGAGTTGAAATTTTATTGATTTCTTCACTTTGTTACTTTGTTTCAGTAGAATCCTTGAATTTAGTTTTTTTCTCTAAAATTGAATTATAGGTTCAGCTCAATCATGACAGGTGATATCCATAGGCCCTGTATAAGCTTTATAATACTGGAGAAAATTAAAAAAAAATAAAGATAGTCTTTCAATTTTATGTCTCATATTTATTTTTTTTGAATTTAGTATAAAAGTCAAAGGAGATCTATTAACTAAATATATATAAGATTAATATATGTTTGTCTCAGAAAAGTATGAGAGAGAAATTTTCTGTTCACTTACTAATTTATGTAATCAAAAATGTTACTCATTATGTATTGTATATTAGTTACTATTTTAAAGGTTGAGAATACAGTTATGAAAAAAGAAAATACAAATTCCTATTAAAATATAGTGACCAAAACTAAATTATAAATGAACACATATATAATTCACAAATCAAAGGTAATAACCATGAAGAAAAAATAATTAAAAGCTTCCTTTTGTAGACATGCAGTCTTTGTTGATGTATAAAGCAAAACTATTACCAAAGGATAATAGACAGATATTTCTGGAGCCAAATATAAATGACTATGGCCTGAAAACAGACTTAGGTCACCCCAAGTTCCATTTTCCATCATAATAGCAGCTTGAAGAGGAAAAAAGAGAAAAGAAATCAAAAACAAAGAAAATCACAAATCAAAGTATTATTAAATCAAATTATTTTCACACATTGGTGGAAATATTAAATTGGTACTATAAAACAAAGTGAGGAAAATCTCAGCATATCAGGTCTCAGAAGCTACATGAAAGCAGCTTAGTGTAGTTTGGCAGGAGAAAAGTGTCTTTGTACCTTTTACAAAATAATTGCCTAAGAATCACAAAGCTCTTACATCCAGGACAGAGTAAGGCAATGCCTGACATTTAAGTGAGATAAAAATTACTCAAGATAATTTGGCTGTGGGCTTAAGATATTTCATACTATCTGCAATCATTCAAGTTCAAATCAGTTAATATTTCTTCCAAAAAGTTCAGTGGGTGGTTTAGTTTCTTTCTGGGAAACTTTGCTTCCCCTCCTACATTATAAGATCAATAAATAACACCAGAAGGTAGCTCTGCTGGAGAAATTCAGTTGTTTTATTGTATATTTTATCACATGAGAAGTTAATTAAATTATAATAATACACTGGAAATATTTTTAGTGTATCCTGCATCGTGTTTCATAGATGAAGTCCCAAAACTCAGGGTGTAAGAGAAAACTATTTACACAAGTCTGAGGGTAGTATTAGATACACAGTGTATTCTAACTAATATCAGGTTATTTCAAAAATGCTCAAAACAAAACAAACATTAACAAAATATTAAAAAATCTATTATAATTTATTTTATTTTTCATTATCACTTTTATCAAATATTTGAAAATTTATTAAAGTATATACAGATCATATTTTCCCACTTAGCCAAAACTCTTCTGAGATCCTCCTAAATCCCTACCTTCCCAAAATCTCTTTCTCATATCCTTTTTAACCTATTTTAGTTCATTGTTCCTAAACTATACTTTGATGACTGCCCTGCCAACTATTGTGGTGATTTATCCATCAGAGTTACACCATTAAAGAAAAGTGACTCCTCTTCCAAAAGTTACAAGTTGCCAACAGCTCTCAGCTAGAGATGGGACTTGATGACCATTATTCCAACTAATCTGGCTTTTGTAAGGTTGGCCTTCTACATGTCTCGTGTATGCTGATACAATTGCTTAGAATTAATATGTGTAATTTCCCTGTTATGAACACAAAATCAACAATTTCTTGAAGATATATACCCCCTCGGACTCTTAAATTATTTTCTGTCCCTTCTTTAAGTATCCTTCATTGTGGAATAGACTGGTGTAGTATAAACATCACTTTAGAGCTGAGAACTCTGTAAAACACTCTATTAATCTTTGCAAGTCATTGTTGGACATCTTTTAAAATATCAGCTCCTTCAAGTAGAAGCTTTTCTAATGAAGATTAAGAGATGTTCTTACTTATGTGTAAAGCAAAATGTCATTGAAATTTATTTAAATACTAAATCAATTTAAAAGAATAATAGCAATATGTTCTCATCTATATCTCTGACTCATCTGGACACATATTTCTGTCCACATTAGAAGTGTCACATGTTATTTCCATCTCATAGATTGAGTCTTAGACTTGATTAGAAAGGGGTTAATTACTTCCATAACTTTCTTGGCACTACTTTAAACATATGTGGCTGTGAGTCTATATGGGGTTCTACCATTATGTGAAAGAGTCAATACATTTCCTGAAACTGGAGTCATAGCTTGTTGGTGGCTTCCTGCTGTAGTTGCTGAGAACTGAACTGTGGACTCCTGCAGGCATAGTATACTCAAATTGCCAAAAGGCATATAAGGAATTTCTCAACATCCTTAGCCATCAGAGAATTGCAAATCAAAACAACACCGAGATTCTGTCTTATGCTTGTCAGAATGGCTAAGATGAAAAACACTAATAGAAACTTATGCTGGAGAGGACATGGAGCAAGAGAAAGACTCCTTCATTGCTTCAGTATTACCATATTCACACACATGCACACATGTGAGCACACACACACACACACAAACACAAACAAAATTCCAGCTCTGGAGAGACAAATCCAGTAGAAGGAGAAGTTCAAAGCAAGCTTGGGTTACAAGAGACAATATGTGAGAAAAAGCGAATGAATAAAGCAAAGATTATTAGATGCTACAAAATTATTTAACATTCTAGTAGGGAATTGATGCAATTATTTGGATTATTTTCTTCCAAGGCAAACAAAATTTATTTGCATCACTGTTATCATGAGCTTTGAATAAATCTAGGATTCTCTCTGTGTGTCTCTGTCTCTCTCTCTCTCATACACATCCACACCCACCTAAGAAGTTCTAACCAACTTTATGTCAGCATGTATTTTATTTTAACAGAAAGAGCTATATTTTTTATAAATAAGGAAATTGAGTCATTCCTATATTTGGGAAACATAAAAATCATAAACATATTCTCACATGTATAAAGCATTGTTAATCAGTTTTGCTACAGAAATTCATACTAAATCCCCTCATAAGATTATTTCTCTAAGAAATTTTTTTCTACTAAAATTTCACAGTTCAAGATTTTGTTAATAACTTAGAAATTATATTCTTATAGATCAATGACATTCCTACATTCAAACTTCATAGTTTATCATAGTAATAACTACTACATTTTAGAAGATGCAAAATTTACTGCTGCCCACTTATAGCTATCATTTCTTTTTTGTGATAACTGTATTTTTCTATTGTTTTTGGTGAAGCATGGGCAATAAATATACATATGACATATGCAATATAGAAAAACACACAAATTTATTTAATATAAATTTGATTGATTTCATGTTATGATTCATATTCCTTGTCAACTTGACAGCATTTGGAATCACTATAGAAAAAAATCCTCTAGATATTCTATATTGGGTTAATTGTGGTAGGGAATCACTACTGTAACTATGGATGAATCCATTCCATGATCTGAGGTCTTCCTAAAAGGACTAAAATTGATAAAGCAAGCTGTCCCAAGTGTATTAAACACTCTTGGTTTCTTGACTAGAGTTGGATCCAATAATTTGCTCCTATTGCCATTTATTACATTTCATGATTAAATATATAATCAAACTGTCAAGCAAAATAAATTTGTACTTCTTTAAGTTGATTTTGTCAAATATTTTGTCTTAGAAATAGCATAAGTAATGATTCACATGAGTTACTGAGAGCATTTATAAATAAATGGAAGACCAAGAGATCTGGTTAGAATTAAGCATGTACAAACTGAATTTCAGAAAATGTAGTAAATTATAAAAATGAGGTAACACAAAAGGATATAGATTAGTATAGCTAGTTGAATAAAGAAGTATGAGGGCTGATAAGGTTATTTTAAGAATTCATTTGTGTGGACTTCCCTGAGTTTTTACCCCACCTCTTTTTTCTTTGTTTTTATTATTTAATCTCCATTCCTTACTTCTTACTAATCAACTAATTTCTGATTTTCCTTTACAACCGAGTATAGTCAAAATTATTTCCAGAAAGATACATTATGTTTCCTGTAGAAAACATTGTAATTCAAGAATTATTGAACCTAGATCTACTTCACTTTAAAATTTTTAAATTTACTTATTGATATTGGAGATAATTCTTTTGGGAGTTCTGCATCTGGAACAGCTTCAAGGCTGATGACTATGATGGCCTAGCCTAACAATCTACTTCACCAAAGACTTTAACATTATCTTGAATGTTTTCAGGGTCCCCCCAAAATTTCAATGTGCCCAAACAACATGGAGTATTCAAGAGAATGACATCCACATTGCAAAAATATGGATCAACTGGATACTGGGAGCTCAGTCCAGTGTTCCGATGTGGATCATTGCCTCCATTTCCATCTGTTTTTGGATGAAGGTTCTATGGTGATATTTAAGATAATCATCGTTCTGAATATAAGGTAAGGCCAGTTCAGACACCCTCTCCTCTATTGCTTAGGTGCCCAGCTGAGAAAATCCGTGTGGATTCCTGGGCATTTTTCTACAGCAAGATTTCTTGCTAAAACTCTAATGGCTCCCTCAATCATCATCTCTTTCCTTGCTCTCATATCTGTCCTTCCTCCATCTCAACTATCCAATTTCCTCAAGTTCTTCTCAACCTCCCATTCTCCACTTCCTTCTACACCCTGCACCCATGTTCCCAAATTTTTGTCTGTTTCCAATATCCAGGTGGGTCTATGTATGTTTTTCTTTGGGTTTACCTTATTACTTAGCTTCTCTAGGATCATGAACTTTTTATGACTAGTATTCACTTATGAGTGAGTACATACCATATTCATTTTTGGGGTCTGGCTTACCTCACTTAAAATAGCATTTTCTAATTCCATCCATTTGCATGAAAAATTCAAGATGTCAGTGTTTTTTTTTCCCACTGAGTAGTACTCTAATGTGTAGATGTGCCACATTTTCTTTATCCATTTGTCAGTTGAGGGGCACCTAGGTTGTTGCCAGGTTCAGGCTGTTACAAATAATACTGCTATGAAATATCTTTTTCTAAAGGATAAAAGAAGGACATGATATGAGAATGATAGGATAGGAAGGTATATTACTGAATCTACTTAATCCAAAATAAAAACTATTAATTTTAAAATATTTTGCATTGGTATGGATATTGGTTTATTTTTACAAATTTAAATTTTGTTATTTTATAGTATGTTTCTACACTCATTTGGTGTATTGTGTTCATGCAGCTCATTTAAAATTGAAATGTGTAGGTAAAAATTCAGATTGATAATCTAAAATAGTCAAATTTATAGTTAAGTATGTTTTTAAATTCATACACAGACACACAGATATATTTAGATAGTCTCCAAATACCTCAAAGTCCTAAAGAATATGACAACCAATAAGTTTAATAACATGGTTTTTCTTGACAGTGAGACATATCTGCTCCTGACAGTATGATAATTGGAATCAAATAACCTCCATTTGGAACATGCTTTCTTTATGGCAAAAGCTAGCCATTTGGGAAAAATCTGTCATTGCCTCTATTGCTAACAGTATAATGTCCAAACTGGACCAGAAGGACATTAAAAAAGCAAATGTTGAACCTTGCTAAGACAAAGTAGGACAGTCCTTCAAAATTCTCTCCTTCTCAAAAAATGTCTGTCAGATATACTAGGTCTATAGGTCAAAGCTGAATGCCCCAATGATACACTGGAACTTTGGGTGACTGTCTAGTTAAATGTCCTTTACTTTAAATAACATTACACCCTACTGGGGTCTTTAATAGAGTGAAAGACTAAATAATTAGACTTAGACTTTTCCTTAGTTATGATTAAATGGTAAATTTGGTATAAAATTTTAGAGGCACAAAGATAAGATAAAAACAGAGTATTTTCTTTAATATTGACAAATACAGATGGATGGGATATAGTAACTTAAATTCTCACTTGCTAACTTTTTTATTGTATATAATTTTACTATGTTCAAATTAAAACCTCTTTTATTTAGACAAAAAGGGAGAAATATGGTGGGATAATACTTCTAAATTGTTTTTAATTTGCTGCTCTCACTATTAATAAAAAGTTGATTGCCAAATATGTAGGCAAGAATTATAAGGCTGAGAGAATGCTGAAAAAAGGGCAGAATATGAGGAGTCACAAGACAGACTCAGGAAAGGAATGTGTAGAAAATGAGATAACAAGGCATGAACAACCTGGTAGAATTTGATAAGAAACATGGGTTAATTTAAATTGCAAGACGAGTTGGTAGCAATGCTAAGCAATTGGGTAAGCATTTATAATTAACATTAAGTATCTTGTTGTTTGTGAGAAACTACCAGGACACAGAATACCTTCACTAACATCTCCTCTCCATACCTCTCTTCTCTCCCAGATCAGCAGTTTCTCCATTTCCCATCAGAGAATTGCAGTCCTTCCAGGGATATTAACTAAACATAGCATTATAAAATTTAATAACACTAGGAATAAACCCTCATGAAAAGGCTACAGTGGGAAATTCAGGTGGGGATAAAATTTACAAACAGGAGAATGTGTCAGAGACATGCCACTCCCATTTTTTAATGAATATATAAAAACCTCAGACTAAACAATTTTACATACATGCAGAAGGCCTAGAGTAGACCCATTAAAGTTGTACGTTTGCTGGTTCAGATCTGTAAGATCCAGTGAACCTTGCTTTGTTGATTCTGTCAGGCATGTTTTCCTGATATCCTCCATTTTTTTTTTGCTCCTACAATCGTGCCTCAGTCTTTTACATGGTGTTCCCTTAGCTCCACTTAATGCTTGGCTGTGAGTCTAGTTTCAGTTCTTATCAGCTGGTTGATAAGTCTCTCTTTTGATGATTGAGCCAGGCACTGATCCTATAAGTATAGCTTGATATCATTCGCTTTATTTACTTATTTATTTATTTGTTTGTTTGTTTATTTTTGGTCTGTCAGTTGTGTTTGGTTCTAACCCTTGTCTCTCAGCTGCCTAGCTTCAGGATCCTGGCCATCTGCAAGGTATAGCACATGGGCTCCATCCTGTGACATGGGCCTTAATTGAGGCCAGATGGTGGTTGGCTAATTCCACAAGTGGTGAGTCACCATTGACTTGGTAATTTTAAAAGTAGGACAGGTTGTACGTCATAAGTTTTATGACTGGATTGGTGCCCCAATCACACTACTGGGATCCTAGTATAGTGAGAGAAGATGACTTGTTCAAGATCCATGTCCTTTCTTACTAAGACTCTTGGCTAGGGTCCCCTATAGGTTCCTAGTAGTTTTTTTTTGCACTATGTTTCCAAATTGTCCCCTAAAAGCCCCCTATTACACTCACTTCTCCCAGTACTCTTTCTATCTGTTCCTCCATCTCTGATGTGATCCCTCCTGATCCCAAAGTTCACCCACAAAATATATTCTATTTCCCTTTCCCAGAGAGATCCATGTATTACCCCTAAGCCATCTCTCTTTATCTAACTTATCTGGGTCTGTAGATAGTAATGTGATTATACTTCAACTAACATCTAATATCATCTTAAAAATGCAGATATATAATGTTTGTCTTTTTGTGTCTGTGTTGCCTTGCTCAGGTTGTTTTTAATTTCTGGTGTAGGAGGTCCTTCTGTATTTGTGTTGCTTTCATCGGTTATTAAAGAAACTGCCTTGGCCTAGTTGATAGGGCAGAACTCAAGTAGGCAGGGAAGAAAGAACAGAATTCTTGGAGGAAGAAAGCAGTGTGGCAGATGCCACGGTTCTCCTGACCAAGATGGATGCTTGTTAGACTCCTGCTGGTAAGCCACAGTCAAATGGCAATGCACATTAATGGAGATGGGTTAAACTAATATGTGAGAGTTAGCCAATAAGAGGCTAGAGGTAATGAGCCAGGCAGTATTTAAATGAATACAGCTTCTGTGTGGTTAATTTGGGTGCAAGCTAGCCAGGCAGCCGGGACAAACAAGGGGCCACCTCACCAACAACACATTGCACAATGAACATTTGCAAGTAATTCCCTAAGGACAAAGGGTTATATTGCAGGATACACAGCATCTCCAAATGTTGCTAAACTGAATGTAAGATGAGTGAAAATGTGATGAAGGGGTAAAAAGATGGAAGAATGAAGTAGGTTATTTTGTTTTTTTTTTGTTTTTAATTTATATTCTTATTGGCATTTTTATTTTTATCTTCTTTTTATTATTTCTTTTTAGTTTTTCTTTGGAGTAGACTACAGATATAAAGATAAAGGGAAATGAGTGAGTTTGAGATGCATAATATGAAATTCTCAAAGAATCAATAAAAAATATGTTTAAAAATGGGTACAGACCTGAATAGAAAATTCATTAGAGAAACCTCAAATACTTGAGAAAAGCTTAAAGAAATATTCAACATCTTTTCCCATAATATAAATACAAATCAAACTACTTTGAGATTTATTCTTATACCTTGTAGAATGGGTAAGAGAAAAAACACAAAAAGCAGCTCTTGCTAATGGAAGTGCAAGCGTGTATATTCACCATGGAAATAAATGTGCAGGTACTCAGAAAACTGTGAATTGATCTCCCTCAAGATGCTTGTATACCACTCTTTGGAATATATAAAATGTCACCCCTTTCTACCACAACCCTCAATTCTTAAAAGATAAAAATGGCATTTTCTTCTTTATAGGGAAGGGATCAGAATAAAGAGCTTCTTATGTGTTAGACTAACTACTTTCTCACTGAGCTACATACTCAATGTAAATTGGATGTCTTAAGGTTTGTGGGTCATCACATAGGTGTTTTTAAAAGTTTATTTTTTTATTTATACATATAGGAATATTTTCTGAGTACCCAGATACATGAGTTTGCTTTGGACCTGGAATTATTAGTCATTGTGAGTCACCTCTTGTGGTTACTGGTAACCTAATTCAGGACTTTTAGGCATGCAGCTAGCATGACTAGCTTTTAAACCTTCTTTTCTAGCACCTATCATATAGTTATTTAGAACCCAGTAAAAGAGCTAATTCACTTTAAAAATGAAATTAAAGAGTAAAACTAAAGTTCAGCTTACCTGATTTGTAGAGTTAATAAATATTGAACAGTTGATGCCACATTGTCTTAATAAATAATATAAAGCATATGAAATAAATTTATTAAATGATATAGGGTAATAAATGAAAGATGATAATGTAACAAATTAGCTTTTGTTTCATAGCTATTAACTTTACAAGTTTATCCATTACCTAATGACATAAAATCCATTAGTCTTGCTATATTCTTTTTTGAAAAGAAGGGAAACTCCCATCTTAAACATGAATAATAGTATTCATTTCCTCTGTTACTTAGTTGATTTAGGACAACAATTACTGAACTCAACTAATCACATGACTTAAAAATGATTGTTATGCCTCGAGTGTAGTTCACCTCACAAATGAACTAGTAAGTACTCAAACTTACTCCAGTTTAAAATGAAGAAATTTGAAACATTTAAACCAACATCAGAGTTGATTCACATTTATCTGTTCAACAGACAAATTTAAAAATTTTAAGGTATCCTTTCCACAGATAAATGTCACTTTCTCAATGGTGAGTTAAGAGTTTGAAAATTATTCAATAATTAATACTTACTATTAATTGGACATTTAATGGGGAAGAGACAACACCCATCACTACATAGTTTTCTATTCATTAATAAGCTTTGGCCTAAATTTAAAATATTTTGAAAAACTGTGTTTGTTTTTATAAAATACATAGCTGTTTTTTCATCTGTGTTTCTTATTTAATAATCTTGGCTGCAAGGGGTGCTCCCACCCACCGAGTTGGTAGGGCTGATCTAATCAGAGCTCACCAAGGCCAGTTGGACTGGGACTGAAAAAGCACAGGATAAAACCGGACTCCCTGAACATGGTGGACAATGAGGGCTACTGAGAAACCAAGGACAATGGCCCTGGATTTGGCTCCTACTACATATTCTGGCTTTTGGAGGGGGTAGGCTGATTGGATACTAACCTTCCTAGACCTGGATGAAGAGGGGAGGAACTTGGACTTCCCATAGGGCAGGGAACCCTTATTGCTCTTCGGACAGGAGAGGGAGGGGAAGTGGAGGGGGGAAGGGGAGGTAAGTGGGAGGCAGGGAGGAGGCGGGGAGGAGGCAGAAATTTTTAATAAAGAAAATAAGAAAAAGAAAATTAAATGAATTCATGATAAAACAATAACATAAAGAAAAAATAATCTTGGCTATTATGGTGATCACAATATGTATTATGCAATAAGTATTCTCTAAATTCTGGAATAATATATGTGGTAGTCTAGGACAATAAGTCACTTACAGGGTGTCTGAGTTTGTTTTCTACTCTCATACAAGAAAAGGGAAAAGTTGATGGTTAGGTCATATTCAAAATTTAATATCAACCCTATTCAATTGTTGATACACAATAAAATAAAATATAAATGCATAAAATGATTGTTATTTTTAAGCATTCTTCCATATATGCAAATAATCATAAAAGTCTATTAAGCAGTATTGTGACCTCCATTTCTCTGAGCCTAGTAATACTACCTTTATCTATCAGGAAGTTTAGCAAATAAATGTTTGGAGATACATAATGGTTCTGCAGAGATTGCTTATTAAGTAAAACATTTGCCAACTAGGCATTAGGACCACTATTCAAATCTCCAGAACCTATTTGAACGTGAGTCACTCTATGTGATAATTTATATATTTAAGCATGGCACTTCCAAGATAGTATTTAAGGTAGAAAGAGAATTTCTGATGATTCACATTCCAGCTAGCTATGCAGGTACAGGATTAAATTAGTGATATTTTTGAAAAATATGTGGAATATAAGATAAAGGATGTCTCTGGAGTTCCACACATGAGCTCTGGCACATATATTTCCCTCACTAATAGACCAGAATACCCATACTGTATATGTTGATTTCATGTTGGTTTGTGTGTGTGTATACAGTCTAAAATATGAATTGAAAGCGAACTTAATTGCAATTGCTGAAATACTACATAATTGTGATATATTGTAATCTTAAACATTATTCAGTAACAACTAAAAATGATCTTTACCACAATTTGAAGATTTTTTTATCACATTAATTAGACTTTTAGGGTATTTTTTTCTTTCCTCCATCTGTGTCAATTTAGAGTAACATAGTATCTGAAGTTTTGTGTATATGGTTATAAAAAGAATAAACTTTACTGGGAAATAGAACATGACATGCTTAAAGAGGATATTTATGTTGAATAAAATAATCAAAATTATTTATTTGAATGCATAATTTATATTATGTGCTTTATATTTTTATTCTGAATAGTGTCTTTGCAAAGAATAATCTTCTGTTTTTCATTTTTAAATTGAGTAGGAACAATGAAGTTAATCAGACTGAGTTTAAAATATTAGCTGTGACATTTAAATTTCCAGTTATTTGGATTGGTTAATAACATTTGGAAACAAAAAATAGGTATAATAATGGATTAAATTGTAAAGAGTGATTTTCAAATTTATATCATAGGTAGAATTTAAAATGTTTTATAAATGGAAACTAAAGAAATGAAGGTCTCTGTGTGCTTCTTATTAGTAGAAAACTCACAAGTGTGAAACCACAAGTTTAATGTCAAACACCACTGGAGAAAATGTTTTCCAATGTTAATTATTTTTAAACTTTGTACACCTTTATGTGGTATAGTATATGTATATAATATATTAATCAGTTTAAAGTAATATACCTTTGGTTCTCTTCTACTTTATACCATCTCTATGTGCTGAAATTCATAATTTTATTTTTGACAATAATTTTGAAATATGTATTAGGTTTTATACTCAAAAGTTACCCTATTATTTAAAAAACTCAGAAATAAGTATCTTCCTTTAACTGTGGTTTTGGTTTACTTATTGCTTTTAATTTATTATTTAAAAAGTTTTCCTAGCTGGGTGGTGGTGGCGCACGCCTTTAATCCCAGCACTCGGGAGGCAGAGGCAGGCGGATCTCTGTGAGTTCAAGACCAGCCTGGTCTACAAGAGCTAGTTCCAGGACAGGCTCCAAAGCCACAGAGAAACCCTGTCTCGAAAAACCAAAAAAAAAAAAGTTTTCCTAATTCTTATTATTTTTTTATCAACCTTCCCTATGCACTGCCTCATCTCTAATTACTACTAATCTTGGAAGCAAACAGAATCTATTGTGTGATACTGATGTTATTAAGAAATTTGATTTTATCATGATCATAAAGAGTAAGTTTGTTTCATATCTAGCATCAAATTTCATGGCCATAATTACCCTACTATTTGTACATATTTTACAATGTATATATGTTTTTATCAATCCAGGAAAAGGTTTATAACTATATCATATAGTTATTATATATATGTGTGTGTGTGTGTGTGTGTGTTAAATGTGTCAATTTTTAAAAATTATATCTTTATATTTACATTTTGGCATTACTTTACTAGGATGCTTAGAATTTGTTTTTATAGTAGCTATGTTAGATGAATAATTTAATAATAAATATACTTTGTAATAAAAGAGTTTGGTTCTTCAGTTATTTGGTATATATTTTTTTGTTCTTGATAATTTTGTTCAAATGCTCAATTAATCTTTTCAATATCATTTCTTTTTCTGAAGGGGTATAAGTTTATTAAGTTTTAGAAACATTTTTTGTGTATTCATTAATTTCTAATACTATCTTCATGTCACATTAGATGAGAATCATAATAGGATTCTGATTTTTTTAATTTCATCGGCATCAATTATTTATTTCTTGAAGTCACCAGATCAGAATAGCAAGAGCATGAATAACCAACAAATTATATAGACAACCTTTCTTTAAAATAGTCTCTATATATTGCAAATTATTCCATTAGGAAAGTGAAAAGAGAACATACAAAACAGGATATTTGCAATCCTTATATTCCATAAGGTTGTAATACATAGATGAAGAAAGAAATTGTTAAACACCAACTATGAAATGTCAGCTCAATTAAAAATCAGTGATGACTTCTCCAAAGAACACATGCAAATATACAATGAACTTGATCACGTAGGACAAACATCATAAACTACTATGTATATTAAATGCAATCCACATTATAATGTAACATTTTAGCAACAATTGTCCTTTCAACTTCAGAAAAATCAGATGACAAAATATTGGCAAGGTTATAGAGACATTGGAGTATAATTGTGTTGCTGATGAGAATACAAATTTTGTGGCTGCTTTTTAAATTTCTCAAAATTTGCAGCATCAAGATGTGGTCTGACAGCTGTTCAACTCAAGAGAATTGACAGCTTATTTATTTTGAAACACTGTATAAATCTTCAGGATAACATTATTCATATATTAAAAAGGAACAATCCAAATAACTATCAAACAAAAAATTGACAAACAAGATTTAATTTTACATACTATAGCTATTATTTAGACATAAAAGAACAAGTCAAAACATGAATGAATCAATAAAATGTGCTAAACATGAGTCATAGTGACAGACATTGTTTTCTGGGCTGTAGAGGAAGCATAGTCATAAACAGTGTAACCAAGGTTGGACATTTCATGTTAAAATAACCACCTGCTAGTAAAGATATTTAGTAATGATGTAAAGTGGCTTGACAGTTATGAAATAAGCATGTAACTACTTTCTAAGTAGACTTGAGACATACTCCTCAGAAGGGGAATCATTCATAGATCTTCATAGAATGTAAAACTAATAATTTGCTAAATGGACATGTAGCCAAATTGCTTTCTAAATATTTGTTTGTACACCTAGAAAAGTGTTTCTCTCAGTTTATGTAGAAATATTTCTTTTGATAATGCCTTACAATCAAGGCAGAATCATATAATTGTTCAAAGTGCTGAGAATAAGTGACATTTGAATGTTCAAGTCCTGATTGAGACATATGTATCACCCCGTCAAAAGACCATGGTATATCATTGTAGAAGAACCAAATTATTATAAGAGTCAGAATGGAGAGTACTAGTATGAAAACCGACTTCTGTTTAGAGAGCGCATTGTTATTTGAGTTACTACCATATTTCAGCTGTGCCTATCTTTCTAAGATATAGTGCTGTCAAAAAAGCATGGGAAGTAGAAGAGGTACTAGTTGGGAAAAGAATTCATTGGTAGGAATGGAAGCCTGGCAAGAGGGGTAACGATAAAATAAGCTGACAAAATATTTTATTCTATTTGTTAATTTTTATAAATATATTAAGATAAAATGCATAGAAATAGATATCTAGTGTTTTTTAAAGAAATATAAGGTTGAATAAGTCAATAGAAAGTCACTGTA
Source organism: Arvicola amphibius (assembly GCF_903992535.2). Classification (NCBI taxonomy): domain Eukaryota; kingdom Metazoa; phylum Chordata; class Mammalia; order Rodentia; family Cricetidae; genus Arvicola; species Arvicola amphibius. Next base: position 76,032,872 of record NC_052065.1, on the reverse strand, counting down.
GTGAGGAGTGGCCAGCAGACCTGCTTTTCATCCCACCCGGCTCCTTCATGGCTATCTTAGCCATGGAATAATTACACGGAAACTGTATTCTTTTAAACACTGCCTGGTCCATTAGTTCCAGCCTCTTATTGTCTAATTCTCACATATTGTTTTAACCCATATTTAATAATCTGTGTAACACCACCAGTGGTGTCTTACCAGGAAAGATTCAGCATGTCTGACCTGGCGCCCGCCGCTCCTCACTACAAGTCACCAACACAGAGCTTTTCTTGGAAGATAGCAAAATTCTTTGGAAACTCAGGAGTAATTATATCTACAATCTCCTTAATGTATAATCTAAAACTGAATTTGATTTTATTTTGCATTGGAAATAATTAATTTGCATTTTTAAATAGTTGTTTGTAGCAGGGAAATTGTTTTATTTTAATAAAATGTACATGCTTCTGAAATATGAATAAACAAACAAAAATTGAACTCCTCTTTTTGAAGTAAGAGATGGAGGACACAGTACCTCAAGAAAGGCCTTCTTCATGGTTTATAAAATCCTACCAAGTAAAAATAATTTTATGAAATATTCTTTCAAATCTATTATTATTCTCAAAGTCTGTTTATATAATTTTAATTTTCTTGGACAATTCTATCTTAGTTAACCAGTCTCTTTAATTATTGAGTTTAATAAGAAAAGTATCTAGTTGCCTAATGTAAAATAATTGTCAAACAGTTAGTATGTGAATAACAATACAATAAATATAAATATGGTATAAAATTACAGCTACTTTTTGAAATTGAAAGAGGACAGTTATTCAAAGAGTGCTCACTGAAACTACTTTAATGCATTCTACCAAGAAACAAATATAGTGAATATTTAGTATCACATGGATGTTGAGAAATGACCCCAAGCCTTATATAAAAAAGGCAAGTTCTTTTAAGTACTGAGTTATCTTTATAGGCCCATCTGTTGTGGAATAATCCTTCTGTATGCTGTGAAGATGTGTTATTATATGGGATGTTCTTTTTTATATGTGTTGTTTTTACTGGTTGATGAGTAATGTTCTTTCAGCCATTGGATTAGCAAAGTAAAGCCAGGAGGGAAATCTGAACAGTGAGAGAGAGAGAGAGAGAGAGAGAGAGAGAGAGAGAGAGAGAGAGAGAGAGTAGGTGGAGTCAAGGAGACACCATGAAGTTACCAAAGGAGAAAGCAACTAGAACATTACATGTAAACTACAGTCTCATGGAGATACACACATTAACAGAAATGGGCTAATTTAAGAGGAAGCTAAGAATATGCCTGAGACATTTGCCAAACTGTGTTGTACTTGATATAGTTTTTGTGTGATTATTTGGGTATGGCCAACAGTGAAACGAAAGTATAGTCTCCAGTTACTTAATAGTACCCAATGTTCAGCTACATACTATCACATGAAGCCAAAGAAAACATTAAAAATGTGCTTCTAGACCCACAAAAATGGAAGTCAATTACAGACTTTTGGGAGCCAGTTTTTTAGGTTGGTTCTGCTTGCTGGTGGTGAGCAGAGGCATCGCTTCTTTAAAAGACAACTTTTTAGTTCATGCTGATGGCACAAATGGCTAAGGCATTTTTGGGAATTCCCGCTATGTAACACTTAAATGGGGTTTGTAAGTAACATGCTACTACTTGCTTAATGCCAATGAAGACCCACTCTGTCCCTGGAGCTGGGGCAATGATCATGGCTTACAAACATGGTGATCATATCTCCACCTTATTGGATGGCATGGAACCAGTAGGGAATGATGCACCGTTAGTCCTAGACATGACTGCTTAGAAATTATAAAAACAGTCCTTGACAGAAAAAGATTATAGATACATAGTAAAGACAGAATCAGACCAAAAAAAAAGTCTCTAAACGGGTCACAATAAGTTTTACAAATGTGCAGAAAAGATGAAAAATAGAGCAATATATAAAAATTAATTTAGGAATATTAAAAATAGGTTCTTATTTTGGTTTTTTAGGATATGGTTTCTCTGTAGCTTTGGAGACCAGATTGGCCTCAAACACACGAAAATCCACCTGCTTCTGCCTCCCAAGTGCCTGGATTAAAGGTGTGTGCCACCAACACCTGGCCTGAACTTAGGTTCTTATAGGAAAACTAGAATAAAATAATCATAATGGATCATGAAAAAATGGAAAATACACAGAGTCTGGATTATGTATATCACTGTGTTTTCTTTGATTTTGTTTTTAACTGCAGAGACATTTGATTCTGAGGGTTGCTAAGCTACACACACACACACACACGTGTTTGTGTGTGTAAAAAACATTAATTTTTAATATATTAAGTATACTATTTGTCATCAATCAGTACAGGTAAGAGCAGTTTCTTTAACAAATTGCTAGCCTTGTCACATTAAAGGCAAATTCTTTAACAGGTTTCTTCAATGACCATAAACCTCTCTGAAGTAATTGAGAAAAGTCTGTTTCTAAAACCTTTTAAATGCCACTTTCTGTAGGTTTTTGAAGTGTTGAAAATCATCTCTGTATATATAGAAATACATGTACATGGAAACAAGACCTATCATAGCTTTCTGAATTAAAGAAAGTAACCTTTAGGGAATCCCATCAACCTGATAAAGTTGATAAATAAATCTGGAGCCACAGACTAATTGATGGTTTTAAAGGAAGCTTCCTACAACAATGACCACACTAAGAATTTAAGAAGAAAATGTTTGGATTTAATATTCTATTTCAATTACATACTTAAACCTTCATGAGGTGAAGAGTTATCACTGTTGTACACCAAAATTCACTTGACTAACCATAGATATAGCAATAAATCTCAAAACCCTCAAAAGGGACAAACATTTGTTCCTGAAGAATATTATTTATCAGATATATAAAGAAATTAAAGGTAAAAGCTGCTGAAAAAGAATAAAAAAATAGCAAAAAAAAGAGGGACCAGTCATCAGATATGGGCACCTATTTTGCTGTACTAGATAGGTATAATAAAATTGCACCCATGGTAATAGTAGGTTTTATATATATATATATATATATATATATATATATATATATATATATGATAAGAAAAAGAATATATATATTCTGGTTTCAAGTTTAGTTCTCTTCACATGACACTAACCAAAATATAAAAAGAACTCAAGAAACTAGACTTTAAAATGCTAATTAACCCAATTAAAAAATGGGGCACTGATCTGAACAAATAATTCTCAACTGAAGAAGTTCAAATGGCCAAAAGACACGTAGGGTCATGCTCAACCTCCCTAGCAATCAGGAAAATGCAAATCAAAACAACTTTGAGATACCATCTTACACCTGTCAGAATGGCTAAAATCAAGAAAACCAATGATACCCTTTGCTGGAGAGGTTGCAGAGTAAGGGGTACACTCATCCACTGCTGGTGGGAATGAAAACTTGTGCAACCACTTTGGAAAGCAGTGTGGCAGTTTCTCAGGAAATTCGGGATCAACCTATCCCAGGACCCAGCATTACCACTCTTGGGAATATACCCAAGAGATGACCTATCATATTACAAAAGCATTTGTTCAACTATGTTCATAGCAGCATTATTTTTAATAGCCAGATCCTGTAAACAACCTAGATGCCCTTCAATGGAAGAAAGGTTGAAGAAAGTGTGGAATATATACATATTAGAGTACTACTCAGCGGTAAAATACAATGATATTTTGAATTTTGCATGCAAATGGATGGAAATAAAAAAACACTATCCTGAGTTAGGTAACCCAGACCCAAAAAGATGAACATGGGATGTATTCACTCATAATTGGTTTCTAGCCATTAATAAAGGACATTGAGCCTATAACTCGTGATCCTAGAGATGTTAAATAATAAGGTGAAACCAAAGAAAAACATATAGTTATCCTCCTGGATATTGGAAGTAGACAAGATTGCCGAGCAAAAACTGGGAACTTGGAGGTGGGGTGCGATGGGAGTAAGGGGAGATGGGGAGAGAAAAATGTGAAGGGAAGGATGGGGAGAGGTTGGGGGAATGGGATGGTTGGGATAAAGGAAGGGTGGATACGGGAGCTCAGAAGTATATATCTTAATTAAGGGAGCCATTTTAGGGTTGGCAAGAGATTTGAATCTAGAGGGATTTCCAGGTGTCCAGGGAGATGTCCCCAGCTAGTTCCTTGGGCAGCTGAGGAGAGGGAGCCTGAAATGGCCCGATCCTATAGCCATACTGATGAATATCTTGCATATTACCATAGAACCTTCATCTGGCAATGGATGGAGATAGAGACAGACCCACATTGGAGCACCAGACAGAGGTCCCAAGGTCCAAATGAGGAACAGAAGGAGGGAGAACATGAGCAAGGAAGTCAGGACCGAGAAGGGTGCACCCACCCACTTAGATGGTGGGGCTGATCTAATGGGAGCTCACCAATGCCAGCTGGACTGGGACTGAAAAAGCATGGGATAAAACTGGACTCTCTGAACATGGCAGACAATGAGGGCTGCTGAGAAGCCAAGGACAATGACACTGGGATTTGATCCTACTGCATGTACTGGCTTTGTGGGAGCCTAGGCTCTTTGGATGCTCACCTTCTTTGACCTGGATGTAGTGGGGAGGAGCTTGGACTTCCCACAGGGAAGGGAACCCTGACTGTTCTTTGGACTGGGGAGGGAAAGGAGGGGGATTGGGGGGAGGGGAGGGAAATGGGAGGAAGGGAGGAGGTGGAAATTTTTTAATAATAGAAAAATAAATTAATTAATAAAATAAAAAAGAAAAGATAGAAGAAAAATAAAATAATTAAATTCTATTTCTATATCCTTCTCCTAAATATATACAACTAATAAAAGCAACACCAGAAGTTATAAAAAGGTTTTTAAAAAGACACCTTGTTCTCTTGTTATTTCCTGCATTTGATTTTTATGAATTATGAAACTAGGTATTTGTATTCCATCTGTACACTATGATGGAAATAAATATAACATATACACCTCCTGTCAGTTAATCTCTGTAGAAATGTACATTGATTTAGAACTAAAACTATGAGAGGATTCAAGTTATCTCACTTATGTTGTTATTGGTTTTATCTTAGAAAAATGCAACTAGCCAGGATTCATATATTTATAGCATTGCTATTAAATTCAATGTCATATTTTATATAACATGCTGGGATTTGGGGCACAATTCCTTTTGCATTTAACTTGAGTATGATGTTTTTTACTAGGCTCCTGTAAAAGAAAATAAGAATCATTCTGACTAGACTCCCCCCAGAGAATTGCTACACATTGCTGTAGAAAATGATTTTCCAGTTGGTTCACTATCAGCATATGAAAGGTCTAGAGAAATATATTTGAGAAAAGGAATATATATTAGCAAAGAGGGAAAGAAGAAGGCCTAATCCAGAGAAACTCTAGACTTCTCTACATTGTATTTGTATTTCACTGTTAGCAAACATATAAATGTGTATACATACATACATATATATATATATATGTGTGTGTGTGTGTGTGTGTGTGTACACACATTCAAACACAAAAACCTATATTGTATATATATAATATAATATAATATAATATAATATAATACTGATATGTATGTGTATATATGTGTGTGTGTGTTTTAATATTAAAGGTCCCCCATAGACTTATGACATGTTCTTGTGCTGATGATGCTATTTGTAAAGGTTGTAGAATCTTTAGGATGTAGAACATTAGAGTATTTCTAGAGGAAATATGACACTGAGAGGAACTGTTAATCTTGAGAGTCTGGTGCCACTTTTCTGTTCTTTTTCTTTGCTTTTGTCATATAAGTAAAATGTGATCATTGCTTTGCTTTGGTTGCTTTGTGTGACCTAATCTTCAGACTTCCTATAGTTGGCATATAAAATCAATGTTTCTTACTCCCTCCCATTATTATATTCCCATATAGCGAGTAGTAAATAAGTATAAAATATATAAGACAGTGACATATAATATATTACTTATAAATATATAAATTAATTAACATAAATATAATACATAAGACAGTAATAGTTAATTACACTAGCCATGGAAACTTATTTAATAATAATTATGTACTTAGTGTGAAAATTTTAAAGCAGACTGTCAAAATAATTAACCTATTTTTTCACTCTACTCAAAGATGAACAGCATGAAGGAAACAGCTATTACAAGACCTGAATGATAAATTTTCTAATTAGAGCATAAACTAATTACACAGTGATCTCAGTGTGAATAAGATAAAAAAATTACATGTGGCTCATGTTAATGGTTTTGTGTTTGTCTTGATGGATACTGTAAACCAGAGAAAGAGAATATGAGACAAAAAATGCATTCAAAAAAAGCAGAAGACTACATCAAAATGGATTATAGTGTCGACAAAAAGTAGCTAGAAATATAACCCTTTAACAAAATGAATAAGATGGGTAAACTTTCATTTTTTTTTTGCACCTGAGATCAATAACTAAATATATGTGACATTTGGAGGAATGTTGTTAAGTAATTTCATATCTTCTGCTTAATAACTCAGTAGGGTCATACTATCATAGTCTTTCTTGATTGGAGGGTTCAAAATCAACCAAAATATTATTATTATTTTTATATTGCCTTGGAGAATTTCAGCTAGGTTTAAAATGCAAGTGGGGTAAGCAAACATACATTTTTCATTTTTTTCCTTATGTATATGTGTTGTTTTTATTGGTTATTGAATAAAACTGTTTCAGCCAGTGACTTAGCAGATTAAAGCCATGTTGGAAATTTGAGCAGAGATATAGAAAGTAGGCAGAGTAAGCGAGACAACATGCGGTTTCTGAAGGAGAAAGACACCATCGGCGGAAACTTACTGGTAGGCCACAACCTGTAATTCATGATAACATTTTTCTTTACAGAGGAATAGTTTTCCATTGTGTATGTACTGAATTTCCATTGTCCATCCATCTGTTGAAGAATATGTAGGTTATTTCCGCTTCTTAGCTATTGTTAATAGGGCGGCAATGAACGTCGCTGAACAAGTATATATGAAGTAGGGTAGGAACTCCTTTGGGCATATGTGACAGAGCTGTTTAACTGAGTTGTAGAAGACTTACTTTTAACTTTTGGAGACTTCTCCTTGATTTCCAGAGTGGTTGCACCTATTTTCATTTTCCCTAAGTGACTTTTCTATTATTATTATTAATATTAATATTATTATTTTTATTATTGTTGTTGTTATTGTTTTATTAAAAATTTCTGCCTCCCCCTGCCTCCCATTTCCCTTCCCCTCCCCCCTCCACTCCCACTCCCTCTCCTGGCCGAAGAGCAGTCAGGGTTCCCCTCCCTGTGGGAAGTCCAAGCTCCTCCCCCCTCCATCCAGGTCTAAGAAGGTGAGCATCCAAAGAGCCTAGGCTCCCACAAAGCCAGTACATGCAGTAGGATCAAAACCCAGTGTCATTGTCCTTGGCTTCTCAGCAGCCCTCACTGTCTGCCATTTTCAGAGAGTCTGGTTTTATCCCATGCTTTTTCAGTCCCAGTCCAGCTGGCATTGGTGAGCTCCCATTAGATCAGCCCCACCATCTAAGTGGGTGGGTGCACCCTTCTCGGTCCTGACTTCCTTGCTCATGTTCTCCCTCCTTCTGTTCCTCATTTGGACCTTGGGACCTCTGTCTGGTGCTCCAATGTGGGTCTGTCTCTATCTCCATCCATTGCCAGATGAAGGTTCTATGGTAATATGCAAGATATTCATCAGTATGGCTATAGGATCGGGCCATTTCAGGCTCCCTCTCCTCAGCTGCCAAAGGAACTAGCTGGGGACATCTCCCTGGACACCTGGGAATCCCTCTAGATTCAAGTCTCTTGCAAACCCTAAAATGGCTCCTTTAATTAAGATATATACTTCTGAGCTCCCATATCCACCCTTCCTTTATCCCAACCATCCCATTCCCCCAACCTCTCCCCATCCTTCCCTTCACACTTTTCTCTCCCCATCTCCCCTTACCCCCATCCCTGAGTAAGGTAACCCAGACCCAAAAAGATGAACATGGGATGTACTCACTCATAATTGGTTTCTAGCCATAAATAAAGGACATTGAGCCTATAATTTGTGATCCTAGAGAAGCTAAATAAGAAGGGGAACCCAAAGAAAAACATACAGTTATCCTCCTGGATATTGGAGGGAGACATTTTTCATTTTTTATTTGCAATTATAGGCTCAATGTCCTTTATTTATGGCTATAAACCAAAGGACATTGAGCCTATAATTTGTGATCCTAGAGAAGCTAAATAATAAGGTGATATAGCTGTCTGGTGTGCCCACCCACTGAGATGGTGGGGCTGGTCTAATGGGAGCTCACCAAAGGCCATCTGGACTGAGACTGAAAAAGCATGGGATCAAACCAGACTCTCTGAACGTGGTGGACAACGAGAGCTGACTGAGAAGCCAAAGACAATGGCACTGGGTTTTGATCCTACTGCATGTACTGGCTTTGGGGGAGCCTTGTCTGTTTAGATGAGCATCTTCCTGGACCTGGATTGAGGGGGAATGACCTAGGACTTCCCGGAGGGCAGAGAACCATGACTAGAGAGAGAAGGGGAGGGGAGTGGAGGGAGGGGGAGGAAAATGGGAGGTGGGGAGAAGGCAGAAATTTTTAATAATAATAATAATAATAATAATAATTAAAAAATAAATAAAAAAGATATAGCTGTCTGTATTGATCATTTTTTAAATTTTTTAAATAATTATTTATTTATCATGTATACAATATTCTGTCTGTGTGTATGCCTGCAGGCCAGAAGAGGGCACCAGACCTCATTACAGATGATTGTGAGCCACCATGTGGTTGCTGGGAACTGAACTCAGGACCTTTGGAAGAGCAGACAATGCTCTTAACCTCTGAGCCATCTCTCCAGCCCCTTCATCATATTTTTCTGACTTAATGTTCAATTATTACTTTATGCTTATTGAGTTTCACTGAACTACACAGAATATGTTTCATGACAGTGGTTTATTATGGTACTCTGGGTCATTAGAAATAAGTTCTGATGCATTTTTCTTCAACAAATGATATTTATAAAATTAACATTTTATTTGACATCCATTAGTCAAATAATGTTCTATTTCTCACTTTTGTTACATTAATCTTTTGTAGTAAGTGTGATATTTTAATGTATTAATCAGAAAAATTGTTCAGAAAGGAACTAACATTTATGAGAATATAAACTCACATAGGCATTTCTTTCTGAAGGAAATATTTTGTTATTTTGGTTTTTGAGATAGTGTCTGGATCCCAGGTTGTTAGTTATTGCTATATGCAACCAAGTAAAATATTGACCTTTGGATCTTCCTACCTCCTAAATACTGAGATTATACACATGTATACATCTCCATGAATGGGATTTGTGGTACATGTAATTGACAAGATAATTACAATTGACTTGTAATTGGCTTCTTACTTGGCTAGGCAAGTACACTGCCCACTAAAACATAACTAGAAACATTTCTGATTATGAAAGAGAATCAGAATTTTCCTTTTGGAAGGATATTGAAGTATTCAGGAAGATAGCCACACATTTAATTAGAGTCTGCTCTGATGCTATGACTTTTTACTGGATAGTTCAGTATCTGGAGAATTACTGGCTTTATAAGTCAAAGTCAGGTAACTGTTTCTGGTTATATTCATTATCAATGGTCCTACCATCATGTATAACAATATGAATATCTTGCATTTTATTATACTACTCAGATTTCTTAAATGATTTTATGTTTGCTGTTCATAACACTTAGATATTGATTATTTTAATTCACACATCTATATGAATATGATTTAGATGTAGGATAAAACATGCTTGTAAAGGTTTGTGTGCATATGAAGAACAGAGTACAACTTCATGGAATTGAGCCTCTCCTTCCATATTTCTATAAGTTAGTGGAAATAAAATCAAATTAACAGACCTTAGTGACAAGAGTTTTTCTGTTTGAGATATTTTGTTATTTTTGGTTCAGTGATCAATATTAATCAATAAGTCATATTTAGGCAAATATAAAACCATGTTTGACAATTTTGTTCAGAGTAAAACATATATCTGATATATTTATGTTAAAATGATGGTGACATTAAAGGTAGATACCCAACTTCTCTCTATTTTTCAAAATTTACATAAAAAATAAACTGAATAAAAGTTCTTCATTATAGAGAATTATTATAGAAATTTATAAAGAGAAATCATTTATTTCAAAGACTTTTAAAAAAATGCTGCAAAATATTTAGAGGCCTAAATACTGTCTTTGTGCATTTGAAATAGTAGACATCAATACTTGGACATTTCTGAAATATTATTCCTTAAGCATGACACAAGCATTTTTCAGAGTCCAACAAGAATAAGTATTTTTTTTCTCTCTACAACAAAATGATAGTTTAATTAATAAATAATTAAGAAGCTATTAGGCCCAAGTCAGCAACCTCTGCAATAACAGGAAGAAGGAAGCAACCTCTGATAGAGCAGGCCTGGGTCAGTGATGTCTGTGGGACCAGGCCTGAACAAGCAACCTCTGAGGGAGAAGGCTCGAGGTACTGACCTCTGAGGAAGCAGGCCCAAGCCGGCAACTTCTGTGGGAACAGGGCCAGGTCAGTGACCTCCACAAGAGCAGGTAGGAGGAAGTGACTTCTGAGGGAACAGGGCCAGGTCAGTGACCTCCACAAGAGCAGGTAGGAGGAAGTGACTTCTGAGGAAGCAGGGCCAAGGCAGTGACCTCTGCAGGAGCAGGCCCAAGTGAGAAACTTCTGATGGAGCAGGTCCAATCCAGTGACCTTTGCAGGCCCAGGCCCAGACCAGGTACTTCCACAGGAGAGCCAGTGACCTCCAAGAGAGTATGCTTGAGCCAACTACCTAAATGGGACCAGGGCTGAGTCAGTGACCTCTGAAGGAGCAGATCCAAGCCAGGAATCTCTGCAGGGGTAGGCCAAACCAAGTGGCCTCCATGGGAGCAGGCCCAACAAAACCCTGATTGCAGAAGGGCCTCTGGGACTGGTGAGCAACCTCCAGAAACATCAAAAAACTTCCAGGGTAACTGGATCAATGGCTCCAACTCTACCACAAGAAGCAACCATCTGAACCATGGATGCACTTTCACTTAGAAGAGTAATCACCAGAGACACAGCCTCAACTGCTCTAATCAGAGGAAAAGATGGATAGAGAAAGAACACACTCAACACCACAAAGTGTAACACTGCACCAACAAAAACTAGTGACTACAAGACAGCAAGTCTTGAACACCCCAATGCAGATGAAGCTGAAGAAATAAAAACTAACATTAAAAATAAAGTCTAAAAATAAAATCCTCAAAAAATAGAATATTTGAGGCCCTTAAAGAGGAAATGAAAAATTCTCTAAAAGAAATGGAGGAAAATACAAAAAAATAGAAAAAATCAACAGATTCCTTAAAGAAAACCAAGAAAAAGCAATCATACACGTGAAAGAATAGAGAAAATAAAGAAAATACAAACTGAGTTATTTCTGTATATGGAACAAATGAGAAAACAATCAGAAATCTCAAATGTAAGCATAAAAGAAATAGAAATGAGAATTGCAAGTGTTGAAGATATAATAGAGGAAATAGACTCATCAGTCTATAAAAATGTTAAATCTAACAAAAGCTAAAAACAAAATATTCAGTAAATATGGGACACTATGAAAAGACCAAACAAGAAAAATAGGGCTAGAAGAAGGAGAAATGTCCAACTCAAAAGTACAAAAAATATATATTCATCAAAATCATACTAGAAAACTTTCCCAAACTAAAGAAAGATGTGCATATGAAGATACAAGAAGCTTATTGAACACCAAATAGACTGTGCCAAAAGAAAAAATATCCCCTTGTCACATAATAATCAATACACTAAACATAAAGAACAGAGAAAGAATGCTAAGAACTGCAAAAGAAAAAATTCCAAGTAACATATAAAGGCAGACCTATCAGAATTAAACCTGACTTGGAAGCAATGAATGCCAGAAGTTCCTTGTGAAGTCTTATGCAGACATTAGGAACCATGAATACTACCACAGCAAAATTTTTACTCACCATAAATGGAGAAAACAAGATATTCCATGATAGGAGCATATTTAACCAATACCTATCCACAAATCCAGTCCTATATGAAGCACTAAAAGAAATATTCCAACCAAAGGAATTTGGCTACATCTAACAAAACACATACAATAGATGATTTCACAGCAGCAAATCCTAAAGAAGGAAAAAAAAAAACCACAATAACATCACCAACAATGAAAACTTAAGTAAACGGAGCTAGCAATTCCTTGTAATTAATAGTGCTTAATATAAGTGGGCTCAATTCACCCATAAAAAATACAGCTTAAGAGATTGGACACAAAATCATAATCCATCCTTCTGCTGCATAAAGGAAACACACCTCTACCTCAAGGATAGTCATCTCCTCAGAGTAAAGGGTCTGGGAAAAGAAATTCCAAACAAATGAAACTAAGAAGGAAACTTTTTTAGCTATTCTAATATCTAATAAGATAGAATTCAAACTAAAAATCAAACAAAAAAGAAAAAAGAAATTTCATATTTGTCAAAGAAAAATTTATAAGATAAAATCTCAAATACAAGAGCAACCTCATTTATAAAAGAAACCCTTCTAAAATTTTAATCACACATTAAACCCAAACACTAATAATGGGAAATTTCAGTACTCCATTCTTACCACTGGATGTCTGTCAGACAAAAACATAACAAGGAATAACAGATGTCATGACTTAAATGAATTTAACAGACATCTATAGAACAACCAATCCAAAAGTAAAATTTTATACCTTCTTCTAAGCACCTCATGGACCCTTCTCAAAAATTGACTACATACTACATAACAAAGCAAACCTCAGCAGATACAAAATTTGGAATAACTTCTTGTATCTTGTTAGAGCACCAGGGCTTATAATTGGAACTCAAAAACAACACTAATTTCAGAAACTCCATAAATACATGGAAATTAAACAAAACTCACCTGAATCACCAACAAATCAAGGAAGAAATTACAGACTTCCTTAAATTCAATGAAAATTACCATACAACATATCCAAATTTATGGGACACAATGAAAGTAATGTTAAGAGGAAAGCTCAAGGCACTAAATGCCTACATAAAGAAGATGCAAAAAATCCCACACTACTGATTTAACAGAACAATAGAAAAATCTAGAACAAAAAGATGAAACTCACCCATGAAGAATAGATGGCAAAAGGTAATTAAATTGAGAGCTAAAGTAGACAAAATAGAAACAAAGAAAACAATAAAAAGAATCAATGAGAAAAAATTGATTGTTCTAGAAAATCAACAAAATACACAGACCTTTATCTGTAACATGAGGGCCTGCTTGTTGGAGTTTCTGTCCTGCCAGTTTGTACAGCCAGTAAATCCCAAAGAAATCACACAAAGACCTGTATTAATGATAAACTGATTGGCCCATTAGCTCAAGCTTCTTATTAACTATTATAACATATATTAATCCATTATTTTTTATCTATGTTAGCCACATGGCTCGGTACCTTTTTCAGCGGTGCAGGCCACAACTTCCTTCTTCAGTGCCTGGACAGGAAGTGGAGAAAGAGCTTCCTTTTTTCCCAGAATACTCCTATTCTCATTGACCTGCCTCTACTTCCTCTCTGGTTGTCCCACCTATACTTCCTGCATGGCTACTGCCAAATCAGTGTTTATTTAAAACATAATTGACAGAATATAGACAATTCTCACACACCATTTATCCAAACTAAATAGAAGGCAGAGAGAGAATATCCAAATTTACAAAATCAGAAATGAAAAGGGGGACATAACAGCATACACTGAAAAAATCCAAAGTATTCAAGTTATACTTCAAAAATTGATACTCTACACAATTGGAAAACTTAAAGGAAATTGACAATCTTTTGGATAAATATCACTTACCAGAGTTAAATCAAAACTAGAGATGCAAATTAAATAAACCTGTAACTGCTAAAGAAATAGAAACATTAATTCAAAGTCTTTAAACCACAAAAAATCTAAAAACAAGATGTTTTCACTGCAGGATTCTACATGATTTTCAGTGAAGAAATAATACCAATATGCCTCAAATTATTACACACAAAAGAAATAAAAAGAATGTTACCAAATTTTTATGAGTTTAGAAGTACCCTGATGCACAAACTACACAAAGACATTACTAAAAAAACAGATTTGTAAACAAATCTCTCTCATGAACATGGATGCAAAAATTCTCAGAAAAATACTAGCAAACTAAATCAAAGAACACCTCAGAAAAATCATCTACCATGACCAAGTAGGCTTTATCCCGGTGATGCTGGTATGATTCAACATACAAAAACCTGCCATTGTAATCAATCATATAAACAAATTGAAAAAAAAAAAACACATGATGATTTTATTAGGTGCTGAAAAAATCCTTTGAAAAATAAAACAGCTCTTCATTATAAAGGTCTTGGATACAGCAGGGATACAAGGAACATAACTAACCATAATAAACACAATATACATCAAGCTAACAGCCAACATCAAACTAAATGGAGAGAAACTCAAAGCAATATCACTGAAATCAGGAACAAGACAATGTTTTCCACTCTCTCCTTATATATTCAATATAGTACTTGAGGTTCTAGCTAGAGGAATAACATGAAAAAAAAGTGATCATGGCAATTCAATATGGAAAAGAATAAGTCAAACTCTCAATATTTCCTGATGGTAATAGTTTACATAAGTGACCCCAAAAATTCTACCAAAAACCAATTCATAAACACCTTCAGTAATGTACCAGTATGCAAGATTAACTAAAAAAATTCAGTAGCCCTATTTTGTACAGATTATAAATCGGCTAAGAAAAGTATCAGAGAAACATCAGTCATTAAATTAGCCTTCCCCCCTGTTTGGGTCAAAGCATACACAGAAAAGGAATAAGTGTCAATAATTACACACACACATATATATATATATATATATATATATATATATATATATATATATATATATATTTCAGCTTGCCAAGGTGGATATAATGAGTGACATTCATCTGCCAATGTTCATTGGGAACCAATCCTCTGGGGTTTACACCTGCCTTATTCAGAAGTCCCAATGGGTCCAATGGAGCACATGAGGTGCATATTCTATTTAAACATTTACAGCTGGTCAAGGATAAATCAAGTAACAACTTTCCCCATGAGAAAGGGGCACCCTTCATTATGGGTCCCAGGAGGATCCTGTGAGGTGAGGCAACTATGAAGAAAGCAGCCAGAAGACATGGGATAAGTGGCAACAACTGCCTCTTGGTCCTCATATCCATTTCCAGATTTCAGCAAGTAGATGTAGCCTCTGTCTGAGGAGAACATTCCAATTCAGAAAGGGAATAGGGACTCAATCACAGTTGAACAGCCAAAGCCTTTCTGTGAATTAAGAGACCGGCCACTGCCCTGATGGATTTTTAATAGGTGTTCACATAAATAGATTAGTTAGGAAGAGAAACCAGGAGATGGAGTCCAACAGTCTACACTCCAAAGAGCTGTCAGAACTCCCTGTAAAGCAAGAGAGCCTTCAGATAATCCTGGAGAGTTGTCCCAGGCAAAAGTTATCAGTTGCTCTCAGGCAGAGAGGTAGTCCAGGAGAGGAAAAGGAATAAAGGGAAAGAGAAAGTAGTGTTCACAGACCAAGTGTGCTGCATATAGTTGGGGACTTCCACAGTCTCTTAGGCCACAGTCATTTGCTCACAGTGTCTCTGGGTGAAAAGGACCCATCAGAGGGTCCTTTACTTGTTCTACCTTTTGTGTGGTCAGCCCTATGTGGTGGTACTGGGACTAACTGAGTTATGATGGAGATTTCTTGCCCAGGAAGACAAGTGGGAAAGAAAATAAAATGTAGGGATAGGAAAGAAATCCTCAAATCATCAAAAGCTTAGAAAATTAAAATAGGGGTCAACTCTCTGAAAACAGCCAAAAAGGTCACCTCAACACCCAAACAGAGTTGGAATGGGGACAGCAGCTGGCACAGCAAGCACAAAAGATAGTAAGGAGGACCAAAAAAGTGAGAGAAAGTAAAAGGTCCATCCTTGTTGGGTTCTAATGGTAGTTTTAGCAGGATTGTTGCTGCTTCCTATTGTGTGTTTCCCATTTCTTGGGGGTCAAGGGGTTTGAAGACACTGAGGCAATGACACGGTCTCTGGGAGATTCCAATACAGATGTTCTTCATTGTAAACAGGTTGGGTTTTTTTTATGTGATTAGGGACATTGAGCTGCCATAGATACATTTCTGGTAGGATCTTTTGAAACTGACAGTCACTCCTGGCATATTGTGATTGACAGGAGCATACGTCATTAGTTACTGTGCTTTTGGTCTGCTGACAAGTTGTCTTGGCCAATTGTTCTTTCTCATTATGAATTTGCATGTGCTTATTTGTGCTTGTGCTTTTGCCTTTCCTCGCACCACCATGCTGTTTAAGCATCTTTTACTAAGTTGCTCTTATGGATAAATGCTCTGGTACACCCAGTGTTCTATGTTGCAGGAAAACTGAACTAAACTCTTTAATATTATGTAGAAATATAGCTTACATTTCTTTATACTTCTATGTCATGCTCTTAATATATATGACATTTTCTAACACCCAGCTGTTCTGATATATGGTTATGTTACAGGCTGGTAATTAAGACTTACATCTGATAACCATATACAAACCATCTGTTTGTATGGCTTTATGGGAATGAAAATATTACTATGCTCTGCAAACATGTATTCTTCTAAGAATTATTTTTGTTAAACAATAGCAGAAAAGTCATGTTTGAACAAACATTGTATATTGAAAATGGTTTGCAGAGACTATGATAGATTGTTTTACCTTTGCTATTATCTGGGTTTGAAAAAGTGTTAACCAATAAGCATTGGAGAGCAGATGGCTTTAAGATTTCTAGGAAAGACAAAGTAACATCCTAGTATTCCATTTGATGCAAAATTGGTATTTTATATATTCTTTTACTATATTTTGACAACTGAAAAGTTTAATGAGAATATTATTGAGGAATCCCATGTACAAAGCCTCTCATTAAGAGTATAGACTAGAAATTTGTGTGTAGTACCTACTTTACTTCATACACTTGAATTCATTTTCTTCAACTTATAGGAAAATCACTTAAATGAATTGTATAATCATATTAGAGGCAAATAAATTAATTGGATTTGAGCTATGTGTGATTTTATGATTATGTATCAAAATCTGGAAAAATTTATGTGAAGATGTAATGCACGCAAAACTTGGATATTATTTCTCATTAGTTTAGCATGATTACTTATGATTTTCTTAGAAATGCAAGTCTGTGTATATTTGTTCACATATAACTTATGACAAAGGTCTCTTCAAGGGAGAAAATTTGTTGGAATTTAAAATGTATATTTAATATTATACATAGATATATTTCATTAATAGTAAATACACAA
The DNA here is from genome assembly GCF_903992535.2 of Arvicola amphibius. Lineage (NCBI taxonomy): Eukaryota > Metazoa > Chordata > Mammalia > Rodentia > Cricetidae > Arvicola > Arvicola amphibius. The sequence continues at coordinate 76,015,448 of NC_052065.1, read as the reverse complement.
AGTGTTACAGCATCTAATGCTATCATTTATAAGATGCACTATGGTACAAAGTCTTAAACCAATCAATATTATTGTGGTAATTTAAATGTGAATTCCTCCCTTAGGCTCATATGTTTGAATACTTGTTCCTCGGTTCTTGAAACTATTTGAGAAAGATAAGGTTTTGTGGCCTTGTGGAGATGTGTCATTCACCAGTTTCAAATTCTGGTGAAATTCATAGTGAGCTCTCTTTTTCCCTGTCTTGTACCAAGTTGATTTAACCCTAAACTAACACAATTGTCTCATTATCAACTTGTCACATTATATAATATTCATAAACTGTGAGATACTTTCACACAATATTATATTCTATAATCCCCTGTGTCCTAAAGTTGGTCACTAAAAATATATAATGACATTTCATTCACTTCTAGAAGCAAATCCTAAGTAAAGTAACTGAAATTAAATCTTATTTAATGATTCCAGATTGTTCACTCATATCAATAATTTTCTAATTACTTAAAAATATCTGTTATAATATTTATCTGTTAAATTAATAATAAAATACATTTCTGAGATTTTAACAATATTTACAGAAGAATAAATATATTGATCAAAATATCTTCAAATAAATATTAGGCACCTATCTGAGAACATTTCTGCTAATAAGCAAATGATTTTTAAGAAACAATAAATTAAAGGGTGAGTCATTTTAGAATAACAATGTTTCATAGCAGCTTCCTTCAGTCTAAAACCAAAACTAATTAAAAGAGATAGTGAGGGAAACTACACACTCCTCAAAGAAAAATCCACCATATGATATTTCAATGTTTAACATCTTTTTAAATTTTTTTGATTTTTTCACAATTTTCCAGCTGACTCGTCATTTTCTTCTGTTATCTCCCCCATCCAAGATTGATTGTTCTCATTTTATCTCCTGATAAGTATACTTGCAAAGTGTATTCTATTATCCCTTCCAAAAAAGATCCAAGTGCCCACAATAGAGCTCTGCATTTTACTTAACCTCTTTGGGTCTGTGGTACATAGCTTGATTGTTATTTATATAACAGTTCATATCTCTGTTTAAGTCAGTTCATATAATGTTTGTTCTTCTGGATATGGGTTATCTCACTGAAGATGAATGATTGTTTTCTACTTCTATCCATTTGATTCAAATTTCATGATGTCATTTTTTAACTGCTTAGTAATAGACTGTCGTGTAACACTACATTTTTTTATCTATTTGTTGGAAGGAGATAGCTTGCTTGCGGTTCCTGGCCACTTAGTGACAAATTAGTCACACAGAAAGTATATCATTTAAAGTACTGCTTGGGCAATTACTTAAGCACTTTGCTAGGTAATTCTTACAACTAGAATTAACCCATCTCCAATATTTTATATTTTAACATGAGGTTCATGGTCTATTGGCAAGGTTCTGGCATCTGTTTCCAATAGGGTTTCATGGCTTCTCTCTGACTCCACCTCCTTTCTCCCAGAATTTAGTTTCCAACTAGCTCTGTTTCCCTATAGCTCTGACATAGGCCTAAAGCAGTTCTTTTATTAACCAATGATATTCACAGCACACAGAGGGGAATCCCACATCACCTCCCCTTTTCTGTTTAAATAAAAAGGTTTTCAACTTTAAAAGAGTAAAATTATATATACAAAACAGTTATTAAGCAAGAATTTTAGTTATAATATTTATATCTACTTTATATTTTATCATGACTAAGAAAAATGATAATTATAACCATCTATTCTTCAACTACTTCAAAGACTCCAGAAGGATATAATAATATGTAAGTAAACAGGAAGTGCATTGTAAGCAACTTTCAAAGCTCTGGAATTGACAGAGACATCTTGGTGCCAGAACAGTCATCCAAAGTTCTTCTATAGTGTTGGGACATCCATCTTCATCCTATAGGCCCTTAGAATCCAGCAGAATCTTTTATGAAGCAGGAAACCCAAAGAATCATCTCAACTTTAGGCAAGTTCAGCAGTCATTTATCTGTGGGTCCTGTACTTCCTGTTTATCAAGCAGTCCAGGCAAGAGCAAGTTCTTTCCTAAATGGCTAGCCAACTCCATAAGGAACCTCTTCAATCCTCTCTATCATCTTGAAGTAGATTGGTGCTTCAAAGAGCAGAAGTATCTCATGTCATGAAATGTCCTACCTTCTTAAAACATTTAAATGAAATATTCTGAAAGTCTCTGAAAGGTTAGAAGAATACCTATCTAACTGAAATACATCTCTATCTAGAAAACCTAATAAGCATGAATACAATCTTGACTATTATAGATGACTCTATAATATAGATTAACATATATTTCTTAACTTTTCATTACATTTTTAAATGAGCTGTACAAACACAATACCCTAATCAAGAGCAGAAATATACATATAACAAAATGATCTTAAATTTATATCAATAAGCTCAGATCCATACCGAGGCAAATCTCTATAGTGTATCCCCCTTTAACTGTAAACAAACATTTATAAACAATATTTGCAAATATGGGCATAGTTCTCTCCAAACTGCTTCCTGCTGTTTATTGGGTGAAGTAATTTTTGAGTGGTGTTCAAGGTGACCTTTCAAGGGGTCTTGGTCCATTAAAACACATTAGCCTGGAATGAATCCACAGCTTCACATCCTCTGTGGAAAAAAAAGAAGAACCATTTCTCTAAGGCAACAAATCCTTAGACCCAAATTATGAAGACATGATACTTTTAAAATATCTATGCTTGTTTTGCTGAGCAGAATACATAATGAGATGTATTTGGATTCTTCACAGTCAAAAAATTCAAAGAAAAAACAATAATGTACATAATCAAGGTTCTTTTTTGAGTTTTCCATCTTTAAATGGCTTATTTTTCTTTAGTCCTTTTAATCTATGACTGTCTGTACTCTGCCTCTTTGAAGACTGTTTTGTTTGTCAACAATTTATTTCTTTTTATAATACTCTACTTTCTTTTTCTTCTCTCTGCCAAGCCTATGTACATTTATCCAACAGTGTAACTCATTTAGAGGTCTTTTATATCTGAATCTGTCTTATTGTGTTCTTAATTCTTTACTGTGAAGGAGCACTTCTTAAAATGCTACACACATCTGAAAAATTTAAGCTGCATCATTACTATGGTATATATAGGGCCCTACCTGGTTGTTCCACACCATCCAACATGGTGGAAGTCTGTTCATTGTCTGAGAATGCTGGTTGGGAACCATTGTCACCATCTCAACTCTGATAATCAGTTGCCCCATACTGCCAACAAGAAACTTGCAGCACGCTGTCCACAAAACCCATTTAAATGCTTGGCCTCCTGAAAGATCCAGAGGTCATGTTTGCAACATGGCCCAGAAAACCATCATTTAAAACCATGACATTTTCCTCTACTGCTGAATCAAGAAAACTTCTCTTAAAGGAGCCATACCTCTGCTTGCTCTAGTAAACAGAGCCTAGCCTAGAAAATGCTGCTACAAAACTATGCTTAGTTCTGTTCTTTTGTATCTAGGATTCCTTTTTAAGTTTCTCAGGTTTTATGTGTATGGCACCAATTTTTAAGGAGAGAAGCTTTTGTTTCCTAGCCGTTTAGCCCTGAAATAATCATACAGAAACTATATTATTTAAAACAGTGCTTGACACGGTTACTTAAGCATATTGCTAGCTAGTTTATGTAGTGATTTGGAGCAGCAGACTGCATTCCGTCACCCGGCAAGCTTTACACCCGAAATAATTACATGGAAACTGTATTCTTTTATACACTGCCTGGCCCATTATTTTCAGCCTCTTACTCACATCTTGACTAACCCATATCTGATAATCTGTGTAGTACCACAAAGTGGTGTCTTACCAGGAAAGATTCAGCATGTCTGAATGGCTGGCTCCATCACATCTCTCTCCCTGAGCAGAGACACGGCAGTCTCACTTAGGAGAGGCATGGCATCTGACTGAGCCATCTACCTCACTTCCTTCTTCCTGTTCTGTCTACTCCACCCACCTAAGGGCTGGCCAAGGCAGTTTCTTTATTAAAACAGAAGACCCTCCCACATCATTTCCCCCTTTTCTGTTTAAACAAAAAAGAAGGCTTTAACTTTAACAGCAGAATTACATATAACAAAACAGTTATCAAGTAAGAATTAGTTAATATATATATATATATATATATATATATATATTCCATAACAAAGGAAAACAACTATAACTATCTATCTATTCTTCAACTCCATCAAAGACTCCAGAAGGATATAATATTACCTAGGTGAACAAGAAGTAAGCTACTTCCAAAACTCTAGAAATGATAGAGACATCTCGCTGCCTGGACAGTCACCCAAAGTTCTTTTGTACTGTTGGGGCATCCATCTTCGGCCTGCAGGCCCAAAGTTTCCAGCAGACATTTCCATGAAGCAGGAAATTTCAAAGACAGTTCAGTCACTATCTGCTGTGTCCTGCAGAATGTCTCGCAGACTCTTTCATGAGTCAGGAACCCCAAAGAATCATCTCACATTTAGGCAAGTTGAGCAGTCCTCTCTCTGTGGGTTCTTTGTGTCCAGTTTCTGCAACAGTCCAGGCAAGAGCAGTTTCTTGTGCAAATTGCTATTAAACTCCATAAGGATCCTCTTTGATGCCCATCATCTTCTTGAAGTAGATTGGTGCTGCCAGGAGCAGACGTGTCTCATTGTCATGAAAAATCCTAAGTTATTAAAACATTTAAAATGCCATATTCTGTAGTCTTTGAAAGATAATAGGAATGTCTATCTAACTGAAATATATCTCTATATATCTAGAAAACCTAACTAACATGACTATAAGCTTTACTATTATCGATGATTATCCATTAACAACCTATATTTCCTAATTATACATTTTTAAATGAACTACACAATCAAAATACCTTAATCATTATTAGAAATACATATACATATAACAAAATTGACCTTAAATTTAAATCACTAAAGCAAAATCCATATCATTGCAAATTATTCATATCTATATCATATCCCCTTTTAAATGTAAAAGAACATTTATAAACAATATTTGAGAATATGGGTGCAGTTATTTCTCTCCAAACTGCTTCCTGCTGAATGGGGGCACTGTTAATCAAGTCTTTCATGGTGTAACCTGTGTGCTAGGTTCATCTCAGTTGGCTGTTGAGCGAAGTAATTTTTTGAGGGTGTTCATAGCAACCTTTCAGGAGGTGGTGGTCTATCATACCATATTCGTCTAGAAGCAATTCACAGGGTCTCATTTTCTGTAAAAACAAAAGAAGAATCTCTTTTCCGAAGTATCATATCCTTAGATCCAAATTCTGAAGTCAAGGTATTTTCAAAATATCTTTCTTGTATTAGTTCAGCAGCATTTATAAACAAATATCTTTTAGCATCTGTTGCTTCTTTCTCAGCATTCAAATAATTCAAAGAGAGCATAATAGCATATAGTATCAAGATTTTCTGTGTAGTTTCCATCTTTGTGCGGCTTTATTTTAACCTCTATTTCATTTATTTTTACTTTTATTTTTTGAGACAGGTTCTCTGTATATCTTTGTTCTAGAATAACTCTTTAGACCAGGCTGTCCTTAAACTCACAGAGATCCACTATCTCTGATTCCCAAGTGCTGGGATTAAAGGTGTGTGCTACAACACCTTGAACTCACAGAGATCTGTCTGTCTCTGCCTCCCAGGCTTTGGAATTAAAGGTGTGTCCTGCCACACCTTGAAGTCACAGAGGTCAATCTGCCTCTGCCTCCCAAGTGTTGAGATTAAAGGTGTGTAACACCACACCAAACAACTTCCCTTTTTTTCTGTTTTACTTTTACGAAGTTTAACCTTTAGCCTGCATATATTTTTAACACATAGTAAACCATTTAGACATTTTCTTCAACTTTGAATCTTTCTTTTACTGCATATCTCTCTCTTTTTCTGACCACATGAGCTTTTAATTTACCAAACAATATCGGTAGGACTAAAGCCGTGGCTTTGACAGCTAGATCCAGCCTATTCCTTAGCTTTCTGTGATTCCAGCCTTGTGGCTGAGATACCAGCCAGAGCCATGTTCATTGTCACAGCACTACAGTGTTTCGAGGTCCCTTCCAGCAAGAAAGCTGCAACATGTTAAACAACAATCAAAACCTCCATAATCAGGACCGCCTGTTTGAAAGAGTCAGAGTTGCCCTGGCAGGACGGGCATTTTAAAAACAGCACAGTTTTTTTCCTGCTATGGCTGAAAACCGAAAAGCATGCATTCAGCTTTTCATCAAAAAGTGTTTCGTAGCAGAGCCTCTTAAAAGAGCTGCAAGATTTTGCAGCTAAAGCTGAATCAGGAAGCCTCTCTTAGATGAGAGTGCTTGCTTACCTCTAGCAAGCAAAGCCAAACCTGAGAAATTGTTGCTACCGAGAAAACATGCTTTACTCTATTCTTTCCCAAGCTTTCTCAGGCTTTCTGTGGATTCAGTTATCCACGTGGATGGCATTCTGTAGTGAGGAGCTGTGGGCCTGCTTTTTGTCCTGCCCGGCTCCCACTCAGCTAGCTTTACCCGAAATAACAACACACAAACTGTATTCATTTAAAACACTGCCTGGCCCATTATTTTCAGCCTCTTACTCACTTCTTGACTAACCCATATCTAATAATCTGTGTAGCACCACGAAGTGGTGTCTTACCAGGAAAGATTCAGCATGTCTGAATGGCTGGCTCCATCGCATCTCTTTCTCTGAGCAGAGGCACGGCAGTCTCACTTAGGAGAGGCGTGGCATCTGACTGAGCCATCTACCTCACTTCCTTCTTCCTATTCTGTCTACTCCACCCACCTAAGGGCTGGCCAAGGCAGTTTCTTTATTAAAACAGAAGACCCTCCCACATCAAGTTTACATATCTAAAATTAATCCATTTCTGTTATTTTATACTTTACCACAAGGCTTGTGGCCTACTGGCAAGATTCCAGCATCTGTCTCTAGCAGGGCTACATGGCTTCTCTCTAACTCTGCCTATTTTCTTCCAGCATTTAGTTTTCCTGCCTAGCTCTGTTCCCCTATAGCTCTGTTATAGGCCCAAAGCAGTTCCTTTATTAACCAATAATATTCACATCATACAGAGGAGAATCCCACATCAACCTCATATCTACTTTTAAGTCAGTTCATACAATGTTTGTCCTTTGGGATATGGGTTACCTCATTGAGGATTAATGATTTTTTCCACTTTTATCCATTTTCCTTCAAATTTCAAGATGTCATTTTTTAAAACTGCTGAATAATAGTTATTGTGTAAATACACCACAGTTTCTTTATCTAAACTTAAGTTGAAGGACATCTTGTTTGTTACCAGTTTCTCTCTATTATGAATAAGTTTCAAATAAACATAGTTAACCCATTGTTCTTGTGATAGGATAGAGGGAACTTTGGGTATATGCCAAAAAGTGATATAGATGGGTGTTGAGGTAGATCAATTACAAACATTCTGAGGAGCATTCATATTGCTTTCAATAATGGCTGTATAATTGTACACTACAAATATCAAAGGAAGAGTATCCCCCTTGCTCTGCATCATTTCCTGAGTGAGTTGTCACTTGTATTATTGATCTTAGCTATTCTGAGGTGTAAAGGACAAAAGAACAAAGTAATTTTGATTTGCATTTCCCTCATGACTAAGGGAGCTGAACATTTCTTTAAGTGTATTGCAGTCATTTGTGTTTTTTTTTTCCATTGAGAAATCCCTGTTTCAATCTGTATCCTATTTTTAATTGGATACAGATTTTAATTTTTTTCTAATATCTTAATTTATTTATATAGTTTGGATACTAATCCTCTATTAGCTATGGAGTTTGTATAAATCTTTTTCTCTTCTGTAGCTTGCCTCTGTCTGACAGGGTCCTTTGACTTATAGAATGCTGTAGGTTTCATAATGTCCCATGTATAAATTGTTGAACACTGTGCCTTCACTATTAACATTCTTTTTAGGAAGTTGTCTTCATGTGCAAATATGTTTAAGGCTGTTACCTTCTTTCTCTTCTATTAAGTTTAGTTTGCCTGGTTTTATGTTGAGGTCTTTGATCCACTTGTGGTGACATTTGTGATCAAAGAAGCATAGCTTGCCTAAAGATAAGAGTATGGATCTAGCCATTCTAGTTATCCAGAGAGACAAAGCAATGAATGGTGTCACTCACCTTTAATTCAAACACTTAGAGACAGAGGTAGACACAGTTCTGTGAGGTCAATGCCAACCTGGGCTACATGAGTGAGACTGAATCAGTCTAAAAGAGAACAGAGCCAAGTGTTGGTGACACACACCTTTAATTCCATTACTTTGGAGTGGGAGATGGGAAGTGATATGGCTGCATGGAGAAAAAATATAATGCAGGAGGATACAGGAATTAAGAATTGAATCAGGTTTTGTAGATAGGCATTTAGTGTAAGGATTCATATGGACAGGGTCACCCTTTGGTATGAGGATTCAGTCAAGGTAAGAACTAGTGACAGGGTGTCTGCATCTCTGATGTTTCAGCTCTCACCCCCTAATATCTGACTCTGAGTTTTTATTATTAAGAACAAGTAGAATGACTGATACATCCACTTGGACATGACTTACGTGGGGAAATTAAAAGTGGAAGGTACTCACTTAAAAGTGGATATCAGTTGTTAAGTGTATGGTAATCAAGCTGTGAAAAAGGGACCCACAAAAATTAGCTAAAGAGGAGGGGAGGAGGGATCTAATGGGATGCATGGACCCTCATGGGAAAGGGAAATAGAATAAATGTTGTGATCGTATGGTAGGTGTGTGGGAATGGGAGTGAGAGTGATGAAGTCAGGGTGTTGAAGAAGTGTGTTCTGAGAAGGATAGCTGAAATTGGGAGTAATTTGCAGGATAGCTTGGTTATTTAGTGCTGTGGAAACTTCCTGGAATCTATGAGGTTAGCATTAATGATGATTCCTAAGGATGGTGCAGAGTTTAAACTGGCCATATTTTGTAGCCAGCCAAGCCTTCTAGAGGTAGGAGTGGGTTGCATTCAGTTGATTTATTGACTGATGATAGCATAGAAGGTTGATTTCTGAAAACTGACAGCAGGGACCCAACTGCAGAAGAAAACATATATACAGGTCATTGAACACAGAGAAGCTGAGTTGGTGTCTGCATTCAGCCTTCACCCCTGTTATAATTTCTTTGGCCTGAAAAATATCTGCAGGCTATGGAAAGAGACCTGGACAGAAACCCATCTGTAACCCCTCTACTACATTCTTTCTTACCTTCAAGATGTGCTGGGGCAATGGTGGTAAGGAACTTGTGGGAGGCCTAACCAATATTTGCTTTATCTTGAGGCCCATGTCATGAGAGCACATGCCACAAATTGCCTGGATCACCAGAAATCAGGATGGATATCCCAGAGATATTTGATACCATCAGGTATCAGGTAAATAAGAATAAGAATTGATACACAAATGAACAAATAATTTAAAATTTCATTCCTAAAGATATTGTGCTGTACTCAGAGACCAGTGCCTTTTCTAATTGTCATAAGAAATGTCTTTGTCCAACAGATGGGAATGGGTGCAGAGACACACAGTCAGAAATTGTGCTGTGATGGTGTCTAAATAAGAAATTTCCATTGGTTCCCTCCCCACACATCATAGACTGGGGAACCCCATGGAAGAGGGACAAGAAAGTCAGAATCACATGGGAGGGAGAATAGAAGAACTTGGCCCACTGAGTCAACTACTAATCAGGGTTCATATAGACTCACAGAGACTGAAGCAGTAAGCACTGGGACTTCATGACTCTTCACCAGGTCTTCTGTATATGTTATGGCTGTTTGTGTTTTTCTGGGACTCCGAACAGTGGGAACAGGTATATGTCTGACTCTTTTGCCTGTTGACTGAGGTTTCTGTACTGGCCTGTCCAACAGATATGTAGTTGCAAATAAACACACAGAGGTCTACATTAATAATAAAATGGTTGGCCTAGTAGCACAGGCTTCTTAGTCACTCTTTCTTACATCGTATATTAACCCATTATTATTGTCTGTGATAGCCACATGGCGTGTTACCATTTTTGGCAAGGCAATCATATCTTGCTTGCTCTGTGTCTGGCTTCCTCTGGGTCTAGAAGATGACTGCAGACTGACATACCTATTCCAAAAATTCTAATTGCACCACCTCTACTTCCTGCCTGGTCACCCCACTATACTTTCTGCCTGGCTACTTACCAATCAGCATTTTTTAAAAATATAAGTGACTGGGTACAGACCATTGTCTACAGCAGTTGCCTGCTTTTCTAACTCTTTTTCTCCTATTGGGTTTTTCTCCTTCTGTTGCCTTGACTTCCTCCAGTCTCAGAATGAAGGCATTAGCCTTGTTGTGGCATTTTTTGCTCTGTTTTGCTCTCATTTCTTGGATGTCCGTTCTTTTTTAAAGAGGAAACAGAGGAGTAGTTTTGGGTGGGAAAAGGAATTGGAGAAACAAGATGAGAGTAGGAAAAGGAGGGGAAACTTGCCAAAATGTATTATATGAGATAGGAATCCATATTTAATAAACAACACAAAAAAGCAAATAAACAAATGTTAAAATATTTAAAAATTTGGCTGGGCAGTGGTGGATCATGCCTTTAATCCTAACACTTGGAAGCAGAGGTAGGTGAATCTCTTCAAGTTAGAGGCCAGCCTGGCCTACAGAGTAACTTCTAGGACAGTGAAGGCTGTTACACAGAGAAAGAAGCTCTGTCTCAAAAATATAACCAATATATACATTAGAAATTCAAATTGGAAATTTCTGGACTTCTAACATAAATCTTGTTGTCTTTCAGAGTTATGATCCTCTATAGAAAGTTTGGTTGCATACTCAAGATCTCTCATACTATACTCTAAATTTAAAGATGACTTAACACCCCTGTGTTATAGGAGTGATTCTTTAGACAACACATTCTGCAATTTAGTGTCATGAAAGTAAATTGAAGTCTACTAAATACATACCAATTTTATAAAATGCAAAAGTCATCATGTTTGAGCTTAGGTAGTTTTTAATGTGGACAAGGGATTTATAACACTTTACGCAAAATTCATTCTACAGAAGGAAGGGACATTTCAGCAATGTCTAACAGAAAATGTTACTTGAGATTTGGTGAGTAGACCCTAATGAAGAACTGACCTATTTAATAAGTGATGATGTAATTGTACTAAATGAACTTTTATAGTTGACAAATAAAATTAATGTCAAGATCTCTTTCTAGTTTTTTAATTCCTCATATAAATTGTATATAAGTTTATTATTCATAAACTGTGGGAAATGTTTATAATTCTGCTTTCTATTAGTGGTAAATAATGATAACCTTTGAACAATAAAACATATTTTATATTAAATTTTATTCAATAAAAAATAATTGACAGAAAATTTAGGTACCAATTAGCTTGAAAACAAAAGCATATTTCAAAGTATTGAAGTAGACAGTATTTAAATTCCTACATTACACATAATAAATCTCTAAAATATTTAAGATAGCAATATATAATATATTTTGTCTTACTTGACAAGTTTTCTAAAGCTATATGTTGTTTCCATTTGAGTATTTTTTTTTAATTTTGACTAAAGAATTAATTACACTGAAGATTGATGTTTTTACTAAAATATTTTATATTTTGTGAAGTGACTCTGAAATGAAAATTCAAAGAACAGAACTTTTATTGGACATGGAAATAAATAAGAACAGTGTAGATTTTTTTAACTCTAGGTTTTAGAACTGTACTGTTTTACATGACGATAATAAAATATATTCTAGCTGTTATATGTTAGAAAACAATAAATATTTTAATAAGTAATCATAGTAGCACATTTTATATTATGAATAATATAAATTAAGAAATTTAATTTTTTTGATATTAGTAAGTTTGATTTTTTATAGGCTAAAATAGTATAATAAGAATACATGAAGTGATACATAAATCACAACATACCAAACCACCAAGCTATTTCATTTGAAGAGACAAAATATGTCAATAGAGCTTAAACTCAAGATTTCAGCAGAAATGATTTACAAAGAAATAGACAAATTAAATTTCTTTACTACAACAGAAAATACAGTAGAGCAATCATTTGTTAAACTGAATAATCTTATCAACTTTCTAAGCAGAGGAGTAAAAATGATTCAGAAAAAAAAAACAATATTAAGATACTATAATTCTGCAAAAAATTTCTTCAATCATGTGACAACAAATTAAAAGTGAAATACAGAAAAATTAATGCATGAGAAATTCAGTATGTCATCACAGTAAGCAACAGGTAATGACAACTGCAGAGTAACCAGTTAACATCCATAATTGAAGTATTATACCTCATCTTTTTCAATATTTTTTTTGAAAAATATAAGTGAGCCAGGCAAGGTGGTCCACTCCTATTATCCTAAACTCCATGAAAAGAGAAATGTGAGAATCTTCATAAGTTTATGTTTTGCTTGTCTATATAGTATTTCAGATTAACCAGAGAGTGAGACATTTTCTCATAATGGACAACTGTTCCCTAAATAGAACACAGGACCTAAAGAGGAAATTAAGAGCAAATAAAACAATAATGACACATTTCAATAATACAAATGTTCCTATATTTTTAAAAGATTATAATTTAATTTGTCTCAATAATTTGTTTTCTTCATTTTAAAACTAGTTCTTTGAAAATTGCACACAATATATTTTGTCATTTTGACTCAATCTAGCACCAAGCTGCTTTTCACACACACAAAATTTTATGTCTTTATTTTTTACACACATCAAGTGCAATTTGTGTTTTCATATTTTATTTCTTAATAAGTAGAGAAAATTATATGTGGGTTCATCTCAGTGTTTTCCTTAATGCTTTTATAAATACATTTATCATAATAATTTAAAATCATGGTAAACATATATACTTCATAAATTTTATAGAATTTTTTTATGATAAAATTTTGAAATCCTCATTTTTTAGAATTATGCAGTGTATTGTTATAGCAAGAATAATAGATATTTTACTTCTACCTAACTGTAATTTCATACCCATCAAACTTCCTTTCTGCAAATCTCACTTTTTTTTTTTGCTCTCCCCAATCTTCTATGAAAAAATTTCTATTTTTAGCCTCCAAAATTTAAACTTTTTGACATTCTGAATTTTGGTGCAAATTTTGGCACTTTTCTTTCAATGACTCACTTATTTCATTACCATATAATGGTTTATTCCATTTCTGTTATCACAGATGACAGAATTCCATTAATTTGTAGCTGAGCAGTATATTGTTTGCATACATATTTTTTTCTATCAATTTAAAAACACTTATTTTTTCCAATTTCTTATCTGTTTTAAATAGCAGCAAAGAGGAGAATGTAGATAAACTCTTGGGCATACTGATTTCTCTTTAATAAATAAACAGTAATAGAATTGCTGGGTAGTGTAGTCTGAAGCTGTATGTTCATTTCAGGCAGGTCTGACCCAAAATAATCACATAGAAATCATACTATTTGCAATAATATTTAGCCAATAGCTTAAGTGTATCTCTAGCTTGCTCTTTAATCCTAAACAAATCCATCTCCATTAATCTATGCATCACCACAAGTTCTTGGCCTTCCCCTGCACTATCTTTTTTTTAGGCTTTTGTGGAGTTATCTGCCCCAGGGGCAGCTACATGGCTTCTCTCTACTTTACCTTCTTTCTCGCAGCATTCAGTTTAGTTTTTCTGCCTAACTTTTCTCTGTTGAGCCACTGGCCAAAAAGAGCTTCTTTTTTAACCAATGGCAATAAACACATTCACAGCATGCAGAGGGGAATACAACATCAATATAAGGTATCCACTCAATTTTTAATTTTTGGAGATCTGTCCATTGTATATTCCTAAAAGATTTATGTGAGCTGATATAATGATTTTTATTTGTATTTCTTTGCTGACGATTTATGTCTTGGATTTTGTCATATACATGTCCAGTTGCATGTCTTCTAATGAAAATGTATGTTTAGGCCTATTAATAATTTTAAATACATGTTAAAGTATTCCTTGAGAATTTCCTATATGTGTAGAATTTATTTTGATTAAATAAACCCTGGTTCATTCTTCTCTAAAATCCCCTAATCTATACTATCACATATACTTCTTAACTTTATCTGAATTTTATTTAACCAATAAGTTCAATTAGTGTTTATTATGTTTACAAATATTTAGAGCCATATACTGGGGAATATGTAAAATACTAGGGACCAAATTCCCCAGGAAAATGACTGTTTATCAGCAGCTCTCATTTGCCAATAATTTTCAGTTATGGTGAATTTATAAATATCTTCCCCATCCATATTGAAATTTTGACTAACTTGGTTTATGCAGGTACTCCACATGCAACAAAAATCCCTGAAATTAATGCATGAAACAGATTTTTATGGTAAGAAATGCTATTTAATAATGAGTGGTCCATGATAGACTCTGAAACATTTGTTAGAAATGAAAAATGGGTCTGATCTAGATGTTCTATTTAGGTTTGAACACATTAAAGTTTCCCATTCTCTGAAGTTTCAACAATTGTAATTCTCTACATTGAGCATTAAAAACTACAAAAAGAAACTTCACTGATTAGAGTTGAGAGCTGCTCTGATTTCTTTGTATGAATATATGTAATTAGAGAATAGTTTGGTATTATGTCTCTTTACCAAAATGATAGGAACACATTTTCCACTAGGATGTAGAAGCTTCTAAGTCACAGGTTTTTGGAATGTTTAAAAGGTACCAGATATAAGATCTGTGTTGTGTAATGAACTGCAAATCTAATCAGAAATAATTTTGTTGCCTCAATAACATTTATTGTGCTCATGGGCATATCATCTTTTCTGGTCATTATTTCAGTTCTACCTGAGAAAGACAGTTAATTCATGTCTTATAGCAGTCTGCATAGTGCCTTCTGATACCAAGAAAAATATCAAGTAAGAAAAACAACTTCCTGTTCAGTAGCAACTTTATTCTCCCATGTCACATGACCAAAAAGTCTTAAGTCATAGTATCTTCTCATCAAGTTCTACTCACGGGCAGAGATTCTCAACCTGTGTGTCATAACCCATTTGGGGCTTGCATGTCAGATATATACAATAGTAACAGAGTTATAACTATGAAGTAACAATGAAATAATATTATGTTTGGGGTAGCCATAGCATAACAAACTGTATTAAAGGGTCAGAGCAATAGGAACATTGAGAACCACTATTTCAGGGTCTGTCTTTGCGATACTATTAGCCAATAAATGAAGGTGATATATCAGACACCAGTCTCTGAGCTTCTAATTTGATGACTTATGGCTTATGGAAATAACTTTATTCCCTCTTGAATGATATATCCAATTACATTCCTAAAAAGTAATTTTAGGAAACTTACAAAATAGTGGGTTTCCACATTATCCATTGTTCTTCTTTCTGTCTTGTTGTTTATATTATTTAGTTTCTAGAGTCCAAAAATATTGTACTTATAAATATTTGTTGGATATAAATTTTGAAAATATATTTTTTGTTCTATAGGATTTCTTCACAGTCTGTTGATGTCTTCCTTTTCTTTGTCAAACTTTATTTTGAGGAAATTTCATTTGTCCATTTTGAATTTATTTATTATACACTTGCAGTCTTGCATGAAAACTCTATACTCATTGAATAGCCACAATTATATCCTCTCTGTTGTTCTAGTAGTTTTAGAGTGTTAGCTGAAACACAAATTTGATTTGATTTTCAATTTATCACTGGGATTTTTTTCTGGCCTAAAGCAACATGTTAAGTATCTTTGCCTCAAACTAGAACTTCTGATTTTAAGTTTTCCCCTCTTGAGAACTGGGCAAGATAATAGTAATGTTTCGTGACATTATATTTAAATGATATTAAAAATAAATCCTAGGCCTTTTTGTTTACATTCTAAGCAAGCCTTATACCAATAGAGTCTGGCGCTCCCATGTGGGGCAAAACCCCGGGCAGCCAAGCCACCTGAAACCACCCGTACCCCACAGTCTGCTGCGGTCGGCAGATTCGCTGCTTTGCTCCGCCCAGGAGCTGTTTGCCCGGCCTCACGGGCCTCACGGGCCGCTCCGCACCACGGGACCAGACAAAACCGAGGCTCGCTCCTGCGCTCCGCGTGCGTCCCCATAGCCGGGTCTGGCCACCGGCCCTTGAGAGCCGCGCACGCCGCGGCCTCCCCCCTCCCCCCACCTCAGGGCACCGGGTCGCCCGCCAAATTGTTTGTGAAGCTCTTGTAGATACTCAACATTGATATTAAGCTAGCGGATCGCAACCCGCTCGCCCGCCAGCTGTTTGTGCAGCTTTTGCAGAGGTTCACCGTTGATTTTAAGCTACCGGAACATCGCCGCCGCTTCCCCAGCTACTGTGCTCTGCGCGGGACGCCATCTTTGGTTTCCCAAAACATGTGAAACTCGGTGCACTGCGCCATCTAGTGGCAGACAACGGTAATTACAGGTAAATTTTCATTTGATCGAAATCAAGCATTTAGATTGAAAATGTCTGATAATATCACTATTAAAGGATTCTATAATTTGTTTAATTACACGATGACTCAATTTTTGAGTGATACAGATGTGGTTTCCTTTGGCTGGATATTTACAGGGCTTGGTATCTTCTTTATTTTTGTTTGTTTCATTACAACGTGGTTGGAAGATAAAAAAGAGATAGAGTCCTTACAGGCAGGAGCTAAAAAACTAAACAAGGACATAACTGGTTTGGAAAACACTAATAAACAGCTTGAAAAGACGGTTGCAGCTCTCGAGGAAAGGAATAATAGACTTTCCTCTGAGATGGCCACTAATAAACAGCTTGAAAAGACGGTTGCAGCTCTCGAGGAAAGGAATAATAGACTTTCCTCTGAGATGGCCACTAATAAACAGCTTGAAAAGACGGTTGCAGCTCTCGAGGAAAGGAATAATAGACTTTCCTCTGAGATGGCCACTAATAAACAGCTTGAAAAGACGGTTGCAGCTCTCGAGGAAAGGAATAATAGACTTTCCTCTGAGATGGCTTTGTTACTTGAGATATTTGGAACTTTCGAGGAGAAGTTTGAATTTCATGAGGAAAGGAATAACAGATCTCTCTCTGAGATGGCTTTATCACTTGAGAGGAAAATGCAAGGGATGGAGGCAGGAACAGCGGATCTGAATCATAAGTTACAATCCCTGTCGGTAGAAACTGAAACATTATCTGAGAAGATTCGAACCGTTGAATGTATTAACAAGACTTTATCAAAGAGCTATGAAAGATTGCTGGACAGAATTTCAATACAAGATGGCACCATCCATGCCATAAAAATTCTGTCCAAGGATGAGACGTTATCGGTGTTGGACAAACTTCATACCCTTGAATCCTCTATGAAAGCCTTGGAACATAATACTGGGCAAGAGATTGAGGCATTGCAGAAGGCAATGGTAAATAGATTTGAAAAGATCGAGGAAATTATGGACTCTCATGAACAGGAGCAAATAGTACAAAAGAAAGTCCCAACCCCATCGATAAATAGAACTCTCCGGGATAGTTTCAATAGAACTCTACCTATTTTCCCAGTGATAACTACAGAAAAGGTGACTGGTTCTAAAAACCCTAAGATCACCAAGGAATATACATGGGAACCCATCCGTATGAATGATCTGAAAGAAATTAAACAAGCTGTTATGAATTTTGGGATGCATAGCTCCTTTGTTAAGGAGATGCTAAAGTCTTGGTCCATTACAATTAACCCCACACCTAGGGACTGGTTGGACCTAGTCTCAGCTGTTTTAGAGAATGGACATCAGTTGAGCTGGAGGTGCATGTTTAGACAAGAGGCTAGGCTTTTAGAACAGCAGGAAAGATCAAAGGGAGTTGACATCACCCTAGATCAAATTATGGGTGAAGGACTTTATTCTGATCCTCTAGAACAAGCTAATTATGATGAACACACTCTATCCATATGTACTACCGCAGCCTTGAAGGCTTGGGACAGGGTTCAAGACCCAAGACAGAGAACGGAATCATATATCAGAGTTAAACAAGGTCCGAGAGAACCATTTGTTGACTTTTTGCATAGACTAACTAAAGCTGTACAAATAGGGATATCTGACCCAGAAGCAAGGCAGGTAATAATTGAGTCCTTGGCTTATGAGAATGCCAATGTAGAGTGCAAAAGGGTTTTGACGCCTCTAAAGATCAGATCAGCACCCCTGGAGGAATGGGTTTTACATACAATGAATATTGAATCGAATGAGCTTCACGCCAATACGTGGGTAGAAGAAGCCATTGCCAACGGTAGAAGGAGATATCAAAATACCAAATGTTTTAATTGTGGCAGAATGGGACATATGAAACGGAATTGCAGACAAAGGACTTACAGAAATAATAATAATAATAATGCCTTTTCCAGGAATAACAGGAATAGAAGGCCTCAGCCTTCAGGGTTATGTAGGAGAAGTGGGAAAGGTAGACATTAGGACAGCGAATGCAAATCATCAAGAGATAGGCAAGGAAATCCGCTGCAGGCGGGAAACGCCATGGGGGGCCTCTCGCAGGCCCCCATGGCGAATGTGGTCTAGTCATTTCCCGTTACAACGGAGAACATGCCTTGTCAGGACAATTAGAAATCCCCATGTCTGCTGTTGGAAGCAAAAATAGCCCAAAAGATGAATTACGTGTATTTTGGCAAACTTCTATAAGTGATCAAAGACCAAAGTTAAGAGTGTGTGTAAATGGCATTTTCATTACTGGCCTGCTGGACACAGGAGCGGATGTTAGTATCATTACTCCAGAATCTTGGCATCAGTATTGGCCACTACAGGATGTAAATGTTCGACTTTTGGGAATTGGGACCCTATCTCGAGTAAGGCAAAGCACGAGATGGGTCGAATGCATCGGTCCTGAGGGACAGATAGGAAAATTAAGGCCATATGTAGCTAATATTGCAGTAAATTTATGGGGTTGTGACCTATTGCAGCAATGGAATACTCAAATTAACATTCCTGCTGCCTCTAGAGCATATATTTCTGAGGAAAACATCAAAAGGTATTAAAGATGGCGAAAACCAGCCATTCGGGCTGTACAAGAACACAAACCAATGGATGCCCCTCCAGGATCACCAACGGTCCTACCTCTAAAATGGTTGACTGAGAAACCGATATGGACAAAACAATGGCCTTTATCTGAGGAAAAGTTGCAAGCTTTAGAACAGCTAGTACAAGAGCAATTGGATGCTCAACATATAGAAGAATCTACCAGCCCTTGGAATTCTCCTGTATTTGTGGTTAAGAAAAAATCTGGTAAATGGAGAATGGTGACGGATCTCAGAGCTATCAACAAGGTTATTCAGCCTATGGGCTCTCTGCAATCTGGACTTCCTTTGCCTTCTTTATTACCAAAAGGATGGCCTCTCATAGTTATTGATTTGAAGGACTGTTTCTTCACCATACCTTTACAAGAAAAAGATAGAGAAAAGTTTGCCTTCACAGTGCCTACTTATAATAACTCTCAACCTACCAAGAGATACCAGTGGACCGTCCTCCCACAGGGCATGTTGAACTCTCCTACCCTGTGCCAATACTTTGTGAATCAACCATTACAAATAATATGCAAGATGTTTCCCAAATCCATTGTTTATCATTATATAGATGACATCTTATTGTCTGATTCAAACATGGATACCTTAGAGAGACTGTTTGAAGAGGTAAAAATAGTTCTACCTAAATGGGGATTACAGATTGCTCCCGAAAAAATTCAGAGAGGAGATTCTGTTGATTATCTAGGTTATAGAATAGGTTTACAAAAAAATAAGACACAAAAGGCACAAATTAGAAGAGATCAACTGCAAACTCTTAATGACTTTCAAAGGTTGTTGGGAGACATTTCCAGCCTTCGACCAGCTGTTGGGATAACACCTGATATGATAATTCACTTAAACAAAACCTTAGATGGGGAAAGAGACCTAAACAGTCCCAGAGAATTAACAGCTGAAGCAGAAAAAGAACTGACAATGGTTGAAGAAAGATTGCAAGAAGCACATGTGGATAGGGTGAATCCAGAACTCAGTTGTATTCTCGTTATATTGCCTTCAAAAATTTCTCCTACAGGAATTTTAATGCAAAGAGATGATATTATCTTAGAGTGGATCTTTCTACCTCATAAGCCAAGTAAGAAATTAAAAACCTATGTGGAAAAGGTTTCTGAACTAATCATAAAAGGCAAATTGAGACTTCGTCAACTAGCAGGCATAGACCCAGCAGAAATCATAGTGCCTTTCACCGCTGATGAGATACGAAAATTGTGGGAAGATAATGAACCATGGCAAAGAGCTTGTGCTAACTTTTTAGGAGAAATTAATAACAACTATCCAAAAAGCAAAAGGCTTAACTTTATAAAGAGAACTTCTTGGATTCTTCCTCGAATTGTCCGTGATGCTCCAATAACTGGAGCCCGCATGTTTTATACTGATGCTAATAAATCAGGGAAGGCAGGCTACAAATCAGAAGACTTGAGCAAGGTGGAACAAAGTCCTTACGATTCTGTCCAAAAGGCAGAGTTATTTGCCATTCTTATGGTGCTAAGGGATTTTAAGGAACCTCTTAACATTATTACTGACTCACAATATGCAGAAAGAGTTATCTTACATATTGAAACTGCTGAATTCATACCTGATGATACTGAACTAACCTCATTGTTTATCCAGGTACAAGAAATGATCAGGAACAGACTTTGCTCTATGTATATAACACACATCCGATCCCATACGGGTCTGCCAGGTCCTTTAGCACGGGGCAATGCAGATATTGATCAGTTATTGATTGGTAGTGTGCTGCAGGCTTCCGAATTTCATGAAAAGCATCATGTCAATAGCAAAGGCTTGAAGAAAGAGTTTTCTATTACATGGCAACAAGCTAAGGAGATTGTAAAGAAATGCCCTACTTGCTCTTTCTATAACCAAGCACCACTGCCTGAAGGGGCTAATCCAAAGGGCACCAAAAGGAATGAAATCTGGCAGATGGATGTGTTCCATTTTGCAGAATTTGGAAAATTAAAATATGTACACCATACCATTGACACTTATTCAGGATTCCAATGGGCAACTGCTTTAAGCTCAGAAAAGGCCGATTCAGTAATCACTCACTTATTAGAAGTCATGGCCGTCATGGGTATACCTGCACAAATAAAGACGGATAATGGTCCAGCTTATGTCTCTAGAAAAATGAAATGGTTTTTTGCCTATTACAATATTAAGCATGTTACAGGCATACCCTACAATCCTACAGGTCAAGCAGTCATTGAAAGATCAAATAGGACTATAAAGGATATGTTAAACAAGCAAAAAGGGGTGGAGAATACCCCCAGAAATAGATTACATAATGCTTTACTAACTTTGAATTTTCTCAACGCTAATGAGAAGGGGACAACGGCTACAGAAAGACATTGGATAATGGAAAAGTCTGTTGAATTAAATCAACCAGTTTATTTCAAGGATGTGCTAACCTCACAATGGAAGCCAGGGGATGTGCTGCGTTGGGGAAGGGGTTTTGCTCTTGTCTCCACAGGAGAAGAAAAATCGTGGATACCATCAAAGTTAATAAAGGTTCATAATAATGAAGAGAAGCCCCTTGGAAAAGAAAAATAACAATTCATGCACAAGGATGGTGAATATACTGATGGTAAGAGACCTATAGTTCGGGGGCAGGGTTCTTTTCTTATCCCCACAGGAAGACGCTCACCTTCAAAGGACCTGAGGGACCCTGGATACCTTGAATATTGATGAATTGGAACCAATTGCAACCCAACAAGGATCAGCATTAACATTGGGTAAGCTCTGTGAGTATAAAAAACAATTTTTGAATGTGTGTCAATATGCATTTCTTCATAGATATTTAGAGCTGGTTTCTTGGAGTTGGACTCTGGCCCAGTCCCTCTCCAATTCCAAGCTTGTTTATAAAAGATTTCTCAGAGTTTCTGTCTCAGGTTTGGAGTCAAATTATGAGACAGAATATTAATAACAATAATGTCGATAATGGTACCAATATATTTGCCTTCTTTGCCTTCATTCACATCTATGGTTGTCTTTAATGCACCTTTTATTGAAGATATGCACGTATACGTCTGTATGTGTCTTTGTAGATAATGCTTATCTCTCTCGCAACAAACGACAAAAATTTTTTCTTCAGTAATCTTTGCAGTTTCCAGGATGAAGACGGGGCCCCGCAACATCAACTCCAACTGGTTATTATGACGTCATGTTTTTGTAGCGCTAATATTTGGCCTGTTTTTTGGTACCAATTGCACAGAACACTTTTGAATGGTGCACATTTTTGACAACATTCTGGCCTCATTTTCTAAAAAAATTCAGAGGCTGGACACATTTTTCCTAGATGAAATATTACCCTGGGTATTCTACCATCATTTGCTTTCACAGGAACCTCTGGGAAGAAAAGTCGCCCCTATGTCAGCTGGAAGCAATCTTGGATGACGACACTCCCCCCTCCCAACAAAGTTTACCCTCAGGTTTAGGGACACTAATTGGTGGCTGGTATAGGGTGGTCGGGTTGTGGAAGGCTTTATATGGACTCAGGGGTATAAATTATGTGTATATATATATATGTATATATACATATATATATAAAGGGGGGAGGGATTAACTGGTGATCTGAAGGAATAATTGATTTTTGTGAGTTATTGTTTTTTTAAAAAAACTATGAGTGTTGATTCTTGTATATTGATATATTGAACATTGTATGAGAGTATGATACTACCTCTGTTTGAAACAATTGTTATATTGACATTGTTTACTATATTGCAATGTACATCTCTACCTCTGATACTATTTATGTAATGACATTGTTTACTATATTGCAATGTACATTTCTACCTCAGATATTATTTATGTAATGACCCTGTTTACATTTGGAAATCATTGTCTTCATTTATTGCACAGTTGTCTATTCTATTAGTCATACAGTTACATAAGTGTTGAGAATTATATGTTGGTCATATTTATATTTAGGACAATCAGGTTTTTTAGACACATAGATGTTGTATTTAGTATAGATAGCATAATCTTCAACCTCTTTGAAGAGCTGTAGAACATGGCCTTTAATCTAACCTAGAGTTTTGTATTTATGAGACACAATCACTCCTGGCAACAATGCTCTACTCCTGAGAGAACGTTGAGCACCAAAGACACTCCACTGGGAGTTTGTCTTCTACTTGGCAGAACTGGCCTTGGGGCAAATAAAAGCCCATACCTCCATTACTGACTAAACTACGAAATATCCATAAGTGGATGAAACAGAATTGTCTTATCTTGCCAAGACAGGATAGGATTGTTCTACTAAAGGTTCCTTGCCATTGTATAATGGTATGTCAGGTTTTTTCAGGCCTCAGCCAAAGTTGGTTGCCTCAACATTGCTATCAAGACTTCGTGTGGTTGCCCAGGTAGTCAATTGTCTCTGTCTTCTGTTGCACATTTTGGAAGTTTCTCGTTTGTGCTTCCTGGTTGCTTTGGTAATTTTACTCTCCTTCTCAGATCTTTGATGGGGTTGAAGATTAGATAATGGTAGCTACCTTCTAGATTATTTAGACTTCCCAAAGTAGAGTGATTAGAAAAATTTTTTGTTATATACTCCTCGCCTGATATTGTTTACTTCTTGTAATTTTATATGATCTGTTCCCACTGTATATAGTTGTATTTGGTTTCTGAATCTGTCTTATTTAGACAAAAGGGGGAGATGTTGGGGCAGCTGGCCCAATCCCTGCGTTCAGGGGCGTGGCTGCCCCAGCGGAGTAGCATACCCCTTAAATAGGATCTGGGTGCCGGGAGGAGCCCCGTTTTTAGCTCTCCCCTGCGTACCTGCTGCTCCGCTGGACCCTAGGTTCTGTAAGTTCCTTTATTTCCCCTTTTATTAAAACTGATTTATTATAAAAGGACTATCTTGGTTATTTCCTAACCCCTCCGACCGCCGGCAGCCGGTACAATCGTGGTTTTGTTTTAATTTTTGTCTGTTTGTATGGATACTTAATTTTTCTCATAACTTTGAAAAAAATGTCACTTATTTGATGTGTCTTCTTAACACTGTAAAAATCATTTGGTGTTGACTGAAGTTTCTGACCTTCCCAGTCCCACAGCTGTTCAGATCCAAAGAAACACTGTGTGTGTGTGTGTGTGTGTGTGTGTGTGTGTGTGTTCTCTGTGTGTTTCTTTGGGAGTGAAGAGCTGCTGGACTGGACTGGGCAGGGCAGAAACACAAAGTAGATAACTAAATTTACTTAAAACCTGAGAAAGCTTGGGAAGTAAATTTAGACAAAAGAACAGAATTAAGCATGGCTTTTTGGTAACAGCATTTTTTCAGATGAGCTCTGTTTGTTAGAGAAAAGCATGTCTCATTTAAGAGGGGCTTCCTTACTCAGCTTTAGCTGCAAAAGCTTGCTGGTCTTTTAAGAGGCCCTGCCTTTATGCCAATACCAGGCTGTTTTCAGTAAAGTAGCTCTGTAGTATTGTTTGAAGGCAGGGATTTTTATGCCTCCAGGGGTTCTTTTACTGTATAAGATTGTTTTGGCTATTCTGGGATTTTTGCTTTTCCATATGAAGTTGAGTAATGCACTTTCAAGGTCTGTGAAGAAATTTGCTGGGATTTTGATGGGCATTGCATTAAATCTGTAGATTGAAATGTGTAGCACAGGCTTGCCTCGAACTCGTGATCCTCATGCCTCTGCCTCATTCCACAAATCCTATTGGCATGAGGACCAATGGAACCTAACTGAAGACTTGGATGTTAATCCATACACCTTCAAACACCTGATTTTTGACAAAGAAGCAAAAAAAAAATTAAATGTAAAAAAGAAAGCACATTTAAAATATGCTGCTGAGATAACTGGTTATCAACATGTAGAAGAATGAAACTAGAACAATATCTATCACCATGAACAAAACTCAAGTCCAAATGGACAAAGACCTTACCATAGAAACAGCCACACTGAACCTTATAGAAGAGCAAGTGGGAAGTACACTGGAATGTCTTGGCAGAGGACACCACTTCCTAAATATAACCCCAACAGCATAGACACTGAGAGAAACTATTAATAAATGGGACCCTCTGAAACTGGAAAGCTTCTGTAAAGCAAAGGACACAGTCAACAAGTCAAAATGAGAGCCTACAGAATGGAAAAGATTTTAACTAACCCCACATCAGACAGAAGTCTAATCTCCAAAATATATAAAGAACTCAAGAAATTGGTCATCAAAAGAACAAAGAATACTATATAAAATGGAGTACAGGCCTAAACAGAGAACTCTCAACAGAAGAATCTAAAATAGGTAAAAGATACTTAAAGAAATGCTCACTATCCTTAGTCATCAGAGAAATGCAAATTAAAACAACTCTGAGATTTGATCTTATACCTGTAAGAATGGCCAAGTTCAAAAACACTGATGACAACTTATGATGGAGAGGTTGTGGGGTACAGGAAACACTCCTGCATTTCTGGTGTGAATGCAAGCTGGTACAGCTCCTTTGAATGTCAGTGTGGCAATTTCTCAGAAAGTTAGGAAACAACCTTCCTCAAGACCCAGTAATACCACTTTTGTGTATATATCCAAAGGATGCTCAATTTTGCCACAAGGAAATGTGCTCAACTATGTTCATAGCAGCATTGTTTGTTATAGCCAGAACCTGGAAACAACCTAGATGTTCCTTGACTGAAGACTGGATAAGGAAAATGTGGTACATTTATACAACAAAGTACTACACAGCAGAAAAAAATAATACCTTGAATTTTGCAGGAAAATGAATGGGCAAGAAAACATCATTTTGAGTGAGGTAACCCAGTCATAGAAAGACAATCATCACATTTACTCACTCACCAGTGGTTTTTAAATATAAAGCAATGAAAAACCAGCCCACAAATCACAATACTAGAGAACATAGACAACAATGAGGACCCTAAGAGAGACATACATAGATCTAATACACATGAAAATTAGAAAAAGACAAGATATCTTGAGGAAATTGGGAGCATGGGGACCTTGGGAAAGTGTTGAAGAAGAGGAGAGAGGCAGGAAGGGGAACAGAGAAAAATGCAGAGCTCAATAAAAATGAATAAAAAAGGCCTTGCCATGAAACATTTAAATGGTGTTTATTAATAACCAGCAGCTTCTAGGTTGTGGCAAGAACCATAAAACTCCATAGAGTTATGTCAATAAACATGGTTCCCACCAGTACATCTGCAATGAAGCTAGACTCTCAGAAAGCTAAGGAATGAGATAGATCCAGCCATTTAATCACGTTTTTAATCCTAGCAATATCACTTAGCATTAAAGACTCATGTGGTCAGAAAAAAGAGAGATATATAGTAAAGATAGATTCAGATGGAAATAAAAACCTCTAAACAGTTTAGAGTGTGTTTCAAAATACATGTAGGCTTGGTAGAGAAATTAAATTGGATAAATTCCTTAAAAAGAGAAAGAAAGAGAAGTTTGTTGTGGTAGCACACACCTTTAATCCCAATACTTGGGCGACAGAAGCACAGGGATCTCTGTGAGTTCAAGGACAACAGAGTGAGTCTACAGAGTGAGTGTCAGGATACACATAGAAGCATAGTCTTAAAAAAACAAAAATTGAACATAAAAATAAAATAAATAATGTTTAAAATAAAGCCAGGTAAAGATGGAAAATAAACAGAGTCTGGATACTGTATGTTATTGTTTTGTCTTTGAATTGTTTGAATGCTGAGAAAGGAGCAACACTTGATAAAAGATTATAAATGCTGCTGGATAAATACAACATATATATTTTGAAAATGCTTTGACTTCACAATTTATGTCAAAACATATGTTACTTTTGAGGAGAGGTTTGTTTTTGTTTCCATAAGAGATGAAAGGTTCTGGATTCATTCAGGGTTAAGAAAAATCAGATTTGATCAAGGTAGGACCCCTGAAGAATCTCTGATAGGAGAGAATGGTCCAAATGCTCCAACATTTCAAAGGATCTCTGTTGGAGTTTTCTCTGAGTTCTACAACCAGAACAGTTTCGAGACTGATGGCTGAGATGATCAAGCCTCACAGAATATTACAGTCAGGACTTTATAATAATATTAAATTTTCTTTAGGTCACCATAAGATTAGCAGCATCCCCAATCAGCAGAAAGTATACTAGAAAATTATGCCCATACTCCCAAAAATGGATTATGAATGTCTGCCTTTGTTTTGAATGTTTGTTACAGTTTATTATGGATAATGATCATGAAGAAACCTAAATCAAGGAGATTAGATTTTGAATTCTTGTTTTAAAAAATGGAGGAAGTGCTGTGGGACAATGATCTTATACCCTGTAAAGATTTATTGGTTGTATCGATTTAATAAAACACTGATTATCCAGTAGCTAGGCAGGAAGTATAGGCAGGGTGACCATGCAGGAAGAAGAGGCAGGACAGCAAGAACAGGATAATCCTGGGAAGAAGAAAGGCTCAGGCTTCAGTCATTACAGAGGAATCCAGACACAGAGTAAGCAAGATGAGAATGCCTCACTGATAAAAGGTACCAAGCCACATGGCTAACACAGACAAGAATTATGGGCTAATTTAACATATAAGAAAGAGTTGATAAGAAACCTAAGCTAATAGGCCTACCAGTTTATAATTAATGTAGGCCTCTGTGTGTTTCTTTGGTACTGAACTGCTGTGGAACCAGGTTGGACAGAAACTTCAGTCAACAATTTGGCACAGGATGTAGTGGTACACATGTTAACATTGGCACACAGGAGGCAGACACAGGCAGAACTCTGTGATTTCAAGGTCAGCATGGTCTACAGAGTGAATGTTAGGACAGTAAGGATTGTTACACAGAAAAATCCTGTCCCAGGGTAACTGTAGCTTCATAAAAACAGTTTGGCAATGACTCTTCTGTTTCTATTATGTGAAACACATTAAGGATTATGGGTATTAGCTCTTCTTGGAAGTTCTGGTAGAATTCTGCATTAAAACCATCTGGTCCTGGGCCTTTTGTTTTTGTTGGGAGGTTTTTGATGACAGCTTCTATTTCCTTGCAATATATAGGTCTATTTAAATTGTTCATCTGGTCTTGATTTAATTTTAGTATGTGGTACTTATCTAAAAAAATGTCCATTTCTTTTAGATTTTCCAATTTTGAGGCATACAGGCTTTTGTAGTAAGTCCTAATGATTTTCTGAATTATCTCAGTGTCTGTGGTTATGTCCTCCTTTTCATTTCTGATCTTATTAATTTGCGTGTTCTCTCTCTGCTGTTTGATTAGTTTGTATAGGGCTTTGTCAATCTTGTTGATTTTATCAAAGAGCCAGATCTTTGTTTCATTGATTTTTTATATTGTTTCCTGTGTTTCTATTTTGTTGATTTCAGCCATCAATTTGATTATTTCCAGTCTTCTACTCCTCCTAGGTAAGTCTGCTTCTTTTTTTCTAGAGCTTTCAGGTGTGCTGCTAAGTTTCTAAAGTGAGCTTTCTCCATTTTCTTTCTGTGGGCACTTAGTGTTATGAACTTTCCTCTTAGCATTGCTTTCATAGTTTCCCATAGGTTTATGTATGTAATATCTTTATTTTCATTGATGATGGAGGATTCTCATTGGCTAATAAACAAACTGCCTTGGCTTTCTGATAGGGCAAGATTTAGATAGGTGGAGTAGACAGAACAGGAAGAAGGAAGTGAGGTAGATGGTTCAGAAAATTGCCATGCCTCTTCTAAGTGAGGCAGACCGCCATGTCTCTCCTCAGGGAGACAGATGCAATGAAGCCAGCCGCCAGGTCAGACATGCTGAAACTTTCCTGGTAAGACACCGCTCGTAGTGTTACATACATTATTAGATATGGGTCAGTCAAGATGTGAGTAAGAGGCTGAAAATAATGGGCCAGGCAGTATTTAAATGAATACAATTTGTGTGTTGTTATTTTGGGGCATAAGCTAGTCAGGAGGCCAAAAGCTGGGTGGTGGGAACGCAGCCCGCAGCTTCTCACAACACATTGAATTAGAGGAAGATTTTAATTTCTTTCTTTGTTTCTTCCTTGACCCAGGGGTGGCTCAGTAGTTGAGTGTTCAGTTTCCATGAGTTTATGGGCTTTCTTGGATTAGAACTGTTTTTTAATTCTAACTTTATTCCATGATGATCCAATAGTACACAGGTGGTTACTACAATTTTTATGTATCTGGATATTTGCTTTATTACTTATTATGTGATCAATTTTTGAGAAGGTTCCATGAGATGCTGGGAAGAAGGAATATTTTTTTTTGGTTTGGGTGGAATGTTCTATAGATGTCTGTTAAGTACACTTGATTCATTACATCTGTTAGTTCTCTTATTTCTCTGTTAATTTTCTGTCTGGTTGACCTGTCCATTGGTGAGAGAGGTGTGTTGAAATCTCCTACTATTAGTATGTGGGGTTTGATGTATGCTTTGAGTTCTAGTAATGTTTCTTTTACATATATGGGTGGTTTTATATTAGGGTCATAGATATTCAGGATTGAGACTTCATCCTGATGAATTGTTCCTGTTATGAGTATACAGTGTCCATCTCCATCTCTTCTGATTGATTTTATTTTGAAATCAATTTTGTTAGATATTAGTATAGCCATGCCCACTTGTTTCTTAGGTCCATTTGTATGGAAAACCTTTCCCAACCCTTTACTCTGAGGTAGTGTCTGTTTTTGAGGTTGAGGTGTGTTTCTTGTAAACAGCAGAATGTTGTATCCATTCTCTTAACATGTGCCTTTTTATAGGTAAATTGAGTCCATTGATATTAAGTGATATTAATGACCAGTGGGTTGTTAACTCCTGTTATTTTTTTTTTGGTGGTAATATTTGTGTTTTTCCCTTCTTTGAGTTATGCTGGTGGAGGGTTGTCAGATGTCTTTGTAATTATGAGTGTTGTTGGCTTCCTTGGGTTTTGGTTTTACTTCTCGTACTTTCTGTAAAGATGGGTTTGTGGCTATGTATTGTTTAAATCTGTTTTTTGTTCTGGAATATCTTGTTTTCTCCATTGATGGTGAATTCAGGCTTTGCTGGGTATAGTAGTCTGGGCTTGCACATCTATCCAAGATCTGTTGGCTTTCATGGTTTCCATTGAAAAGTCAGGTGTAATTCTGATAGGTTTACCTTTATATGTTACTTGACCATTTTCCTTTGCAGCTCTTAATATTCTTTCTTTATTCTGTATGCTTTGTCTTTTGATTATTATATGGCAAAGGGATCTTTTTTGATCCAGTCTATTTGGTGTTCTGTATGCTTCTTGTACCTTCATAGGAATATCCTTCTTTAGGTTGGGAAAACTTTTCTTCCATAATTTTGATGAATATATTTTCTGGACCTTTAACCTGTAATTTACCTTCTCCTTCCCCTATTATTCTTAGGTTTGTTTTTTTCATGGTGTCCCAGATTTCCTGGATGTTTTGTGTTAAGAATTTGTTGGATTTGCTGTTTTGGTTAATCAATGAGTTTATTTCCTCTATAGTATCTTCAGTGTCTGAGATTCTTTCTTCTATCTCTTATATTCTGTTGGTTATGCTTGTCTCTGTAGTTCCTGATCAATTACCCAGATTTTCTATATCCAGCCTTTCCTCGATTTGTGTTTTCTTCATTTCTTCCATTTTATTTTTCAAGTCTTGAACTGTTTCTATTACTTGTTTCATTGCTTTTTCCTTGGTTTTCTTGGGTATCTTTAAGAGATTTATTCATTTCTTCTAACTTCTTGTATGTCCTCTCATCCACTTCTTTAAAGGAGTTTTTCACACCCTGTTTAAGATCCTTTATTATTTTCATGTTAGGGTTAAATTTGATTTCTTCTACTTCTTCTGGAATAGAGTATTCAAGTCTTCTTGTTGTGTGTTCACTGGATTCTGGTGTTGCCATGTTGCCTTTCAGGTTGTTGGAGGAATTCTTGCATTGGTGCCTGCCCATCTCTTCCTTCAAATGAAGCCAGGAAAGTCTTGGTGTCTTGGTCCAATTTTTGCTGTGACAGACTGGTGGATATCCTCAGTGCAGGAACAGGAATTGTTCTTGGGACAAGGACCTCACAGACAATAGGGCAGGCTTGGGGGAGGCTGGATCATGTGGAACAAAGAAGCTCCTGCAGCAGAAGTTGGAGGGGCCCTGTACTACAGTCTCGGACCTCTGGCTGGCTGGGCACACACTTACCCCTCTGGATGAATTTTCTCAGTACAGGATCAGGAACACTTAGTGAGGCAAGAACCTTGCAGACAATAGGGCAGGCTTGGCAGAGGCAGGGACATGTGGAACAAAGAAATCCCTACAGTAGGAGCTGGAGGGGCCTTGTACTCCATTCCTGGACCGTCTGGCAGGGTGGGTACACACTTAGCCCTCTGGATGGATCTCCTCTGTGCTTGAATGATAGGTCAGAGGTTTATCCACATAATTTAGCAAGCTGATGCAGGAGGATTGTGAGCCCAACCTGGGCCCTGAAGTTTATTTTAAATACATCCTGACTTAAACAGAGAGACCCTGTTTTGGAAACAATAACAACAGCAGTATCCAAAATTAACCAAACAAGCCTTCCACAGAAACAGAACTATAAAAATCAAATTAAATGCCCAAAGTGGGGGCCAGAGATTGAATCTTTTCACCCACTTCTATCTGTACAACTTCAGTATAGCTAGTTCGCCTCATTCTCTACAGTGCAGCACCAATATGTGTGAAATGGTGCTCATGACTGCTGAGAACACTAGAAAAGTCAGTACAGATAAATGCAGGAAATGGATACAGGATCCATAGAGTTGCCATGGATGCCTTTCTTCTCATCCATCCATTTGAGACAGGATGTGGGGCTGTTTTCAGTGCTACCTAGTATTTCTCATAGTTTGAGAAAAAAACTCCTTTCAAAAAGAAGATGGAAATACTGACTCAGTGTTTATCATGTGATTATTGCTTAGTAATGTCTTGAGTTAAGAAATAAAGACTGGTCTCTTCCTTGTCAAAAAAAAATCCTGTCCCAAAACCAAAACAAATATATATTAAAAATGGAACATTAAAAAAACTTTAAGTTATCTTAAGATTAATGGGTTTACTTCTATACTATACTTTGTTATCTTAATATCATATTTATTCTATTCCCATGTGATTTTTTATTATATTTAGAATTCACACAATTTCTTTCAACTGTTCTTTTGTTCAAGGTGAATTTAATTAATTTGGGTGTGTAGTATTTTTTATAAAGTTTTATAATCATTCCAGTTTTTTTAGTTATGTCAATTATGTTTTGATAGTTATGACACTGGATCTGTAAATTAAATATTGTAGCATGAGTTTGGCCTGACACATATTTCCAGTTAATGAGCATATGTCATTCTCTCTGTGTGTTTTTATATTATATATTAAATGAAATATATGTTATAAATATTTTTCTTTATGATATTACAATTATTAAATATTTCAATAAATATATAAATATACACATATAATTTATTCTAGCCTAATACATGTGGCAAAACGCCTGCATGAACATTGAGAGTGTTTAAACTACAGGTGGTACCACCATTCCAAACAAGAATTTACACATTTTAGCTAACCATTTTACCTCTTTTGATTCCATATGGATTAGAACTGAAACATAACACTTTTGCCTAAATGCATATTTCTATTTAAATCTTATATAATCTTTAATTTCTTGAATTGAAACTAAAAATATTAAACTGTATATTTTTATATTACATGTTAATTAACAATCATATTTATTCAAATATTCTATGAAATTAAATTTATTATGCAGCAGTTCTGAAGGACATATTGATTCTAATATGCAAATTCACACAATCCTATATTCATTAAACTATCTCTAGTTTTTTTTTTCTTTTCCTCACAAGGACAAAATAGTAACAGTTACTTTAGTTTCTAATTGGTGAATTGCTTTGATAGGTATGCTTTCTCTATGTTAAATTTACATCCCACAAATGCCTTAATTTTGGCTTGTAGCACTGCTATTATTTCATTTCTCTTTGTTTCTCTCTGATAATACTTGGTGTAGGTGCTGAAGAGATTAATCAGTGTTTAAGAGCACATGCTCTTGCAGAGCCCTTGAGTTTGGCTCACATGTGCTTATAATCTCAGTCATAGGGAACCTGATATCCAACTCTGTCATCCACAAGCACTCATATACATATGACACACCTTACCTTCACACAAAAAAGAACATATCACAGACACAGACACTAAAACTGACTCAGACACAGAAAATGTAAAACAAAAATAAATCTTAAAAATAAATTAGATATAGCATAACTAGTTAGAGTTCAAAGTACAGGACATTCAAAAACATCCATATTACTAAATGTCAAAAAAAGTTAGACAACAAGAGTATTATGAAGAAAGATGAAGATAAGATAGTGAAATTACCTAGTCTTATTTTATCTGTGCATATCTGATCTTTCCTTCCCATTGTTGTTACTTTTATGAAACCGGCAGTATTAACATTTAATAAGTATATACCGCTACTTCATCTTAATATGTTTCCTCTATCATTGTGCAGTTACTTCATTTCTTCTAATTATTTTTATTTGAAATTTATCTTAATTATAGAGATACCACCTTGTTTTCAGAATCCATTTGCTTGAAAATTAACATTTAGACTGTAAGGCTTAGTTTGTGGACTCTCTGCCGTGTGTGTGTGTGTGTGTGTGTGTGTGTGTGTGTGTGTGTGATATTAAATTAGAAAAAAAATATTAAGAGAGTCAAAGAAGTCTAAGAAAATAGATGGTAGAAGAAGGGTAATGGGCTCCTCACATCCCTGACCCCCCCCCAAGCCAGCTTTATTATTTGCGAGGTCCTTGACCAGGAACAGTTCCTGCTCCTTCACTGAGACTACCCACCCAGAGGGGGCCTTGGCCCAGGAACAGCTGCTCCTGCACTGAAGACATTCACCCAGAGTCAGTCACAGCAAAGATTGGAATTTGAAGGAAGAGATTGGTAGGCATCAATGCAAGAATTTCTCCAACAACCTGAAAGGCAACATGACAAAACCAGATTCCAGGGATCACGCAAAAAGAAGACTTGAATACCCTCTTCCAGAAGAAGTAGAAGAAATTGACGTTAATTGTAGCATTATGAAAATGACAGAGGACCTTAAACAGGATGTGAAAAACTGCTGTAAAGAAGTGGAGAAAGTTAGAAGAAATGAATAAATCTTGCAAAGATACCCAAGAAAACCACAATAAAGCAATCAAACATGTGATGCAAATAGTTCAAGACTTGAAAAATGAAATGGAGGTAATAAAGAAAACACAAATCGAGGAGAAAGGCTGGATATAGAAAATATGGGTAATTGATCAGGAACTACAGAACAAGCATAACAAACAGAATCCAAGAGATAGAAGAAAGAATTTCAGACACTGAAGATACTATAGACGAAATAAACTCATTGATTAAAGAAAATAACAAATCCAACAAATTTTTAACACAAAACATCCAGGAAATCTGGGACACCGAGAAAAGACCAAACAAGAATAATAGGTATAGAAGAAGGTGAAAAATTACAGCTAAAAGGCCCAGAAAATATATTCAACAAAAATATAGAAGAAAAGTTTTCCCAGCCTAAAGAAGGATATTCCTATGAAGATACAAGAAGCATACAGAACACCAAATAGACTGGATCAAAAAAAAATCCTTTGCCATATAATAATCAAAACACAAAACATACAGAATAAAAAGCAAATATTAAGAGCGGCAAGGGAAAAGTTCAAGTAACATATAAAGGGAAACCTATCAGAATTACACCCAATTTCTCAATGTAAACCATGAAAGCCAGAAGGTCTTGGATAGATGTGCTGCAGACACCAAGAGACAATGGATGCAAGCACAGTATACTATATCCAGCAAAGCTCACAATCACCATCGATGGAGAAAACAAGCTATTCCAAGAAAAAAAAAACAGATTTAAACAATACATACCCACAAACCCAGCCTTACAGAAAATACTAGAAAAAAACACAAACCAAGGAAGCAGCCATCACCCATAATAACACAAGCATCTAACAACCCTCCACCAGCACAAATTAAAGAAGGGAAACCCTCCACCAGCACACAAACACTACCAACAGGAAAAATAACTGGAGTTAGCAACCACTGGACATTAATATCACTTAATATCAATGGACTCAATTCACCTATAAGAAGGCACATGTTAAGAGAATGGATACAAAAACAGGATACAACATTCTGCTGTTTACAAGAAACATACCTCAACCTCAAAGACAGACACTACCTCAGAGTAAAGGGTTGGGAAAAGGCTTTCCAATCAAATGGTCCAAAGAAACAAGTGGATGTGGCTATACTAATATCTAACAAAATTGATTTCAAAATAAAATCAATCAGAAGAGATAGAGAAGGACACTTTATTCTCATAAAAAGATCAATTAATCAGGAGGAAATCTCAATCCTGAATATCTACACCCATAATATAAAAATACTCACATATGTAAAAGAAACATTACTAGAACTCAAAGCATACATCAAACCCCATACTCTAATAATAGGAGATTTTAACACACTGCTGTCACCAATGGACATGTCAACCAGACAGAAACTTAACAGAGAAATAAGAGATCAGACAGATGTAATATATTTTGGGATAACTCTAACCAAGGAAGTGAAAGAACTATTTGACAAGAACTTTAAGTCATTGAAGAAATAAATTGAAGAGGATACCAGAAAATGGAAGGATCTCCCTTGCTCTTGGTTTGGGAGGATCAACATAGTAAAAACGGCAATTCTACCAAAAGCAATCTATAGATTCAATGCAGTCCCCATCAAAATCCCAACAAAATTCTTTACATACCTTGAGAGAACAATAATCAACATTATATGGAAAAACAAAAAACCCAGGATAGCCAAAACAATCTTATACAATAAAGGAACTTCTGGAGGCATTACCATCCCTAACTTCAAACTCTATTACAGAGCTACAGTATTGAAAACAGCTTTGTATTGGCATAAAAACAGAGAAGTCGACCAATGGAATCGAATAGAAGACCCGGATATTAACCCACAAACCTATGAACACCTGATTTTCGACAAAGGAGCTAAAAGTATACAATGGAAGAAAGAAATCATCTTCAACAAATGGTGCTGGCATAACTGGATATCAACCTGTAGAAGAATGAAAATAGATCCATATCTATCACCATGCACAAAACTCAAGTCAAAATGGATTAAAGACCTCAATATCAATCTGAACACACTGAACCTGATAGAAGAGAAAGTTGGAAGTTGGAAGTACTCTACAGCACATGGGCACAAGAGACCACATCTTACATATAACCTTAGTAGCACAGACAATAAGAGCAACGTTGAATAAATGGGACCTCCTAAAACGGAGAAGCTTCTGTAAAGCAAAGGACACTGTCATTAAGACAAAAAGGCAACCTACTGACTGGAGTAGGGAACCCATACTGCTCTTTGGACTGGAGAGGGAGGGGAAGGGGGATTGGGGGCATGGGGAGGGAAATAGAAGGAGGGAAGGAGGTAGAAAATTTTAAAATAAATAAATAAATGCATTTTAAAAAAGAAGAGTTATGGGATCTGTGGCAAACAAGCAGAAAAAGAAGCTATAAGAAGAGAAGATAGGGGCAAAAAATACAGAGAGTGGTACAATAAAAAAGCCAGTTGATGGAAAACAAATAGTAACAAATGATAATATATATATATATATATATATATATATATATATATATATACACATGAAATGGACACAATGTGTGCTAATTTTCAAATTAAGGAATTAAGTAAGGGATGGAGGAAAAGAAGAAAGAAAAATGATAGTATTTTCTTTTATTAACTATGTTTTTTTTTGGATACTTTATCATTTTTACCTAATTCTTACATAACTGATAACTATCTGCTTTTTTCATGACAATTGGAATTTGGAATTCACCTTTTCTTTCATCATGTAAGGATAATAATTTTCAAATATCAAACAAAAAGGCAAAATTAAATGATTTATAAAATCTTTTCGAAAAAAAATATATCAAATTAAATGATAGAAAAATTAAAGTTGACTGAAACTAAAGCATGCTGACACAAATAAAATAAGTACATTGAACTTTGTCCCCATTCATTGAATAAACCAGGTTAAAACCTTGCAAACTCCTGAGCAGTGGAAGCTACATTGGTTATTCATAAAGAATATGTCCTACTGCATCAGAATTTATACCAGAACATGGTTTCCAGATGTAGTATGATTGCCAGAGAAACCCAGTGCAAGACCTGAAGCTTAGACCCACTGACAATTTGGATAGTATAAAGTCAGGTGATTGTCCAATCACTTATGACTGATCACTTAACCAGTCATACCTATATCACATAATCTCTTGAATAGCAATGCTTGGAAGAAAGAACATAGAGATTGTTTCTCTCCTCTGTATCTAGTTCAGTGCAACTCTGATTATTTGGCTAAAGTTTTGTGGAAATAACATTTTCATATAGAAAGCACTTTTTTGTATTCTGTGAACCATTCTAAGAAAATATCAATCCTTAAAATTAGATTGTAGGAGCACTCAAATTTTCAGTCAATAAGACATAATATAACAAGGTTACTACAAATTGTAACTGTCAGCTAAATTGAGAGGAAATGTGGTAGTGATCTGTAGAAGACATATAAACAATCAAATTGTATCCTTGAACAGAAAATTGGCTAATTTTTAAATGCTGCACACTGCTGCTGGTGTGGATTCTGATGTGAACACAAATTCAGGCAATGACTACTCTATTAAATTGTCACTTTGAAAAGACCAATTATGAATCCCTTTTGATTTTATGTTGTACATGTGTCACATTCATTTATGCTGTTGAACATTTGTTTAATGATGCAAAGATGTGTTGCATTATTTTAAATTGTATTTGTTTAACACTGTGAAACTATGTTACTTTACCTGCCTAAAACACCTGAGGAGATGGGGAGCAGTATCCCTTGATCAAAGATCATTTAGTGTGAAATTAGTGAAATAAGTGAGACATTGAAAGAAAAGTGCCAAAACTTGGCACCAACATTCAGAATGTACAAAAGTTTAAATCATTGTAGTTAAGCATAGGATGCTGGTCATCAAAGAAAGAAGGAGATTTGGGGAATGGTAGATTGATGGTATGAAATAACATTTAGGTAGAAGTAAGGGTATTTAGTATCCAAACTATAACAATACACTGCACACTTCTTTTAAAAAGGGATAATTTCAAAAATTTTACCAAAAAATATTTAAAACATTAAGGAGGTAGACATGTTTACCATAAATTTACAATTCTATAATAAATGTATTTATGAAAGCATCAAGCCAAACAATTAGATAAAAAACTTGTATAATTTTATGTACTTGTTAAACAAAATATGCAAAGCACAAATTAGACTTGATATGTATAAAAAATAAGGACCATTGAATCCCTTAGAGCTGGGATTTCCAATGAGCTGCCTACATGACTGGTTGAAAGAAAACATAGATCATCCGTAGAGAAATACACAATTGTAACCACAGAGTCATCACTCCAGTGCCCTAATATTGATTTTATCTACATTAAATTACTAGTTTTTCAGGCTAAATTATTATTTCAGCTATTTTATATGGTTCTATTTACTACTGCATCTTATTCTTTAACACTATGATTGATATATGGCTCTGTATTTGACATATCTTTCTGGGGAAAAGCCTATTATATTAGTTGCAGAAATGTAAATTTAGGAGTGTCATGAGAAGGGAATTTTCAAAGGTAATAAAAATTTGTAGTAGCTCTCTAACTCCAGCCTGTAAGTGTGGGTTGCCTAGTATATCTTTGTCAATTTTTCTTGTGTTTGTATATTATATGCATTTAAAAAAAAACAAGTATCACTGACTGGTGGTGATGCATGCCTTTAATGCCAGCACTAGAGAGGCAGAGGCAGGCAGATGTCTGTGAGTTTGAGGCCAGCCTGGTCTAAAAGAACTAGTTCCAGGACAGCCAGCACTGTTAGTTCCACAGAAAAATCCTGTCTTGAAAAGAACAACAACAAAGAGTATCATTCTTGAAAACAATATCTCATTGGTAATTGGCTCCAATTTCTGCTGCAACAAGAACACAGGTCTTTTACCTATGTAATAAAATATTTTCAGTAAATATTTTATTTAAAGAACAATGTCGTCTTCTATTTTAAAAGAAAAAAGAAAAGAAAACTGACACTTGACAAGAATCTATCTAGATTTTGTGTTCATGTAGGGCCAAAGGGGTTAACTTTATTTTTTTATTCTTTTTTCTTTTTTTTTTTCTTTCGGTGAGACACATTTTTTTCTGTGTAGTCCTTGATTTCCTGAAGCTACGCTGTAAATCATGTTATCCATGAACTCAAAAATTAGCTTCACTCTGCCTCCCAAGTAATGGGATTAAAGGTGTGGTAAATTCAATCAAATAATAAATTGAAGGAAGAATGGTAAATTTTTCATGATTTTTAGTTACTAGGTTTTGCCAATATCCCCCAAAGAGAAAAATACTTCACAATAAACAAATACTATTTACTGAATCAAGACATTAAGTGTACTTAGAAAAAAAGATATAATCCCTGCCAAAATTCACTACTACTGCATATGATATTGTCAGTGTCACCAGCCAGGCTGATTTCATTGCTGAACAACACACCAATAACAAATTCAACATGTATGCTATTAACTAAAACTCTGTGCTGTGAAATATTACTTTAGCTATGTAAATTTGTATTATATTTTTTTTCATTTTTTATTAAGTTATAAAATTTTATAAATTTTCACCTCTTCACCTCCTCCCAATTTCTTTCCCCTCCCCTCTTCCCCCTCCCCCTCCCTCTCCTGTCCAAGGAGCAGTCAGGGTTCCCTGCCCTGTGCAAAGTCCAAGTTCTTCCCCCATCCATCCAGGTCTAGGAAGGTGAGGATACAAACAGACTAGGTTCCCACAAAGCCAGTACATACAGTAGAATCAAAACCCAGTGCCATTGTCCTTGGCTTCTCAGTCAGCCCTCCATGTCAGCCACGTTCAGAGATTCCGGTTTGATCACATGCTCCATCAGTCCCAGTCCAGTTGGCCTTGGTGAGCTCCCATTAGATCAGTCCCATTGTCTCAGTGAATGGGCGCACCCCTCATGGTCCTGACTTTCTTGCTCATGTTCTCCCCCCTTCTGCTCCTCATTTGGACCTTGGGAGCTCAGTCCAGTGTTCCAATGTGGGTCTCTGTCTCTATCTCCATCCAGCGCCAGATAAAAGTTCTATAGTGATATGCATGATAATCATCAGTGTGGCTATAGTAAAGGGCCAGTTCAGGTCCCCTCTCCTCAGCTGCTCAAGGAACAAACTGGGGACATCTCCTTGGACACCTAGGAACCCCTCTAGAGTCCAATCTCTTGCCTATCTTCAAATGGCTCCTTTAATTAAGATATATACTTCCCTGATTCCATATCCACTCTTTCTCCATCCCAAATGTCCCATTCCCCCAAGCTCTTCACATCCTCCCCTTCTCACTTTTCCCTCCCCATCTCCCCTTATTCCCATCCTACCCCCACCCCCAAGCTCTCAATTTTTGCCAGGCAGTCTTGTCTACTTCCAATATCCGGGAGGATAAAAACATGTTTTTCTTTGGATTCACCTTCCTATCTAGCTTCTCTAGGATCCTAAAATATAGGCTCAATTCTATGGCTAGAATCCACTTATGAGTGAGTACATATTATATATTTTATACTACATTTATTTAACTTTGTAAAGTTGTGTTACATTTATTTTTCCTTTCGTGCCTAAGACACCTGGCTGGTCTAACAAAAAGCTGAGCACCAATAGCTAAGAAGTAGAGGGATAGGTGGGGCTGTTGGGGAAAGAACAGATAGGTGGAAAAATCTAGGCTCCAAAAGAGAAAAGAGAATGAGAGAGAAAGAGGGAGACTCCTGGAGCCAGCCAGTGAGGTAAACAGCAGTCAGTCAGCCACCACCCAGCCAGATACAGACAAAAGCAGGAAAGCGGAACATACAGGATGAAAGAAATATAAAAAGCCCTGAGGCAAAATGTAGTTGAAGAGAAATAGATTAAATTAATACCTACTATGGGAGAAGCATAAAATAAGGCTGAGCATTCATGACTAATATTACATTGTCATTTGGGAACTGGTTAGTGGGCCAATATCAGTGATCCATGATAGACTCATTAGAGATCATGTCTGGCTGAACATTATCAGTGTACTGGAGAAATACTTTTTACTAA
The DNA here is from genome assembly GCF_903992535.2 of Arvicola amphibius. NCBI lineage: Eukaryota > Metazoa > Chordata > Mammalia > Rodentia > Cricetidae > Arvicola > Arvicola amphibius. The sequence continues at coordinate 75,974,309 of NC_052065.1, read as the reverse complement.
CCACTGGTAAAGTTTTGAAAATTTTCTGTTAAGTTATATGAATACATAATCTCATTACATATAAATGAAGACTTATGTCCAGTGATCCATATTATTATGAATTTCCTTTTTCTTTAGATAACCTATCACCTTTTTTGCTTTAGTTATGTTGCTGAAAATATTACTTATTAAAAATATGAACCAATGCTAATGACTGCATACTGAATTCAAGTCTATATGTAGGTGAAATATCTAAGATCGATATATATTATACAAATTCCTTTAATAGAGAAAATACAATAAAATAATTTTTGGCCATGTATTAGAAAATTTGAAGAAAAATTCCATTAGTAAAATGGAAAAAGGTATCACAGAAATATTTACTATGGGTAGAAGTTGTAACTCTCAAACTCATGGCAAAATATAGTTGAGAAGTATTAAAACCATAGAAGGTTTGCAAAGTACCACAATGGTTATATGTGATAGCCAAGAATGAATTGATTCTCAGCTCATGAGTATTTTGCAAAAATCTCAATAATCCTGGTAAGAAACTATACATGAAAATACTTGATATTTCATTTCACTTCCAATGTTTGCTCACCTTATTTTTTGTTTCCTTTTATCACTTTGTTTACCTCTTCTCCCTCTCTCTTCTTTTTCACACATATATTAAACAAACACACGCGCGCGCGTACACACACACACATACATATTGACAGTGGCTATAAATGAGTCATTTGATGAGGAAAATTTTAGAGCACTCCAGCCATGGCAGCAGAAGGATACACAAAATAGAACATGTGGGTTAGAAACTAATAGATAATAATTTATCTATGATTTCATATGATTTAAAAAGTACTGTAAGCATTTCAATTATTATCTGAAAATATCTAGAATTGTTTTCTGAAGTTTTACAAAACAAGAAATATAAAGATCGAGATATTTAATGAGCATCCCCTTTCTTGTTTAACTAAAACTAGAGCTTGAATCAACAGCACTGGCACATTAGCCATGTGTTATATCTTATTTCCTAGTTCTTTGTGGAAGTTTCCTTATGTAGGTCACACTGAAGATCCCTTGCCTCAACATCTTGTTTGCAAGGAATAAAGGTATGTGCAACAATCTCAGAATATCTCCTTGTGACACTTAAATGTTAAAATTTTGCAAAAGGTAATTTTTATGTTCTCTGAAGGATACAAGGACTGCTAAGATTCATTAATAGACATTTGAATTGAGGTGGATACCATATACCATGAAAGCTAAATGTTGTAGGGTACAATGCTGTTTTCTGGTTATACTAAAGAGGAAAACATATTTCTTCTATAGCACAGAGGCTTTATATGCATTCTCCAGAATGACTTTGGCACATATTTTGGAAAGAAATTATTTTCTGCTCAGTTATGTAGATAATAAAATTATTGTTTTGACGAGAATGCAATAAATGTGGTACATTTACTGTAAATAAAATGCTCTAAATTTATAACAAGAAGGAATATGAATCTTCCCATTTCATTTGGCTTTAGATATTTGTATGACAAATAATTGCAAAAGGCTAAAGCAGAGTAGGTATATTTCATCTATATTTTGGAGACATTGTCTGGTAATATATGACTATACACCAGCAACTATGGAACAGATGCTAATCAGTGAGTTCAATAAAACATCAATCAGATCTCCAGAAAAGGCAGTAAATATGTAAATTACATTTAACAGGTGTACAATTTGACAGATTTAGGTATATGAAGTTGTCATATTCCTGAGCAAAGAAGGGAGACAGAGCTGTGGCTGTGCTATAATTTATTGACAGGTTTTACAGATAATTGAAATAGCCTATTCTGTCTTTCTGAGAAATATGTCTTTTTCTCCAAGTAAGCTCAGAATTCAAATAATTCAGAGAAATCTATTAAAAGTAAAATAAATGTCTTATCTTTACAATGTATGTGTTCTCTATTGAGGGTGTATGTTTGTGTGTATGCCCTTTCTTTGACCTAATGATTACTATTATGTTTTCCTGGAAGAAAACATAGGATAAAAATACCTGAAATATATTCTGACAAATATAAATGACAAAAACATTTTATGTCACACAGGTAGAAATGTCACCTGGAGTCAAATTTATTGACAGATGTAAAGGATATTTTCTGACCTAGATTCTAAACTGTTTGGATATAATCTTGTTATTCAGATTGATAGTTTTATGATCAGTGACTCAATTGTTCTTAATTAAACTTAGAATATTTTAATCAGTCTTTTACGTTGTTGCCAAAGCTATTCACAAATATTATTCATACTAACTATGGTACATCATTTTAAGATTATTTTGAATTGACTTCACAGGAAATAAACAGATTGTTCTTAATTTCTTTGAATTTTATGGGCCACATTTTTGTTTTTTAATAATTCATTGACAGCTATCTCTGAGCATATCCATTTACTTTTTCTTCCTTTGATGTGATGAATAAACTTCTTCTAACCCTGTGGTCACAATTATAATTATATTAAACACAAATCCTGAGAATAATTATAATGTCTTTTCTGTGTTTCTCAAACTTTAATGAGCATATACATCACCTGGAGCTATTGATAAAATACGGATTCTGATTAATGAGTATGATCTTTGACCTGAGATTTTGTATTTCTAATGAGCTCCACATTGTGTTAATACTGCTGACTAAAAAACTGATGTTTGTTTTGCAAAGTTTTGACAGCCTGATGCTAAATCCTTCCTTTTGATTTTTAAATTTATATTAGGCTCTAGCATATAGGTTTCCTTAATTTTTATTGTTATTCTTTCTTTTAAAAACTTTTTTTTATCTTATATACAGATTCAATATCTGTTGTCACAATTGAGTTGTTATTTTTTTCTTCATAGTCACACCTTTGCTAGAACTCTGCGATGTTCATGTGGACTGGGATAGAATGAGTGTAGTAAACCAGATTGTACTGGATCTTCATTTCACCTATACACAACGACCTGAAGTAAGCAATTTGCTGAACAAATGAATACATAGTCTTCCAAATTTTGACTGTGTATATGAGAAGATGAATTTTGCTGGGTATTATTCTTGATGACTATCTGATGTGCTGGTAATAATAACATGCTGAATCAAAAATATTAGGGTGCAATAGACATTTTGAACTATCCCAAAGACAGTCTGGAGGAATACTTGTTATTTTCCTTTTGCATTCACAGTGGTTGAGCACTAGTTAGGTATGATAAAAACAAGCAAAGATAAAGGAGAAATAGATAGAGAAGGGAATCCCTCCCCTATGTCACATAGGACAGAATTTGCATTATTTAAAGGATAAATATCAAACTTTTTGGCAGGAATGAAAGACATCAAAACTACTGAGCATAGAGACAATAAACACTTTTCTTACAGAAATCTCTAACAAGAGTGCTAAAGTAGCAAACAAACCACACTAAAGACCAAAATATCTGTGACCTTTGAGTTTTTTAACCTTTTCAGCAACTTTCTTTTTTTTCCACAATCCTAAGTACTAAACCACATGAATTATCTCACAATTTGATGTATAAAGGAAAACATTTTAAAATAAAAAAATAAGCAAATCACTTCAAATTAAAACATTTTAAGGTTTATTTTTATATGTAAATTTCAGGAGAATATCCTCAAAGGGGAAAAGCAGGCATCCTACTACATGCAACTGGAGTTACTGTCAACCTTGTGAATTGTCTGTTATGGGTGCTGGGAACTGAACTCGTCATTTGGAAGAAAATGCTTTTTTTTTTTTTTTTCGAGACAGGGTTTCTCTGCAGCTTTAGAGCCTGTCCTGGAACTAGCTCTTGTAGACCAGGCTGGTCTCGAACTCACAGAGATCCGCCTGCCTCTGCCTCCCGAGTGCTGGGATTAAAGGCGTGCGCCACCACCGCCCAGCTGGAAGAAAATGCTTTTAACCATTATGTTGTCTCTCTAACCTCTTCAATTTGACATTTAAATTTCACTTGATCTTCCAATTTGACAGTGGATTACATCCTTGAATGATGTCATTTCAAAAGCCACAAAGGTCACATGAATAAATGTATTGGTAAGATGCTGAATTATGGCTGTCCCTTAAGAAACTGAGTTGATTGGGGGGTTGAGCAGGGAGTTTGGGGAAGGGAATTAGAAAGAAGTTAGCAAGAAAAAATGTAGTTGGGATGCAAAATAAATAAATAAATTTAATTAATTTTAAAAATGTAAAAGAAAAAGAAAAAAGAAGTTTAAACACAGTTCCATGGATGTATAATTAAATCAATCAGTCCCCCCTGGGCTTCATACTATTTCATCTTGACATTCTTTGCTGTTACATAAGTCGGGATTCTTATAGCTATAGCAAATCTATATATGTTGATATGCACAAAAGGGCCTACAAAGGAACTGGAAAATGTGAAGTATTGAAGTGATCATTTACATGTACAATAGCTCCATTCTCTGTAGTTATCAGTTTTAATTTAAAGGTGCCTTTTATCCAATTTCCTTTCTTTCTTCCTTCCATCTTTCTTTCCTTCCTTTCTTTTTTTGAAGGATACATTACTTTTCTTTGTAAGTATACCAATGAAGGCAATAGAAATAAATTCCACTCAACACTACCCAAGGTTCCAATGTAACCCATACTCCTGGAACTATGCCTCATTTTTCCTTGTTTTCTAAAAATATTCATTATATCTTCATTGTAAATTACTAGCACTTTCTTGTTGAAGAAAATATTTGATGTGCATTAATTCAGACATAATGTGTTATTTGGAACTAGAGTTTCAAAATTGAAAATGTCTACTTTTCTATTTTGGAACAAAATTCAATAAAGCCATCCCTGAGACTAGGTTATTTCCAAAGAACAAAAATGTATTTTCCTAAATTCTGGAATTAAAAACAATACAATGTTGGCATCAGGCACCTGACAGTGGAGAGCCCATTGTTTCATAAGAAGGTAGAAGCCATCATATGGCAGTTACAAATTAATTTTTTAAGTGCAGAGGAGAAGTGGGTTACAAGTAGCCTTTTGTTGTAGAATAATTGTCAAGATAATGGGGGTGTTAGTCCATTATTACAGCTGAAGTTACCATGGCCTAATCACTGTTTAAAATTTATAATTCATTATATGTTTACAAAGGTAATTAAATATCTGGTTAGGTTTGTGGGGAAACCATTATGTCCACATTATCCTGATCATGACTTAATAAAACTGGTACCCTTTTCCCAAACAACTACAATAATAATGATAATATTAGCAACAGCAGCAGAAACACTGGTTATCTTCAAATAACAAATAAAATCATAATTCATTTTAGTATCAAAATCAAATTTTCATCTAAACATACTATGGATCAGACTCATTCATGGTATGGTTTATCCTGAGACCAAATCACTTTCTAACCATCAGTCACCAAAATTAAGCAAGTACTAAATATCTTAAATACAGTAGTAGGATGAGTTTGGAACAACATATTTCTTTCAAGTAAAATATTTTATTGCTTCTGATATAATTTATATTGATAACAAAACTTAGTTCTTTTATTATATATTCCTTTCAGTTTCACTATGACAATAACTTCAACTGGTAAAACATTCTTTTTTTATTTCACTATTGTTCCCTGTGATATGAAAATCATTTAAAGATACTGTACAACTGAAAACTGTACATTTCATAAACAGAAGTCCTAGAAAAATATTATAAAGGCTCATGCTGAACTGAATTCCTTCAAGTTTACTAAGGTTAGAAATTTTCTTCTTGCCATCTGAACTGGTGAGTGAATGCGGACCCTGGGGCAACCTGCCCTGGAAGAGAGCACAGACCCCCTACCCCCACTTCCCTCTGCAGGCTTGTGTCCCTTTCTCCCGTCCCTGTGTCTCCCAAGTTTTCCCTAGTGTTCTCAGGTGTCCTGCTCCTGTTCTAAGGCCATCCACCCAAAGGGGTCAGACTCTGGCCTCCAGGCAGGTCTGAGGATTCCTGCGGAGGGGTGCGGGCTCCTTCAGATTGTGCTGCCAGGTTTGCTGTGTGGTATTCCATCCCGCCCTGCCCCCACCTTGGCCCTTTTGTCTGGGCTGCGACCCAGGGCTGCCTGGAATCCCTGATCCTGTGCCCTGACATTCCATCTGAACTGGTGAGTGAATGCGGACCCTGGGGCAACCTGCCCTGGAAGAGAGCACAGACCCCCTACCCCCACTTCCCTCTGCAGGCTTGTGTCCCTTTCTCCAGTCCCTGTGCCTCCCAAGTTTTCCCTAGTGTTCTCAGGTGTCCTGCTCCTGTTCTAAGGCCATCCACCCAAAGGGGTCAGACTCTGGCCTCCAGGCAGGTCTGAGGATTCTTGCGGAGGGGTGCGGGCTCCTTCAGATTGTGCTGCCAGGTTCGCTGTGTGGTATTCCATCCCGCCCTGCCCCCACCTTGGCCCTTTTGTCTGGGCTGCAACCCTGGGCTGCCTGGAATCCCTGATCCTGTGCCCTGACATTCCATCTGAACTGGTGAGTGAATGCGGACCCTGGGGTAACCTGCCCTGAAAGAGAGCACAGACCCCCTACCCCCACTTCCCTCTGCAGGCTTGTGTCGGTTTCTCCCTTCCCTGTGTGTCTTCCAAGCTTTCCCTAGTGTTCTCAGGTGTCCTGCTCCTGTTCTAAGGACATCCACCCAGAGGAGTCAGACTCTGGACTCCAGGCAGGTCTGAGGATTCCTGCAAGGGAGTGCGGGCTTCTTCAGATTGTGACGCAAGGAATAGGTCCTCCTCTGGCACTGGGGAGATCCAACCAGTTTCAGTCACAGCAAAGATTGTTCTAGGACACCAAACGCCTCCGGGCTCCTTTTGAAGGAAGAAATGGGCAGGCGCCAATGCAGGAGCTCCTCCAACAACATGAAAGGCAACATGACATCACCACAAGCCAGACATCCCGAAACAACAAGAATTGAACACCCTACCCCAGAAGATATGGAAGAAACCGACCTTAAACAGTACTTTATGAAAAAAATAGAGGACCTTAAACAGGAGGTAAAAAACTGCCATAAAGAAATGGAGATGACAAACAAAAAGGTAGACGAAATAAATAAATCTCTCAAAGATACCCAAGAAAAACAAGAAAAAGCAATCAAACAGGTAAGGGAAACAGTACAAGACCTGATAAATGAAATGGAGGTATTGAAGAAAACACAATCTGAGGGACGACTGGAAATGGAAACTCTGAGTAAACGAACAGAAACTTCAGAGACAAGTATTTCCAACCGAATACAAGAGATGGAAGAAAGAATCTCGGACTCTGAAGATACTGTAGAGGAAATAAACTCAGAGATTAAAGAAGTAAACAAATCTAACAAATTCTTAACACAAAACATTCAGGAAATCTGGGACACCATGAAAAGACCAAACCTAAGAATAATTGGGGTAGAAGGAGAAGAATTACAACTCAAAGGCCCAAAAAACATATTCAACAAAATTATAGAAGAAAACTTCCCCAACCTAAAGGATGTCCCTATGAAGGTACAAGAAGCCTACAGAACACCAAATAGACTGGATCAAAAGAAAGCATCCCCACGCCATATAATAATCAAAACACAAAACATACAGAATAAAGAACAGATATTAAGAGCTGCAAAGGAAAAAGGTCAAGTAACATATAAAGGGAAACCTATCAGAATTACACCTGATTTCTCAATGGAAACCATGAAAGCCAGAAGAGCTTGGATAGATGTGCTACAGACACTAAGGGAACATGGATGCAAGCCTAGACTATTATACCCAGCAAAGCTTGCATTCACCATTGATGGAGAAAACAAGATATTCCAGGACAAAAACAGATTTAAACAATACGCAGCCACAAATCCAGCCTTGCAGAAAGTAATAGAAGGAAAATCACAAACCAAGGAGTCCAACAATGCCCACAATAACTCAGGCATCTAGCGACCCTTCACCGGCACAACTAGAAGAAGGGAAACACACAAACTCTACTACTAAAAATGACTGAAGTTAACAACCACTGGTCATTAATATCACTTAATATCAATGGACTCAATTCACCTATAAAAAGGCACAGGCTAAGAGACTGGATACGAAAACAGAATCCAACATTTTGCTGTTTACAAGAAACACACCTCAACCACAAAGACAGACACCTACTCAGAGTAAAGGGTTGGGAAAAGGTTTATCAAGCAAATGGCCCTAAGAAACAAGCGGGTGTGGCCATACTAATTTCCAACAAAGTTGACTTCAAACTAAAATCAATCAGAAGAGATGGAAAGGGACACTTTATACTCATAACAGGAAAAATCCATCAGAATGAAGTCTCAATCCTGAATATCTATGCCCCTAATATAAAAGCTCCCACTTATGTAAAAGAAACACTTCTAGAACTCAAGGCAGCCATCAAACCACACACACTAATAGTTGGAGACTTCAACACTCCTCTCTCACCAATGGACAGGTCAATCAGACAGAAACCTAACAGAGAATTGAAAGACTTAATGGAGGTAATGAACCAAATGGACTTAACAGACATCTATAGAACATTCCACCCAAATAGGAAAGAATATACCTTCTTCTCTGCGGCTCATGGAATCTTTTCGAAAATTGACCATATACTTGGTAACAAAGCAAACTGCCACAGTTACAAAAAAATATTAGTAACCACCTGTGTCTTATCGGATCACCATGGATTAAAATTAGAATTCAACAACAATGCTACCCCCAGAAAGCCCACAAACTCATCGAAACTGAACAGTCAACTACTGACCCACACCTGGGTCAAGGAAGAAATAAAGAAAGAAATTAAAGTCTTTCTTGAATTTAATGAAAACAAAGACACAACATACTCAAACCTATGGGACACAATGAAAGCAGTGCTAAGAGGAAAGTTCATAGCACTAAGTGCCCACTTAAAGAAAATGGAGAAAGCGCTCATTGGTGACTCAACAGCACACCTGAAAGCTCTGGAAAAAAAAGAAGCAGACTCACCTAGGAGAAGTAGAAGACTGGAAATAATCAAATTGAGGGCAGAAATCAACAAAATAGAAACACAGAAAACAATCCAAAGAATCAATGAAACAAGAAGCTGGTTCTTGGAGAAAATCAACAAGATTGACAAACCCTTAGCCAAACTAATCAAACGGCAGAGGGAGAACACGCAAATTAATAAGATCAGAAATGAAAAGGGGGACATAACCACAGACACAGAGGAAATTCAGAGAATCATTAGATCTTACTACAAAAGCCTGTATGCCACAAAATTGGAAAATGTAAAAGAAATGGACAGTTTTTTAGATAAATACCATATACCAAAGTTAAACCAGGACCAGGTAAATGCTCTAAATCGTCCTGTTAGTCGCGAAGAATTAGAAACTGTTATCAGAAACCTCCCTACCAAAAAGAGCCCAGGACCAGATGGTTTCAATGCGGAATTCTACCAGAACTTCCAAGAAGACCTAATACCTATACTCCTTAAGGTATTTCATAATATAGAAACACAAGAGTCACTGCCAAATTCCTTCTATGAAGCTACAGTTACCCTGATACCTAAACCACACAATGACTCAACCAAGAAAGAGAATTACAGGCCAATCTCACTCATGAACATTGACGCAAAAATTCTCAAAATACTGGCTAACCGAATCCAAGAACACATTAGAAAAATTATCCATTACAATCAAGTAGGCTTCATCCCAGAGATGCAGGGCTGGTTCAACATATGAAAATCTATCAATGTAATCCATCATATAAATAAACTGAAGAAAAAAACCATATGGTCATCTCATTAGATGCTGAAAAAGCATTTGACAAAATTCAGCACCCTTTTATGATAAAGGTCTTGGAGAGAATAGGGATACAAGGGTCATTCCTAAATATAATAAAAGCTATTTACAGCAAGCCGACAGCTAACATCAAATTAAACGGAGAGAAACTCAAGGCTATCCCACTAAATTCAGGAACACGACAAGGCTGTCCACTCTCTCCTTATCTCTTCAATATAGTGCTTGAAGTTCTAGCAATAGCAATAAGACAACATAAGGGAATCAAGGGGATTCAATTTGGAAAGGAAGAAGTTAAACTTTCATTATTTGCAGATGATATGATAGTATACATAAGCGACCCCAAAAACTCCACCAAAGAACTCCTACAGCTGATAAACGCCTTCAGTAACGTGGCAGGTTACAAGATCAACTCCAAAAAATCAGTCGTCCTCCCATACACAAAGGATAAGGAAGCAGAGAGGGAAATCAGAGAAGTATCACCTTTCACAATAGCCACAAATAGCATAAGATATCTGGGAGTATCTCTAACCAAGGAAGTGAAGGATTTATTTGACAAGAACTTTAAGTCTTTGAAGAAAGAAATTGAAGAGGATACCAGAAAATGGAAGGATCTCCCCTGCTCGTGCATTGGGAGGATCAACATAGTAAAAATGGCAATTCTACCAAAAGCAATCTATAGATTCAATGCAATCCCAATCAAGGTCCCATTAAAATTCTTCACAGAGATTGAGAGGACAATAATCAACTTTATATGGAAAAACAAGAAACCCAGGATAGCCAAAAAAATCTTATACAATAAAGGTTCTTCTTGAGGCATTACCATCCCTGACTTCAAACTCTATTACAAAGCTACAGTATTGAAAACAGCTTGGTATTGGCATAAAAACAGAGAAGTTGACCAATGGAATCGTATAGAAGACCCGGATCTTAAACCACAAACCTATGAACACCTGATTTTTGATAAAGGAGCCAAAAGTACACAATGGAAGAAAGAGGGCATCTTCAACAAATGGTGCTGGCATAACTGGTTGTCAACCTGTAGAAGAATGAAAGTAGATCCATATCTATCACCATGCACAAAACTCAAGTCCAAATGGATTAAAGACCTCAATATTAATTTGAACACATTGAGCTTGATAGAGGAGAAAGTGGGAAGTACTCTACAACAAATGGGCACAGGGAACTGTTTCCTACACATAACCCCAGCTGCACAGACTTTAAGGGCAACATTGAATAAATGGGACCTCCTGAAGTTGAGCAGCTTCTGTAAAGCAAAGGACATTGTCACTAAGACACAAAGGCAGCCTACTGACTGGGAAAAGATCTTCACCAACCCTGCAACTGACAAAGGTCTGATCTCTAAAATATATAAGGAACTCAAGAGACTAGACGGTAAAATGCCAATTAACCCAATTAAAAAATGGGGCGCTGAACTGAACAGAGAATTCTCAACAGAAGAAGTTCGAATGGCCAAAAGACACTTAAGGTCATGCTCAACCTCCCTAGCTATCAGGGAAATGCAAATCAAAACAACTTTGAGATATCATCTTACACCTGTCAGATTGGCTAAAATCCAAAACACCAATAATAACCTTTGCTGGAGAGGTTGTGGGGTAAGGGGTACACTCATCCATTGCTGGTGGGAATGCAAACTTGTGCAACCACTTTGGAAAGCAGTGTGGCGGTTTCTCAGGAAATTCGGGATCAACCTTCCCCATGACCCAGCAATTCCACTATTGGGAATCTACCCAAGAGATGCCCAATCATACAACAAAAGCATATGCTCATCTATGTTCATAGCAGCATTATTTGTAATAGCCAGATCCTGGAAACAACCTAGATGCCCTTCAGTGGAAGAATGGATGAAGAAACTGTGGAATATATACATGCTAGAATACTACTCAGCGGTAAAAAACAATGACATCTTGAATTTGGAGGCAAATGGAGGGAAATAGAAAACACTATTCTGAGTGAGGTAACCCAGACCCAAAAAGATGAACATGGGATGTACTCACTCATAATCGGTTTCTAGCCATAATTAAAGAACATCGAGCCTATAAATTTGGGATCCTTGAGAAGATAATAAGAAGGTGAACTCCCAAAAAAAGATATAGTAATCCTCCTGGATATTGGAAGTAGACACGATCGCCAGGCAAAATTGGGAACTTGAGGGTTGGGCAAGACTGGGCCAAGGGAAGATGGGGAGGGAAAAGTGTGAAGGGGAGAACGGGGGAGCTCGGAGGAATGGGGTGCTGGGATATAGGAAGGGTGGATATGGGAGCAGGGAAGCATATATCTTAATTTAAGGGGCTACCTGAGGGTTGTCAAGAGACTTGACCCTAGAGGGGTTCCCAGGTTTCCAGGGAGACGCCCCCAGTTAGTTCCTTGGGCAGCTGAGGAGAGGGAGCCTGAAAAGGCCAGTTCCTATAGCCATACTGATGAATTTCTTGCATATCACCATAGAACCTCCACCTGACGATAGATGAAGAAAATGACAGAGCCCCACATTGGAGCACCGGACTGAGCTCCCAAGGTCCTGATGAGGAGCAGAAGGAGAGAGAACATGAGAAAGAAAGTCAGGACCGTGAGGGAACAACCATCTGGCGACAGATGGGGAAGGTGACTGAGCCCCACATTGGAGCACTGGACTGAGCTCCCAAGGTCCTGATGAGGAGCAGAAGGAGCGAGAACATGAGGGAGAAAGTCAGGAACGAGAGGGGTGCGTTCACTCATGGAGACGGTGGGACAGAACTAATGGGAGATCACCAACTCCAGTTGGAATGGGACTGATGGATCATGCGACCAAACCCGTCTCTCTGAATGTGGCCAACAGCGGGGGCTGACTGAGAAGCAAAGGACAATGGCCTGGGCTCTGATTCTTCTGCATGGACGGGCTCTGTGGGAGCCTTCTCAGCTTGGTCGATCACCTTCCTGGACCTGGGGGGAGTTGGGAGGACCTTGGTCTTAGCATAGAGTGGGGAACCCTGATGGCTCCTTGGCCTTGAGAGGGAGGGAGGGGAGGTATGGGTGGAGGAGAGGGGAGGGAAGGGGGAGAAGGAGGGGAGGGAAGGGGGAGGAGGAGGGGAGGGAGGGTGGAGGAGGAGGGAAGGAGATGGAAATTTTTAAATATAAAAAAAAATAAACCATGAGGAAAAAAAAAAAGAAATTTTCTTCTTTCTAAGTTTAAGAGATAATGGTTAAAGATAACCCAAAGGAGACAGTGTATGAGATTAGAAATCAGAAATAAAAAGGCAAAACTTTTGAAATAGTGGATGTAATGCATGGTGAAAAGCAGAAAGTGGTGTTTAATAGGCAATATGTTCTGTATTACTTTCTTAATTTTGAGATACTACAATTATCAGAGATCAATGCCCAACCATCAATGATCACAATCTCCCCAATTGTTGAAGTTCATTTTTTTCACAAATCTTCCCCACATAGAACTAATTCAGGATATCCTTGTATGTGGAGTCAATAGGCTTTTCCTATGAACCATGTTCTTAACAATTTTTATGTATACACCAAACTGTTATGGCTAATACACTGATCTTTTCATTACTTCACTGTCTAGCACTATATACACAAATAGTGAGATGTAATGTCTAACTCCAATGTGATTTTAAGATCTCTTTAATCATGATTAAATCCTGAATCATATAGGGATTTAGTAAACCAGCCTTGGAAAAAACAGGAATGGTCAATGTTTGAATGGAAGGAAAAAATTGATAGGTAATTGATTGTACACAATTTGATAATTTTTATAAGATTAAAATTTACCTACTAATGAAATATCAATAATGATAGTACAAAATTAATAGGATTGTTATAAGTATCAAATAAAGTATAGAAAAGCAACTAGTGCTAATATTGGTTTTATGAAATTGACTAATGTTATTATAAGACACATCAGGGACTTTAATATATCAAGGTATAGATAAAAAGCATGAAAAATTAAGACAGAATATTTTAAAGATGGAGAGACAGAAAAGAAATAAAGGAAAATATTTGTGATATATACACTAAAACTTGAAGATAAATATGCACAAAATAATTCAGTAGAAAAGGTAATGGAAGCATTTGTAATTAGGATACCAGTTAAACGTTTTTTATGTGTAGTTTTGAGGGCAGGCTTGTTGGGGTTTCTGTCCTGCCCAGTACCCCACAGCCATCAAGTCTCAAAGAAAATCACACAGAGATCTCCATAAGTTATAAAACTGATTGGCCTACTAGCTCAGTCTTCTTATTAGCTCTTGTAGCTTATATTAACCCATTATTCTTATCTATGTTAGCCATGTGGCTAGGTACCTTTCAGCCAGCCAGGTTACATCTTGCTTCTCGGTGGTCTGGGCTGGAATGGGAGGAATGGGCTTCCTCCTTTCTAGCATTCTCCTGTTCTCATTTTTCCACCTCTACTTCCTGTCTGGTTGACACGCCTATACATCCTGCCTGGCTAATCAGCATTTTATTAAAATTCAGAATTGACAGAATACTGACAATTCTCTCATACCAATTATGGATAATTTCAAAAACTTTAAAAAGGTAATTAGATCTCAACCAATGTATAATAAACATATGACAACAATTTGAAACTATGTTCATGGTAAATTTGAAGGTACCATTATCAAACAGTTTGAATTCTCATACTTTCTGATTTTTTGTTGTAGTTAAAACTGATTTTATTATTTTCATTTATATATAAATATGGGAATGGATATGTATGTGCAAACTGGTGGTCAGAAGCATTGGACATTTCTACCCAGAGCTATAATTACAGATAGTAATAAGTTATCCAATATGGGGGGCTAAGAATCCAGCTCTAGTCCTCTGCAAGAACAGCTTGCACAGAGGCATATCTTTAGCCACAAACATTGATTCTTAAATTGTATTACAAAATGAAAATGAATTAAATGATAGTGATTGTATTATAGAGATGAACTAGAGACTTGTGGAACAGAATAGAGATGACAGAAGTCAGAAATTTATAATAAAATTATTTTTAAATTGTGAACCAAAACCAATAAAATGCAAAATGATGTTGGATAATTTAGCTAACTATATGAAAAAAGTTAAACATGGCAATTTATAAAAATTAACTAAAATTAATCAATGATATGAGAAATAAAATGTATATAACTCTTTTTTAGTATTTATTTAATATGTATACAATATTCTGTCTGTGTGTATGTTTGCAGGCCAGAAGAGGGCACCAGACCTCATTGCAGATGGTTGTGAGCCACCATGTGGTTGCTGGGAATTGGTCTCAGGACCTTTGGAAGAGCAGGCAATGCTCTTAACCACTGAGCCATCTCTCCAGCCTCTGTAACTCTTAACTGAAGATATAAATACAAAGCGTCATGATTTTGAATTTGGATTTTTTTTTTAACAAAGGGAAAACAATGGCTGGGCTTGAAGGGATGGTTTTTTCACTACTGCTTTTCATCTTCAGAATTTACCATAATTGTCATAACTTGAAATATTTTGGAAGTTTTTCAGCAGTGACTCAGAAGCACTATAGTAAAATTGGGTTGTGTGGAGACTACCATGGTGCTGGTACCTTCTTCACACCATCAGGACTCTCTGTGGACCTAAAGTATTTCCATTCTCAGGACCCAGGAACTCAGCAGGAAATCCTAACAACACTGCCTAACAGAACAATCTGGTCCTAAGTACAGTCCCCAACACTTAAATACAAGTCATAATCCCCCAACTGATCCAGAACCATATAGACAAGGAGAGAAACAATATTAGAGTGCACCATCTTTAAAAGAATGTAGAATGAACCAAGAACTCAAAGATAGAATATTGTTTGTTATGAAGAAGACAGAATGAAGTGATGGTACATCTCTACAGAAATCATCATCCCTGTACTGAGAAACCTTCAAGTTCTTTTAAGCAGTCCTGAAGTGTGTAAGAAATATGAATAAGAAACAGATGTGGAGGATTGAAAATGTGAGCCTGTTTCCATGTTGACCAAAGTTCAGATAATTGGAATTTATCTTTATTCCTTCAAGGTTATTGTGTTTCAACTTCAAAGGTCCCACCTAGATTTAGATCAGATCAGAGAGTTCTACTCTCTCAAAGTTATTATCAACAGGTGTGCCTAATATGCAGACCTTGTATTTCAGGAATATAGGAGTAGATATATTTCTAACTCAAACAAAAGTTTAAGGTTCTGACTTCTGGCTAAGGGCCCAGTTCCTTTACGGAGATAACATTGGATTCCATATTGGATAGGGAGTGGTTTTCCTATAGAGTGTTTTGTTCGAGAGTGTGAGCATGTTTGTTTTGTTCTAATAATAGAAAGTTTAACTATGGACATAGCTCGTGAACTTCAACAGATATGTTCACTTCCTTTTATCATGTTAATTCAGTTTTTTGTTGTACTCCTATGTTTTGGGGTCAGCGGTATTTAAAGCAATTGGAAATTAAGCTTGGGTCAATTTCAGTACTCACTGGAATTCCCACCCTGTACTGTCCTATACATTTTTTATTATTTTTGTGTCTTCATATTCTTCACTAATATTTTCAAATCCCCATGCCTATACCCTGGCAAGAGGTATATTTTTGATGCTAGTCTCTGGCATCTAGAGAATGGGCTAATCCATTCATTTCTTGTGCTTCTGTGAATATTTCAAGATGAACTGAAGGAGGCAATGATACATAGCTGAGGCCAAAGAAAATAAGTAGGGTTTGAAATGGACCAGGAGCAAAAAAGTTGGATACTGCATGAAATGTAGTTGCTACAACACTATGAGGAATAAAACTTTTAAAAATAGTCAATCACATTGACCCTAAAGATCATCCAAGCTGCACTGAACATTGACCAAAATCTGTGACATCACAAAGTGTGTTAGTAGAAGGTAAAATAACATCTCTAAAGATATTCTGAGTTCTAAATCACATCTTATTTATTTCTCAGTTACTAGACACCAAGGTCCAATAGGAAGTCACCCTAGGTGTCCTGAGTCCTCAACATTGGGCTTTCTTAAGCTGGATCTTTCATTACAATAGGTTCAATAGGAAATTCTTTGAAGCCCTGTGTCTTGGGCATAGAGTTCTATGTCCTCCAAGACGCCAGCTGAATACCCAAGGGAGAAGTCAAACAGTAGTGTTTCAAAATGAGATGAAACTATTCCATGGTTGACAAACACCTCTGGGTTTCTCTTCCTAAAATCCAATTCCAAGGCAGCTGTCTTAGGCTCCACCTAAGGTAATGGGATGTCTTTGACCATGTTTGCAGTATTTTGTATGGGTGCTATCTTGTTGGAGGGTTTGGCTTCAAATTTTTCTCAATTATTTTGTTTTGTTTTTAAAATTGCTGACCATATCTTGTTCCTGATTTTTATTGGAATTGCTTTGAGTTTCTCTCCACTTAATTTGATATTGGCTGCCAGCTTGTTGCTTTTATTATGTTTAGATACGTTCTTTGTATCCATGATCTTTATTTCAGATTTATTGGCAATGTAAATAAAGTATTAAAATAACTAACTTGTCAAGTGGCTGATGTTTACTGTTCTCTATAGGTTAAGGTGTCTTGATTGTGACAAGATGTCACCAGCCATATACAAATAAACAATTACTATACAAAAAGATTATGTATTTTCATTCACTTGATGAAAGTGTACTTCCCCTAAGGGGATGGGAATTGTTCAGAATATGGTTTTCATTTTATCTCTTCTGACTAACATCTCAGGCCTTCCTACTTTTATTACAATGCATTAACTCTCTACAGCTCTTCAAATCTTTCAAAAAAATAATTTTGTGTGCTGGAGACAATAAAAAAAAGAAGTTGATCATGAAGGGGTGTTGGATTTTGTTGAATGATTTTTCAGCATCTAATGAGATGATCATATGTTTTTCCTTTCTGTTTATTTATATGATAAATTACACTGATAGATTTTTATATGATGAACCATCCCTGCATCTCTGGAATGAAAGCAACTTGATCATGCTGGATGATTTTTTTATGTGTTTTGGTATTTGGTTTTCCAGCATTTTATTGATTATTTTTGCATCTATGTTCATGAGTGAGACTGGTCTGTAAGTCTCTTTCGTGGTTTAATCTTTGTGTGGTTTTGACATTGGGGTAACCTTAACCCCATAAAAAGAGTTTGGCAGTGTTCCTTCTGTTTCTATTACATGAACTAAAGAAGAACACTTAAAAGAAATCTCACACTAGCTCAGAATTGAGAAATAAAAGGTGATTTATTTAGGGGTAGACTCACAAATTAGAATCCTCTGCTTGAACAGAGATAAGAAACCAAATCCTGCAGCCAGAAAAGAGGCCAGATGCATGCTCTACATTGGCATATATAGTATAAGAGGCTATGCCACAGTGGGCAAGTAGCCACTGGCTATAAGACTAAGACTTCCTACATCACCTCCCATTTTTGTTTAAATAAGAGAACTCTAAGCCTAATACAAATTTATATACAATAAAAACAAATATTATCAATAATTATCCTATTCTAGCTAATTGAGGTCTAATAAAATAAATTAATTGTCCAAGTCATGAAAGGAAAGTAACTACAACTATCTAGTCTTCAACCCAATCAAAGATTCAAGAAGGGAAATAATATTACTTGAGTAAGCAATAAGGGCAATCAAGCAACTTCCAAAATATGCAACAAATGACAGAGGCAACTGGCTACCTGGGCAATCTCCCAAAGTCTCATTTGCAATGTTGAAGCAACCAACTTTGGCTAATGCCTAGAATAACTGGCAGACCATTTTCAGAGGCAGGGAATTTTTTAAAAACATTTTACCTGATCTTGGCAAGATTTGACATTCCTGCTTATCCACTTCTGGATACCATGTACCATGTCATTAGTTTAGGCATGGGTATTTCTTTGTTGAAAGGCCAGTTTCGCCAAGAAGAAAACAAGCTTCAAGAAGTGTCTTCAGTGTTCAACATTCTCTCAGGAATAGATATGCACTGCTCTGAGTAATCGTGTCTCACTGCAACAGAACCCTCCTTAAGTTATTTAAATTCTACAGCTCTTTCAAGTGGTTGAATATTACCTGTCTATGCAGAATATAATCTCTATGTATCTAAAGAACCTGATTAGTCTAACTATAAGTATGACAAACATAGATGTCTATTGATCTATAATTCTTTTTTATGACTTTTTTATTAGTATTTATTATTATTATTATTATTTTATATTAGAAATTTCCATCTCCTCCCCTCCTCCTCCCCCTTCCCTCCCCTCACCTCCACCCATACCCCCACTCCCTCCCTCTCCAGGCCAAGGAGCCATCTATAATTCTTAATACCTATATAGCTTAAAGATTAACACTTCATATTAGAAAATTATACAATAAACAACTGTGCAACAATGAGAACAGTGACCTCAAAATATAAACAATGTATAATTATCTTGTTCAGAGGTAGAAATATACATTGCAATATGATAAATATATATAAATATATAAAAATATTTTAAGTAGAGGTAGAAGCATACATGCATACAATATTTAATATAATTTAACTTTTATCAATATATGACTCTATACCAATGTAATTGTCGATAAATAAATAACTCAGAAGTATTAATTTTATTACACACTGTTATTATCAGTGTGAGAAAGCTCATACTAATCTATTATCCCGTATAATTTCCCTATTTTTTATGGAGATCCCTGAGCCTATAAAATTTCCCCCAACCCCAACCCCAACCCTATACCAATTATAATCAACCCCTAAATGATGTTCCTAAGCCTGAGGACAAACTTTGTTGGGAGAGAGGACGTCATCTTCTAGAATTACTTTCAGCTCTCATGGGAGTGATATTCTTTCTATGGGATCCTGTAAAAGTAAAATGATGGTTAAATTCCAAGATTACTGTCTGGTATAATTGAAATTAGTCTCTAAGTATTTGGTAGGGTTTCTCTGAGATTTCTATTTGGAGGTCTGGCCAGAAAGCTTTAAGAATGTGCATCATTTCAGCTAACCAAATTGCAACCATCTTTAGCAGTTGGTATCCAGAACAGGTCTTACAGTAGTGCTATCCACATCATGACGTCATATCAACCAGGTGAAGTTGTTGTTGTGGGGCCCCATCTTCTTCCTGGAAACTTCAAAGATTATTGCAGAAAAAATTATTGTTAACTGTGGAAAACAAACTTTATTTATATAGACATGCTTAATGTTATAATAAGCAAAAAACTGTTTCATTTTCCTAGAGACATATGCTGGACCATTGTCTGTCTTTATTTGTGCAGGTATACTCATGATGGCCATAACATATAATGAATGTGTGATTACTGAATCATAATTTTCTGAGCCTAAAGCAGTGGCTCATGGAAAGCTTGAATAAGTGTCAATGGTGTGGTTTACATATTTTAATTTTCCAAATTCTGCAAAGTGGAATACATATATCTGCCAGATTTAATTCTTTTGAGT
Organism: Arvicola amphibius; assembly: GCF_903992535.2. Lineage (NCBI taxonomy): Eukaryota > Metazoa > Chordata > Mammalia > Rodentia > Cricetidae > Arvicola > Arvicola amphibius. The sequence continues at coordinate 75,954,196 of NC_052065.1, read as the reverse complement.
GTCCTTTGGGTTAGTCCCTGCAGGTATCAGTGTTAGGTTATAGAAAGAACAAGTAAGGCATCACTTTATAATCTCCTTAACTTGTTTCCATCTAATAGAAAACTCTTTAAACTTTGCTATTGACATGACATGATTTTTTTTGTCTGGTTGTTTTATTATTAAATTCTTAGGACTCCAACATTTTTCCAATCAAAAGTTGATCAATTTCTGCATTACCTTGTACTAGAGGACCTGACAGACCAATATGGGATCAGATGTGTGTTATGTATATAGGACAAAGCCTATACCTGATTATGACTGGCACCTGGATAAATAATGAAGCTGATTCTATGTCATCTGGTATAAATTCAGCAGTTTGAATATGCAAGACAATTCTTTCTGCATTTTGTGAATCAGTAACTATACTAAGAGTTTCTTTAAAATACCTTAGCACTATGAGGATAGGTTATAATTCCGCCTTCTGGACAGAATTAGAAGTGCTTTGTTCCACCTTACTTAATTCTTCTTATTTGTATCCTGCCTTCCTTGATTTGTTTGCATCAGGATAAATGGTATGGGCTCCAGTTATTGGAGCATCATGTACAATTAGGGGAAGAATCTAGGAAGCTCTCTTTATAATGTTAAGGCTATTGCTTTTGGAATAATTGCTATTAATTTCTCCCAAAAACTTAACACAAGCACTTTTCCATGGTTCATTGTCTTCTCATAACTTTTTTTTTATTTCATCAGTAGTGAAAGGCCTTATAATCTCTGCTGGGTCTACACCTGCTAATTGATAAAATCTCAATTTACCTTTTATAATTATTTTAGAGATTTTTCCACATAAGTTTTTAATTCTTTACTTGGATTATGTGGTAAAAAAGATACATTCTATTATATCATCCCACTGCTTTAAAATTCCTGTAGGAAAAATTCTAGAGGAAATATGACAAGAATACAATTAAGATTTGAATTCACCCTATCTACATGTTCCTTTTGTAATTTTTCATCAGCAATTGTTAATTCCTTTTCTGCTTCAGCTGTTAATTCTCTGGGACTATTCAAGTCTTTATCACCATCTAAGGTTTTGTTTAAAAGAATTATTAGACCAGGTATTATCCCAACAGATGGTTGTAGTCTGGAAATGTCTCCTAACAATCTTTGAAAGTCATTAAGAGTCATCAAACTGTCTCTCCTAATTTGTGCCTTTGTGCCTTATTTTCTGCAAATCTATTTTATAACCTAGGTAATTAACAGAATAATCTCTCTGTTTTGTTTCAGGAGCAATTTTTAATCCCCATTTTGGCAAAGCTTTCTTTACTTCTTCAAATATTCTTTCTACAGTATCCATGTTTGAATCAGATAGCAAAATGTTATCCATTTAATGGTAAATCATAGACTTAAGAAATTGTTTACATATTATTTTCAATAGCTGACTTACAAAATATTGGCACGGAATAGGGTGACTGAGCATTCCTTGTGGGAAGACAGTTTATTGATATATCCTAATAGGCTGAAAATTATTATAAGTAAGCACTGTGAATGCAATTTTTCTCTATCCTTTTCTTGTAAAGGTATAGTGAAGAAAACAATCTTTTATATCAATTACTATAAGAGGCCATCCTTTAGGTAATAGAGAAGGCAGAGGAATTCCAGATTGTAGAGGGCCCATAGGTTGAATTACCTTATTGACAGCTCTTAGATCTGTCACCATTCTCCATTTACCAGATTTCATTTTTACAACAAATATAGGAGAATTCCAAAAGCTTGGTTGCTCTTATGCCAGCTGTACTAAAGCTTGCAACTTATCTTCAGCTAGAGGCTACTGCTTAACTGATATTGGTTTCTAAGTTAACCATTTTATAGGCAGGGCTATTTGTACCTCCAAAGGTTTGCTAGTTGCTTTATGTTCTTACACAGCCTAAATGTCTGGTGACCTTTGTGTATAGTAACTTATAATATCCCTCCCAGAATTATGAGTTCCTGAGATTGCAGGAATGTTAATATGGGTATTTGATTGCTGAAGCAGGTCACAACCCCCAAAGTTTACTGCTATATTAGCCACAGATGGCCTCAGCTTTCCTTTTTGACCTTCTGGCCCAATACAGCCAACCGATCTCATGCTTTATTTAACTTGAGATAGGGTTCCAATTCCTAGTAATTACACATTTGCCTCTTAAAAAGTCCAACTTAGATGCCAAGATTCTGGAGTAATGATACTCACATCTGCAGCTATGTCTATCAAACCAGCAATTGCAATGTCATTTATATGCACTCTTAACTTTGGTCTTTGATCATTTATAGAAATATGCCAGAATAAATGTTTCCTATGTTCTATTGAAAATTTTGACTTATCCTCCATGTTCATGCCATCATCAAGAACAGTGTGGTCTTTTACAGAAGGCTCTGGATTTTTAAAATTTTTCTGGTGAGGCATGTCCTCCACAGTTACTGGGAATGACTCAGCTACTTTTGACTTGGGGGCCTGTGAAAGGACCCTCAAGGAGTTTCCCAATAATATCAGGTTGCTTTGTTTGTCTTTTGTTGATCTGCATTCATTGGTCCAATGTTGGCCTTTGCCACACCTTCTACATATACCTGAATGCTGAGTCCTCTTATACTTTACTTTTTGATTTTCAAGATATAGTTTCTCTCTAGTTTTTGGTTCCTGTCCTGAAACTAGCTCTTGTAGACCAGGCTGGCCTCAAACTCACAGAGATCTGCTTGCCTCTGCCTTCTGAGTGCTGGGTTTAAAGGTGTATGCCACCACTGTCCAGCTGAGTCCTCCTATTCTTGCCATTCCCATAAGAGATAATATTCCTAGGAATTCCTTGTCTACAATCCCTTCTTAGATGTTCTATTCTACCACAATTTAAACAATTGGAATTTTTATGTCTCCTCATTCCTTTGGAAATTGCTTCTCCTACCCAAGACTCAGTATTATAGTCAAATGTATCAATGTTCATTGTATGCAGGATTCATTCATCCATAGGTACTGATCTAATCTTTAAAAGTCCAAGTATCTTTATGCATTCTAAGTTGGTATTTTCAAAAGCCAGAGATTCAATAAGTACTTGTGTAGCATCTGGATCTTTTACTCCTATTTTCATAGCCTTAGTTAATCTTTGTGAAAAGTTAGTACAGGGCTCTCTCTGGTCTTGTTTAACCATGGTATATGATTCAATTCTTTTTCTTATTCTTGAATCCTGTCTGAAGCATTTAAGGCTGCTGTGTGGCATAAGAACAAGATTTGTTTATTGTAAAGAACTTGAACCTGTGGGTCAGCCTAAGGACCTTTATCAAGTATTTGATTTGAGAAGTCTCAAGGCCTTTTGCTTTTCCCTGTTGTTTCAAAATTTTTCCCTCTTATCTGAAATAAATTCTAAATGTTAATTGAGGACCATCATCCAGGACTGGTGAAACTGATTCCTATAATGTGGCATTGCTTTGATGTTAGACTACCATGTCTTTATCTCCCTTACAAATGTGGAATGCAATCCAAAGTTACAACAGCTTACTTAATTCCTTTTAGATCATTCATTTCTATATGCATCCATCTACCGTCTGTGGATCATTTTGGGCCTTTAGAACTTAATACTTTGTCAGAGTTGATTACAGGGTGGGAATCTAAAACCTTGGGTAAGTCATCTCTGATAGATACTGGTGATGATGAATTATGTTCTCGTGCCTTTTTTCCCTATTCATGAGCTCCAATAATTTCCTCAATTATTTCAAATCTTCTTACTATTTTATTTTTTAAAACCTGAATCTCCTGGCTATATATATATATATATATATATATATATATATATATATATATATACATACACACACACACACACATATATATATATATATATATATATATATATATATATTGATTTCATTGAGGCACCTAGGCTCTGGTCCTCATTCTTCACATGTGATTCCATAGTCTGAAATTTCTCCTTTAAAGATAACATCTCATATTTGGACTTTATTTGAATAGCATGAAAATTGCCATCCTGGAGAGATACACTATCTGCTAACTTATCATAACTTTTTAATAAATTTTGATTGTTGAATTCAACAGCATGAATACTTTCAGATAACTTCTTAGTACCCTTAGATATAAATTCAATTTTGTCTGTCAAATTAATGTCATCCTTTTTAATAGTATTTTTTTCATGTAACTTTTGATTTTTGATGGTATAAATCCTGTCAACTAGCTATTTATTATTAGTCTGTAAAGACTGTATCATTACTAAAAGTGCCATATTCTTTCTCAGTGATAGAATATGGGGAAGAAAACTGAGTCCCAATACCCAATAAACTGAAGTATTACCATAACCATATAAGCCTCACATAATACAATCCATAGTATTAGCAAAAATGTTACTAAAAGTTTCAATATTAATGTAATCTGCAACACTGATTTATTAATTACCTGTTATGTGATCCAGTAAATTGTAATCTTCATTGTCCAGCAGATGTTGTGATTGAAGAGCTGTGACTAGAAGTAATGCAAATGGTGGTAAGAGGAATGGTCCTGGGCTGCTTTAGTTTCCAAATCGCTTTAGTTTTCCACCTTCGCACTGGTAAAATATTGAGAAATATGCTTTTCTTGATAAATTAAAAGCAATTAAATCAATTCCATACACGGAGCAGGAAGACCAGAATTCACAGGCAGGGAGCAGAAACCAGAAGCTGCACAAAGTAGCCACGTGGCAAGAAATGGAGCCAGGGAACCATGCCAAGGAATGCAGCAGTGGTGTGTGCTCTTGGGAAATTCCCATGTTGCCACACATAGTCAACTTTTCTGTGGCAGGGGCTTCTACAATAAAAAATTCCATGCTAGCTCAGAATTGAGAAAGAGACAGCTATTTATTTAGAGGTAGACTCACAAATCAGAATCCTCTTCTTGAACACAAATCAGAAACTGAATCCCACAGCCAGAAAAGAGGCCGGACACATGATCTACATCAGCATAAATAGTATGAGGCCACACCCCAGTGGTTAGGTAACCACTGACTGTAAGACTTCCTAAAGCATGGAACACTTTGAAGAATATAGGTATTATATCTTCTTGGAAGGTCTGGTGATATTATGCACAAAAAACATCTGACCCTGGCTTCATTTTTTATTTATTATTATTATTTTGGTTGTGGGGGTTTTGATAAGAGCTTTTATAGTTCATGATCTTAGAAAAGCTAAGTAACAAATTGAACCCTAAAAAATTTATAGATCCACCTGAAAAGTCAAAATTGACAAGATAAGATCACCTGAAAAATTGGAAACATAGGAGTAGGAGAAGAAGGGAGGGTGGATAGGGAAGAAGAGAGGAGAATGGAAGGGGCAAGGAGAGCTTGAGGGAATGGAATGATCGAGAGGAAGAAAGGACAGAGATAAGAGCAATGAAAGAGATATTTTTATTGAGGGTGCCATGATGAGGCTAGCAAGAAACCTGGTTCAAAAGAAATTCACAGGAATCCAGAAGGAGGACCCTCTTTAAGACCCTAATTAAAAGAGGAGATGGTGCTCAAACTGTACTTGCTCTGTAGTCAGACTGATGAATATTTTAAATATCACCATCGAACATTCATCCAGCAACTGATGGAAACAAGCAAAGACCCACACTGGAGCACTGGACTGAGCTCCCAAAGTCCAGATGAATAGTAGGAGGAGAGAGAATATGAGCAAAGAGATTAAGACCATGATGGAATCACCCTCTAAAACAGTATACATGAGCTAATGGGAGCTCACCAACACCAGATGAACCAAGAAGGAACAAGCATAGGACCAAATTCATCCCTCCAAATGTGGTTTATGTTTGCATGGCTGAGGCAGACAGAGGAACCACTGGCAGTGGCACCAGTGTTTATCCATACAGCTTATACTGGCTTTTTGGGAATATATTCTCTTTGGATAAATACCTTTCTCAGCCTAGGTATAATAGGCAGGGCCTTTTATCTTCCCCAAGGCAATGTACCTTACCCTTTCTGAGGAGTGGATGGTGTGGGGAGAGCGAAGGGAGTGAAAACTTGGATTGGTATACATAATAAAAAGATAGTTTGTTTTCTTTCTTAAGAAAATAAAAATGGGCCGGGCGGTGGTGGCGCACGCCTTTAATCCCAACACTCGGGAGGCAGAGGCAGGCGGATCTCTGAGTTCGAGGCCAGCCTGGTCTACAAGAGCTAGTTCCAGGACAGGCTCTAGAAACTACAGGAGGGAAACCCTGTCTCGAAAAACCAAAAAAAAAAAAAGAAAAGAAAAATGAGTTACCATATAATAGGTATATATTCATACACCCTTCCTTTTGATCAATCCACCCTTGCCTTGGTCTATCCTCTCCAGCAGTATTCTCACTCTCTTGCTCTCATTTTAACAGTGTCATACTATTCTGCCTTGCTTAAACCATAACCCCTTCCAAACCCTTTCTTGTGTTCTGACTTTCAAACATATTCTATATTAGACACAAAAAGTTAAAAAAAAATCAGGCTAGGATCTACCTATGAGAGAGAACATTTTTTTCTTTCTTTCTAGACCTGGGATACTTCAATCAGTGTAATTGTCTCCAATTTTATACATTTGACCTACAAACTTCCTTTTTCTTCATAGATGAATAAAATGTTTTTGTATATATACTACTTTTGCTATCCATTAATCAGATGATTGGCATCTGAGATTATTTCATTTTTTCAACTTTTATTAATAGAACTACAATGAAAATGTATGTGCAACTATGTCTGGAGTAGGAAATAAATACTCTTGAGTATATGACCATTAGTACGCACTAATTTTTAAATTGGCATTACCATGGTGTGGGGTTCCCTTCTGTATGCTAGGAATATGTTTTATTATAATTCGTTAATAAAGAAGATTCTTCAGCCTATTGCAGGGCACAATAGAGATAGGTCACAAAATTAAACTGTATGCAGGGAGAAAGAAGGCAGAGTCAGGCAGATGCCATGTATTTGCCAAAGGAGAAAGACACCAGAACCTTACTGGTAGGCCACAGACTCATGGCAATTCATAGATTAATAGAAATTTGTTAATTTAGAGAGTAAGAGTTGGCTAGAAATACAACTGAGTATTGGCCAAGCAGTGTTGCAATTAATATAGTTTCTATGTGATTATTCAAGTCTGGGCAGTTGAGAAACAAATGCACATTATTTATTTACAATATCTTTTTTCATTTCTCATTTCAAGGTGACCATTTTATTTATGCTGATAAATTAGCACAAAGAAAAATAAACTGCAACCTGTAGAATTTACTATAGAGTTATGGAATTAAAATATTTAATTCAAAGTATATCACTATATGATTCATATGCACATTAAAGCTAGAGTAACATATAAGATGTTACTATGTGGTTTTGTTAAGACAAGTATGAAAGAAAGTAAATCTTGCTAAGGCTAAAGCAAGAAATATGGGTTAAAATATAACACAAAGGCACTATAAATATTCAGTTACTTGAATAAAGAAATAATAGAACCATTTTCTTGGTTTTTTTTTTGTTGTTGTTGTTGTTTTGTTTTTCGAGACAGGGTTTCCCTGTAGTTTCTAGAGCCTGTCCTGGAGCTAGCTCTTGTAGACCAGGCTGGCCTCGAACTCAGAGATCTGTCTGCCTCTGCCTCCTGAGTGCTGGGATTAAAGGCGTGCGCCACCACTGCCCGGCCCCATTTTCTTTACAAAGAAGAGCATCACAAAATTGGATGAACTTGTCTCAAGCATGTTAATTTATATACACTGTTAAGCACAGTTCATGTTATAAAACATTCATCTTTTATTTCTGTGAATGGCATGCTGAAAGATGATCAAATATGTTATCCACAATGCCAGTAGATGTTATAAATTCTGTTCGAAAATGTAATTCATGAGCAAGAAGAATGATTCTCTTAAGCAATTGGAAATGTAGAGAAAGTGTCTTGTAAAATAAAATTCACTTGACCCCTTTCCCTTTAGGTGTATCCAAAGTTATGAGTAGTCCAATCTTCCATGGTTTAGAAAACACATTTGAACAGTACAGCATCCCTCGGAACTTCATTAAAAAATGGTAATTATAGAGGTTTTACTCAAATTTCATAAACTATAGGTGAGGGACAACACTTTATGTTTTAATAAATTTCTGTTTGATTGTAGAATGTGTCTCTGTTTGTTGTGTATGCTTATGTTTATGTATTTGTAATGAGCCTAATGGGAAATTAGAGGAGAGGAAACATCAGAGCCCAAAACCAAGAAGCCTGAATCTCTTCAAAAATAAAATGCTTAAGGAGCACCATTTTAAAGAATGTTCAGCCATGGGGTTTGGGAGATAAAACTGCTGCCTTCCAAGCTCAAAGATCTGTGCTTAATCCCAGAACTCATATCAAAACAAACAAACAAATGAATACATAGATAAATAAATTAATATTGTTTCCCCCTAAATGATGACAAACATTTGTAACCCATCAAATGACCAAAAACCATCCATCCTACCTCTCATAAATGTGGGCATTTTATTCTCTAGACTGCTTTTCTGCTTTGTGGGGATGAAGGGATGTTTAAGGAACATTAGAAAATAATGGTCAAATCCTAAGAAAACCATCTATAATATTTGTTGTCCAATCACTGTGCAATGTAATTGGACAAGGCTCATTTGCAGTCTTGACAATAATAATATATTAAGACTGGATCATCTCCTATGTATAACCCCAGTAGCACAGACAATAAGAGCAACATTGAATAAATGGAACCTCCTGAAACTGAGAAGCTTCTGTAAAGCAAAGGACACTGTCAATAAGACAAAAAGGCAACCTACTGACTGGGAGAAGATCTTCACAAACACCGCAACAGACAAAGGTCTGATCTCCAAAATATATAAAGAACTCAAGAAACTAGACATTAAAATTCTAATTAACCCAAGTAAAAAATGGGGTACTGAACTGAACAGAGAATTCTCAACAGAAGTTCAAATGGCCAAAAGACACTTAAGGTAATGTTCAACCTCCTTAGTGATCAGGAAAATGCAAATCAAAACAACTTTGAGATATCATCTTACATCTGTCAGAATGGCTAAAATCAAAAACACAAATGATAGCCTATGCTGGAGAGGATGTGAAGTAAGGGGAACACTCATCCATTGCTGATAGAAATCCAACCTGTACAACTACTTTGGAAAGCAGTGTGGTGGTTTCTCAGGAAATTGGGAATCAACCTACCTCAGGATACAGCAATACCACTCTTGGAAATATACCCAAGAGATCGCAATCACACTACAAAAGCATTTGTTCAACTATGTTCATAGCAGCATTATTTGTAATAGCCAGAACTTGGAAACAACCTAAATGCCCCTCAGTGGAAGAATGGATAAAGTGTGGGATATATACACACTAGAGTACTACTCAGGGGTAAAAAACAATGACATATTGAATTTTCCATGGAAATTAATGGAAATAAAAAACACTATCCTGAGTGAGATAACCTAGACACAAAAAAGATGAATATGGTATGTACTCACTGGTTAGTGGACTCTAGCCATAAACCAAGGACATTAAGACTATAGTTCACAAGCCTAGAGAAGCCAAATAACAAGGTGAACCCAAAGAAAAACATATATAGATCCTCCTGGAAATTGGAAGCAAACAAGATTGCTGGGCAAAAGTAGGGAGCATGGGGGTAGGGGTGGGGGTTGGGGTGGAGTAAGGGGAGGGGGAAGAGAGAAGGGAGAAGGGAAAGACTGGGGAGAACAGGGGGTAGTGGGAGGATGGAGATGGAAGAAGGGCAGCTATAGGAGCAGGGAAGAAGATATCTACATTAAGGGAGCAATTTTAGGGTTGGCAAGAGACTTGGCTCTGGAAGGGATCCCAGGTGTTCACGGGACGTTCCCAGATAGGTCCTTGGGCAGCAGAGGAGAGGGTGCATGAACTCTCCTTGCCCCACTATCACACAGATGTTTATCTCGAATATCACCATAGAATCTTCATCCAGCAAGGAATGGAGATAGAGACAGAGACCTTCATAAGAACAATGGACTCTGCTCCCAAGTTCCAGGTAAAGAGCAGAAGGAGGGAGAAGATAAACAAGAAAGTCAGGACTGTGAGGGCTTGGCCCACGCACTGAGGCAGAGTGCCTCTTCTAATGGGAGCTCACCAAATCCAGCTAGATGTGGATTGAACGTGCATGTGATCAAACAGGACTCTGAATGAGCCTGACAATTGGGGCTGACTGAGAAGCCATTGATAAAGGCACTGGGACTTGTTTCTACTGCATGTACTGGCTTTTTGGGACCCTAGTCTATGTGGATGCATAGCTTCCTAGGCCTGGATATAGGGGGCTCCTTGTACTTCCCACAGGGCAGGGTTCCCTGCCCTCTATTAAGGAAGGAGTGGGGAGAGGAGAGGGAGTGGGGAAGCAGGAAGGGAATGGGAGGAGGAGGGAAGTGTAAATTTTTGAATGGAAAACTTTTTTAAAAGGTGTTTAAATTATAAAAAAAGCCAGCAGCCTTGAAAGTGTGCTGGATGTAGAACTCCGAGAAACTATAACAGAGTCAAATTGAGACACTGCATTACCTGGGATAACTGTGTTCATTAGCATCTGGTTTACTTCCTTTGAAAATAAGCAAATCTTCAATTGTAACATACATATCTGCTTTAACACACGTATAGACTGTGTGTTGTACATAAGCTAGCCAAAAATGACTTTTTTATGTTTGAGCAGGTAAAAGATTTTCTAGGTTTATTTATTTTTTTATTTTATTATCCAGGGTTTTCAGAGGTCCTTTGTGATGAAACCTTACCTCTATTAACCCGAAGGGAATGCAAAGCCCTTCATTTTCTATGGAAACTAGAGTATAACATCTTCCCCAAAGCAATACATTTTCTGACTTAAATTTTAAAGTTAAGACATTTTAAAAGTATTTAGGATGGTTTAATTCATCAGTCCCTGTCACAATCCCATGTCTTTCAGAAGTTGTTGCTCACACATCAGCATTCAAAAAAAAAGTCAAAGAACAAAATAACAAGCAGGATTCAGGCTCCATGTGTATTTTCCATTTTACATGGCTATTCTTTTTTTATTATTTACACAATGTTTAGCTTTTTCTATGATTATCTGAACACATTTTCTTTTCTTTCTTAAGCTTATGCACATTTTTAAACACACCATAAACTTTTTAGAGGGTTTTTTTTTTCTATCTGAATCTGTCTTTCCTGATTAGACCTAGAATTATTTTCTGTCTCCATGAGCAAAGTTTTAAACTGCTAAGATACTGTTGGGTCCTCCCCCATGGCTTTGGTGTCTGGCTCTGCCCCTTCCTTGATTCTGTGAGAGTCCAGCATTAAGCCTGTGCGCCTGGGCCTAGGGTGCATTTAATCACCCATGGTTTGGTATGACAATGCCCAGACCATGGTGAGTGGCTTTACATAGTAAGTGGTTTCTACTTACTGTACTAATAATGCAAATCCTTGCAAAGAAGCCATATTCTTTTTTTCCAGATACCTCAGGCCCTATGTAGAAATTTAAGTCCTATGTCAGTTGTATCAGACTTTTCTTTTGAGCCACCAACCAGCTCCCAAATCATGACATAAAGACATCTCATTACTTATGAATGTTTAGCCTAACTTAGACTCATTTCTGGCTAGCCATTTTAATTTTAATTAACCCAGTTCTCTTTATCTACCTTTTGCCTCAAGATTCTTTATCTTTCATTATTTTTGTATTTCTTACTTTCCTGTTGTCTCCATGTATGACTAACAGCTGCCTCAGCTTTTTATTAAATCATTCAGGTGCATTAAGCAGGCAAGGTGAAACAATGCAACACATCTTCATATAACTAGACAAAGGTGACAGAAATAAATGTAACATATATTTACATCCTTAACAAAACAACAGAAACAAATGTAACACACTTTTACACAGTTAAAGAAATATTCTGCAGCATAAACAAATGTAACCCATCTTTGCACAGTTAAAATAATATTTCACCTTAAAAATTATGTCGAAATAATCTCAAAAATAAAATAAATTTAACTTACAAAAAAGGCCCTATTCTCAATGCTACAAAAATTTTGATTTGTGCACTGTATCCTTGTCTCTAATTATTACAAGCAAAATGTTATCATGTTCTTAAGAGGCTTGAAGATTTTCTGTGGCAAGTTATTTGGCTTCATAATTAACTTATCTATATTTTCCAAAATTCTTCAGCTGTATTTATGTCATTGCTCACTTGAACATTATGTATTATGTACTACTTCATCACTTAAGCAACCCACAGATGGCAATAATTCAATGTTACAGTCAATTTCCCTTATTCTTCTTAATGTCACAAACTGTTGCCTTCAGCCATAGACATAATAATTTTGGTGTTGAAAGTGACATATATACAAAGTTGGTTCTCAAACAAGGCCACTTGAAGTTTTTCAATGATTGATATTTAACTTTTTATGGTTTTGGTTTTCACATTATCTGTTCAAAAGTTTGACAGTTTCTATCACAATTTTGGGCCTCCAAGATAAGTCCTACTGCAATTTGATATGATTAGTGAAAATAACCATCAGTAATTTTTTCTGACTTGATACTCATTAATCATATCTAACTTCCTTTTTATGAAGATAACTCAATGTGGCTTCTTAATGGTATTATTATTAGGATTATATGCTTATAAATATTTGTTAACAGGATAATGAGATGAAACCATGAAAAAGAAAAATTATGCAATCTAGAAGTACACATATGATCGATAAGGTTGCTGATGGCATACACAGAATACTGTAACACAGTAGCTCTATTATACAGAAACATAGATTATTCTTGTCATTGTAAAATATTATTAATAAATATAATTATATGTGTTTACTTTAAAATACTCAATTGATCCAACAGAACCAAAAGAAACAAATAACTTAGGTTTAAAACTTTACCAGTCTATTAGCAAAGACTGTGCATATTTCCTTTTATAAGAAATACAAATAGAGAGCCTTGCAATTTGAAGGGGAAGCCTAGACAAAAACCTTGTTTTGTAAGGCGTGTCCCCCTTCGGCTAAAGGCCTGTCCCCCTTAGGCTAATATTGACTTATAAAATCTTGCAAGCCTGCGGCCTGCCTGCTCTTTGTTTTCCTGCGCTCCTCGCTGGAACCTTGGATTTGTAAATTCCATTTTCTTTTCTTTATTAAAACTGAATTATATATATATATATATATATATATATATATATATATATATATATATATATATATGCTAGTCTGGTGAATCATAACTGCTGATCAATAACACACCTTCAGCAATTTTTTATTTAAGTCCAATTATTTTGCTGATTCTTTAGAGAATGTTCCACTGGTCTTGTTTCTTTTGAGCTAATGAGTCTACAAAGCAGAATTTATGAAGGCACACCTGTCTTTAACTAATAACCCATACCAAATAAACTCTTGTATTTCTGAACTTATTCACCTGGCTCATATAAGAACACAATCCAAATTGTTATTTCAAATTTTCTTTATGAGAAGTGATCTGAACATGATTAACTCAAAGACTACTAGTCACACACACACAAAAGAAGAGAATAATTATTAGAATAAATTAAGTTACTTGGATAGATGACAAAACTTCTTTTAACATTTTGATATTACGTATTGTTCTCTGTATTTCACAGCCCCAGGATATACTGAAAATATGGAGGCAATTAAACAGTATAAGAAATGGCAATTTGAAGAGTCAATTAAAATATTGACTGTCAAAAATAATATCAGCACTCTTATATAAATCATATGGGAGTTTCTTTCCCTCTTCTACCTTTCAAATTCTGCCATCTTAGAAAAAGAAAAAAAAACATTATCAACAGACAAATAAAATATACCTTAATTTTTGATTCCTGATTCAGAAGAATATAAATATTTTTTTTCTTGTTTATTCCTCATCTAAGTCATTTTCATGTCAAATTTGGTTGAGTGACATATTCAGTTTCTATTCTACACTGATATATAGTAACCATAAGTTTTAGGGATCAAGGATCAGGAGTTATATCAAGCCATGTTTTGTAGACCTGACTGAGTAGGATAATATGAACTTGATAATCATAAATGATATTGAATGATGAAGGTAATATCACTAAACACAGAGTAGTGATTCTGACACTCACATCTCTTATTATAAAAGCTAAGTCCATCTCAATAATATATCAAAAGTAAAATTAAGATCATTTTATTCCATGATATTATGAATTATAACATATAAAGCTATGATATTGCCAGATACTGATGTTGCATTCCATTAATACCAGCACTTTGGAGGCAGAGGTATGAAGATCACTAAGGTATTAAGGCCATCCAGGTTTACAGAGTGAGTTCTAGTACAGCCAGGGTTATACAAAGAAACGCTATCTTGAAAACAAAAACAAAAAATACAAAAAAAAAAAACACTTCAATCTCAGATTAAATTTTGAGCACATTTTTCTTTATAAGTCCTAACTTTCTATAAAATTACTAACATTTCAGCATAGTGTGACAATATAAATAATATACTATCAGTAAAAATTCTCTACTATTATCTTAGATCTGAAAAGACTGAGGCCATATAAATTAATGACAGGGCAATATGAAAAAGACATGGTTTAGTTCTCTGTATGCAAGAATATATGCAAGACTATTCAATGATCATACACTTGTTAAATAATCAGAGACAAAAATCTCATATGCCAAGTTTTTAAAAAACTGAAGGTGGTAGATTTATAGTTTCAATGTGGGGAGGGTGAAGTATGGAAGGTTTCCTTGAGATATTTAGACTGCCTTCATTTTGTGGTCCATTTTATTATAAATTACTTTTTTCTAATTTACTCAAAATAGAAACATCACTCAACTAATTTAAGGAAATCAGTCAAACAAAAGTTATGTACATCTCAATGAACTTCTATACAGCTAGAATTGCCATCCTGAAACAATGAAACTATGATCAGGGTTTTACACTTTCACTATCAAATACATTTTTATTCACTTTTCCATCACAAGAAAAGAAAAAAGTTATGATAAATTGAAAGATATATATATATATATATATATATATATATATATATATATATATATCCTTTTTCATGATTCATAAGTTCATTAGTCTGGCTTTGTGACAATTGAATTCAGTTTTGTTTTTCTTTCAAATTAATTCTTATATAAATTATAAGAAGCAACATTGTTCCCACAAATGTAAGTGAAAGTATATGTAATATTAACAAAAATATCTATTATAGAGTTTAAAGTAAAATTTGGAGTTTTAATTTCTCCTGATACAAAACAATGAAAACAAGATCTTTCTCCATAATTTAAAATGCTTCCATAACCTTTATGCAGAACAGTTGAAATACAAATACCTCTTCCAACCAATATCTGTGGCAGGGTCTTTTTCTATTTCTTA
Source organism: Arvicola amphibius (assembly GCF_903992535.2). Classification (NCBI taxonomy): domain Eukaryota; kingdom Metazoa; phylum Chordata; class Mammalia; order Rodentia; family Cricetidae; genus Arvicola; species Arvicola amphibius. Next base: position 75,938,859 of record NC_052065.1, on the reverse strand, counting down.
AGGGGAATGTAGCATTTTTATAAAGAAAAAGGTAATTCAATTTCCTTCCATAACAACTGTTTCCTACTCTGACATTTCAAGTTCAGTAAATCGCTGTCTGAATCAATGGTCCAAACAAAAATCTGTAATTGTAACCTCTTAGCACAATTCACACTGCATTCCAACCAGCCTGGCATGTCTGCTAAACACATCACCAGTCTATGCTAAACAAAAGACCTTCACATTGTCATTTGCTGCTGTCGGATGTCTGTTCTCAAACTTTGGAAACTTATGACCCAAATCAAAGATATAATCATAACTTGCACATATTTTATATCTTCTCTCTTTCCTTCTTTTTCTCTATCTACAAATAGAAAACATCAAATACTCAAATGATTTTCATGTGATCATTATTCCCACATGGGATTTATATTGTATTTATAGAAAGGAGACCCTTTGCAGAGCTTTGCTCATCTCCTAACATCAATTCAACACATTCTGGTAGGCCAGTACTTGTTTTCCTAATTCTTCATTGGGTTTATATATTTAAATTTTTATATGCATATACAATGAGTTTTAAATATATCAAGCCCTAATTTTCAACTTCCCCAGTTCTCCACCATGCATTTCCCTTGCAATATTTTCTTCCTTCCTTCCTTCCTTCCTTCCTTCCTTCCTTCCTTCTTTCCTTTTATTTCTTATTTCTCTCTCTCTTCTCTCTCTCTCTCTCTCTCTCTCTCTCTCTCTCTCTCTCTCTCTCTCTCTTTGTTTTCTTACAATGCACTAATTGCAATTAGTACTGCTCATTTGTACATTGGTGTGTGGCTATCTACTACAATATGTACATCCTACCTCTGGGCATATTCTCAGCGAAAAATGACTTCCCCACCCTTAACAGTCGTCAACCACCAAAAGCTTCTCAGCTCCTTTGAAACCCTTCCCCAACACAAACTGAAAATGTAATTGCTTTGATTGTATATAGACAACAACAGGTACTGTGATTTCATGTGTACATCACCCATGCCAAACACAGAAGATAGTGCTATACAAAATTCTTTTCTGTCCTCCATACAATTCCTTCTTTCTGCTATATTTTCCATGATATTTCTTGAAATTTGTTGCTAGGGGATTTAATAGAATTGCCATTTCTGTAGCTGAACTCTATTTTGAAATCTGATTGGTACTAATAAAGAAAACCCAGAATCAGATATAAGGGTAAATGATGAAAAGTCAGAGAGAGAGTGAAGGGGGCAAGTCATAGCCATTTCTTACAACTTCAACTCTTCAGCCTGAAAAGAAGGCAAGCTCCCATCTTCAGCCACCTTATATTGCTCTCTCCACTCAGTCATATCACTTCCTGTTTGCTCCTCCATTAAGCTGGTATTAAAGGCATGTGTCCCCCAAATACTGGGAATAAAGTGCTTGTATTAAAGATGTGAGCCACCACTGTCTGGCCTCTATTGTTAACTAGTGGTTAGCTCCACACTATGATCTCTAGGCAAGCTTTATTTGTTAGAGCACAAACAAAATATGAGCATACTAACAGTCACAATCACTCTCAAATACTTGTACATTTAAAACCTTTCTAAAAAGGAGCACTAAAAATCTATGAGTATAAATAATAGTATGTAGAAGACAGTTAGACAAGATGAACATTTAGCAAAACAACAGTATAGTAGATTCTCCTTTAAATCCTATGGCTTTATGAGGCATGGAAATTTGACCATGTGTATCATATCAGACATAAATTCCTTCCTGTGGTCCAAGTACAACCAAATGGTTACTTACTCTCTATCACTCATGCCTGTATTACTCTAGTAGTCACATTTTGCTTGCAAGCAGCTATTGTTGACATATAGTCCAGAGATGAGTAAGGCACATAGTTACACACACACACACACACACACACACACACACACACACACAATCAGATTGAGATTTATTTCCCTACAAAGTGTATCTTCAGCAATAAGTTTTTTTTTTTTTTTTTTTTTACTATTTGTTATGGTTGACAACCAAAGGCAATGACAAAAGCTTGTATTATTTTGGGTATATCAAAATTATCCTTGATCAATCATTTATAGAGAGCAAACCATAGTTATAACTGATAGTTTTCTTTAATAATCTATGTCTTCAAGAAGAATGATTATCAACCCATACAAAATACCTGTATTCTCACTCTTTAAAATAATATGTTTTAACTACCTTATAAAGTATGGAGTTTTCATGTGTCTTCACATCCCTTTTATTTTGATTATTTGTACTGTCTTCTCCATTTCCCCATCTATCTGTCTTTATTTCCACATCAACAAATAACTCCAAGTATTACCTCTTGCTTGTTCATATCACATGTGTTCTACAACTTCTTTTACTTTTCCAAAGAACTTTTTCATAGCTCCTATATCTTGGATAAAACTTCCTCCACACTCTTGCTTGTACATCCCCCACTCTACTCATTACTTGAGCCTTTTTGCAACCAATGTTCTCTCTCTCATTTTACCTATATTTTACTATCTCCTTCCCTTAAGACCTCCATGAGATTATTCCAAAACAATGTACTTGTCATAAATTTTGTTTCTAAGAAATTTACATCTTAAAATTTTAACTCTCAACACAATCATATTTAGGGATAGAGCTTTTAAGAAATAACTTGGGTTAAATGAATGTATAAGTCAAGGGTTCTAATCTAATAGATTTTCTGCCTTAGAACCAAAAAAAACCTAAAAAGCTTATATGCACTGAATCAAAGCTGTGAATTGACAGCAAAATTTTAGATGTTTGCAAGTTCAAAAAAAATATTCTAGAACTTTACAATGCTATGCATTTGGTATTAAACTTCTAGCTTCTAGAACAATGAGGAAAAATATTTGCTTTATAAGCCCACTTGTCTATAAGATTTTGTGATAGTATTCTGAGATAACTAATGCAACTTCATTTTGTACTATATAAAGAGATATTATGGAAGTAGAAAGGGGAAAATCTTAAATATGTTCATATTTTGTGCCAAAAATTTCTGGCTTCATTATTCCCTCATTTCCTTCTCACTAACAAAGTATAGCTATACACTTTTACAAAACAACACATGATATCAAAACAGAACTATTTTGTTTTTTTTTAAATAATTTTCTTCTAGTCATCTGTCTTTTTGTGAATACACAATATTGTTCCTCACTAGTCTTTTGGTTTACTTTTCTGTCTTCAGTGTCTTTAGGTGAAAAAAATCATATTTCATTAATATTCAGCATTCATCAGTAACATTGTCATTATATCTCCACAGCTTAACAAGAGGAGAAAGTTGCTGAAGCTTTCTACATAAATGGCATTTTTTAAATGGTCTAAGATTTATGAGGAATCAAATGTATGCTATTATTTACTAAGTAATATTTTTAAAAGGTGGTTTTCAGTGATATAATTTTATAGCATGCTTAAAGAAAAGGCAATTTTAGACACTTACACATCCTTTCAAACACAGTAAAAACAAAATATGCCAACAATACTAAATTAATTTAATATTAATAACCAGAAAGAAACATATTGAAAATTTATTTTAGTAAATAACTAATAATGTACAGAAAACAGAAATGAACAAATTGAATAATTTTTAGATTATGAATACAAAATTACCAAGAACTAGTAATTTGAAAATTTGTTAGTTACAGTTTTGGTAAAATAGATTTCCTATCAGTGTGTTAGTAACTAATACAATAAATACAAATATTAAGCAAATAGGTAGATAATTTTTTCTTTGATAGTCAAATTCTGTATACCATAGGTAATTTGGTGTGGGAGGTCCTTCTGTCTATGTATTGCTTTGATTGGTTAATGAATAAAGGAACTGCTTTGGGCCTATAGCAGAGCTATAGAGAAACAGAGCTAGGCGGGAAGATTAAACAGAATGCTGGGAGGAAGAAGGCAGAGTCAGGGGAAACCATGAATCTAGCACCAGAGATAGATATGATGGAACTTTGCTGGTAGGCCACAACCTTGTGGTGATACACAGATTAACAGAAATGGGTTATATAATTAATATATATATAAATTAATATATAAGAGTTAGACAATAAGAAGTTAGAGAAAATGGGTCAAGCAGTGATTTAATTAATACAATTTCTGTGTGGCTATTTTGGTTTTTGGCAGCTAGGACAAACAAGCAGCCTCCTCATATAGTAATTATGTGATTTATAGATCACAGATTATTTAAAACTTTTTCCATATATTTTAAATCCAAGATGTGTTTTTACATAAAGACATAAAAACAGTAACAAACATATATAAACACACAAGAATGAAAAATATATGCACACAAATGAGGTTGAGATGCATTTGAATTTGATTTTATAGTGAATTATATAATTATAAGTATATTAAGGCATAAGTGCATTTATGCATTTATCCTCAATTGTGCTTTGTAAATGTGACAGTTTAAGAACACATTCAAAACCTCAAAGTTTTCAAGAAAAGGCAGAATCAAAGCAACAGGTACTTTTTTACATCTTTATTGTAACTCTAAATTTTTTCCTTTATTATTTTTTTTATTAAAAATTTCCATCTCCTCCCCTTCTCCAGCTTCCCTCCCCTCCCCTTCACCAACACCCCTACTCCCTCCCTCTCCGGGCCAAAGAGCAGTCAGGGTTCCCTACACTATGGAAAGTCAAAGTCCTCCCAACTCCCCCAGGTCCAGGAAGGTGAGCATCCAAACAGACAAGGCTCACACAGAGCCCATCCATGCAGTAGAATCAAAGCCCAGCACCATTGTCCTTGGCTTCTCAGTCAGCCTCCACCGTCAGCCACATTCAAAGAGTCTGGTTTGATCACAAGCTCCACCAGTCCCATTCCAACTGGCCTTGGTGATCTCCCATTAGATCTGTCCCACCGTCTCAGTGGGTGAATACACCCCTTGCGGTCCTGACCTCCTTGCTCATGTTCTCCCTCCTTCTGCTCCTCATTAGGACCTTGGGAGCTCAGTCCAGTGCTCCAATGTGGGTCTCTGTCTCTATCTTCATCCATCACCAGATGGAGGTTCTATGGAAATATGCAAGATAATCATCAGTGTGGCTATAGGACAAGGCCAGTTCAGGCACCCTTTCCTCTGCTGCCCAAGGAACAAGCTTGGGACATCTCCTTGGACCCCTGGGAACCCCTCTAGAGTCAAGTCTCTTGCCAACCCTAAAATGGCTCCCATAATTAAGATACATACTTCCCTGCTCCCACATCTACCTCTCCTCCATCCCAACCATCCCATTCCCTCAAGCTCTCCCCATCCTCTCTTTCTCCCTTCTCTCCCCGCATCTCCCCTCATCCCCACCTCACCCCCACCCTCGTGCTCCCAACCCCTGCCCAGCAATTTTGTCAATTTCCAATATCCAGGAAGATAACAATATGTTTTTCTTTGGGTTCACCTTCTTATTTAGCTTCTCTAGGATCACAAATTATAGGCTCTGTGTCCTTTATTTATGGCTAGAATCTACTTATGAGTGAGTACATACCATATTCTTCTTTTTGGGTCTAGGTTACCTCATTCAGTAAAGTGTTTTTTATTTCCATCCATTTGCATGCAAAATTCAAGATGTCATTGATTTTTACCGCTGAGTAGAACTCTAAAGTGTATATGTGCCACACATTCTTTAACTCTAAAGTTTTAACATATGTTTATGGTATACCCTGTGAACTAGAGACAAAATATTGCTCAGGAGTGAGCTTGTATTATTCTATGATGCTAAACATTTACTATCAAAATTAATTTATGTAGCAAAGTTTACATTTATTGGGTTAATTGCATTACTCAGATATTTGTAAATTAATTCAGAGAAAGTAAAGGGTAATAGTAATAAAATATCCAACTTTTCTGCTATGTATAATCATATATATGCATATACATATAATAATAAAACAACAGCAATTGTTAAAATATAAATTAAGATTTCTCTGAGAGGCATATTTTATCATATATTATTATATAGCATATATTATTTAGTGATGTTTTCAAACAAATAATATTTTCATATCAAACAGTAATAAAAATTAGGTGAACTTATATATGTATAGGTCCTTGGAGGGAGGGCAGATACACATTTACATTTCAATAAGACTATTCATATTTTTCACTATATGCATTCATATTGTGGTCCATAATTTAATGTGTCATAAAGTTGAGGAAAAAATATAGATAAATACCACTTCACAGTTCAAATTGTAAAACAATATTATATTTGCAAAATTTCTAAGGAAAATTCTCTAAAAATAGTAAATGGGCCCATTTTCCACTATTTCCAGACAGGGTAAGAGACACTGCTACTTCAATTTTTAGTTTGTTTTTATTATTACAAGTATCAAGAGAAAATTTGGTGCATCACCTGCATAAAATATTTGTGAAGTGTCACTAGATGCCTGGAATGATAAGGAAGAAACTTCAACATTTTAAGGGGATAGCTGCTTAGAACCCTATTGGAAGTTTGTTTTTACTAGGAATCAAAAGGTCTGATTCACATGATTTTTAGTTTTATTGATGAGAAACATAAATAATCTAAAAAAAAGAAAGATACATTTGGATCACTTGTACTTTTACATTTCTTCTAGTCTGTGTTATCTGTTCTGCAAAAAAAAGACACATAAAGTTTATTGCTTTCTCATGTGTACTAGTGAACTTTTCTTTGCTATAGAAAAAATGTTGAGCTACTGAAGACAAAACAGGAAAGGTGTATTTTATCTCCTGGTGTCATTTTATTGTGAGTTAGTTAGCTCTGCTGCTCTTGTGCCAGGGTGAGGTAGCACCTCTTTGCAAGGAACATGTAATAGAATACACTACGTAGATCCTGGCTGACAGAAAGCAAAGCAAAGAAATATCCTCTTCAAGTACATGTCCTGAATTACCTCACTTCCACCATTTAGGCCACATTTCTTGAAGCTTCTATGATTTTTTTTTTCTCATGGTTTATTTTTTTTTTATATTTAAAAATTTCCATCTCCTTCCCTCCTCCTACCCCCTCCCTCCGCTCCTCCTCCCCCTTCCCTCCCCTCCTTCTCCCCCTTCCCTCCCCTCCTTCTCCCCCTTCCCTCCCCTTCCCTCCCCTTCCCTCCACCCATACCTCCCCACCCTCCCTCTCAAGGCCAAGGAGCCATCAGGGTTCCCCACTCTATGCTAAGTCCAAGGTCCTCCCAACTCGCCCCAGGTCCAGGAAGGTGATCGACCAAGCTGAGAAGGCTCCCACAAAGCCCGTCCATGCAGAAGAATCAGAGCCCAGCGCCAATGTCCTTTGCTTCTCAGTCAGCCCCCGCTGTTGGCCACATTCAGAGAGACGGGTTTGGTCGCATGATCCATCAGTCCCATTCCAACTGGAGTTGGTGATCTCCCTTTAGTTCTGTCCCACCGTCTCCATGAGTGAACGCACCCCTCACGTTCCTGACTTTCTCCCTTTTTATTTTTAATATAAGCCTGGTGTAACCTAAAGTCAACTGACAAGAGAAATTTAATAAGAGATTATATTGATAAGGTTGGCCTTCAGGCACATTTGGTTAGGATTTTTTTAATTGATTAAGGTAAGAAGAATAGCCCTGAATGTGGTAATCACCACATTGTCATCGCCTGAGCCATGAAGGGTACAAGAGTGAAAAAATGTGAGTTAAATGAATACAGATTTGGAGTTTTTGTTGTTGTTGTTGTTCTTTTATGTTTGTTTTTCTGTTCTTGACTGTGAATGAACATGACTAGCTGTTAAGAATTTGTCTTGATTTGCTAAGCAATGTAATCTAGAATAGGAAGTCAAATAAACTATTTCTGACTCAGTTGTTGTTTATTAATATATTTTATCACAGTAACATAGAAGAAACTGCAATAGGCACTCACAATACTGGGAGGAGTGTACAACCTTCAAGGATAAATTCCAGATATAAACCTCATGATTGTGCCCATAGCCTACAAAGGATGTTGTTCAGCTAAGCAGGGAAAAATAAAGAAAATATTCAGTCTTTTTCGAACATTCCTAAGTTTTAATCCTTCTAACATTAGTCAAAATTTTAACTATATATTCTCTCCCAACAACCAGGAAAAATATATTTTTGAGCTCATAATGAAATAATTGTGAATAAATTCAAGATGCAGAGGTACATCAAGTGAATAGAAAACATTCTCATTCCAAGGGAATAAAAAACAATGAACAGAGAGACATGACTAATGCCAACTCATAAACACTAAATAAAGAGAATTAAAAAGTATGCAGATGAGTATGAGTAGCCTACAGAATCTAATAAGTGAAAAATAGTCTCTGAGGAATAAGACCAGTATTGGTAGGTTGTCTGGATAGCTAACATGAGACACGTCCTGGGAACCATATGCTAGGTACCATTGTTCTTTTACATATTTTTGTAACATATCTAACAGACTAAACTGCAAGGAAACATAGATTCTATGAAATAGAAATTATTTACTTATGTCAGGAAGCTCACTTAAAAAATAATATAAACATGACAATAGAAGAAAGGGATTGGTAGGAATGTGAGGAGTATGAGAAGGAATTGAAGTTAGTATGATAAAATTACCTTATATTCATACATGAATATATCATAATGAGACTAATTTTATATATACTTAATGTATGGTAGTGATAAATATAAGGAATTAAAAGGAATATTTATGGATAGAGCATATATATGTATATATATACATATATATCTTTTAAGTTATATTTTTCTTCAAATTCAAAAAGTTATGTAAATAAAAGAAACTTCCCACTGCTTAAAATTAATAAAGTTATATTGATTAAAAAAGTAAAGTTCAAGAAAAATGTCATTTTATAGCAATTATTATAAGGTACTAATATGAATAACAAAATATAATATAGGTTATTTATATGTGTTTGTGTAATATTTTACCAGTCACGTCACAGCAAAGTACCTCTGATAAGAAATGGAAAAGATAAAGTAGGCAAATCTTTAGTTAGAGGGTGTTTGTTTGTTTCCCAGCAGCCCAGATTCCCAAAATAACCTCAGAGAAATTGTATTCATTAATCACTGTTTGGCCTATTACCGCTAGCTTCTTATTTTTAATTTAACCCATGTAATCTGTATATTGTCATGTGGCTGTCTCTTACTGGGTAAAGTTCTGTCATCTGGTCTGTCTCTGGCGGGGCTCCATGGCTTCTCTCTGACTCCTCCTTTCTCCCATCATTCAGTTTATTTTTCCAGCCTAACTCTGGTCTTCTCTGCTCTACTATAGGCTCAAAGAAGCTCTTTATTAACCAATGGTATTCATAGCACACAGAGGAAATCCCACATCATCTCCTCTTTTCTGTTTAAATAAAAAGGAAGATTTTAACTTTAACACAGTAAAATTAGATATATCAAGACAGGTATAAAGCAAGAAATACAGTTACAATATTTATATCTACTTTATCTTTTATTATAACTAAGGAACACTTTAAATATAAATACTTTAACCCTATCAAAGGCTCCAGAAGAATATATTACCTAAGTAAACATGAAATGCATTGTAAACAACTCTCAGAACTCTAGAATTGACAGAGACATCTTGCTGCCTGGATAATCACCCACAGTTCTTCTGTATTGTTGGAAAATCCAGTCTTTAGCCTACAGGCCCATAGTATCTAGCAGACTTTTCCAGAAAACATGGAATTTCAAAGACAGTACTGCCTATATTGGCAGTTTTCCAGTAACTATTTTTGGTGTCCCTCAAAATTTCTAGCAGACACTTTCATGAAGCAGGGCTGGGGGACAGTTATCTATATTCTGCCAAGGATATGTTAAATAAATGCTGATTGGTCAGTAGCCAGGCAGGAAATATAGGTGGGACAACCAGACAGAAAGTAGAGGCAGGTAAAGAGAATAAGAAAATTATGGGAGGAAATTCATTCCTCCACAGTCCTGTCCAGCCACAGAAGAAGCATGATGTGATTGTCCCACCTAAAAAAGGTATTGAATCATGTGGCTAACATAAACAAGAATAATGGGCCAATATACATTATAAGAGTTAATAAGAAGCCTGGGTTAATGGGCCAATCAATTTATAGTTAATGTAGACCTCTGTGTGATTTCTTTGGGACTTAACAACTGTGGGAACCCGGCAAGAAAAAAAAAAACCTCAGACGACAAAGAAGGATCCGTGAAAGATGGTTTCACCCTCAGACAAGTTCAGCAGTCATTTTTCTGTGGGTTCCACAAGTCCAGTCAGGCAGTTCAGGCAAGAGCATTTTCTTGCACAAATAGTTAGCAAACTCCATAAGAAACATCTTTGATGTGTACTTCTTTTAGTGAACCTCATTTGATAATATACGAACCTCTTTAGAAAAGTCCAAGAGTAAATGGCTAAAGATATAGTGAATAATAAACCCCACCTTGGCTTGTTCTAGTCATTTGCTGGCTTGATTTTACTGTCTTCATCTTTCTCACTTTTATCTCACAGTTGTTCCTGGTGCTTGGTTCATTCCCCAGGTTGAGGGAAGAAAATCCTCATAGAGGACATGAGTTATGTATTGAGTCTGAGAGCCTATTATCCCCATGGAACCTTCCCTGATTTCAGCATCCAAAGACATAAGACCAGAACCTGACACTAACATGATGTTCTCTTGTCAGACCCTGTGTCATTGCAGAGGTTTGTTAAATCATAACTCTAACGTGGACCTCAGCATTTCTCCAGCCTGGATGAGTTTTGTATAAAACCATCCATCAAGGTTGCTATTATTCAACAACACTTCCTGTATGTAATATTAACATGGTGAGCTCTGTTCCCCTGTGAGAGGAATTCAGAAATAAAGAGGTTATCATATGCAGAAAAGGAGCATCTTTGAAACCCATCATCCTCTTGAAGTAATTGCTGATGCCAGGAACAGATGTGTCTCATTGTTATGAAAAGTCCTAACTTCTTAAATATTTTAAATGTCATATTCTGTAGTCTTTTAAAGGTTTGAAGAATGCCTATTCCTCTGAAATATAACTCTACATCTAGAAAATCAAACTAACATGAATACAAGCTTGACTATTATAAATGATTATCTATCAACTTATATTTCTTATACATTCCATTTTTTAAATGAACTGGACAAATACAATACCTTAATCAAGAGCAGAAACATTATGTGTGTGTGCGTTTGTGCATTTGTTACTTAGCTCCTTCACAGTCAAAAAATTCAAAAAAACACAATAATGTACATATTCCAGGCTATCTGTGTATTTTCCATCTTTATGTGGCTAATTTTTCTTTACCCCTATTCCTTTTTCTACAAATTTTCTCTGTCTCTTTAAAGACTTTGCTTTTTAAACAATTTACTTCTTTTGCAACTTTCTAGTCTTTTTCTTATCTCTCACAAGCCTATGTACATTTGTCCAACACTGTGACACATTTAAAGGCTTTTTTAAAAAGTCTGAATCTGTCTTTATTGTGTATCTGTAATCTTTCTCTTACCAGAATGGCTTCTTAAAATGCTAAGCTGCTGCTTTGTCTTTTGGCTCTGTCCAGGCCAACATGGCTGAGCAGAAGTTTCTTTAGAATGAACCATGCTGACAGACCTATTTTCAGACACACAGCATGTCTATATTACCATTAAGCAAGTTGTAGCAGTCTGCTCACAAACCCCAATTAAATGCTCAGTCTCCTGAAAGACCCAGAGTTTGTGCTGCAAGCATGTCCCATACACCCTCCACAACATTTTTCCTGTTACTACTGAATCGAGAAAACCTATCTTTAGGGAGCTGCAGCATGCCACTACCCCCCCTCCCAGCCAAAAAGAAACAATGTGACTAAACTTTATTTTTCTGTGTCTAAAATTCCTTTCCAAGCTTTCTCAGGTTTTACCTGGATGTAGTCAGTGCCATGTTAGGGCAGCAATTTGTAGTTAGAGGTGACTTGTTCTTACTCCTGAAAAAAACACACAGAGACTATATTAAGTAAATCCCGTTTGGCCCTTTAACTCTAGCTTCTTATTGGCTAACTCTTACATCTTAATTTAAACCATTTCTATTAATCTGTGTATTGCCATGTGACTGTGGCTTACTGGGTAAATTTCTGGCATCTGGTCTGTCTTTGGCAGAGCTCCATGGCTTCTCTCTGACTCCTCCTCCTTTCTCCCAGCATTTAGTTTAGTTTTCCCCACATAGTGCTGTTTGCCCTTCTCTGCTTTAGGCTCAGAGCAGTTCTTTATTAACCAATGGTATTCACAGCACACATAGGGGAATCCCACATCACCACATGTAAATGTGTTTGTGTAATGTTTTCACGGTCACATCAAAGTACCTCTTATAAGAAATGGGAAAGATAAATTAGGCAAATCAAATATATGAACTCAATTAGCCTGGGATCTGAAAATTAACAGAAGAGGATAAAACACAGCAATGTAAAAATTTATCATAACCAAAACCAAAAGGAAACATTAAGGCACACTGCAAGTCACTTATTTGAAAAAGCAGTCACTTTCAGAGAGATTAAGGAACTCTCTAGTGTGTGTTAATTATGAAGAAAGATGTTCAACAAACAAAAAGACACAAATTGCTAAAGTTTTTGAATGTCTTTCTTCTCTTACAGTTTCTACCTAGAAGTGTAATGAGACTACTAACATCATAAAAGCCAAGTGTTCTTATTTGATTTTCTGCTGTTGGTATGAAATATTCTGGCCAGAAGTAATTTGGTGGAGAAAAGTTTATTTTATCGTGTATTTCAAGTCAAAATTTATTATTGAGGGATGTCAGTGCAAAAAGTGAAGGAAAGATCTTGACGTAGAAATCACTGAGAACTTCTGGTTACTAGAATGTTCTGTTCACAGGCACATGCTCAGTTCATAAGAATTTATGCAGCACAGGCACAAATGCAATGGGATGTTACTTCTCATAATTCATAACCTTCTTCTTTCCACATTAATTATCAATTAAGAAAACACTTCCTAGACACACAGAAAATTTGTTGGAAGCAATTCTTCAATGAAAGTTATGTATACCCAGGCATATATAGTTGAAAACAAAGAATATTTTGCTCAATGTCAAGTACACTAGTTCGCATTATTCAGTGTAACAGGAGGTCCTGCTTGTTGGGGTTTCTGTCCTGCCCAGTTCCCACAGCAGATAACCACAAAAGAAATCACACAGAGAGGTCTATATTAATGATAAACTGATTGGCCCATTAGCTCAGGCTTCTTATTAGCTCTTATCACATATATTAACCCATTATTTTTATCTATGTTAGCCACATGTCTCAGTACCTTTCTTAGTGGGGCAAGTCACATCCTGCTTTTTCAGTCATCTGGGCAGGACTGGGAGGAATGGGCTTCCTCCTTCCTAGCATTCTCGTGTTCTCATTGCCATACCTCTACTTCCTGTCTGGTTGACCTACCAATACTTCCTACCTGGCCAATCAGCGTTTATTTGAAACATGATTGACAGAATATAGACAATTATCCTGCAACACTTCCCGCTCTTTTTTAACAAATGAAAATATCCATAGTCTAATTTTTTGGGAATGTGGGCATAGTATTCCAGGCTACTTCTGGATCTTTGTGGGTGCTGATAATCTTATGGGGACCTAAAGAAAATTTAGAATTATGATCAAGTCATGACTGGAGTATCCTGTGAGTCTTGATCATCTCAGGCAGCAGTCTTGAATCTGTTCCAGATGTAGAACTAAGACATTTGGGCCATCTGTTCCTACCAGAGATTTCTCAGGTGCTCTTCCTTGATCAAACATAATTTTTATTAATTCAGAATGAATCCATGGCCTCTCATTTCCTGTGGAAGCAAAAGCAAAATCTCTTTTCCAAAGTAGCAAAGCTTTTGACTTCAATTTTGAAGTCAAGGTATTTTCAAAATACCTATCTTAGATTAATTCAGCAGCCTTTATAAGCAAATATCTTTTAGCAGCTGTTGTTTCTTCCTTAGCATTCAAACAATTCAAAGAGAGTATAATAATATACAGTATACAGAGTCTCTGCATTTTTCATCTTTACATGACTTTATTTTAACTTCTTATTTTATTTTTACTTTTAACTTTTGGATTTTTGAGACAGGTTCTCTGTGTATCTTTGTCCTAGAACTCCCTCTGTAGACCAGGCTATCCTTGAACTCACAGAGATCTGCCTTTATCTGCCTCCCCAGTGCTGGAATTAAAGGTGTGTGTTACCACACCTTGAACTCACAGAGATCTGTCTATCTCTGCCTCCCAGGCATTGGGATTAAAGGTGTGTACCACCACACCCAATTACTCTCTTTTTTATTTTAAGAACTTTAACCATTTTCTGGCATATATTTTTAACACAGTGTAAACCATTTAGAGGTTTTCTTCATCTTTGAATCTCTCTTTACTGTATATCTCTCCCTTTCTGAACATATGAGTCTGCAATTTGCAAAGAAATATTTAAAGGTTAAAGTCATGGCTCTGATTGCTGGATCCAGCCCATTCCTTAGCTTTCTGTAATTCTAGCCTCATGGTGGAAGTACTGGCTGTAGCCATGTTTATTGCCACAACCATATGGCATTTCAAGGTCACTGCCAGCAAACTGCAACAGTATGCTCACAAACCAAATTCAAATGTTTTCTCTATAGCCAGACTTCCTGCCTCAAAGAGTTAGAGTTTGCATTGGCAGGAGGGCCCAGAAATCTGGCATTTTAAAGCAGCACGGCTTTTTTCTTGCTATGGCTGAAAACCGAAAAGCATGTGGTCACCTTTTCATCAATACTATGTGTTTCGTGGCAGGACCTCTTAAAAGAGCTGCAAGATTTTGCAGCTAAAGATGAGTCAAGAAGCTTCTCTTAAATGAGAGTACTCGCCTCTAGCAATTGAGCAGACTTGAGAAATTGCTGCTACCAAGAAGCCATGCTTTACTCTATTCTTTTCTTCCCATAATTACTCCCCAAGCTCTGTCAGGCTTTATGTGGATGCAGTTGTCCACGTAGTCACCATTCTGTAGTAGTAAGGAGTGTGTGGCCCCTTTATTTTGTCCCACCCAGTTTGCACAGCTGGTAAGCAATAAATAAATTCACACAGAGAGTCTATATTAGACATAAAGTGATTGAGCCCTTAGCTCAGGCTTTGTATTAGCTCTTATAACTTATATCGACCCATTATTCTCAACTATGTTAGCCACATGGTTCAGTACCTTTTTCAGCAGGGCAGGCCACAACTTGCTTCTTTGGTGGTCTGGGAAGGACTCAGAGGAATGGGCTTCCTCCTTCCTAGATTTCTCGTGTTCTCATCACCCCACCTCTGCTTCCTGTCTGGTTGACCTACCAATACTTCCTGCCTGGCTTATCAGTGTTTATTTAAAACATGACTGACAGAATACAGACAATTATCCTATACCAATTCAGGCTTCCCTTGAATTCTCCATTTAGTGGATATTTTTTTAAAAGACTTCTATACATCATATGATACCAGAATAATATTTATAAAGTAACTATTTAAAGCAATGCTTAGTCTCCTAGGATAGTTGCAACATTATTCACCATGTCCTGAATACAGATATAACCAAATTTTCCACTCATGAACAAATGATGAATTTTTGAGATTATATGCATACACATATAAATATATAACACTGAAAATGAGTTATATTTAAGAATAAGAAAATGAAGACAAAAGACATAGGTACAACATTAAGATCTCTGGCAACTAACAACTGTAACTTCAGTCTCAGGGGCTCTAATGAGCTCTTTGGCCTCCAAGTACACCAGATATATAAGTTGTGCTCTGATGTACATATAGGCAAAACACATATACACATAAAATAATTTCACTAAAAAATGTAAAAGGAATTTTCTTATAAAGAGAACCTAAAACAAATCAAAATATAATACATAGAGGCAATAATTATAATTACATTTGCAATGAAGGGTATGAAATAGAAGGAATTGGGGAGCTCCAGATAAGTCACACTGTAAAAGTTTTGTGTAAGTTGTAAAAAAGATGTGTAGGATGAACCCATTTGAAGATCTAATGTTCAGCACGAGGATGAAGATCAATACTTTTATGAATAAGGGTTTTATTGCTGTGAAGAGATGCCATGACTTTGACAATACTTATAAAGGAAAATATTAAATTTGGTCTGGCTTAGATTTCAGAGGTGTAGTCCCTTATCATCCCATTATCATCATGCCAGGAAACATGGAAGAAAGCATGACAGTACCCAGGCAGACATAGTTCTGGAGAGCTAGCTGAAAGTTCACATCCCATACATCAAACAGAAGGAGGAGAGTGAGACACTAGGCCTAGCTTGAGCATTTGAGACCTTAAAACTTACCCCAGAGCCACACTTCCACAACTTGTTCAATAATGTCATGACTCCTAATAATGCTATTCCCTATGAGCCTACGGAAAACATTTTCATCAAATGACAGAATAGTGATTGCACTTTAATAGTAATTTCTGATAAGTCAGCATTTGGCTATTTAAAAAAAAGCATAATTATATATTCCACACATATATTAATTTTACTGTCTATAAAATCATGAGGATCAGTGTGGATAAACTTTGGGGTGTATCACTTATATCTATATGATTCTTCAATGTAATAAAATATATTTTAAAAGACAACCATATATAGGTGAATAAATATATATTTTAGTTTAAAAATAGGTAAATCTTATAAATTTAAAAATGATTACAATAGCTTAACCCCAGATTAGAAGTGTTAGACATTTGGTTTTCAGACTTGTAAAGTATAAAAATAATATACCATTAAAAGCAATAAGAACACTTTTTAAAAATCAGTGAAAATCAAGTTTCTTTCAAATTCTGAGAACAAGCCAACCAATCAACACTTTGAGAAATGCCTCTTCACAAAAGATGGCTAAATCTCTGAAAAAATGAGTACTTTGGCATTTATACCCATTGTAGACTCAGCCTCCTTTTCTGTACATTTATTGTATCTCTGAAAATGAGCAACCTTGTTTCTACAGTTTTAGTGAAAAATAGAGCTCCATCAGTCAATGTAAAGGGCAGAAGAGGCTTGGAAATCATCAACAAGCATAATAGTAAAGAAATTGCCACTATTAGATATGTTTGACAGCTCCTTGGAAAAGTCTCTTTCACTGGGACTATGGTTATTTAACTTAACTCTGAACTCACTCAATTTAAAGAATACTCTCTCCAAGAACTTTGACATTTGTATCTCTCTCATACACACATACACATACATACACACACACACACATGTGCACACACACACACACACACACTCACACACACACACACCAAAAAGCAAAGAAAATAGTCACAAAACCAAAAATAAGGCATGCATTAAGATATAGACAAAAGACCTCGACAAAAAGTGAAGTAGACATCATTTTGTGTCATCCCAGAAGATCCACTCAATCACAAGCGTAACAAAATGGCAACTTTTGAGAAATTTTTAAAGAACTATATTCTTTATGGGAAAAAGCCAGGGATGTCGCAATGTGACCAAGTGGGAAAAACTGCATGAAAAGTACAGTATGATTTCTATGTTCACCATATATGATTTCATAGAATATTCAATTTTCAATGGAAAGTATAAAAAGTGAAATAGCTAATTATAACTCAGGAGCAATCAAATAAAGGAGCTCATAAGAAATAGCTCTTGAAATCCTATTAATATATAACTCATCAAAGACATAGCATTTAAATATATTCATAGCATTAAACGAAATCCTTGTCTAAAAACAAAGACACAAATTTATAGTAGTCAACAGTATTAGACATGGAGAAATATAGGTCAAAATCACAATGAGATACAATTTTAAAATCATGTGGATGCTACCATGGTTGGTATCAATTTTCTGTCTGACAGAAACTATAATCAGATAACTGATGGGTGTCTGGTCATGGCAATCATTCTGATAATAATGGAGGTGTGACGATTCAGCCAATATTCGTGGCATCCTTTCATTGGTGGGGGAATCTAGAATGTAATGACAGAGAATGGGGGCTGAACACCAGTATATATTCTTCCTTCTCTCCTACTTGATTATTGGTGTGAGGTGTTCAGCTCCTTCACACTCCTAATGCTTTGACACTTTGACTTCCCTACTATGATTGTGCCCTAGAGCTGTGAGCCAGAATAATTCATTTCTTCCTTAAATTGTATTTGTCAGCATGTTTTATTATATCAGAAACATAGAACCTAAAATATATGCCTACTAAGAGAATGACAAAAATCAGACCAGGTGTGGAGGTTCTCTTATTATCTCAGCACATATAAGAATGAGGAAGAGTATGACTGCATGCTTTAGGAAAGCCTAGAATATTTGTGAGTTCAAGGTCACTCTTGTGCTGAACAGTGAGACCCTGTCCCAGATAACAGAAGAAATAATGTCAATGAGAATGTGGCAACATTGCAAACATCACACACTATTAATGAGGATTTGTTAAGAAGAAAAACTTGAAGTTAAATTTAGCTGAGTTTATTTACTCAAATTTATGAACCAGTAGAATTTCTTAGAGTTTTAGGAAGAAACAAGGATAAATGATACTTCCAGTATTGACAATGAAGTCACATATAGAAACCACTTGTCTGGCTATGGTTCAGCATTTACCTCATAAAGTCATGGACTGATTATTTAGCTACCTGTAAATCATTGAAAATGTAATACGATGGTTGAAATAAACATACAGGTAACAGGAAGATGCTCTACATTGTCTATAAAAGGAACTCAAAGAGAAAGAGTCATGCAAATTTAGCTTAAGTAATAAATATACAACATGAAAGATATTTTGAAAATCATCTGACATTTTCTTTGAAACATGAATACAGAGTTTCCATAAGTTTGAAAAATTCTATTTCTAAGTATCTACCCATAAATCCCACTTTACTTCATACAATGATTTGTAAATCAGTATTTCTTGCAACATTATTTTAATAAAAAAGTTTACAAACCTCAGTGATTTATCAACTATATGAGTCATATAACATAGGAAAATTAAGCTAGCTAGGACCTGGAAGCTTGATCCTTGCTGTGTAATTATCATATTGCTGAAAAGTGATATGTATACTACCAAAAAAAAATATCACTGTCCGTACTAAGTTGTGAACTCCAAGAACTATAATAATTACTGACCTGACAAAGCATGTACCATTGTACAATAATGGCACAAATATCACAAGAGTAATTGACTACTTTATTACTGGATTAAATGCCTACAATACAAGATGAAAACAATTTGTGACACAATTATCAGTCTGAGAATCTGTGGCTAGATAGTTCATGAATTTTAGGGGCAAACCTAATTAATATTTTTCTAAAGGGACATAATATTAAACCAATTACTAAGTACTTATGATTATACCTATAGGTAAAGGTAACTCTCAAAAAGAATAAGAGAAATTTCTATTTGAACTACATGATGATTAACACAGAGACCTACAACTAGCTAAGGTGCAGAGAATAGGAGACTGAATAATGTCTTTTCTGATGGGTCAGATATCATTACCATAGAGGGGATCGAAAGAGTGTTAGAGTCAGAGATAAAGGGTGACCACACGGAAAAATTCATAAAAGGAATTTGGCAATGACTCTTCTGTTTCTATATTGTGAAATACATTAAGGAGTATAGGTATTATCTCTTCTTGTAAGTTCTGGTAGAATTTTGCATTAAAGCCATCTGAACAGAGAATTCTCAACAGAAGAAGTTCAAATGGGCAAAAGACACTTATGGTCATGTTCAACCTCCTTGGTAACCATGCCAGACTTGCCATTCTGGTATGAGTAAAACTGAAGAATTGTCCATGTTTTCAAAAACTCGGAGATCTAAATTTTATTTTCATGCCCTTGCTTCATTTTCCATTGCTTTCAAAAATCACAAATGAGTATTTTTTTTTCGTTTTGGGTTGTGAAGGATCTTCTGTTTTGCAGAAAAATTGTGACACCATAAATTATTCTGATAAACATACTATGATATCCAGTAGAAAGATATCCATCCTTATAACGGACATGAAAATATTTGTAAGATGTTAAAGGAGGGATAGCTGTTTTAGGTCACATCTCATATCTCTTCAAATGTCTTCCTCTTTCTAGTATAGAGTTCTCTTCAAGCATCATACACTAAGAACTTTAGCAAGACCAAAAGAATAACAGGTAATAAGGTATTGTGTAAAGTTTCACCCAAAAAATCAGGATAGACTAAATTTTCTGGTGTAGGTTTTTTATTTGTTTCAGTTGTAAATTCATGCTGGAAAAAATTCCACTTTAGTCTTATCATGCCTCAGAACACACAGACATACACACACACACACACACATGCAGAGAGAGAGAGAGAGAGAGAGAGAGAGAGAGAGAGAAAGAGAGAGAGAGAAAGAGATTATTGGCTTTACAGAAAAAGAACTCCCTTAAATTGTGAATCTAAATGTAAATGCACAGCAAGGCATGCTAGATAATAAGTTGTATAAAACAAGTGAGTTAATAAAATGAATCATTTTGCCTAGTTGTCTGAGAATATCACCTGCCAGCAGACATCTTTGAAGTCCTATTACAAAAAGTAAAAATAGAAAAGAAAGTTGTAGTCAACATTGTTAGAAATTAGTATGGCCATACCTGCTTGTTTCTTAGGTCCATTTGCTTGATAAACCTTTTCCCAACCCTTTACTCTGAGTAGATGTCTGTCTTTGTGGTTGAGGTGTGTTTCTTGTAAACAGCAGAATGTTGGATCCTGTTTTCGTATCCAATCTCTTAGCCTGTGCCTTTTTATAGGGGAATTGAGTGGATTGGTATTTAGTGATATTAATGACTAGTGGTTGTTAACTCCGGTCATCATTTTTTTTGGTAGTAGAGATTGTGTGTTTCCCTTCTTTGAGATTTGCTGGTGAAGGGTCACTAAATGTCTGAGTTATTGTGGGCATTGTTGGACTCCTTGGTTTGTGATTTTCTTTCTATTACTTTCTTTAAGTCTGGATTTGTGGCTACATATTGTTTAAATTTGTTTTTATCCTGGAATATTTTGTTTTCTCCATTTATAGTGAAGGAAAGCTTGGCTGGGTATAGTAGTCTGGGCTTGCTTGCATCCTTGGTCTCTTAGTTTCTGCAGTACATCTATCCAGGACCTTCTGGCTTTCATGATTTCCATAGAGAAGTCAGGTGTAAGTCTGATAGCTTTACCTTTATAAGTTACTTTACCGTTTTCCTTTGCAGAGAGGATGTACAGTAAGGGGAACACTCATCCATTGCTGGTGGGAATGCAAACTTGTGCAACCACTTTGGAAATCAATGTGGCAGTTTCTCAGAAAATTCGGTATCAACCTACCCCAGGATCCAGCAATACCACTCCTGGGAATATACCCAAGAGATGACCTATCATAGTACAAAAGCCTGTGTTCAACTATGTTCATAGAAGCATTATTTGTAATAGCCAGAACCTGGAAACAACCTAGACGTCCTTCAATGGAAGAATGGATGCAGAAAGTGTGGAATATATACACATTAGAGTACTACTCAGCGGTAAAAAACAGTGATGTCTTGAACTTTGCATGCAAATGGATGGAAATAGAAAACACCATTCTGAATGAGGTAACCCATACCCAAAAAGATGAATATGGTATGTACTCACTCATAAGTGGATTCTAGCCATAGAATTTAGCCTATATTTCAGGATCCTAGAGAAGCTAGATAGGAAGGTGAACCCAAAGAAAAACATGTAGTTATCCTCCTGGATATTGGAAATAGACAAGATTGCCAGGCAAAAATTGAGAGCTTGGGGGTGGGGGTAGGATGAGAGTAAGGGGATATGGGTAGGGAAAAGTGAGAAGGGGAGGATGTGAAAAGCTTGGGGGAATGGGACAGTTGGGATGGAGGAAGAATGGATATGGAATCAGGGAAGTATATATTTTAAGTAAGGGAGCCATTTAAAGATAAGCAAGAGATTGGACTCTAGAGGGGTTCCCAGGTGTCCATGGAGATGTCCCCAGTTTGCTCCTTGAGCAGCTGAGTAGAGGGGCCCTGAACTGGTCCTTTACTATAGCCACACTGATGATCATCTTGCATATCACCATAGAACCTTCATCTGGCACTGGAAGGAGATAGAGACAGAGACCCACATTGGAACACTGGACTGAGCTCCCAAGGACCAAATGAGGAGCAGAAGGAAGGAGAACATGAGCAAGAAAGTCAGGACCGTGAAGGGTGTGCCCATTCACCTAGACAATGAGACTGATCTAATGGGAGCTCACCAAGACCAACTGGACTGGGACTGAAGGAGCATGTGATCAGACCAGACTCTCTGTACGTGGCTGACAAGGAGGGCTGACTGAGAAGCCAAGGACAATGGCACTGGGTTTTGATTCTACTGTATGTACTGGCTTTGTGGGAACCTAGTCTGTTTGGATCCTCACCTTCCTAGACCTGGATGTATTGGGGAGGAACTTTGACTTCCCACAGGGCAGGAAACCCTGACTCCCCCTTGGACTGGAGAGGGATGGGGACGGGAGGGGTAATGGGAGGAAGGGGAGGAGGTGAAAATTTGTAAAATTATATAATTTAATTAAAAAAATAAATAAAACTGTTCCCTTATGATAAAAAAGGAAGTTGTGCCCCCCACCTTAAAAAATGCAAAAGGTCTGGAAAAATTGATTCAGCAAGAGCACTTGCTGTGCAAGCATGTGGATCCACGTAAAGTAATAAAATTCATATGAGACTGTACAATAATAAAATTTAACAGGATGGAGGTAGACTGTAACATGAAGGGGCCAGGCCTGATTGTTTGTTTCTGTCCCGCCAGGTACCACACAACTGTTTAGCCCCAAAGAAAATCACACATAGGTCTCTTTAAGTTATAAAGCTGATTGGCCCATTAGCCCTAGCCTCTCACTGGCTAACTCTCACATCTTGATGAACCAATTTTTCTGATCTTTGTTAGACATGTGGATCAGTACTTTTTTTCAGTGGGGCAGCAGATCACATCCTGCTGCTTCAGTGATCTGGGCAGGACTGGGAGGAATCAACTTCCTCCTTCCCAGAGTTCTCCTGTTCTCATTGTATCATTTCTATTTCCTGTCTGGTTTTCTCACCTTTACCTCCTGCCTGGCCAATCAACGTTTATTTTAAACATGATTGACAGAATACAGACAATTCTCCCACACCAGTAGGCGAATTGATGGTACTTCTTGGTTGCCAACCTGGGTCTAGGTTCAGTAAGATGCTATAGCTTGTTGAAATAAAGTGGAAAAATGACACCTGGCATTCATCTGTAGGCTGTGATTGTACTGCAGCTGTTCAGAGTGCTCTAGGGCATACACACACACACACACACACACACACACACACATACACACACAATTTTCTAATCATGCATGCTAAATTTGTTATAAAGAAATGTGAGTACACTAACAATTGTAACCTATTTTCTAAGAGAAATTGTTCCTGTAAAGAACAAAACAAAACAACAACAACAACAACAACAAAAGAAAATGAACTGATGAATATGCTAATTACTTGATCATAGCAATCATTGCATAGTGTATTTTAGAGTTTAATGTCACACTGAACTATTTTCATGCAAACAGATTTTGTCTCATTAATCTTAGTAATCCTGGGAAGCAAGTAAACAAAACCAAATTATAAGAAGCCACATGTGCTTAAAGCAGCTGTCTTGTTTGCTGTGATCAATGCATCCCACCTTCTGCTCACATTATTTAGGAAAATTATTTATGATTCATGCTGGAATTAAAGAAGTTTAAGTGATATTAAATAAAAGTCAAGTGTGTATCTGATATGACAAAGCCTAAAATTATCACAAACCTACTCATAAATGTTCAGATTTGGGGACAAGGTAAGTACAATTGGTAAAGCAATAGGTTACCACTCTTTAATAAAAAATAGAAGCTCTCTACAATGGTCTTATAAAAAATGGGTTCCTCTAGATTAAAATTATATATATATATATGTAATTTAAAATGTTTCATATACATACCAATTTATCAACTTTCCCCTTTTAATGTTCTTTATGAAATAATAATTTTAAAGGAAATAGATAAGTAATATTTTAATATAATTTACATTTTTAAAACTTTTTTATATTTTTCAATTTTCTATTTTTGCTTTTTAATATTGCTTTAATTTTATTATCATAAAGCCACATTATAAAATCTATCTGAACATATTTTGCAAAATATTGTAAGGTTACAATAAACAAATGTCTTTTCTTGACATTGCCGTTACTGATAAGTCATCACTCAGTTCTAAATATTCTCTCTCCTACATTACCCTTCTCCATTTCTTCTGTCCCAAACTTGCTGGTCCCCTTTCTTTTTTGTAAATAGTTTCTTCTTTTCCTGTGACCTCATGGCATGAGTATTCCATTACTCTTAATGTTTCACAGTCCTCACTACCTTATGGTCTCTTTTACCTACATACAACACTGTTTCTACTTTAATAAGTATAAGTACACACACACACAAACAAACACTGCACACACATGTATACATTCACACACACACACATATATATACATTATAAATTCATATAATTTAATTTAAGTCAATTTAATGGTATGAGATAACATGCTCTATCTCTCTTTATGAGTCCAACTTATTTTGTTTAGCATAATTGTCTAGAGGAATACCTATTTACAGCAAGTGTTACATTTTTTTCATTGTACATGGGTAAATTGATGAAGCTAGGGATAATCATTATGAGTGAGCTAATTCTGACCCAGGCAAATGTCATAATTTTTCTGTCATTTGTTGATGTTAGTTTTGATCTTTAGATATGTGTGTTGCATTTCAAATAACTATAGAAGTCAGAAACTTAGTAAGGGGCCATGAGAAAAGAAGCACTCAAGAGAGTTTAGATAGAACATGGTGGCATAAAAGATTAAAGGAGAACAATGGAAAGGTTAAATGGAAGGTAGGTGTGGGAACACAAGTTATAGGATGTAATACAAGTTAAATGCATTTTAACAAAATCCTATGTTTCAGATTTTCCAAATTTAGTTTGTTGAAGACAGCTTCTATCATAATGAAATATTTTCATTTTATTCATTATTTCTTTGAGGCTTTTGTGAGGAAGAGATGTTGGTTCTTGTCAGTCTTTTTCTATCTTTATTAAGATGATCATGACTTTTCTGTATTTTCTTCTATCATGTGTTTTGTTATATTTTTGTAATTGTATATGATGAACAAAATGTTCAAAACAACACACAATTCACACAAACAAAACAAAAATAACTGAACAAAATTAAATAGGGCTCAAGCATTACTCCTCGAAGCAGATACAGCAGCACTCAATGAAAACTGTCTTTTCTGTAAACAAAAGAGTAATTGACAAAATAGAGCTGATTCATCATTCCTGGAAGCAGACAATAGTTTTTATAAACAAAGGAAATTGTTTTCTTTGTGTGAAAAAAAGACTATCCTTTTCATTCTAGTTTTAATTTTCATATGTTAAAATGCATCTTTCTGGCTTCCAAGAGTTAAACTGCATATCTATTGTCTCCTTCTGTGCAGTATCTGTATGTTCTCGATCTGGCTTAAGCAGTCCTTGCTGTTGTCCAGGCCACCACAGTGAATAGTACAAAAAATAATCCTTGAAGAGAAATGGATGATGTTACATCTTCAGTCTCACAAATTTTAGAAATTGTAGAAATGTTGATTTTACACCAAGTATACACCAGAAATTATTTTGATTCATGTCAATACCTGTTGCAGGGGAAGAGTCATCACAAAGAACCTTGACTAATGAATACTGATTGGAGTTATGGGAGAAGTTTACTTCCAAGGTTTCAATAACAGGAGATTCACTAGTAAGTCAATGCTTGTTACCTGGCAAAATTTCAGCAAATTGACTCCAACTTATGAGAGCAGTGATATGTTTTATATTTATTAAAACCATGGAGACCAAGTCTCATGGGAGCTCATGAAAATTTAACACCCCAGAGTGTTTGAAGTTACAAGGTGGAGAGGGTATATTACTTTTAAGCTTCCTGGTTTAACACTGTTCACTTTCTTTGGTTCTAGACATTCATCACTTCCTTCCTTGTTTCCTGTTTTTGCATCAAATTCTTCTCCTATGCCTGTTCTGTGATTTAAATTTAGAAGCACATAGCTTGTTTGATTTTATAGACAATTAGTTCAATGATATATCATATCTAGAATTCTACCCCTCTCACATGTAAAAAGGGTTGTACTTATGCTTTAAAGCATATATTAGAATGAGATTAGTCTTTTGGAGCTTGGGATAACTTTGTAGCATTAATGTGAGATTTAGTTGAGTCAGGCCAGTGGAAGATTGTGGTGATTTGAAAAAGTACCCTCTAGATTTCAAGGATTAGAGCCTTTACAAAAAAAGCATTCATATAATATGTGTGTGCTACATTCTTTGGATACTAAGGACTCACTATAAAAAATAACCTATCATCCTCTTAATATCAGACCTCACAGTTCCCCTAATTGTGAGAAAATAATTGTTCTGTTCTTCAAAAATTACTTAGTCTCCACTATTCTGTTAGAGGAGCACAACTGGACTGACAAAAATGAATCTGCACAGTTTTGCTCAGGTAAAATTGAGCTCATTGTTGATTCTAGAAGATATATTTGCTTTGATCATATTTAATATTTAAATCAATCTCAAATTTTGTATTCAGTCATCTAAGCAAGGGTATTTGACATATCTCTGTATTCATTATGTATTCATTTGTTTCAACCATGCCCATGTTTAATGTACGTTTTTATTAAGAAACAATTGTAAACTTGACATTTTAACATCTCTGCCTGTTGTTATGACAATTCCAACAAAACATATTTTACATGTATGGAAAAAATATAAGTCAATCCCCTGAATTTATCTAGAACAAAATTACACTAGCTTTGAGGAAAATTCATGTTTTCTTCTTTGGTCAACATCCATTTGAAAACTTCAGGGTTTCTGTTTTGGATGAGAATTTTCCCCCAAATTTGTCTTTTTAAATAATACACCACAAATTAGAAGACAGTATCTTTCTCTCTTGGGAGCTCAAAAGAGAAATTACAGAGCTACTTCAGATAATACTTTATTATTTTTCACTCTTTAAATTCTCATTTCCACACTTGATAAATTTCACTGTATTGTGGTAGGAGATAATTCATTTAAATGACTTATAGAAGGTTTTAGTATGATATAAATTCACAATATTTTAGAACTAAGTGTGATGATCCAAATGAGGACAATGACAAAGCAGTAACAATGATGGTGATTATTATTGTAAATATAGATACATCACCGATAACCTAATTCTTAGAGTCTTAAATCCCTCTGCTGTGCTCTTAATTGCTAACCACAGAACAGAGTTGCTATAGTAGGTTCATTCACTTGACATGGGTGGCATAAATCTCTCAACTAATAAATTGACCTCTTCATTTAGTAAAGGTGTCCCCTCATGCTGGCTTCATAGAGTCACTAGTAATGCTCACTGGATGCCTTGATATTGTTTGGTCCATTATGTCATTATAATTTTTCTGTTTGTTTTATTTTTCATAAAATAACTCATATTATAAGATACTTTAAAAATAGAAGTGTATCCTGATAATGGCAAAGACAGAAAAGTTTCTGTTGATAGATTGAAGGCACTTTGACATTAAGGAGTACTTCAATATGCTATAGGCCAAATATTAATATTAGAGAATTCATTTTGTGTTTAGGTTTTAGTACAATACTACAATGGAGAATAAATAAAAGCAATTTATTCTATCAGACAGCAGTGCAAGTCTGGGTTTTATAGTTCTGGACCAATTCATTTTCAAGATCATTATTCTGTACGTCTGGTCAAGACATTAGTTTTCAACAATAAGTTAAGATATACTTACATATTTGATGTTAAACATTGTCAGTTCCCAATACTCAACACCTGTAAGTCTTTTTACTGGCTTTCTTTCACTTATGGTTATCAAAATCTCAGCTGTGTAATAAATTTAAGCCTTTATATTTCTGTTTAGCATGTAATTCAATGAAAAAAATGCTATATGAACATTGCAAGATCTTTTAAAACTTCCCCTATTAATAAGTTATCTACCTATGATCTATTTATGGAAATAATTGGTACTTAGAGTAAACTCTCAGACGTCTTAACTAGATACTCCATTATTCTTTCACTTTAGTCATCTACATAATTATTGTGGGTAGGCTATCAGTTTAAAGAAATATTTCTTTGTTCTTAATGTCTAAGTATTACTTAAGCCATAAACATTAAGACTATAATTTCTATTCTGTTCATAAAGCTGAAACAGTTTAGATAATATCATTTGTATGTTGCTCTTTCTTGTGGTAACATTTATCAATCAAAATAACTTTCTTTCAGCTAATTGTTTCAATGATGAATACCATGAGCTACTGTTTTTCAACATTTTGTGAAGACAACACTTGATAATATCATGAGTATAGATAAAAGTAAGTTTTATAAATTTTTTATGCAACACTTGTTATTGAGCCCAGGAGATAGAGATAATAATAGTCTTAGAAATATTATTAGTTGATTAGCTATTGTCATTCTCAGCATACACTTCCCTTCCAAATTCATTGATCGATCTCATTTGGCTTCAGTTTAATAGATCTGGAGATTGTGGCTTGGAAGGGTGACAAACAAAATTAGTGGAAAGAATAAGCAAGGGAATTAAAGCAAAACTGGATTCATGGTTCCCTACATAATAAAAAATGTTTTTTATTTTAATAATCATTTTTATTTTGTATTATTTTATTAAAAAATATTTTAACCTTTTTTTTAAAATTTACTCTTCTCTTATATATAATCACAGGATTACAGGATTGACCTTTTAGTATTAGATAACCAGTTGGGTGACTTTTCCTTGAGGAAAATTTTTTTCTCACATTTAACATTCCTTAGTTGATTTTAGTATCTTTGCCTGTGCCTAAAGGCCTATGAAATTTCCCCCTTCCATGTTACCATGCCTATTGACTTTTATCTTCTTCAAGTCTTAATTACGGAGCCATACTGTTGAGATTTCATGGGTGTTGCTCCATGATACATCTAACAGATGTGCTGTTAAAAAATGCTCTTCTATCCTGTAAAGATTTGTCACTCCTATTGGTTTAATAAAATGATGATTGGTCAGTAGTCAGACAGGAATTATAGGCTGGGAAACAAGACTAGGAGAATTCTGGGAAGAAAGGCTCAGTCTGTAGTCACCACCCCGACACAGAGGCAAGAAGATGAAAGTGTTGTACTGAAAAATGTAATGAAGCCACGTGGAGAAACAAATAAGAATTATAATTTAATTTAAGATGTAAGAATTTGTTAATAATAATCCTGAGCTAATAAGCCAGAGTTTTTAATTAATATAAGCCTCTGCATGTTTCTTTGGAACTAAAAAGCTGCAGGACCAGGCAGATAAAACTTCATCTACAAAGATATAATCTCATGTCACATATTTTGTTCTTACATCTTGACTCTTACAATATTTCTTCTCTATCTTCTTCTGACACCTAAGTCTTATGTACAAAAGTTGTGTGGTAGGTATATCCACTGTAATATATATTATATATAGTATATATCATATATATATATCATCATATATAGTATAAGAGGCCATGCCCCAGTAGGCGGGTAGCCACTACCTGTAAGACTTTCTACAGCACCAAATGTTGAGCACCAAAGACAGGCCACATAGAGCTTGTTTTCTTCTTGGCAAAACTTGCCTTTGTCTCAACCACTGACAAGATACATAGTATCCAGAAATGGATAAGCAGGATTGTCAAATCTTGCAAAGACAGAGTAAGGCAGTTTTTAAAAATTTCCTGCCTTTGAAAATGGTCTGTCAGTTATTCTAGGCCTTAGCCAAAGTTGGTTGCTTCAACATTGCAAAGGACACTTTGGGTGATTGCCCAGGTTGACAGATGTCTCTGTCATTTGTTGCACATATTGGAAGTTGCTTGATTACACTTTCTGCTTACTCAAGTAATATTATTTCTCTTCTCAGATATTCCATGGGGTTGAAGACTATATAGTTGTAGTTAATTTCCTCTCATGACTTGGCAAAGTTATTTATTATGCAAGACTTAAACTAGTTAGAATAGGATAATTATTGAATATATTGTTCTTATTGTATATAATTTTGTATTAGGCTTAGAACTCTCTTATTTAAACAAAAGGGGGAAGTTCTGTAGGAAGTCTTACAGTTAGTGGTTTCCCACCCACTGGGGCATAGCCTCTTATAATATATATGCTGATTCAGAGCCAGCATCCAGCCTCTTTGTTCCAGTAGCAGATTTCGGTTTTTGTTCTTAGTTCTTATTTGTGAGGATTCATATTAGTGAGTTTACCCATAAATAAATAACCATGTATTTCTCAATTCTGAGCTAGTGTGGGATTCTTTTAAGCATCCTTCCACACTCTGCCATCATGATGATGGCTTAAATCTCTGAAGCACTAAGACAGTCTCCAACTAAATGCATCCTTTTATTAGAGTTACTTTGGTCCTGATGTACCTTCACAATAATAAAACAGTTAATAAGATTCTCCGCTCTTCTTTCTCCCTCCAAATCAGCTGTATTTCTCTGTATTGCTCCTCTTAATCTTCCCTAGCCCTGCCACTGTCCATTTTTACTTTTCTTTTTTTTCAATTGTTATTCCAGATCAAATAGAAATCTATATATACCTTTGGGTTGCTATGTATTTAAAATTGCATTGTCAAATCAGTAGAGCTTTGTCTACGTTTTTAAATTTGTAGTCTCAATTTTATTTTTATTTGTTGTATACCAAAGAAAAGAAAAATAAAGAACCATGAAGGTACTGAAGAAACAAAACAAAACAAAAAAAAAAACCTGTTTTAGATTGTTTTTATAACTTGGTCATTTTGTCTGAATTCCTTCCATACTAGTTGCCAAATATATTTTTTTTCTAAATTTTATAACATTTCAAAATTTATACCTACAAGTTTTCTGTCCTTCTCCTCTATAACAACAAATTACATTAGACAAATTACCAAGGAAATTGTGGGAAAATAATGATTACACAGAAACTGCTGAATTTTTCAGCCACTATTGATGATTATCAGATATATAAAAAGTTTAAAAAGTGGTTAAGCTAGAAAGAAAGCACTATTAGATCAAATGACTGAAAAGCAAAAATACTAATATACATACAAACATAAATAAATACTGATTGCATGACATAGTAATCAGTATGTATAACATGATCAAATGTAAAAGCAATTGACTTAGATAATAATAAACATTTGTAACAGAATTAACAGAATGCAAGCATTCTAAAATATAAGAAAATGATATGTATTTATTTACTTTTTACCTCTGTGATTTAATGATTACTATAAGCAGAGCAATTAAAACTCCTACTAATGTCCATATCCTAATCTTCAGATCATTTGGATTCATTAACATATCTACTAAAAGTATATAGACAAGAAGAAATAGGATAAAACTAATTATACAAGATTATAAACATATTTGTGGAAAAATATCTACTAGAATGAGAATTGCAGCCTTCATGATGGAGTTAAGAGCCAAAGGTGATTTTTTCCAGGTTTTTAAAACTAATTTATTAGGCTCAATTTGAAATTGCTTAGGATAAATGGGATAAATGGCATTTTTCCTTCCCATTTTCTTTATAAAAATAGTTTCTTTAAAGTTGTTCTTGGAAGAGTACACCATAACTTCATTCCAATATTGGAAAATTTGGATCTTTTTAAGTCAACGACTGCCTTGACTACAGAGTGAGTTCAAGGACAGTCTCTAAAACTACACAGAGACACCCTGTCTTAAAAAAAAAACAAAAACAAACTAAAATATAGAAGTTGATTTTTTTTATTTCTCACTCTACAAATAAAATTTTTGCCTTAGCATTGGTTATAATCAAAATTTAATTATCCTGAGGACAAATTACTTAAATGATCTGATGCAGGATTTTTGATCTGATGAGAATTTAGACATTTAGTTGATGTTGTTCAGGATTGTCTTGGTTTATTAACATATCCTCTCTCCACCCCCCCTCTCTCTCTCTCACACACACACATACATACACACACATTTCTGCATAATACCACTAACTGGCTACTACATAAACAATATAGATGTATTGGTCTCATGGTTCTAGAGCATGATAACTTGAATATAAAATTATCAGTATATGGAGAAATCCATTGTTATACATTATCCCTCATAGAATGTGGAATCAGGCATGTATGAGATAAAAAGATAAAGCTTGGCAGCATTAGCAGTACATAGTTCTCATACTGGAATCATTACTTCATAAATACAAGTTTCAACAAGATCTTTCTAAGAGCCTATTAAATCACTGGCTCCCTGAAACACATGGCACATTCATTCCATTCCAGGAAGTTCAAATGCTAAAATATTTCCACATCAGCTTCAAAGTCAAATACATCTTTAAAATAAATAATATATGAGTAACACTTAAGTAAAATTCATTCTGAAGCATATTCCTTAAGCTGTAATATACAAATCAAATTATATTGTGTACTTTAAATGTAATGGTAGCATAGACATAGGAGAAACAGTTCCATTCCCAAAAGGACACTTAGAAAGAAGAAAGGTGGAACAGGTTGCAAGAAAGTCCAAAAATCAGTAGGTAAACAAAATTAAGTTATATGTGATTTGGTTCCATATTGCACTTGCTGCTAAAGATTGGTATGAAATGTTGGGTTATGTGAATTCAAGTAGTCCTAAACCTATTTGTTTACTCAGAAGCTCTCACATCTTTGAGTCTTCTGGCTAAGGTTCTTCCCAGCTAGAGCTGCACACTGATTAGATCCACAGTTCGGGAAAACCAAGGATGGTCTTTCTCCATGACTTGATTATAGATTAGATGTCTCAGAAGGACCAATCTGGCACTGATGGCCTGGAGGATTCCTAAAAATGGCTGATATTTGGTCTACATCAGAAATAGTTGGTTCTGTATCAATAAAGGAATGTCACAACAACAGTATAGATAGATCTGCTAGTAAGAGAAAAGAAGAATAAAGCAATATTTTTTTCTGCCATGTCTTTTTATGTGTGATTCTCCAAGAAAGTGTTGCCCATATTTTAGTTTTTATTTTTCTGTTTAAATTAATAGCAAGAAAAGCCCATACATGAGTTTCCAGCAGCCTTTGGCTGTTTTAGTTTATTCCAGATGCAGTCAAGTTGCCAACTAAGATTACCCATTATGGAGATGTACTATAAATTTCTATTTTTGTACTTGAATAACATTAAAATATAATTTAGTCACAGTTAGATTCCATTTGTTTATAATATGTAAGTATAACCACCAAACTGTGCTGTGTAGATTAAATCAACTGAACATGATTTTAAACTTTGACATAAGAATTAAGGCAAAGGAATCTGAAGACCACTTGACAAATGAGACATCTGAAGAAAACGTACCAATCATCTGGAAAAAAGATGACCCAAGACAAAGATTAAATTGGTCTATGGATAACCCTGATTTTGGGAAGTTTCCTTTTTGGCAAGTTATATTTGATCAAATAAGAAGCATTTGTTAATTGTATAAGTTAGTTTAGATTGAATGTTCATGCTGTTTGATGATCTATTACCTCTTCTAATCAAGAGGTCTCTCTTGTTCAAATTGAGTCTTTATCAATTTTAATGGTATCCAAAACTCTTTTTCTTCTGTGGAAACAAAAGCAAAACCTCTTCCCCAACGTAACATATATTCTGGTTTCCATTCTGAGGTCAACACGTCTTTAACTCAGCAGTTTTTTTCTATTATCCAATGTCTTTTTACAGTTGTCATTCCTTTTTCATTAGCATTTAGAAAAGTCAAAGTTAATAAAATATTATTCAATCAAAAAAAATAACTTTGACATAGAGAAGGCACTCGGGACATGTCTAATGATCTATAATCCAACTCTTTAAATGCATGATTAATAAACATGTACTGATTTTTCATGCACTGATTTTTCATTTATAGTGGAAAGTCAAAATTAAACATAATCTGAAGTTAAAGTTCCATGTGTGGTTTCTACATCATCCATGTTAATTGCAGCTTTAGGGTTTTTTTTCTTTGTTTTTGTTTTTGTTTTTTGCTTGGGGTAGGGAACTTACTCATTTGTTTTTGTTTTTGTATTGTTTTGGTATTTTGAAAGAGGTGTATTGCTTAGGTATTTTGAAAGAAGATCATAAACGTTGGCCTTGAATGACAATGAAACTCACATTGGCCTCATACCCATTTTCTACCTGCTTCATCTTTCAAAGCACTATAGTGAGAAATGCATGACATCATGTATGACTCTCATAGACATTGTAGTCAAAAATTTAAATACTATAATTCCTGCTATCGATTTAAGTATTTTAGCAACTAAACTTACACTGTTAACCCATAAATGTTGACAGTCTGAGAACTACTGAATGCTAGCTCTAACTCCAATCCTCTGCAAAAAAAAAAGATGACTAGATTTTGACACTGTTCCTATCAACAAAAAGTCATGTACCCAGGATGATCTGATGATCTGAGCCTGCCATTATAAAAATCTATTATCTACTCTGTGAACTACAGTGAACATACTATGCTGTGTACTTGAAAATTGACTATGGTTGATTTTAAGTGTTCATTCACAAAAAAATCTGATAGACATTTTAGAACATAATGTTAATTACTTTGAATCAATAATTTCACAATTATAAATAAAACATTATAATGTCAGATTACTCTCACTCTTTAACACACACACACACAATTGTTGTTGGTCCTTGCCCTTATAGGTTTCATTTACAAAGCACCTTTTGCCGACATTTCGAGCATGGATGATAACACTGCACTAGAGTAAACACCAAAAAGGTGCCATCTCTCTGGTACCACCCATGACCCATGAGGCAAATGCCACACCATGGCTTATTCTTGAAAATATAAATGTTGTTATCCTTCAAATTTATGGTTGTGAATTGAGATTGTAAGATCAAATAGGCATATTGAAATGATATGAGAGAACCGGGCTAAAGAAATTATTGAGCAAATCAGACCAAGGAAAGAGAATAATTCTCTGACCTGTACCTCATTTAGAGATAGACACATATCAGTGTAATAGAGATGTTCCCCTAGCCCACATATATCTACATACTGGATGTGTGTTTCTCTCTCTCTCTCTCTCTCTCTCTCTCTCTCTCTCTCTCTCTCTCTCTGTGTGTGTGTGTGTGTGTGTGTGTGTGTGTGTGTGTCTGTGTGTGTGCTCACACCTGCATATGAACGGCCAATAGGCAAAATCTCTCAAATATCCCTAGAAATTCAACCCAGTTTAGCTTCCTATTGCCGACCTTAACTGATGTCTTCCCAGCTTTATTTTAACCTGTCTTGCTTTGTTATCCATTTATTATCTTGTTGATCTGTTGCCTGAACCAAGTCCTGCCAGTTTGCCTCTACAGCTAGCCTGAACTTTATACTACCACTCTCATACCTGTCACTCACAATGACATGAATAAAATTAGAAATTTCTAGCAGCTGATGGGAGCTCCTTGTCTTATCAATGTGAATTGTGGGAGAAAGAAGGCAGATGCTTCAGGCAGTCACCATAGGCAGTCACCGTGCTTCTCCTCTCTAAGACAGATGCAGGTTAAGATCTCTCCTGGTAAGTGACCACCTCGTGGTGCTACACAGATTACTAAATATGGGTTAAAGCAAGATGTGAAAATTAGCCAATAAGAGGCTAAAACTAATGGGAAAGGCAGTGTTTAAATAAATACAGTTTCTGTGTAATTATTTCGGGTGTAAAGCTAGCTGGGTGGTGGGACGCTGCCCCGCCACTCCTTCTACACTTGATATTGTGGAAAGACACAAAAGTCTTCATCTATGTGTAAACCATAGCACTCAGTAGAAGCATATCTTAAGAACTTCAAGGTCTTGATTTCAGGATGTAAAAATTATTTTGTATTTTCCTATTAACAATGCATATATACACATACATAAATTGTTATGTCTTAAATATATCCAGCAAAATAACTTAGATTTTGTGTTTATAAGCAGTTCAATTGATAAATCTCTTTTTAAAAAACCAACCTTATTAAAGAGTAGGCATATCTTGATGGTGCATAAAACTGTTTTGTATTAAAATAACTTATAAAAATTAAATAAACCCAAACATACTATCTTTTTACATATTTATTTTTTATATATTTTAATTAGAATCAGGGAGTGATGTTTAGAATTCCAGGTGAACTTCTCACCCATCTCCTGCTACATGTCATCATCAACTCCATTAGCATTAACGTATGAGTGGGGAACCCTGATGGCTCCTTGGCCTTGAGAGGGAGGGAGGGGAGGTATGGGTGGAGAGGAGGGGAGGGAAGGGGGAGAAGGAGGGGAGGGAAGGGGGAGGAGGAGGGGAGGGAGGGGGGAGGAGGAGGGAAGGAAATGGAAATTTTTAAATATAAAAAAAATAAACCATGAGAAAAAAAAAACTATCATTGTATTACTTTTGTTTACTTTGTTGATAGGACTATAAAACCAAGGTTACTTTGAAGGTCACTTCAGAAATTCAGTGCTTCCTGATGCCTTATAATTATATAAGGCCTACAAGAAATCACTCACTTCAAGACTGGTTATATAGTTAAATGTAAGATTTGCATGAATTATAAGCCAAGAATTGATTTTTATGCAGGGCTCACTTGCTTTACAATGCTTTCATTTTTTCTGTCTCAAACATTCTGAAATATTTCTTTTGATGTCTACATTCTTGCCATGATTGGATAAATAATAATCCACTAAGTAATTTTGAATAATATTTTACCTGTACTGAAAGGAAAAAGAAAAAATCTCTTCATAAAATAAAACAAAAAATATAAAACACCTATTTTCATGCCCTTGACACTAGAAAAAGAGTTCTTTCACCAAAGTAAATAAAATAAAGGTTACCCTGGAGCCAAGCATGAATGACCATGACCCATGAACACAGATTGAAATTACCATAAATTCCATGCTCCAATGTGTTATCATCTTCTTGAAGTTTCTACAGAAATAGGATGAAGAAAATATTAAATTGACTCTTCAAATACATTAGTAGAATCATCATGTAAATGGGTCACAGTAAATTTCATCTTATAGGCCTTAGGTACTATCTATTGACATTTCCAAACAATATCACCTGTCCAGCACACCAATATTAAAAGAAACTGAAAACATACCACTGTGTACATTTTCCATGGTGAATGGACATGGGGGGAACATGGACATATTAATATCTCATCAGATAAATCATGCCCCAGAATTGTATATACCTGATCAAGGAACATGTACAATTCCCTTACTTAAACCTTACAAAGACAAATTTACCAATAACATATGTTTCATTTGACATCCAGTATGTGTGTCAAGGACTAATAATCACAAAGCTTTTTTCTTGGTTTTGTCTTTATTATAGATATAGTTCATTCATCTGGCATCTTCCTGTACACCTTTTTGCCATCAAAACTTTCCATCTACCTCTTCAGCCTTTCCATTTTAGGATCTGATCTTTCTATTTCCCCTTACAGCTGTACTCATCTGCATCTCCTCTCTTAACCCTGACTCCACAATTATTTTACTCCACAACTGCATCTTCTTCTCTGTAACCTTAGATTTGGGTTCCTTGCCTTATCAACATAGATTCATTTACATTTCTGTAAGCCTACTTCTGAAACATCTTGAATTTTGCTGTGTCTTTTGTCTCTTTACATATGTTTCTGTAATCTACATGTATTCATATAGATACATTTGATTTGTGATGTGTGATGTGAAAGTTAATATTAATAATTAAGGCATCAATCACTTGACTTGGCCACATTTCTAAAGAAAGATATATTATCAAACAAATTGTTGCTTTTGAAACTCTCATACCTTTTGAGTTTACTGCCATGCAATAAATTCTGATATTGTGGAAAAGAAACAAATGCACTTCTCTAAATTTTTGGCATTGCCTCTGCCTACCACTGCCTCCTGAATTCTGGTATTAAAGATTTGTCCAACCAAAACCTGGTAAAACAACATGAATTTCTATTTGATACAAATGGCAGAAGAATCCCAAATTTTAATTCAAAGGGAATTACAGATGTCTCACAAGATGGCACGTTTGATAGAATGCACAAACTACATGGACGCAAAAGAACAAACCCAGCTGTACATGATGGACAAGGTTTGCCAAGAAAATAGTTTGGAACAATGGATTCCAATATATGTATGCGGCAAGAGATCACAGGTATTTGCCAAAATGGAATAAAGTGAAGAAGACCTCAAAAAATCAGGTCCCAAAGTTGATTCATTCAGGTTTACTAAACCCAAGCACAAATTCTGAGAGTTATGAGCTAAAATTCACAGTTAATTTGTGCTAAACTTCTTTCAAAGACTGATTAGAATTTCCAAGATTGTAGAGAGATTGTAATATATTTCGATGATTGATGAAAGATTGGAAAGTTACAAGTTCAGAGCCTAAATAAATATTGCCTTGGTCTATCTTGGTCTCTTGAATGAGCATTGTAATCTTCTGTATGTGACTTAACATTTCTGTGCCCATTACATATCTCTTGGTATGTGTTTTAGTTTGGTGTCTATTGTTGTGATAAATACTATGGCCAATAGGAACTTGGAGAGAAATGGGATTATTTCAGTTTACAACTTGCAAGTCACAGTATATTACTAAGGCAGGTCAGGGCAGGAACATAAGACAGGAACTGCAGCAGAGAACAAAATACTGCTTACTAACTTGCTCAACTTTTTAAATCATCATCAATTGCCTTCAAAGGGGTAACACTACTTCCAGGGGGCAAACTCCTTTCATATCAATTATCTATTAAGAGAACACCTTCTCAGACTTTCCTATAGTTCATCTGATGGAGATATTTATCAATTGAAAGTCCTCTTCTTAAAAAATAAATACTAACTAATCAGGACAAAACATATGAATAGATCCCTATCTTCTACCACACCAAAATTTAGAATGCCATCATATAGTACCAAAGGGTTGAACCAGATATTTTCCCCACTTGCTTCCATCATGTTCTTGAATGTATTTTAATTTCCTCTTTCTTTAATTTATTGAAGAAAGGACTTGTGAAGAACCCAGGACAAATTTTGGTAGTTGGTTGTCTCTTCTTATCATGTTGACTATTGGGAATGAACTGAGGGCACTGAGTTTGGTGGTAAATACCATTAATTGCTGTGCCATCTTAGCAGCAGCTAGTGTCTTAATTGATGTTTTTTTGTTATTGTTGTTGCACTGTTACCATAAACAAACAAACAAATAAATAAGTAAATTAATTAATTAATTAAAAAACTCTCCATGAAGCTATTATCACATATAAACATGGAGTTTTTTGGTAACCTGAATTTATATTCCACAAACATGCATTGCCACTCATTTTGGATTCAAAATAAACTCTTATGCCCTCTGAGATGAGCGCTGTATTTCTTTAAATGAGAGAGTGTTGTACAATATCACTAAAATCAATAATCAGAAACATCAACCATAAGAACTTGCTGTGAGTTCAAAGCTAGTTAGCTTGCAAGAACAGAAAATGAATATTTACATATAAATATCTAATAATATATACTTAGAACCATATATATATATGTATATATGTTCATATACATGAATATGTGGGAGTTCAATTTATTTACAATTTGAGGGACTAATAGGACAGAGAAACTCTCAATCTATTGCTTTCTTGTACTGCAATAATGAAGCTTATAGAAAAAAATTGAGAAACATTACAATACACATATTGATAAATTTGGCTGTGGGTTTCAGTTGTTGGAACTAATAAGTTGTGACCTGTGCCTGGTGATCAGAGCATTGATTAGTGGGTATTTTCTCTAAGGTACTTTCTGAGAAGAAATGGAGCTGAAAAGGGTTACTTAATTTTTTTGTTTGTTTGTTCATTTCAATAGTACTTGGAAGGCAGAAAGAGGTGAATCTCTGTGAGTTCAAGGTCAGCCTGGTCTACAGAAAGAGTCCAGGACAGGCTCCAAATCTAGAGAGAAACCTTGTCCAGAAAAAATCAAAACAAAAAACAAATACACATGGATATTTATTACAGAGCTGGTTTGTTTTTTAAGGAAGATCCTAATTCTTACTACCTTGTTAAAATTTTAAGTTGAGAATACTTTAAACAAGCTTATATATTTTTTATTTTACAAATAGGATATTTAACTTCTGTAATTCTTTGTTGTAAAAAGTGAGTAAGAATAATACAACCAAATTTTTAAAACTTTTTGTTTTGTCTGTATGTAATTGAACTATGTGATTTTCTCTTAATAAATGTTTCTGAGGTAGATGAACTCATTCATTGTGGAGTGAAAGAGAGTTGGTATTGATGTTGATAGATCTTGCATTTGGTTTATATACCTGCTCATTCACACATATTCCTATGATCTTTACCCACATGTTGGTTAGATTTTGAGGGATACTGTATGTGTTGGCCAATGAACTCTGAAATGATTCTCTGTCCTAGAAGTTATGAAATAAAAGGTGATTTTCAGCCTTAGGGCATTGAAAAAAGAATATTTTCACTCTTGTTTCCTTATAGATGTACATTTTTGTTTATAACTCTTGACAGACAAGTAGTTCTCTGTATTCAAAACTATCCTTTGTACAGTGACACAAGTTGTATTTGATTATGTCTAAGCATCATGGCTTCATTTTAATCATTACCCCAAGATTCTGTTTCCAAATAATATCACCCATTAACACATTTTAGGTTAGATTTCTATGTATATATCCTACATATCACCTCAATCTTCAAAACTTTCAAATATGCTAACTCTTTTTTATGTTTCCATGTCCCTTCAAAGATTATGGGCTTCAAAATACTGAAAATAAAATTTAAAAAAATAGTATTTTATGCTTTGTGAATGTGTGTATCTCTCCTTGGCTTTTTAACTCTTTATTGAGTGTGTGATTGTTCATGTGTTTTTGTATGCATCTCTGTCTGTGTGTATTTCTCTTATGGGTTTTTACATCTTTCTATTTTGTGTGTGTGTGTGTGTGTGTGTGTGTGTGTGTGTGTGTGCGTTTATACTTTATAAGAAGGAATCAGAAAACTGAACCATCCAGGCCTAACTCCTGAGTAAATTCAATAAGTTCATCACATTGTTGCTGATAATAATGCCACTCTTTGGTGCTGTTTTAACTTCTCAAATCATAAATCTCCTATATTACAGAATGGAATTGCTTTCAAACTTTCTGTACTCCTTTGTTGTCATGTAACACCGATATGAATCAAATTCTCTTGATATCATCATTTAGTATCCTACTTTTATTTTATGTGTATTTTTTCTGTTGTATATACTCAAAACAATTGAACAAATTGTTTCAACAGACTCTGTGTAATAGTAGTGAAGTATGAAGAACCTTTCAAGACCACTTATAGATTTTTGTCTGAATATTATCTCGATTGTATTAATATCAGGAATGTATTGTTTGTAAGATTGAATGCTATTTTCAAATATTCTGCTATTCTGAAGAGATATTACTAGAACAGACAGTTCATTATTCCAACAGTGTTATTTAATACAGCAGGTGGCATTGTTACTGAAAATAAAACAAGTGAAAAAATAACACAGAGCATCACAGCCATAGATTTATTTCTTATAATGGTTTTGTAGAGATAAAGTAAAGTTAAATTTACCTGACTATAATATATATCTGTTATCATAACCTTCTGTTAAAGAATGAATAGATGCCTGCATTAATCGCTAAAATTAATTCCAAAATTTGGAGATGAGATATGTACACATATATGTATTATTTTAGGTTTGGAGAAATGTGCCATATTAACAGTGAGAGTTCAATTCTCCGAAAATTCTATCAATATTAAATTTAGCCCTGATACTCTATTTACACGAGCAAGTTATGATTTAAAATGTCAAGAACTCTATCTGTGATTAAAGTTACTCATCTAGGAAGATATCCACTCAGAGAGAAGAGGTTCTTCCCGCCAGCCGGAAAGTCTCTGAAAGGGGGTGCAGGGTACCTCCAGTTCCTGCTGCAAGGGCTTCTTTGTTCCACATGACCCTGTCCTCCCCCTAACTTCGCCCTTTTGTCTGTGGGGTCCTTGAACTCCCAGGAGTCAATGTTCCTGTGCTGAGGAGATCCATCCAGACAGATAAGTGTGTGCCATCCCGGGGCAGACTGTCCAGGAAAGGAGCACACGGCCCCTCCAGCTCCTACTGCAGGGGCTTCTTTGTTCTACATGACTTGGCCTCCCCCAAGACTGCCCTATTGTCTGCAATGTACTTGACGCAGGAACAGTTCCTGCTCCTTCACTGAGGTGATTCACCCAGAGAGACAGTCACAGCAAAGACTGGACCAAGACACCAAGACTCTCTCTCCAGGTCACATTTTAAGGAACAGATGGGCAGGCGCCAATGGAAGAATTCCTTCAAAAACAGGAAAGGCAACATGACAACACCAGAATCCAGGGATCACACACCAAGAAAACTTGAAGACCTTATTCTAGAAGAAGTAGAAGAAACTAACTTTAAAATGAACATAATGAAAATAATAGAGGACCTTAAACTAGATATGAAAAACTGCTTTAAAGAAATGAAGAAGACAAACAAAACGGTAGAAGAAATGAATAGATCTCTCAGAGATACCAAAGGAAACCAAAAAAAGTAATCAAACAGTTAATGGAAACAGTTCAATACTTGAAAAATAAAATGGACATAATG
This sequence comes from Arvicola amphibius, assembly GCF_903992535.2. Classification (NCBI taxonomy): domain Eukaryota; kingdom Metazoa; phylum Chordata; class Mammalia; order Rodentia; family Cricetidae; genus Arvicola; species Arvicola amphibius. The sequence continues at coordinate 75,896,330 of NC_052065.1, read as the reverse complement.
AAGAAACCATAATCCGAGGAAAGGCTGGATATGGAAAATCTGGGTAAACAAACAGGAAAAACAGAGACAAGTATAACTAATAGAACACAAGATATAGAAGAAGGAATCTCAGATGCTGAAGATAATATAAAGGTAATAAACTCATTGATTAAAGAAAATAACAAATCCAAAAATTCTTAACACGAAACATCCAGGTAATCTGGGACACCATGAAAACACCAAACCTAAGAATAATAGAGGTAGAAGGCGAGGAATTAGAGCTAAAAGGCCCAGAAAATATATTCAACAAAATTATAGAAGAAAACTTTCCCAACCTAAAGAAGGATATTTCTATGAAGGTACAAGAAGCAAACAGAACACCAAACAGACTGGATCAAAAAAAATCCCCTCACCATATAATAATCAAAACACAAAACATACAGAATAGAGAATGAATATTAAGAGCTGTAAGGGAAAAAGCTCAAGTAACATATAAAGAGAAACCTATCAGAATTACACCTGACTTCTCAGTGGAAACCATGAAAGCCAGAAGGTCTTGGATAGATGTGCTGCAGACACTAAGAGACTATGGATGTAAGCCCAGACTACCATATCCAGCAAAGCTTGCATTCACCATCGGTGGAGAAAACAAGATATTCCAGAACAAAAACAGATTTAAACAATATGAAGCCACAAACACAGCCTTACAGAAAATACTAGAAGGAAAACTGATGGAGGAGTGTCTATGTGTTACTTTCATTATTAATAAAGAAAACTGCCTTGGCCCTTTAAGAGGACAGAAAATTAGGTAGGTGGAGTAGACAGAACAGAATTATGGGAACAAGGAAGTAGAGTTGGGGAGACGCTTCAGGCAGTCGCGATAGGAGTCTCCATGCTGCTCCTCTCCGAGATGGACGCAGGTTAAGATCTCTCCTGGTAAGCCACACCTCGTGGTGCTACCCACATTACTAAATATGGGTTAAAGAAAGATGTGAGAGTTAACCAATAAGAGGCTGAAACTATGGGCCAGGCAGTGTTTTAAAAGAATACAGTTTCCGTGTAATTATTTCGGGTGTAAAGTTAGCCGGCAGCCGGGTGGCAGGACGCAGCCACGCTGCTCCTTCCTTCTACAGATTGGCGCTCCAATGTGGTGACCAAATCCACGTAAAAACCTGAAAAAGCTTTAAATAAAGGAGAGAGAGAGAGAGTTTAACACAGCTTTTTGCTATTTGCTAGGACGTGCCATAGAGAGATTTCCTGTTTCGGCAATAGCGGCAGAGAAAAAGCTGAGTCATTTTAAAACGCACCTTCCTTGTGCTGTGCTGCCAGCGCGAACTCTGGCTTTAAAGCATTTCAATGGCTTTTATAGGACTGGATATTTGTGTTCCCGCGTGGGATCGGAAGGAGAGTGCACTGAGACCGGTCCAAAGGCTCAGAGATCCCTGCCTGCACCTGGGCAGATGGCGGAATCAGGCTTAGGCGAGCGGGACAGCATTTGCGGATTCCTGCCACCATAGAGAGAGAGGTGTTTTCAGACTGCGCGGTGCTCTGCGCGTCAGATTTGACTGTAACTTGGATAAAGAGTTTCTGTGCTGCACGCTCAGTATCAAAATTAAACTGCTGAGTGCAGCTCCAATGTGGACTGCTGTGTACCTGTAACTGTGTGCAGCTCAGGGACACCAAATGACTGAGGCAGTAGCAGCTCTGGCTCTGCTCCACCATGCTGAATTGTGCTGACCTCAGGCAGGATCTATCGTAATTACCATGATAACAGCACAGTTAAGGTTTAGACTTGGCTGAAAACAGGCAGTACCATATTACCTGTACATGGCGCAACTTAAGTTTTTAAAAAGTGGTTAACCTTTTAAGAAGTGCTCCTGGATATTAAAAAATTACAGATTCACAATAGGACAGATTCAGACATAGAAGACCCCCATATGGGTCACAATGTTGGATGACTGTACGTAGGCTTGAGAGAGAGAAAAAAAATAAATATATAGAGAATAAAGTTAATGCCTTAAAAAAGGGGTAAAGTCTTTAAAGAGACAGAATAAAGTAAAGTGATAGAGTGAAAATAAGCCACGTAAAAATGGAAAATTCACAGAGAGTCTGGATTATGTATTTTATTGTGTTTTCTTTGAAATTTTTGACTGTAAAGGAGCTAAATACAGAGAGACATTTCATTATATGGGCTGCCAGTCTAGACCAGAATGGACATTTTAATGGTATGACTTCAGGATTTGGATCTAAGAACATGATGCTTTGGAAAAGAGTTTCTTCTTTTGTTTTCACAGAGGACGAGACTCTGTGGATTGCTTCTATCCCAATATGGTATGATAAACCACGCCCTCCTGAAAGGTTGCTGTGAACACCCTCAAAAAATTACTTCACTCAACTGCTGACTGAGATGAACCTAGCAGACAGGTTATACCATGAAAGACCTAAATAACAGCGCCCCCATTCAGCAGGAAGCAGTTTGGAAAGAAATAACTGTGCCAATTTTCCCAAATATTGTTTATAAATGTTCTTTTACATTTAAAGGGGGAGATGATATAGATATGAATTTGCATTGGTATAGATTTTAAGGTCAATTTTGTTATATGTATATGTATTTCTGATCTTAAGCTATTGTGATTGTAGTTCATTTTAAAAACTGTAATGTATAATTAGGAAATATAGGTTGTTAATGGATAATCATTGATAATAGTTAAGCTTGTAGTCATGTTATTAGATTTTCTAGATATGTAGAGATATATTTCAGTTAGATAGACATTCTTCATATCTTTCAAAGACTGCAGAATATGGCATTTAATGTTTTAATAACTTAGGGTTTTTCATGACAATGAGACACGTCTGCTCCTGGCAGCACCAATCTACTTTGAGAGGAATATGGGCATCGAAGAAGCTACTTATGGAGTTTGTTAGCCATTTGGGCAAGAAACTGCTCTTGGCTGGACTGTTCCATAAACTGGACACAAGGAACCCACAGAAAGAGGACTGCTAAACTTGCCTAAAGGTGAGATGGTCTCTCAGGGTTCCTGATTCGTGAAAGAGTCTGCGAGACGTTCTGCAGGACACAGCAGAAAGTGACTGAACTGTCTTTGGAATTTTTCTGCTTCATGGAAATGTCTGCTGGATACTGTGGGCCTGAAGCCCGAAGATGGATGCCCCAACGGTACAGAGGAACTTTGGGTGACTGTCCAGGCAGCGAGTTGTCTCTGTCATTTCTAGAGTTTTATAAGTTACTTATTTCTTGTTTACTTAGGTAGCATTATATCCTTCTGGAGTCTTTGATGGAGTTGAAGAATAAATAGATAGTTATAGATTTCCTTAGTTATGATAAAAGATAAAATAGATTTAAATATTGTAACTGTAATACTTGCTTGATAACTGTTTTGTTATATGTAATTTTGCTATGTTAAAGTTGAAGCCTTTCTTTTTTGTTTAAACAGAAAAAGGGGAAATGATGGAGGAGTGTCTATGTGTTACTTTCATTATTAATAAAGAAAACTGCCTTGGCCCTTTAAGAGGACAGAAAATTAGGTAGGTGGAGTAGACAGAACAGAATTATGGGAACAAGGAAGTAGAGTTGGGGAGACGCTTCAGGCAGTCGCGATAGGAGTCTCCATGCTGCTCCTCTCCGAGATGGACACAGGTTAAGATCTCTCCTGGTAAGCCACACCTCGTGGTGCTACCCACATTACTAAATATGGGTTAAAGAAAGATGTGAGAGTTAACCAATAAGAGGCTGAAACTATGGGCCAGGCAGTGTTTTAAAAGAATACAGTTTCCGTGTAATTATTTCGGGTGTAAAGTTAGCCAGCAGCCGGGTGGCAGGACGCAGCCCCGCCGCTTCCCACTACAGAAAACCACAAACCAAGGGAGCCAACAAAACCCATAATAACACAAGGATCTGATAACCCTCCACCAGCACAACTTAAAGAAAGGAAACACAAACACTATAACCAGAAAAAAAAAACAACAAGAGTTAACAAACACTGGTCATTAATATCACTTAATATCAATGGACTCAATTCACCTAAAAAAGGCACATGTTAAAGAATGGATACAAAAACAGGATCTAACAAGAGGGTGTGGCTATACTAATATCTAACAAAATTGATTTCAAACTAAAATCAATCAGAAGAGATAGAGGAAGATACTTTATACTCAAAACAGGAACAATTCATCAGGTGGAAGTCTCAATCCTGAATAATCTACTGCCCTAAGAGCACCCACATATGTAAAAGAAACATTACTAGGACTCAAAGCATATATCAAACCCCACACTCTAATAGTAGGAGATTTCAACACTCCTCTCTCACCAATGGACAGGTCATCCAGACAGAAACTTAACAGAGAAAGAACACTAACAGACGTAATGAACCAAATGAACTTAACAGACACCGATAGAACATTCCACCCAAACTGAAAAGAATATACCTTTTTCTTAGCATCTCATGGAACCTTCTCAAAAGCTGATCACATAATCAGTAAAAAAGCAAACATCCACAGATAAAAAGAAATTGTAGTAAACACCTGTGTAATATAGGATCACAATGGAATAAAGTTAGAATTCAACAACAATTCTACCCCCAGAAAGCCTAAAAACTCATGGAAACTGAATAGTCAACCACCCCTGGGTCAAGGAAGAAAAAAGGTGAAAAATTAAAGTCTTTCTTGAATTCAACAAAAATAAAGACACATCATACCCAGACCTATGGGACACTATGAAAGCAGTACTAAGAGTTCATAGCACTAAGTGACCACATAAAGAAAATGGAGAAAGCTCACATTAGAGACTTAACAGCACACCTGAAAACTCTAGAAAAAAAAGAAACATACTCACCCAGGAGGAGTAAAAGACAGGAAATAATCAAACTGAGGGCTGAAATCAACAAAATGGAAACACAGCAAACAATCTAAAGAATCAATGAAACAAAAAGCTGGTTCTTGGAGAAAATCAACGAGATCGACGAACTTTTTTGTATTAAAAATTTCCGCCTCCTCCCCACCTGCCATTTACCTCCCTCTCCCCCCTCAATTCACCCTCCCTCTCCTGTCCGAAGAGCAGTAAGGGTTCCGTGCCCTGTGGGATTGACAAACTTCTATCTAAGCTAATCAAATGGAAGAGAGAGTACATGAGATTTAACAAGGTCAGGAATGAAAGGGGGATATAACCACAGCACAGAGGGAATTTGTAGAATCATTAGATCTTATTACAAAACCCTCTATGCCACAAAATTGGAAAATGTGAAAGAAATGGACAGTTTTTAAGAGAAGTATCATAGTATCATATACTAAAATTAAATCAAGACCAGGTGAACAACTTAAATACATGTGTAAGTTGTGAGTAATTAGAAGCTGTCATCAAAAACCTCCCTAAAAAAAGCCCAGGACCAAATGGTTTCAATGCAGAATTCTACCAGAACTTCCAAGAAGAGCTAATACCTATACTCTTTAATTGGCTTCACAAAATAGAAACAGAAGAGTCATTGCAAACTCCTTTTATGAAGCTACAGTTACCTTGATATGAAAACCACACAAAGACTCAATCAAGAAAGAGAATTACAGATCAGTCTCACTCATGAACATTGATGCAAAAATTCTCAATAAAATACTGGCAAACTGAATCCAAGAACACATCCAAAAAATTATCAATTATGATCAAGTAGGCTTCATCCCAGAGATGCTTGGCTAGGTCAACATACAAAAATCTATCAATGTAATCCATCATCTAAATAAACTAAAAGAAAAAAAAAACATATGATCTTTTCATTAGATGCTGAAAAAGCATTTGACAAAATTCAACACCCCTTTATGATAAAGGTCTTGGAGATTAGGGATACAAGGTTCATACCTAAATATAATAAATGCATTATACAACAAGCCAACAGCTAACATCAAATTAAATGGAGAGAAACTTAAAGCCATTTCATTAAATCAGGAACAAGACAAGGCTGTCCACTCTTTCCATACCTGTTCTATATAATGCTTGAAGTTCTAGCAATAGTAATAAGACAACATAAGGGAATCAAGTTAATTCAAATTGGAAAGGAAGAAGTCAAACTTACGTTATTTGCAGATGATATAATAGTGTACATAACTGACCCCAAAAAACTCTACCAAAGAACTCCTACAGCTGATAAACACCTTTAGTATTTACACAGGATGCAAGATCAACTCCAAAAAATCAGTTGCCCTTCTATACACAAAGAACAAAGAAGCATAGAGGGAAATCGGAGAAACATCATCTTTCATGATAGCCAGAAATAGCATAAAGTATCTTGGGGTAACTCTAACCAAGGAAGTAAAAGATCTATTTGACAAGAACTTTAAGTCTTTGAAGAAAGAAATTGATGAGGATACCAGAAAGTGGAATGATCTTGGATTGGGAGGATCAACACAGAAATAATGGCAATTCTACCAAAAGCAATCTATAAATTCAATGCAATCCCCATCAAAATCCCAACAAAATTCTTCACAGACCTTGGGAGAACAATAATCAACTTTATATGGAAATACAAAAAACCCAGGATAGCCAAAACAATCCTATACAAAAAATGTACTTCAGGAGGCATTATCATCCCTGACTTCAAACTCTATTACAGAGCTACAGTAATGAGAATAGTTTGGTATTGGCATAAAAACAGAGATGTTGACCAATGGAATTGAATAAAAGACCCAGATATTAATCCACAAACCTATGAACACCTGATTTTTGACAAAGGAGTTAAAAGTATACAATGGAAAAAAGAAAGCATCGTCAACAAATGGTGCTGGCATAACTGGATGTCAACCTGTAGAAGAATGAAAATAGATCTATATCTATCACCATGCATAAAACTCAAGTCCAAATGGATTGAAGACCTCAAAATAAATCTGACCACACTGAACCTGATAGAAGAGAAAGTGGGAAGTAGTCTGCAACACATAGGCATAGGACACCACTTCCTATGTGTAACCCCAGTAGCACAGACAATAAGACCAACAGTGAATAAATGGGACCTCCTGAAACTGAGAAGCTTCTCTAATGCAAAGGACATTGTCATTAAGACAAAAAAGCATCCTACTGAATGGGAGAATATCTTCACTAACCCCACATCAGACAAAGGTATGATCTCTAAAATATATAAAGAACTCAAGAAACTAGACATTAAAACTCTAATTAATCCAATTAACAAATGAGGTACTGAACTGAACAGAGAATTATCAACAGAAGATGTTCAAATGTCCAAAAGACATTTAAGGTCATGCTCAACCTCCTTAGCAATCAGGGAAATACACATTAAAACAACTTTGAGATACCATCTTATACGTGTCAGAGTGGCTAAAATTAAAAACACCAATGATAGCCTATCCTGGAAAGGATGTGGAGTAAGGGGAACACTCATCCATTGTTGGTGGGAAAGCAAACTTGTGCAATCACTTTGCAATTCAGTGTGGTGGTTTCTCAGGAAACTGGGAGTCAACCTACCTCAGGATCCAGCAATTCCACTCTTGGGAATATACCCAAGAGATGTCCAATCATACTACAAAAGCATTTGTTCAACTATTTATGTGAGAGAGTCTTCTGTTTGTGTTGATTTCCTTGGTTAATAAAGAAACTGCCTTGGCCCATTTGATTGGCCAGCCCTTAGGTTGGCAGAGTAGATAGAACAGAATGCTGGGAAGGGAACTTAATAAATCACCATGCCTCTGCTCTCTGGGTCAGATGCAATAAAGCTCCGGCCCAAGATGGACATACACTAGAATTTTCCTGGTAAGACACCACTCGTGGTGTTACACAGATTATTAGATATGGGTTAGCCAAGATGTGAGTAAGAGGCTGAGACTAATGGGCCGGGCAGTGTTTAAATGAATACAGTTTGTGTGTCGTTATTTTGGGCATAAACTAGCCAGGTGGCTGAGATCCAGGCAGCAGGAACACAGCCCGTGGCTCCACACTACAAACTATGTTCATAGCAGCACTATTTATAATAACCAGAACCTGGAAACAACCCAGATGACCCTCAATAGAAGAATGGATAAAAAAGGTGTGGCACATATACACTTAGAGTTCTCAGCTGTAAAAACAATGACATCTTGAATTTTACATACAAATGGATGGAAATAGAAAACACGTTACTGAGTGAGATAATGCAGACCCAAAAAGATGAATATGGTAATACTCTCTCATAAGTGGATTCTAACCACAAACAAAAGATATTGAGCCTATAATTTGTGATCCTAGAGAAGATACATTAGAAGCTAAACCCAAAGAAAAACATATATTTATCCTCCTAGATATTGGAAGTAGACAAGATCACCGGGCAACAGTTGGGAGCACAGAGATGGGTTGGGATGGGTGGAAGGGGAGATGGGGAGAGAGATGGGACAAGGGGAAGATAGGGGAGAGTTTGGGGAAATGGGATGGTTGAGATGGAGGAAGGGTGGATATGGGAGCAGGAAAGAAGATATCTTAATTGTAGTAGGAAGCGGCGGGGCTGTGTCCCGCCACCCGGCCGCTGGCTAGCTTTACACCCGAAATAATTACATGGAAACTGTATTCTTTTAAACACTGCCTGGCCCATTATCTGTAGCCTCTTTTTGGTTAATTCTTACATCTTCCTTTAACCCATATTTAGTAATCTGTGTAGCGCCACGAGGTGTAGCTTACCAGGAGAGATCTTAACCTGCATCCATCTCGGAGAGGAGAAGCATGGAGACTCACTATGGAGACTGCCTGAAGCGTCTCCCCACTCCTGCTACCCAGCATTCTGTTCTGTCTACTCCGCCTACCTAATTTTCTGTTCTCTTAAAGGGCCAAGGCAGTTTTCTTTATTAATTAACCAATGAAAGTAACATAGACAGATAACTCTCCTCCATCATTTCCCCTTTTTCTGTTTAAACAAAAAAGAAGGGCTTTAACTTTAACATAGTAAAATTAAATTAGGGGAGCCCTTTTAGGGTTGGCAAGAGACTTGTCTCTAGAGAGGTTCCCAGGTGTCCAAGGAAATGTCACCAGCTAGGTCATTGGGCAGCAGAGGAGTGGGTGCTTTTACTGGCCTCATCCCATAGTCACACTGATGAATATCTTGCATATCACCATAGAACCTTCATCTGGCGATGGATGGAGATAGAGACTGAGACCCACATTGGAGCATCTGACTGAGCTCCCAAGGTCCAGATGAAGATCAGAAGGAGGGATAACATGAGCAAGGAAGTCAGGACCGCGAGGGGTGCGTCCACCCACGGAGATGGTGGGACTGATCTAATGAGAGCACACCAAGGCCAGCTGGACTGAGACTGAATGTGCATGTGATCAAACCAGACTCTCTGAATGTGGCTGACAATTAGGGCTGACAGAGAAGTCAATGACTATGTTACTGGGCTTTGATGCTACTACATGTACTGGCTTTTTGGGAGCCTAGTCTGTTTGGATGCACACCTTCCTAGACCTGGATGGAGCAGGGAGGGCCTTGGACTTCCCACAGGGCAGGGCACCCTGTCTTCTCTTAGAACTGGAGATGGAAAGAGGAGGGGGATTAGAGGGTAGGAGGGAAATGGGAGGAGGGGAGGGGGTGAAAATTTTTAATAAATATATAAAATTTAAAAAAGAAAGTTACTCATCTATATGACTTTTAAGAGTTTTGATTATGATACTTTCCATGGTGTCCTCAGAAACTGAAAGTTAGCTACTCATTGATAGGTTTTCTTTACAGATTATTACACATTAATCTATAGAATTATAATTCATTGTTTTTCATTTAAATTGACGATTGGTTGATATAACCCATTTAATAACCATTTATAATTATTTGTCCTTTTATAAGTGCACATAAGACATATATGTGTCAATATATATAAAACTGTGTACTATGGCTGTGAAGTACAGAGTATACTTAAATTCATTTGACAAAGGGTAGTGGAACAATTTACTAATTTCCTGACTCCATTAAATATAAAATGCAGAAAAAAATTATAGGTAAAGAAAAATAATCACACCTCATTATTTACTTCTTTAAAGATTTTGATCTATTTATTTAAAACTAGGACCTACTTGAGGATCATAATTCTTTGGAAAAAATATAAATATATAACACTCATATACACTTATATGTATATAAGAGAGAAGGGGGATGGAGGGAGGGAGGCTGGATGCTCAAGTGATAGCTCAGCAGGTAAGATCATTTGCTTCTGCTCTTCCAGAGACCCCAGGTTCTTTTCCTATGACTCACATGGTGGCTTGGCTTACAGCCTTCTGTAATTTTGGTTCAAGTGGATCTGACACCTTGATCTGGTCTCTGTAACCATTAGGCATAGACATGGAGCAGATGCATACATATAGAGAAAAATTAGTATTCATACATGGAAATTAATAAAGTTTTTAATACTTTTTGATGAGAAATAATTTCTTTAATATTTGTATCCTTTGAAAAATGTATGTGGTTGAGAAAACTAGTCTTACTCATTCAACTTTAGATAATTTTTATTTATCCCTAGTTGTTCATATAAGCAGTTTTAGTTATTGCTACATTTGTTAAGGTAGAAGGTCTATGTAGCCTCATCTCTTAGTTTGAGCTAATTGGGTGTACTAACTCATAACTACCCTGGTTTCTGACAAATGTGAAAACTCACATGTCATGTGTTTTGAGCTGTCATTAAATGCAGCTATAAGCCAAATGGATGTTAATGCATGGAATGATTGTGAGACTTAGACATCAATATAAACTGTCCAGAGAAATAAGACATATCAAAAGATAAATAATGACTAAATGCCAACTTATGCCTGTAATTTCAGTATTAAAATGAAAAAGGCAAATATTTTATTGGCAGTACTTCCTGAGAGAAATTTGTAAAATTATGCCACCCTCGGATTTTAAAAATTGATTCCTAAAATTTGGACGATTTGTTCAAGTAAATGTCAAAATTGTAATTGCCATCACATTTCAAGAATTATATTTGAAAAATTTATGCTTATTTTAAGTATCAAATAGAATTATAAAGAATAAATTGAGCAGTAGAGGAGAGGGTGCCTGAACTGGCCTTCTCCCATAGCCACACTGATGAATATCTTGCATATCACCATAGAACCGTCATCTGGCAATGCATGGAGTTAGAGACAGAGCCCCACGATGGAGCACTGGACTGAGCTCCCGAGGCACAGGTGATGAGCAGAAGGAGAGATAACATGAGCAATAAAGTCAGGACAGCGAGGGGTGCGTCCACCCACGGAGATGGTGGGATTGATCTAATGGGAGCTCACCAAGGCCAGCCGGACTGAGACTGAACGAGTATGTGATCAAACCGGACTCTCTGAATGTGGCTGACAATTAGGGCTTACTGAGAAGCCAATGATGTTGACACTGTGTTTTGATTCTACTGCATGTACTGGCTTTTTGGGAGCCTAGTCTGTTTGGATGCACACCTTCCTAGACCTGGATGGGGAGGAAAGGTTTTGGACTTCCCACAGGGCAGGGCACTCTGGCTTCTCTTAGGACTGGAAAGCAAGGGGAGTGGGAGGGGGAGTGGAGGAGGGGAGGGAAATTGGAGGATGGAAGGAGGTGGAGATTTTTAATAAATAAATTTAAAAAAAGACTAAATTGAGACTATATACACTTTTATCTATTTATGTATATAAGTAGACATGCTTGTTGTTAACACATAGATTTTCTTAATTGAATAAGTTTTCTTTACACGTTTATTGCTATGTGAGTGTGTTTGTGTGTGTGTGTGTGTGTTTATTTTTTGAGACAGGTTTTCTCTGTGTAAAATCTGTTCCTATCTGTCCTGGAACTAGCTCTTGACACAAGGCTGACCTGAAACTCACAAAGATCCACCTCCCTCTTTCTACTGAGTGCTGGGATTAAAGACAAGCACCACCACTGTCCAGTCTGTTTTAAATATATTTTATAATCTTTATTCTTTCATAATTAACACTTTCATAGTTATTGGAAGCAAAGTATAGGAATACATTTAATTTAAAAATATTCCAGGTCGCTCAAGTCTCAAGTGCAGATTACACTAGTCAGAAGAATAAGTTAGTGACTCACTTGCCAGCTGAACTGCCCAACTCCCTAGATTCTGTCCTCAAGAATTAGCCATTCTACCAACCACTTATCCCACCTCAATGTCATCTCCAAGGTCAGGCTCTGTCCACAACCTTAGTGGACTTCCTTTGCTCAGGTACAGGTCATATCAGTCAAAACGTGTGTAGGCTAAGCAGTCAGAACATGTGCAGACAACATCTATCAGAATAACAAAGACATTCTGCTGCACCAAAGGCAAAACTAAATACCAGAATGTCTGCTCCCAACTTAGACAGAGACTCCCTATAAGATCAGAGATCAGTCATTGCAGCCACTAGAAATTCAGGACACAAAGAGTAGAAGACTAAAGAATAAGCCAAAACCAAGGGAAAAAATCATTCAACATGGACAAACTCAGAAATCGGGGACCTAGACTTATAATCATCCCAAACCCAGAGTATTAATGTGAATATAAAATGTTCATAGCAGTATTATTTGTCATAGCCAGAACCTGGAAACCACCTAAATGCCCCTCAACCAAAGAATAGATAAGGAAAAAAGTGGCACATTTACACAATGGAGTACTACACAGTGAAAAAATAATAACATCTTGAAATTTGCGGGCAAATGTATGGATCTAGAAAACATCACACTGAGTGAGGTAACCCAGACCCAAAAAGACAAATATCATGTACTCACTCATAAGTGGTTTTTGACATAAAACAAAGAAAAGCCAGCCTACAGTTCACAATCCCAGAGAACCTAGACAACAAAGAGGACCCTAACAAAGACATACGCGGGAAGTAGAAAAAGATAATATCTTCTGAATAAATTGGGAGAATGGAGACATTGAGAGAGGGTAGAAGTGGATGGGAAAGGAATGGAGGGGAACAAAGGAAAATATATAACTCAATAAAAACAATTTAAAACAAAAATAAACAGACAAACCAAAAAAGAATACCATCAACAACAACAAGGGCATTATTGCACCATCAGAGCCCAGCTATCCTATGACAGCAAGACATGAGTATTCAAGAACAATTGAAGCACAAGAAAACAGCCCTACAAACTACCTTGTGATGATGAAAAAGGTCTATAAAGAGAAAATAAAATATTCCATTAAAAATAGAATGACAAAATATTGGAAGAAATCAGTATACCTTTTAAAGAATGCCAAGAAAGCTATGAAAAAACAAACAAACAGGTGCAGGAAACTATTCAAGACCTTAAAACAGCCTAGAAAATATTGACATAGGAAACAACTTAATGAACAGAACATCAATACTGCAGGCACTAAGATCAAAAATTAGTAAATGTGACCTCCTGAAACTGGAAAGCTTCTGTAATGCAAAGGACACTGTCAACAGAATGAAAAGGCAGCCTACCAAATGATTTTCACCAACAAAAGCTTTACAACAGCCTCACAGCAGAAAGAGTACTAATATCCTAAATAAATAAAGAACTCTAAAAACTAGATATCAACAAACTAAATAAATAAATCCAAGCAAAATAGGGTACAAATCTAAGCAGAGAATTCTCAACAGAGAAAATTCAAATAGCTGTGTTTAGCTTCCTTTACCATCAGGGAAATGCAAGTCAAAATAACATTGAGATTTTATCTTACATATGCCAGAATGGGTAAGATAAAATCACAAATGGTAGCACATGCTGGTGATAATGTGAAGGAAAGGAAATAGTCCTCCATTTCTGTTGAGAAAACATACTTAGCATAGTTACACAGCCACTTTGGAAATCAATGTGCATTTTCTCAGAAAAGTGGAAATCAATATACTTTGAAACCAAACGATTCTACTCCTGGTCATATACCCAAATGATTCTCCATCTTACCACAAAGACACTTGTTGAACTATGCTGATAAAAGCTTTATTCATGATATCCAGAAACTGGAAAGAGCCTAAATATCACTCATCTGAAAAATGGCTAAATGAAATGCAGTACACTTATAAAATGGTGTATTACTTAACTGTTCAAAACAATGGCAATATAAAATTTGCAGACAAATGGAAGGAACTTGAAAAAAAATATCCTGCATTTGGAATAATAGACCCAGAAAGACTAACATGGTATGTACTGACTTATAAGTGGATATTAGCTGTAAAATAAAAGATAATCATGCTGTTAACAACAGACCCAGAGAGGATAAATAAGAAGGAGGGCTTAAGTATGGGAGCAAAATCTCCCTGAGAATGGGAATCAGAATAGAATTTGTGGGTGGAATGGGGTCAGTTGGAGTTGGCAACAGGAAGGATTAAGTGGGAGGGAGTAAATATCAGAGATACAACTGGAATTGGGGAATATTTTAAGAGTTAAATGGAAACTTCATGCAGGGGAACGTCCATGGAGATATTAAGCATATATTTGCATCTTTATTCCTCAGTTAATGAAATGGCATAGTTTAGGGAGTTCAGTTGAAGAGAGAAAACGGGGATTGTTCTAGCCATGAGGGTCAAGTTCATGAGGGGGAGACATGCAAAGACACCTGTGCTGAGTTAGTGGGATATCATGGATTCTGAGCAAACAGCTAAGGAGCCTGCATAGGACTGGCCTAAGTCCTCTGCATGTGGGTGACAGTTGTGTAGCTTGGTCTGTTTGTATGGCTACTAGCAGTGGGATCAGGACCTGTACCTGGAGATTTAGCTGGCTTTGGGGAACTTATTTCCATGCTGGGATATCTCCCCAACTTGATGCACAAAGAAGACAATGGTCTTGCCTCAATATGACATGCCAGGCTTTGTTGACTCCCATGGGAGGACCTGCCTCTTTCTTAATGAAGGAGGAGTGGATGAGGAGAGGTAGACAGGAGGTGGGGAGAGGAAAAGGGAGGAGAGAAGTTGTAGTGTCATTTTACTTGCATTTTAATAAATAAAACTTGCCTGAAGACAAAAGAGTAAAACAGCCCTCTGGTCAGCCTTACAGACTGGGCCCACACATTTAAATTACAGTAGAAACAAATGTCTGTCATAGAAATCGGCTTTGCATGCCTTTAGTCCCAGTGGGGCACACCTTTAATCCCAGAACTAGAGAGAATTATAAAAATGGGAGGAGATAGTTCTCAGTGTTAGTCTCATTCTGAGATTCATGAAGGCAGGAACATCATTTCAGACTAAGGTTAAGGTAAGAGTCAGTGGCTGGCTGCTTTGCTTTTCTGATCTTCAGGTTGAACCCCACTGTCTGACTCTGTGTTTTTATTAATCTTACTACAAGAAGGGAGGGGAAGCTGTACTTGGCTTATAAAATACATGAAAAATTTTAACAAAAATAGAAAAAAGATGCAAATATATGGGTCTATTGTGGCCTTTCTCATTCAAACCACCACACATAAACACACAGAGATACAAATAAAAGTAAATTAAAATGTATTATAATGAACATTGAAAATTTGATAATAGTGAAAGAGTAGATCAACAGATTCTTAGGACAAGTAACAGTAACAAGACAGATTCTAATGGGTTTACTAGCACAAACTGATAATCCCAGTACTTGGAAGTCTGTGAATTTTTTTCAGTATAAAATTGGTTGTTTCAAGAAACACTGAAATAGGAATAAATAATACAGTTTGTTTATAAAGACTAGTTTAAGACCAGTCAGATTATGAATGGTCACTATTCTAGCTCTACAATATTCCATCTGATGCTAATTGAAAAAAGACAGACATTTAGTGACTAAGCCAAGTAGAACTAAAGTGCAAGTAAGATGCAACAAGTAATAATAATAATAATAATAATAACAAATATAACACAAAGAAATGTGAAATCACAAAAGAAAGAAATTATTAGGCTGATTTCATGGACAATTACTGATGAAGAAGTCATTATTCTAAACTGTGAAGTTTAAAGGGGATACAGTGATGGATAGCCAAGAAAGTCATTTAATAAACTAGGTCTAATATATTTGTAAAGATATCTATAAAAATGACTGATTTTTGTAAATTGAACCTCTTGTACATTATTGGTGAGTTTACAAAATTATATAACTGCTATGCAACCCATTATGACAGTTTCCCAAATATTGGAAATTGTTCTTCTGATACTATTCTCAAAAAAGTTTAAAATCAGGAATTCATTGGGTATTTTACAAATATTTTCTTGTAGGGGGCTGGAGAGATGGCTCAGAGGTTAAGAGCACTGACTACTCTTCCAGAGGTCCTGAGTTCAATTCCCAGCAACCACATGGTGGCTCACAGCCATCTGTAATGAGATCTGGTGCCTTCTTCTGGCCAGCAAGCATACAGATAGAACACTGTCTTCATAATAAATAAATAATTCTTAAAAAATATTTTCATATATATATTATGTAAAATAAGCATCTAGAAATGATAGCTAATCTTAATACTAAAAATGCTGAGTCAGAAAGATTGCTATGATTTAGAAGCCTCCTAGGAAATAGTGGAGAGATCCTGTTTCAAAATAAACAAATAAAAGCCAGAACAAATAAACAAATAAATAAAAATCCAGAAAGTTGTATAATTTCACATATCCATTGATAGGTAAGTGGATTCAAAAAGTACATAAACATGTAGACTGAACTATTACTTTTAAAAGGAAACAGGCCTCAATAATGCATATTTTATGTATTTTTAAGTAATTGCTCTAAATGAAATTAATCAGTTGTGAAAGAACATATTTTATGTCATGTTGTTTACATTAGAAATGTTGAATAGGCACATTCACAGAGATCATATCTGGTAGCCACCAGAAACTAAGAAAAGAAATCCATTCTGTTTTACTGTCTAATGGTTGAATAACTTGTAAAAAAACATTATTTTTAGGTTGATAATGGGTAGTCAAAGGTGCATTGTGAGATCTTGTCTCAAGCCAACAATAAAAAAAAATCAAGGGGAATAAAAAAATAAAACAAACCTTTAATCTCAACTCTTGTGGGCAGCCAGTGCTACAGAATGTGACCATGTTTCAAACGTGGTTTGACAGTTAATGCCACATAATTTTACATTTATGTCATTCTTATGGGCCCTCAAGATAGCCCAGTAATTAGAATCCTTTGTACACAGGACAGCCAGTTTGAGATAGATCAATGAATTCCATAAGGTGGCAAGATATAATGGACTGCCAAGAGTAGTCTCATGCCGTATATCTCTCTCACACACACACACACACAAATATCACATGTTCTAAAATATATAATACATTAACATTTTAAAGGCTAGTTTTTGAAATATTCTTTAGTTTCCAAATTTTGATTTGATAAATGATGATACTTTATTATATTTATAACATGTGTTAAGTTTTAATATGCATCCATAATACTGGCATTCCTCTATTAGTTCCCAAAGAATGTTTATTTCCATCAAAAAGAAAGGTAGAGGAGCTAAGATTCATATCACACCAATTGTAGTGGGAAAAGTGTCATTGACGACAAAATCCCCATCTGCTGTGTCAATCTGCCAACTGTGGCACAAATAGCAACAGCTATTTAGAGGATCTAAGAAAGCCCAGTGATTAAGTATGAGCACAGCATACTTCATTAACCCATCTCCCCATGGCAAAATGAGAGATGTGTTATAGCAAGATGAAACTGAAAGCAGTGTAACATCATATGGATTTGAAACCAATACTGGCATGTATACTTTGTGTACATTTGAAACTAAAATGCAAACAATCCTTGTTGTGTAACTGAGCATTTATAAGTTTATGGTGTTTAATTTGGTAAATAATTATGGGAAAAATGAAAATGAGTTTTATGGAAAATGATGTTGTATGAGGCAAGCAAGAAATCTGCAACTAGGGAAATTCCCAGAAATCCACAAAGATGACCCCAGTTAAGGGCCGAATCAATAGTGGAGGGGGAATCTGAACTGCCCTTCCTCTATAATCAGATTGATGAGTATATTTATTATCATCATAAAAATTCACCCATCAACTGATAGAAGCAGATGCAGAGATCCACAGCTAGCACTTGTCCAAGTCCCCAGAGTCTAGTGGAAGAGAGGAAAGACTGATAATATGAGCTAAGTGGTCAAGAATAAGATGGAAATACCCACAGAAACAGCTGACCTGAGCTAGTGGCTGCTCACTGACTTCGAACTGACAGCTCACAGTAGGACCTCCCATACCAGTTGCCCTTTTGTTACATCTTCTCCAGCATAAGCTATCATTGGTGTTTTTGATTGTACCCATCTGACAGGTGTAAGATCATATCTCAGAGTTGTTTTGATTTGCATTTCTCTGATGGCTAAAGATGTTGAAAATTTCCTTTAGTGTCTTTTGACCATTTGAGATTCTTCTGTTGAGAATTCTCTGTTTAGTTTTATATCCCATTTTTAATTTGGTTATTTAGATTTTTAATCTCTACTTTCTGGAGTTCTTTATATATTTTGGAGATCAGTTCATTGTCTGATGTTGGATTGGTGAAGATCTTTTCACATTCATTAGGCTGCCTTTTATTCTTATTAACTATGTCCTTTGCTTTACAGAAGCTTTTCAGTTTCAAGAGGTCCACTTTATTTATTGTTTCTCTCAGTGTCTTTGCTGCTGAGGTTATATTTAGGAAGTAATCTCCTTTGCTCATGCACTGAAGACTACTTCATGCTTTCTGTTCTATCAGCTTCAGTGTGATCAGATTTATATTGAGATCTTTAATGCATTTGCACTTGAGTTTTGTGCATGGGGATAAATATAGATCTATTTTCATTCTTCTACATGTTGGCATCCAGTTATACCAGCACAATTTATTGAAGATACTTTCTTTTTTCCATTGTATAATTTTAGCTTATTTGTCAAAAATCAGGTGTTCATAGGTCTGTGCATTAATATTCAGGTCTTTAATTCAATTCTATTGGTCAACCTCTCTGTTTTTATGCCAATACCAATCTGTTTTCATTACTATAGCTCTGTAACAGAGCTTTATGTCAGTGATGGTGATGCCTCTGGAAGTTCGTTTATTGTATAGGATTATTTTGGTCATTCTGGGTTTGTATAATTTGTGATTTTTTTTAAATTTAAAAACAGTATCTGGAGAAATAATTTTAGAAAAAAAAAACATGGAATAGTAAAAATCAAGCCCTGCTTCAAAGAAACTAAACAAAACAAAATAAAGCAACAACAAAATTGCCAGTCATAATATACCTTAATCAAATAATTAGTAGCTCTGAAAAATAATAAATTCACAGTACCTAGAAAAATATTTGAACAAGAAAGATCTATCTTCTTTTTTTTTTTTTTTTTTTTTTTTTGTTTTTTCGAGACAGGGTTTCCCTGTAGTTTCTAGAGCCTGTCCTGGAGCTAGCTCTTGTAGACCAGGCTGGCCTCGAACTCAGAGATCCGCCTGCCTCTGCCTCCCTAGTGCTGGGATTAAAGGCATGCACCACCACCACCCGGCCAAGATCTATCTTCAAATGTAGTAAGAAATTTTACATATGCCTTCAGTTCCTATAGTGCCACAAGTTTTGGTCTTAAATTGTTTCACATTTGTTCCTACATCCACACCAAGATACGACATATTATATATATATATATATATATATATATATATATATATATATATATATTTATATATAGTCTATTATTTTGTGAATTCTAATTTCTCTATTGAATTTCTGAAAGACTTGTGTGTACATCCCTGTCTGGCATAACTTTTTCGGCATTTGAAATAATTTTGCCATTATTTATAAAAGATGTAAAAAGACGTGGGTCAGATGTTTTAGTCATTAATATGCCTGTCCTATAAGTGCTCATGTATCTGGGTGAGTCAGCAAATACCTGTAAGTTCAGAGCAAAGTACAAAACGTTTAAGAATTGATTACATTTCTGAATATTCTCAATTTATAAGATGAGTGGTGTACAAAATAATAACAGAACTTGACTTACTTATACAGAAGTATACTATACATGTATAACACCCATACACATTGTAAATATGCAGTTATGTAAAAACTGTTATCAGGGTTGATGTTCGTGCATTTATAACTAAAAAAACATTCTTGTGCTAAGAAGAAAAGATGAAATATTTTATGCAAGAAAGTTGAATTGTGGTTTGGATATAAGAGAAGTTTAATGCTGGTGTTTTAATATAACACCTTATCCTGTAGAAACTAAATTACCAGATGTCTTCAGTGTTGGTAAGAACAACAATATCAGTAACTCCAGACTGGGGTTATTTTTCATCTAGTCACAGTTGTAAAAAAATTATGTCAAATAAGATTTATATGACAGAGTTAGTTTGCCAACTACTAGGAAAGCCAAGAATAATCATGGCATTTTAATTATACTTTATATTCAAGAAGGAGGACTGAGACTGCACAGGGGCATAAAATGTTGAAAGCTGTGTTAAGAAAAGCAGTGTTGATACAGTTTTCATAAATAACTGGATGAATATTTCATCTAGACATCTAGGTTTATAATGATTCTAATTCTAGGTGCTGATTTTTGGTCTGTTCTTCACTAAGGTATGTCTCATTCCTTAGTTTCTGTTTCCCTATTGGGTTCTTAGGAGAGTGTGATGACTGTTTTCCTTATGGTATGAAATTCTTCTGAAATTCTTAATAGAGGTGACCAGTCGGGGTACCAGGTAAAATGTATTCTTGCTTTGTTGGCCTACTTGCTTTCCTGTCATGCTTGGCTAGTGTGTTAGCAAAGAAAGTCTGATGAAGTTGGAGTCTGGGATAAGAGTATGATTGGGCAGGAAGAATGGAGGAACAGTTCATGGTCCACTGTAGATAGGGTCAGAGAAAAGGGAGAGATTGCAGCAGTTTGTCTGCTACAGAGATTAGCGTGAAATTGTGGGATTGAATTTGGAGTAGAGAAGGAATCACTGAATATCCTGTTAGGCTTCATGCTGTACTGACTGGAGTGTCCTGTGGGTTACTTAAGAAAGACTACTAAATTTGGTGACAGGTATAAAGTGATGAGTTGCAAGGCACATGGGGGATAAAAGGGAAGATCTGTATGTTCCACTGGAGATGGAAGCGAGGAGGGAAGCAAGGGTGATAAAGAGCTTGGTGTGCAAAAGAGATTGAATTTAGAGAAGACAATAAGCAAACAGGTTTTCATATCTGTTTCTCTGGCTTGTGAAGCTACCTTCTTCTCATGGAATATCTGCTCATGTTCGAGGCTGAGATTATGGTATGAATTTGGGGTAGGAAGGTTGAAGGAAAATATCTAAGTGATCCATTGGATACTGATATCAGACAGTTAAGGGAGACTGCAGTAGGTGGTTTGATGAGGAACAGGGGTAGTGGATTATCAGATTGGGAAATTAGCAGAACAAAGGAAAAAGAGAAAGTCTACATTTAACCGATCTATTTCCGTGGTCCAAGTAATCTTTATGTCCTCTGAGAATTTTTGCTGGAGTTTGGGGTTGAGATAAAACAATGAAGGGTGGGGAAGGACATTTGGAGGGGAATATCTGTATTATCCACTTGTGATGGTGTCAGAGGGAAGAGGCTGAAACAGTTGGTCTTCTACAGAGCTAGGGTTGAGACTAAATAATTTGGGTTTGGGGAGTAGAGGAAGATGTAAAGATCTACAGTTAGTCTACCTGCTACCCTGGCCTAACTGAAATAAATACTTTAAAGTGGTCAGAAAGTATGAATGTTAATAGAAAATTTTACTGTTCCTTAATTTTTTAGAACACCATCTAACTTTCAATTGGATTGTTTATTGATGATTATGCACAAAACATACTAAGAAAGAACAAGATAGATTTACCTCTCTGGAGCATGGTTATAAGGCAAGCATGGGTATCCTTAGGAGAAAAATCTTTTTAAATATGAGTAAGTTTTGATTGCTAGTCATTCCCAAAAGAATTAGAAGTGCCATTCTTTCTAAACCATTTTAGTTCAAATCAAACCAAATTTGTGTGACATAAAAGTAATTACTCATTGCTTGTTATGTATAATCTTAATGCCAAGCATGTAAGACAGCAGGTGAAACTAGCATGTCTTAAAAAATATATACCTGGCCAACCAAAATTAGGTGACTTAACAGTTTAGCATTGTTCTTTAGAGTCGGCAACTATTATAAAACTATTTCAAACAGCATTTCCTTGGCTTTAAATGGTTTTTGCAAAGATTCCTTGGTGTGTGCTAGACTAGAGAACCACCCACATTTAACCTTTCTAAATTTCTAATCTAAACTGTTGACAGAACAATAAAAGGGTTGATTTTTCAAAGTATTTTACTTGGTTTACAAATACTTTCTTTCTTTTTAGTTTTTTCAGTAAGTTAAACATTTCAAAATGATTTTTTTAACATTACTTTGAATGGTACTAGGATTTGTTGTAGTGAACAGGGACAATCGCAATCACATTCAAACTCTGAGAGTGACATGTGAATATAGACAATTTTTACAGTTTTCTGGAAACGTCAATGTTGTAGTCTGCCCAGAAATTCATTAAATATTCTGTTTTATTATACATTATCATCTATTTAGCAATGAATTAAAGTATGCAAGACTCAGGAGCTACAACTCTCACTGAATAAAAGTATTCAGAAGCCAAGTAAAAATCCCTGTCAAAAATGGTTTTATTTTGCATCATCTTGAAAAAAAAATCAGTTCTTTTACATAACAATTTTCCATGTAGGACAGTGGTGAAGCTGGGCATTGAAGCTGGAAACATTTTTGGCATTCATGAATTAGATCTATAAACTAATGGTATTGGTTCTTCTCCATTTGAACTTTCTATATATTTACTATGGCATTCTTATAGCATTGTATGTGATTTTTTTCAGAATTTTTCTCAGAGATAATAGAGGAAGCTCAGAATATTTGAAACTTTATTTTAGCATTAAATGAAATCAACAGGTACATATTTATACCACTTAAAAAAAGAGAAATGTCTTTCTAAGCTGAAGAAAAAGGAGAAAAGATTTTGCCCTTGATGAAGAAGTAACCGGTTTAAATTAAACAAGCAAACAAGCAAAAAGAACAAACACACCAAAAACATTGTTCTAGCCATCTTAGAACAAAAAAAATTAAAATTTAAGCAATTCCTCTCAGGATAACAGAACCTAATGCAAATAGATCAATTTCAAATTATTTTAGTAATATATTGAACAATTTCCAAAGAAACTTTAGAAAGATAGTGAGATTACTAAAAAGTAAGGCAATATAAAATAAATAAATAAATAAATAAATAAATAAATAAATAAATATTGTATGCAAGTAGTATTTGCTTAATATGTTTATAGCTAAATTTAAATAATAGACAATATTCTCATGGATAATAGTATGTGTGTGTAGAAAGAGGTAAAAGAGAGACTAAGGGATAGAGAGATAGAAAGACAGCACCAGTGGGAGTTGAAGGTTTGTCAGGAACCATTGAAGAGGTAGTTCAGGGACAGAATTGGAAACAGGCTGATGTTATAGCTCTAGTTTGAAGACATTCTAATGCAAGATTTCTTTTTGCAGAACACAATTTCTTTTCATTTAAGGTTTCATTTTACTGGATTAAATTTAGTCATGTTATAGAATCTGTCCTGATTTAATGGCACCTATTGAATTAAATACAAATCTCCTCTTAACGTATCTTCATAGAAATATCTAGAAGAATCTGACTAAAGTTCTGAATCACCATGATCTAACAAATTATTTGATGTATAGTATTTGCTTCAAGATAGTCTGTAAATCAACAAACAAATGTAGAATTAATTATACCTTTGAAATAATTGTAAAACAATTAGATTATTTCTTAAAATACAGGTGATTTCACAAAATTTTTGAAAAAAAAGTTATTATGTGCATAGCAGTCAAAAGAGAGGAATTAATATTTAATTCTAAGACAATTACATTTTGTAATAAAATGATATAATCTAAAATTTTCAATTACTAATAGCACCACTATCACAAAGAGTAAACATCCATCACATTCTGTAAATTCTCTGTCTCTCTCTCCTTCTCTCCGACACACATACACACACACACACACACACACACACACACATACGCACAAACACACTCATACCAAAGAACTCATACAAGTTAGGACAACAGAAAGAGCACTTTTCTCTCCTCAACCATAGATGACAAAAAGAATGACACACATTTCTTCTCTTTTTCTTTAAAATGTATTTATTAAATTCATGTGTATGGGTGCATTATATTTATGTTTGTGTGCCACACTCATATCATATACCAGGAGACAGAAGAGTATGTTGGATCCCCTAGAACTGGAATTATAGATGTAACTGTGATGCAAGTAAAATGCATTTTGGCTTATGTATTATAAACTTGGTCCGTTTATAAACATTTTCATATAATTTTTCCTTTTTTCCTCCAATTTCTCCTCCTTCATCTATTAGCAACTTCTTAGCAGTATCTTTGTAGCAACTATTCAGAGGTAATGTAAGGAGATATGAATGGCTTGGGAATTTGAGCCAATTCACCTCTGCCTTTGGGCCATGGTTGTACCATGTCCTTATTTCATTTCCATATTACTATAAATTGAGGCTGTTCCACTTGTACTCATGAAACAGTAAGTTCAGGAGAATCAAGTTTATAGTGATTAGTTGTGGACCTGTATTTTACTTGATTATCATGGCTAGGCATTCTGATTTTATTTGAGAATAGTAGTCTTCAGAATGGTGTTAATCCATAAAAAATTCTGATTATCAGATGATATGGCCTTTCTTTAAAATGAAGAGGTATAGTTGACAATTTTCCTTATCTAAATAGGCATAAATTTCAAAAGTAATCTTTGTTCATCATGACACATCTAGGTCTCACAGATAGTGTATTTGGAACACCCTAGTTGCTTTCACTGCAGCCTGAAACTGCTTCAGAGATAGTCCATTCCTAGAAAATAATTTCATTGTCTTTGTAACAATTATTAAGACATACCTTTCAAATACCTAATGTGGTTTTCTGTTGTTTCTCCCCATAGTGATGGAGGACTCTCATTGGTTGATAAAGAAACTGCCTTGGCTTTTTGATAGGGCAGGATTTAGATACGTGGAATAGCCAGAACAGAATGCTGGGAAGAAGGGAAGGAAGTTAGTCAGTCGCCATGCCTCTCTTCTCTGAGAAGGATGCAGGTTAAGATCTCTCCTGTAAGCCATCCCTCATGGTGCTACACAGATTACTAAATATGGGTTAAAGCAAGATGTGAGAATTAGTCAATAAGATACTAGAACTAATGGGCCAGGCAGTGTTTAAATGAATACAGTTTGTGTGTTGTTATTTCGGGTTTTAAGATAGCCATGCGGTAGCTAGGCAGGACGAAAAGCAGACCTGCTTGCCTCCCCACTACAGAATGGCACACACATGGATAACTGAATCCATAGAAAGCTTGAGAAAGCTTGGGAAAGACTAGAGTAAAACATGTTTTCTTGGTAGCAGCAATTTCTCAGGTCTGCTATGCTTGCTAGAGGCAAGCAAACACTCTCATCTAAGAGAGCCTTTCTGACTCAGCTTTAGCTGCAAAACCCTGCAGCTCTTTTAAGAGGTCCTGCCACAAAACACTTAAACGGTGTTGATGAAAAGCTGAATGGGTGCTTTTCAGTTTTCAGCCATAGCAGGAAAAAAGCTGCACCAGTTTAAAATTCCGTTGTTCTGGTCCATCCTGCCAGGACAAATTCTGACTCTTTCAGGCAGTCAGTCTGACTGAGTGTGGTCTGTGAGCAGAATGATGCAGCTTGATTGCTGGCATGGACCTTGAAAGGCCATAGGGTTGTAGCAATAAAAATGGCTACAGCTGGTACCTCTGCCATGAGGCTGGAAAGCTAAGAACTGGGCTGGATCTACCCGCCAAAGTCACGGCTTTAGTCCTACCGATATTGTTTGGTAAAGTGTCTCATGTGGTCAGAAAAAGAGAGATATACAGTAAAACAAAGATTCAAAGTCAAAGAAAACGTCTAAATGTTTTACAGTGTGTTAAAAATATATGCAGGCTAAAGGTTAAAGTTCTTAAAAGTAAAAAAAAAACAAAGAAAAAAGAAAGAGAGAAATTGGGTGTGGTGGTACACAATGCCTGGGAGGCAGAGACAGACAGATCTCTGTGAGTTCAAGGTGTTGTAGCACACACCTTTAATCCCAGCAGTGGGGAGGAAGAGGCAGAGGGATCTCTTTGAGTTCAAGGACAGCCTGGTCTACAGAGTTATTCCAGGACAAAGATATACAGAGAACCTGTCTCAAAAAAATATAAGTAAATATCAAAGAAATAGAGGTTAAGTAAAGCCACATAAAGATGGAAAATATACAGAGAATCTTGATACTGTGTGCTATTATGCTGTCTTTGAATTGTTTGAATGCTGAGGAAGGAGCAACAGCTGATAAGAGATATTTGTTTATAAATGCTGCTGAACTAATCCAAAATAGATATTTTGAAAATACCTTGACTTCAGAATTTGGATCTAAGGATATGATACTTTGGAAAAGAGATTCTTCTTTTGTTTTTACAGAGGATGAGACCCTGTGGATTGCTTCTATCCCAATATGGTATGATAGACCATGCCCTCCTGAAAGGTTGCTGTGAACACCCTCAAAAAATTACTTTGCTCAACTGCCGACTAAGATGAAACTAACACCCATGTTACACCATGAAAGATCTGATTAACAGCATCCCCATTCAGCATGAAGCAGTTTGAAGAGAAAAAACTGTGCCCATATTCCCAAATATTGCTTACAAATGTTCTTTTACATTTAAAGGGGGAGATGATATAGTTATGAATAATTTGCATTAGTATGGATTTGCCTTTATTAATACAAATTTAAGGTCAATCTTGTTATATGTATTTCTGATCTTGATTAAGGTATTGTGATTGTGTAGTTAATTTTTAAAATGTAATGTATAATTAGGAAATATAGGATGTTAATGAATTATCATCGGTAATAGTAAAGCTTTGTAGTCATGTTATATTTTCTAGATATATAGAGATATATTTCAATTAGATAGGCATTCCTAATATCTTTCAAAGACTACAGAATATGGCATTATATGTTTTAATAACAGTGATTTTCATGACAATTAGACACGTCTGCTCCTGGCAGCACCAATCTACTTCAAGAGGAAGAGGAGCATCGAAGAGGTTCCTTATGGACTTTGATAGCCATTTGGGAAAGAAACTGCTCTTGTCTGGACTATTGCATAAACTGGACACAAAGAACCCACAGAGAGAGGACTGCTGAACTTGCCTAAAGGTGAGATGATTCTTTGGGGGTCCTGACTCATGAAAGAGTCTGCAAGACATTCTAAAAAACTCAGTAAATAGTGACTGAACTGCCTTTGAGATTCCCTGCTTCATGGAAAAGTCTCCTGGAAACTATGGGCCTGAAGGCTTAAGATGGATGCCCCAATGGTACAGAGGAACTTTGGGTAACTGTCCAGGCAGCAAGATGTCTCTGTCTAGACGTCTAGAGTTTTGTAAGTTGCTTACTTCTCATTTACTTAGGTAATATTATATCCTTCTGGAGTCTTTGATGGAGTTGAAGAATAGATAGTTATAGTTGTTTTCCTTTGTTATGATAAAAGATAAAATAGATATAAATATTGTAACTGTAATTCTTACTTGATAACTGTTTTGTTATATGTAATTTTGCTATGTTAAAGTTAAAGCCTTCTTTTTTGTTTAAACAGATAAAGGGGAAATGATGGAGGATTCTCATTGGTTAATAAAGAAACTGCCTTGGCGTTTTAATAGTGCAGGATTTAGATAGGTGGAGTATACAGAACAGAATGCTGGGAAGAAGGGAAGGAAGTTAGTCAGTTGCCATGCCTGTCCTCTTCAAGATGGATGCAGGTTAAGATCTCTCCTGGTAAGCCAACCCTTGTTGTGCTACACAGATTACTAAATATGGGTTAAAGTAAGATGTGAGAATTAGCCAATAAGAGGCTAGAACTAATGGGCCAGGCAGTGTTTAAATGAATACAGTTTGTGTGTTGTTATTTCAGGTTATAAGCTAGTCATGCGGGAGCCAGGCAGGATGAAAAGCAGGCCTGCCCGCAACTCCTAACTACACCATAGCTGTATATTACCCTTTCCAATAGGTGAAAGTTAGCAATCTTTGGACTACTTTACTCAATGACTGCACTGTACTTACAATCATTCATCTTATATTCACTTCTGTTTTAGATACTAGGACTATTTGATCTCTGATTTTTATGGTCTGTTTTGATAAGAAAGTTGCATCAGAAAGGACATTGATGGTCATTTACTACATCATCTCTGGCTGCCTTCATGTGACTTTTACAGAGTTCAGTGCTTATGTCAGTGACTTTTACGGCCTGAAGAATTGCATCACTGTCTGTGACTTTGAGTGAGTGTTCCTTCCTGATCTCATTGGTGGATGATCTATCACAGACAAAACTTCATGTCTATTTCCTTAATCTTTTGGGGGTAATATATTTCACCAATCAAATCTCTAAGGGCATTGTCTTAGATAGTTAATAAGAATATATGCCGGAATATTTTTAGATTTGTTACTCAACAGAAAATAAAAATAGATAGAAAAAAGGGAGTTTGGGTATTTGATGGAACCACAATCAGATGGCACAGGGATCTATGATGTTCTGATGGTCAATAGTTTTGTTCCAAAATAACTGTGGGATAATACATGTTTTTGCTTCTCCACTGATCACTTGACTTAGGAGAGCAAGTGATATCTCAGAGTTTTCTCTAAAAAGAAGTTTCCTGGAGAATGTTTGAAATTAGCATCACTGATAGAAACTGGCAAGATACTAACAAAGACGTACCACAAAATCCTTAATTTTTCAATATATTGTTTTTGGTATTTTGTTGTGCATGTAAAGTACATAGAGTACTAAGTAATCTAAATAAAAACATCTCTTTATTAGTAAATGGTTTTATTTTTCTTTCAAAAGCTTTGCAGATTTTCCATAACGATCCCATTATGTTCAGAGTAGAACTGCAATATATCATCATTGAACATAGTTATTAAAGAAAAGAGTTGGGATTCAGATGGGAGAGGTGGTGGGAAAGATCTGGAAGAAAATGGGGGAAGGGAAACCATTATCAAAATATGTTGAATGAAGGAAATCTGTTCTCAGTAAAAGAAAAATAAAACAAAAAAAAAGAAAATGAAAAAGTAGGATTACTTGTATACATATGTAACCTAAAAATGATACATATTATTATCCCTGTTTCCTGTTTCATATGGTCAAAGTGAATATATCAATTTAAAACTTTGTATCAAAGATCTAAAACATGTGAATCTTTTCTGATATATTTATGTATTATGCAAAATAAATACATCATTTTAATGGTCTTTTGGGAGTAGGAACTTCATGTTAAATTCTGGAAAAATCAGGGTATTTAATTGTAAACAAAAATAATTTTAATTGTTATTTTATTGATCATCTTGCAATCTTTTTCCCCAATGCAGACCATACAAGGTTATGTTTAAATGAAGATACAAATATATTTTCTCTAATATTCTCTAATTGATGGATTTTCTCATATGCAAAACATATAGTAGTGGCTTTGCAAAATCCCCAACATACTGATAATCATGATATCACTATGTTTGGGTCAATTTTTTCTGTCTTTTGAACTATCTATTTTTACAATGGAAACTTAGGTAAAGTTAAAATGGATGCATGATCTTTACCTCGTGAATGCCTTCAGTAGTTTGGCAGATTTAAAGATACTCTATCAAGTTCTCCAGTTGGTCTCCTTACATGTTTAGTTCAAAGCATCTGTGACTAAATTGTTTCCTTTCAGCTCATTATGATACCTCAAGTACTTAAACAATTACAGACAATATTATCCAAGCTAATCTTCTATACCAGATTTTTCTGCAGGCTGTTTGCAGTCATCATAGGAGAAACATTTACTGAATTCCTGCTGAGCAATTAGGAAGAAAGAGAAAGAGTAGAGCATTTGTTACTACATTAAAAAAGATAGGCAGACAGCTATGCACTGAGAAAATAGCTACATGAAAACAAAGCATGTTTATCAAAAACCTGTTATAACTCCATAAATTCTATTTCTTCAACTAAGAAAAGTTACATGATTTGAAGTTCAGACTTTTTCTCTTCTTTTTTATTCAATGCCAAACTTTGGATGAATAATACATGTGTTATGATTAGACAGGTGGATGGGCCATTCAGCACACAGACACAGCAGGAGCTAGTATCTTTTAATGAGCTGGGGTCACCTTGGAGATAATGATGAATTGGAACAGGTCGCTGAGTTGTGTTCTATTGTAGACAGCCATGTCCATGAGCTCTGGAGTAATGAGCCTCTGGGCACTTCTGTGTTGAACCTCATTGCCTGCCAGTTTCAGAAGTCTATGGATCAGGAACTCCAGGATGGCAGTCAGGAAGATGGGTGACCCTTCACTCAGCCATGGAGCATGACTGCTCTCCCTCAGGTGGTGTTCCACCAGGCTCACAGAAAAGGTGAGCTGAGCTCTGGAGGTGTGGGAAGGATGAGATGATGATCCTTGATGGCTGCTTTCTCTGGTCCTGGGCATGATGTCCTCAGAGGGCAATCTCACATGCTTGTTTGGCTTCACCTAGCTGATCTCTGCTGACATGCTAGATTCCATCTGCCAATGTATCCCTCTCTGCTGGGCTGTGTATCCTAGCTACACCTTACTCCTTGCAGCCTAATCTGGGGCACACAACTGATGACATGGGTAATGACTGCAGGCCAGTCCACTCTAGGGTTGCTGTTGTCATTTTTTCAACTTGTGCAAAGGGAATTCTTTATATTCAGATTCAGCCATTTTGTGAAGACTCATAATTCTCTATGATCTTCTCTCAGTCACATCTAAACTAATTCATATCTCATATCTATATCAGCACCATGTTGTCTGGTCCTTAAGTACTTAAGTACTCCTATTCCTTATACATGATAGAGAACATTTTATTTATTCTGAGGTAAAGAAAGAATATTCTAATGTGTTTGATTTCTTTGAGGGCTCAAAATAGGCAAAGGACTCCACACTTTTTTTCTGTTTTCCTTTTCTCTTCCCTTATATTTAAATTAGATTCTTTTCTTATGCAATATATCCTGGTTATTTTCCCCTCTCTCTACTCTTGCCAGTACTTACCCATCTCCCCTACGATCCATATTCAATCCTTTTTCTCTCTCTCATTAGAAAAAAACAGGCTTCTAGGAGATAACAAGTAAACATGTAAATAAAGTATTAAAAAAACAAAAATTATCACATCAAAGTTAAACAAGAGAAGCTAACTTAAGGAGAAGATGCTAAAGAAAAGATACAAGATTCAGAGACACACTAGTTCACACTTTCTGGAGCCACATAGAAATACTTGACTGAGAGGTACAATATACATGCAGAAGACCTGGTTCAGATCCATGTAAGTCCTCCCAATGCTTCCTCCTTTAGTTTCTATCAGTTCATATGAGCTTTTTTCAATTTATATAGAGGGCTTTGTTTTGGTGTCATCCACTCCCTCTGACATACTCTTTTTTGTCTTCTCTTCCTTGGGATTCTCTAAGCTCTGAAAGGAGGGATTTGATGGAGACACTCTCTTTAGGAATGAGTGTTCCAAGGTCTTCCTCTTTTTCAGTAATATCTGGTTGTTGGTCTATGACTTTATTCCCATTGACTGCAGGATAAAGTTACTATGATGATGGCTGAATTAGGTACTGATCTATGAGTATGACAGAATTTCTTTAGGAGTCATTTTATCACTGATTTTTAGAAAAAAAATAGTACTTGGTTTTGCCCTAAATCTATGGGATACCTAGTCTCTGCTTATTGGTCATCCAGGCAGTGCCATGGATGGGTTCTGTGGTGGTCTGAATGAAAATAGCCAGCATAGTCTCATGAGGAATGCCACTATTAGGAGGTATGATCCTCTTGGAATTGGTGTGACTTTGTTGGAGGAAGTGTGTCACTGGGTTTGGGTTTTGCTCCTATAATTGCTCAGGATAAGCCCAGTGGATCTCTCTTTCTATTTCTTGGTGATCTGTATTTAGAACTCCAACAATCTTGTCAGCACCATGCCTGCCTGTATGCTTCCATGCTTCCTGCCATGACAATAATGGATTAAACCTCTAAATTTTAAGACAGCCCCCATTAACTTTTCTTTATAGGAGTTTCTGGTCATGTTGTCTCTTCAAAGCAATGAAACCCTAAGAAAAACAGAAGTTTGTTACAGGGTCTGGAATATTGCTGTGAAAGTCTTTGTCATGCTTTCCTTTGGAGGAATGTGGAATTTAGATAGGAAGTAAGTTGAGTGCTTTATTCAGGGCATTATGGACCTTACTTCTAGAAGACAGTGGTACTGAGAGTTATTTGAACTGTACCATCCTACCTCAACTGGTTTCAGAGGAGATAAATATTAATATGTGACTTAAAGAATGTTGTTGTGATATTTTAGCAAAGAATATGGCTGCTTTATATCCTTGTCCAAAAAAAATCTACCTGAGGTTAAATCGAAGTTATGGATTAACATAATCTCTACATCAGAAGAGATTTCCAGAAAGACTAATTTGACTTTGTTGCTTGGTTATGAGTAGCTAGGTTTAGCAAATCTATAAAGAAAATGAGCATGCTGAGCAAGAAAAGTACAAAATGCATAGTTTGAGCAGAAAGTTGGTATTAGGAGGTGTTAACTGATTAAAGAAAGGGTGTTGCTACATGGAATTAAGAGTGTGATGACTTCAGAACAATAAACTACCTAGCTAAGCTTCTATCTGGTAAAGAGGAAGTTTTTAAAAGTAAAAAAAAAAAACCTAAAGAATAATTTAGGGCTTACTGTGCTATTTCCAACCTTTAATCCCAACACTTGGAAGGCAAAGACTGTCAAGTCTCTGAGTTCAAGGACAACCTGGTCTACAGTGGGAGTTATAGGAATGCCTAGTTTAGGCAGTGAAAATATGATGGAAAACAGAAAGCTGGATAATATGTATTTGAACAACAAGTACACGTTTCATCCACAGTCAGGAGCAGAATTTAGCAGCTTATCCCGTACAATTCTGGCTTTAGAGTTAAGGATGCAATTAATGAATTTTGGATTCTCCCTCTGTGACTAAGGAAATCTACTGAGGCAGTACATATGTTAGGGTTGTCCCTGCATGAAAGCTGGAAATGTCATTGCATAAAGCTCTGAAGTTGTAATCTGGGTTTCCTTGGAGACCCCAAAATGTTGAAGGTGTGAGGTCATAGGATACCTTCTTTTCAAGATGAGCAGCTAAGAGGGAGTGGAAACAGCCAAAGAGAAATAACTGTGTTGTAGTCTAAAGAGTTGAAAGTGATTGGAGATGTGAAAAGCACTTTCATCAGGCATGGAGATGCAGAGTTTGGAGTTTGCCAATCTGGTTCTTAGTCAATCTGGTTCAGTATTTCCTTACTGTGTTTATTTTTCCTCCCACTGGGATGGTAATATATATCCTGTGCTATTGTATGTTGGAAGTATTTGATCTAATTTTTCATTTTGATTTTACTGGGTTTTTATTTAAGAGATTGCCAAGAGTCAATAGAATTTAAAATTTGGACTTTTTAACAGAGGTGAGATTATGATAGACTATGGATGGGGACCTTTGAAGTTGTATTTAATACAATTTTGCATTCTGATATGGGGTCAAGGCAGTGGAATATGGTGCTTTGAATAAAATGTTCCCCATTGGCTCACAGTGAGTGGTACTCTTAGAAGGTATGGATTTGTTTGAGGAAGCTTTCACTGGGAGTGGGCTTTGAGGTTTCAAATACTCAAGTCCCAGTGGCTCTCTCTTGCTACTGCCTGCTAATCCAGATGCAGACATCCCAGCTACCTCTACAGCACTGTGTCTGTCCGAGTATTGCCATGCTTCCCATAATAATGATTATGGATTAAACCTGTGATCTCTAAGACAACATCAATTCATGTTTTCCTTTAAAAGAGTTGCTGTGAGAGAGGCAGTGGTGGTGCACCCCTTTAATCCCAGTAATTGAGAGGCAGAGGCAGGGAGATCTCGGTTAGTTTGAGCTCAGCCTGGTCTACAAAGTGAGTTCCAGGAAAGCCAGGATTATTTTACAGAGAAACCAAGTCTCAGAAAACAAAATAGAAACAAAGACTAAAATACCACCAAAGACTAAAAGGAAACACTATGGACATGGTGTTTCTTTGCTGTAGGAATTCCTATAGCCAGTAGCTTTTAAGTTAACCAACCACTTGGGTTGTGGCCTCTTATACTATATATGCTGATGTAAAGCACACATCCAGTCTCACTTCTGGTGGCATGATTTAGTTCCTGTTCCCGGTTCGTGCAGAGGACTCTGATTTGTAAGTCTACCCCTAAATAAATAACCCATTATTATACTCAATTCTGTGCTAGTGTGTGATTTCTTTTTAGCATCCCTCTTCATCTGGATGGATCTGAACTCCACACTTACTAGATGGACCAGCTTATAGGCCTAACTGGCCCACAACCAGAAAGTTTTCCACCCTCGCTCATTTGGCTTGCTTTTATCTACTAATCAGGGTTTTACTTTTTGTTGTTGTTGTCGTTTGTAAATCTTGGCAATAACAAGATAACCACATGGGGTGACTTAGAAATTTTCAAAGCTCACGCATATCCAGCATCCCTACTACCACATACCCTGCCACATGGTGGCTTGCACAGCTTCCAGTTTGTACCCCCTGCCTGTGAGTTCTGGGCTTCTTACTCTGTGTAAGAATTGATTTAATTGCTTTTAATTAGTAAAGCAAAGCATATTTCTCAGTATTTAACCAGCACCAAGTTGAAAAAAACCTAAGTGGCTCAGGACTGTTGGTTGCACCATGTTGTGCTGCTGGTTGCAACTCTGCAACCATGAGACCTGCTGGACAATTAAGGTCATTACAACTTAAACAATTTTCTATGTTTCATAACATAACATAAGGTAAATATTTTATTAATTAATAAATCAATAAACTTTAACACTATATAATTGCAGACAATATTACCAAAGAGGGTTTTAGTAACTTTTTTGCTAATACTGTGGATTGTATTCTGCAAGGCTTATATGATTATTGTGAAACATCTATTTACTGGATATTGGGACTCAGTCTTTTTTTCATATTATATCATTAAGAAAATGGTTTGATAACAGAGCCAAGAATGAAACACTTATAGAAATGATACAGTCTTTAAAGACTGATAATGAACAGCTAGCTGACAGAATTAATACCATCAAAAATTAAAAGTTACCTGGAAAAATTAATACTATTGAAAAAGAGTAACATTAATTTGGCAGACAAAATTGAATCTATGTCAAAGGATTCTGAGAAATTTCTGAAAGAATTCATACTGTTAAATTTGACAATCAAAATTTGTTAAGAATTTATGATAGGTTAGCAGATAGAGTATCTCTCCAGGATGGCAATCTGCTTGCTATAGAAAAAATGTCCAAGGATGAGGTGTTATCTTTAAAGAAAAAAATCAGACTTTAGAATCACATGTGCAGAATGAGGAACAGAGGCTACGTGCCTCAATGAAATCATTAGAAATATATACAGACCAGGAGATTCATGCTTTAAGAAAAACAATAGTAAAAATATTTGAAATTATTGAGGAAATTATTGGAGCTGATGAACAGGGAAAGAAGGCACAAGGACAGGATTTAATATCACCAGTAGTTGTCAGAGATGACTTAACCAGGGTTTCAGCTTCCAACCCTGTAATCTAACTCTGAAAAAGCATCAAGTTCTAAAGACCCAAATGGATCCAAAGAAGGCTGATGGATATCTATAGGAATGAATGATCTAAAAGAAATTAAGTAAGCTCTCATAACTTATGGTTTGCATTCCACATTTCTTAGAAAGATGATAAAGACATTGGCTTCTAACATTAAAGCCATGCCACACAATTGGCTTCAGTTAGTTTCAGCAGTCCTGGATGAAGGGCCTCATCTGACATTTAAATGCTATTTCAGGGAAGAGGCTGAAATTTAAGAACAACAGGGAAAAACAAAGAGAACTTGAGACTTCTCAAGATCAAATTCTTGGTGAGGGCACTATTGCTGACCCATATATTCAAGCTCTACAATGAACAAATATTTTCTTTATGCCACAATACTGTCTTAAATGCTTCGAACAGGATTCAAGAATGAGGAAAATGAATTAAATCAATGCTGTATGAATTTCTACCACCAGTAGCTTTTAAGATCCCAGCCTACTTGTATGTAGCCTCTTATAAGATTTATGCTGATGTAAAGTGCATGTCCAGTCTCTTTTCTAGCTGTGGGATTCACTTGCTCTTCCCCATTCCAGCAGATGATTATAATCTGTGAGTCTACCACTAAATAAATAACCCTCTATTATACTCAATTCTGAGCTAGTGTGGGGTTTCTTTTAAGTGTCCTTCTTTAGAATAATGTAGCAAGGTTAAACAGGGCGAGAGAGAACCCTTTACTAACTTTTTACAAATTCTAAGACTCTACAAATAGGATTAACAGACCCAGATGCTAGGTGAGTATTTATTAAATTTCTGGCTTTTGAAAATTCCAACTTAGAATAAAAAAAAAATACTTTGGTCTTTAAAAGTTAGATCAACACCAATGGATGAATGAATCCTGCATACAATGAACATTGAGACATTTGACTATACTACTGATTCTTGGGTAGGAAAAGCAATTTCCAAAGAAATGAGGAGACATCAAAATGCAAAATGTTTTAATTGTACTAGAAAAGGACATCTGAGAAGAGACTATAGAAAAAATATTTTAGGAATAATACCTCCTCTGAGACTGGAAAGAAAAGGAGGACTCAGCCTTCAGGTATATGTAGAAGGTATGGCAAAGGCTGACATTGGGCCAATGAATGCAGATCAACAAAGGAAAACAAGGCAGCCAGATACCATTGGAAAACTCCATGTGGGTCCTTTCACAGGTGCCTAAGCCAAAAGTGGTCCAGTAGAGAGAAGAAGGAAAAGAGAGAAAGAAAGAAATCTGCTTTCTCATAAGAACAGGAGGGGGGGCTTTGGAGATGGGCAATGACTCTGTCCTTCTCTAAATCCAATCATGTTGTTAAAATAAAATTTTATATTTTATGTCTTATGTCAGGAGCCATGGTATGGGACAGAAAGAAGAAAGAATTTAGAAAAACAATTCAGTTTTCTTCATACCTACTTTTTTTCTCTATTGTACTTTTCATTGAATATATGTCTGAATAAATAATGTATAAGTTTTCCACAGTAAACAATGAATTTTCCTGCAGTAATCTTTAAAATTTCCAGGAAAAAGATAGGGCCCCACAACAACAACTCCACCTGGTTGATATGATGTCATGTTGGTGATAGTGCTACTATAAGTCCTGTTTTGGGTTCCAGCTACTCACAATTGTTCTAATTTGGCTAGTTTAAATGATGCTATTTTTACAATGTTCTGGCTAGAACTCCAAATAAGAACCTCAGAAAAACACTATTGAATATTCAGAGACTAATTGCAATTATAGCACACAACAATATTAGGACTTAACCATCATTTTAATTTCATAAGATCCCATAGAAAGAACATTGCCCCCATGATAGCTAGAAGTAATTTTAGAAGACGACATTCCCTTTTCCAACAAAGTTTGTTGTCAGGGTTAAGGACATCATTTAGGGGTTGATTATAATTGGTACAGGATTGGGGGTTGGGGGAAAATCATGTAAGCCCGAGGATCTCTTTGGAAAACAAAGAAATTGGATGGGATAATAGCTTAGTGTGAGCTTACTCACACAAATAATAATAATGAGTAATGGAGTGAATACTTGTAAGCTATTATTTATAGCCAATTTACATTGGTATAGATATTGCATATGTTCTTATTTTTAATCTAAAATATTTGTATACCTAGGCAAAGTTATTTTGTCACAGTGTATGCATGCATGCTTCTACCTCTGCTTAAGTCATTTTGTATATTGACTCACTTTTAGGATATATTTATTATATTGCAATATACATTTCTACATCTGATCAAGATATTTACAAATTGTTTATATTTTTAGGTCATTGTCTTCATTTGTTGCACAGTTGTTTAAAGGTTGTTTAATATTCTAATATCAAGTTTTAGTCTTTAAGTTTTATAGGTATTAAGAATTATAGGTTAATAGTCACCCATGTTTGTCATACTTATAGTTTGACGAATTGTGTTCTTTAGATACACAGAGGTTATATTCTGCACAGATATGTAATCTTCAACCACTTCAAAGAGCTTTAGAATATGGCATTTAAATAACTGAGGGTTCTGTTTGATGTGAGACACAATTGCTCCTGGAAGCACCAATCTATTCCTAAGAGAATGTTGAACATTGAAGACATTCCAGTTGGAGCTTGTTTGCTTCTTGGCAAAATGGTACTTTGGGCTAGGAACTGCCCATGCATCGATCACTGATAAAATGCATGATGTCCAGACAGGGCAAGAAGGATACAAGGAAAAAAGGTATTGAGTCAAGACAGGGTAAGACAGTTTTTAAAAATTTCCTGCCTCTGAAAATGCTCTGTCAATTACTGTTGGTAAGCCCTCTCAGGTTTTATGTGGAGTTCGTTACCACATTGGGCGCCACTCTGTTGTAAAAAGAATGGTGGACCGCTTACCACCGCTCAGCTCCTGACTGCCTGACTAGCTTATGCCCCGAAAAGACAACACACAAATTGTATTCATTTAAACACTGCCTGAACCATTATATTTAGCCTCTCCTTGGCTAACTATCACATCTTGATTCAACCCATTTCTAATAATCTGTATGTCACCACGAGCTAGTGGCTTACTGGAAGATTCAGCATGTCTGCCCTGGCAGCTTCATGGTGGGTGGCTCTCTGTCTCTGCCTCCTTTCTCCCAGAATTCAATTCTGTCTTCCCCACCTACCTGAGTTCACCCTATCAACTAGGCCAAGGCAGTCTCTTTATTTAACCAATGAAAGTAACACATAGACAGAAGACCCTCCTATACCACTTGGCCTTAGCCAAAGTAGCAAATGAGACTTTGGGTGATTGTTCAGTTAGCCAGTTGTCTCTGTCATTTGTTTCACATTTTGGAATTTCTTGTTTATATTTCCTGCTTACTTAAGTAATATTATTTCCCTTCTCTGGTCTTTGATGAGGTTGAAAACTAGACAGTTGCAGTTACTTTTCTCTCTTGACTTGGACAAGTCATTTATTATACAAGACTTAAACTCATTAGGATAGAATAATTATTGAAACATTTATCACGTTTCTTGCTTGATATTGTTTATACTGGTTGTAGTTCTAATTTTTATACCTGACATTTGTCCTTATTGTATATAATTTTATATTAGGCTTAGAACTTTCTTATTTAAACAAAAAATGGTGAGGTGCTGTAGGAACTCCTACAGACAGTAGCCTTTAAGCTACCATCCCACTTGGGTGTGGCCTTTTATGCTGTATATGCTGATGTGAAGCATGTGACTGGTCTCTCTTCTGGTAGCATGATTCAGTTCCCATTCCCCGTTCATGAAGAAGATTGTGATCTGTGAGTTCACCCCTAAATAAATAACCCTTTATTATACTCAATTCTGAGTGAGCATGAGATTTCTTTTTAGCATCCATCATTTCTAGGAGCTACTATAATTAGTAGTGGGACAGTGTTGTATAAAAATGGATGTGAAATCATAATGATAAAATTAATGGAATATAGCTCCTAGAAATTCTGGAAAATAATGGAAGGAAAATCTAAAAGAAACAGATTTAGCTGTTATAAAAAGTTATAAAAAGAAAAGTTATAAGCCAATAAATAGGAGTTTTTAATTTGTAAATTTAGAGGTGGTACAGTTATTGATAAAAACAATTGAAAAGAAATATATGAGATTGCATATAAAAGTAAGCATTGTTGAACACTATGTCAATCACAATGACATCCATGCATGGGGAAAGTACATGTTTACAAAATAGGGTGAGAAAATTTGTGAAGCATCATCACGAGTTTCTCTGTATTTCAAATCTTAAAGTTATCTATGCTCTCTCTCTTTTCAGACAAAATCTTAATATGCAGCCTTAAATTTTGAGTTCTACCTCTGTGATTCCCTAAGTACTGTGATTATATGCCACCATGCCAAACATGCATCATTCCTTTTTATGCAAATTCAATTTACATAGACATCCTTTAGAAAGATTCTTACTATGTAAACACAGCTGGCTTCCAGCTTTTGATCCTCTTAAGTCAGTCTCCTGAGTACTAAGATTGTAAGCACATGCCATGATGCTGTAATACAATAAACATTATTCTCTACTTAGTTAATCTGATGTTGACATTCCTTCAATTTATATCAACTTCTTGCCTTCTCAAATAATAACTACTGTTTCTGGCCATTCTGTGTATAAAGTATAGTTCCAAGTGTTAGCTAATTGTTTATCCCCAAATTCTGTGAATTGGGAGGTACTCTTAGTCTCACTTTGGAGATGACAAAATATAACCCCTGCTAGAAAGAATGAATTGTTATATTTGCCTTCTATATAAATAAATACCTCAAGGTTAAAGCACAGGTTAAAAGACCCCAAAGCTCATATTTTTAATTGCTATCTGTTGTGGTTTGAATGAAAGCAGCCCCTGTAGCATCTTAGGGAATGTTACTGTAAAGAGATGTGACCTTGCTGGAGCAAGTGTTGATTTTGGGCAGAACGTGTGTCACTAGGAGGTGGGTTTGAGGTCTCAGAATCTCAAGCCAGTTCTCTGTCCACTGCTTGCCAAACCTGATATAGAACTTTTGACTCTTTCTCCAGCACTGTGATTACATGCATACTGTCATGCTTTCTGCTCTCTAGGTGGAAACTTTACCTTGGGTCTGACTCCTCCAATTGCAGACCTGCCACTCAGAAAGCCCACCAAGACTCAGCTTTTCCCAGTGCTGCAGAAGACCATAGATACAGGGTATTTAAGACCTGGTCACCAGACCTGCCTTATGCTTCTCTCTCCTGCCTTTCTGAGAGTGAGCTGCTAGTTGCTTTCCTCCGCTTATTAAAACTGGACCTATTAGTTAGGCATTATTTGGTTTGTTGCATGGGCAGAGGATACCCAGTACCTAGGGATTCAATATTTATCAAATTGGTGGCAAACCTGAGTAGAGTTGAGGTTATCTGATGCCCAAATGTCCATGGAAAACTGCTTTCCCTTTCTCCCCACTTACTCCACACTGGACAAACTTTTCTTCAGTAAGTTATCCATTCCAAACCAAATGCCTATAAAGGTATCTAGGATCCCTTCTGATTCTTCACTCTTTCTGGATGAGAGGCTTCTGGTTTGCCTAAAGAGCCACTGCACTGCCAGGAAACTCCAATCCATTCTGAGGTCATGACAATCCTCCACCGTTTTTGCCCTAGACTTATACTGCCTTTGGGTTACCTTACCCTCAACAGCCAGAGAGAAACCTGCAATTGTCTAGATATCTGAGAAACTATCTCACTTCTTCTTTTTTATCCTTCTCAGATATGATGGCATTTGATGACTAAGATACTAATGACTTACCAGTTTAACCACTATCCCCTAACCACCTCCCAACCAAGGCTACGACCAGCGTGGTAGCTCATTAGTTCATTAGTTACATTTTAAAAATATTTATTTATTATATATACAATATTCTGTCTGTGTGTATGCCTGCAGGCCAGAAGAGGGCACCAGACTGTAGATGGAGCTGCAGGGCTGTATCCCGCCACCCGGCTAGCTTTACCCCAAATAATTACATGGAAACTGTATTCATTTAAACACTGCCTGGCCCATTAGTTTCAGCCTCTTATTGGCTAACTTCTCACATTTTGCTTTAACCCATATATAGTAATCTGTGTAGCACCACAAGGTGGTTGCTTACCAGGAGAGATCTTAACCTGCATCCATCTTGGAGAGGAGAAGCATGACGACTCACTATGGCAACTGCCTCGAGCATCTGCCTCACTGCCTTCTACCCAGCATTCTGCTCTGTCTACTCCGCCTACCTAATTTACTGTCCTCTTAAAGGGCCAAGGTAGTTTCTTTATTAATCAGTGAAAGTAACACATAGACACTCCTCTATCATTTCCCCTTTTTTCTGTTTAAACAAAAAGGAAAGGCTTTAACTTTAACAGAGTAAAATTACATATAACAAAACAGTTATCAAGCAAGAATTACAGTTACAATATTTAAATCTATTTTATGTTTTCTTATAACTAAGGAAAACTATAACTACTAAACTATTCTTCAACTCCATCAAAGACTCCAGAAGTATATAATACTACCTAAGTAAACAAGATATATGCAACTTCCAAACTCTAGAAATGACAGAGACTACTCGCTCCCTGGACAGTCACCCAAAGTTCCCCTGTACCGTTGAGGCATCCATCTTAGACCTTCAGGCCATAGTGTCCAGAAGACATTTCCATGAAGCAGAAAATTTCAAAGGTAGTTCAGTCACTATCTGCTGTGTCCTGCAAAATGTCTCGCAGACTCATGAGTCAAGAATCCCAAAAGACCATCTCACCTTTAGGCAAGTTCAGCAGTCCTCTCTCTGTGTGTTCTTTGTGCCCAG
Organism: Arvicola amphibius; assembly: GCF_903992535.2. Classification (NCBI taxonomy): domain Eukaryota; kingdom Metazoa; phylum Chordata; class Mammalia; order Rodentia; family Cricetidae; genus Arvicola; species Arvicola amphibius. Next base: position 75,853,978 of record NC_052065.1, on the reverse strand, counting down.
TTTATGCAACAGTCCAGGCAAGAGCAGTTTCTTGCCCAAATGGCTATCAAACTCCACAAGGAGCCTCTTCGATGCCCATCTTCCTCTTGAAGTAGATTGGTGCTGCCAGGAGCAGACATGTCTCATTGTCATGAAAACCCTAAGTTATTAAAAATCTTAAATGCCATGTTCTGTAGTCTTTGAAAGATATGAAGAATGCCTATCTGAAATATATCTATGTAAATCTAGAAAATCTAACTAACATGAATACAAGTTTGAGTATTGAAAGATATGAAGAATGCCTATTTAACTAAAGTATATCTCTATATATGTAGAAAATCTAATGAACATAACTACAAGCTTGACTATTATAGATGATTATCTATTAACAACCTATATTTCCTAATTATACATTACATTTTCAAATGAACTACACAATCACAATAGCTTAATGAAGATCAGAAATACATATATATATACAAAATTGGCCTTAAAATCCATATCAATGCAAATTATCCATATCTATATCATCTCCCCCTTTAAATGTAAAAGAACATTTATAAACAATATTTGGGAATATGGGTGCAGTTATTTCTCTCCAAACTGCTTCCTGTTGAATGGGGGCACTGTTATTTAGGTCTTTCATGGTATAACATGTGTGCTAGGTACATCTCAGTCAGCAGTTGAGAGAAGTAATTTTTTGAAGGTGTTCACTGCTGCAACCGTTCAGGAGGGTGTGGTCTATCATACCATATTGGGATAAAAGCATTCCACAGGGTGTCATCCTCTGTGAAAACAAAAGACACTCTTTTCCAAAGCATCATGTTCTTAGATCCAAATTCTGAAGTCATACCATTAAGATGTCCATTCTGGTCTAGCCTGGCAGCCCATATAATAAAATGTCTCTCTGTATTTAGCTCCTTTACAGGCAAAAATTTCAAAGAAAACACAATAAAATACATAATCCAGACTCTCTGTGAATTTTCCATTTTTACATGGCTTATTTTTGCTCTATCATTTTACTTTATTCTGTCTCTTTAAAGACTTTACCCTTTTTAAAGGCATTAACTTTATTCTCTATATTTTTTCTCCTCTCTCTCAAGCCTATGTACATTCATACAACATTGGGACTCATTTAAAAGTCTTTTATGTCTGAATCTGTCCTATTGTGAATCTGTAATTTTTTTACTATCCAGGAGCACTTCTTAAAATGCTAAGCACTTCTTAAAAACTTAAGTTGCACCATGTAGAGGTAATACGGTACTGCCTGTGTCCTGCCCATTCTAAACCTTAAAGGTGCTGTTATTATGGTAATTACAATAGATCCTGCCTAAGATCAGCACAGTTCAGCATGGTGGAGCCAGAGCCACTCCTGCTGAGCTACTTGCTCCTGCCTCAGTCATTTCATGCCCCTGAGCCGCACACAGTTCCAGGCACACAGCAGTCCACATTGGAGCCACACTCAGCAGTTTAATTCTGAGACTGAGTGTGCAGCACAGAAACTATTTTCATCCATGTTACAGCCAAATCTGATGCGCAGAGCACCGCTCAGCCTGGAAACATCTCTCTGTATGGTGGCAGAAATCTGCCATGTTCTTCTGCATGACCAAGTCTAATTCTGCTGTCTGCCCAGGCAGGAAGAGCTGAACCAAGGGCATGGTCTCCTCTACTTTCCTCCAGATCCCGAGCTGGAACACAAACATCCAGTCCTATAAAAGCCATTGAAATGCTTTAAAGCCAGAGTTTGCACTGGTGGCACAGCACCAGGAAGCCGTGTTTTAAAATGACTCAGCTTTTTTTTCTGCCGCTATTGCTGAAACAGGAAATCTCTCTACTACAGCACATCCTAGCAAACAGCAAAAAGATGTGTTAAACTCTCTCTCTCTCTCCTTTATTTAAAGCCCGCTCAGGTTTTTTTTTCTCATTTTTTTTTATTAAAGATCTCCATCTCCTCCCCTCCTCCTCCCCCTCCGCTCAGGTTTTTAAGTGGATTTAGTCACCATGTTGGAGCGCCAATCTGTTGATGGAGCTACAGGGCTGTGTCCTGCCACCCTGCTAGCTTTACCCCAAATAATTACACGGAAACTGTATTCATTTAAACACTGCCTAGCCCATTAGTTTCAGCCTCTTATTGGCTAACTTCTCACATTTTGCTTTAATCCATATATAGTAATCTGTGTCGCACCACAAGGTGGTTGCTTACCAGGAGAGATCTTAACCTGCATCCATCTTGGAGAGGAGAAGCATGGCGACTCACTATGGCAACTGCCTCAGCATCTGCCTCATTGCCTTCTACCCAGCATTCTGTTCTGTCTACTCCGCCTACCTAATTTTCTGTCCTCTTATAGGGCCAAGGCAGTTTCTTTATTAATCAGTGAAAGTAACACATAGACACTACTCCATCACCAGACCCCATTACAGATGGTTGTGAGCCACCATGTGGTTGCTGGGAACTGAACTCACGACCTTTAGAAGAGCAGGCAATGCTTTTAACCTTTGAGCCATCTCTCCAGCACCTTAATTACATTTCTTGTTTAAAGTACTGTTAGGTGTGCCTCACTCACAGACATTATGATAGTACTGACTACAGTTTTAGTACTAATTAGTACTTAATTTTCTGTGGATTTTACTGGTCCCAGCTTTTAGAGACAGGGTAGAATGGTAGAGGATATGGAAGCCTCTAGGCATTTCAGCTCTTTTCCTCCCTTGATCCTCAGCTCCTTTACTCACTCAATCTCTTCCATTCAATAAATTTTCTCTGCTTGTCCTATAAGCATAGACTTAAAGGTGTATTTCATCAGGGTGAAACCAACCCTTAGAAAAATTGTTCATAGTTTCTAAACCAAAATCATGGGATTTTGTTATGGCACCAAGATGTAAATCTGTTGTTGTTTTACACATATTTTCAGGTTCTTGAGGAAAGAGTTCTGCTACTATATCAAGAAATCTTGATAGGCCTGGTGGAAATTAATACCAATTTCTAGAACCTCTCTTGGATCCCACTCTCCTTCAAGCCCATATTTTAGATGTCCTCTCTTCTCCTCATGTCAAGATCAACCCACAAGGTGTCCTCCAGTATAACTGGAGGATTTCTTCCCTCCTGTCAGTTCCTGAATAACCACTCTGAAGTTTAATATTAATTACAAACTGGCCTACTTTCTGTGGCTTATTATTAACTAGTTTTTAACTTAAATTAACTCATTTCTATTATTGTGTATTTTACCAGAAGGCTTGTGGTTTGTTACCTTGCATCTTGCTTCCCCAGTGGATGCTGGCATCTCCCATGCTCCACCATCTTTCTCCCTCTGTCTCTGTTTGGATTTTCTGCCTAGCTATATTCTGCCTTGCTATAAACAAAAGGAGCTTCTTTATTAACCAATGGTAATAAAACTTATTCACATCATACAGAAGGGTATCCAAAATCATCTTCCATTTTCATCCAATTAAAAAGGATGATTTAAACTTTAATATAGTAAAATTACATATTCCAAAATAGTTATCAAGCAAGAATTACTGTTATAATATTTGGTCTGTTTATATTTGATAAAATTAAAGAAAATACTCCATTATCTATCCTATTGTTGTGATTTTAAAGTTTTATATCTAATTTATGTCTTATCATAACTAATGAAACAATACTTTTACATATTAAGTCTTTAACCCTATCAAAGATCCCAGAAGACTATGATATTACCTAAGTAAACAGAAAGTGAATTTTTAGCAACTTCCAAAATTATTGAAATGACAGACATATCTGGCTGCCTGTGCAGTTACCCAAAGTTCCTCTGTAATGCTGGGAAAACCACCTTTAGGCTATAGACCTAGAGTCTCTGGCAGATATCTCAGTGAAGCAGGAAATTTGAAATTTTCCCATCTAATATTGACAATTTTCCTTTATTTTCTTCTGTGTTCTGCAGAATGTCTGACAGATCTTCCATGATTCAGGAACCCTGTAGGACAGTCCCATCTTGTTTTGGCAAGTTCTGCAACCACTTTTTTGTGGGTCCTTCATGTTCAGCTTTTACAGTGTAAAATAAAGCAGCCCAGGCAAGAACAGTCTTTTGAACAAAAGGCTAGCCTTGCCACACTAAAAGTAAACACCATAATGAGATTCTTTGATTCCCATCATTCTCATGAAGTAATGCCAGGAGAAGATATTTCTTACAACATTTTAAATGCCATACTCTGTAGGTCTTTGAGGTGTTTGATAATGCACAAAAACAATCCCACACCAGTTAGTATTTAAAGGGGTATTTATTTGGGGGGATAAAACTCACAAAACACCACCCATCAGGAAGGAGCAGGAGCCAGAACCAAGCACCGGAACCAAGAGACCCAGCTGAGGCTTGCCACTCTTTTTTAAAGATAAATAGACCATGCCCCAGTGGGATGGTATTTCAGCAGCCATTGGCTGAATGAGCGGAAGGTGCTCCCGCAGCAGTTTGAAGATTATCTGTCTGAATCATAGCTCTGTATTACCTTGAAAATCTAAGATGACTATAAGTTTGACTATTATAAATGAACATTAATTTGTATTTCTTAACTGTACTTTAGATTTTTCAATGAGCTGCATAAGCACCATTCCTTAAAGAAGAGTAGAAATATATATGTGTGTGTGTAATAAAAAAATTGACCTTATATTTGTTTTAATATGCAAAAGTCTTTAAACAAGAATAGAAATGTAAATACAGTATAATAAAATTTAATTTGTATCAGTATACCAAAATCCATATCATTCCAACATATCTGAAATTAATACTTGACATTTCACCCTATATTTCTATATTAGTATAAATATGACAAACATCCACAATTTACCAAATATCCAAAATCCATCCATAGCCCCCAAAACTCTTAGGAATGTGGGTGTCATTTTCTCCAAAGTGTTTCGTACTGTCTGTTCATGAAGCATATTTAGGGTTCCTGATAAGATTTTGATATAATGATCAAGTCTTTGAAGGGCCAGTGATTACCATTATTGATAGATATCAGCTTTCTGTCAAGTTTCAGGAGGGTTCCTGACGTAGGTGTGTCTTCTATGTATCTGATGATTTCATTGGTTAATTAATAAAGAAACTGCTTGGCCTCATAGGTTAGAACATAGGTGGGTGGAATAGACAGAACAGGAAGAAGGAAGTGAGATAGATGGCTCAGACAATTGCCCCGCCTCTCCTCTCTGGGGCAGACTGCTGTGCCTCTCCTCAGGGAGAGAGATGCAATGAAGCTAGCCGCCTGGTTAGACATGCTGAATCTTTCCCGGTAAGACACCACTCGTGATGTTACACACATTATTAGATATGGGTTAGTCAAGATGTAAGTAAGAGCCTGAAAATAATGGGCTAGGCAGTGTTTAAAAGAATACAGTTTGTGTGTTGTTATTTTGGGGCATAAGCTAGCTGGTGGCTGGGAGCTGGGCGGCGGGAACGCAGCCCGCAGACCCTCACTACAGTTTCCTTTTATCAAAGTTTCTGACATCTGTTTTAAGGCTAAGGTATTTTAAAAATATTTAGGTTGATTTATTTTATCATTCTCTCTTTCAATCCCATGTCTCTTAGTACCTGTCTCTTATCCATTAACCATCAAAAACTTAAAATCAACACAATATTATACAGAACCCAGACTTCTTGTGTATTTTATTCTTAAGTAGTTTTTTAAATATTATATTTATCATCTCTTTAAAGACTTTATTTTTAAAAATATTTTATATAACTGCCTATACCAATTTTCTTTTTTTCTTAAACCTATGTATGTTTTTTAAACACACTGTGACCCATTTAGAGGTTATTTTTGTCTGAATTTATCTTTATTGTGTACCTGTAATCATTTTCTGATTACTTATTTAAAATATTAAGTGGATGTGTCTAGGACAAGAGTGACAACTATTCCTGCGGGCTCTGCCAAGCTCAGTTTTGTATCATGGCAGAGGTACATTTACCACCAGCTCTTCTCTTGGAGCCATGTTTACCACCTCAACTCTGTGAAACAGTTGGTTCACCCTGCCTCCAAGTAACTTGCAGCACACTCACCACAAACCCCATTAAAGTGCTTTGTAGCAGGATCTCCTGAAAGAGTCATCTGTGATACCAGCAAGTACTAGGAAGCCATCTGTTAAAAGAGCCATACATCTGCAAGCTGCCAGCAAACAGTGAATATCTGAAAATAAATGCAGCTACCGAGAAGCTTCTCTTGACTTTAAAGCTTTTTTTTGTATTTTGTGAATTTATGTGCACCACATTGGTGTCATTTGTAATGAGATTTCTTCCTGCCTACTAGTTAATGAATAACCAGTCTAAAGTTAAATATTACAAACTTTTTGTACTATTTTCTCAGACTTATTACTAAGTAGCTCTTACAACTTAAATTAACCCATTTCTATTATTCTATATTTTACCACAAAATATTCTATATTTTACCTGGCTTGTTACTTCATATTTTCCTTCTATGGTGGCTGTTGGCGTCTCCCAGACTCTGCCTTCTTTATCCTTCTATCTCTGTTTAGATTTCCCACCTGTCTATATTCTGCTCTGCTATAGGCCTTTATTAACCAATAGTAATAAAATATATTCAAGACATGCAGAAGGGCATCCCACTTCACTCCAGATACACCAGTCCCTGCATCAGACAGCAACCACAATACCTCTGAGAACAAAAACCAGGCAAGTACTGGCATGCTGTTCACCAACATGCTCAGTCATAAAAAGTTCCATCACCTTTTTATCTTATTGACACCCTTATAGGATGGATACACTTCCCATCTCTATCAAATGGCACATGTGATTTCTCAGGTATTCCTGGAATACATCAACCCCCAATTTTGCATACAATCCACCCACAAGCTCTTGGAATATCAGTTCTGCTGCTTTTCTACCAGATTTGAATGGGTACCTATCCAGGATAAATGGTCTGGCCAACAAATAGGACCCTCCACACTGTGGTTTTTATTTCTTCTTGCTATTTTCTTATTTTTATTGCTTTATAAATAATTTCCATTTCCTACCCTCCTCCGATTTCCCTTCTGCTTCTTGACTCAACCTCTCCCATTCCCCCTCCAGTCCTAAGAGAGGACAAGGTACCCCTTCATAGGTTAGGTATTAATATTCTATTTTTTCTCCTAGCATGTTGCTTTATCTGCTTTTTCAAGAAACAGGCCCATGAGGACTCCAGGATGATAGCTAACCAAATTGGTCTTCCCCCATATCTCCTCCTGAGTGTGAGCCCACCAACTTCCAACTACCCCATGCCCATATCATTCCATGTATACAGGAAGTAGCCAGACTTGAACTGGTGCCCATATAACAAAAGAATCAAGGATTTCTAGGTGGAAGCACTACCTCTGGTCCCATCTCTCTCATTCCAGATTCTACCCCTAAGTAAACCCACCAAGGGTCATATTCTACCTTGGAGCTGCTCAAGAACATGTTGTCTACAGATTATTTAAGACCTCCTTGCCAGATCTGTAATGTAATTTTCTCTCCTGCCTTTCCAAAAGTCACTGAGGAGTTCCTTTTCTCAGTTTATTAACCCTGGACTTAATAATTTTGTTTGTTTGGGCTCATTTAATTAACAGAGGATACCCAATAATTGGGGCTCTGTCATGATGACAAAAGACTAAACCTCATAACTCTACAGCAGTATCCAATTTAATGTTTTCTATTCAAAGATTTGCTGTGGTCATGGTGTCTATTCCCAGCAATAGAAACCTTAACTAAGACAGAATTTAGTACCACACACTGGTATAGTGCTGTGATAGGCTTGACTGATATAGGTAGGTTTTCTGTTTTGTGTTGATTTCATTGGTTAAATAAAGAAACTGCTTTGGCCCTTTAATAGGACAGAAAATTAGGTAGGTGGAGTAAACAGCACAGGATGCTGGGTAGAAGGCAAGGAGGCAGTCACCATGAAGCTCCTGCTCAAGATGGATGTAGGTTAAAATCTTCCCGGTAAGCCACCACCTCGTGGTGCTACACACATTAATAGAAATGGGTTAGTTAAGATGTGAGAGTTAGCTAGTAAGAGGCTAGAGCTAATGGGTTAGGCAGTGTTTAAATGGATACAATTTGTGTTTTGTTATTTTGGGTGTAAAGCTAGCTATACGGGAGCCAAGAGGGTATGCAGCCTACCACTCCTTCTATACTTGATCATGGTTTTGTTTTGAGGAATATGAAATTTTGAGACTTTGAATTAGAAAAGCAGACAAATACTTTAAGTGGGACTTAATTGGCCATACTAGTAGGAACATAGACAGTGGTACTGAGGGTGACTTGAACTTTGAGAATTTGACTTGAGTTTTCAGAGGATAAGAGTAGTAGTATGTGACCTAGAGATGACTCATATTTTGGCAAAGAATATATCTGCTTTTTGCCCTTGTCTGAAAAGTCTACCTAAGTCTAAATTGAGAAATTAAGACTAATTGCATTGCCAGAGAAAATTTTTTCATAACTTAGTACTGACTCTATATTGCATATATTAGTGATAACTCTAATGAGGATTTATAATGGAAAGGAGTAAGCTAAGCAATATAAAATACACTATGTAAAATCTGAGGAGAAAAGGAGTACCTGAAAATGAAATGGAGCTAAGTCCTGTGTTTAATGATATAACCAGATTAAGAAATGGAATAAAGGGAGTAGAGACCTCAGGTAAACCCCACCAAGCTAAGTTTTTAATTTGTGAAAAGGAATAAGGGATTAAAGAAAAGCTTAGGCATGGCAGTATTGGTACATGACCTGATCCATGCACTTGGGAGGCAGATGCAACAGATCTCTGATTTTGAGGCCAGCCTGACCTACAAATTGAGTTTCAGGACAATAAAATTTAAGCAGGGAAGGAAATCATTGAAAATAGATATCTGATGAAGATGTAACTGAATGATGTGGTTATGTTTTAGCGCCAATAATCAGCAGAACTTGTCAGTGTCAATCATGTGGTTATATCTTTAGAGTTAAGGACAGAACAAAAGAAACTACCTCTGTGAATAATGTAAGCTTACAGGGCCAGGCACATGTCAGGGGTGTCTGATATGATAAATGGCATGAGTGGCCCTAGTGATTCTCATGGCCTGAGTAGGACCATGGTTGTAAAGGACAGACAGTTTGCCATGCAAAGAGAGCATGGGTATGGAGAGTTTGTTTAGTGAGTATTGGGAGGACATAATGGTGGGACTATGGGGGAAAGAAAGAGAAAAATATAGAGACAGAGAGATAGGGAAAAGGAGAGAGAACAAGGAAGAGAGAGAAAGAAACCTGCCTTCTCACAAGAACAGGAGAGAGAGAGAGAGAGAGAGAGAGAGAGAGAGAGAGAGAGAGAGAGAGAGAGAGAGAGAAATAGAAGAAATCAGACACCAGTATTTCTTGGCAAGAAGAGAGATATTGGAAGTGCGCATATCTTGTCTCCTAAGGGCAAAGGGTAGCCAAGTGATAGGACAGGTCAGCATAACTATAGTTATAACATTCCTGTCTATCTCTTATCATATGCATGACAGGTTAAGGGGATGAGGGCATTGGGCTCTAGAGACTGCTTCCTCCTAATTTGTGGTTGTCTGAATCTCAGGGGACCTGAGAAAGCTGAGATGCTAACTGCTTTCTGGGGAAGCTGTTTGCTTCACTGCTGTTCAGCCTTTGCAGAACTGTCTGATATCTCTTGAACCTGGTGAGGTGCTGTTTAAGGTGAATTCTCAATTTCAACTCTCTGAAGTTTACAAGAGTTCTTTGAATTTGTGAAAACCTAAGTGTTCCAAACTTACATTTTATAAATGGTTGCATATGTATGCCAAATCTTCAAAAACTCTTCAACTTGTAGGTATACACCTTAATAACTTGCATGTGTATACCTTAAAACACCTTTTTGTCTTGAGACTTGTATCATAAAACACCTTTTCTTTAAACAAGGTAAGAAGTTATGCTGGGATTTGTTTTGTGAAGCTGTCCTTTTTAAAATGGAAAACCTCTCAGCCAGCAAACTGTCTCAGAGACCTGGAGAAGGATAAAATTTTACTTGAGTTATTCATTTAAAAATGACAAAGAATTTATTTACTTGATTGGCTAGCTAGAACCTCTCCTAGGGTGCTCCATGGTCATTTATGACAGGGACTTTAGGGCTTCATGTACCTTCTGTTGTTAACATAGGCTCTACCAGGGTTCAGAAGAGCCTTTGGTTTAGGAATCTGTAGGAAGACAAGCCTACCTTGTTCTGAACAGCCACACAGTCAATTCTAACTTTTCTTCATCAACTGAAGATTTTCAGCAGTTTACATGAAAGGCAGTTTTGTCAAATGGTTAGTGCCTTCATTTGATGTGAATTACAGATGGGCATTGTTTTGTTTTCCTCTTTCTTCTCTCTTCTTTGGTGAAAATGGGTGTTGCTGCTAGAAACCAACCTGTCTCTCTGTTATCAAAAACTTTTTAAGCCGGGTGGTGGTGGTGCACGCCTTTAATCCCAGCACTCAAGAGGCAGAGGCAGGCGGATCTCTGTGAGTTTGAGACCAGCCTGGTCTACAAGAGCTAGCTCCAGGTCAGATTCTAAAGCCGCAGAGAAACCCTGTCTCGAAAAACCAAAAAAAAGAAAAGAAAAGAATCAAAAACTTTTTAAATAACTAAACACTTAAATGCCACATTCCCCAGATCTCTGAGCATGAGAACTTTTTATTGAGTATATATGTTATGACTACAGTATAGGATTTGCCTAGAGAACTGGAACCAAGCTGAGAGATTATGGAAGAATATTTTGTTCAGAGTCCTCCAGCTTGACTATACTTGTTTCAACTTAGTAAGACAGATTTATACATGTGAAAAACAAAGAAGAAAAAATGTTTGTAATAGAAATTTAAGAAAAACTGACAATAGTGAAGAACAGCTTATAGAAAAGAATTTAGATTAGCTTTTGTTAATCTGAAATAGATCTTTATAACCTTAATTTTTATCATTATATGGAAAGCAGAGTTGAGTCACATATGCAGTATGCTATAATAGATTTAACCATATATTTATCATTATTTAAAAGTATGTACAAATTTAAAATATTGGAGACTTATTGCTTTCTTAGTATAGAATGAGATACAATGAACAGAGCTCATTAACATTTTTAACAGTATATCCATTTATATGTAAATGCAGTTAAATTTGTGTTTTATATACATGTGCGTACATATATACAGAGTTAAAGCTAGCCTACAACTAACCAAAAATTTGAGAGAGAGAGAGAGAGAGAGAGAGAGAGAGAGAGAGAGAGAGAGAGAGAGAACTCACCAAGGCCAGCTGGACTGGGACTGATGGAACATGTGATCAAACTAGACTCTCTGAATGTGGCTGACATGGAGGGCCGACTGGAAAGCCAAGGACAAAGGCACTGGGTTATGATTCTATTCCATCTACTAGCTGTGTGGGAACCTAATCTGTTTGGATCCTCAACTTCCAAGACCGGGATGGAGGGGGGAGGACCTTGGACTTCCCACAGGGCAGGGAACACTGACTGCTCTTTGGACTGGAGAGGAAGAAGGAAGGGGAGTGAGGGGATGGGGAGGGAAACGGGAGGAGGTGAAAATCTGTATTATTATTATTATTATTATTATTAGTAGTAGTAGTAGTAGTAATGAAAAAAAATTTAAAAAAGAATAGATTGGAGAATCAGTGTTGCTAGTGAACTGGAAGGTAGAATTTTTGGAGTTATGAGAGAGAAGATGTGGTGCCATTATGCAAACACACCATACGTAACAGAGTATAACAGTAATTTTTAAAAGCATAGCTAATGGCTTAAAGGTAGTTGGTGGCAGATTATGTACAGGCCAGTTGGCTAGGGTCAGAACCTCATGAGTTTGTGTTACTCCCTGTCTTAGTCTCAAACAATACAGTAGTGGTTACCCCTAACAAAGATGGTGGTAGCCACATGGTGCAAAGCATGGAGAAACCACATCCATTTAAAACAGAATCACATCCATGTTGCCAGTCATTATTCACCCATTCCTTTATACACGAAGTAGACAGAAAACTTTTTAGTGCTGCCAGCTGCAGTTGGGCAGGAAAAAAATGGACCTGCTTTCCAGGCTAGATAGTGCAGAGGCATCCATAGCTGAGGCAGGATAGGAGAGAGAGGTTACTTTTTTATTGAGCTCTACATTTTTCTCTGTTCCCCTCCCTGCCTCTCCCCACCTCCTTCAACCTTCCTCCAAGGTCCCCATGCTCCCAATTTACTCAGGAGACCTTGCCTTTTTCTACTTCCCATGTAGATTAGATCTATGTAAGTCTTTCTTGGTGTCCTCATTGTGGCCTAAGTTGTCTGGGATTGTGATTTGTAGACTGGTTTTCTTTGCTTTATGTTTAAAATCCACCCATGAGTGAGTACATATGATAATTGTCTTTCTGTGTCTGGGTTACCTCACTCAAAGTAATGTTTTCTAGCTCCATCCATTTTCCTGTAAAATTCCAGATGTTGTTACTTTTTTCTGCTGTATAGTACACCATTGTGTAAGTTTTGAACAAGAGAGAGAAATGGAGCATATATAGGTGGAGTAGGGGGGAGTATCCCACCCCAGACCGACTTAGCTCTGGTGGGAAGCAGCCCAGAGGGAAGACTGGATAGGCAGGTAATGCCTGTGGGGCTAAATCAATTCTGTTAGCCTGTTAAATGACAAATTAGAAAGTTCCCTTCAGAATATTGGGATCTAAGGTACCATTAGGAGGTCAATTTAGATTGCAATGTATTGGGTACTTAGGCCATTTCCCATAATTGAAGTAGAAAGAGAAAAAATAAAATAAATGAGGCCCAATGGCTACATTGATTACAATTGTCCTTGAGACAGAGTGGGGGTCTAGTGATTGCTGTAGACCAGTCCAAAGGCCATTGTTACAGTGGTTGGGAAACAAGGCTGAGAAGCCCGAGGTACAACAATCTGGGACAAGAAAGGGGTTCTCATTCCTCAGTCATGGGAAATTGCCAGAGGTGAATGTCAGGTTATGGTTAGATCTAGGATTAGGGTTAGGGTTAGAGGAGGCGGCCATATCATTTGCAGTTAGTGTTGTATGCAGCAGTGCAGCTGATAGGTATTTGGAAAGTGTTCTATGTCCAGGATCCCTGCATGACTCAGCTTGTTCACCTATGGGTGGGAGGGAACAAAGAGGTAACTTGGCTGACTCATGTACCAATGTTATGACTTATGACATGAGTGACCCTGGCAGATCCTACAGCATGTGGAGGAACACCACACACAAGTGAGAGATAGATTTTTCATCCAGAGAGAGCTTGGGTATGAAGAGTGTATTTCGTGGGTATTGGGTGGGTATAAGTGTAGGGAGTATGTAGGGAAGATAGAGAGAGATAATAGTGGGACAGATAGTAATGAGGAAAAAAAGAAAGAAAAGGAGAGAGAGCTGCCTTATCAGAAAGACAGGAGAGAGAGAGAGACAGAGAAAGAGACAGAGACACAGAGACAGAGAGACCAGCTTGCCTCCTTGGGAAAGGGGAAATTGGGAGTGGGTGGAACTTGTCTATTAAAGGAACAGGGTTCTCAGGTGACAAGACAGGCCAGCTTAATTAAAATTATAACAGTGCCCTTTCTTGTAGGCCTAGAGAAGTCATTGTGTCAAGCTGTGAATATGAAGTCTTGTTTTTTTGGAGATCAAATTTTATGGAGATTCCAGAGCCGTGAGATACCTTCTAAGGAAAGCTGCTAGCAGAGACTGGAACCACCCCAAAAGAAAAAAAAATGTGTTCCAATCAACAAAACTGAAAGGGGTTGTGTAGGGCCAGGGTCTGCCCTTGTCCCTGGGGCTCATCTTGAGGACAGTTTCTGATCAGCTGACTAAGCATTCTGTTTGTTCCTATGCTCCCTCTGCCCCCGCCTTGTGATTAGCTGTAGGGCATTGTTGACTCTATTGTTAGATATGGTAATTTCCCACCTGACTAGGCAGAAGTCCTTGTGCAGTAGTTAGATATGGTAATTTCCCACCTGCCTGGGTGGAATTCCTTGGGCAGCAGTGGGGTATATAAGGATTTCCCCAAGGCTAAATAAATGGCATTTGGCTGATCTCCTTTTGAATGACCCAGGTCTCTTTGTGTGTGTTTTCAATCTCCAGGCCCTTGCTGGACTCGCGACTTGCATATGGTACAGTGGTGCACGAACTGTACCGAGGGGGTAACACAGAATCTGGTGTTACAGGGTTGGACATCTGAACACTGTAGCATCACACATGGAGATAAAGAATTTGGAGTTTGGCCTATTGTGTTTCAGTGTTGATTCAGTACAGTTTTTCCTCACTATGTCCCTTTCCTTCCCTTTGGAAAGGTAATGTATGCCCTGTATAATTGTCTGTTGGAAATATATAAATTTCTTTTTTAATTTTATAGATATTATACTTAAGAGATTGCATTTTATCTCAGAAGACATTTTGGAGTTTGGACTTTTAAACATTGCTGATACTATGATAGACTATGTGGATCTTTGAAGTTGGAACAAATATATTTTGCATTATGATTTGACTATAAGCCTATCAGTGACAGGGAGTCAAATGTAGCATTTTGAATACAATGCTCCTATAGGCCCATAGGGAGTATCACTGTTTATTAAGTGGAAGGGCCTTTTTGAAGTAGATGTGTCCTTGTTCTTGGAGGTATGTCACTTGGGAGAGGCTAAGAGGTCTCAGATATTCAAGTCCAATGGTTCATTTTTTACTTCCTGCTGTCTGCTTATCCAGATATAGAACTATTAGCTCTTTTCCAGTACCATGTCTGACTGCATGCCTCCATGCCTGCCATGATAATGAACTATACCTCTAAAGCTATAAGCATGTACCAATTAAATGTTTTTCTTTATAATAATTGATGTGGTGATATTGTCTCTTCATGGTAATAGAAATCCAAACTAAGACACAATCAAGTTTTACATACCTCAATTTGCTTTCTGATGTTTCAATAAAGATAATGACCTAAGGCAACTTGGAGGGGGGATGGTTTAATTTATCTCATATTTTCCAGGTCACAATTTACCAACAAGCACAGTAAGAATAGGAACTTAAAGCAGGAACTTAGAGGTAAAAACTGAACGAGGCCATAGTGACTTGTTTCTTACTCAGTTGATCTCCATGGCTTGCTCAGCTTGCTTTGTTATTTAATCCAGAACCACCTGTCTCAGGGGGGAACTACTCACAGTGGTCTACAAACTCCCTCATTAATCATTAATTAAGAAAATTTTCCACAAATATACCCACAGTATTGGTCTGATATGTCAGTTCATCAACTGAGGTTTGTTCTTTTTAAGTGAATCATTTATTATCAAGTTGACAGATAAGTAGCCCATACTGTATTAAATGACATAGATTTGATCAGTCTCATGAATAAATGTGCTGGTCTTGTATAAAATATTAGATTTTGTTTATCTATTTTTACATACTTAATATATTTATGTATTTTTATTAAATTAAAAATTCTCAGCCTTGTTATCTCAAAGGATAGACTATAATCTCATCATTTTATACACAAAATAGCAAATTAAACAAGGAAAAATTCTATCCTTTGAACTTCAATTCAGCATGACTCAAGATCTTATATAAACCAATGCTGTTAGCCAGTCAGAGCAAACATGATGGAAAGGGATTACAAGGCACATTACTGAAACGGCCCTATGATAAGGACATAAGTACTGTGAGGTGATTCATATTATGACACTAACATGCCATTAGTATAGACTGTGCTTTATTATTGTCTACCAAATTATTAGCATGTAGACATAAACATTCCATCTCTACCCTAGCCCTATTCTACTAACCATTGAGCAATGATAACTCTTATAGCATTGCCCAGCAAATAGTGTTACATCAGGCAGTATGAGGAGCACTTCATATATATTATTTCATTTTTGCAAACATATGTCACAGAAAAGGACATTAACTTGAGTTTAAATTACTTCACCAAGTAACAGAAATTTTAATGTTGATTTGCTGATCATAAAGCTATTATCCAATCAAGGATCTTAATAGCTAGGATTTACAGGTAGTATGTTATAAAATATCAGGTGGCAAATTATAGGAGTGCTAACGAATAAAGTAGATGACAAAAATCCAGAGTCAGTATTTTCAAGATTTGCAGAAAAAAAATAGATCATAATAATCAAAGAGACAGAAAAAAATTCAAGTGACAGGAATTAAGGCTAGGTATAACGTTAAAGAATAGAGGTTTTCATACTTTTTATGTGAACATTTGGTACCCTATGAATGGTAGCCTTGACACTAGTAAGTGAACAACAGACACAGACTTGTTTGCTACACAGTGTGTAGATGTAATAGGGTTGCCTACAGGTTAAAGCAAGAAAGCAAATAAGCAGCAAAAATTATTTGTAAAATAAAGTAACTCTCTGGAAGAAAATTCATTTTATAGGTCTTAAAACATACAAAAAAGTAAATATTGATCTACATACATAGATATTATTCTGTGCAATACATGTAAAGAACAAGAAGCAAATAAAATGAAAAGCAACTGTTGAAGGAAATTTGTTGAAAAAAGCCATTGTTCTTCCTGGCACACAAAATCTATATTAATTAAATCAATGTTTGGCCCATTAGCTCTAAGTTCTTATTGGCTAACTCTTACATATTAATTTAGCCCATCTCCATTAATCAGTATATCACCTCATAGCAGTATCTTACCAGTAATATTTTAACACGTCTGTCTCCAGAGGCTCCATGGCTTCTCTCTCCACCTTCCTTCTCCCAGCACTCAGTTCAGTTTTCCCCACCTACCTAAGTTCTGTCTTGCTAAAAGTACAAAGCAGTTTCTTTATTCATTAATGATAACCACAGAACACAGAGGGAAATCACACATCAAGCAATTGCAACTATGCTCAGAAGTAAAATATTGTAAGCATTCTGCCCGAGAGTAAGTGATTCTTTGGGTAATATGTAATTTCCATTCTGCTTTCCTGTATTTGCTTCATGTATCCAGTTAAACACTATGCCCTTCAATTATAAGCCATTGATAAGACTTGTTGAAGAAAATTCATGAAACCCAGAGTCATGTTGTATTTTTAAAAGTTATTGTCCTTGTTGCTGATACTAAAAATGATTTGGTCTTAGCATAAAATTTTAAAACAATCAGTCTATGTTCCTTGGGTTTATGTGCTTAGGCAAGACATCACAGCAGCATGAGTATATAGAGGACATAGCTCTTCATCTTGCTTCATAGCAAGTATTATGCATAAGAAGAAAGCAGAATGGGCCAGGGACCCTTGGTTATCTACTTCTTCAAGTTAGGCCATAGTTTTCTACACAGAACTTTTCAAAAGAGCTGCAATATCTGGGGTCCTAGACTATAACACAGGATGTCTTTTTAATGACAGGTTATTTGCTATTCAAAACACAGTATATAAAATTACATGCCACGTTGGTGCACCGGACTGAGCTCCCAAGGTTCTGACGAGGAGCAGAAGGAGGGAGAACATGAGAAAGAAAGTCAGGACCGTGAGGGAACCTTCATCTGGCGATGGATGGAGATAGAGACAGAGCCACACATTGGTGCACTGCACTGAGCTCCCAAGGTCCAAATGAGGAGCAGAAGAAGGGAAAACATGAGCAAGGAAGTCTGGACTGCGAGGGGTCCACCATCCACTGAGATGGTGGGCCTGATCTATTCAGAGCTTACCAAGCCCAGCTGGACTGGGACTGAAAAAGCAGGGGATAAAACCGGATTCCCTGAACATGGTTGACAATGAGGGCTGCTGAGAAGCGAAGGACAATGACACTAGATTTGTATCCTACTGCACATAGTGGCTTTGGGGGGGCCTGGCCTGTTTGGATGCTCATCTTCCTGGACCTGGATGGAGGGGGGAGGAACTTGGACTTCCCACAGGACAGGAAACCCTTACTGCTCTCTGGATATATAATTGTAGAAAAAAGAAACAATTAAAAAATGTAGTCTCCAATCCAGAAAAACCTCCCTTCTTCCTCCCCTCTTTGGGTTCATAACATCTCCAGCTCAGCCTGATCAGGGCACTGGGACCGGGTAGGGAGTGCAACCTGTGGGCAGGATTTCTTTGTTTCAATAGCCTGCTTGCAGCAAGGTAGGCCCTTTGTCTGCAAGCTCTTTGGCAAGAAAGGACACCTGATCTCAGTACCAGAAGATACATATAGGAGGTGAGTGAGTTCCTGACCCCTCGGCAGCAGCCCAGGAGACAATGCACAGCCTCTCCTCAACCCCCTACACTTCCTGGTCTTCTGGCCAGGGCTATTCTCCCTGGCTACTGCCTCTCTCTTACTACCCCACCCAGCTTGCCTCCAGAAAAACCCTCCCATCTTCCTCCCCTGTTTGGGTTCATAACATCTCCAGCTCAGCTTGATGGGGCACTGGGACTGGGTAGGGAATGCAAACGGGCAGGCGGGAGTTCCTTTGTTTCAATAGCCTGCCTGCAGCCAGGTAGGCCCTTTGTCTCTGAGCTCCTTGGCAAGCAAGGACACCTGATCCTATAAAAGAAGATCCATAGAGGAGCACTTGGAAGAAGAGATGGGCAGGCACCAATGCAAGAATTCCTCCAACAATCTGAAAAACAACATGAAATCACCAGAACCCAGCAATCTTAAAACAGGAAGATTTGAACACCTCAATTAAGAAGAAAGAGAAAACATTCACTTTTTGAAAGTGATAGAGGCCCTTAAACAGGAGGTGAAAAACTCCCTTAAAGAAATGGATGAGAAGAATAACAAAACGTTTGAAGAATTGAGTAAATCCGTAAATGATATCCTAGGAAACCAAGGAAAAACAATCAAACAAATAATGGAAATAGTTCAAGACCTGAAAACTGAAATAGAGGCAAGGAAGAAAACACAAACCAAGAGCCGTCTGGATATGGAAAACCTAGGTAAATGAATAGAGACTCCAGTAACAAGCATAACCAACAGAATACAGGAGATAGAAGAAAGAATCTCACATTCTGAAGATACCATAAAGAAAATAAATGCACTGATACAAGAAATCAGCAAATCAAACAAATTTTCATCACAAAACATTCAGGAAATCTGGGACACAATAAAAAGACCAAACCTAAGAATAATAGGGGTAGAAGAAGGAGAAGAAGTACAGCTCAACGGTCCAGAAAATATATTTAATAAAATTATAGAAGAAAACTTCCCCAATCTAAAGAAAGATATTCCTATGAAGGTTCAAGAAGCATACAGAACACCAAATAGACTGGAACAAAAAAATCCCCTCGCCATATAATAATCAAAACACAAAACATACAGAATAAAGAAAGAATATTAAGAGCTGCAAAGGAAAAAGGTCAAGGAACTTATAAAGGTAAACCTATCAGACTTACATCTGACTTCTCTATGGAAACCGTAAAAGCCAGAAGGTCCTGGAGAGATGTACTACAGAAAATAAGAGACCATAGATGCAAGCCCACACTACTACTCCCATTCAAGCTTTTGATCACTATAAGTGGAAAAAACAATTTTTTCCAGGAAAAAAATATTTAAACAATATGTAGCCACAAATCCAGCCTTACAAAAAGTAATGGAAGGAAAGTCACAAACCAAGGAGTCCAACAATGCCCACAATAACTCAGACATCTAGTGAACCTTCACCAGCACATCTCAATGAAGGGAGACATGCAATCTCTTCTACCAAAAAAGAAAAACGAAAAACAAAAATGACTTCCGGAGTTAACAACCACTGGTCTTTAATATCACTTAATATCAATGGACTCAATTCACCTAAAAAAAGGTACAGGCTAAGAGATTGGATACGAAAACAGGATCCAACATTCTGCTGTTTACAAGAAACACACCTCAACCACAAAGACAGACATCTCCTCAGAGTAAAGGCTTGGGAAAAGCTTTATCAAGCAAAAGGTCATAAGAAACAAGCAGGTATGGCCATACTAATTTCTAACAAGGTTGACTTCAAATTAAAATCAATAAGAAGCGATAGAAAGGGACATTTTATACTCATAACAGAAAAATCCATCAGAATGAAGTCTCAAACCTGAATATCTATGCCCCTAATATAAAAGCACCCACTTATGTAAAAGAAACATTACTAGAACTCAAGGCAACCATCAAACCACACACAGTAATAGTAGGAGACTTCAACACTCCTCTCTCACCAATGGACAGGTCAATCAGACAGAAACCTAACAGAAAATTAAAAAGACTTAATGGAGGTAATGAACCAAATGGATTTAACAGACATCTATAGAACATTCCAACCAAATAGGAAATAATATACCTTCTTCTCTGCAGCTCATGGAACCTTTTTGAAAATTGACCACATACTTGGTAACAAAGCAACTTCCACAGTAACAAAAAAATATTAGTAACCAACTGTGTCTTATCAGATCACCATGGATTAAAATTAGAATTCAACAACAATGCTACCCCCAGAAAGCCTACAAACTCATGGAAACTAAACAGTCAACTACTGAACCACACCTGGGTCACAGAAGAAATAAAGAAAGAAATTAAAGTCTTTCTTGAATTTAATGAAAATAAAGACACAATGTACTCAAACCTATGGGACACAATGAAAGCAGTGCTAAGAGGAAAGTTCATAGCAATAAGTGACCACTTAAAGAAAACGGAGAAAGCATCCATTGGAGACTTAACAGCACACCTGAAAGCTCTAGAAAAAAAAAAAGAAGCAGACTCACCTAGGAGGAATAGAAAACTGGAAATAATCAAACTGAGGGCTGAAATCAACAAAATTGAAACACAGAAAACAGTCCAAAGAATCAATGAAACAAAAAGCTGGTTCTTGGAGAAAATCAACAAGATTGACAAACCCCTATCCAAACTAATCAAATCGCAGAGAGAGAACAAGCAAATGAATAAGATCAGAAATGAAATGGAGGACATAACCACAGACACAGAGGAAATTCAGAGAATCATTAGATCTTACTACAAAAGCCTGTATGACACAAAATTGAAAAAATGTAAAAGAAATGGACATTTTAAAGATAAATATCATATACCAAAGTTATTCCAGGACCAGGTCAACAATCTAAATAGCCCTGTTAGTCGCAAGGAAATAGAAACTGTTATCAGAAACCTCCCTACCAAAATGAGCCCAGGACCAAATAGTTTCAATGCAGAATTTTACCAGAACTTCCAAGAATACCTAATACCTATACTCCTTAAGGTATTTCATAATATAGAAACAGAAGAGTCATTGCCAAATTACTTTTATGAAGCTACAGTTACCTTGATACCTAAATGACACAAAGACTCAATCAAGAAAGAGAATTACAGGCCAATCTCACTCATGAACATTGACGCAAAAAATCTCAATAAAATACTGGTGAACTGAATCCAAGAACACATTAGAAAAATTATCCACTGTGATCAAGTAGGCTTCATCCCAGAAATGCAGGGATGGTTCAACATATGAAAATCTATCAATGTAATCCATCATATAAATAAACTGAAGGAAAAAAAAAAAACATATGATCATCTCATTAGATGCCGAAAAAGCATTTGACAAAATTCAACACCCCTTTATGATAAGGTCTTGGAGAGATTAGGGATACAAGGGTCATTCATAAATATAATAAAGGCTGTTTACAGCAAGCCGACAGCTAACATCAAATTAAATGGAGAGAAACTCAAGGCCATTTCATTAAATTGAGGAACACGACAAGTCTGTCCACTCTCTCTTTATCTCTTCAATATAGTGCTGGATGTTCTAGCAATAGCAATAAGACAACATAAGTGATCAAAGAGACTTGAATTGGAATGGAAGAAGGTAAACTATGGTTATTTTCAGAAGATATGATAGTGTACATAAGCAACCCCAAAAACTCCAACAAAGAATTACTACAGCTGATAAACTCCTTCAGTAACATGACAGGATACAAAATCAACTCCAAAAAATCAGTTCCCTCCTATACACAAAGGATAAAGAAGCAGAGAGGGAAATCAGAGAAGTATCACCTTTCTTGATAGCCACAAATAGCATAAAATATCTTGGGGTAACTCTAACCAAGGAAGTGAAAGATATATTTGACAAGAACTTTAAGTCATTGAAGAAAGAATTTGAAGAGGATACCAGAAAATGGAAGGATCTCCCTTGCTCGTGGATTGGAGGATCAACATAGTAAAAATGGCAATTCTACAAAAAGCAATCTATAGATTCAATGCAATTCCCATCAAGGTCCCATCAAAATTTTTCACAGATCTTGAGAGGACAATAATCAACTTTATATGGAAAAACAAGAAACCCATGATAGCTAAAACAATCTTATACAATAAAGGAACTTCTGGAGGCATTACCATCTCTGATTTTTTTTTTTTTTTTGGTTTTTTGAGACAGGGTTTCTCTGCAGCTTTATAGCCTGTCCTGGAGCTAGTTCTTTTAGACCAGGCTGGTTTCAAACTCACAGAGATGCTCCTGCCTCTGCCTCCCAAATGCTGGGATTAAAGGCGTGCGCCACCACCACCCAGCTACCATCCCTGATTTCAAACTCTATTACAGAGCTACAGTATTGAAAACAGCTTGGTATTGGCATAAATACCGAGAAGTCAACCAATGGAATTGAATAGAAGACCTGGATCTTAACCCACAAACCTATGAGCACCTGATTTTTGATAAAGGAGCTAAAAGTATACAATGGAAGAAAGAGGGCATCTTCAACAAATGGTGCTGTCATAACTGGATGTCAACCTGTAGAAGAATGAAAGTAGATCCATATCTATCACCATACACAAAACTCAAGTTCAAATGGATTAAAGACCTCAATATTAATCTGAACACACTGAGCCTGATAGAGAAGAAAGTGGGTAGTACTCTACAACATATGAGCACAAGAGACTGCTTCCTATGTATAACAGCAGCAGCACAGATATTAAGGGCAACATTGAATAAATGGGCCTCCTGAAGCTGAGTAGCTTCTGTAAAGCAAAGGACACTGTCACTAAGACAAAAAGGCAGCCTACTGACTGGGAAAATATCTTCACCAATCCCCGCAACAGACAAAGGTCTGATCTCCAAAATATATAAGGAACACAAGAGACTAGACTTTAAAATGCTAATTAACCCAATTAAGAAATGGGGTACTGAACTGAACAGAGAATTATCAACAGAAGAATTTCAAATGGCCAAAAGACACTTAAGGTTATGCTCAAACTCCTTAGTGATCAGGGAAATGCAAATCAAAAAAACTTTGAGATATAATCTTACACCTGTCAGATGGGCTAAAACCAAAAACATCAATGATAGCCTGTGCTGGAGAGGTTGTGGGGTAAGGGATACACTCATCCATTGCTGGTGGGAATGCAAACTTGTGTAACCACTTTGTAAAGCAGTATGGTGGTTTCTCAGGAAATTTGGGATCAACCTACCCCAGGACCCAGCAATTCCACTCTTGGTAATATACCCAAGAGATGCCCAATCATACTACAAAAGCATTTGTTCAGTTATGTTCCTAGCAGCATTATTTGTAATAGCCAGAACCTGGAAACAACCTAGATGCCCTTCAGTGGAAGAATGGATGAAGAAACTTTGGAATATATACATATTAGAGTACTAATCCACGATAAAATACAATGGCATCTTGAATTTTGCATGCAAATGGATGGAAATAGAAAACACTATTCAGAGTGAGGTAACCCAGACCCAAAAAGATGAACATGGGATGTACTCACTCATAATCTGTTTCTAGCCATAAATAATGACATCGAGCCTATAATTTGCGATCCTAAAGAAGATAACATGAAGGTGAACCCCCCTAAAAAACATATAGTTATCCTCCTGGATATTGGAAGTGTTCAAGATGGCCAGGAAAAATTGAGAACTTGGGGTGGGGTGGGATGGTGGCAAGGGGAGATGGGGAGAGAAAAGTGTGAAGGGGAGGATGGGAGAGCTTGGGGGCATGGGATTGTTGGGATATAAGAAGGGTGGATATGGGAGCAGGGAAGCATATATCTTAATTATAGGAACCATTTTAGGGTTGTCAAGAGTCTTGACTCTAGAGGGGTTCCAAGGTATCCAGGGAGATGCCCCCAGCTACTTCATTGGGCAGCTGAGTAGAGGGAACCGGAAAAGGCCAGATCCTATAACCATACTGATATATATATCTTGCATATCACCATAGAACCTTCATCTGGCGATGGATGGAGGTAGAGACTGACCCACACATTGGAGCACCGGACTGAGCTCCCAAGGTCCAAATGGGGAGCAGAAGGAGGCAAAACATGAGCAAGGAACTCAGGACCGTGAAGGGTTCACCCACCCACAGAGATGGTGTGGCTGATCTAATCGGAGCTCATCAAGGCCAGCTGGACTGGGACTGAAAAAGCAGGGGATAAAACCGGACTCCCTGAACATGGCAGACAATGAGGGCTGCTGAGAAGCCAAGGACAATGGCACTGGATTTGGATCCTACTACACATACTAGCTTTGGGGGTGGGGTCATAGCCTGTTTGGATGCTCACCTTCCTAGACCTGGATGGAGGGGGGAGGACCGTGGACTTCCTACAGGGCAGGGAACCCTTACTGCTCTTAGGCAGGAGAGGGAGGGGGAATGGAGAGGAAAGGGGGAGGTAAATGGGAGGCGGGGAGGAGGCTGAAAATTTTAATAATAAAAAAGTAAATAAAAAAGAAGAAAAATAAAAATAAATAAAAAGTGGTATAATATCTAACTATTTTGCTGCTACTGAAAGAGAACATTTAGTTTTTTATTAAACATAGTGTCCAAATGAGACTTCCTAGTCCTAGCAGGTATTCAGTGATCTGGTCAATGCATGAGCCATCTCCTCTGGAATTCTGTTGGCTTCTTGGTGATAGGGACTAGCTATCATTCTGTCCAAATCTTTAGATTTGAAAATGAAGCCAAGGAGAAAACTTTGTTGATTTTTTTGTTGTTTGTTTGAACTGTTGTAACAGAGAGTGGAAGACTGGAGCACTTAAAGCGAAATTTATTGTCTTGTGATTCTGGGGGCCTGGAAGTTCAATGTATTAGCAGGTTCACTTTCTTCTGAGGTACCTTTCCTTATTGTATATGGCTATCTTTTTCTGTGTTCACACCAGCCTCCCACAATACTGCTTTGTCCTAAATCTCTTCTGGCATGGAACCTCTTTTAAATTCTCCATTTCCCCAAAAAGTTGCATTCTGAGGTCACAGGAGTTGGGACTTCAATGTAAGAATTAAAGGGACAGCAGAGCAGTGGTGGCACACATCTTTAATCCCAGCACTCGAAACAAATAGATGTCTGTAATTTTGAGGCCAGCCTAGTTTACAGAGTGAGTTCCAGGACAGCCAGGGTACTCAGAGAAACCCTTCCTTGAAATACAAACAAAAACTAATAATTAAAGGGACAGGATTTGGATTTGGCCTATAAGAGAATGAAAAGGTATTGTTTAAATAAGTATTTAAAAGAATAAATGAACGAACTCATTGAAATCTTAAGCTTAATTGAGTAGAATGTACATCATAATGAGGCAACAATATTCAAGCCTCTCATAAATATTATGATATTCTGACATGTCTTTTAATTTTAACTTTTATTTCTTCTGAATAAAACATGTGTGACTCTCATTTGGTCTAAAAGCTCAGTTCCAAGGCAGACCAATGATGGAGGAGAGTTATCTGTCTATGTTACTTTCATTGGTTAATTCATAAAGAAAACTGCCTTGGCCCTTTAAGAGAATGGAAAATTAGGTAGGCGGAGTAGACAGAACAGAATTCTGGGTAGCAGGAGTGGGGAGACACTTCAGGCAGTCTCCATGCTTCTCCTCTCCGAGATGGACGCAGGTTATGATCTCTCCTGGTAAGCCACACCTCGTGGTGCTACACAGATTACTAAATATGGGTTAAAGGAAGATGTGAGAATTAGCCAATAAGAGGCTACAGATAATGGGCCAGGCAGTGATTTAAAAGAATACAGTTTCCGTGTAATTATTTTGGGCAAAGCTAGCCAGGTGGCGGGACACAGCCTGCCACTTCCTTCTACAGATTGGCGCTCCAACGTGGTGACTAAATCCACTTAAAAACCTGAGAGGGCTTTAAATAAAGGAGAGAGAGAGAGAGTTTAACACAGCCTTTTGCTGTTTGCCTGGAAGTGCCATGGAGAGATTTCCTGTTTCGTCAAAAGCGGCAGAGAAAAAGCTGAGTCATTTTAAAACGCGGTTTCCTGGTGCTGTGCTGCCAGCGCGAACTCTGGCTTTAAAGCATTTCAATGGCTTTTATGGGCCTGGATATTTGTTTTCCTGCTTGGGATCAGAAGGAGAGTGCTCTGAGACTGGGCCGATGGCTCCCTGCTCCCTGCCTGCATCTGGGCAGATGGCAGAATCAGGCTTAGGCGAGCAGGAGAGCATGGCGGATTTCTGCCAGAGAGATGTTTAAAGACTGCGCATGCTCTGCCCATCAGATTTGGCTGTAACTTGGATGAAAAGAGTTTCTGTGCTGCAGGCACAGTCTCGGAATTAAACTGCTGAGTGCGGCTTCAATGTCGACTGCTGTGTGCCTGGAACTGTGTGTGGCTCAGGGGCACCAAATGACTGAGGCAGGAGTGGCTCTGGCTCTTCTCCGCCATGCTGAACTGTACTGATCTCAGGCAGGATCTATCGTAATTACCATGATAACAGCGCAGTAAAGGTTTAGACTTGGCTGGAAACAGGCGGTACCTTATTACCTCTACCTGGCGCAACTTAAGTTTTTAAGAAGTGGTTAACCTTTTAAGAAGTGCTCCTGGATAGTAAAGAATTACAGGTTCACAATAGGACGGATTCAGACATAAAAGACTTTTAAGTGAGTCACAATGTTGGATGAATGTATGTAGGCTTGAGAGAAAAAATATATAAAAAATAAAGTTAATGCCTTAAAAAAGGGTAAAGTCTTTAAAGAGACAGAATAAAGTAAAGTGATAGAGTGAAAATAAGCCACATAAAAATGGAAAATTCACAGAGAGTCTGGATGATGTATTTTATTGTGTTTTCTATGAAATTTTTGACTGTAAAGGAGCTAAGTACAGAGAGACATTTCATTATATGGGCTGCCAGTCTAGACCAGAATGGACATCTTAATGGTATGACTTCAGGATTTGGATCTAAGAACATGATGCTTTGGAAAAGAGTTTCTTCTTTTGTTTTCACAGAGGATGAGAATCTGTGGATTGCTTCTATCCCAATATGGTATGATAAACCACGCCCTCCTGAAAGGTTGCTGTGAACACCCTCAAAAAATTACTTCACTCAACTGCTGACTGAGATGAACCTAGCAGACAGGTTATACCATGAAAGACCTAAATAACAGCGCCCCCATTCAGCAGGAAGCAGTTTGGAAAGAAATAACTGTGCCAATTTTCCCAAATATTGTTTATAAATGTTCTTTTACATTTAAAGGGGGAGATGATATAGATATGAATAATTTGCATTGGTATGGATTTTAAGGTCAATTTGTTATATGTATATGTATTTCTGATCTTGATTAAGGTATTGTAATTGTGTAGTTCATTTAAAAATGTAATGTATAATTAGGAAATATAGGTTGTTACTGGATAATCATCGATAATAGTAAAGCTTGTAGTTATGTTAGTTAGATTTTCTAGATATATAGAGATATATTTTAGTTAAATAGGCATTCTTTATATCTTTCAAAGACTACAGAACATGGCATTTAAGATTTTTAATAACTTAGGGCTTTTCATGACAATGAGACACATCTGCTCCTGGCAATACCAATCTACTTCAAGAGGAAGATGGGCATCGAAAAGGCTACTTATGGAGTTTGTTAGCCATTTGGGCAAGAAACTGCTCTTGCCTGGACTGTTGCATAAACTGGACACAAAGAACTCGCAGAGAGAGGACTGCTGAACTTGCCTAAAGGTGAGATGGTCTTTCTG
Source organism: Arvicola amphibius (assembly GCF_903992535.2). Lineage (NCBI taxonomy): Eukaryota > Metazoa > Chordata > Mammalia > Rodentia > Cricetidae > Arvicola > Arvicola amphibius. Next base: position 75,826,190 of record NC_052065.1, on the reverse strand, counting down.
GGTTCCTGATTCGTGAAAGAGTCTGCGAGACGTTCTGCAGGACACAGCAGAAAGTGACTGAACAGTCTTTGGAATTTCCTGCTTCATGGGAATGTCTGCTGGACACTATGGGCCTGAAGGCTGAAGATGGATGCCCCAACAGTACAAAGGAACTTTGGGTGACTGTCCAGGCAGCGAGTTATCTCTGTCATTTCTAGAGTTTGAAAGTTGCATATTTCTTGTTTACTTAGGTAGTCTTATATCCTTCTGGAGTCTTTGATGGAGTTGAAGAATGGTTCAATAGTTATAGTTTTCCTTAGTTATGATAAAAGATAAAATTGATTTAAATATTGTAACTGTAATTTTTGCTTGATAACTAGTTTGTTATATGTAATTTTGCTATGTTAAAGTTGAAGCCTTTTTTGTTTAAACAGAAAAAGGGGAAATGATGGAGGAGAGTTATCTGTCTATGTTACTTTCATTGGTTAATTCATAAAGAAAACTGCCTTGGCCCTTTAAGAGAATGGAAAATTTGGTAGGCGGAGTAGACAGAACAGAATGCTGGGTAGCAGGAGTGGGGAGACGCTTCAGGCAGTCTCCATAGTTAGTCTCCATGCTTCTCCTCTCCGAGATGGACGCAGGTTATGATCTCTCCTGGTAAGCCACACCTCGTGGTGCTACACAGACTACTAAATATGGGTTAAAGGAAGATGTGAGAATTAGCCAATAAGAGGCTACAGATAATGGGCCAGGCAGTGATTTAAAAGAATACAGTTTCCGTGTAATTATTTTGGGCAAAGCTAGCCGGGTGGTGGGACACAGCCTGCTGCTTCTTTCAACAGACCAATGCTCAAAGTTCTATTAATTGTCCTGAAATGCATCCGGGGTGCATATGCTTCGAAAGAAAGAAAGAAAGAAAGAAAGAAAGAAAGAAAGAAAGAAAGAAAGAAAGAAGGCCCTCTATTTATTTACACCAGAGGCCACTGTAGACAAACAGGTATTTCCTTTATCCACCAATTTTAAATTATTCCAAATAAAATAAAGAATATAAAAATTCTATTAGCATAAGTAATGTATAATAGGTGTGATAATGAGCATTAAAAGCATCAGTGGGAGTGTTATGAGATCTGAGGAAGCATTTCATGCCTAGTCCTTCCCATACAACCTCCCATACAGAGTAACTGTCAACACAGGTCCAGATGTTGGCTTCAGGCTAAACTAACACCCATCACTTGACACCTGGTTAAAATACAGAAAAGTAGGTAAGGTCTTTTGAAGCTACAAACACCCCACAGTACTTTTCATAAGAAACAGCTTAAAATGATGGCTTAAAGTGTTATTGCAAGATTTAAAATGTTGCAGGGGGTAAGAAAATTTACAGTGCAGAACTGACACTGGCTCATTTATTATTTAATGCATGTAACTGATGCCTGAAAATCTACTTGTCTGGGAAACATGCCATGAATTAGTTAGCATGACAAATTGGAGGTAGGAGCTTCTAATTCAGCCCTTCCAGACCCATGAAGATATGGCAAAAAGTCAGGAGCAGTGGGCCAAGGTGGGGTTTGGACTGTGTCCATTATTGTCACTGGCTCCTCACAGCCCCTAGGCTCCCACAGTGAGCCCTCACCCCTGCAATCACTTCTATAAGAAAGGGAGTATGGTTGAGACCTGCCCAGTAGGGAAGAACGCGACTCGGAGGCCATACTAGGTTATAAAGCATGCCATTCTTTCTGGGCTTTGGAGTTTCTTCTTACAGACAACAACCACTGTAGAATTCTCTCTCCTTCAATTTTTCCTTCCCTCTTTTTTTTCTGTAATCTCACTGGACATTAAGCCCTAGACCAGCCAGTGATTCTAAGGGGCTTCTCTGTTGAGACAGGTCCTGAAGTATTCAACTGTCATTGAATTGTGCTCTTATTCAGTAAACCTTGAAAAGCCCAATCTCCTCCATATAGAGACAAAAAGGACATGCAGATTATATTAATCTTTGGCCAAGAAATCCAGTCTGCACAGGGATTTTTAAGATCCTCAAAGACAATGTTACCTTGGAAGATTTAAGGTTAAGATTTGATGTTAAAATGCTTCCTCTTCTACTCAGTTAGCTGGCTACATCAAGCAAAGCTTGTTACCTGAAACTCCCCAGGTGCCAGCTTGACTTCACTCAGCAACACCTCAGGGAAGACATACTGGGTCCCGAAAGTGCCGCTGAGGGAGAACATTTCAAACGTGGTTGAAGTCATGTCCACTGAACTCCCACAGGTGTGAAAACTGGTGGTCTTACATTTCAGCAGAGTACAGATCTGGGTGAGAAACACAAATGGAGATGTCAAGATGAGTGTGTCATTAGTTTCATCTGGTCGCTCGGCAGTGAGGTCGTGCATCGAAGGGCCATGTTGTACACTGTATGTTCACTTGTTAATTTTACCTTAGAGCTGGGTGAAGTGTTTTCATTCACTTGATAATTTGATGCTCTCTACTCTTTAAAAAACTGAAGCCATCAGATAGGCTGGATGTGGTAACATAGGGCTGTAATCTAAGTTCTCTAGAGACTAAGGCAGAACCAAGAGTTCACAACTAATCTGAACTACATACTCAGGGACACATAATAGGAACCCATTTTTATAACAATAATAAAAGGAAGGGAAAGAAAAAAGGAAGGAAGCAAAGGAGAAAGAGAAAGAGAAAAAGAGAGAGAGAAAGAAAGAAAAGAAAGAAAGAAAGGAAGAAAGAAAGAAAGAAAGAGAAAGACAATTGACATGCCCTGTTCTAGAAAACTTCCTCTGCATCTTTAGCTGATAAAATGTTTCTTCCTCCCTCATTAGAGTTGTTTGGTTTATTGCTGAACAACTAATATACTTAATTATAAACTATGTCAGTCCTCAGTGCTTCCTGTAATGTACCGCCAAAGGAATAGATGGTAGATATTTAGGTCTGTGAAGGATACCTTCATACTCCCATTCTTCTCACAAGCAGCAGCTCTAGAAATGTCCCTGGATCTCCAGATTAGATCACTGGTAGATCCGGATAGATCGGCAACTTGATCCTCTTCCAGCCAAATGTACAGACTACACTCTACAAAAGGTCAGTCCCTGAGGAACTGCATGCTCACGTGGCTTTCCGCTCCCCTAGGCACTGTACTCCTCCAGCGGATGTCTCGCACTCAGCCTTCCATCACTAACGCTGTTATGCATCCAGTAAACCCTGAGCACTCAAGTGTTGTGGAAATGAGCAGGCATGGCTGGAGCATTTGCACACTAAGCAAAATGTCACCTGGTAGGCATAGTTCCAGCCTTCCAGGGCTGTCGGTCTCAAGTATGTGATGAATGTGAGTTGTTATGACTTTGATGAAGCCAAACAGGATCATCTGGGAGCATCTAAATGAAGTTAATAACCTAGCTGAGGAGTGGCTAATGTCCTGCAGATGTGGCAAGCATCCTTTATGGTAAAGATAACAGCTGAAAAGTGCTATGAAAAGTAAGACGATGGGACCCACCTTCGATAAAGGAATAAAATTTTATAAGCATGTAGAGATTCCATAGATGCTGGAAGTTTGGGATAAATGATAGCAGCATCTCAATATACAGAATCCCAGAGCATGAGTAAGTAGAGGATACAAGGATCACATACAAGAATTCCTGTGTTTCCTATATTCAAGAATTTGATTTGTCAATTAGTAGTTTAGTGAGGAATTTTCAGCAAGAAGATCACATAATCAGAAAAAGCACTGTAATTTATTTTGTAATAGTATACAGAATAAATTAGGTAGAGCAGAAATAGTTAACAAATAGTCCTAGTAGGAGAGCACTGCAATATTTTGAGTGAGATAAGCTAACAGCCAGACCAAGGAATCAAAATGCAGACTATCTCCGCATTCTGTAATAGGCCCCTCTTCCTGTTAAGGAGTAACAGGTCCCTCTTCCTGTTAAGGAGTAATAGGTCCCTCTTCCTGGAAGATGCCTGCATCCTTCCTGCTGAGGACTGACTGGGAGATGCCTGCATCCTGCCTGCTGAGGACTGACTGGGAGATGCCTGCATCCTTCCTGCTGAGGATTGGGAGATGCCTGCATCCTTCCTGCTGAGGATTGGGAGATGCCTTGTGGGCTGAAGACTAGGCTTAGCCTTGTGGGTTAAGAAATCTGTAGGAAGACAGGCCTACCTTGACCTGAGCAGCTAGGCTGTCAATTCCAGGGATCCCATCCATGTCTAGAGGTCTTTAGTTTAGATGAAAGGCAGTTTTGCCCAATGGTCAGCTCTCGGCAGTCACTGTGAACTGTAGAAGGATGTTGTTCTTTACGCGTCAGTCTTCTTTGGAGGGAGCAGAGAGCTGCTGCTAGGAGCCAACCTGTCTCTTTTTGTTATGAAAAGTTTTTAATAATTAAATATTTAAATATCACATTCCCCAGATCTCTGAACAGTTGAGGGCTGGATTAAATATAGCTGTAGTATATTGGCTCTTAACAGGTAAGATACAGACTTGTAAAAAGGCAGAAAGAAACTGCTGGCAATGGAAGATTAATGTCAGAATCGACAATGGTAGAGAACAGCTTAAGGCATTTTTGTAAGAGACTTAAAAGTATATACCAGTTTAAAATATGAGACTTAGGATTTTGTAATCTGAAATGAGATGTAATGAACAATTATTATACATAGAGTGAACAGGAATTGGGCAACGTGGATGACTCTGATGGGCCCTATCAGAGACATACCATTTGCACAAAACACATGTAGCAGAGTTAACAGGAGAATTTTAGTGAAGACCTGGTGAAATTGGGAGAGCTTGGTCACCTGACTTGGCTCTCGGCCAAGATGGCGATGAGTCACCTGATCCACCTGGCCCTCAGCCAAGATGGCAGCAGCCACGTGTTGTGGGGAAAAAAGTTACAATTTTTTGAGCTGTAAGGACTTTAACTTTAATGAGTGGGACCTAAAGGCATGATCTGCTCTGTTGCTGAGCCTCCATGACATAACAGAAGCCGCAGAGGGGAGGGGCAAAAAGCTGAAACCGAAAAAAAAAAAATGCACCATGCCACGGCTGGAATTAAAAAAGCCTGTTGGAAGTTTAAAAGCCAGAGAGCCAGTTGCTATCCAGAGCCAAAATCATGAAAACCCGTGGAAAGCACCCAGGGCCTATATCAGAACATCTTCTGAAAGAAATATAGGCGGGATGCAGAGCCGTGCGAACACCCGGGTCCTGTGACCTGAGTGCTATGACCTAGCTGGATTCTGGAGACCCAGAACCCAGAGAGGCCAGAGGGAGCCATTCCAAGCAGCGGTTAACCGTTGAGAGAAGAAAAAAGTAAAGAAAAGAGATGGAAAAACAGATAAACCGAGGACCTGGTCCTCAGTCGAATGCACCGCACGGAAAGTGTGCAGTGCTAACACGCGGGCAGACTGGCCCCTGGGACCAGTCCACAGGACCCTGGCAAAAGAAGCAACCATGGCGGGGGACACCTCATACAAATGTTAAATGACTCAAGAAATGAAATGTTAATTACTGTTTTTATATTATTAATCACATATATTAAATTATTGGACTATTTTTCTTAAATATGTACAAATATTGTATGACAATTAAGCTTCTAAGAATAAATAATAACATAAATATATAGGAAAATATCATAATTAATGGCTAAAGCTGAAAATAAATTTAACTGATAAATATTTACTCAAAATTTGGAGAATGTCCCTAAATTTGATCTCCAGTAACACAAAAACAGACATACAAACACAGGAAACCATACTCTATAAGGTTCTGGATTATATCCAATAGAAAGTTCATGAGGAGCTATTGACCAAACCTGAACTTTAATTTGATTAACCTATAATGATTTTAGTAGTTGATATGTTTCTGAGTATGAAACAACATATTAATGACATTAAGCAGTTAAAATTTCTGAAACTTACAAATGTTGGGAGATGGAAAGAACAGTTTGGCGTCATCATAGAAGATTCAGAAGATAAAGTAAAATAAAGATAAAAAACCCATTTTAGAGATGCATCACCCAATTAGAATGTGTGTGAATTTTGGATCATTGTTCAGATTAAGCATACATAAAAGAGAAAATAACTGAGACAAGTAGAGAAATCTAAAATGGTTGCAGGTTCAATTGTATATTCTAAAATATTATTAAATGCTGGTGAATATGACTTAAGTTAGAAACATCTTTTAAGATGAATTATTGAAGATGTGGCCATGTTGGTGTGTTGTAATCCATTATTGTTTAGTCCTTACATAAGGATATGTTGCATAATACAGAGGACACGTATTGAAACTGATCTGGAAACTTCTTCACTTCTTTTCAGCCTTCAAAACATTCCAGCAAGCATCTGAGAAAAAAGGTTAACAGTGGTCTTCCCCAGGTTAGGACCTTGACTATTATAACCTACAGATAATCATGGTATTGACATGGTCTCGCAGTCTTGAGAGTCTTTTTTTTGGAGATTCTTTTTTTATTATTTAGATTTTTTTCATTTTTTATTAAAAATTTCCATCTCCTCCCCTCCTCCCACTTCCCTCCCGTTCCCTCCACCCATACCCCCACTCCCTCCCTCTCCAGGCCAAAGAGCAGTCAGGGTTCCCTACACTATGGGAAGTCCAAGGTCCTCCCAACTCCCCCCAGGTCCAGGAAGGTGAGCATCCAAACTGACAAGGCTCACACAGAGCCCATCCATGCAGTAGAATCAAAGCCCAGCACCGTTGTCCTTGGCTTCTCAGTCAGCCTCCACCATCAGCTACATTCAAAGAGTCCAGTTTGATTGCCTGTTCCATAAGTCCCATTCCAACTGGTCTTGGTGATCTCCCGTTACATCTGTGACACCTTCTCAGTGGGTGAACGCACCCTTCATGTTCCTGACTTTCTTGCTCATGTTCTCCCTCCTTCTGCTCCTCATCAGGACTTGGGAGCTCAGTCCAGTGCTCCAATGTGGGTCTCTGTCTCTATCTCCATCCAACACCAAATAAAGGTTCTATGGTAATATGGAAGATAATCATCAGTGTGGTTATACGACAAGGCCAGTTCAGGCACCCTTTCCTCTACTGCCCAATAAACAAGCTAGGGATATCTCCTTAGATACCTGGGAACCCGTCTAGAGTCCAGACCCTTGCCAACCCTACAATGGCTCCCATAATTAAGGTATATACTTCCCTGCTCCCCCCCAACCACCCCTCTTCCATCCCAACCAATCCATTCCCTCAAGCTCTCCCCATCCTCTCTTTCTCCCTTCTCTCCCCACATCTCCCCTTATCCGCACCTCACACCGACCCTGGTGCTCCCAACCCCTGCCCAGCAATTTTGTCCATTTACAATATGCAGGATGATAACAATATGTTTTTCTTTGGGATCACCTTCTTATTTAGTTTCCCTAGGCTGATGAATTATAGGCTCTATGTCCTTTATATATGGCTAGAATCCACTTATTACTGAATATATACCATATTGCTCTTTTTGAGTTTGGGTTACCTCACTCAGTAAAGTGTTTTATATTTCCATTCATTTGCATGCAAAATTCAAGATGTCATTGTTTTTTACCACTGAGTAGAATTCTAAAGTATATACGTGCCACACTTTTTTTTATCCATTCTTCTATTGAGGGGAACCTAGGTTGTTTCCAGGTTCTGGCTACTACAAATAGTTTTGCTATGAACATTGTTGAACTAAAGCTTTTGTAGTATGATTGGGCATCTCTTGGGTATATTCCCAAGAATGGAATTGCTGTAGTCCTGAGGTAGGTTGACTCCCAGTTTTCTGAGAAACCGCCACACTGATTTCCAAAGTGGTTGCACAAGTTTGCATTCCTGCCAACAATGGATGAGTGTTCCCATTACTCTACATCCTCTCCAGGATAGGCTATAATTGGTGTTTTGGGTTTTAGCCATTCTGAGAGGTATAAGATGGTATCTTAGAATTGTTTTGATTTGCATTTCCCTAATCGCTAAGGAGGTTGAACATGACCTTAAGTGTCTTTTTGCCATTCGAACTTCTTCTGTTGAGAATTCTCTGTTCAGTTCAATGCCCCATTTTTAATTGGATTAATTAGCATTTTAAAGTCTAGTTTCTTGAGTTCTTTATATATTTTGGAGATCAGACCTTTGTCTGATGTGGGCTTGGTGAAGATCTTCTCCCAGTCAGTAGGTTGCCTTTTTGTCTTAATGACAGTGTCCTTTGCTTTACAGAAGCTTCTCAGTTTCAGGAGGTCCCATTTGTTCAATGTTGCTCTTATTGTCTGTGCTACTGGGGTTCTACATAGGAAGTGTTCTCCTGTGCCCATGTGCTGTATACTACTTCCTACTTTCTCTTCTATCTGATTCAGTGTGGTCAGATTAATATTGAGGTCTTTAATCCATTTGGACTTGAGTTTTGTGCATGGTGACAGAAATGGATCTACTTTCATTCTTCTACAGGTTAACATCCAGTTATGCCAGCACCATTTGTTAAAGATGCTTTCTTTCTTCCATTTTATACTTTTATCTCCTTTGTCAAAAATCAGGTATTCATAGGTTTGTGGGTTAATATCTGGGTCTTCGATTCTACTCCATTGGTCACCATCCCTGTTTTTGTGCGAATACCAAACTGTTTTCATTACTGTGGCTTTGTAATAGAGTTTGAAGTCAGGGATAGTAATGCCTCTGGAAGTACTTTTATGGTATAGGATTGTTTTGGCTATCCTAGGTCTTTTTGTTTTTCCATATAAAGTTGATTACTGTTCTCTCAAGGTCTGTGAAGAATTTTGTTGGGACCTTGATGGGGATTGCATTGAATCTATAGATTGCTTTTGGTAGAATTGCCATTTTTACTATATTGATCCTCCCAATCTAAGAACAAGGGAGAACCTTCCATTTTCTGGTATCCTCTTCAATTTCTTTCTTCAATGACTTAAAGTTCTTGTCAAATAGATCTTCCACTTATTTGGTTAGAATTACTTCAAGATACTTTATATTTGTGGTTATTGTGAAAGGTGATGTTTCTCTGATTTCCCTCTCAGCATCTTTATCCTTTGTGTATAGGAAGGCAACTGATTCTTTGGTGTTGATATTTTATCCTGCCACATTACTGAAGGAGTTTATCAGCTGTAGTAATTCTTTGTTGGAGTTTTTGGGGTCACTTATGTACACTATCATATTATCTGCAAATAACGAAAGTTTAAGTTCTTCCTTTCCAAATCGAATCCCCTTTATTCCCTTACGTTGTCTTTTGCTATTGCTAGAACTTCAAGCACTATATTGAAGAGATAAGGAGAGAGTGGACAGCCTTGTCGTGTTCCTGAATTTAGTGGGATGGCCTTGAGTTTCTCTCAGTTTAATTTGATGTTAGCTGTCGGCTTGTTGTAAATAGCCTTTATTATATTTAGGAATGACCCTTGTATCACTAATCTCTCCAAGACCTTTATCATAAAGGGATGTTAAATTTTGTCAAATGCTTTTTCAGCATCTAATGAAATGATCATATGGTTTTTTTCTTCAGTTTAATTATGATAGATTTTATTGATACATTTTTATATATTGAACCAGCCCTGCCTCTGTGGAATGAAACTTACTTGATCATAATGTATGATTTTTTTGGATGTGTTCTTGGATTTGGTTTACCAGTATTTTATTGAGAAGTTTTGCATCGATGTTTATGAGTGAGATTGGTCTGTAATTCTCTTTCTTGGTTAAGTCTTTGTGTGGTTTTGGTATCACGGTGACTGTAGTTTCATAAAAGGAGTTTGGCAATGACTCTTCTGTTCTTATTTTGTGAAACACATTAAGGAGTATAGGTATCAGATCCTCTTGGAAGTTCTGGTAGAATTCTTCATTGAAACCATCTGGTCCAAGGCATTTTTTGGTAGGGAGGTTTCTGATGACAGCTTCAAATTCCTCGTGGCTTACAGGTCTATTTAAACTGTTCATCTGATCTTGATTTAATTTTGGTATATTGTACTTATCTAAAAAACTCTTGATTTCTTTCACATTTTCCAATTTTGTAGCATACAGCGTTTTGTAGTAAGATCTAATGATTCTCTGAATTTCCTCTGTGTCTGTGGTTATGTCCCCCTTTTCATTTCTGATCTTGTTAATTTGCGTTTTCTCTCTCTGCCATTTCATTAGTTTGGCTAGGGGTTTGTCAATCTTGTTGATTTTTTTCCAGGAACCAGCTTTTTGTTTCATTGATTCTTTGAACTGTTTTCTATGTTTCTATTTTGTTGATTTCAGCCATCAGTTTGATTATTTCCAGTCTTCTAATCCTCCTAAGTGAGTCTGCTTCTTCTTTTTCTAGAGCTTTCAGGTGTGCTGTTAAGTCTCCAATGAGTGCTTTCTCCATTTTCTTTAAGTAGACACTTAGTGCTATGAACTTTCCTCTTAGCACTGCTTTCATAGTGTCCCATGTATGATGTGTCTTTGATTTCATTGAAATCAAGGAAAACATTAATTTCTTTTTTTATTTCTTCCTTGACTCAGGGGTGGTTCAGTAGTTGACTGTTCAGTTTCCATGAATTTGTAGGCTTTCTGGGGTTAGAATTGTTGTTGAATTCTAGGTTTATTCCTTGGTGGTCTGATAGTACACCAGTATTTAATACAATTTCTTTGAATCTATGGATGCTTGCTTTGTTACCAATTATTTGATCAATTTTTGAGAAGGTTCCATGCGATGCTGAGAAGAAGGTATATTCTTTTCTGTTGGAGTGGAATGTTCTATAGATGTCTGTTAGGTCCATTTGGTTCATTATATCTGATAGTTCTCTTATTTCTCTGCTGAGATTCTCTCTGGTTGACCTATCCATTGGTAAGTGTGGAGTCTTGAAATCTCCTACTATTAGACTGTGGTGTTTGATGTATGCTTTGAGTCCTAGTAATTATTTTTACATAAGTGGGTACTTTTCTATTAGGGGCATAGATATTCAAGATAGAGACTTCCTCCTGATGAGTTGTTCCTCTTATGAGTATAGTGTCCATCTCCATCTCTTCTGATTGATTTTAGTTTGAAATCAATTTTGTTACATATTAGTATTGCCACACCCGCTTATTTCTTTGGTCCATTTGATTGGTAAACCTTTTCCCAACCCTTTACTCTGAGGTAGTGTCTGTCTTTAAGTGTGAGGTGTGTTTCTTGTAAACAGCAGAATATTGGGTCCTGATTTCGTATCCATTCTCTTAGCCTGTGCCTTTTTATAGGTGAATTGAGCCCATTGATACTGATATCAAAGACCAGTAGTTGTTAACTCCGGTTACATTTTCTGGTAGTTTGTGTGTTTCCCTTTTTAGAGTTGTGCTGGTGGAGGGTTGTCAGATGTTTGTGTTATTATGGGTGTTGTTGGTTTCCTTGGTTTGTGATTTTCCTTCTAGTATTTTCTGTAAGGCTGGGTTTGTGGCTACATATTGTTTAAATCTGTTTTTGTCCTGGAATATCTTGTTTTCTCCATCGATGGTGAATGCAAGCTTTGCTGGATATAGTAGTCTGGGTTTGCATCCATGGTCTCTTAGTGTCTGCAGTACATCTGTCCAAGAACTTCTGGCTTTCATGGTTTCCATTGAGAAGTCAGTTGTGATTCTGACAGGTTTCCCTTGCAGCTCTTAATATTTGTTTTTTATTCTGAATGTTTTGTGTTTTGATTATTAGATGGTGAGGGGATGCTTTTATTGATCCAGTCTATTTGGTGTTCTGTATGCTTCTTATACCTTCATAGGAATATCCTTCTTTAGGTTGGGAAAGTTTTCTTCTATAATTTTGTTGAATATATTTTCTGGGCCTTTGAGTTGTAATTCATCTCATTCTTCTACTCCTATTATTCTTAGGTTTGGTCTTTTCACAGTATCCCAGATTGTGTTAAGAATTTGTTGGATTTGTTTTGTTATTTAATCAGTGAATTTATTTCCTCTGTAGTATCTTCAGTGTCTGAGATTCTTTCTTCTATCTCTTGTATTCTGTCAGTAATACTTGTCTCTCCAGTTCCTATTCGTTTACCCAGATTTTCCATATCCAGCCTTCCCTCCGTTTGTGTTTTCTTTATTACCTCCATTTCATTTTTCAAGTCTTGAACTGTTTCCCTAACCTGTTTGATTGCTTTTTCTTTTTTTTTTCCTTGGGTATCTTTGAGAGATTTATCCATTTCCTCAATCTTTTTGTTTGTCAACTCTATTTCTTTATGACAGTTTTTCACCTTCTGTTTAAGGTCCTCTAATATTTTCATAATGTTTCTTTTAAAGTCAATTTCTTATATTTCTTCTGGAGTAGGGTTTCAATTCTTCTTGTTTCGTGAGCCCTTGTTTCTGGTGATGTTATGTTGCCTTTCAGGTTGTTGGAAGAATTCTTGCGCTGGTGCCTGCCAATCTCTTCCTCCAAATGGAGCCAGGAGAGTCTTGGTGTCTTGGTCTAGTCTGCTGTGACTGACTCTCTAGGTGGATCTCCTCAGTGCAGAAGCAGGAACTGTTCCTGTCCCTCTGGATGAAACCCCTCAGCACTGAAACAGGGATACCTGGTATTCCAAGGCCACCTCAGACACACAGGCAGACATGGGGACAGGGCAGGGTCAAGTGGAACAGAGAAATCCTGCAGCAGGAGCTGGGGTGGGGGGCTGTGCCCTCTTCTGGGACAGTCTGCCCCAGGATAGCACACACTCACCTGCTTGGATGAAATTCCCAGTCTTGAGAATCTTGCATCATAGATTTCAAAGTTTTGAGCCCACAGTTCCTGGAGTACTGATGCCTTTCGTTTCCTGACTAACTGAGGAGATACCTCAGGCAGTGAAGCACTAGAGTCACCTGTGCTGCTTTGTGTTCCTTAGAATTCAACAAGTATATATAACTTAGTTTGGATAATTAGTCTTAGATATTAAACTGATGCCCCTGTCTTGTTTGAAAATGTCATTATATCATGGCAACCACTACTATATTCTCTTTTGTTAAGTGGGTTGAAAAGTTTGATTGCTTGGAATAAATTTGTCTTAGCCCCAGTGTCCTGAGAGCCTTCCAAATTGGACTGCTTTTAATCCCCAGAGACCACATCAGAAGACTCTTGTTTGATAAGTAAATGCTACTGCTTACAAATACCAGTTTGCCAAGGAAGAGGCAGTAACATGAAACAGTGTTGTAAGTGTTGTCATGGTATCCGATTCCCAGTCATATCTGAATTCCATTCTGTAGGAGGGACTTCACGTTTTGTACAGTGAAACTGGTCAAAGGCTTATTATTGGTAAGGTTATAAGCACTATAAATGAATCAACTACTTTTGTTTTGCTAAATGAATAGGTTGTCAAACTTTCTCTTAATTTATATAACCTTAGATAATTTATGCTCCCAGTATTGATCAAATAAGCTTCTCTTTACAATGGAGAGATTCATGGTTGGTAAAGATACAAAAAACAAGTGACTTTTGCATGTTCAGTCATAAAGAAGGCATTGACAGAATCCCCTCTAAGGTTTGGGAAACATGGGGCAAGAGTGGATAGTGTAAAAGTTAAATAACTGGAATGAGTACTGTGAAATCCTGTCAAAGAGGCAGGAAATGGTCATCACACTAATGAACTCACAGCATCTAATATTCTTCCATTAGACATTCACATGATTAAGCTAGGTAAGGTTGGTTCAGTGCTTAAGTGACCTTGTAGTTCTTACAAAGGACTTGGATTGTACCTACACAGTGGATCACAAATGTCTGTCACTCCATGCCTACTACAAGTCTAATTCCCTTTTTAAAGTCTGTGGGCACTGGGAATACATATGGCAAACATACATACATTCAGGCAAAACATTCATGATTATAAAATAAATGTTTTATTTTAAAAACTTTGAAAAAAATTGTTAAAATGTAAGACTGAGAAGGTTAGCATACAGTCACAGATTAGAGAGTAGCTCATGGGACCCTGTTCTTCCCTATCCCACTCAACCCCATGGAAGTTAGTTATAGTTTTCCTAGTTAAGGTTTTATTTATTTGTTTTGTCAACTTGTCACAAGCTTCAGCTAAAATCAGAGGTTCAGATAAGTAGGAACTACAATTGAAAAAAAAATACCTCCATAAGATTGGTCTGAAGGTAAGTATGTGGTACATTTTATTAATCAGTAATTGATGTAGGAGGGTGCAGACTACTATGCTTCGTGCCATTCTAGAGTAAGTAGTCCAGGAGTATATAAGAAAACAGGCAGAAAAAGCACCGCACCACTCCTTAGGGGCCACAAAACCGCCCTGCTCGGCCCTTTAGTGGCTGGGAGCCTGTTGGCTGTGAGGGGAGGGAAATCCTTTGTTTCACCCAGCTTGCCACTAGCAAGCTGGGCCTTTTGTCTGATATACTTGCCCAACAAGGAGCCATTAGCCTGAAACAGAAGAATCAGTGGAAGGAAAGGGGTAAAAGGCTGCAGTGCGGGCTCCTTCAGATTGTGCTGCAAGGTTTGCTGTGTGATACTACACCCCACCCTGCACCCTCCATTGCCCTTTTGTCCCTGTGGCATCCCTCAGCGAGCAGGAATCCCTGATTCAGTGCTCTGGAGTTCCATCTGGATGGGTAAGTGTTTGCTATCCTGGGGCGACCTGCCCTGGAAGAGAGTACAACCTCCCTCCCCCAGCGCCTGGTGCAGGGGTGTCTTTGGTACACATGTACCTGCCTCTCCCAAGCCATCCCTAGTGTATTCAAGTATCCTGCTCCTGTACCAAGGCCATCAACCCAGAGGGGTAAAAGTCTGCCCTCCAGGCAAGTCTGAGGTTTCCAGCAAGGCAGTGCTGGCTCCTTCAGATTGTGCTGCAAGGAATAGCTCCTGCTCCGGCACTGAGGAGATCCACCCAGACTCAGTCACAGCAAAGATTGGACCAAGATACCAAGTTTCTCCAAGCTCCATTTGAAGCAAGAGATGGGCAGGTGCCAATGCAAGAACTCCTCCAACAACCCGAAAGGCAAGATGACATCACCAGAATCCAGGCATCCCGAAACAACAAGAATTGAACACCCTACTCCAAAGAAATATAAGAAATCGACCTTAAACAGTACTTTACGAAAATAATAGAGAACCTTAAACAGGAGGTAAAAAACTGCCATAAAGAAATGGACATGACAAACAAAATGGTAGACGAAATAAATAAATCTCTCAAAGATACCCAAGAAAACCAAGAAAAACAAGAAAAAGCAATCAAGCAGGTAAGGGAAACAGTACAAGACCTGAAAAATGAAATGGAGGTAATGAAGAAAACACAATCCAAGGGAAGACTACAAATGGAAATTCTGAGTAAAAGAACAGAAACTAAAGACAAGCGTTACCAACAGAATACAAGAGATGGAAGAAAGAATCTCAGACTCTGAAGATACTATAGAGGAAATAAACTCACAGCTTAAAAAAACAAAACAAATCCAACAAATTCTTAACACAAATCATCAAGGAAATCTGGGACACCATGGAAAGACCAAACCTAAGAATAATTGGGGTAGATGAAGGAGAAGAATTACAACTCAAAGGCCCAGAAAATATATTCAACAAAAATTATAGAAGAAAATTTCCCCAACCTAAAGAAGGATGTTCCTATGAAGGTACAAGAAGCCTACAGAACACCAAATAGACTGGATCAAAAGAAAACATCTCCACGCCATATAATAATCAAAACACAAACATACAGAATAAAGAACAGATATTAAGAGCTACAAAGGAAAAAGGTCAAGGGAAACCTATGAGAATTACACCTGACTTCTCTATGGAAACCCAGACTACTACAAACAGCAAAGCTTTGGGAGAAAAAAAAGATATTCCATGACAAAACAGATTTAAATAATATATACCCACAAATCCAGCCTTACAGAAAGTACTAGAAGGAAAACTTCAATCAAAGGAAATCAACAAGTCCCACAACAGCACAGACATCTGACAACCCTCCACCAACACAACTCAAAGAAAGAAAACACACAAACATTACCACCAAAAAAACTGGTGTTAACAACCACTAGTCATTAATATTGCTTAATATGAAGGGACTCAATTCACCTATAAAAAGGTACAGGTTAAGGGAATGGATACAGAACAGGATCCAATGTTCTGCTGTTTATAAGAAACACACCTCAACCACAAAGACAGGCACTACCTCAGAGTAAAGGGTTGGGAAAGGGTTTTCCAAACAAATGGACTTAAGAAACAAGTGGGCATGGCTATTCTAATATCTAACAAAATTGATTTGAAACAAAAATCAATCAAAAGAGATGTAGAAGGACACTTTATAGTCATAACAGGAACAATTCATGATGGAGGAGGGTCATCTGTAGATCTGTTGTTTCATTGGTTAATTAATAAAGAAAACTGCTTGGCCTGATAGGTCAGAACATAAGTAGGCAGAGTAGACAGAACAGAATTGTGGGAGAAAGAAAACAAAGTCAGGCAGATGCTTCAGGCAGTCGCCATGACTCTCCTCTCTGTAGAATGGAATGGCGGGGATCACATCCTGCCACCCAGCTAGCTTTACCCAAAATAATTACATGGAAACTGTATTCTTTTAAATACTGCCTGGCCCCTGGCCCGTTATCTGTAGCTTCTTATTGGTTGATTCTCGTATCTTGCTTTAACCCATATTTAGTAATTTATTTAGCACCATGAGGGGTGGCTTACCAGGAGAGATCTTAACCTGCGTCCATCTCAGAGAGAAGAATCATGGCGACTGCATATGGTGACTGCCTGAAGCTTCTCCCCACTGCCTGCTACCCAGCATTCTGTTCTGTCTACTCCACCTACCTAATTTTCTGTTCTCTTAAAGGGCCAAGGCAGTATCTTTATTAATAATAAAAGTAACACATAGGCACTCCTCCATCACCTCTCTGAGATGGACACAGACTAAGATCCTTCCTGGTAAGGCACTACCTCGTGGTGTTACACAGATTACTAAATATGGGTTAAAGCAAGATGTGAGAATTAGCCAATAAGAAGCTGAAACTAATGGGCCAGGAACTGTTTAAAAGAATACAGTTTCTGTGTAATTATTTCAGGTATAAAGCTAGACGGGTGGCGGGACGCAGCCCTGCTGCTCCATCAACAGATTCATCAAGATGAAGTCTCAATCCTAAGTATCTGCCTCTAATATAAAAGCACCTACATATGTAAAATAAACATTGCTAAAACTCAAAGCATATATCACACCCAACACACTAAAAGTAGGAGATTTCAAAACTCTTCTATCACCCATGGGCAGGTCAAGCAGACAGAAATTAATAGAGAAATAAGAGAACTAACTGATGTAATGAATCAAATGGACTTCACAGGCATCTATAGACCATTCCAACAAAAAGGGAAAGAATATACTTTCATCTCAGCTTCTCATGAAACCTCATAAATTGATCACACACTTGGTAAGAAAGCAAACATCCACTGCAAAAAAATGGAGTAACCACCTGTGTCTTATCAGATCACCATGGAATAAAATTAGAATTTAATAACAATTCCACCCCCAGAAAGCCTACAAACTCATAGAAAGAGAAGAATCAACTACTGAGTCACTCCTGTGTCAAGGAAGAAATAAAGAGAGAAATTAAAGTCTTCCTTGAATTCAACAAAAATGAAGAAACAATATACCCGAACCTATGGGACCCTATTAAAGCAGTGCTAAGAAGAAAGTGCATATCACTAAGTGTCCACATAAAGCAAACAGAGAAAGCTCACATTAAGGTCTTAACAGCACACCTGAAAGCTCTAGAAAAAAAAAAAGATGCAGACTTACCCAGGAGGAGTAGAAGATTGGAAATAATCAAACTGAGGGCTGAAATCAACAAAATAGAAACACAGAAAACAGTCCAAAGAATCAATGAAACAAAGAACTTGTTCTTTGAAAAAAATCAACAAGATTGACAAACCTCTATCCAAATAAGTCAAAAGGCAGAGAGAGAACACTCAAATTAACAAGATCAGAAATGAAATGGGGGATATAACAACAGACACTGAGGAAATTCAGAGAATCATTAGGTCTTACTACAAAAGCCTGTATGTCACAAAATTGGAAAATATAAAAAATGGACATTTTTAAGATAAATACCATATACCAAAATTAAATCAATGCCAGGTAAACAATTTAAATTGACCTATAAGTCTCAAGGAAATAGAAGTTATCATCAAAAACCTCCCAACCAAAAACTGTCCAGGACCAGAAGGTTTTAGTGCAGAATTCTACCAGAACTTCCAAGAAGTGCTAATACCTATACTCCTTAATGTGTTCCACCTAATAGAAACAGAAGAGTCATTGCCAAACTCCTTTTATGAAGCTACAGTTACCCTGATACCAAAACCACACAAAGACTAAACCAAGAAAGAGAATTATAGACCAATATCACTCACGAATATTGATGCAAAAATTCTCAATAAAATACTGGCTAATAGAATCCAAGAACACATAAAAAATCAGCCATTGTGATCAAGTAGGTGTTGTGCCAGAGATGCAGGGATAGTTCAACATATGAAAATCTATCAATGTAATCCATCATATAAATAAACTGAAAGAAAAAAAACCACATGATTATTTCATTAGAAGCTGAAAAAGCATTTAACAAAATTGAGCATGCCTTTTTGATAAAGGTCTTACAGAGATTAGGTATACAAAGATGATATCTAAATATAATAAAAGAAATATACATAAAGCTGACAGCTAACTTCAAATTAAATGGAGAGGAACTCAAAGAAATTACCCTATAATCAGGAACAAGACAAGGTTGTCCACTCTTTTCATATCTCTTCAATACAGTCCTTGTAATTCTAGCAATACTAATAATACAACATAAGGAGATCTTGTTGATTCAAATTGGAAAGGAAGATGTCAAACTTTTGTTATTTGCAGATATGTAGGAGGCAAGGCAGAGTGTGTCCCACTGCCTGGCTAGATTATACCCAAAATAATTACACAGAAATTCTATTCATTTAAACACAGCCTGGCCCATTATCCCTAGCCTCTTATTGGCTAACTCTCACATCTTGATTTAACCCATTTCCATTAATGTGCATAGCCACTTGAGTGTGGCTTACTGGCATGAGTCTAGGAGAATCATGGTATCTACCACACTTACCTTCTTCCCAGCATTCTGTTCTCTCTACTACATCCACCTAAGGGCTGCCCTATCAAAAGGCCAAGGTAGTTTCTTTATTCAACCAATGAAAGCAAAGCTAATACAGAAGGACCTTCTACACAATTTCCCCTTTTCTGTTTAAACAAAAAAGAAAGGCTTTCACTTTAACATAGTAGAATTACAGTTACAGTATTTTTTATCTATTTTATCTTTTATCATAACAATGAAAAACTATAAATATCCATTCTTTAACTCCATCAAAGACTCCAGAAGGATATAATATTACCTAAGTAAACAAGAAGTAAGCAACACCCAAAACTCTAGAAATGTCAGAGACATTCACTTTTTGGACAGTCACCTAAAGTTCTTTTGTACTGTGGGGGCATCCATCTTCAGTCTAGAGGCCCATAGCATCCAGCAGACATTTCTATGAAGCAGTAAGTTTTAAAGACAGTTCAGTCACGTTTTTCTGTGACCTGCAGAACGTCTTGCAGAAACTTTCATGAATCAGGAACCACAAAGGATCATCTCACCTTTAGGCAAGTTCTTCAGTCCTCTCTCTGTGGGTTCTGTGTGTCCAGTTTATGCATCATTCCAGGCAAGAACAGTTTCTTTCCCAAACAGCTAGCAAACTCTATAAGGAGCCTCTTAGATGCCCATCTTCCTCATGAAGTAGATTGGTGCTGCCAGGAACAGATGTGTCTCATTTTCATGAAAAGTCCTAAGTTACTTAAATATTTTAAATGCTATATTCTTCAATCTTTGAAAGATATAAAGAATGCCTATCTGAAATAAATCTATGCACATCTAGAAAATCTAACTAACATGACTACAAGTTTATTATAGATGATTATCTATTAACAACCTATGTTTCGTAATTATACATTACATTTTTAAATGAACTACACAATAACAATACTTTAATCAAAAGCAGAAATATAACAAGATTGACCTTAAATTTATATCACTACAGTAAAGTTCATACCAATGCAAATTATCCATATCTATATCATATCCCCCTTTAAATGTAAAAGAACATTTATAAACAATATTTGGGATTATGAGCATAGTTTTTTCTCTCCAAAATGCTTCACACTGATGGGGGAGCTGTTAATCAGATCTTTCTTGGTGTGTCCAGTTTGCTAGGTTTCTCTCAGTCAGCAGTTGATCGAAGTAATATTTTCAGGGGGTTTACAGCAACCTTTCAGGAGGGTGTTGTCTATCATACCATATTAGTCTAGAACCTATCCACAGGGTCAAATCCTCTGTGAAAACAAAGTAATTACCTCCTTTGACCCAAATTCTGAAGTCAAGATACCTTTATAATATACATTTTGATTTAGCTTGGCAGCCCATATAATGAGATATCTCTCTGAACTTAGCTCCTTTACAGTCAAAAAATTAAAGAAAACACAATATATAAAATCCAGACTCTCTGTGAATTTTCCATTTTTACATGGCTTATTTTTTTTATTTCTTTTAATCTATGACTATGCTTGCCCCACCCAGTCCAACATGGCAGAGACACTTGTGCCTCTGAGCCATGTGCACTGCACTAATAGCTGCTTGTGCCTCTGAGTCATTTGTGCCTCTGAGCCGTGGCATGCAATGCCCCCCTTTTAGGCACACAGAGAGTCCAGTTGCCATCAAACAAACTGTAGTACTTTAAACACAAACACCCATTGAAATGCTCTCTCTCTGGCAAGAGACAGAAGTCAGGCTGTTGACACAGCCCAGAAACTGGTATTTCAAAACCACCACTTTCTTTTTATTTGAAGTTAATTACATATTTTTTAAAAAAAAAAACACTAATGTAGATAACAATGGAAAATATTGAATTGTACATTATTCTTTTTTCTTTTTTTTTACTTTATTAAAAATTTCTGACTCCTCCCCGCCTCCCCCCAACCTCCCATTTACCTCTCCCTCCCCCCTCAACTCCCCCTCCCTCTCCTGTCCGAAGAGCAATAAGGGTTCCCTGCTCTGTGGGAAGTCCAAGTTCCTTCAACCTCCAACCAGGTCTAGGAAGGTGAGCATCCAAACAGGCTAGGCCCCCCAAGCCAGTATGTGTAGTAGGATCAAATTACAGTGCCATTGTCCTTGTTTTCTCAGCAGCCCTCATTGTCCTCCATGTTCAGAGAGTCCTGTTTTATCCTGTGCCTTTTCAGTCCCAGTCCACCTGGCCTTGGTGAGCTCCCATTAGATCAGTAATTTACATATTTTGGAGATCAGACCTTTGTCTGTTACGGGGTTAGTGAAGATCTTCTCCCAGTCAGTAGGACGAGTTTTTGTATTAGTGGAAGTGTCCTTTGCTTTACAGAAGCTGCTCAGCTTCAGGAGGACCCATTTATACAATGTTGCCCTTAATGTCTATGCTGCTGGGGTTATACGTAGAAAGCAGTCTCCTGAGCCCATATGTTGTAGAGTACTTCCCACTTACTCCTCTATCAGGTTCAGTGTGTTCAGATTAATATTGAGGTCTTTAATCCATTTGAACCTGTGTTTTGTGCATAATGATAGATATGGATCTACTTTCATTCTTCTACAGATTGACATCCAGTTATGCAAGCACTATTTGTTGAAGATGACCTCTTTCTTCCATTGTGTACTTTTAGCTCCTTTATCAAAAATCAGGTGTTCATAGGTTTGTGGGTTAATATCCGAGTCTTCTATTCGATTCCATTGGTCAAATTCTCTGTTTTTATGCCAATACCAAGCTGTTTTCAATACTGTAGCTCTGTAATAGAGTTTGAAATCAGGGATGGTAATGCCTCCAGAAGTTCCTTTAATATATAATATTGTTTTGGCTATCCTTGGTTTCTTGTTTTTCCATATAAAGTTGATTAATGTCCCCTCAAGATCTGTGAAGAATTTTGATGTGACCTTGATGGAGATTGCACTGAATCTATAGATTGCCTTTGCTAGAATTGCCATTTTTACTATGTTGATCCTCCCAAACCAAGTGCAATGGAGATAATTCCATTTTCTGGTATCCTCTTCAATTTCTTTCTTCAAAAACTTAAAGTTCTTGTCAAATAGATCTTTCACTTCCTTGGTTAGAGTTACCCCAAGTTATTTTATGCTATTTGTGGCTATCATGAAAGGTGATATTTCTCTGATTTCCCTCTCTGCTTCCTTATCCTTTGTGTATAGGAGAGAAACTGATTATTTGGAGTTGATCTTGTATCCTGCCATGTTACTTAAGGAGTTTATTAGCTGTAGGAGTTCATTGTTGGAGTTTTTGGGGTCGCTTATGTACACTATCATATGATCTGCAAATAACCAAAGTTTAACTTTTTCCTTTCCAATTCAAATCCCCTTGATTCCCTTATGTTGTTTTATGGCTATTGCTAGAACTTCAAGCACTAAATTGAAGAGATAAGGAGAGAGTGGACAGACTTGTCCTGTTCCTGAATCTAGTGGGATGGCCTTGAGTCTCTCTCCATTTAATTTGATGCTAGCTGTCGGCTTGCTGTAAATAGCCTTTATTATATTTAGGAATGACCCTTGTATCACTAATCTGTCTATGACCTTTATCCTAAAGGGGTGTTATATTTTATCAAATGCCTTTTTGGCATCTAATGAGATGATCACATGTTTTTTTTTTCCCTTCAGTTTATTTATATGATGGATTACATTGATAGATTTTCGTATGTTGAACCAGCCCTGCATCTCTGGGATGAAGCCTACTTGATCATAGTGGATAATTTTTCTAATGTGTTCTTGGATTTGGTTTACCAGTATTTTATTGATAATTTTTGCATCGATGTTCATGAGTGAGATTGGCTTGTAATTCTCTTACTTGGTTGAGTCTTTGTGTCGTTTAGGTATCAGGGTAACTGTAGCTTCATAAAAGGAATTTGGCAATGACTGTTCTGTTTCTATATTATGAAATACCTTAAGGAGTATAGGTATTAGGTCTTCTTGGAAGTTCTAGTAGAATTTTTCATTGAAATCATATGGTCCTGGCCTTTTTTTGGTAGGAAGTTGTCTGATAACATTTTCTAATTCTTCGCAAATAACAGTACTATTTAGATTTTTGAACTGGTCCTGGAAAAACTTTGGTATATGGTACTTATCTAAAAAATGTCCATTTATTTTTTACATTTTCCAATTTTGTGTCATACAGGCTTTTATAGTAAGATCTAATGATTCTCTGAATTTCCTCTGTGTCTGTGGTTATGTCCCCCTTTTCAATTCTGATCTTATTCATTTGCTTGTTCTCTCTCTGCCATTTAAGTAGTTTGGATACAGATTTGTTAATCTTGTTGATTTTCTCCAAGAACCAGCTTTTTGTTTCATTGATTCCTTGGACTGTTTTCTGTGTTTCTATTTTGCTGATTTCAGCCCTCAGTTTGATTATTTCCAGTCTTCTACTACTCCTAGGTGAGTCTGCTTCTTTTCTTTTCTAGAGCTTTCAGGTGTGCTCTTAAGTCTCCAATGGGTGCTTTCTCCGTATTTCTTTAAGTGGGCACTTAGTGCTATGAACTTTCCTCTTTACACTGCTTTCTTAGTTTCCCACAGGTTTGAGTATGTTGTGTCTTTATTTTCATTAAATTCAAGGAAGACTTTAATTTCTTTCTTTATTTCTTCCTTGACCCAGGTGTGGTTCAGTAGTTGACTGTTCAGTTTCCATGAGTTTGTAGGCTTTCTGGGCATAGCATTGTTGTTGAATTATAATTTTAATCCATGGTGATATGATAAGACACAAGTGATACTAATATTTTTGTAACTGTGGAAGTTTGCTTTGTTACCAAGTATGTGGTCAATTTTCGAAAAGGTTCCATGAGCCACAGAGAAGAAGGTATATTCTTTCCTATTTGGGTTCAATGTTCTATAGATGTCTGTTAAGTCCATTTAGTTCATTACCTCCATTAAGTCTTTTAATTCTTTGTTAGGTTTCTGTCTGATTGACCTGTTTTTGGTGAGAGAGGAGTGTTGATGTCTCCTACTATTACTGTGTGTGGTTTGATGGTTGCCTTGAGTTCTAGTAATGTTTCTTTTACATAAGTGGGTGCTTTTATATTAGGGGCATAGATATTCAGGTTTGAGACTTCATTCTTATGGATTTTTCTATTATGAATATAAAATGTCCCTTTCTATCTCTTCTGATTGATTTTAGTTTGAAGTCAACTTTGTTAGAAATCATTATGGCCACACTGGCTTGTTTCTTATGTCCTTTTGCTTGATAAACCTTTTCCTAAGCCTTTATTCTGAGTAGATGTCTGTCTTTGTGGTTGAGGTGTGTTTCTTGTAAACAGCAGAATATTGGATCCTGTTTTCATATCCAATCTCTTAGCCTGTGTCTTTTTATAGGTGAATTGAGTCCATTGATATTAAGTGATATTAATGACCAGTGGTTGTTAACTCCGGACGTCATTTTTGTTTTTTGTTTCTTTGTTTTTTTTTTTTTTTTTGGTAGTAGAGATTGCATGTCTCCCTTCTTTGAGATGTGGTGGTGAAGGGTCGCTAGATGTCTGAGTTATTGTGGGCATTGTTGGATTCCTTGGTTTGTGATTTTCCTTCTTTTACTTTCTGTAAGGCTGGATTTTTGGCTACATATTGTTTAAATTTGTTTTTTTT
The DNA here is from genome assembly GCF_903992535.2 of Arvicola amphibius. NCBI lineage: Eukaryota > Metazoa > Chordata > Mammalia > Rodentia > Cricetidae > Arvicola > Arvicola amphibius. The sequence continues at coordinate 75,801,637 of NC_052065.1, read as the reverse complement.
TTTCCAGGAAAATTTTGTTTTCTCATTTATAGTGATCAAAAGCTTGAATGGGAATAGTAGTCTGGGCTTGCATCCATGGTCTCTTAGTTTCTACAGTACATCTATCCTGGACCTTCTGGCTTTCATTGTTTCCATAGTGAAGTCAGGTGTAATTCTGATAGGTTTACCTTTATAAGTTCCTTGACCTTTTTCCTTTGCAGCTCTTAATATTCTTTCTTTATTCTGTATGTTTTGTGTTTTGATTATTATATGCCGAGGGGATTTTTTTTTTTTTTGATCCAGTCTATTCGGTGTTCTGTATGCTTCTTGAACCTTCATAGGAATATCTTTCTTTAGATTGGGAAAGTTTTCTCCTATAATTTTATTAAATATATTTTCTGGACCGTTGAGCTGTACTTCTTCTCCTTCTTCTACCCCTATTATTCTTAGGTTTGGTCTTTTTATTGTGTCCCAGATTTCCTGAATGTTTTGTATTGAAAATTTATTTGATTTGCTGATTTCTTGGATCAGTACATTTATTTTCTCTATGCTATCTTCAGAATGTGAGATTCTTTCTTCTATCTCTTGTATTCTGTTGGTTATGCTTGTTACTGGAGTCTCTATTCATTTACCTAGATTTTCTATTTCCAGACGGCCCTTGGTTTGTGTTTTCTTCCTTGCCTCCATTTCAGTTTTCAAGTCTTGAACTATTTCCATTATCTGTTTGATTGTTTTTCCTTGGTTTCCTAGGATATCATTTACGGATTTACTCAATTCTTCAAACTTTTTGTTATTCTTCTCATCCATTTCTTTAAGGGAGTTTTTCACCTCCTGTTTAAGGGCCTCTATCACTTTCACATAGTCATTTTTTTTCTACTTCTTCTTCATTGAGGTGTTCAAATCCTCCTGTTGTAGGATTGCTGGGTTCTGGAGATTTCATGTTGTTTTTCAGATTGTTGGAGGAATTCTTGCATTGGCACCTGCCCATCTCTTCTTCTGAATACTCCTCTATGGATCTTCTTTTATAGGATCAGGTGTCCTTGTTTGCCAAGGAGCTCAGAGGCAAAGGGCCTACCTTGCTGCAGGCAGGCTATTGAAACAAAGAAACTCCCGCCTCCCCGTTTGCATTCCCTACCTGGTCCAAGCGTCCCAATTGGGCTGAACTGGAGATGTTATGAACTCGAAGAGGGGAGGAAGAAGTGGCGGTTTTCTGGATGAAAGCTGGGAGGGATAGTAAGAGAGAGACAGTAGCCAGGAAGAATAGCGCCAGCCAGAAGACCAGGAAGTGTAGGGGGTTAGGGAGTGGCTGTGCTCCATCTCTAAGAACTCCTGCAGCTGATAATTATTTTCAGTGATGTGGAAGGATACAAGAACAACTCAAAAAATCAGTAGCCCCTCTACACACAAAGGATAAAGAAGCAGAGAGGGAAATCAGAGAAACATTACCTTACAGGATAGTCACAAATAGCATAAGGTATCTTAAGGTAACACTAACCAATGAAGTGAATGCTCTAATTGACAAGAACTTTAAGTCTTTGAAGAAAGAAATTAAAGAGGATACCAGAAAATGGAAGGATCTGTCATGCTCTTGGAATGGTAGGATCAACATAGTAAAAATGGCACTTCTAACAAAGGCAATCTATAGTTTCAATGCAATCCCCATCAAAATCCCAACAATATTTCCACAGATCTTGAGAGAACAATAATCCACATTATATGGAAAATTAAAAAACCCAGGATAGCCAAAACAATCCTATACAATATAGGAACTTGCAGGGGCACTACCATCTCTTACATCAAACTCTATTACAGAGCTACAGTATTGAAAACAGCTTGGTATTGGCATCAAAACAGAGACGTTGATCAATAGAACCAAACTGAAGATCTGGATATTAATCCATAAACATATGAACACCTGATTTTTGACAAAGAACAAAAAATAATGCAAGAGAAGAAAGAAATCATCCTTAACAAGTGATGTTGGGAAAACTGGATGTCAACCTGTAGAAAAATGAAAATAAATACATATCTATCACCATTCACATAACTCAAGTCCAAATGGATTAAAGACCTCAAAATAAATTAGACACTGAACTTGACAGAAGAGAAAGTGGGAAGTAGACTGAAGTACATGGGTACAGAAGACCACTTCCTAGGTATAACCCCAGTAGCACAGATAATAAGAACAAAAGGAATAGATGGGACCTCCTAAAACTGAGAAATTTTTGTAAAGCAAAAGACACAGTCATTAAGACAAAAAGGCAACCTATTGAATGGGAGAAGCTCTTCACTAACCCCATATCAGACAAAGGCCTGATCTCCAAAATATATAAAGAACAAAAGTAACTAGACAGTAAAATTCTAAATAACCAAATTTAAAAATGGGATAATGAAATGAACAGAGAATTATCAACAGAAGAATTTCAAATGGACAAAAGATACTTAAGGACATGTTCAGCTTCCTTAGCCATCAGGCAAATGCAAATCAAAACAACTTTGAGATACCATCTTACACCTGTCAGAATGGCTAAAATCAAAAACACCAATGATAACCTATGCTGGAGAGGATGTGGAGCAAAGGGAACACTCATCCATTGCTGGTGGGAATGCAAACTTGTGCAACCATTTTGGAAATCAGTGTGGCAGTTTCTTAAAAAATTGGGAGTCAACCTACCTCAGTATCCAGCAATACCACTCTTGATAATATACCCAAGAGATGTCTAATCATACTACAAAATCATTTGTTCAACTATGTTCATAGCAGCATTATTTGTAATAGCCAGAATTTGGAAACAACCTAGATGCCCGTCAATGGAAGAATGGATAAAGAAAGTGTGGAATATATATGTATTAGAGTACTACTCAGCGGTGATAAACAATGACATCTTGAATTTTGCATGCAAATGGATGGAAATAGAAAATACTATCCTGAGTGAGGTAACCCAGACCCATAAGATGAATATGGTATGTACTCACTCATTAATGGTCTCTAGCCATAAACCAAGGACATTGAGCCTATAGTTTGTGATCCTAGAGAAGCTAAGTTATAAGGTGAACCCGAAGAAAAACATATATAGATCCTCCTGGAAATTGGAAGAAGAGATTGCCAGGCAAGAGTTGGGAGCATGAGGGTGGGGTTGGCTGGGGGAAGGGAAAGGGCGAGAGAGAAGGAAGAAGGGGAGTGTTGGTGAGAGCTTGGGGGAGTTGTATTGTTGAGATGGAGGACAGACGAATATAGAAGCAGGGAAGAAGATATCTTAATTAAGGGAGCCATTTTGGGGTTGGCAAGAGGCTTGATTCTAGTGGGGTTCCCACATGTCCACGTGGATGTTCCCAGCTAGGACCCTGGGCAGTGGAGGAGAGGATGCCTGTACTGGCTTTGCCCGTAGTCAGACTGATGACTATCATGAATATCACCATAGTACCTTCTTCTGGCGACAGATGGAGATAGAGACAGAGACCCAAATTGGAGCACTGGACTGAGCTCCCAAGGTCCAATTGAAGAGCAGAAGGAGGGAGAATATGAGCAAGAAATTCAGGACTGCGAGGGGTTGGTCCACCCACTGAGACAGTGTGCCTTGTCCAGTGGGGGCTCACCAAAGCCAGCTAGCTGGACTGGGTCTGAAAGAGCATGGGATCAAACTGGACCCTCTGAATATGGTTTACAATTGGGGCAGACTGAGAAGCTAATAATAATGGCACTGGGATTTTTCTATACTGCATGTACAGCCTTTTGGGGATCCTATTCTATTTAGATGCATACTTTCCTAAGCCTGAGTGGAGGGGGCAGGACCTTGGATTTCCCACAGGGCCAGGTACCTGGAGGCAGGAGAGGGAGGGTGACTGGAGGAGCAGGAGGGAAGTGGGAGATGGGGAGTAAGTGGAAATTTTGAATGGTATTATTTACAAAGCAATAAAATAAATAAGTAAAAATAAGAAAATAATATCATCCACCAATCTTAGGAAATCAAGAATCAACAAAACCCTAAATAAAATCACTTTATATTAGAAAAAAGTACTGTGGTGGCCAATGTGCACTGAGACTGGCAGGAAATTGAACTCCCCGTACAGGAAAAAAGAAAAAAAATACCAAAAAAACCTGCCACAATATACATCTATCTACTTCTAAAACTCTAGGAATATCAAGAAGCACTTTGCAATTACACAGTGAAAACCTAAAATAGTAGGTCTGACTTAATTACGCTTTTAATGGCCAATAAAATTACTTCTATAAAGAATTGAGGTATAGCAATAAATAACTTAGAACAACTCAAAAGATGACAGCTGGTACAAATGTCCAGGAATAAGAACCTAGTTGGGTTTTCTTTTTATGTGGAAAGCCAATTTAATGGCTTTTTAATCAGCGTACAAACAGTAAGACCCTCATCTGCCTGCCTGCAAGCATATTCCAACTAATTCATTTTTTATGAATTTTTACATTCTACCAAAGAATTATGAATAAAATTTCTAAATGTCACCAAGCAGATTATCATTAGGTATTAACATCCTCAAGCTAGTTTTGGCAATAAATGTCAGAAGATTTTTCTGTGTTTTAAAACTTATTTGCAATTTGTAATGAGTTTTCAAAAGAAACATTATTTTATTAGTGAGAACAATTGTCAAATAAAGGTATTTGTAATGTCTGGAATTTCATTACTACATGTCTGTAGGTTAAAGTATAGGTGCTGAACTGTTTTTGCTTTGTGGCTCTCTGAACGTTTTAAAATATGGGGTAGATCCCATGCAATATTCATTAGCTTTTCTCTACCTTTTAAATTAATAATTCAACATCCATTTTTTATTATCTCATGATCACTCATCTACTCGATTAAGGAATCATTGCACCATTGGCACTTATAACTTTACAGGTAAGGGAAGTAGAAGCATTATTCAGTAGCATTGCATTCCTCAACAATAGCTGTACATTTCAAGCTGATCTAGGAGCAATGTGGATGTTATGTCATCAGAAATCTTTTCATTTCTATTCAATTTAAAATAGAAGAAAAGATTTTAATTCTTCCTCTGAACAATTCATAGCCTGTGGATTTTTTCCTGTTAAGCAACAAAGTTATAATATTAAGATTGAATGTGTCAATAATATCCATAATCCAAAGGAAAGAAATAGATCTACCTCAGAACATTTCATTATGAATAGGGTTTTGTCATAGTATTAAAATTAAATGAAGGCCTTAGAAACTCATCCTTTAATGTTCCAACTCTGTATTTTGTATAAATCAGACTTGTTCAATATTTGTGGTAAGTGGCATATATTATTCCATAGAAAAAAATAGTAAATTTAAGATCAGGATTTCCTCTCATAAGCTATTATTAAGAGGAATAATATTGTTTTATATTTACCTAAAATTTTACACAGTAATATTAGTGTGTGTGTGTGTGTGTGTGTGTGTTTATGTATATGTGTGTGTATTAAAGGAAAATAAGTTTATGGGCTGAAAATGCTTGCCACAAGAAACTTAGACTAAAAAAAAAAAATAAATTCCAATACTAGGTATGAGAAAATTCTGTTTGATCAGAGTAGTCATACACAGAGTAGTTAGCTTCAGTACACATACACAAAAGATAAAAACATTAACAGATTCAGCATTTCATGTGTGTATATACATACATATTGAAAGACCCCAACCCTAGTCTCCATCTGAAGATGTTTTTGTGATCAACTAGGGAAAAAAACAGGATACCTATGAGTAGCAGAAGCAGCCTTGTGAGCAGCTGCACCTGCCAAGGGGGCAAAACAGCATATCTGTGGGCGGCAGGAGCAGTCTTGAGAAAAACACCCAGTCATTTGCCTATCAAAGCTCAAGAGGCAGAAACTGGGTTAATTTAGACTTGTTTTTGTTCTTAAGGTTCTGACAACTTCGTAACAGCTTTAAGTGGACAATCTATACAGTTAATATAGGTTATAAGATATGCTGAACCAGAGAATACTGATGGTTTACTGTACAATAGTCTTACCAGTTAGTGCTGTGGACCTTTTCTACCAAAAGGAAATGCATTTGTTTTTATCCTGTTAGACTTGTTTTCATACCGTTAGACTTGTTTTTGTCCTGTTAGATTTGTTTTTGTCCTGTTAGAATTATTTTTATCTTGTTAGACTTGTTTTTATCCTGTTAGACTTGTTTTCATCCTGATGTTGATTCCCCCACATGTTAATTTGAGTTGACCAATGATGTTGCTGTTGCTATGGTTCCCTGTTATGTAACCCCGAGACCCTATAAATGCTTGCTGAAAGAATGCCAGGGGTCTCATTCTCACTGGAGTATTTAGTTCTGTAAATGGTGTGGCAGGGCTGTGTCCCGCCACCAGGCTAGCTTTATACCCGAAATAATTACACGGAAATTGTATTCATTTAAATACTGCCTGGCCATTAGTTTCAGCTTCTTATTAGTTAATTCTCATATATTGCTTTAACCCATATTTAGTAATATGTGTAGCACCACGAGGTGGTCGCTTACCAGGAGAGATCTTAACCTACATCTGTCTTGGAGAAGAGAAGAATGGCAACTGACTAACTTCCTTCCCAGAATTCTGTTCTGTCTATTCCATCTATCTAAATCCTGCCCTATCAAAAAGCCAAGGCAGTTTCTTTATTAACCAATGAGAGTCCTCCATCATTTCCCCTATTTCTGTTTAAACAAAAAGGAAGGCTTTAACTTTAACATAGTAAAATTACATATAACAAAACAGTTATCAAGCAAAAATTACAGTTACAATATTTACATCTATTATATCTTTAATCATAACTAAGGAAAGCTATAACTATCTATTTATTCTTCAACTCCATCAAAGACTCCAGAAGGATATAATACTACCTAAGGAAACAAGAAATATGCAACTTTCAAACTCTAGAAATGACAGAGACAACTCGCTGCCTGGACAGTCACCCAAAGTTTCTCTGTACCGTTGGGGCATCCATCTTCAGCCATCAGGCCCATAGTATCCAGCAGACATTCCCATGAGGCAGGAAATTTTAAAGACAGTTCAGTCACTTTCTGCCGTGTTCTGCAGAATGTCTCACAGACTCTTTCACAAATCAGCAACCCCAAAAGACCATCTCACCTTTAGGCAAGTTCAACAGTCTTCTTTTTGGGGGTTCTTTGTGCCCAGTTTATGCAACAGTCCAGGCAAGAACAGTTTCTTGCCCAAATGGCCATCAAACTCAGTAAGGAGACTCTTCGATGCACATCTTCCTCTTGAAGTAGATTGGTGCTGCCAGGAGCAGACATGTCTCATTGTCATGAAAAGCCCTAAGGTATTAAAAATCTTAAATGCCATGTTCTGTAGTCTTTGAAAGATATGAAGAATGCCTATTTAGCTAAAATATATCTATGTATCTAGAAAATCTAACTAACATGACTACAAGCTTGATTATTATTGATGATTATCTATTAACAACCTATATTTCCTAAACATACATTACATTTTAAATGAACTACATAATCATAATACCTTAATCAATACCAGAAGCACATATACATATAACAAAATTGACCTTAAAACCCATACCAGTGCAAATTATTCATATCTATATTATATCCCCCTTTAAATGTAAAAGAACATTTATAAACAATATTTGGGAATATGGGCGCTGTTATTTCTCTCCAACCTGCTTCATGCTGAATGGGGGCACTGTTATTTAGGTCTTTTATGGTATAAACTGTGTGCCAGGTTCCTCTCAGTCAGCAGATGAACAAAATAATTTTTTAAGAGTGTTCACAGCAACCTTTCAGGAAGGCGTGGTCTATCATACCATATTGGGATAGAAACAATCCATAGAGTCTCATCCCCTGGGAAAACAAAAGAAGAAACTCTTTTCCAAAGCATGATATCCTTAGATCCAAATTCTGAAGTCAAGATACCTTCAGAACATATATGCAGGTTTGGCTTGGCAGCCCATTTAATGAAATGGTTTTTTGTACTTAGCTCCTTTACAATCAAAAATTTCAAAGAAAATACGTAATCCAGACTCTCTGTGAATTTTCCATTTTTACGTGGCTTATTTTTCTTTACTTCTTTTAATCTATAACTATTTGTCCTCTGTCTCTTTAAAGACTTTACCCTTTTTTAAGGCATTAACTTTATTTTCTATATTCTTTTTCTTCTCTCTCCCAAGCCTATTTATACTCATCCAACACTGTGACCCATTTAAAGGTCTTTTATATCTGAATCTGTCCGATGGGGATCTGTAATTCTTTTACTGTCCAGGAGCATTTCTTAAAAAGTTCCAGAAACATGTTTGATTTGTGCCTTTAAATCGCTAAGTACTTAAGACTCTAAGCTGTGACATTCCTAAGTCAAAAACAGGTACTGTGTGCTCACCATGCCCAGTCCAACATGGGGGAGCCGCTTGTGACTGAATCAGTTGTGGCTCTGGGATGCAGAGGGAGAGCTGTTCTGGATATTGGCTCTACCTCTCTCCAATTTCAAAATGGAGGACGTACCATTTTGTGCTAGCTCTGGAGTCGCCAGGTAGGAGCCCCACTCTGCACTTTAACTCTGAGACTGAGCGTGCAACACAGAAACTCATTTCATCCAAGTTATAACCAAACTTGACAGGCAAAGCAGTGTACAGTCTATTTTTTTAAAGCTTTATTTATTATGTATGCAACATTCTGCATCTGTGTATGCCCGCCCACCAGAAGAGGGCACCAGATCTCATTACAGATGGTTGTGAGCCACCCTGTGGTTGCTGGGAATTGAACTCAGGACCTTTGGAAGAAGATGTGGTGCTCTTAACCACTGAGCCATCTCTCCAGCCCCCCAGTGTGCAGTCTAAAAACATCTCTCTGTATGGCGGCAGGAATCCGCCATGCTCTTTTGCCTGCCTAAGCCTGATTTTGCCATCTGTCCAGGTGCAGGCGGGGAGTGCTGAACCATTGACCCCATCTCAGAGCACTCTCCTTCCGATCCCAAGCAGGCACACAAAAATCCAGTCCCATAAAAGCCATTGAAATGCTTTAAAGCCAGAGTTTGTACTGGCAGCACAGGCCAGGAAGCTGCATTTTTAAACTGTGCAGCTTTTTTCCTGCTACAGCTGCTGAGTCAGGGATATTTCTTTGGAGCACACCACCCACAAACAGCAAAAAGCTGTGTTAAACACTCTATCTCTCTCCTTTTTAAGCCCTCTCAGGTTTTTAAGTGGATTTAGTCCATCACGTTGGAGCACCACTCTGTAGAGTCCTCCATCAGAGTTTTCCGTTGGCACCTTAGACATTAAAGAATCCACTCGCTGTTTTCATCCATTGGCATAGCTTATTGAGTCTGAGGGATCCTTCCCTGAACCCTAGAAATTAGGGTCTTTCTATATATATATATATATATATATATATATATATATATATATATATATATATACATATATATATATATACATATATATATATCATATATGTTTGTAGTTGTTCATATTATGTAAATAATATATGCACATAATCACATAAACACACACATACACACACACACTCCCTCTCACACACACACACACACACACACACATATATATATATATATATATATATATTTGAATATATATATATATACTCAAAGGAAAGATGTTATCAAATTTTGAGTTAGGGAGTCATGGGATAGTTTTAAGTGAGGATTGTTTGAAGGGGCTAGAGTAAGGAAAAGGACAAGTTATTGAAATTTATTTCAAATAAAAGTTAGTGAAATGAGATAAGTTACTACTATCTTAAAGATTAATTGTAAATTTAATCATCCATAAGAATACATACAAAAATCATGATAGCACATATACATTAAGTGGTGTAGTAATATGATTTCAAGTTTATTCTTGTATCTAAGTTATTTTCTGATTCCAAATTAAAGACTAATAGTCCCGAATTTTCTTCCAGAATAATTAATTACATTTTTGAGTAGAAATGTGATGCTATTATTTAATGTTATAATACACTCAGGCTTAAAAAGTAGTCTACTGATACTTTTAAATATTTAAAGCATTTCTGAATGAAGACTTATGGGTGAAGACTTTACCTGAATATTAATATAAATGATGATGGGTTTTAGAGTAGGAATAATAAATGTTAAGAAAAGATATGAAAGCAAATATGTATCCTACTAACTGTTGAAAGAAAATTATGGCAAAACATTTTTTGCTACACAATTTGGAGAAAGGTATAAAGAAAATTTATTAAAAATTATTATGCACATGAGTATAAATACACCACACATAAAACTAAGTTATATGGAGCAATTACAGTAGAAATATTAAATATGAAGAGAAATAGGAGAGCTACAAAAAGATTATTTGTAATTTTATGATGGTCACTATTATTTTTAAATAATCATAAATATCTCATAAATGAATTCAATACCTTCGAAGATCTATTTTTCAGAAATTTTAAATAGTTACTTTTGAAATAAGTCTGTACATTAATTTCTTCTTCTTTTGCCATGTTAGATATCCCTTGAATTGAAATGGTTATTTGTGGTATTACCTCAAAGCTGAGATAGAATGGGGAAGACATGTCTAGAAGACTGTCAGTCTTGTCCCTAATTAACTATGGGAACCCGAATCAGATCTTTGCCACCCGAGGGCTTGTGAAATCCTTTTTCAGAGTCTGAGGTTCCAAATTTTGAGGAAGATGGATAGCAGATTCAGCAACCAAACAACATTCATTATCTGCTATTCAGAATGAGGTATCTTGAGGACTCTGCAAATTTTAGAAACGTAGAAAGCAAATCAGCTGTCTAAGATTCATATTTAAAATTTTACAAACTCAAAATATAGGAGCATGTTTGTGATTAAAACATTGCCTCCATCTAAAATCATACAATTTGGAAAATATGACATAAGGGACATTTTATATTTTTTATATATAGCAAAATATCTTTAAAAAGGGTACCCTAAATTTATACCAGCAAATTATAATACATTGGTTATTTTAAGTACTGTTTTGACCAAGTATATGTTAAAATGAAAGGAAATAATTGTATTCTAAAGGGAAATTTATCTAAGATAAACATAAATCTTAAATGCCATTTACCACTGTCATAGCAAAATTTATTACAAGTCCACCAAAACTGCATATTTTGAGGATATTCAATAAATTTGACTTTTTCAATTCAATAGCTTTGACTATTGAGCTAACATTGACTTTCTGCATACTATGGTATAGAAAAAATATATAGTTGCTTTTCTATTAAATCAAGAACATACTTAAAGAACATACTAAAAGAAATCATTAAAAAGCTTGTTCCAGAAAACACTAGAAATTTATACAAATAAAGAGATTTATTATTCTTGTTTACATGAAGGACACCTATGAAGCCAAAAAGTATATACTATCAAAAAAATCCACCAATATTTGAAAGATGTAAAGTGTATCATTCAGTGGTATAATGGTGGAATTTTTAAATGTGGCCAGAACAAACAGTGGGACTAAATATAGACAGGGTTTATAGCACAAGAAATGCTGAATTTTTGCATTCATACTTAAAAACCTAAAAAGTTCTGTTGAATTCAAGTGTTTATGTAGATTCTCCAGCCCTAAGGTAAACAAAGCACTCAAAATTCACTGTACACTTATAGGGAATCTCTTTGGATTAATCAATACATGAGCTCCCCTGCACCCCTGTAATGATCCTGCCTGAAAACAAGACAGTGCTTTCTAATCTCAAAGTGGAGGTAAAACAGAGGAGTAATTTATTAAAAACAAAAATGAAAAAAGGAATAATTTCTGGCATGCCAATCAATCAGCAAATAAGAAATAAGGAACACAAGGCTTTTACAAAAGTACACTATATTTATATATGTGTGTGTGTGTGTATGTAACTAATATTTGAGATGTACTCGTACATTGAAATATAGGAAAAAGGAAATGAACTGTGAAATTAATATTTATATAAAAAGTTTGGAAGCAGCCACTGTAATAAAAACTAATGAAAAACAATAAAAACTGCTAAAAATTATACTGTTAGAAAAAGAATTACTTAATTTACAATGATACATATGTAGTAATTATCAAAAGGAAAAATGCCATTCCTACATATCAGCAGAAGTAAAATATTGTAACACATTCAATTATTTATAACATCATTAAAAGTAATAACCAATTAGATTTTATACAGAATATACAAAGTTATTAATATAAATGAATGATAAAATCTAATAAAAACAAATTCAAGATTGAGTGTCTATCCTAACATACTGATTAGTCTTGAACATTGCACAAAATATTATACATTTGTCTGATGTAGGTGGGTCTTCTATCTATCTGTTGCTTTCATTAGTTAATTAATAAGGAAAACTGCTTGGCCTGATAGGTCAGAACATAGGTAGGCAGAAAAGACAGAACAGAATGCTGGGAGGAAGAATGCAGTGAGACAGACGCCATGGAGCCAGCCGCCAAGTCAGACGTGCTTAATCTTTTCCAGTAAGCCACTACCTCGTGGTGTTACACAGATTATTAGAAATGGGTTAATCAAGATGTGAGAGCTAGCCAATAAGAGGCTAGAGATAATGGGCCAAGCACTGTTTAAACGAATACAATTTGTGTGTTGCTATTTTGGGGCATAAGCTAGCCGGGCGGCCTGGAGCCAGGCGGCAGGAACGCAGCCTGCAGCTCCTTCTACAGAATGGCGCCCACGTGGATAACTGAACCCACAGAAAGCTTGAGAAAACTTGGGAAAGACTAGAGTAAAGCATGGCTTCTTGGTGGCAGCAATTTCTCGGGTCTGTTTTGCTTGCTAGAGGCAAGAAAACACTCTCATCTAAGAGAGGCTTCCTGACTCAGCTTTAGCTGCAAAACCCTGCAGCTCCTTTAAGAGGTCCTGCCATGAAACACATAGTGTTTATGAAAAGCCAACCACATGCTTTTAGTTTTTCAGCTGTAGCAGGAAAAAAGTTGCGCTGTTTTAAAATGCCAGTTTTCTGGGCAATCCTGCCAGGGCAAATTCTGACTCCTTCAGGCAGGCAGTCTGACTGAGTATGGTCTGTGAGCAGAATGCTGCAGCTTGCTTGCTGGCAGGGACTTTGAAACACCATAGAATTGTGGCAATAAACATGGCTACAGCCGGTACCTCTGGCATGAGGCTGGAAAGCTAAGGAATGGGCTGGATCCAGCCAGCAAAGCCACGACATTAATCCTATCCATATTGCTCAGTAATTTAAAGGCTCATGTTGTCAGAAAAAGAGAGATATATACAGTAAAGAGAGATTCAAAGACAAAGAAACCCTCTGAATGGTTTACAGTGTGTTAAAAATATATGCAGGCTAAAAGTTAAAGTTCTTAAAGTAAAAAACAAAAAAAGAGAGTAGTTGGGTGTGGTAGTACACACATTTAATCTCAACACTTGGGAGCCAGAGGTAGATTGATCTCTGTGACTTCAAAGGGCAGAAGTAGATTGACATCGGGGACTTCAAGGTGTGGCAGCACACACTTTAATCCCAATGCCTGGGAGGCAGAGACAAAGGAATCTCTGAGTTCAAGGACAGCCTGGTCTAAAGAGTTATTCCAGGACAAAGATATACAGAGAACCTGTCTCAAAAGTAAAAGGAAAAATAAAAGAAATATAGGTTAAAGTAAAGCCGCATAAAGATGGAAAATACACAGAGAATCTTGATATTGTATGCTATTATGCTCTCTTTGAATTGTTTGAATGCTGAGGAAGGAGCAACAGCTGATAAAAGATATTTGTTTATAAATGCTGCTGAACCAATCCAACATAGTTATTTTGAAAATACCTTGACTTCAGAATTCGGATCTAAGGATATAATACTTTGGAAAAGAGATTCTTCTTTTGTTTTTACAGAAAATGAAACCCTGTGGATTGCTTCTATCCCAATATGATATGATAGACCATGCCCTCCTGAAAGGTTGCTGTGAACACCTTCAGAAAATTACTTCGCTCAACTGCCGACTGAGATGAAACTAACACCCAGGTTACACCATGAAAGATCTGATCAACAGCATCCCCATTCATCATGAAACAGTTTGGAGAGAAAAAACTGTGCCCATATTCACAAATATTATTTATAAATATTCCTTTAAATTTAAAGGGGGAGATGATATAGATATGATTTGGATTGATAAGAATCTTGGTTTACTGATACTGATTTAAGGTCAATCTTGTTATATGTATATATATTTCTGATCTTGATTAAGGTATTGTGATTGTGTAGTTCATTTTAAAATGTAATGTATAATTAAGAAATATAAGTTAATAGATAATCTTCTATAATAGTCAAGTTTGCAGTCATGTTAGATTTTTTAGATGTGCATACATATATTTCAGATAGGTATTCTTCATATCTTTCAAAGACTACAGAACAGGGCATTTAATGTTTTAATAACTTAGGACTTTTCATGACAATGAGACATGTCTGCTCCTGGCAGCAACAGTGTACTTCAAGAAGAAGATGGGCATCGGAGAGGTTCCTTATGAGGTTGGTTAGCCATTTGGGCAAGTAACTGCTCCTGTCTGGATTGTTGAATAAACTGGACACAAAGAACCTGCAGAAAGAAGACTGTTGAACTTGCCTAAAGGTGAGATGGTTTTTCGGGGTTCCTGACTCGTGAAAGAATCTTTGAGACATTCTGCAGGACACAGAAAAAAGCCACTGAACTCTCTTTGAAATTTCCTGTTGCATGAAAATGTCTCTGGATACTATGGGCCTGAAGGCTGAAGATGGATGCCCAATGGTACAAAAGAACTTTGGGTGACTGTCCAGGCAGCAAGTTGTCTGTCATTTCTAGAGTTTTAGAAGTTGCTTATTTCTGGTTTACTTACGTAATGTATCCTTCTGGAGTCTTTGATGGAGTTGAAGAATAGATAGATAGTTATAGTTTTCCATTGTTATGATAAAAGATAAATATAAATCTTGTACCAGAAATTCTTACTTTATAACTGTTTTGTTATATGTAATTTTGCTATATTAAAGTGAAAAAGCCTTTTTTTGTTTAAACAGAAAAAAGGGAAATGATGTAGTTGGGTCTTCTATCTATCTGTTGCTTTCATTGGTTAATTAATAAAGAAAACTGCTTGCCCTGATAGGTCAGAACATAGGTAGGGGGAAAAGACAGAACAGAATGCTGGGAGGAAGAAGGCAGTGAGACAGACACTATGGAGCCAGCCACCAGGTCAGATGTGCTTAATCTTTCCCAGTAAGCCACTACCTCGTGGTGTTACACAGATTATTAGAAATGGGTTAATCAAATGTGAGAGCTAGCCAATAAGAGGCTAGAGCTAATGGGCCAAGCAGTGTTTAAATGAATACAATTTGTGTGCCTTTATTTTGGGGCATAAGCTAGTCAGGTGGCTGGGAGCTGGGCAGCAGGAATACAGCCCAAAGCTCCTTCTACATTTGTCAGGAAATTTTTAAACTAAAATTTATATAATAATAGTGTATATGTTTATAATATGTAATTATTATAAACATATACAACTATGTATAAATTGTGAGATATAGTACAAACTAAAGCATTTAATCAATAGAGAGTTTGACACTAATAATTTCAGATTTCAATACTCTATCCTCAATAACCATTGAAAACTTGATCAAAATTCATGAAAAATAGAAATGTTAGTATAACTTATATAACATTCAATCTACCAAGAATACACATTAATCACAAATGTTTCCGAAGCATTCTAAATGTTACAATTTATGTTGGCTGCAAAATAATTATCATAATGTTATATGTACTGAACTACATCCAAGTATATCATTTGATTCTCACGGGATAATATTTGAAATTTGTAATAGAAGAAAAACATAAAAATTCAGAAACGATTGAAAGTTTAATAATAATACTTCTAAGTTACCACTGGACCAAAGAATTCTTTTAAAAAAAGAAAAACTTTGTGTGAACAAAATTGAAATTATCACATATCTAGTTTCAGTGGAATAAAGCTAAAACAGATTTTCAAGGAAAACTTTAATGTATAAGTAACTGTATAATAAATATTTTAAGTTATTTAAAACTTTCATTAATTGTTAAAATAATCATGAAATAAAGCCCATAAAAGTAAAAATAAATTGATTTATAAAATCAGGACAGGAATTTGCAAAATTATTACCAGAGCAATAAAGAAAAAAATCAATTTGGTTCCAAAAAAGCAAAACAAAACAAAAATAAAAAATGAATAAAGTAAACAAACATGAAATAACTCTAAATGACAAAATTATGCTAACCCATCCAAAACTAAATTAAAGAGCATTTAATTTGCCAAACAAAGAAATGAAATATGCAAAGATGTAAAAATAATAGTTTGAAAAGTTACAGTACAATAAATTCAATAGCATGTTTATATCAATAACTTCTTAGGAAAATGATGAATGCTCAAGTTGACATAAGATGAGCTGGAAAATATGAAGAAAATGATAGTAAATTGATCAACTATAAATGAAAATTTCGAGCATCAAAGCCACATATTAATAATGGTCAAGAGCAAGAATATTTCCTTTACAAGTACTACAGAATATAAAAGAAGGATCAAGATAATTTTCTTACATTTTTATTTTATATTTTGATTAATTTTATTTATTTTTTAAGATTTATTTTTTTCATTTTTTTAAATTTTCCATTCAAAAATTTACACTCCCTCTTCTCCTCCCATCCCCTCCGTTTCCCCCACAAACCCTCCTCCCTCCCCCTCCCTGATTGAGAGAAGGCAGGGAACCCTGACATGTGGGAAGTCCAAGGTCCTCCCCATTACATCCAGGCCTAGGAAGCTGTGCATCCATATAGACTACAGTCCCAAAAGCCAGAACATGACATAAAAACAAGTCCCTGTATCTTCATCAATGACGTCACAGTCTACCACTATTGTCAGCCACAGTCAGAGAGTCTGGTTTCATCATATGCTCGTTCAGTCCTGGTCTAGCTGGATTTAGTGAGCTCACATTAAAACAGGCACATTGCCTCAGTTGGCCTTCACTGCCTTCCCCCCTCACGGTCCTGTCTTCCTTGCTTGTCTTCTCCCTCCTTCTGCCCTTCAACTGGACCTTGGGATCTCAGTCCATTGCTCTGATAATGGTATCTTTCTCTATCTCCATCCTTAGCCTGAGGAAGATTCTATGGTGATATTTGAGATAATCATCAGTGTGATAGTGGAACAAGGACAGTTCAGGAATCCTCTCCTCTGCTGCCCAAGGACATATCTGGGGACATCCCTGTGGACACCTGGGATCCCCTCTTGAGTGAAGTCTCTTGCCAACCCTAAAATGGCTCCCCCTTAATGTAGATATCTTCTTCGCTGCTCCTATAGCCACCATTCCTCAATCTCCACCCTCGCACTCCCCCAAGCTCTCACCAGTCTTTCCATTCTGTCTTCCCTCTCCCCCTCTCCCCTTCCCACAACCTCACCCCCACCCCTACCCCCATGCCCATGTGCTCATGCACCCAACTTTTGCCTGGCAATCTTGTTTGCTTCCAATTTCTAGGAGGATCGAAATATATATATATATATATATATATATATATATATATATATATATATATATATATATATGTGTGTGTGTGTGTGTATGTGTGTGTATACATATATATGTGTGTGTGTATATACATATATATACATATATATATACATATATATGTGTGTATACATATATGTGTGTGTGTATATATATATTGGCTTCACCTTGCTATTTGACTTCTCTAGGCTTGTGAACTATTTAGGCTTAATGTCCTTGGTTTATGGCTAGAGTCCACTGATGAGTGAGTACATACCATATTCATCTTTTGGGTCTGGGTTATCTCACTCAGGATAGTGTTTTCTGTTTCCATCCATTTGCATGCAAAATTCAAGATGTCATTTTTTTTTTTTACCACTGAGTAGTACTCTGATGCATATATATCCCACACTTTCTTTATCAATTCTTCCATTGAGGGGCATTTAGGTTTTTTCCAGGTTCTGGCTATTACAAATAATGCTGCTATGAACATAGTTGAACAAATGCTTTTGTAGTATGATTAGACATCTCCTGGGTATATTATCAAAAGTGGTATTGCTGGATCCTGAGGTAGGTTGATTCCCAATTTTCTGAGAAACCACCACACTGATTTCCAAAGTGTTTGCACAAGTTTGCATTCCCACTAGCAATTGATGAGTGTACCCCTTATTCCACATCCTCTCCAGCGAGGGCTATCATTGGTGTCTTTGATTTTAGCCATTCTGACAGGTGTAAGATGGTATCTCAAAGTTGCTTTGATTTGCATTTCCCTGATGGCTAAGGAAGTTGAACATGACCTTAAGTGTCTTTTGTCCATTTGAAATTCTTCTGTTGAGAATTCTCTGTTTATTTCAGTATCCCATTTTTTAATTGTGTTAATTAGAATTTTAAAGTCTAGTTTCTTGAGTTCTTTATATATTTTGGAGATCAGAACTTTGTCTGATGCAGGGTTGGTGAATATTTTCTGCCATTCAATAGGATGCCTTTTTGTCTCAATGACAGTGTCCTTTGCTTTACAGAAACTTCTCAGTTTCAGGAGGTCCCATTTATTCAATGTTGCTCTTATTGCCTGTGCTAATGGGGTTATATTTAGGAAGTGGTGTCCTGTGCCCATGTGTGTCTACTTCCATTGATTTATTTCCTCCATTAGTTCTCTCATTTCTCTGTTAAGTTTCTGTCTGGTTGACTTGTCCATTGATGAAAGAGGAGTGTTGAAATCTCCCACTATTAATGTGTGGGGTTTGATGTGTGCTTTAAGTTCTAATAATGATTCTTTTACATATTTGGGTGCTTTTATATTAGGGGCATAGATATTCAGGATTGAGACTTTTTCCTGTTGATTTTTTCCTACCACTGTTAGGAGTATAAAGTGTCCATTTCCACCTCTTCTGATTGATTTTAGTTTGAAGTCAATTTTGCTAGATATTAGTATAGCCACCTGCTTGTTTCTTAGGTCCGTTTGATTGAAAAACCTTTTTCCAACCATTTACTCTGAGTAGATATCTGTCTTTGTGGTTGGGGTGTCTTTCTTGTAAGCAGCAGAATGTTGTATCCTGCTTTTACATCCATTCTCTTAACCTGTGCCTTCTTATAGGTGAATTGAATATATTGATATTAAGTGGTATTAATGACCAGTGGTTGTTAACTCTGGTGATTTTTTTTTTGGTAGTAGAGTTTGTGTGTTTCCCTTCTTTGAGTTGTGCTGGTGGAGGGTTGTTAAATGCCTGAGTAATTGTGGGCATTGTTGGGTTCCTTGGGTTGTGATTTTCCTTCTATTACTTTCTGTAAGACTGGATGTGTGGCTACGTATTGCTTAAATTTGTTTTTATCCTGGAATATCTTGTTTTCCCCATTGATGGTGAACAAAAGCTTGGCTGGGTATAGTAGTCTGGACTTGCATCCATGGTCTCTTAGTTTCTCTATCACATCTATCTAAGACCTTCTTGCTTTCATGGTTTCCATAGAGAAATCAGGTGTAATTCTGATAGGTTTACCTTTATAAGTTACTTGATTTTTTTCTTTTGCAGCTCTTAATATTCTTTCTTTATTCTGCATGTTTTGTGTTTTGATTATTCTATGGCAAGAGGATTTTTTTTTTGATCCAGTCTATTCGGTGTTCTGTATGCTTCTTGGACTTTCATAGGAATATTCTTCTTTAGGTTGGGAAAGTTTCTTTCTATAATTTTGTTGAATATATTTTCTTGGCCTTTGAGCTGTAAATCTTCTTCTTCTACCCCTATAATTCTTAGGTTTGGTCCTTTTATGGTGTCCCAGATTTCCTGGATGTTTTGTGAAGAGAATTTGTTGGATTTGCTGTTTTCTTTGATCAGAGTGTTTATTTTCTCTATAGTGTCTTCAGTGTCTGAGATTCTTTCTTCTAGCTCTTGTATTTTGATGGTTATACTGGTCTCTGTAGTCCCTGTTCATTTACTCAGACTTTCCATATCCAGCCATCCCTCGGTTTGTGTTTTCTCCATTGCCTCCATTTCAGTTTTCAAGTCTTGGACTGTTTCCTTTACTTGTTTGATTGCTTTGTTGTTGTTGTTTTTTTTTGGGGGGGGGATGTATCTTTGAATGATTTATTCATTTCTTCTAACTTTTTGTTAGTCTTCTCATCCATTTCTTTAAAGGAAGTTTTCACATACTGTTTGAATGTCTCTAATATTTTCATAATGTTTCATCTAAAGTTAATTTCTTCTACTTCTTCTGGATTAGGGTGTTCAATTCTTCCTGTTGCATGTTCACTGAATTCTGATGTTATCGTGTTGCTGTTCAGATTGTTGGAGGATTCTTGCATTGGCACCTGCTCATCTCTTCCTTCAAATGCAGCCAGGAGAGTCTTGGTGTCTTGGTTCCATCTTTGTTGTTGCTAACTGTGTACTTGGGGGATTTTCTTGGTCTTCCATCTTTTAGGTATAATAATTTTTAAAAGACAGAAGGGAAAATTATTCCTAAACAATTCTATTGTTACATTGAAAGAAAACCAAATTAAATTATTAAAGTTAAACATCAAAATTCTTGAGGAATAAATTTTGTGATACAATAATCCTCAGAAACTCAGACAGCAACATCCAAAATAGATTATAGTTTGTAATCTAGGGAAATTTATGTGAGAATGCAAAATTAATTTGTTTTATTAATGCAATAAATGTAAAGTACCACATCAAAGAAATGCAGGAATAGAATACCTGTACTCTCCAATAGATGTGAAATAAATACCACGATCATCTAACAGCTTTTATGCTTAAAACTTTTACCATTGTTTCAGAAAAAAGAGACTTCTTAAAGAACATCTATAAAAAATTCATGACTGGTATCATAATTGATGTTGAAAGACAAAATGCTTTCTCAGTAGTATGTTGGAAATTATCTAGGATGTCACCTAGATGGCTTCTCTTCTGACCTCACTAGTAGAGGTTTACTTTAAAATATAGAGAAAAGAGGGTTCATTGCCACAGAACACACATGGAGCTATAACCATAACTTTTGGGAGTTAGTTTTTTTGACTATGTTGGTACCCCAAATTTATTATTCTACTTTTTAGTAGAAGAAAATTTTATAAAAGAGAATTTGTTGCATGCACAAAATAACAGGAAAAAATCCAAGTTCATTTACGTATCCTGGAGTTTTACGGAAGAGATATTACATATGTAGAAAATCAATTTATTAGTACAAGTGTTTGGAGTGCAAGGCTTTGAGAAAACTTCTACGCATTTTAAGGGGAAGTAATTATCAAAAAAATCAATGAGAATAAACTGCTTCTGTTCTCTTTGTAACATATAGGTATTGATAAAGTCCTCATCGTGTTAATTTTTTTATGGAAAAATGGAAATTTATTGTGGAGAAACACATATAGATATATAATTCAGTATATGTTTAGAAAACATCACCCAAGATTGTCCATATTACTACCAATAACAGACAACTGAGGCTCACAAGTAATTTTTCAAGTAGTTATTGATCATAGGCTATAGGATACTGGCTAAAATTTTTCTACTTCCTCTAGAATCTGTTCTATGGTCTTTCATCTCAGCCATCATTTTCCCTACATCAAAAAATAAAATATTAATTTGAAGATGATAAAAATCAAGCCTAATCCTTTGCAAGAACAAATACATTTTATTCTGAGTCTGCTCTATAACTTTGCAAAAAGAGTCTTATAGGTAGTCATAAGACAAAACACACTGCATATAGACTAATAATGTTATTGATAATACTTTTTTAATAGAACACAGAAAGTAAGAGATTAGTACAGTAATATATTTAAGGATATAAAAATTAAACCTAAAAGTTTATACTACCGATAATATTTCAAAAACAATAATGGACTAAGCAATTTTAGTTGTGCACTATCGAAAGTGTTTGCCTATCACAGATCTATATGGACAAAGATGCTGTAGTAATCCTTCCAGTAGAAATCAAATGACATCTTATTGAAACAGAGAAGTATGCAAAGTAGTAAAGATCATTATAAATAGTAATTAGATAAATAAGGATAAGGTATTTTCTGTATTAATTTAATAGACAATATCTTCCTTAAAAACTAATGACTATGTAATGAAGTACATGTTACATATGTGAAAATTATGTGTCAAATTAACATAAAGGCATAATTTGTTATATTTCAGATTTCTTATATTGCATGTAAAGTGACAAATTTGAAGATAAACTATGGTAAATAAATATGTGTTAAAACTGTTGGGCTGGAGAGATGGCTCAGTGGTTAAGAGCATTGCCTGCTCTTCCAAAGGTCCTGAGTTCAATTTCGGGCAACCACATGGTGACTCACAACTATCTGTAATGTGGTCTGGTGCCCTCTTCTGGTCTGTAGACCTACAGACAGAATATTGTATACATAATAAATAAATATTAAAAAAAACTGTTAACCACAGAGTATCTATGAAAACATTAGACTTATATTTCATATGCAAAAAATGGAGGTAAATAAAAATTTTTAAAATGCTCTGTTTAAAGGCAACCAAAAAAAGAAAAATGATTAAATGGAAAAGTTTGACTGGATTAAAAAAATAAAAAAGAATAATGATTATTTTAATGTAATAAATTCTGAAGAAGCTATATTTCAAACTCTTCATTTTTCAAAATGGAAAAATATTATAAAAGATATTTCTTTATAGAGATACAGGGTATTTCTTTTAAGGAACCAACTATAGAGGACTTATACCAGAACTTGCACCATATTTGGGCCTGTAAGTTCTAAAGATGTTAGGAAAACAGAATTGTATCTTATTTTTAATATGAAGTTTTAAAGAAGCTCAGGTAATTCTTAGCAGGAAAAAATGGGGATAATGAGTTAGAAGAGCATCAAGCCATGGAGATAATTTGAATTTTCTGATATATGTCATCCAAATACAACTCAGGTCATGTTAAGCCTAAATCACTTAGCTTGATTAAATCAAGTCTTATGCCATATTTTTTACTGAAGAGAATTTTTTCCTGAAAGCATAATTCCAAATAGTATACAATTTTATCTTCAACAAAAATAAATCATAACATTATTTATGTGGAACCTCTATGAAGAGACAGACAATAGGTGGTTAATTGCTTAATCACTCTTACTATCATCTAATGTGAAATTACTCCATAGAAATTTTCTGCTGTTTTTATTTTTTTCTTAGGGAGCTTCAGACATTTATGCAATGGTGACCCTATTCATCAACCTCTCCACTTCTCTTTGTACTTCTCCACAGGACCCCCCATCACATTTCTCACTAAACTTCATCAATCCCATAAATAGTATAATATAATTTGGTTGCTAATGCTATTTGGTAGCATGAGGCTGCTTATTGGTTCCTTGCTGCTTAGTCCCAAAATAATCACACAGAAACTGTGTTAATTACATCACTGCTTGGCCCATTAGCTATAGCTTCTTATTGGTTAACTCTTTTTTTCATGTTTTTTTTTATTTAAAAATTTCCATCTCCTCCCCTCCTCCTCTCCCTTCCCTTCCCTCCCCTCCACCCATACCCCTCCCTCCCTCTCCAGGCCAAAGAGCCATCTGGGTTCACTACTCTATGTTAAGTCCAAGGTCCTCCCAACTCCCCCCAGGTCCAGGAAGGTAATCAGCCAAGCTGACAAGGCTCCCACAGAGCCCATCCATGCAGAAGAATCAAAGCCCAGCGTCATTGTCCTTGGTTTCTCAGTCAGCCTCCACCATCGGCCACATTCAGAGAGTCCAGTTTGGTCCCATGTTCCATCAGTCCCATTCCAACTGGAGTTGGTGATCTCCCGTTAGTTCTGTCCCACTGTATCCATGGGTGAACGTACCCCTCACGGTCCTGACTTTCTTTCTCATGTTCTCCCTCCTTCTGATCCTCATCAGGACCTTGGGAGCTCAGTCCAGTGCTCTAATGTGGGGCTCAGTCATTTTCTTCATCCATCACCAGGTGGAGGTTCTTCTTATTATCTTCTCAAGGATCCCGAATTATAGGCTCGATGCCCTTTAATTATGGCTAGAAACCAATTATGAGTGAATACATCCCATGTTCATCTTTTTGGGTCTGGGTTACCTCACTCAGAATAGTGTTTTCTATTTCCATCCATTTGCATGCAAAATTCAAGATGTCATTGTTTTTTTACCACCGACTACTATTCTAACATATATATATATATTCCAAAGTTTCTTCATCCATTCTCCCACTGAAGGGCATCTAGGCTGTTTCCAGGTTCTGGCTATTACAAATAATGCTGCTATGAACATAGTTGAGCAGATGCTTTTGTAGTATGATTGGGCATCTCTTGGGTAAATTCCTAAGAGTGGAATTACTGGGTCCTGGGGTATATTAATCCTGAATTTCCTGAGAAGCCACCACCCTGCTTTCCAAAGTGGTTGCACAAGTGTGCATTCCCACCAGCAATGGATGAGTGTACCCCTTACCCCACAACCTCTTCAGCAAAGGTTATCATTGTTGTTTTTGATTTTAGCCATTCTGACAGGTGTCTCAAAGTTGTTTTGATTTGCATTTCCCTCATCACTAAGGAGGCTGAGCATGTCCTTAAGTGTCTTTTGGCCACTTGAACTTCTTCTATTGAGAATTCTCTGTTCAGTTCAGAGGCCCATTTTTTTAATTGGGTTAATTAGCATTTTAAAGTCTAGTCTCTTGTGTTCCTTACATATTTTAGAGATCAGACCTTTGCCAGTTGCAGGGTTAGTGAAGATTTTTCCCAGTCAGTAGGCTGCCTTTGTGTCTTAGTGAGAGTGTCCTTTGCTTTACAGAAGCTGCTCAGCTTCAGGAGGTCCCATTTATTCAATGTTGCCCTTAATGTCTGTGCAGCAGGGGTTATATGTAGGAAACGGTCTCCTGTGCCCATTTGTTGTAGAGTACTTGGCACTTTCTCCTCTATTAAGCTCAGTGTGTTAAACTTAATATTGAGGTCTTTAATCCATATGAACCTGTGTTTTGTGCATGGTGATAGATATGGATCTACTTTAATTCTTCTACAGATTGACATCCAGTTATGCCAGCAACATTTGTTGAAGATGTCCTTTTTCTTCCATTGTGTACTTTTGGCTCCTTTATCAAAAATCAGGTGTTTATAGGTTTGTGGTTTAAGATCCGGGTCTTATATACAATTCCATTTGTCGACTTCTCTGTTTTTATGCCAATACCAAGCTGTTTTCAATACTGTAGCTCTGTAATAGAGTTTGAAGTCAGGGATGGTAATGCCTCCAGAAGTACTTTTATTGTATAAGATTGTTTTCGCTATCCTGGGTTTCTTGTTTTTCCATATAAAGTTGATTATTGTCCTCTCAATATTTGTGAAGAATTTTGATGGGACCTTGATTGGGATTGCATTGAATCTATAGATTGCTTTTGCTAGAATTGCCATTTTTACTATATTGATCCTCCCAATCCAAGAGGAAGGGAAATCTTTCCATTTTCTGGTATCCTCTTCAATTTCTTTCTTCAAAGACTTAAAGTTCTTGTAAAATAAATCCTTCACTTACTTGGTTAGAGTTACTCCACGATATTTTAGGCTATTTGTTGTTATGGTGAAAGGTGATACTTCTCTGATTTCCTTCTCTGCTTCCTTATCCTTTGTGTATAAGAGGGCAACTGATTTTTTTTGGAGTTGATCTTGTATCCTGCCACGTTACTGAACTTTCCTCTTAGCACTGCTTTCATTGTGTCCCATTGCTTTGAGTATGTTGTGTCTTTGTTTTCATTAAATTCAAGAAAGACTTTAATTTCTTTCTCTATTTCTTCCTTGACCCAGTTGTGGTTCAGTAGTTGACTGTTCAGTTTTCATGAGTTTGTGGGCTTTCTGGGGGTAGCATTGTTGTTGAATTCTAATTTTAATCCATGGTGATCCAATAAGACACAGGTGGTTACTAATATTTTTGTAACTGTGGAAGTTTGCTTTGTTACCAAGTATATGGCCAATTTTCGAATAGGTACCATGAGCAGCAGAGAATAAGGTATATTCTTTCCTATTTGGGTGGAATGTTCTATAGATGTCTGTTAAGTCCATTTGGTTCATTACCTCCATTAAGTCTTTCAATTCTCTGTTAGGTTTCTGTCTGATTGACCTGTCCATTGGTGAGAGAGAAGTGTTGAAGTCTCCTACTATTTATGTGTGTGGTTTGATGGCTGCCTTTAGTTCTAGAAGTTTTTCTTTTACATAAGTGGGTGCTTTTATATTAGGGGCATAGATATTCAGAATTGAGACTTAATTCTGAAGGATTTTTCCTGTTATGAGTATAACGTTTCCCTTTCCATCTCTTCTGATTGATTTTAATTTGAAGTCAACTTTATTAGAAATTAGTATGGCCACACCAGCTTATTTCTTAGGTCCATTTGCTTACTAAACCTTTTCCCAACCCTTTACCCTGAGTAGGTGTCTGTCTTTGTGGTTGAGGTGTGTTTCTTGTAAACAGCAGAATATTGGATCCTGTTTTCATATCCAATCTCTTAGCCTGTGCCTTTTTATAAGTGAATTGAGTCCATTGGTATTAAGTGATATTAATGACCAGGGGTTGTTAACTCTGGTCATTTTTTTTAGTAGAGTATGTATGTTTCCCTTCTTCTAGTTGTGCTGGTGAATGGTTGTTAGGTGCCTGAGTTATTGTGGGCATTGTTGGACTCCTTGGTTTGTGATTTTCCTTCTATTGCTTTCTGCAAGGCTGAATTTGTGGCTACGTATTTTTAAAATCTGTTTTTGTCCTGGAATATCTTGTTTTCTCCATTGATGGTGAATGCTAGCTTTGCCGGGTATTGATGTGGGAAAGTCTTCTGTTTGTGTTGATTTCATTCATTAATAAACAAACTGCCTTGGCTAGCCCTTAGGTGGGTGGAGTAGACAGAACAGGAAGAAAGAAATGAGGTAGATGGCTCAGTCAGACGCTACGCCTCTCCTAAGTAAGATAAATCGCCATGCCTCTGCTCTCTGAGCCAGACTGCCGTGCCTCTCCTCAGAGAGATGCCAGATGCGATGAAGCCAGCCACCAGGTTAGATGTCCTGAATTTTTCCCGGTAAGACACCATTCGTGGTGCTACACAGATTATTAGATATGGGTAAATCAAGATGTGAGTAAGAGGCTGAAAATAATGGGCCAGGCAGTATTTAAAAGAATACAGTTTCCGTGTAATTATTTTGGGGCATAAGCTAGCTGATGGCCGGGAGCTGAGTAGCGGGAAGCCGACCCACAGCTCCACACTACAGGATGGCGCCCACGTGGATAACTGAATCCACAGAAAGCTTGAGAAAGCTTGGGAAAGAATAGAGTAAAGCATGGCTTCTTGGTAGCAGCAATTTCTTGCGTCTGAGCATGTGTATTTTGGTTTTCAGCCGTAGCAGGAAAAAAGTTGTGCCGTTTTAAAATGCCGGTTTTCTCGGCCATCCTGCCAGGGCAAACTCTGACTCTTTCAAGCAGGCAGTCCTGACTATGGAGCTTTTGATTGTTGTTTAACACTGTTGCAGCTTGCTTGCTGGCAGGGACCTTAAAACACTGTAGAGTTGTGGCAATAAAAATGGCTACAGCGGGTACCTCCGCCATGAGGCTGAAAAGCTAAGCAATGGGCTGGATCTAGCTGTCAATGCCATGGCTTTAATCCTACCCGTATTACTCAGTAATTTAAAGACTTGTGTCACCAAAAAGAGAGAGAAAGATAAAGAGAAATTCAAAAACAAAGAAAACCTCTAAACGATTTATAGTGTGCTAAAAATATACTCAGGCTGAAGGTTAAAGTTCTTAAAAATAAAGAAAGAGAGTAGTTGGGTGTGGTGGTACACAACTTTATTCCCAACACTTGGGAGGTAGAGGTAGATTGACCTCTGTGACTTCAAGGTGTGGTAGCACATGCCTTTAATCCCAGTGCCTGGGAGGCAGAGACAGACAGATCTCTGTGAGTTCAAGGTGTGGTAGTACACACCTTTAACCCCAGCACTGGGGAGGCTGAGGCAAGTAGACCTCTGAGTTCAAGGACAGCCTGGTCTACAGGGTTATTCCAGGACAAAGATAGACAGAACCTGTCTCAAAAAAAATAAAAGTAAAAATAAATGAAATAGAGGTTAAAGTAAAGCCATACAAAGATGGAAAATATACAGAGAATCTTGATACAGTATGCTATTATGCTCTCTTTGAATTGTTTGAATGCTGAGGAAGAAGCAACAGATGCTAAAAGATATTTGTTTATAAATGCTGCTGAACTAATCCAACATAGATATTTTGAAAATACCTTGACTTTAGAATTTGGATCTAAGGATATGATACTTTGGAAAAGAGATTATTCTTTTGTTTTTACAGAAAAAGAAACCTTGTGGATTGCTTCTATCCCAATATGGTATGATAGACCACGCCCTCCTGAAAGGTTGCTGTGAACACCTTCAGAAAATTACTTCACTCAACTAATGACTGAGATGAACCTGGCACATAGGTTACACCATGAAAGATCTGACTAACAGCGCCCCCATTCAGCAGGAAGCAGTTTGGAGAGAAATAACTGTGCCCATATTCCCAAATATTGCTTAGAAATATTCTTTTACATTTAAAGGGGATATGATATAGATATGAATAATTTGCATGGATATGGATTTTGCTTTAGTGATTTAAAATTAAGGTTAATTTTGTTATACGTATATGTATTTCTGATACTGATTAAGGTATGATTGTGTTGTTCATTTAAAAATGTAATATGTAATTAGGAAATATCGGTTGCTAATGAATAATCATTGATAATAGTAAAACTTGTAGTCATGTTAGTTAGATTTTCTAGATATATAGAGATATATTTCAGTTAGATAGGCATTCCTAATATCTTTCAAAGACTACAGAATATTCCACTTAAATGTTTTAATAACTTAGGGCTTTTCATGACAATGAGACATGTCTGCTTCTGGCAGCACCAATCTACTTCAAGAAGATGATGGGTGGGCATCGAAGAGGATCCTTATGGAGATTGATAGCCATTTGGGCAAGAAACTGCTCTTGCCTGGACTGTTGCATAAACTGGACACAAAGAACCCACAGAGAGAGGACTGCTGAACTTGCCTAATGGTGAGATGATTCTTTGGGGTTCCTGACTCATGAAAGAGTCTGCGAGACATTCTGCAGGACACAGCAGATGCTGATTGAACTGCCTTTGAAATTTCCTGCTTCATGGAAATGTCTGCTGGAAACTATGGGCCTATAGATTGAAGATGGATGCCCCAACAGCACAAAAGAACTTAGGGTGACTGTCCAGGTAGCAAGATGTCTCTGTGATTTCTAGAGTTTTGGAAGTAGCTTACTTCTTGTTCACCTAGGTAATATTATATCCTTCTGGAGTCTTTGATGAAGTTGAAGAATAAATAGATAGTTATAGTTTTCCTTAGTTATGATAAAAGATAAAGTAGATATAAATATTGTAACTGTAATTCTTGCTTGATAACTGTTTTGTTATATGTAATTTTACTATGTTAAAGTGAAAGTCTGTCTTTTTGTTTTAAACAGAAAAAGGGGAAATGATGTGGGAAAGTTTTCTGTTTGTGTTGATTTCATTCATTAATAAACAAACTGCCTTAGGTGGGTGGAGTAGACAGAACAGGAAGAAGGAAGTGAGGTAGATGGCTCAGTCAGATGCTATGCCTCTCCTAAGTAAGATAAATCGCCATGCCTCTGCTCTCTGAGCCAGACTGCCGTGCCTCTCCTCAGAGAGATGCCAGATGCGATGAAGCCAGCCACCAGGTCAGATGTGCTGAAATTTTCCCGGTAAGACACCATTCTTGGTGCTACACAGATTATTAGATATGGGTAAATCAAGATGTAAGAGGCTAAAAATAATGGGCCAGGCAGTATTTAAAAGAATACAGTTTCCATGTAATTATTTTGGGGCATAAGCTAGCTGGTGGCTGGGAGCCGGGTGGTGGGAAGCGGGCCCACAGCTCCACACTACAGGGTATAGTAGTCTGGGCTTGCATCCCTGTTCCCTTAGTATCTGTAGCACATCTATCGAAGACCTTCTGGCTTTCATGGTTTCCAGTGAGAAGTCCGGTGTAATTCTGATAGGTTTACCTTTATAAGTTACTTGACTTTTTCCTTTGCAGATCTTAATATTCTTTCTTTATTATGTATGTTTTGTGTTTTGATTATTATATGGTGTGGGGATGCTTTCTTTTGATCCAGTCTATTTGGTGTTCTGTAGGCTTCTTGTAGCTTCATAGGAATATACTTCTTTAGGTTGGGGAAATTTTCTTCTATAATTTTGTTTAATATATTTTCTGGGCCTTTGAGTTGTAATTCTTATCCTTCTTCTACCCCAATTATTCTTAAGTTTGGTCTTTTCATGGTGTCGCAGATTTCCTGGATATTTTGTGTTAAGAATTTATTGGATTTGTTTTGTTCTTTAATCTGAGTGTTTATTCCCTCTATAGTATCTTCAGAGTCCGAGATTCTTTCTTCCACCTCTTGTATTCAGTTGGAAATACTTGTTTCTGAAGTTTCTGTTCGTTTACTCAGAATTTCCATTTCCAGTCTTCCCTCGGATTATGTTTTCCTCATTACCTCCATTTCATTTTTCAGGTCTTGTACTCTTTCCCTTACCTGTTTGATTGCTTTTTCTTGTTTTTCTTGGGTATCTTTGAGAGATTTATTTATTTCGTCTACCTTTTTGTTTGTCATCTCCATTTCTTTATGGCAGTTTTTTAACTCCTGTTTAAGGTCCTCTCTTATTTTCATAAAGTACTGTTCAAGGTTGATTTCTTCTATTTCTTCTGGAGTAGGGTGTTCAATTCTTGTTGTTTCGAGATGCCTGGACTCTGGTGATGTCATCTTGCCTTTCGTGTTGTTGGAGGAGTTCTTGCATAGGCGCCTGCCCATCTCTTCCTTCAAATGGAGCTAGGAGAGACTCGGTGACTTGGTCCAATCTTTGCTGTGATTGAGTCTGGGTGGATCTCCTTAGTTCCAGAGCAGGAGCTATTCCTTGCAGCACAATCTGAAGGAGCCCGCTCTCCCTTGCTGGGCTCTTCAGACCTTCCTGGAGAGCAGCCTCTTCTCCCTCTGATTAGGTGGCCTTGGTACAGGGTCAGGACACTTGAATACACTAGGGAAGGCCGTCCAGATGGGACTCCACAGCACTGAATCAGGGATTCCTTGTAGCTGAGGAACGCCTCCCAGATGTGTCTTCCAGTTTTAAGATCTGGTGTCTTTGCTCCCAGTTGAGTCTTCTGGTGCTAGTATACAGTGTCTTTGCTCCCAGATGTGTCTTCTGGTCCTCCTAGATGTGTCTTCTCATCCTCCCAGATGTGTCTTTTGGTCTCAATATCCAGTGTCTCTGCTGGCCAGGGAGTTCCAGAGAGGGCCTACAGTGCTGCAGGCAGGCTAGTGAAACAAAGAAACTCCCGCCCGCTGGTTGCACTCCCTATGCAGTCCCAGCGCCCTGATAGGGCTGAGCTGGAGATGTTATGAACCCAAAGAGTGGAGGAAGAAGGGATGGTTTTTCTGGGTGCAAGCTGGGTGGGGTTGGAAGATGGAGGCAGTAGCCAGTGAGACTAGCCCCAGCCGAGCTGGAAGACTAGAAAGTGTAGCCGGTCAGGTAATGGCTGTGATCCGTCTTCCAGGCTGCTGCCAAGGGGGCAGGAAGTCACTCACCTCCCAGATGTGTTTTCTGGTCCTAATATCCAGTTTCTTTGCTCTTGGTTAACTCTTACATATTAGTTTAACTCATATCTATTAATCTGTGTATTGCCACATGACTGTGGCTTACTGAGTAAAGTTCTGGCGTCTGTCTCTGGCAGGGCTACGTGGCTTCTCTCTGATTCCACCTTCTTTCTCCCAGCATTAAGTTTAGGTTTCCCTGCCTACCTCTATTCTTTTGCCCTATCAGGCCAAGCCAGTTTTCTTTATTACTTAACCAATAGTATTGAGAGCATGCAAAGGGAAATCCCACATCACTATTCAATTATTAGTTTCTTTTTATTTATTTATCCTTGATATTATAAATATAAAAGTTCATACTTCCTTCCCTCCAACCAAATTCTCCCATCTATCCCTGTTTCAAAATTGTGTATTCCTTTTTCGTTAATTGTTGTGGCTGTTGTTGTTGTTCGTGGTGGTGGTAGTGTTGTTGATTTTGGTGCTGCTAGTGATGTGTATGTCTCTCTCTCTCTCTCTGTGTGTGTGTGTGTGTGTGGTGTTTCTCTGTTTGCATATTGCTAACTACATAAAACAATCTTTTCTGTGTATATAATATTACATGTATGTATATTTTCTGGGCTATTAGTTTCGATGAACAACTGAAGCATTTTTCTTCTAGGTGACTATTTCTACCATACTCTTGCTCTCTATTGCTTAATAATTGCCTATAGTTCTTTGTTTATGGTTGAAGCTTCATGGACTTTTCTCTGTCCACTTTAACACATCTATTTCTTTTGTTCTTGTTCAGCTCTCTTTGGAACTTTCTCATAATAAGAATTTATAGGTACAGCCTCTAATACTACTTGGAGAGACAGTCTCACAGCAAATTCCCTTTTACTTTTATAATTATGCTATACCATACTCTTCAATGAACAATTTTGTAGATGTATCCATTATGACTGGATTTTACAACTCAGCATTTTCTTTGGTTTTGGTTTTTGTGGCAGCCATTGTTTATTGCAAAAATAATTTCTTGATAAGGAGTAAAGACTACACTTATCTGTGGGTATAATGATTACTATATGGAATATAGTTGTAGATTATGCTGGTTTAGTAAATTGGTAGCATTGTCAGCCTAGATAGGAAAATATTTAAAAATATATATGTATATATATATATATATATATACACACAGAGACTTATGTGTACTATTCTTTTTTAGTTAGATCATGAATAGTATGATTACTTCTCCTTTATTTAGATATTCCTACCATTATTTTACCCTCTTCTTCTGTATTTATTAGCTTCATGGAATTCCATGTATGGTTCAAATTGGCTTAAAGATAAACTCATCTGTTCTTTCATAATACAGAAAATCCCAAGTTCACAGGTAGAGAATGATCACAAACTAGACTGAATTAAGGTTGAATTGCCATATCTGTGAAGTAATGTTAACTCAAATTGCAACTATGCTATATAGTTGCTACTTTCACTTTGAAAAAGAAAACAGATAATTTTTATTCAATACATTTTGTGATCTGTGAAATGAAATAAATCACTTTTCTTATTATACAAGGATAGTACTTAATCTATAATAGGATGATTAGCAATTAAAAGTCATCCTCAGCAAAATGTGTGTGTGAAAGAGAGAGGGATGGGAGAGAGAGAGAACCAATTGAACTAACTTGTTCTAATGATACAATTAGATTTTTGTGATATATGCTAACATCACTTTTATTAAGGTAAAAAGAAAAGATTACCAGTCTACACCTGTATATGATTATAGAGGATTGAATGATAAGGGACCTCATAGGCTCAAATAATTAAATCCTTGATATTAGTTGGTAGATAATTTAGAAAGGATTAGGGGGTATGGCCTTTTTAAAGGAGGTATGTAAGAGAGGGTGGATATTGAGCTTTCCAAGCCAACACCAAGTCCAATCTTGTTTGATTTCTCTGCCTCCTGCATTCTGATCAAGATGTAAGCTCTTAGCTACTTTTCTAATTCCAACCCTGCTGACTATTATGTTCCCTGCCATAATGGTCATGGAACTCTAAGCAAGTCTCCAATTAAATGCCTTCTTTTATAAGTTTCCTTAATAGTGGTATTTCTTCACATCAATATAACTATAACTAAAACAATGAAACAGTTGAGAATGATTAAGAAGAAACTCACAATTACTGATATAACGTGTTAAAGAATCAAAGCATAACAACCAATATGATACTATAAACATTCAAAATATTGCATTGCAATTGATAACTTTTATTTACCTAAGATTGTACTATGGTTCTATTTAGTTTTCCATTTATTTCATAGTAAACTCACTAAAACTAAATGAAGATAATCTAAATATTCTCATAATAACAAGACCAGAAGTTACAAGTTAATTTTTAATATCAGGTGCTGAGATAATAATATTAGGTGCTGAGAAAATAAAGATGACAACTGCTAATTTTTTTTCAAATTTGCTATATTTATTTTTATACAACTGTTGTTCTAGTATTTTTGGCCATTTAATTTTTTATCTTGACTACTATGTTTTTTATAATCTCTGTTTGAATATATCTTTGTTGTGCCATGAAACTACAAACTTCTCTTATTTTCTATGAGTTCTGTGTTAAAATAGTTATAATGGTTAATGTTATAAACCACCTGAGTGGATAAAAGATATCTAGAAAGTTGGTTAAATGTCATTTGTGTATAGGTTTCTGAGGTTGCTTACATAGAAGATAGGTTTATTTCTTGGAAAGAGAATGAACATTCTGCACTCAATATGCATTTGAGGCTTCAAATAGAAAAAAGGCACAATAAATCAGAATCATATTCATAGTCTCCCTTTTTATCCCTCTTTCTCTCTGCCCTCTTTTGGCTCTTTCATTCTCAACTCTCTTCCTGACAGCTATTACAATTTTAATACCTTAGTCCCCTATGCTTCAAAACCAGAATTTTTCTGGCCTTGGTTTCAAAACTGTAAGAAATATATCAACATATCAGATTCTCAATTATTTGCCCATTAATTACTTTGATTATAAATTTCTATAATTTATACTGAGACATACTATCAATTTCACTTCTTTTCCTTCTAACCATGAGCCTTATACTTCTATATAAGGATAAGCCCTAATTCCTCTAATAAATTCTCATATTTCTACCTACTTAACTGTATTCTACTGGTTTTGTCTCTTTATCAATTGTTAAATGCTAAAATTCTACTCTAAACAAAGTAGTTTCTTTATAGATTATTAAATACTAAAGTTCTACTCTAAAGAAATTATTTTCACTATTTACACTCTTATAATATAACCTTTATGGATACTGGTTAGTTTTGAATTTGACCTTAAGTGATACATTGTTCCCAGATCTAAATAGTCATTTTTATATGTAAAAATGTTTCTAGTGGTATTTAGTGCTAATGTTCCAATAAGACCAGGCTTATGTATATAATAAAATCTTACTAGGGCATGGAAAAATATTAGTATCATTTAAGTAACATTAGATTTCCAATGAATTGCTTTAGGGTTAATTCTAGTTAATTTTCAATTGTCATTGACTTGGGCTTCATTAACCTTATTTCACAAACTAAACTTTCTTTATTCCTGATCCTAGAGAAGCTAAATAAGAAGGTGAACCCAAAGAAAAACATATAGTTTTCCACCTGGATATTGGCACTAGACTAGATTGCCAGGCAAAAATTGGGATCTTGGGGGTGGGGTGGGGTGGTGGTAAGGGGTGATGGGGAAATGTGAAGAGAAAAATGAGGAGGGGAAGATGGGGAGACCCTGGGGAAATGGGATGGTTGGGAGGGAGGAAGGGTGGATAGGGGAGCAGGGAAGAAGATATCTTAATTAAGGGAGCCATTTTAGGTTTAGCAAGAGACTTCACTCTAGAGGGGTTCCCAGGTATCCATGGAGATGTCCCCAGCTAGTTCCTTGGGCTGCTGAGGAGAGGGAGCCTGAAATGGCTCTTTCCTATACCCATACTGATAAATATCTTGCATATCACCATAGAAGCTTCATCTGGCATTGGTTGGAGATAGAGACAGAGACCCACATTGGATCACAGGACTGAGCTCCCAAGGCCCAAATGAGGAGCATAAGGAGGGAGAACATGAGCAAGGAAGTCAGGACCGTGAGGAGTGTGCCAACCCACTGAGACTGTGGGGCTGGTCTAATGGGAGCTCACCAAGGCCAGCTCGACTGGGACTGAAAAAGCATAGGATCAAACCGGACTCTCTGAACGTGGCAGACTACGAGGGTTGACTGAGAAGCCAAAGATAATGGCACTGGGTTTTGATCCTACTGCATATACTGGCTTTGGGGGAGCCTAGTCTGTTTAGATGCTCACCTTCCTGGACCTGTATGGAGGGGAGGGACCTTGGACTTCCTGCAGGGCAGAGAACCCTGACTGCTCCTTGGACTGGAGAGGGAGGGGGAGGGGAGTGGAGGGAGAGGGAAGAAAATGGGAGGTGGGGAGGAGGCGGAAACTTTTAATAATAATAATAATAATAATAATAATAATAAATGGTTAAGGAGCCATAAATAGTAATATTTAATAGTCATCTAATTGTTTGATATATTTTAAATTGCACTCATGCAAAGTAGAATTTTAAAATATAGTCAGTGCAAATTAATAAAACATATTACATCTCTAATATATGTGTGTAATTTATTCGACACTGGTTTCCCATCTTAGTCTTTTAGCAGGTATATTTGATGCTATATGACTGCAAATGGTTACACTAAAATGTAAGAATACAAAAAATCTAGGCCAACACATGCTTGTATATTTAAGTACACAAGGATTGGATGGGATCAGTAATGTTAAGTGCAACTAAGGTTTATAGATGTCTCAGTTCTAAGATGGAAATTGTAAATTCAAGAAATGAAGATGTCCTAACACTGCTTTTGAAGACATAAGGCGACTCAGTTGTTTTGTCATATTTTTTCTCTCAACCTCTTTTTTTTTTTTATTTTTCGAGACAGGGTTTCTCTGTGGCTTTGGAGCCTGTCCTGGAACTAGCTCTTGTAGACCAGTCTGGTCTTGAACTCACAGAGATCTGCCTGCCTCTGCCTCCCGAGTGCTGGGATTAAAGGCGTGCGCCACCATTACCCAGCTCTCAACCTCTTTCTAGACTGGAAAAACACAACTACAATTGAGAAACTATCAGAGACAGGTGGATAAATTTCTTAAATTCTGTTTTTCATTTCTTTATTTTTGAAAATATCATATTTATTCAGATTAGTTTGGGAAGTTGACACCTCATGTCTAACCTCCTTTCAGCAAGAGCTGCAATATTAGAGTCCTCTAAAGAATGTTCTATGTGACTACAATACAATATGTGAAACAAACAATCATTTTTTTTCTTCACATGCTAAAGTAAATACTAATAATAAAGACATTTCTGTAATAAGAGAAGTTTCATTCTCTACAATATGTTCTGTCCTTACTCTACAATATGTTCTGTTATAGTGTCTATATATTGATGGAAAAACACCTGTAGATGAACGTTTCTGTACTGCCTAGTCCCACAGCCATTCAGTCCCAAATTAACACACATTGGATTATGTTAATTATAAACTATTTGTCCTATTAACCCAGGCTTATTATGAATTACCTCTTACATCTTAAATTAACCCATATTTTTTGTCTATGTTTAGCCATGTGGCTTTGTACATTTTCTCAGTACAGCATTCTCATCTTGCAGCCTCTCCATTTGGTGAATAACTGTGTCTCTGCCTTTGTTCTTCCTAGAATACTTTAATCTGATTGCCCCGCCTATTCCTCCTCCCTGGCTACTGTCCAATCACAATTTTATTAAACCAATATGAGTCACAATTTTTAAAAATGTACAAAAACACTATTCCACAGCATTTCCCCTTTTTTCTTTTCAATACAAGACCCTTAATCTAATCTTTTTTTAGCTTTTTTCCTATTTTCTTTCTTTTTTGTTGTACTTCTTTAATTAATTATATTTTTATTTTTTAACTATTTCTGATGCTATTATAATGTTTTACAAATTTAGTTTTAAGGAATCTCATTGCTAACATTGACATACAACTGACTTTTTATACAGGTCTGTTGTTAAAATATGTTGTTTTAATATTTTTACTTATTTATTTTAATATTTTATTATTATTATTATTATTATTATTATTATTACAAGTTTTCACCTCCTCCCCTCTTCCCATTTCCCTCCCCTTCCCCTCATTCCCCTCATTACCCCTCCACCACCCTCTCCAGTCCAAAGAGCAGACAGGGTTCTCCGCCCTGTAGAAAGTCCAAGGTCCTCTCCCCTCCCTTCAGGGATAAGAAGGTAAGGATCCATAAAGACTAGGTTCCCAAAATCCAGGACATGCAGTAGACTCCGAACCTAGTGCCATTGTCCTTGGCTTCTCAGTCAGCCCTCCTTGTCAGCCACGTTCAGAGAGTCCAGTTTGATCACATGCTTCATTAGTCCCAGTCCAGCTGGCCTTGGTGAGTTCCCACTAGATCAGCCCCACTGTCACAGTGGGTGGGCGCACCCCTTGTGGGCCCGACTTTCTTGCTCATGTTCTCTCCCCTTCTGCTCCTCATTTGGACCTTGGGAGCTCAGTCCAGTGCTCCAATGTGGGTCTCTGTCTCTATCTCCAACCAATGCCAGATGAAGGTTCTATGGTGATATGCAAGATATTAATCAGTGTGGCTATAGTAAAGGACCAGTTCAGGTGCCCTGTCCTCAGCTGATCAAGGAGCAAGCTGGGAATATCACCTTGGACACCTGGGAACCCCTCTAGAGTCTAATCTCTTGCCAACCCTCAAATTGCTCCCTTAATTAAGATATATGCTTCCCTGCTCCCATATCCACCCTTCCTATATCCCAACCATCCCATTCCCCCAAGCTCTCCCCATCCTCCCCTTCACACTTTTCTCTCCCCATCTCCCTTTGCCCACATCCCACCCCCACCCACAAGCTCTCTATTTTTGCCTGGAAATCTTGTCTACTTCCAACATCCAGGAGGATAACTACATGTTTTTTTGGGGGGGTTCACCTTTCTATTTAGCTTCTCTAGGATCATGAATTATAGGCTCAATGTCCTTCATTTATGGCTAGAATCCTCTAATGAGTGAGTACATATAATATTCATATTTTGGGTCTGGGCTACCTCACTCAGTATAATGTTCTCTATTTCCATTGATTTGCATGCAAAATTCAAATGTCAGTGTTTTTTTTTTTTTATGGCTGAGTAGTACTCTAATGCATGTATATTCCACAATTTCTTTATCTATTCTTTCATTGAGGGGGATCTAGGTTGTTTCCAGGTTCTGGCTATTACAAATAATGCTGATATGAACATAGTTGAAGAAATGCTTTTGTAGTATGATAGGGTATTTCTTGGGTATATTCCCAGGAGGGGCATTGCTGGATCCTGTGGTAGGTTGGTGCTGAATTTCCTGAGAAACTGCCACAATGCTTTCCAAAGTGGTTGCAAAAGTTTGCATTCCCACCAGCAATGCATTTATTCCCCTTACTCCACATCCTCTCCAACAAAGGCTATCATTGCTGTTTTTGATTTTAGCCATTCTGACAGGTATAAGATGGTATCTCAAAGTTGTTTTGATCTCATTTCCCTGAAGGCTAAGGAGGTTGAGCATGACCCTAAGTGTCTTTTGTCCATTTGACATTCTTCAGTTGAGAATTCTCTGTTCAGATCAGTACCTCATTTTTCAATTGGGTTAATTAATATTTTAAGTCTAGTTTCTTGAGTTCTTTATATATTTTGTAGAACAAACATTTGTCTGTTGTGGGGTTGGTAAAGATCTTCTCCCAATCAGTAGGTTGCCTTTTTGTCTTAATGAAAGTGTCCTTTGCTTTACAGAAACTTCTCATTTTCAGGAGGTCCCATTTATTCAGTGTTGCCCTTATTGTCTGTGCTACAGGGGTTATATGTAGGAAGTGATCTCCTGTGCTCATAGGTTGTAGACTATTTCCCAATTTCTCTTTTATCAGGTTCAGTGTGTTCAGATTGATGTTGAGATCTTTAATCCATTTGGGCTTGAGTTTGTGCATGGTGATAGATATGGATCTATTTTCATTCTTCTATGAGTTGACAACCAGTTCTGCCAGCACCATTTGTTGAAGATGCTTTCTTTCTTCCATTGTATACTTTTAGCTCCTTTGTCAACAATCAGGTGTTCATAGGTTTCTAGGTTAATATCAGGTCTTCGATTTGATTCCATTGGTCAACTTTTCTGTTTTTATGCGAGTACCAAGCCATTTTCATTACTGTAGCTCTGTAATAGAGTTTGAAGTCAGGGATGGTAATGCTTCCAGAAGTTCCTTTATTGTATATGATTGTTTTGGCTATCCTGGGTTTCTTTTTTTTTTTCATATAACGTTGATTATTGTTCTCTCAAGGCCTGTGAAGAATTTTGTTGGGATTTTAATGGGGATTGCCTTGAATTTATAGAATGCCTTAGGTAGAATTGCCATTTTTACTATGTTGATCCTACCCATCCAAGAGCATGGGGGATGTTCCATTTTCTGGTGTCCTCTTCAATTTCTTTCTTCAATGCCTTAAAGTTCTTGTCAAATAGATCTTTCACTTCCTTGGTTAGAGTTACCCCAAGATACTTTATGCTATTTGTGGCTATCGTAAAAGGTGATATTTCTTTGAATTCCATCTGCTTCTCTATCCTTTGTGTATAGGAGGGCTACTGATTTTTTTGAGTTGATCTTGTAGCCTGCCACTTCACTGAAGGTATTTATGAGCTGTAGGATTTCTTTGGAAGAGGTTTGGGGGTCACTAATGTACACTATCTTATCATCTGCAATTAATGAAAGTTTAACTTCTTCCTTTCCAATTCGAATCCACTTGATCTCTTGATGTTGTCTTATTCCTATTGCTAGAACTTCAAGAACTATGTTAAAGAGGTATGGTAAGAGTGGACAGCCTTGTCGTGTTCCTGAGTTTAGTGTAATGGCTTTGAGTTTCTCTCCATTTAATTTGATATTAGCTGTTGGCTTGCTAAATATTGCTTTTATTATATTTAGGTATGATCCTTGTATCCCTAACCTCTCCAAAACCTTTATCATATAGGGGTGTTGAATTTTGTCAAATGCTTTTTCTGAATCTAATGAAATGATCATATGTTTTTTTTTTTCAGTTTACTTATATGAGTTTGGTCCGTAATTCTCTTTCTTGGTTGGGTCTTTGTGTGGTTTTGGAATCAGGGTGACTGTAGCTTTATAAAAAGAGTTTGGCAATGACTCTTCTGTTTCTGTTATGTGAAACACATTAAGGAGAATAGGTATCAGCTCTTCTTGGAAGATCTGACAAATTCTGCATTAAAACCAACCGGTCCTATGCTTTTTTTTTTTGGTTGGGAGGTTTTTTATGACAGCTTCAATTTCCTCAAGATTTACAGGTCTATTTAAATTGTTTACCTGGTCTTGATTTAATTTTGGTAAATGGTACTTATCTAAAAATGAATCCATATCTTTTACATTTTCCATCTTTGTGGCATATAAGCTTTTGTAGTAAGACCTAATGATTCTCTGGATTTCCTCGGTGTCTGTTGTTATGTTCCCCTTTTCATTTCTGATCTTGTTAATTTGCATGTTCTCTCTCTGCCTTTTGATTAATTTGGATAAAGGTTTGTTAATCTTGTTGACTTTCTCAAAGAACCAGCTTTTTGGTTCATTGATTTTTTGGATTGTTTTCTGCGTTTCTATTTTGTTGATTTCAGCCCTCAGTTTGATTATTTCCAGTCTTCTACTCCTCCTGGGTGAGTCTGCGTCTTTTTTTTTCTAGAGCTTTCAGGTATGCTGTTAAGTCTCTAATGTGAGCTTTCTCTGTTTTCTTA
This sequence comes from Arvicola amphibius, assembly GCF_903992535.2. Taxonomy (NCBI): domain Eukaryota; kingdom Metazoa; phylum Chordata; class Mammalia; order Rodentia; family Cricetidae; genus Arvicola; species Arvicola amphibius. The sequence goes on along the minus strand of NC_052065.1, from coordinate 75,760,306 downwards.
TTGTGGGCACTTAGAGCTATGAACTTTCTTCTTAGCACTGCTGTCATATTGTACCATATGCTTGGGTATGTTGTGTCTTTATTTTTGTTGAATTCAAGGAAGACTTTAATTTCTTTCTTAATTTCTTCCATGACCCAGCAGTGGTTCAACAGTTGACTGTTCAGCTTCCAGGAGTTTGTAGGCTTTCTGGGGGTAGAATTATTGTTAAATTCTAACTTTATTCCATGGTGATCACATAAGACACAAGTGGTTACTAATATTATTTTTTTGTATCTGTGGAAGTTTGCTTTGTTACGGAGTATGTGGTCAGTTTTCAAGAAGGTACCATGAGCTATAGAGCAGAAGGTATATATTTTCCTATTTGGTTAGAATGTACTATAGATATCTGTTAAGTCCATTTGATTCATTACCTCCATTAATTCTCTTATTTCGGTTAGGTTTTTGTCTGATTGGTGAGAGAGGAGTGTTGAAGTCTCCTACTATTAGTGTGTGGGGTTTGATGTGTGCCTTGAGTTCTAGTAATGTTTCTTTTACATAAGCTGGTACTTTTATGTTTGGGGCATAGATATTCAGGATTGAGACTTCATCCTGATGGATTGTTCCTGTTATGAGTATAAAGTGTCCATCTCCATCTCTTCTGATTGATTTTGTTTGAAGTCAACTTTGTTGGAAATTAGTATGGCTACACCATACTAAAAAATAAATAAATAAAATTAAGAAAGATAAATCTTTTCCCAACCCTTTAATCTGATTATATGTCTTTCTTTGTGGTTGAGGTGTGTTTCTTGTAAACAGCAGAATGTTGGCTCCTGTTTTCGCATCCAATCTCTTAAACTGTGCCTTTTTATAGGTGAATTGAGCCCACTGATATTAAGTGATATTAATGACCAGTGGTTGTTAACTCTGTTTTTTTTTTGGTAGTAGAGTTTGTGTGTTTCCCTTCTTTGAGTTCTGCTGGTGAAGGGTTGTTAGATGTCTGAGTTATTGTGGGCATTTCTGGAATCCTTGGGTTGTGATTTTCCTTCTATTACTTCCTTAAGGCTTCATTTGTGGCTAAGTATTGATTAAATTTGTTTTTATCCTGGAATATATTGTTTTCTTTATTGTTAGTGAATGAAAGCTTTGCTGGGTATTGTAGTCTGTCTTTGCATCCATGGTCTCTTAGTTTCTGCAGTACATCTATCCAGAACCTTCTTGCTTTCATGGTTTCCATAGAGAAGTCAGGTATAAGTCTGATAGGTTTACCTTTGTAATTTACTAGTCCTTTTTCCTTTGCAGCACTTAATATTCTTTCTTTATTCTGTATGTTTTGTCTTTTAGTTATTATATGGCGAGGGGATTTTTTTTATCTAGTCTATTCTGTGTTTTGTATGCTTCTTGAACCTTCATAAGAATATCTTTCTTTAGATTGGGAAAGTTTTCTTCTATAATTTTATTGAATATATTTTCTGGGCCTTTGAGTTGTAATTCTCCTTCACCTAGCCCTATTATTCTTAGGTTTGGTCTTTTTATTGTGTTCCAGATTTCCTGAACATTTTGTGAAAAGAATTTGTTGGATTTGCTCTTTTCTTTGATCAGTGCGTTTATTTTCTCTATGGTGTATTCAGAATCTGAGATTCTTTCTTCTATCTCTTGTATTCTGTTGGTTATGCTTGCTTCTGTAGTCTCTGTTTGTTTACCTAGATTTTCCATATCCAGCCACCCCTCGGTTTTTTTTTTCATTGCCCCCATTTCAGTTTTCAAGTCTTGAACTGTTTCCATTATCTGTTTGATTGTTTTTTCTTGGTTTCCTAGGATATCATTTACTCATTTCTTCAAACTTTTTGTTATTCTTCTCATCCATTTCATTAAGGGAGTTTTTCACCTCCTGTTTAAGGGACTCTATCACTTTCATGAAGTCAATTTTTTTCTACTTCTTCTTGATTAGGGTGTTCAAGTCCTCCTGTTGTAAGTTTGCTTGGTTCCTGTGTTTTCATGTTGTTTTTCAGATTGTTGGGGGGATTCTTGCCTTGGCGCCTGCCCATTTCTTCCTTTGAATGCTCCCTGATGGATCTTCTGGTACAGGATCAGTCCCCCTTGCTCGCCAGGGACCTCATGGACACAAGACCTACCTTGCTGTTGGCAGGCTATTGAAACAAAGGAATTCCCGCCTGGTTGTGCTCACCACCCCATCCCAGCACCCAAATAGGCTGAGCTGGGGGATCTTATGGCTCCAAAGAGGGGAGGAAGAACGGAGGGGTTTCCTGGGTGCAAGCTGGGATGGAATAGGAAGATACAGGCTGTAGCCAGGGAGAGTAGCCCCTGCAGGATGACCAGGAAGTATAGGGGGTTGAGGAATGTCTGTGCTTCATCTCCCGTGCTGCTGCCATGGGTCAGGAACTCACTCACCCTTCTGATGGATCTTCTGGTACAGGATCAGAGCCCCTAGTTGGCAAGGGACCTCACAGACAAAAGGCCTACCCTTGCTGCAGGCAGGCTACTGAAAAAAGGGAACTCCTGCCTGATTGTGCTCACCACTCCATCCCAGCACCCAAACGGGCTAAATCCTGACTATTTTCTATAACAACTTGCCATCAACACATTAAACAAAGGAAAACATTTATAATTCATTTATTTTGGGAATGTGGTTGCAGTTTTCTAGGATCCTTCCTGCTGATTGGGGCACTGATAATCTTATGGGGATCCAAAGAAAGTTTAGGATTGTTGCCAAGTCTTGACTGTTGTATTATGTGAGCCTGGATCATCTTTACCAGAAGTCTTGAAGATGTTCTGGATGTAGAACTCAGAGGAAACTGCAACAGAGGTGGTCTGATACATTGGATCATCTTGTCCATCCATTACCACTGACAATTTTTAAGGGGGATTTCCTTGATGAAACCTTATTTTTCTTAACCCAGAGTTAATCTACTGCTTCTCCTTTTATGTGGAAACAAAAGCAAAAATTTTCTCCAGAATAACATATCTTTTGACGTAAATATTTAAGTCAAGGTTTTCTCAAATTATATAGGTAAGATTAATCCAGCAGCATTTATAATCAATGTCTTTTAGCAGCTGCTCCTTTTTCCGCAACACTCTAAAATTCAAATATAACACAATAGCATACAGTATCCAGATTCTCTGTGTATTGTTTACCTTTCCTTTCCATTTTTTTTACTTTATTTCTTTTATTATTTTTACTGATTTTTTGAGAATTTTTTTTGCGTATTAATAAAACATAGATATTTTATAAATGCTTTGAATTCAAAATTGAAGTAAAAAATATGTTACTTTGGAGAAGAGGTTTTTTTTTTGTTTCCATCAAAAATGAGAGGCTATGGATTCATTCTGAGTTAAGAAGAATCAGGTTTCATTAAGGAAGACTACCTGAGAAATCTCTGATAGGAGTAGATGACCCAGATGTCTAAATTTTACATCCAGAAAATATTCAAGACTGCTGCCTGAAATGATCAAGCCTCACAGGATACTCCAGTCATGACTTGATAATTATAAATTTTCTTTACGTTTCCATAAGATTATCAGTGCCCCCAACCAGTAGTAAGTAGCCTGGAAAACTATGTTCACATTCCCCCAAAAAAATATACTGTGGATATTTTCTTGTGTTTAGAATGTTGGTTACAAGTTGTTATGGATAATGGTCAGGAGAAAATCTAAATGAAGGATATTAGATTCAGAGTTCTTGATCCTTAAAAAAAGGGGGGGGGGAGTCCAGTGGAACAATGGTTTATACCCTGTTAATTGCATTTTAATAAAATGCTAATTGGCTAGTAGCCAGAATGAAAGTTTAGGCAGGACAACCAGACAGGAAGTAGAGGCAGGTCAATAAGAACAGAAGAAATCTGGAGGTACCAGAAGACCCATCAGAGAGCACACCAATTTGTCTATGAGGTTCTTGGCCAGCAAGTGGGCCTGATCTTGTACCAGAAAACCCAACGGAGAGGTTCCTGGCCAGCAAGTAGCCCTGATCCTGAACCAGAAGATACATTGGAGAGCATTTGAAGGAAGAGATGGGCAGGTGCCAATGCAAGAATTTCTCCAACAATCTGAAAAACAACAGGATAATACCAGAACCCAGCAACCATACAACAGGATGACTTGAACAGCCAAATCCAGAAGAAGTGGAAGAAATAGACATTATGAAAGTCATAGAGTCCCTTAAACAGGAGGTGAAAAACTCCCTTAAAAATGGATAAGAAGAATAACAAAAAGTTTGAAGAAATGAATAAATCCCTAAAAAATATCCTAGGAAAACAAGAATAAAACAACCAAGCAGATAATGGAAATAGTTCAAGATTTGAAAACTGAAATGGAGGCAATGGAGAAAACAAAAACTGAGGGATGGCTGGATATGGAAAATCTGGGTAAATGAACAGGGACTACAGAGACAAGTATAACCAACAGAATACAAGAGATAGAAGAAAGAATCTCAGACACTGAAAACACTATAGAGAAAATAGACACTGATCAAAGAAAACAGCAAATCCAACAAATTTTCTTCACAAAACATCCAGAAAATCTGGGAAACAATAAAAAGACCAAACCTAAGAATTATAGGGTAGAAGGAGAAGAATTGCAGCTCAAAGGCCCAGAAAATATATTCAATAAAATTATTGAAGAAAACTTTCCCAACCTAAAAAAGGATATTCCTATGAAAGTCCAAGAAGCATACAGAACACCGAATAGACTGGATAAAAAAAAATCTCCTCACCATATAATAATCAAAACACAAAACATACAGAATAGAGAAAGATATTAAGAACTGCAAAGGAAAAAGTTCAAATAACTTATAAATGTAAACATATCAGACTTATACCTGACTTCTCTATGGAAACCATGAAAGCCAGGAGGTCCTGGATAGATGTGCTGCAGAAACTAAGATACTATGGATGCAAGCCCAGACTACTATACCCAGCCAAGCTTTTGTTCACCATCAATGGGGAAAACAAGATATTACAGGATAAAAACAAATTTAAGCAATACATAGCCACAAATCCAATCTTACAGAAAGTAATAGAAGGAATATCACAACCCAAGTATTCCAGCAATGCCCACAATAACTCAGACATCTAACAACCCTTCACCAGCAGAATTCAAAGAAGGGAAACACACAAACTCTACCACAAAAAAAAAAATAACCGGAGTTAACAACCACTGGTCATTAATATCACTTAATATCAATGGGCTCAATTTACCTATAAAAAGGCACAGGTTAAGAGATTGGATGCGAAATCAGGAGCCAGCATTCTGCTGCTTACAAAAAACATACCTCAATCACAAAGACAGACATATAATCAGAGTAAAGGGTTGGGAAAGGGTTTTTCAATCAAAAAGACCTAAGAAACAAGTAGGTGGCTATACTAATATCTAACAAAATTGATTTCAAATTAAAATCAATCAGAAGAGATGGAGATGGATACTTTACACTCATAACAGTGACAGAAAAAAAATTATCAGGAAAAAGTCTCAATCCTGAATATCTATGCCCCTAATATAAAAGCACTCACATATGTAAAAGAAACATTACTTGAACTCAAGGCACACATCACACCCCACACGCTGATAATAAGAGACTTATTATTAACACTCCTCTCTCACCAATGGACAGGCTAATCAGACAGAAACTTAACAGAGAAATAAGAGAACTAATGGAGGTAATGAATCAAATGGACTTAACAGACATCTATGCCATTCCACCCAAAGAGGAAAGAATATACCTTCTTCTCAGCATCTCATGGAACCTTCTCAAAAATTGATCACATACTCGGTAACAAAGCAAACTTCCACAGATACAAAAAAGTATTAGTAACTACCTGTGTCTTATTGGATCACCATGGAATAAAGTTACATCTGTCAGAATGGCTAAAATCAAAAACACCAATGATAGCCTATGCTGGAGAGGATGTGGAGTAAAGGGAACACATGCATTGCTGGTGGGAATGCAAACTTGTGCAACCACTTTGGAAATCAGTGTGGCAGTTTCTCAGGAAATTAGGAATCAACCTACCACAGGATCCAGCAATACCACTCTTGGGAATATACCCAAGAAATGCCCAATCATACTACAAAAGCATTTGTTCAAATATGCTCATAGCACCATTATTTGTAATTGCCAGATCCTGGAAACAACCTAGATGACCCTCAATGGAAGAATGGATAAAGAAAGTGTGGAACATATACACATTAGAGTACTACTCAGCAGTAAAAAATAATGACATTTTGAATTTTGCATGCAAATGGATGGAAATAGAAAACACTACTTTTAGTGAGATAACCCAGACCCAAAAAGATGAATATGAAATGTACTTACTCATTAGTGGACTCTAGTCATAAACAAAGGACATTAAGGCTATAGTTGATAAGCCTTAATGATCAACCCAAAGAAATACATATATAGATCCTCTTAGAAATTGGAAGCAAACAAGAATGCCAGGCAAAAGTTGGGAGCATGGGGGTAGGGGTGCAGCTAGGAGAAGGGGAGAAGGAGAGAAAAAAGGGAAAAGGGAAAGACTGGGGAGTGTTTGGGGGAGTGGGAACGTGGAGATGGTGGAAGGACAGGTATAGGAGAAGGGAAGAGGATATCTACATTAAGGGAGCCATTTTAGGGTTGGCAAGAGTCTTGGCTCTAGAGAGGATCCCAGGTGTCCATGAGGATGTCCCCAGCTAGGTCCTTGGGCAGCAGGGTAGAGTGTGCCTGAACTGACCTTGCCCCACTATCACACTGATGATTATCTCAAATATCACCATAGAGTCTTCGCCTAGTGATGGATAGAAATAGAGACAAAGTTTCTCATCAGAGCATTGGACTGAACTCCCCAGGTCCAGTTGAAAAGCAAAAGGAGGGAGAAGATGAGCAAGGAAGTCTGGACTGTGAGGGGTGGTCCACCCAGTGAGACAGTATGCCTGTTCTAATGGGAGCTCACCAAATCCAGCAGACCAGGACTGAATGAGCATGCATCCAAACCAGACTCTCTGAATGTGCCTGAAAATGGGGGCTGACTGAGAAGCCATTGATAAAGGCACTGGGACTTGTTTCTACTGCATATACTGGCTTCTTGGGACTCTAGTCTATTTGTCTATTTGGATGCAAACTTCCTAGGACTGGATGTGGGGGCTTGGACTTCCCACAGGGCAGGATTTCCTTCCCTCTCTTAATGAGGGAGGGGGAGGGAGGTGGGAGAGTGGGGGAGTGGGAGGGGAATGGGAAGAGGGGAATAAGTATAAATTTTTTGAATGTAAAAATAAAAAAAAAAAAGATTTCTGGGAAGAAGGAAGTCCTAGTCTGCAGTCATGACCCAGCCACAGAAGAAGCAAGATGTTACTGCCTCAATGAATAAGGTACCGAGCCACAAGGCCAACATAGACGAGTATAATGGGCTAATATGAGTTGTAAGAGTAATAAGATGCCTGAGCTAGTGGGCCAATCAGTTTATGATTAATAGACTTCTGTGTGATTCCTTTGGGACTTAATGTCTGTGGGAACCTGGCAGGACAGAAACCCCAACAACAAATGTAAGTATTAATTTGATCAAAACTTAGTAATAGCTACAAATGTAAGTAAAAATAAAATTATGAAATCCTAATCAATACCCTCTATTCTTACTTGATATTTCAATGCTATACTAGTATGTGGTTTTCTTTTTCATATCTTTAGAACATGGTATCCTATAAATATATAATATAAAATTTCTATGCATAACTTTATTAAGCTATTCTAATAAACTGGATAATGAAACATTAACTATTAGAATAAAATGCATTAACTCCAGTTAAATAGTAAAATTTAAACAAACTATGAAAAATAAAATAAAATGAGAAAACAAAGTAACAGACGTTTCTCACCTGAAAAGTGCTTTGATGAAAGATTGAATCACTTCTTAATTAATTAACAGTTTATAAATATTTACTACTTATGTGGAATCTGTAATTGGAGGTTTCCCTCTCACCTTCCAGTTCTGAGAAAAATACACAGAAGCTTAATATTATTTATAAATGCTTGATGAATGCCTCAGGCTTGGTGTAAGAGGTCCTTTTGTATTTGTGTTGTTTTCAATGGTTAATAAAGAACCTGCTTTGGGCCTGGTGATAGGGCAGAACTTAGGTAGGCAGAAAGACAGAACTGAATTCTGGGAGGAAGAAAGAAGCAGATAGAGCCAAGCCACCATGGAGCTGCCAGGTCAGACATGCTGAATCTTTCCAGATAAACCACAACCATGTGGTGACATACACATTATTAGAAATGGGTTGAATGAAGATATCAGAGCTAGCCAATAAGAGGCTAGAACTAATGGGCCAGGCAGTGTTTAAATGAATACAGTTTTTGTGTGATTATTTCGGGGATTAAGCTATCCAGGTGGCTGGGACCAAAAGCAAGCCCTTTCTCCTACAGCACATTGTTACCCAATGTGATTGACTAAATCCACTTAAAAACCTGAAAGAGAGAATTTGACACAGCTTTATACTGTTTGCTGGTGGCGTGTTGCAGAGAGATTTCCTGACTCAGCAGCTGCAGAAGAAGCAAAGTGGCAATTTTAAAATGTTAGATTTCTGTGTGACCTCTGTCTCTTGTGGGAGAGAGAGCATTTAGATGGGGTTTGTGAGTAAAGTGCTAAGGTGTGCCTAAATGGGGGGAATTGTACCCCGTGGATCAGAGGCACAAGTGGCTCAGAGGCATAAGCAGCTCCACCATGCTAATGGTGAACTGTACATGGTTCAAAGGCACAAGTGTTTCTGCCATGTTGGACTGGGTGGGGCAAGCAGGCAGTACCTGTATTTGACCTGGGATTGTCTCAGCTTAGATTCTTAAGAGCTTAGCATTTTAAAAGCTGTTCAAGACATTAGAGAATTAAAACAACACAATAGGACAGATTCAGACATAAAAGACTTCTAAATGGGTCATAGTGTTAGATAAAATACATAGGCTTAGGAGAGAGAAGAAAAAGAGTATAGAAAGTTATAAATAAAGATAATGCTTTTTAAAAAAGGTAGTCTTTAAAGACACAGAGTACATAGAGTCATAAATTAAAAAATAAAGAAAAATTAGCCACATAAAAATGGAAAATTCACAGAGAGTCTGGATTCTTTATATTATTGTGTTTTCTTTGAATTTTTTGACTGTGAAGGAGCTAAGTACAGAAACATATTTCATTATATAGGCTGCTAAGCTATACCAGCATGTATATTATTAAGTCATCATGACTTCCAAATTTGGGTCTAAGGATATGGTGCTTTGGAAAAGAAGTTCTTCTTTTTTTCACAGAAAATGAGACCCTTTGGATTGCTTCTAAATCAATATGGTATAATAGACCACACCCTCTTGAACACCCTCAAAAACTTACTTTGCTCATCTGCTGACAAAGATGTACCTAGCACACAGGACATATTATAAAAGACCTGATTAACAGCACCCCCATACAGCACAAAACAGTTTGGCGAGAAAAAAAAAACTACACCCTTATTCCCAAATAGTGTTTATAAAAGTTCTTTTATATTTAAAGGGGGATATAATATAGATATGAATAATTTGAATTGGTATGGATTTTGCTTTTTTGATATAAATTTAAGGTCAGCTTTGTTATATGTATATGTATTTCTGATCTTGATTAAGGTATTGTGATTGTGTAGCTTATTTAAAAATGTAATGTGTAATTCTGAAATATAGGTTGTTAATGAATAATAATTGATAATAGTCAAGCTTGTAATCATGTTAGTTAGATTTTCTAGATATATAGAGATATATTTCAGTTAGATAGGCATCCTTCATATCTTTCAATGACTACAGAATATGGCATTTAAAATGTTTTTAATATCTTAGGGCTTTTCATGAAAATGAGACATGTCTGCTCCTGGTAGCACCAATCTACTTCAAGAGGAAGATGTGCATTTAAGAGAATCCTTATGGAGCTGGTTAGCCATTGGGGCAAGAAACTACTCTTGCATGGACTGATGCATAAACTGAACATGAAGAATCCACAGAGAGATGACTGCTGAACTTTCCTAAAGGTGAGATGATCCTTCGGGGTTGCTATTTTATGAAAGAGTCTATGAGATATTCTACAGGACACAGAAGATGGTGACAGAACTGTCTTTAAAATATCCTGCTTCATGAAAATATCTGCTGGATACTATGAGTCCATAGGCTGAAGATGGATGTCCTAATAGTACAAAAGAACTTTAGGTGACTGTACAGGTAGAAAGATGTCTCTGTCATTTTTAGAGTTTTGGAAGTTGCTTACAATGCACAACCTGTTTACTTAGGTAATACTATATCCTTCTGGAGTCTTTTATGATGTTGAAGAATAGATAGATATAGTTTCCCTTTGTTATGATAAAAGATAAAATAGATATAAATAATGTAACTGTAATTCTTGCTTGATAACTGTTTTGTTATATGTAATTTTACTTTGTTAAAGTTAAAGCCTTCCTTTTTATTTAAACAGAAAATGGGAAATGATATAGAGGTCCTTCTGTATTTGTGTTGCTTTCATTGGTTAATAATAAACTGCTTTGGGCCTGGTGATAGGGCAGAACTTAGGTAGGCAGAAAGACAGAACTGAATTCTGGGAGGAAGAAAGAAGCAGATAGAGCTGAGCCACCATGGAGCTGCCAGGTCAGACATGCTGAATCTTTCCAGATAAACCACAACCTTGTGGTGACATACAAATTATTAGTAATGGGTTGAATCAAGATATAAGAGCTAGCCAGTAAGTGGCTAGAACTAATGGACCAGGCAGAGTTTAAATGAATACAGTTTCTGTGTGATTATTTCAGGGGTTAAGCTATCCAGGTGGCTGGGATCAAAAGCAGGCCTTCTCCCCTATTACACAGGCTTATTATTAGCTAGCTTTTACACTTAAAATTAACTCATTTCTATTAATGTAAGTATTGCCACATGGTCGTGGCATTACCAGTCTGCTAGCATGTTGTTTCTTGCATGGCTGGATAGCTTTCAAAAATTAGCAATTTACCTTATATTTTAAATGAATTGCATAGGTATAATACCTTAAACAAAAGCAGAAACATATATACAATATGCTTTTAAAAAATAACTCTAAATTTATATCATTATACAACTATTCTTTAAAAAAAGAATAGAAACATACATACACTTTAATGAAATTAATCTAAAATTTGTATGACTATAACAAAATCCATGCTAATGCAAATATCTGTGAATAATAATTGACTTTTTTCTGCATTCCTATATTGCCCTAAATATAACAATAATCCATAACCTACAAAATAACCAAATATTATTTTCCCCTCAACTCCAGGGAATGTGGATATTATTTTCTCCTAAGTATTTTCTGCTTTCTGTGAAGGAAGCATCTTTTGGGTCCTTGAAAATTTTTAGATAATGGCCAAGTGATGGGAATATAAGCTATGACCTTTATTAAAGATACCACCTGCCAAGATTCAGAAAGTCTGCCTTGATCAAATCTGGGCCATCTTTATTTTTATTTTATTTTTTAAAATTTATTTTAAAAAGCTATTTCCTCATTTTATATTCCAAATCCAGTTCCCACTCTCTCCCTTTCTCCTGCTCTCTCCACATACTCTTTCCCACCCTGCAACACCCCCATCTACTCCTCAGAGAGGGGAGAGTGTAAGGCTTCCCATGGGGAGTCAAAAAAGTATAGCACATTGTTTTGAGGCAGTACTGAGACCCCCCTCCCTATATCTAGGCTGAGCAAGGTATCCCTCCAGAAAGAATGGACTCCAAATAGCTAGAATAAACAGTAGGGATATATCTTGGTCTCACATCCAGTAACCCTAAAGTCTGCCCAGCCATACAGATTTTATTAATTCTTTGCAATATAGTTTGTGGCTTGTTACCTTATTTTCTACATGTCTTGCCTCCTCAGAGGCTGACTGGAATCTTCCAGACTCCTCCCTATTTCTCCAGGATCTCTGCTTGGATTTCCCCCCTTGCTTTATCCTACTTTGCCATAAATCAAAGCAGCTCTGTTTATCAACACTTATTCACAGTTGTATAGCAAGACATCCCACATCAGGTGTTTTTTAAATAATAAAGCAGTTATAATTTATTAAAAATTGTTTTCTAAAATAACTCAAGGATTGTAATATTGAGTTTAATTTACTAATAAGTTTCTATTATAATGATTTATTTTTATTATTTAAAAGTTATGGAGTATCAAGAAAAAATAATAGTTTCCAGTTTAAGATGCCTGTCTAGCCTGTGCTCTTTGTATATCACCTCAATATAAATATTCTATATTTGATTTTAATCAAACAAGTTCAAGAACTTAAATTATTCAACCATAAGTAAAAATAATATAGTATGACTATACAATATAATATAATTTCCTTAAGACTTTATACTCTGGACTGATTTTTACCTGACAAAAATTTATGTGACACTAGTTGTATAGGTATATAAAATTGGAATAAAAATCAAATTTTTTACTGAAAGTAAGTCATAAAGGAATTTATTTAAATACATTTTTAGCCTATGTGCAATAAAGTAAAGCTACATAATAATTAAATAAATATGTTTGTTTATTTTTATCTGACTAATTTATTTTTACCAAATATTTTATACTGCATAATACAAAACATCTTTGATTTTTTCAGAATTTATTAATATTTTAATTCTATAATGCTATTTCACATAAATACATAGTAAAAACTGGCAAAAGTTTGTTTAGGATCATTTCAGAAATTCTGGAAAATTTTAACCTAATTCTTAGCTAAATTTTATTGAACTAATTTTATGACCAACTCACACATCAATTTTTTTAAATTAAACTCTCTAACATAAAAGAATGGAAATATATGCTAATTTGTCCCTTTCATATTGTGGAATAATATGAGATATCAGTTGGGTTGCTTCATGCAATGCTCAGCAACATTGTGTTCTGTAACTTTATGCACACATAGATCCACATGTTGAATGTTCCAAGTGAAGATTACAATGAGACTGTGCAATGCCCCAGAATTGAGCACTACCCAAAATATCTTGGGTTTTTATGCATTTGATTTGGAATTAATTTATGGGACTCAATATTTAGAATCATTTTCTTATTGCTAAATTTTCACAACCCCAGCATTCATTTATTTGTCCACCACACAGAAGTGACAACTCATAGTGTATGTAGATGGAGCAGCGGGTCTGCGTCCCGCCACGCAGCTGCCGGCTAGCTTTACACCTGAAATAATTACACAGAAACTGTATTCTTTTAAACACTGCCTGGCCCCTGGCCCGTTATCTGTAGCTTCTTATTGGTTGATTTTCATATCTTGCTTTAATCCATGTTTAGTAATTTATATAGCACCATGAGGGGTAGCTTACCAGGAGAGATCTTAACCTGCCTCCATCTTGGAGAGAAGCATGGCAACTCACTATGGCGACCGCCTGAAGTTTCTCCCCACTGCCTGCTACCCAGCATTCTGTTCTGTCTACTCCGCCTACCTAATTTTTTGTTCTCTTAAAGGGCCAAGGCAGTATCTTTATTAATAATGAAAGTAACACATAGACACTCCTCCATCAAGTGTAAGTAACTTAGGACAAGAATTTATAAAATCCTAATATAAAGATTAATGTTAAAAATCACTTGAAAGAAAAAAATAAAAAGGACAAGAAAACCAAATTCAAAAATCCTCTCACTTAGAATGATATTGTATAATAAAAATGTATAATTTTGATAAGGAAAAAAATAATGTAGTTCTAAGATTCTAAGAATATGTCTACACACTCTTTTCCTTCCTGGCCTTCTGTCCACATGACAACTTCATTTCTGCTTAGTACATATTTATATCTTTTTCTTTGTTTTGTTTATGTGCATGTAATATGTATGGGAAAATACCCAATAAATTTATTGTCCAAATTAAAAATCAGATCACATACTTCAAACATATAGTGGCACAGAATATACAATACCATTACAAAAGGAGAGGAGAGAAAGCAGAGCTAGTAAATGCTAGACAAAAGCAAGGCTAAAACCTGATAAGGCAAATTCCACATTCTGCATTTCCAAGTCTGATGTCAAAAGTACTCTTTAAATCTCCCACTCTTTCTCTTTGTTGGGTTCAAAATAGTTTTCTCCCTTGGTCTGTTTTACATTCTGTGGTCAACTTTTCTTGACCCATATGGCTCTGGCATTTTCAACTTTTTGCATGGTCTCCAAGAATATACAGGCTTTACCTTCACAACTCTACACAATGTATCCTGTGGACTTCTAAGCAGCAACAACCCTGATACACCAGACCTCAAGAGGTTCCCTTGGCCACAAAAGAGTAAATAACCCTTTCTTGTATATTCTTTGACAAAGCCAGCATCACATCTAAAGTAATCTAATTCTGTTTGCAAGAGCTGGAATTTGGCATGCTTTTTCAATTATGTTAATAGTATTTATCTGTTGTTGATATTTTCTTTTACTGCTTATGCTTTATTTAATTCCTTTTCACAAGTTGAAAGTTTGTATACTGGGTTGGTTCTTGCCCTGAAGTCATTACCCTTTTATTTAGTATTAGATATTAGACTTTTTCCCCTACTATCTCTTTGAACACTACACTTAGCTCCATTACCTCCTGGTTCTCCTTTTCTACTCAAAGCATATTTTGCATTTTTTCTTACTCCATTTGTTTCTTAACACTGTAGATGTGGATTATTATATGGCTGTCTTGCTATCTCTTTGGCAAAAGTCATTAAACCACAATTTTTCAATTTAGACTTGTCTATATTTTTAGGACAATAACAAAAAATAGTCACAGTCTTTGCCAAATCCCATATAAGAATGGTTATTGGCAAGTTACTAATATATTTCCACTGTGTAACCTTTTAAATTTTGACCTCACAGTTCAAATTGTTCATAGCACTGTCTTCCACATTCCTGCTAGAATGTCCAATTGCTTTTCTAGTCCAAAGTCCCCAAATCATCTATATTTCTCTAACAAACTGCATGGCAAGACCTGCCACAGCAATACCCTAAACACATTACCAACTTTTGTCTTAGTCATTGTTCTATTGCTCTGAAGAGACACCATGACCAAGTCAATTCTTACGAAAGAAATAATTTGATTGTCATCTTGTTTATGGTTTCAGAGATTTAATTCATTATAATAATGGCAAAAAACATGGTGTCACATAGCAGCAGGAACTTTCCTCTCCATAATCACTAAAATTCTAATCAGTTATTCAGCTTATAGAAGGTTCAATGTAGATTCATTATTTCCAGGAAATTTTACTCACATGCCTATATCATGCATGGTTTTATTCACATGATTATAGCATGCTCGTGGAATTGCAATGCTAATAAATTAAAGAGATTTATAGATATTATATGAAAAAATTCCTTATATCCATGGAGAGAGTACATATATGTATATATATATATGTGTGTGTGTGTGTATAAGTATATATGTATATATGCATATATTTATATATGTATATATGTGTGTATCTGATGAACTAAATTTGTGAGCTAATATATTTTACCAATGCTTTTGAGTTTTTTGAAATTAGGAATAGGTCAGTGAAATCAATATTTGAAGAATAATGTATGGTAAGAATTTCATACATAGAAATCACTCACAGAAGTTTACACTGTATTGGAAGTGATGGCAACATTAGCAAGGGAAAGAGAATTGGACCATGAATTCTCCTGGATCACCTCCTATCTCTATTGACTAAAACCTTAAAATCTTCTATTTTAAATCATATTTTCATCAGTGTAAATGTACTTGAATATTTCTCAATACATAAACTGATAGAAAGTAGTGAAATGATTTTTAATTGCCCATTGGACTGACTTTACAATTAACAAAACCAACAAGGGTCAGCATTTAGCCACGTTCATTTTCAAGATAAAAAAAAAATAACTCAAAAACTTTAAATTCTCTCTCAATACCTTACATATGTATTTTGAGGTACTTCAAATTGCTTATTGGTAGCATATATTCCTTTCTATAAATGATAGTTTGAACTAATTGTTTCAGAAATCACACAACTCATTTTTCAGTCTAAATTAGTCTAATGTAAGTGTAGGGTACAACTTTTTGTGAACTTTGCTCACACAAGGGTAAACAGTAGCAGCCAATTATGAACACTTTAAGGTAAGTATTCATCCAGTTTCTGAAAGCTGAAACAATGTAAATGTATGCCACAGTGTTCAGTACTTGTGTTTCTTTATAGATTTAAATTAAAAAATAAGGCACTGGATAGCTCTGCAATTATGCACACTTGATGTTCTTTCAGAAGACTTCAGTTTTGTTTCCAGCACCAACATGGCAGCTCACAACCATTTGTAACCCCAGTTCCTCAGGATCTGGTGTCTGATTCTAGTCTCCATAGCTCCTAGTTACAAGCATAGAACATAAACCTACATACATAAAGCAAAACCTTCACACACACACACACACACACACACACACACACACACACACATATATATATATAATATACCCAATATTACATTTATGATGTTATCCTGCAATCACATAGTGCATAATGTTTTGAAAATCAGTAAACATTTTTTTCATGTTTCAAAATTTGCTTAAAGGTAATATTGAGAGTTGATCTCATTTTATATTTAACCACTTACATCTAAGATGAATCTTCATTCAATTAGTTTAGTCTTCAAGCCAGATTGTAGATGAATTTTCCTTCAAATAAATGGTGGCCTTGTTCTTTTTTTCTTTTAAAAACACCACAGATGGAACTTTAAAATTTGTCACATACCATTTAGTGATACACTCTGGCAGCATACTATTTATGAAAAATAACTGAATAAAATATATCAATAAAAAGGTGTTTTAGTGAATTTCATGTAGACATGCCAATTAAAATCCCTGGCTACATGTAGTTTACATACCATTATAGTTTAAAAAATCTCACATAAAAATGACAAAGTTAAGGCTGGGAAGGATCAGGAAATTCTTTATAAAGCAAGTTCTATTTTAGCTCTTCCCTCAACTATGATCATAAGAACAAAAATTACAGATAAAGCTGATGTGGGAATCCCCTCTGTATGCTGTGAATACCATTGGTTAATAGAATCTTCTTTGGACCTATTACAGTACAGAATAGAGAAAGGCTTGAATTTCAAGCAGATGGATGAGTAGAGAGTAGGTGGAATCAGGGGGAAGCCATGTAGTTACCTCAGAAGACAGATACCTGATGCTGACTGGAACATTACCATTAGGCCATAACCCCATGGCAAAACACAGATTAATATAAATGGGTTAATTAAGATGTAAGAGATAGCTAGAAATATGTTTAAAGTATTGGCCAAACAGTATTGTAATTAATAGAGTTTCTGTGTGATTATTTGAGTCTGCATGGCTTGGGAAGGAATAAGCAGCCTCCACCAAGAAAAAGGTATTTCAAGCATACAGAAATTTAGTAGCAGACATTCTAAGGAACAAATATGCATAGTATTCCTGAAAACAAGAAATAATCTCCATGTAACTTTATATAATAGCTAAAAGATGAGTGTGATATGATACAAAGCTAGTGAGTTTGACAAACAAAAGAATCATGAAGTCTTTTGTGTGTCACATTGTAAGATTTGCCCTTCATTTTAAAATCAGAGTTGAACAAATAGCATAATTTTAAAGCATTCTGTGAATTCTCATTCATTGGAGCTGAATGTTCCTCAAAGTAAAATGAACTAAAGTTTTGTCTTCTTAAGGACTATGATGGGGATGTTGTGAAACTTTCAAGAAGTGAGAGCTAGTGGGATGTCTTTGAATTTTGAGATGTGCCTTTTAAAAATGTGTCAGTGTTAAGTCTTTTCTTCTTTCACTCTTTAATTCTCAGTTTTTCTACATGCATTTTTTCTCTTCCCTATTCTCTGTCATCATGTGTCAAAACAATAGACCAACTTATCATAGACTGAAATACATTTAATTGTGAACCAAAGTAAATCATTCTCTTTAGAAGTTGATCATTTCTTATTTGTTACAGTAACATCTAAATAACACAGGATATTTCCATTCAGAAGTGGGCTGTGGAAAATCCAATGAAACTATTATATAGTAGGTTGTAGTAAAGCTTTAGAGAACCATGCTTGAAAAATCCAACAATGTTGTAATTGCAGCTTAGTAGGTGATTCTGGTGAGTGTTAAAAATATCAGAGTGCTAAAGGAATATAGTCCACAAAGCTGATATACTTAAGGTTTTAGACAAAAATGAAACAGTATTTTGAAATATACAACTGAAATAGTGGGCAAATTAGGATACTTGAGGATAATTGAGTCTTTCATACCTGAGGCAAGCCTAAAACTAGGGGAATCTTAAGGTTCAGGACAATCAATGACTACATATGTCATAGCAGACAAGTGGATTCTATCTTCTTTGTGAATGGAAGGAATGAATCACATAGACAATAGATGAGTTTCAGAAAGAGGCTACATATGGAGTTTGATAGCCATTTGGATAAGAAACTGCTCTTGCCTGGACTGTTGCATAAACTAGACACAAAGAAACCATAGAGAGAGGATTGTTAAACTTGCTTAAAGGTGAGATGATCCTTTGGGGTTCCTGCTTCATGAAATAGTCTACTAGACATTCTGCAGGATACAGAAGAAAGTGATTGAACTGTCTTTGAAATTTCCTGCTTCATGGAAATGTCTTCTGGATACTATGGGCCTGTAGGATTAAGATGGATTCCTCAACGGTACAGAACAACTTTGGGTAACTGTACAGGCAGTGAGATGTCTCTGTCATTTCTAGAGTTGGGAAGTTGCTTATTTTTTGTTTACTTAGGTAATATTTCCTTCTGGAGTCTTTGATGGAGTTGAAGAATGGATAGTCATAGTTATAGTTTTCCTTTGTTATGATAAAAGAAAAAATAGATCTAAATATTGCAAGTCTTACTTGATACCTGTTATATGTAATTTTACTATGCTAAAGCCTTCCTTTTTGTTTAAACAGAAATGGAGAAATGGGGTAGAAGGCCCTTCTGTATTTGTGTTATTTTCATTGGCTATTAAAGAAACTGCCTTGGCCTAGTTGATAGAGTAGAAGTCAGGTAGGTGAGGAAGACATAACAGAATTCTGGGAGGAAGAAAGCAGAGACAAACAGATGCCATAGTTCTCCTGCCTGAGACTGACACTGGTTAGAACCTTTCTCAGTAAGCCATGACCTCATAGTGTTACACAGATTGGTAGAGATGGGTTGAATCAAGATGTGAGAGTTAGCTAATAAGTGGCTAGAGATAATGGGCCAGGCAGTAATTAATTAATACAATTTCTGTGTGGTTATTTTTGGGGGTTAAAATTGTTGGGTGATGGGACACAGTCTGCTGCTAATACTACACGGGAGTTTTAGAGAAAGGATGTAAGCAGAGCTCCCATATAGTGGGAGCAGTCTCAAGAATGGTTTGCCCCACATGGTCACCTTCAATGGGTAAATATGGTTTTACTGAATTGAGGCATTGGGAGGTAGGGTAAGAAGAGTCCAGTTGTCCGATCAATGATGTGATGCTGTGTCACCCACTGCAGGGTCTGCAATCGAGTTTCAACATATATTCATGTAGCAAGAAAGGCTTAAGGAAAAGACACATCAAGGAAAAGAGGAGTGTGTGTTTCTGCAACTTTCAAACCTAAAGAGGATTAAAAGAGCAAAATATTCAATTACACATAAGGATTTTTGAAGGTATTCAATGATAACTCAGATTTTCTTAATCAAATAAAAGCAACCCTAGAAATCTCAAGACCCTGCATTCATCTTATCAGAAGCTAAAAATAATTATGTATTATCTGAAAAAGACAAACCACTGGAGAGGAATCCAGTGTTATTTGACCTGGGCACATAAGTCTTTGCAGTATTAGGATAACAAGAAAATAAAGGCCAGGAGATGGTTAAAAAGAAAAGTATTCAGAAAAGTGGTGAACTGAATGAATCTGAAATAAATATGAAATCTGAACACTGAAGTAGGTAGGAATCACTAAAAGAAGAAAAGCACATAGAAGAAAGAGGGACAGAAATTTGGGGGTGAGGAAAGGTGTTCAATATCAGAATTTCTATATTTACCTTGTGATTTCCTCAGTGGTATATGTTTATATTTACCTTATATTTGATACAATAAATAAAAAATGATGAAGTATTTTAAATTCAAGTCTGAAGGAAAGACTATGAACAACAAGAAAAAGATGTAAGAGTCAATATTTACTGGCAGAGAGAAGATTCATAAAACTACTCAGATACAAAACCATGTTCCATTTCATCAAAACAGAGGGCTGATTCAAAGGATAAAATTAATAACTCAGAGAAAATACTAAACATACTAGTGACTCCAAGAACCCAGGGAATTAAATAAAGAGCCAGAAAATGGTGCCCAGACTGTGGATTATAGTCTGAAAAACATCCAATTTCTTTGTTTGTTTCAAAAGTGCTCAGACCTGTTATTTCTTATCTTCTATTCCCTCCCTGCATGAAATCTATAATCTGCCATAGGTATTTGCTAATACTTTTTCTAGCATTGTGTGTTGAAGATAGAAGGGAAAAATCACTTGCCTCTTTCATTTTGTATGTTCTTAAATGAAGAAGTTTTAGTTCTAGGTACTTTATTTCTACCTTTACACATAAGCTAAATCTTGAAATTTTGAAATTTGAAACAAGGCAACTTAAGGGAAATTTTATCTTAAGTTAATTTAGAAAATAATGCTATACTTCAAAATTGAAATTTTGAAAATGAGTGAAATAATTGTGTCTCCTGATTGTCAATTTGAGAGGATCTAGGTTTAACCTAGGAAACAAACCTCAGGCTATATTTCTAAGTGATTACACAAAATTAGGCAAATCATTGGAGTGGGAAGTCCTCCTTTCACTGTAGGCAGCACTATTCTATGGGATGGAGAACTAGACTGAGGATAAAGGAGAAAGTAAACTGAATACAGCATGTATCACTCTCCATTATGAACACCATGTCCATCTTCCTTAAGTTCCGACCACCATGATTTCTCCCCAGGACAGATTGTACCCTCAAATTTTGCACCAAAATAAACCTATCTTTCCTTAAGCTTCTTTTTTGGATTGCTTTCTTCCTGAAATGAGACAAGTTACTATTAATTAGATAGTACAATGTTAATAAATATAAGGAATTCAGAAGACAGTAGATCTCTGCCACTTGATATCATCTTGGTCTTATGTTACATGGAGAAATGAGTTAGTAGGTATAAGTCAAATATTTGGCAATTAACCTGAAGAAAAGAGAAGCAGATGATATGAATGAACCAACAAAAATTCCTATCAGAAGGGTATTTTATTGCCAATTGCAAGATGATAGATGGATTATTTATGAATATGGAAGCAACCTGAGAAATATTAACTTGGATTTTACTTGTTCATTTCTATGATCACACAAACACTATTAAGACCACCATAATTTAATAAAACCAATAAATGAAATTGCACTTTTTTGATCATGTATTTGTAGCTACTAAAATCTTTAATCTTTCTTCTTAAAGAAAAAATGAAAAAATGCTATCTGCTTTCCTATATACTTCATTTTTTCAAATCATTTTAATTATGTTTCCCTCCACTAGACTTTGTAAGAACTCCAATGATTTTGATAATAAATTCAATAGCCAAACTTGGTCTTTATCTTATCTGACTTTGTAGTGATGTTTAACACAGATACTAATCACTGCTTTATGTCTATCACTGCTTTTATTACTGTTCTTTTGCTATGTTAAAAATATCTAGAAACAAAGAAGAAGCTTAAAGAAGGTTTTATATTGGATCACATTTCAAGTCACAGCCCATCATGATAAAAAATAAAGACAGCAGGAGCTTTAACCAGCTCATTATGTGGCATACATATCAGGAAGTAGAGAAAAATAGATGAATGCTTCTGTTTAACTCCCTTTCTCTACATGCACTATATTCCATGATTTCAGTTGAGGTATGATACATTAACCACAGGCAATAATTCCCTCATCAACTAATGTAATCAAGGTAATCCTCCCACCCTTAAAAATGCCTGAGATGCTTAATTACTGTAGAACACTATTAGATGCTTTGAAAAGCACATATCATATTTTTGTCCCACAAAAGAAGTTGAATAAATTTCAAATATCAATCTATCAATATTTATGGTTTTTTGATAGCTGCTCTTGGAACAGTGACATCAAATTCTTAGTATTCTCTGTTTTCTCTGTGTCTGTGTAAGAACAGACTACAATTTAGAGTCCAGAGACAATGCTAAAAATAAAGTAAAAATATATTTCTGCTGACCTCTTGATATGTGCAAAAATGATAAATGACAAAGTTTTGTGGGCAAGGCAGAAAATAGAATTGAAAGTTTTTGATACATAGACTTTTCCTTTCTCTAAAAATCACTGCTAACTACTTTTGTTATTGCAACCAATACCACAGATGCAAATTTCTTCTTGTTAAATCTCCCATATCTAGTTTGGTAATCTCATAAAAAAGCCAAAATGCCATATTTCAGAGGCTGAAATATTGTTTTTTTTGTTCTTTTTAAAACTTAATTCTTTAGTTTTGAGATTATAATTAAATCACACTCCCACTTCCCTTTCCTCCCCCATAACACTCTAGTATACCTTTCTCACTTTTTTCCAATTCTTATCCCCTTTTTTCATTAATTGTTGTTACATATATATGTTTATGTCTATATATATATGTTATTAAGTATCATTTGTATGTTCTAAATATTGACTTTCATAATTTCCCACTGAATGAAAAAAGAGTAAAGACAATATCTACAAAGTATGGCAGATTAGAGTGCACCAACCATATCCAATTCAGAAGGTCCAAGGTTAGAAGCTCAAGTTTGGAAAAGTTCCAAGGCCCTCTCTGCTATATCTAGGCTGAGCAAGAAGTTATACATCCAAAGAGAATAGGTTCCAAAAAACCAATACTTACAAAAAGGATAAATCCTGGTGCCACTTCCAGTGGCCCCAATCTGCCCCAACAATTCGACAGTCAGCTACATTCCGAGAGACAAACATGGTACTATACTTGTTTCTCTCCAGTCTGGCTGGTGTTTATGAGCTCCTATTAGCTCAGATACACTGTTTCAGTGGGTGAACCTATCGTGGTCTTGACCTCTTTGCTCATATTCTCATTCTTCCCACTCTTCAACTAGACTTTGGGAGCTCAGTCCATTGCTTTGATGTGTGTCTCTGCCTCTGTTTCCATCATTTGCTGGATGAAGTTTCTGTGATGATATTTAAGATATTCATCAGTCTGACTGCAGGGCTAGTCAAGATCAGGCCCACTCTCCTCTATTGCTTAGGGTCTTAGGCACAGTCATCTTTGTGGATTCCTGAAAATTTCTCTAGAGCCAGGTTTCTGCTAACCCTATAATGGCTCCTTCAATAAAGGTATCTTTTTCCTTGCTCTCATCTCTGTTTTTCATCCATCTTGACTTTCCCATTCCCTCAAGTTCTCCTCAAAACTCTCCTTCTCCCCTCCTCTTTCCCTTCTCCCCTCACCCCCATGCTCTCAATTTTATCAGGTGATCTTGTCTGTTTCCAATTTGCTGCTGGATCTATATGTTTTTTCTTTGGGTTCAACATATTACTTAGCTTCTCTAAGATCATGAACTGTAGGCTCAATGTCCTTTGTTTATAGGTAGTATCCACTTATGAGTGAGTATATACCATATACTTTTTTGGATCTGGGTTATCTGACTCAGGATAGTGCTTTCTAATTCCATCTATCTGAATGGAAAATTCAAGGTGTCATTTTTTTCCCACAGAGTAGTACTCTAATGTGTAAATGTGCAACATTTTCTTTTTCCATTTGGTTGAGGAGCATCTAGGTTGTTTCCAGGTTCTGACTATTACAAATAATGCTGCCATGAACAGTGTTGAACAAATGCCTTTGTAGTATGATTGAGCAACTTTTGGATATATGCCCAAGAGTGGTATTGCTGGATCCTGAGGTAGGTTGTTTACCTATTTTCTGAGAAACTGCCATACTGATTTCCAAAGTGGTTGTACAAGATTGTAATACCACCAGCAATGGATGAGTGTCCCCCTTATTCCACATCTTCTTCAGCACGAGGTATCATCGGTGTTTTTGATCTTAGCCATTCTGACAGGTATAAGATGGTATCTTCAGAGTTGTTTTGATTTGCATTTCCCTGATGGCTAAGAATTTTGAACATTTCATTAATATCTTTTGGCCATTTGAGATTCCTCTGTTTAGAATTATCTATTTAGTTCACCACCCCATTTTAATTAGGTTATTTAGAATTTTAAAGTCTAATTTCTTGTGTTCTTTATATATTTTAGAGATCAGTCCTTTGTCTGATGTGGCGTTGGTGAAGATACTTTCCCATTCAGCAGGCTGCCTTTTTGTCTTATAGACTATGTCCTTTGCTTTACAGAAGCTTCTCAGTTTCAGGAGGTAGCATTTATTTATTGTTGCTCTCAGCATCTGTGTTACTGGGGTTATATTTAGGAAATGGTCTCCTTTGCCAATGTAATGAAGACTACTTCCCACTTTCTCTTCTATCAGGTTCAGTGTAATCAGATTTATGCTGAGGTCTTTAATTCATTTGGATTTGTGTATTGTGCATAGAGATAGATATTAATCTACTTTCATTCTTCTACATGTTGACATCCATTTATGCCAGCACCATTTGTTGATACTTTTTTCCATTGCATAATTTTAGCTTTGTTGTAAAAATGCAGGTGTTCATAGGTTTGTGGATTAATATCTGGGTCTTCAATTCTATTCCATTTGTCAACCTCTCCGTTTTTATGCCAGCACCAAGCTGTTTTCTTTATAGTAGCTCTATAATAGAGCTTGATGTCAGGAATGGTGATGCCTCCAGGAGTTACCTTACTGTACAGGTTTATTTTGGCTATCCTAGAGTTTTTGTTTTTCCATATAAAATTGATTGTTGCTTTTTCTTTTTCTTTTGGTTTTTCGAGACAGGGTTTCTCTGTAGCTTTGGAGCCTGTCCTAGAGCTAGCTTTAGTAGACCAGGCTGGCCTCAAACTCACAGAGATTTGCCTGCCTCTGTCTCCCAAGTTCTGAGATTAAAGGTGTGTGCCACCACCACCCGGCCCAGATTGTTTCTTTTTCAATGTCTGTGAAAAATTGTGTTGGGATTTTGATGGGGATTGCATTGAATTTATAGATTACTTTTAGTAGAATTGCCATTCTTACTATATAGATCCTACCTATGCAAGAGCATGGGAGATTTTTCCATTTTCTGTTATCTTCTCCAATTTCTTTCTTCAAAGATTTAAAGTTCTACTCAAATAGGTCTTTCACTTCTTTTGTCTAGTATTTCCCCAAGATATTTTATATTATTTGTGGCTATTGTGAAAGGTGATGCTTCTCTGATTTCCCTCTCAACTTCTTTATCATTTGTGTATAGGAAGGCTGCTAATTTATTTGAGTTGATCTTATATCCTGTCACATTACTGAAGGTATTTATCAGCTGTAGGTGTTCTCTGGTAAAGGTCTTAGGGTCACTTATATATTCTACCATATCATCTGCAAATAACAAAAGTTTATTTCTTTCAAAGTTCTTCCATTCTCATTTGAATCCCCTTGATCTCCTGTTGTTTTCATATTGCTATTGCTAAAATTTCAAGAACTATGTTGAAGATATATGGAAAGAGTTTACTGACTTGTCGTGCTCCTGATTTTAGTGGAATTATTTTGAGTTTCTCTCCATTTAATTTGATGTTTGTTGTCAGCTTGCTGTATATTGCTTTTGTTATAGTTAGATATGTCTCTTATATCCCTGATCTCTCCAAGACCTTTATCATGAGGAGGTGCTCAATTTTGTCGAATGCTTTTTCAGCATCTAATAAGATGATCATATGTTTTTTACGGTTTATTTATATGATGGATTACATTGATATATTTTTGTATGTTTAACCAAGATGAAATATCCTTAAAATATAAATTATGCTGAATGTGGTGGGTCTTACCAGATATCACAGATCTGAAAGCTGAGGCAGAAGGATTAAATTTGAACTAAATATGTACTAAAATAATCCATATAGTCAAAGTATTGACATTACCAAGATTAAAACTTTAAATGGTCTCTTAACTTTTTCAGAAAATGAGCCAATCAGTTTTTGTAACATATAATATCATACATAATTTATTATATTTCCTTGTTCTCACTACCATTTATCAGATATAAATTAAGATATGAGCCAGTCCAAAATCTGTACTTTAGTTATGTTAATCCAGTTACACCAAAGCTATGCTTTCTTCACACCTATACACTTATATTCTTTATTTTTTATATTCCACATATATTTGAGTACTAATTGTAATGTATCATTTTTATATTACTTTTAGTATAAGATGTGGCTGCTTTATTTATAAATATGCTCTTATATACCAGGTAATCATAGTTGTGTACATTTAAGAAAGGTTTTAGGACCAGTTATTAAGGACTTATGATTTTCCAATGGAAATAACCACAATCTCTGAGAACTTAGACAACAATGATGACACTAAGAGAGATTTACATAGATCTAATCTACATGGGTAGTAGAAAAAGACA
The DNA here is from genome assembly GCF_903992535.2 of Arvicola amphibius. NCBI lineage: Eukaryota > Metazoa > Chordata > Mammalia > Rodentia > Cricetidae > Arvicola > Arvicola amphibius. Next base: position 75,733,837 of record NC_052065.1, on the reverse strand, counting down.
AGATCTCTTGAGTAAATTGGGAGCATGGGAACCTTGGGGGAGGGTTGAAGTGAAAGGGGAGAGTCAAAGAAAAATGTAGAGCTTAATAAAAATCAAGAAAAAAAAGAAAAAAAGAAAAAAAACAAGAAAAATTAAAATGCATAAATCCAGTATATATATTTGAATAACAGAAAAATTAAAAAATGAAACTAAATATGATATTCAGAAAAAAATATTAAGGAAGAACTCACTTAAGGCTCATGTGAACCACAGAAGAAGGAGACAGAAAGAGCTAGAGGACAAGATCAGAACATCCACTTTGACATATTTTTCTACCGTATGACAGGGAGGTTTACACATAAAATCTCAAAAATACTGTCATCTAAATACATTTTACACAATGGTAACACAAATTGACATGTTAGCACAGATGAGAGAAATAAAACAAGGCCCCATCCCTAGATGAAGTACTATAGGAAATAAATGGTTTCTAAGAAAAGGATAATAAATATTCTCCAGAGACATATATCCTAACAGATTATCTAATCCCAAGATCTCAGCCCTAAACACATATGGTCAATACTAAACGAGCTCAACATGTTATATTTATATGTATGTATGTCTTTAAGAGTGTGTTTATGTGCATAATATTTAATGATAAAAGGCCAAAATATTTTGGCATCAAAACAAATGAAATAAAGGTAACATAAAACTCAATCACAAAAAATTATTTCATGTTTATTATCTTATTTGTGGTATGTCTAAAAGGCTAACAAATCGTATTTAGAAGAAAATAAACCAATGATTTTAAAGCAATGTGAAAATATAGATGAATAATTCAGGCATATATAATTTCATTGACGTTTTGTTGTGTGATCCAAGCAGAATTAGAATGTATGACAACAGGGAATGATTGTTCACACTGGTGCTGAAGAAAGAACTATGCTGTATGCTATCACATTTTGATTATGACCAGTACATTGTTATGGGTCTTGATGTGACCAACAATATGCTTGGATGTTTGCTAAAACAAATCACAGTGAATAGGATTCTTAATATACTATCGATTTTTCTTCAAAAGGAGGTTTCCACAAAACTCCTCACAATGCTAAATCTCTTACCAGTGACCATTTGCTCTTTAGAAATTAACCACATGTTGTTGCTGAGACTTTCATTTCTATCAAAAGATTTTATACAGAAACCAAAGTGGTAAATAATTTAGTAGTTGGATAAGCTAAAGAGGATTTTTCAGCAAAAACAGTCTTTTGCTCTCAATCTTTTATATAAAGTAGAACAGGGGAAGATGAGAATTTAGTCAGTGGAACTTTCTCACTAAATCTATGAATAAGCAGTACATATTTTTTTTTAATCCTCTAAACTTTGCAGTCAGGGAAAAATGAAAGGAGAAAAGTAGAAAGCATTTTCTAATAAAAATGAGATGAACTGCTGCAAGGAAAATACCCTAGAGGAAAAAGAATTCAATTTTTCACAAACACATCTAGCACAGAAGATAAAAACAAACATACCTGAGTTTCTAGTATTCCTTTCTGCCTAAGTGGTTGAACACTCTGTGTGATTTCTACTTATTGGAATTAAAAAGGAAACATATTTGAAATATAGGGCATGATGAAATTGGTAGCCCAAATTATTTTTCATTTATCAGTGATAGGGACAGTAAAGTAACAAAGCAACTAACTGTAAATGACAGTGAGAGCATGCTGATAGAAAGTTACCTTAATTTTGAAATTTAGTAGAAAACTAAATTGGAAATATGCATTACCAATCTTGTTGTTTGTTCCCTTTGTATTTTCTCAGCCAGAATACCAAGGAAAGTAGAATAGCTCTAAAATGTTAATATTTTCTGAGCCATAGGAGCAATAGTATGTTATAGTTGTATTCTTAAGATTGGAATCCAAACTCTGCATTTTGATAGGCTCTGATATTCTGTAGTGCTCTCCATATGTTTAAAGAGAAGTTTCTTTGATGAAGGTGATGGGAAATTACAAAGGAAGAAATTCAGTTTAAATAAATATTTAAAAAGATGCTACTTATTTATTACCTATAGGTAAATAAATATTTTCAAATCAAGAGAATGCATGGTACAATGAAAAGGATATCTATTGAATAATATAAAAATATAGACTATTAAACAGAATATGCTATGAGGAACAAATTTATTTAAGGAAGAACTTGGTCAAATGATTTTTGTTGATAAGTAGAAATTGAAAAATTAATCACAGATATTTTCTTTATTTGTCATATTAGAAACAGTGAAAGAAAATAAAAAATATTTTATCTACAAAAGAATAGCAGTGTATAAAGTAAAAGGAAATGTAGCAGATTCTACATATAATATAAAATTAGCAGAGTAAAGTGTTTACATAAAAAAATAAGAATTAGCTGGGCGGTGGTGGCACATGCCTTTAATCCCAGCACTCGGGAGGCAGAGGCAGACGGATCTCTGTGAGTTCGAGACCAGCCTGGTCTACAAGAGCTAGCTCCAGGACAGGCTCTAAAGCTGCAGAGAAACCCTGTCTCGATAAACCAAAAAAAAAAATTATGAATTAGCAGATATTTCTGTAAAGGAAAAAAAAAAAACATTAAATGTTTTCACCTCTCAGTGCCAAAAGATACCTCACACATTTGCATTCATTTCTGCCTAGATTCAGGGAGTCATTGAAAATATACAAACACATGATTAGAACTGTAGCCACTCAAATTTTGTGGCCACATAAATTTAATTCATACATTTTTTTCTGTTTCTAAATATCCCTCCCTTCCTATCTCCTCCCATCATCATCTTTTTTTTCTATATTTTCACATATCATCTTAAATCACAGAATTATATACAAATAGCAAGAGAGTCACTTAAACTATCCCATCTCAGTTTTCTAATTTACTACATGAAATAACCATGATCCTGTATTAAAGCAACTAGTATCAATTAAATGAGATATCATATCAATTGCCCCAGTCAATGTATCAAAATTATATGTCACTAATTTTTTGCCACACTTCTCCAAAGTTTGACTATACTTTGTACTCTGTTTCAAATTAATTGTTCACCTATAAATATGTATCTTTTCCCTCTCTAAGTCAAAAACTCTGTTGAGGCTTTGAAAGCATCAGCTCATCAAAGGTTGTTGCAGCAAACAATTTGGCCTAAGAAGAAAGTATTTTCTCCTTAAATACTCAATATCAAAGAACATATTCCAATAGGCTCTGCCTTCTGTATCTACAGAATATAACAAGCACAAAGTGAGCTAATTATAATTTCTATTTTAATTTTTATTTATCCTTCTAATTCAGAGCTCTGTGGGAAGCTTGTTGTAAGAAGGGATAATTGGTAAGGCAAGATTTAGGCTTTTAGAGAAAAGGAAAACACTTTCAATACTTCAATTTGAGTTCTAATATTTGACATTTAGCTTCAGAATAAATGTAGCATTCCAAAATGCTTCATCAAGCATATTTATATTACTGATAATTTCACATTTTCCTTTTACTCCTTGGCTACAATGAAATACATAATTAAATTTCCTGATTGAGATTTAGTTTCCTTCAACTCTAATATACAGTCAAGTACAAAGCTTGCTCTTGATTCCATCTACTCAACTTGAAGGCTCTGAACACTGTTTTACATACTTGATCGAAAGTTCCTAGATGAACAAATTTCTTCTTCAAATATTTTCCAGAGATATATGATATTTAATTACTGTTTGAGTTCATGTAAAATTAAGTTATCTTTTTGTATATAGCAATATCTTTTTTGTTAGAAGTATATTAGAATTACAAGTTGATGAGAACAAAAGGTTTTTTTCATAAACTTGTCATCTTAGTAGTAGAAAAATCAAAAACAGTTTCAGGCAAAATTTTGTGACATGTATAGCTACTAATAAGAAGAAAGACTCTACAAACACAAGATAATAAGTAACATTTTACTTTATTTGACAACTTCTTTTACAGAATTATCAACATTTGTCTATAGAGATCATTTAAACCCAGAAATATATAGAGAATATGTACAGAGAAATATAACTAGTAAAATATACATGATGGATGATAGAGACAGATTCCTAGTTAACTAATTCCCATAACAAATAAATTAATAAATACAATGTATTAGTGAATATCTGTAAAACTAATATTCTAATTCATAACTAAATGTAACCATCACAGTCAACAATGCTCCACAGAAATCTGTATCTAAATAAAGTACCTCTTAGAAATCAAGTAGACAACACTAGTTTTAATAGTATAGATTACCAAATGCATAAATTTTGATATCCCATGAATGGTAATATGAGAAATGTCTTTAAATTATTTCTTTGGCCGTAATACCTATGCTTATCTTTTGTACTTAGTCCTTAGACAAACTAGTTTCATTCAGGTATAAACTGATAGCATTTTTTTTGTCTTCATCTTGTATTTCTTATGTTCTGATCTAGGATTTTACAAAAAGCTACTTACTATATGGGATACCTGGAGATTTCTACTGAACACTCAGTGAATGAGATATACAAGACGGGTACTGTATCTTATCTTTAAGGTAGATAATTCTCAGATTCAGTCTATTCAGTTTTCAACACTGCCATAACTTGATGCTGCCTATTTTTCCATACATTATCCTCAAAACTGGATAGACAACCTAAAGGAAGACTGTAGAGCCATAAGTATGACAATAACACTAGCATCTAGGACTGCCAAAGATGGGAACAACTGGAAAATCAACATAAGCATACTGCTCGTACATGCTTTGCAGGCAATTGCCCATAACAATTACTTGCCTGCTAGTGCATCCTATTACTGGTTTATCTTCCAGCGTTAATTCACTGTCCTTTTTCTTCTGTGTCAGTTCTCTAGAATTATTTCTAACAACAATCAACCATACCAAAAATTCTTAAATTTTTAGTCTTTGATTTTTATATATGGGAAACAAATATAGGATGCTGATAATCACTTTTAATGTGCACACACACACACCTATATACACACATATATATCAAATAACTCTAAACCCTCATGCTCAATATTAGCAATTCAAACTCATTTATAATCTCTAATATGCTAACTTAGAATCACTTATATTGATTGGAAATAGCAAGTAATTAAATCAGTTCTATTAAGTAGTTTACTGTAAAACTCCATTTAAGTACATAGTGAACATATCTGGAATATGAAATTTTGAATAGAACAGTTGGGCTACCAAAACTGTTGTTTAAAAATAAATGTGCAGAAGCCTTATACACTGTCAATGTTGACATGAATAAAAATAAGTTACACATAGATAGCATGTATTTGACTTGCTTTAATTTTTCATAGAGCATGTTCAAAATTATTTGGAGAACTAATCCCAAATTTACTTATTGCTTGTTGATATTGTTTTTAATTTTCTTTTTAAAAACAAACTGAAAGATCTGGGACATTGCTTTACTGTTATATCTATATAAAAAAACAAATTAATCAACTATGATTGCTCTATGTCAGAGGTCATCCCTTCAGTCTAAATAAGATCAATAGTGATACAATTGTGATATAGCATCATATAAGGTAAACATAGAAGATATAATAGGACATACATTAGGACATATATACATATATTTATTATTATTTTGCATAATTTATTTTAATAAATTCCTCTGACTACCTATATAAAAATCACTTGCAATGAGATGAATAACTAAGTAAATCGATGTAGATGATAGACAGGTAGATAAATATATAAGATTCACAGATGCATAAATACATGTTACACAGGAAGATAGGTTGTGTGTTTTTGTAAACTTGACACAATCTAGCTTTATCTGGAAAGAAAAACTTCAATTGACATAACATCTTCAACAGTTTGGCCTCTGGGGTATGTTCTTGATTCATGATTGATGAGGAGGTGTCAGACATATGATGGGAAAAACCATCCAATAGAAGGTGGTTCTGAGTTGTGTAAAATAGCAAAGTGATTAAGATATTGAGAGCAATCAATTATGTAGTGTTATTTCTTATCTTTGCTTCTGTTCATGACCTAAATTCCTTTTAGGATGGTATATAATTAGTGTGTGTAAGCCAAATAAAGTCATTCCTACCCGAGTTGCTTTTTGTTCATGATTTTTCATTGTAATAATCGAAATAAATCTGAATATAGATTATAGATACATTGATATTTTGTATCAACCTACCTGCCCCATTGACTCAGACTCTCAAAATGTATAAACATGAAAAAACTGTGTGATCTAGATGAATGGCTCAGTAGTTATGATCATGTATTATTCTACAAATGGCTGTAACTCATTTCTGTGAACTTATGCCAGGCTTCTTACTACTGCCAGCTATACCAGTTTCTGAGGATGAGGTACCATCTTCCAGTCTTCGTAGAACATACACTAACTTTGACAAATCCACAAAGTGTCAGATACATATACACACAATTTAAAATGAAAATTAAACCTAAAAATAAAATTGTGCTGTTTAACACACTCCCTGATCTTGTATACCCTAAGTTTGAAGCAGGCAATAATACCTTTGCACTCCCCTGAGCAGCCCACTTCCAATCTGGTAATCCTTTTGCTACCTACTGTGCATCATATCCTACATCTTCCTGAACCTTTCCCTTCCTTTAGTCGTATCACAAGCATATCCCCAATAGAGACATTCCAGCTCAAAAATTTGGGATGGAGTCATAGGTAGGCTTCTATTTGTAACAATCTTTCAAATCTTTCTTCCATTGTAGTTACCATTATGCTTGCCAAGAACCTTTGACATCCTCATGGCTCCTCTCTAGCCCTTCTCAATAGGCACCACTGGAGTGACTTTTTAGCTACTGTTTATACCTAGATGACCCAGAAAATTCTCTCCCTTTGGATTCACTAGAGACCTGGGAATTGTCTGATAGGAACCTTATAATTGATCTATATGAATTTCAGATGCAGGACCCGTCTGTACTGCCAGGATAAATGTGTTTCAAACATATTGATCAAGTCTCTGAAAGCATTAGACTATAGGCAACAAGAAGAAAATTTAGGTGAAAAGACTGTAGTCCCCAATATGAGACAAACAGTTTAAAATGGCATTTCAATCTTTTTAATGAACTTACCCATCCCAAAACATTGTAAACACCCCTACTAAGAGAAGAAAAGTGGCTTGAAAAAAATGAAGAGAAAGTCAATGAATGAAGTAACTCCAGATGTTCAAATCCCAACATAAAAAGTCAAAAATATAACCAATCATATAGCAATGGTCTCCATTGAAAATAAAATAGAATGCTCATAGAATTTAGAAGAATGATCATAACCATAGTCAAGTAACTCAAAGTTGACAAAGAGAAATATATTAATAAATAAAATAAAGAAGTCAATCCAAACCTTGAAAATAGAATTTGAAATTTTAAGACAACCTAAACTGAGATAATTTGGAAAAATGAACACATTAATGAGTCAACTAAAACCTCAGTGAAAAGTCTTATGAACAGAATGGATCATTTTAAAAACAGTGAGTCAGAGATAGAAGACAAAGAAGAATTAGATCACTTGGTAAAGGTCAGTGAAAAGGTTAAAGGAAACAGTATGAATAAAACATGGGAAAAATTGGGGGTACCATGAAATGAACTAATTTCTGAATTATCAGTTTAGAAGGAGAAAACCATAGTGAAGATATAAAGAATATCTTTGAAAAGTTCATAGAAGAAACTTTCCCAAACCTAGAGAAAGAAATGCCTATCCATGTACAAGAGGCTAGGGTTAAGGAATAATATTGTCTAAAATAATTAATTCAGTTAACATTTTTTTCTGTTTCATAGAAAAGGGGCTTGAAGTTGTGAGGCATGAGTAAATTTAGATAAGACAAATAGAAGAAAGAAAACTCTAAACCATGAATGAATTCACTTAGAAAACCAAACAAAGCTTGAGAACAAACAATAGCCATACTCTATTATATACATGGTGAGAACATAGAAACCAAATGCCTGAGAAACATAAATAGGAATCACAGTGGGAGAAATGGAAATAAGGAAAAATTTGCTTGACTAATGTTGTTAGGTATTAGTAATAAATAAACCATACTTACTCAAAATGTCATTGTAGCTTCAAGTAGCCCTATATTTTGTTTTCATTTGGAATCAAGAGAAGTGTTCTTGCTACTTACAATGTGACACAGAGCTTTGTGTATTTGTGATCCAAACATGAGAGCATTATGTCAGACATATAGACTGGAAAAGGTATTTCCATTTTTATTTGTACCAAAATTATGTATTAAATACAGGACCATATAAAACCATTCAATTAACTTTTGTAAATGATAACAGTTGCTGTTTTTACATTAGATTAGATTGTGCTTAGAAGGTGAAAGAGTTAAGTGGCAGTTGTAATGATATATTAAATTTTGTATACCATTGTAATATTTTCCTTTTAAGAGGTTCAGAAAAGCTTCATATTTCTCTACAGGAAAAGATATTAAACGTATTTAAAGAGATTTGAGACTCTAGACTGTACTTTTTAGGGATGAAATAGAATATGCTTCTTCCTAGTGAAGTTTCTGAAATGCATCCCTAAAACTCCATGTCCCATTGGAAGTGGCCACTTATACAAACACAATAGTATATAAGATATTTAAAGGAATTTCATGGTAATGATATAGAAAATTACCTATGAGTGCAATTATATGTGAGTACTTGATATTTTGTTTCAGGTGTAAAAATTAATCACTGATTACTGTATTAGTTACTGTTACTGCTGATGTGATATAATTTCCTACTAAAGCAACTTAAGAAACAAAGGGTTTATATGAACTGGCTCACAGTTCAATGAAACAGTCCATCAGTTTGGATAAATCACAGCAGCAAGAGCTTTAGCCAGTTACACTGCATCTACTGTCAAGCCAGACAGAATAAGCCCAAGAAATGGTACCATCCTCAGTGCTCAGCCATTTTTATTTTATCTAATGAAAGAATTGCTCCACAGACATTCCTGATGTCTCATTTTCTAGGTGATTCTAGATATCATCATATTCAAAATTGAGATTAGCCATCAAAATGAAAAACAACAAATTTTGGGCTTATCTGACCCCACTGTTTGCTTTTCACAACAAAAAAGTATGACTTTTAAGTAGGAGCTGGAGCATAGAACACAAAAATATAAATATGGTATGTACGCACTCATTTGTGGATTCAAGCCATAAACAAAGGACATTGAACTTATAGTTTGTGATCCTAGAGAAGCTAAATAATAAGGTGAACCCAAACACAAACTTACATAGATTCTTCTGGAAATAGGAAGCAGAGAAGATGGCAGGTAAAAGTTGGAAGCATGGGGTGAGAGGGAGGGGGAGAGAAGGGAAAAGGGGAAGATTGGGGAGAGCTTGGGGGTGTGGGATGGTTGAGATGGAGGAAGGGCAGATATGGGAGCAGGGAAGAAGATATCTTAATTAAGGGAGCCATTTTAGGGTTGGCAAGAGGCTTGGCTCTAGAGGGGTACCCAGGTGTCCACGGGGATGTCCCCAGCTAGGTCCTTGAGCAGTAGAAGAGAGGGTGCCTGAATTGGTCTTGTCCCATAGTCACACTAAGTACCATCTTGAATATCACCGTAGAACCTTTGTCCAGAGAGGGATGGAGATAGAGACAGAGACCCACATTAGGGCACTGGACTGAGCTCTCAAGGTCCAGTTGAAGAGTAGGAGGGAGAAAATGAGCAAGGAAGTCAGTACTGCGAGGGGCGAGGGGTTGGTCCACTGAGACAGTGTGCCTGATCTAATGGGAGCTCACCAAAGCCAGCTGGACTGGGACTGAATGAGCATGGGATCAAACTAGACTCTCTGAATGTGGCTGACAATAAGGGCTGAATGAGAAGCCAATGATAATGGCATAGGAATTTGTCTCTACTGCATGTACTGGATTTTTTGCGATCTTAGTCTGTTTAGATGCCCACCTTCCTAGGCCTGGATGAAAAAGGGAGTGCCTTGTACTTTCCACAGGACAGGGTAACCTGCCCTCTCTTAGGACTGGAGAGTAAGGGGAGGGGGAGGGGGGAACAGGAGGGAAATGGGAGGAGGGGAGGAAGTAGAAATTTTGAATGGCATTATTTATAAAGCAATAAAAATTTTTAAAAATCAAGACCCACCATAACAAAATATAATGTGTATCTTATTTACCAGCATACATTGTGAAAAACATCATACATACAAACTGAACTGGGAAAAGTAGCCCAAAGGCATGATTATGTGCCACTTTACTTTGTAGAATACCCGAGTATTATAGAAGATTAGAGAAGGGATCATGTATGGTAACATTCACAGAAAGCTTTACAAAGATGGAGGATATTAAGTTAACTTTGATATGTAGGTAGAATTTCCATAGCAGAAAAATGAAAAGATTCATCCAGTAGCAAGAAAGTAAAATACAAGCTGTAAATGAATAAACTTACAGAACAGTGCTGCAAACAGTAATGATACAAAATGTGACTGTTTCTTAGTAAAAAGAACTTTCTTTAGTTTCTGATGTTTAACCAAATCCTTATCATTGTCATTTATAATGTCTTAGAATAATTCAATTTCAGTTAATATGAACTTCATATACAGCACAGGAAAAATCAAGATAGAAAAGAAATGATCTAAAAGTCATGTTTCTGCTCAGCTGGAAAGGGCTCATTCAGAAAGAAAATACTAATGGAATATTGATAGTGGCAAAAATGTCATGGCATTATTAGAATTAGGAGGTAAGTTTGGGCCACATGAGCAAGATAATCCAGATTGTTACCAAGTTCTGAGTTTTGAAATTATTGCTTTCTTACTCTGAAAAATAATTAATTTTTACTAAGGGGGAAAACCTTATTATTCCTCAACTTCAAGTTCTATTCTCCTTTTTTATTAATTATCAAATGTTTTGCAAAACTTTTGAATTATCTTGCTGTTTTTATAAAATGTACATTTAATTTTCATCATAGTGATAGCTCCCTGAATTGGTCAAGGAAAAAAAAAAAACATCAAATTTCGTGACGATTTCTTCATATTTTTAGTCAGTTATAACAATGACACAGCAAAACATCTCTCTACTGCTTCCCATTTCTCAAACTCTTCTTAATTGGTTGTCTTTATAGGGTTGGAATCATTGTACAATTTTAATTCAGTTTCTCAATAATTTTATTGCATCAAAAATTGTCAAAACAAGCACTTTTTTATGTTTTCACCTACCATCCAAGCTATTTCTCATAATACTTACCTTAAAAGTAAAAAAAAAAAAAGTTTCCAAAAAATAAAGAAATCACTAGTGTCTGTACATACTAAAGTCCATCCTCTTGTCTCTCCAATGATTCTCATACAAAGATTTCTATGACTATGGTATGTTGCTGCCAATGAACTGTTTGAGTCACTTTAAGTTCATGTGTCTTTCTAAACATTTTCCAAATTAATCCTGATTACATTTTTGACTGATTTTTAAGCCATAATGATGATACAGAAATTTACAAACTCAATATCTTTATAAGGTTTGTCTTTCATCAGTACCTATGGGCTTATTAACACTTTTTTTGAAATTTTAACATTTAAGTACCAGAAAACAAAAAAAACTCACAAAATTTATGTGTATTGATTTATCTTCCATAAGGTTGTTTCTACTTAATGTAGCCAATGTCTTATTGATGTTTCTATATTTATTCTTTTACAGGAGGTATTAGAAACTTAAATGATTTAGGGGATTCTTCAGACTATTGTAGGAATGTCATAGTCCTGACACTCTGTAGATTATACAGGCCAACCTGATTCTAGATGAGAAATCCTCCTGTCTTAGCCTCATTTGGCTTAGATTATGAGAACATATGATGAAATTTGTTTTCCATGGGAGAAAACAGAGTCTCAAGAGAGAAAGCGGTAATATTTATCAATCACCTATAAAGAAACTTTTAATTATTGCAAATGCAAACCAGACGCTGTTTCATATAACCTTCCCAAATACACATTAGATTTAATGGAATTTTACTTATTTTTATTTTAAAATTTACATTGTTTTCTTCAATAAAACAAAGTCAAACTTACTTTATTCACAAATGATTCTCAAAATTGTTAGATTTTTCACAACAATTTATTCAGTTTCTGAACAACTGCTAAAATATAGACACTGTTTATTGGAATAATGACGGATACTACAGTTAGGCATACAATCCAATTATGAATGCACATTGCAACCTATTAAGAGCTTGATGCTTGAGTTCACTTTCTAATTAATTAAACTCTTGTAGATGTGACATAAATTATACTGAAGAATAAAGTTTCTAATACTTATAAACAGTACTCTTAGAACCAATTACTCTCCTATAGGGAGAATTAGAGAATTCATTTTTAACATCTTAAAATTAGAAAATAGATCTTAAGACTTCCTATAGTTCATTAAAATCCGACACTTAGTCAGTGGTAAAGATTTTGATTCCGATTTATACAGGGTTGTGTGTATTGTGTGTTGACTATACTATACCATTATGTTACAGGAAGTATGAAATTAGCCTTAGTATCTATACTTTATGCATTTCAAACTTAATTTAAGCTAAATTCTTTGACTGCATAAAAATTATCTCAGAAATATGTCATTGCTTTAACATATATTCTTCTGTCTTTTCATTCTTATATCATTTATGCATCTGGATTTTTTCATGTTGTAGGCATGGGAATATCATTTTATGTAGAAAAAAAATATATGTATATATTTAAATATTAAAATATTAAAAATCAAAACTACTATGTAATAAAATATATTTTGTGATAAAATATATTCTCTTAGAGATCTAGGAGGGCAAAAAAATCTATAGACAGATTTTCTTAGTGTTCTATACCTAAACATAATGATCTAAAGAACTCTGTCAATAACCTGTCTCAGAACTATATATCTCAAAAAGTCTTGCATGTGTGTCTGTAGACATATCAACTTAAATGTCTCCTGTATGTCCATAACTGTACCTAGACTTCAGCAATGTCTGTGACAAGCATTATACATAATTATTGTTACCAAACCTAAAGAGATGCAGAGGTCACATCCTAATTAAATGGGCCAGCAAAAACAAAAACCATAAGTTATTTGAATATACATTCAGAAAAATTTAGACAAAGAATTTCCAATGTATATGTTATAAAAAAAAAACTATTTCTGTCTACTCTCAGGTTCTGGTAAGTATATAAAAAATTAACATCAAGCCCATTAAGAAAGAATTAAAAAATCATCTTTTTGCATTTGAGCATCACAGGAAAAAAATCTGTAAGTTCTTGGTGCTCCTTCATTGTGTTCATAGAAGAGATAGGAAAAGAGATGTAGATGATTTGTATGAGAATAAATTACTTTTGGTAAGTCAATAGGATTTTACAGCAAAAGATTATAGTTTGCAATAGTTTTTTGGGGACATGATGCATATTAAGAAGAAAGATTCTCCTATATATGAATCTCTCATTTGTCCTCAGTATGAGCTTATTTGCTGTCCATAGTGTTATATTTGTAGGTGGCATTTTCTGAATTCTGTTACAATAAATAAAAAATATTTTAGAAAGAGGATTGAGACAAGGGACACAACTTAACAGTTCTTTACTTTATGATCTTAGCTCTCTATCAACATGACATGGCCTTAAGAAATCCAGAGTGAAGTTCTGTAAAGTTTAGGGTTATTATGCATTGGGTTATATCATCCTCAAATATGACTACAGAAAATCACCATATGATATCCAAAGTATATGCCTTTAGTATATTGATTACTTCCAAGTTCAGAAACTGTAGACACAGAAGTAGCATTGAAAACATATCCTTTGGTAAGATAAGTCAGCATTTATTTTAGGAAACAAGTGAAGTCTGTAGTGAATGTGTGTTTTTTACATGAAGATGGCCATATGAAAGATACCTGTCAAAGATGGATAGGAATATCAATGCCTTATCTCGGTGAGGCTCAGAAAGATATTGAGTACTTCCTCTGATGCAAGTATAAATGTTGAAATTGTTTGCAAAAATTGTCCACTTACAGGCCTCTTTAGCATTATTCCCCAGGGAAATGTGAGTGCAGTATCTGCCTGTTCCACAGACCCATGATGCACAACAATCAGATATGCATTCCTATGATGCAGGGCAATCAGATGTGATAGGGAGTCAAGTCAAAACAGGAACTCAGCTTATTACTGTGAGCATCAGCTTATATATGTTAAGTGACATTGTGTGATATAGGAGTACCTACAGCCAATGATAGAAAGGCAAGCCCTCCCCATAGCTAGAGGGGCATCTACCTAGATTTTGCTTTCTCATCCTCACTCAGTAGCTTTGAGACTATCCTTCAAATTAGAGCCAAGCTTTTCTCTGTCCTGCAGTCCTCAAGGTACAGGCCCTGAGATAATTTTGGCCTAACAGCTTCAAAATTTTTATTTTATATCCCACCCCCTACCCCAGTCACCAAGCCAGAATAGCCCACCAGTGAAAGAATATGGGCCAGGCTGACCCATATTCAGAGTTTGGCCTGGATACCCTCAAATTGAGATTCATTCATGGGGTGAGCTATATCAAGCCTATCATAGTGTACTTGAAGGCCCATGAGTTGTACCTGTTCTGTTTTTGGAACACTTGTTTCAGCCTTTGGAGAATGAATGGGTCAAAAAGACAGATCAACAAACAAATAGCCATCTGCCTAATTAGGGAAGAGATTAGTGTGGTAAGCCATGGGGAACAATTAAACCAGGTCTCATAGGGTTTCCTTGACTTAAACAAATCAATATCTTTCCTTAACTCATCTATTGTTCTTGTAATTATCCCAGAATGGTCTTCATGGGAAAAACATTCTTCCCCAAGTGCCCTGCAAACTCCTCCCTGTTCTATAAACAGCAAGTTCAAGCCTCTCCTATTTTGTGAGTTTACCTTTGCTATGGAATCCAACGATTTTTGTAAATAATATACTCCAGTCTATGTCTTTTCTAAAGTCAATTGTGAGTGAATTATTTCCAATTCTTGCAAAATCTCCAGGAACGAGGTGCTGAGGGCAGTCCCAGCTACCCCTAGTCACATCAATATGGTGATGGCCAGGGCCCTTAGGGCTCTCTCTTATGCCTTTGGGCCAGGAATTCTTCTTGGGTGTGATAAAGCATATGAGGGAAAAAAATCAATGCAAGCAGGCAAGTATCATTATGCTGAATGATCAGTGGGTCAGACAGGCAGGGAGTAACCCCTGTCTCTTGGCAGATGAAAAAATACCCATGATGTTTGGTCACCCTCCATGAAGCTATAGACCCATTATCCACATCATAAGTGAGATTAAGATGAGGATATCTGACGTATGAGACACAATTGCATTAAATATCTGCCAAAGGGGTATAGTCAGTCCCAACACTTTCCCCATCTAAGGGCTTTTCCAACTACAAAGAGCAGCTTTATCTAGTATTTTCTAAGAGCCATTTACCCCAAAGGCTTCAAAGTAGGGGGTAGTGGCTATAAGTAAAGCCAATAGTCTTCAGTGGCTTCAGGGTAGGTAAGGTTTAAAGTCATAAGGGCCATCTAAATGGTCTTCATCAAGTAAGGTGAGGCTTCTAATCCCCCTATTTAAATAGGCAGCTTGGTAAAAGATACCTTAGGGATAGATGATGGGGGGGGTACAGGTATGTAAGGCTGAGGTATGTAGAGTTGAAGTATATACAGTCTTATCCCCCATGGGTATTAGTTTGGAAGCAGGCCTCAGCATCTGAGGTGAGACTTTAGGAAGTTTCTACATTCAAAGCATAACTATAAGATAATAATCATATCCCTTTTAGTATAGCCTTAATCCACACATCTTCTCATATAACCAGGATAGGTTCCCTTTCTACCCCTGATCTGTAAACCTTAATATCAGAATGTTGCATTTAAATTGAGTGTATCTTCCATATTGGGGGTTTTGGGATGGGGTACCTGGGAGACCCTGGAGATGATTATATTTCCATGTTTTTTTTTATCCAAATGTCCATTCCCAGTCTGCTCACATCACCAGGAAAAGTAGTAGAAATCAGGAGCCCCTGTACACAGGTTTTTTTAATTAATTAATTTATTTATTAAAAATTTCCACCTCCTCTCCTCCTCCCATATCCCTCTCACTACCCTCATTCTCCCTCCTCCTCCATCTCCAGGCCTAAGAGAAGTCAGGGTTCCCTGTTCTGTGGGAAGTCCAAGGTCCCCCCGATCCAGGTCTAGGAAGGTGAGCATCCAAACAGACTAGGCTCCCACAAAGCCAGTCCATGCAGTAGAATCAAAACCCAGTGCCATTGTCCTTGGCTTCTCAGTCAGCCCTCATTGTCAGCCACATTCAGAGAGTCTGGTTTGATCACATGTTCTATCATTCCACTCCAGCTGGCCTTGTTGTGCTCCCATTAGATCATTCCCACTGTCTCAGTGGGTGGACGCAACCCTTGCTGTCCTGACTTTCTTGCTCATGTTCTCCCTCATTCTGCTCTTCATTTGGACCTTGACAGCTCAGTCCACTGCTCCAATGTGGATTTCTGTCTCTAGGTCGATCACCAGATGAAGGTTCTATGGTGATAGGCAAGATAATTGCATCAGTGCAGCTTTGGGAAAAGGCCAGTTCAGGCACCCTCTCCTCAGCTGCCCAATGATCTAGCTGGGGACATCTCCTTGGACACCTGGGAACCCCTTTAGAGTCATGTCTCTTGCCAGCCCTAAATGGCTCCCTTAATTAAGATATCTACTTCCCTGCTCCCATATCCACCCTTCCTCCATCTCAACCATCCCATTCCCTCAAGCTCTCCCCAATCTTCCACTTCTCCCCTTTCTCCCCATCTCCCCTTACTCCCACCCCACCCCCACCTCTGTGCTCCCAACTTTTGCCTGGCAATCTTGTCTACTTCCAATATCCAAGAAGATAACTATATGTTTTTCTTTGGGTTCACCTTCTTATTTAGCTTCTCTAGGATCACGAATTATAGGCTCAATGTCCTTTATTTATGGCTAGAATCCACTTATGAGTGAGTACATACCATATTCATCTTTTGGGTATGGGTTATATCATTCAGTAAACTGTTTTCTATTTCCATCCATTAGCATGCAAAATTCAAGATGCCATTGTTTTTTACCACTGAGTAGAATTCTAAAGTGCTTATGTGCCACATCTTCTTTATCCATTCGTCCATTGACGGGCACCTAGGTTGTTTCCAGGGTCTGGCTATTACAAATAGTGCTGCTATGAACATAGTTGAACAAATGTTTTGTAGTATGATTGGGCATCTCTTGGGTATATTCCCAAGAGTGGAATTGCTGGGTCCTGAGGTAGGTTGACTCCCAGTTTTCTGAGAAACCGCCACACTGATTGCCAAAGTGGTTGCACAAGTTTGCATTCCCACCAACAATGGATAAGTGTTCCCCTTACTCCACATCATCTCCAGCAAAGGCTGTAATTGGAGTTTTTTATTTTAGCTATTTTGACAGGTGTAAGATGATATCTCAAAGGTGTTTTGATTTGCATTTCCCTGATCGCTAAGGAGGTTGAGCAAGACCATAAGAGTCTTTTGGCCGACACTTCCTGGTCTTCCTCCAGGGGCTATTCTCCCCAGATACTGCCTCTCTCTTCCTGTCCCTTCCCAGCTTGCACCCAGAACCCCCCTTCATCCTCCCATCTTCGGGGCCACAAAATCCCACAGCTCAGCCTGTTTGGGCGCCGGGACCCAGAATTGAGTGCACCCATGTGGGCGGGAGGTCCTCTGTTTCAATAGCCTGCCTGTAGCAAGGTAGGCACTTTGTCAGCGAGCTGCTTGGCCAGCAAGGAGACCTGACTATCTACCAGAAGTTTCATCATTCATTGGGGTGAGTGAGTACCTGAACTGTGGCAGCTGCCCAGAGAGAGACCACGGACATTCCCCAACCCCCCCCCCCCCCCCCGCATACTTTCTGGTCTTCCTGCAGGGGTTATTCTCCCCGATACTGCCTCTCTCTTTCTGTCCCTTCCCAGCTTGCACCCAGAACCCCCTCCAACACACCCCCTCTGCTTCATCCTCTCAACTTCAGGGCCACAAAATCCCACAGCTCAGCCTGTTTGGGCACCAGGACCAGGAACTGAATGCACCCAGGTGGGTGGGAGGTCCACTGTTTCAATAGCCAGCCTGCAGCAAGGTAGGCCTTTTACCTGTGAGCTGCCTGGCCAGCAAGGAGAATTGAACTTCTAAAAGAAGACACATAGGGGATTATTCAGAGGAAGAAATGGGCAGGCACCAATGCAAGAATTGCTCCAACAATTTGAAAAACAACATGAAAACACCACAACCCAGCGAACTTACAACAAGAGGACTTGGACACACTAATCAAGAAGAAGTAGAAAAAAATTGACTTTGTGAAAATAATAGAGTCCCTTAAACAGGAGATGAAAAACTCTCTTAAAGAAATGGACGAGAAGAATAACAAAAAGTTTGAAGAATTGAGTAAATCCATGAATGATATCCTAGGAAACCAAGGAAAAACAATCAAACAGATAATGGAAACAGTGTAAGACTTGAAAACTGAAATGGAGGCAAGGAAGAAAACAAAAACTAAGGGCCAGCTGGGTATGGAAAATCTAGGTAAATGAATAGAGACTCCAGTAACAAGCATAACCAACAGAATACAAGAGATAGAAGAAGGAATCTCAGATTTTGAAGATACCATAGGGAAAATAAATGCACTGATCAAAGAAAACAGCAAATCCAACAAATTCTCATCACAAAACATTCAGGAAATCTGGGACACAATAAAAAGACCAAACCTAAGAATAATAGGCATAGAGGAAGGGGAAGAATTACAGCTCAATGGTCCAGAAAATATATTTAATAAAATTATAGAAGAAAACTTCCCAAACCTAAAGAAAGATATTCCTATTAAGGTTCAAGAAGCTTACAGAACACCAAATAGACTGGATCAAAAAAAAAAAAAAAAAAACCATCTCCTCGCCATATTATAATCAAAACACAAAACCTACAGAATAAAGAAAGAATATTAAGAGCTGCAAAGTAACTTATAGAGGTAAACCTATCAGACTTACACCTGACTTCTCTATGGAAACCATGAAAGCCAGAAGGTCCTGGACAGATGTTTTGCAGAAATTAAGAGACCATGGATGCAAGCCCAGATTACTATACCCAGCCAAGCTTTCGTTCACTATAAATGGAGAAAACAAAATATTCCAAAGATAAAAACAAATTTAAACAATAAGTAGCCACAAATCCAGCCTTACAAAAAGTAATAGAAGGAAAATCACAAACAAAAAAGTCCAGCATTGCCCAAAATAACTCAGACATCTAGTGACCCTTCACCAGCATATCTCAAAGAAAGGAAACACACAATCTCTACTACCAAATAAAAAATGACAACCGGAGTTAACAACCACTGGTCATTAATGTCACTTAATATCAATGGACTCAATTCACCTATAAAAAGGCACAGGCTAAGAAATTGGATACAAAAACAGGATCCAACATTCTGCTGTTTACAAGAAACACACCTCAACCACAAAGACAGACATCTACTCAGAGTAAAGGGTTGGGAAAAGGTTTATCAAGCAAATGGACATAAGAAACAAGCAGGTGTGGCCATACTAATTTCTAACAAAGTTGACTTCAAACTAAAATCAATCAGAAGAGATGGAAAGGGACACTTTATACTCATAACAGGAAAAACCCATCAGAATGAAGTCTCAATACTGAAAATCTATGCCCCTAATATAAAAGCACCCACTTACTAAAAGAAACATTACTAGAACTCAAGGCAGCAATCAAACCACACACTCTGATAGTAGGAGACTTCAATACACCTCTCTCACCAATGGACAGGTCAATCAGACAGAAACCTAACAGAGAATTAAGAGAATTAATAGAGGTAATGAATCAAATGGACTTAACAGACATCTATAGATCATTCCACCCAAATAGGAAAGAATATACTTTCTTCTCTGCAGCTCATGGAACCTTTTCAAAAATTGACCATATACTCGGTAACAAAGCAAATTTCCACAGTTACAAAACATATTAGTAACCACCTGGATCTTATCGGATCACCATGGATTAAAATTAGAATTCAACAACAATGTTACCCCCATGGAAACTGAACAGTCAACTACTGAACCACAATTGGGTCAAGTAAGAAATAAAGAAAGAAATTAAAGTCTTCCTTGAATTTAATGAAAATAAAGACACAACATACTCAAACCTATGTGACACTATGAAAGCAGTGATAAGAGGAAAGTTCATAGCACTAAGTGCCCACTTAAAAAAATGGAGAAAGCACATATTGGAGACTTAACAGCACACCTGAAAGCTCTAGAAAAGAAAGAAGCAGACTCACCTAGGAGTAGTAGAAGACTGGAAATAATCAAACTTAGAGCAGAAATCAACAAAATAGAAACACAGAAAACAATCCAAAGAATCAATGAAACAAAAAGCTGGTTCTTGGAGAAAATCAACAAGATTGACAAACCCCTAGCCAAAATAATCAAATGGCAGAGAGAGAACAAAAAAATTAATAAGATTAGAAATGAAAAGTGGGACATAACCACAGACATAGAGGAAATTCAGAGAATCATTAGATCTTACTACAAAAGCCTGTATGCCAAAAAATTGGAAAATGTGAAAGAAATGCTCACTTTTTTAGATAAGTACAATATGCCAAAGTTAAAACAGGACCAGGTGAACAATCTAAATAGTCCTGTTAGCCACGAAGAATTAGAAATTGTTATCAGAAAACTTCCTATCAAAAAAAGCCCAGGACCAGATGGTTTCAATGCAGAATTCTACCAGAACTTCCAAGAAGACCTAATAACTATACTCCTTAATGTATTTCATAATACAGAAACAGAAGAGTCATTGCCAAATTCCTTTTATGAAGCTACAGTTACTCTGATACCTAAACCACACAAAGACTCAACCAAGAAAGAGAATTACAGGCCAATCTCACTCAAAAACATCGATGCAAAAATTCTCAATAAAATACCGGCAAACTGAATCCAAGAACACATTAGAAAAATTATCCACTGCGATCAAATAGGCTTCATCCCAGAGATGCAGGGATGGTTCAACATACGAAAATCTATCAATGTAATCCATCATATAAATAAACTGAAGGAAGAAAACCATATGATCATCTCATTAGATGCTGAAAAAGCATTTGACAAAATTCAACACCCCTTTATGATAAAGGTCTTGGAAAGATTAGGGATACAAGGGTCATTCCTAAATATAATAAAGGCTATTTACAGAAAGCCAACAGCTAACATCAAGTTAAACAGAGAGAAACTCAAGGCCATCCCACTAAATTCAGGAACACGACAAGGCTGTCCACTCTCTCTTTATATCTTCAATATAGTGCTTGAAGTTCTAGCAATAGCAATAAGACAGCATAAGTAGACCAAGGGGATTCGAATTGGAAAGGAAGAAGTTAAACTTTTGTTATTTGCAGATGATATGATAGTGTACATAAGCGACCCCAAAAACTCCACCAAAGAACTCCTACAGGTGATAAACTCATTTAATAATGTGGCTGGATACAAGAACAACTCCAAAAAATCAGTTGCCCTCCTATATACAAAGTATAAGGAAGCAGAGAGGGAAATCAGAGAAGTGTCACAATTCACAATAGCCACAAATAGCATTAAATATCTTGGGGTAACTCTAACCAAGGAAGTGAAAGATCTATTTCACAAAAACTTTAAGTCTTTGAAGAAAGAAATTGAAGAGGATACCAGAAAATGGAAAGATCTCCCTTGCTCTTGGATTGGTAGGATTAACATAGTAAAAATGGCAATTCTACCAAAGGCAATCTATAGATTCAGTGCAATCCCCTTAAAGTTCCCAACAAAATTCTTCACAGATCTTGAGAGAACAATAATCAACTTTATATGGAAGAACAAGAAACCCAGGATAGCCAAAACAATCTTATACAATAAAGGAACTTCTGGAGGCATTACAATCCCTGACTTCAAACTCTATTACAGAGCTACAGTAATGAAAACAGCTTGGTATTGGCATAAAAACAGAGAAGTCAACCAATGGAATGGAATAGAAGACCCGGATCTTAACCCACAAAATTATGAACACTTGATTTGCGATAAAGAAGCTAAAAGTACACAATGGAAGAAAGAAAGCATCTTCAACAAATGGTGCTGGCATAACTGGATATCTATCACCATGCACAAAACTCAAGTCCAAATGGATTAAAGACCTCAATATCAATCTGAACACATTGAACCTGTTAGAGGAGAAAGTGGGAAGTACTCTACAACATTTGGGCACAGGAGACCGCTTCCTACATATAGCCCCTACAGCACAGACATTAAGGGCAACATTGAATAAATGGGATTTCCTGAAGCTGAGCAGCTTCTTTAAAGCAAAGGACACTGTCACTAAGACAAAAAGGCAGCCTACTGACTGGGAAAAGATCTTCACCAACCCCGCAACAGACAGAGGTCTGATCTCTAAAATATATAAAGAACTCAAGAGACTAGACTTTAAAATGCTAATTAACCCAATTAAAAAATGGGGCACTGAACTGAACAGAGAATTCTCAACAGAAGAAGTTCGAATGGCGAAAAGGCACTTACGGGCATGCTCAACCTCCTTAGCAATCAGGGAAATGCAAATCAAAACAACTTTGAGATACCATCTTATACCTGTCAGATTGGCTAAAATCGAAAATACCAATGATAGCCTTTGCTGGAGAGGTTGTGGGGTAAGGGGTACACTCATCCATTGCTGGTGGGAATGCAAACTTGTGCAACCGCTTTGGAAAGCAGTGTGGTGGTTTCTCAGGAAATTCGGGATCAACCTACCCAAGGACCCAGCAATTCTACTCTTGGAAATTTACCCAAGAGATGCCCAATCATATTACAAAAGCATTTGTTCAACTATGTTTATAGCAGCATTATTTGTAATAGCCAGAACCTGGAAACAACCTAGATGACCTTCAGTGGAAGAATGGATGAAGAAAGTGTGGAATATATACATATTAGAGTACTACTCAGTGATAAAAACAATGACATCTTGAATTTTGCATGCAAATGGATGGAAATAGAAAACACCATCCTGAGTGAGGTAACCCAGGCCCAAAAAGATGAACATGGGATGTAATCACTCATAATCAGTTTCTATCCATAATTAAAGGACATCGAGCCTATAATTCATGATCCTAGAGAATCTAAATAAGAAGGTGAATCCAAAGAAAAACATAGTTATCCTCCTGGATATTGGAAGTAGACTAGTTGGCTGCGCAAAAATTGGGATCTTGGGGGTGGGGTGTGATGGGGGATGGGGAGAGAAAAGTGTGAAGTGGAGGATGGGGAGAGCTTGGGGAAATGGGATGGTTGGGATATCGGAAGTTTGGATGTGGGAACAGGGAATTATATATTTTAATTAAGGGATCCATTCTAGGGTTGGCAGAGACTTGACTCTAGAGGGGTTCCCAGGTGTCCAGGAAGATGCCCCCATCTGGTTCCTTGGGCAGCTGAGGAGAGGGAGCCAGAAATGTCCAGATCCTATTGCCATACTCATGAATATCTTGCATATCACCATAGAACCTTCACCTGGCGATGGAAGGAGAAAATGGCAGAGCCCTACATTGGAGCACTGGACTGAGCTCCCAAGGTTCTGATGAGGAGCAAAAGGAGGGAGATCATGAGCAAGGAAGTCAGGACCATGAGGAGTGCGTTTACCCATTGAGATGGTGGGACAGAACTAACGGGAGATCACTAAGTCCAGTTGAATTGGGACTGATGGAACAGGTGACCAAACCGGAATCTCTGAATGTTACTGACGGTTGAGGAGGACTGAGAAACCAAGGACAATGGCGATGGGCTTGGACTCTACAGCATGGATGGTCTCACTGTGAGCCTTGTCAGTTTGGTTGCTCACCTTCCTGGACTTAGGGGGAGTTGGGAGGACCCTGGACTTAACATAGTGAAGCGAACCCTGATGGCTCTTTGGCCTGGAGAGGGAGGGAGTGGGGGTATGGGTGAAAGGGAGGGGATGGAAGGGGGAGGAGGAGGGGAGGAGATGGGAATTTTTAATAAAAAAATGAGAAAAAAGATTCTTTTGGCCATTTGAACTTCTTCTGTTGAGAATTCTCTGTTCAGTTCAGTACCCCATTTTTTTTAAATTGGGTTAATTAGAATTTTAATATCTAGTTTCTTAAGTTCTTTATATATTTTGGAGATGAGACTTTTGTCTGATACGGGGTTGTTGAAGATCTTCCCTTGTTCTGTAGGTTGCCTTTTTGTCTTACTGACAGTGTCCTTTGCTTTACAGAAGCTTCTCAATTTTAGGAGGTCCCATTTATTCCTTGTTGCTCTTATTGTCTTTGTTACTGGCATTCTATGTAGGAAGTGGTCTCCTGTGCCCATGAGTTGCAGACTACTTCCTCCTAGGATTGAGACTTCCTCCTGATAAATTGTTCCTGTAATGAGTATAAATTGTCCATCTCCATCTCTTCTGATTGATATGTTTGAAATCAATTTTGCTAGATATTAGTATAGCCACACCTGCTTGTTTCTTAGATCCTTTTGATTGGAAAACCTTTTCCCAACCATTTACTCTGAGGTAGTTTCTGTCTTTGAGTTTGAAGTGTGTTTCTTGTAAATGGCAGAATGTTGGATCCTGATTTCATATCCATTCTCCTAACCTGTGCCTTTTTATAGGTAAATTGAGTCCATTGACATTAAGTGATATTAATGGCCAGTGGTTGTTACCTCCGGTTATTTTTTTCTGGTGGTAGTGTTTGTGTGTTTCCCTTCTTTGAGTTGTGGTGGTGAAGGGTTGTCAGATGCTTGTGTTATTATAGGTGTTGTTGGCTTCCTTGGTATGTGATTTTTCTTCTAGTATTTTCTTTAAGGCTGTGTTTGTGGCTACGTATTGTTTAAATCTGTTTTTGTCCTGGAATATCTTGTTTTCTCCATCGATGGTGAATGCAAGCTTTGCTGGGTATAATAGTCTGGACTTGCATACAATATTCAATAGAATTTAACTTATTTATCAATATATAAGAATCTATACCAATGTAATTGCATATAAATAATAACTCACAAGTATTCACTCCATTACTATTTTTTTTCTTTTTTCTTTTTTTGGTTTTTCGAAACAGGGTTTCTCTGCAGCTTTTTTAGAGCCTGTCCTGGAACTAGCTCTTGTAGACCAGGCTGGCCTCGAACTCACAGAGATCCACCTGCCTCTGCCTCCCGAGTGCTGGGATTAAAGGCATGCGCCACCACCGCCCGGCTCTTTTACTATTATTGTTTGTATGAATAACTTCATACTAATCTATTATCACATTCAATTTTCCACTTTTTTTTCAAAGAGATCCCTGAGCCTATAAAATTTTCCCCCCACCCCCAAACCTATACCAATTATAATCAACCCCTAAATGATGTCCCTAACCCTGAGGACAAATTTTGTTGGGAGAGGGGACATTGACTTCTTGAATTACTTCCAGCTGTTATGGGGTGATGTTCTTTCTATGGGATCCTGTGAATGCAAAATGATGATTATTTTCCATGATTACTGTCTGGTATAATTGCAAATAGTTTCTGAGTATTTGGTAGAGTTTTTCTGATCTTCCTATTTGGAGGTCTGGACAGAATTTTGTAAAAAAGTGCACCATTTCAGCTAACCAAGTTGAAACCATCTTGAGCAGCTGATACACAAAATAGTTCTTGTAGAAGTGCTATCAGCATCAAGATGTCATATCAACCAGGTGGAGTTGTTGTTGTGGGGTCCCATCTTCTTCCTGGAAACTTTAAAGATTAGTGCAGGAAAATCCATTGTTCATTGTGGAAAGTTTAAACATTGTTATAGACATATACAGACATAAATATTCAATGGAAGGTAAAATAGAGACAAAAATTGATATGAAGAAAAGTAATTTTTTTCTAATTTTTTTTCTTTATGTCTCATATAATGGCCCCTGACATTAGACAGAAACTCTAAATTTTATTTTAACAACATGCTTGGATTTAGAGAGGGACAGGACATAGCCATTTTCCAACTCCAAAGCAATATCTATCTTTTCAAAAACATATATATATATTATATATATATATATATATATATATTATTTATTGCCTATGCTTACAAGTCATATTTGTTTTTCTTGATAATTTTTATTGGATAGTTATTTTTCCATCTGTCAGAACTCAAACATCCATTGTCTCTTGAATTTTTGAAGATGAGTATTTTCCTGAAAAGACAAGAAGAGAACCCTGTCCCAACACTTATGAAGTTTAGCATCTGTATGATTGTCACCATTGAGGATGAGCTGTCATTTCTCTTTTTCAAGAGGTTTCTCCTTTTAAAACAAAATCTTTATTAATTTTGATGGTATCCATAGTTTTTCTTCTCCTGTGGAAACAAGAGAAAATCCCTTCCCCAACATAGTACATCTCCTGGATTCCATTGTGAGGTCAACACATCTTTGAAAAGAACTGGTTGATTTAATTCAGAATAATTTTCTATTAGCCACTGTCTCTCAGCTGCTGTTGTCCCTTTCTCATTAGCGTTAAGAAAATTCAAGGTTAATAAAGCATTATGTAATCTATTTCTGGGGGCATTTTACACCCTTTCTTTTTGTTTAGCATATCCTTTATAGGTTGACTTGATCTTTCTATAACTGCCTAGCCTGTAGGATTGTGTGGTATACCTGGAATATGCTTAATATTATAATAAGCAAAAAACTATTTCATTTTCCTAGAGACAATGCTGGACCATTTTCTGTCTTTATTTGTGCAGGTATACCCATGATGGCCATAACTTAGAATGAATGTGCAATTACTGATTCAGCCTTTTCTAAGTTTAAAGCAGTTGTCCACTGAAAACCTAAGTAAGTATCAATGGTGTGGTTTAAATAGTTTAATTTTCCAAATTCTGAAAAGTAGAACATATCCATCTGCCAGATTCCTTTGAGTGCCCTTTGGGTTAGTCCCTCCAGGTAGCAGTGTTTGGTTATAGAAAGAGCAAGTAGGATGTCTCTTTATAATCACCTTAGCTTTCCATATTATAGAAAACTCTTTCTTTCAACCTTTGCTTTTGACATGATATTTTTTATGAAATTCTGAAGCCTGCAACATGCTTTCGATCAATAATTGTTCAATTTCTGCATTACCGTGTACTAGAGGACCTGACTAACCTGTATGGCATTGGATGTGTGTTATGTATATAGGACAAAGCCTATTCCTGATTATGTCTTGCACCTGGATAAATAATGAAGTCAATTCTGTATCATCTGTTATAAATTCAGATGTTTAAATATGCCAGATAACTCTTTCTACATATTGTGAATCAGTAACTACATTAAGAGGTTTTTTAAAATCCCTTGGCACCGTGAGAATAACATAAAATTCTGCTTTCTGGACAAAATTTTAAGGGTTTTGTTCCACCTTACTTAATTATTCTGATTTGTAACCTGCATTTGCTGATTTATTTGCATCAGTATAAAATGTATGACCCCAGTTATTGGAGCATCATGTACAATTTGGGAAAGAATTAAAGACATTCTCTTTATAAGGTTAAATCTATCGCTTTTGGGATAATTGCTATTAATTTCTCCCAAATAATTATCACAAGCACTTAGCCATGGTTCATTGTCTTCCCATAACTTTTTTATTGCATCAGTAGTGAAAGACACTATAATCTCTGCAGGGTCTATACCTGCTAATTGACAAAGTCTCAATTTACCTTTTATAATTAATTCAGAGACCTTTCCCACATAAGTTTTTATTTTATTTTTTCCTTGTTTTTTTGTGGTAAAATGATCCATTTTATGATAATAGTGTCCCTTTGCATTAACATTCATGTAGAAGAAATTCTGGAAGGCAATATGACTAGAATACAATTAAGATTTGGATTCACCCTATCCACATGTGACTCCTGCAATTTCTACTCAACAATTGTCAACTCCTTTTATGGTTAAGTTATTAATTCTCTGGGACTCTTCAAGTCTTTATCACCATCTAAGGTTTTGTTTAAGTAAATTATTTGATGAAGTGTTATCTCAACAGCCAGTCTTACACTAAAAATGTCTCCTAACAATCTTTGAAAGTCATTAAGAGCCTACAACTGATCTCTCCTATTTTGTGCCTTTTGGGTCCTAATTTTCTACAAACCTAATTATTTGCTAGGTAATTGACAGAATCTCCTCTCTGTATATTTTTCAGGAGCAATTTGTAATCCTGATTTTGGCAAAACTTTCTTTACTTCTTCAAACATTCTTCCTAAAGTACCCATATTTGAATCAGATACCAAAATATCATCCATGTAGTGGTAAATTATAGACTTAGGAAATTGCTTACAAATTATTTCCAATGGCACTTACAAAGTATTTGCACAGAGTAGGGCTCTTGAACATTCTTTGTGGGAATATAGTCCATTGATATTCCCTAGCAGGCTGAAAATTATTATAAGTAGGCACTGTGAAGGCAAATTTTTCTCTATCCTTTTCTTGTCAAGGTATAATGAAGAAAGAATCTTTTAAATCAATAACTATAAGAAGCCATCCTTTTGGTAACAGAGAAGACAGAAAAATTCTAGATTGCAGAGGGCCCGTAGGTTGAATTACCTTATTGACAGATCTTAGATCTGTCACCACTCTCCATTTACAGATTTCTTTTTTTACAACAAATAAAGGAGAATTCTAAGGACTGGTTGATTCTTCAATATGGTGAGTATCTAGTTGTTCTTGTACCAACTATTTTAAGCCTGAAACTTTTCAGCTAGAGGCCAGTGCTTAACCCATATAAGCTTCTCAGTCAACCATTTTAAAGGTAGGGCTGTTGGTACCTCTAAAGGTTTGTTGGTTACTTTGTTATTTTACAACCTGAATGGCTGGTGACTTTTATTTATAGTACCTTATGATATCTTTCCCAGAATTATGAAATCCTTGAACTTCAGGAATGTTAATCTGTGTATTCCATTGCTGCTGTAGGTCATAACCCCATAGATTTACTGCAATATTAGCCACATGTGGCCTCAGTTTCCCTTTTTGACCTTCTGACCCAATACAGTCAACCCATCTCATGCTTTGTTTAACTTGAGATGTGGATCCAATTCCTAGTAAATGAAAATCTGCTTCTTGAAGAGGCCAATGTGGATGCCAAGATTCTGGAATAATGATATTCAGATCCCTAACTATGTTTACCAAACCAACAATTACAATGTCTTTCATGCACACTCTTAGGTTTGATCTTCGATAATTTATAGAAGTCTGCCAGAATTTATGTTTACTATGTCTTACTGGAAATTTTGACTTATCCTCCATGTTTTTGCCCTCATCTAGAACAGTATGGTCTTTTACAGAGGCTCTGGATTTTATAATTTTCCTAGTGAGACATGTCCTCCAAAATTACTGGGAATGACTGAGCCACTTTTGGCTTTGGGGCCTTAAGAGTCTCCTCATTGTGTTTCCTGATGGTATTGGCTTGCCTTGTTTTGTCTTCTGTTGATCTGTATTCATTGGTCCAATGTCAGCCTTTGCCACACCTTCTACATATACTTGAAGGGCGAGAGGTAAAATTCTTGCCATTCCCAGAGGAGACATTATTCCTAGAAATTCCTTGTCTACAAACAATCCCTTCTCAGATGTCCTATTCTACCACAATTAAAACTTTTAGAACTATGATGTCTCCCTATTCCTTTGGAAAATGCTCCTCCTACCCAAGATTCAGTATTAGTGTCAAACGTCTCAATGTTCAATGTATTCAGGATCCATTCATCCATAGGTGCTGATCTAACCTTTAAAGGCCCAAGTACCTTTTTTGCATTCTAAGTTGGCATTTTCAAAAACCAGAGATTCAATAAATACTCATCTAGTATCTGGGTCTGTTACTCCTACTTGTACAGCCTCAGTTAATCTTTGTTAAAAGTCAGTAAAGGGTTCTTTCTGGCCCTATTTAACCCTGGTATATGATTCAAACTGTTTCTTAGTTCTTGAATCCTGTCTCAAGCATTTAAGGCTGCTTTGTGCCATAGGGACAAGGTTTGTTCATTGCAAAGAGCTTGAACCTGTAGTCTAGAAAAAGGGCCTTCACCAAGAATTTGACCTTGGGAAGTCTCAAGTCCTTTTTCCTTTCCCTGTTGTTCCAAAATTTTTGCCTCTTACCTGAAATAAATTCTAAACATTAATTGAGGCCCATCATTCATGACTGCTGAATCTAACTGAATCCATCTTGTGGCATTGCTTTGATGCTTGAAGACCATATCTTTATCTTCTCACTAACAAACATGGAATGCAAACCATAAATTACAACAGCTTGCTCAATTTCTTTTAGATCATTCATTCCTATATGTATCCATCTACCTTCTGTGGATCATCTTGGGCCTTTAGATCTTGATGCTTTGTCAGAGTAGATTACAGGGTAGGAAGCTAAAACTTTGAGTAAGTCATCTCTGACAGCTATTGATGATGTTGAATCCTGTTCTTGTGCCTTCATTCCTTGTTTATCAGCTCCAATAATTTCCTCAGTCATTTCAAATCTTATGACTATTGTATTTTATAAAGCCTGAATCTCCTGGCCTATATATATTTCTGGTGATTTTAGTGAGGTACATAGCCTCTGGTCCCAATTCTGTACATGTGATTCCAAGGTCTGAAGTTTCTCCTTTAAAGATAACATCTCATACTTGTACATTACTTGAATAGCATGCAGATTGTCATACTGAAGAGATACTCTATCTGCTAACTTATCATAACTTTTTAACAAATTTTGTTGTCAAATTCAACAATATGAATTCTTTCAGATAATGCTTTTGTACTCTTAGATATGGATTTAATTTTGTCTGTCAGATTAATGTTATCCTTTTTAATTGTATTGATTTTTTCAGGCAACTTTTGGCTTTTGATGATATTAATCTTGTCAACTAGCTGTTCATTATTAGTCTGTAAAAACTGTATCATTCCTAAAAGTATCATATTCTTTCTTAATGATAGAATATGGAGATGAAAATTGAGTCCCAATACCCAATAAATTGAAGTATCACCATAACCATATAAACCTCACATAATGCAATCCATAGTATTAGCAAAAAAGTTACAAAAGTTTTAATGTTAATGTAGTTTGCCATATATATTTTTAGTTACCTGTTATGTTGTTATGTAATCTGGTAAACTGCATTCTTTATTGTTGAGCAGATGTTGTCATTGCAGAGTTGTGACTAGAAGCAATGCAACTGGTGGCAACAGGTATGGTCCTGGGACGCTTTAGTTTTCCCCCTTAGTACTGGTTAAATACTGAGAAATATGCTTTGCTTGACAAATTAAAAGCAATTAAATCAATTCCATACATAGAGCAAGAAAACCAGAACTCATGGGCATGGAGAAGTAACTGGAAGCTCCATAAGTTGTCACCTGATAAGGAACTGTGGCAGGTAATGCAGCAGTCGTGTGTACTTGGGAAATTTCCAAGTTGCCACATGCTGTAAACTCCACTGTGGCACTGATTCTACAAAAATGCTTAGGTAAAAGCAAGCCAAGTGGGCAGGGTTGGAAGACTGACTGGGCCACGGACCAGCTAGGACGTTAGGCAATCCACCTGGTAGGAGTGAAGTTTGAATCCAAGTGTTCACCAAATGAAGATGGATGCTCAAATGAAATCCCACACTAGCTCAGAATTGAGAAATAGATGGTTATTTATTTAGGGGTAGACTCACAAATCAGAAACTTCTGTTTGAATGGAAATCAGAAACCAAATCCCACAGCCTGAAAAGAGGCCAGACACATGCTCTGCATTGGCATATATAGTATAAGAGACACATTGGGTGGGTAACCACTAGATATATGCCATCCTACAGGAGGGTGTCCTCATCAGAAAAGTCTGGTTTAGGATCCTTCCAGTGCCAGCACTCAACAAAATCCATGTCACCTTCTGTGGTTAGTGGGAGCTTGCTGCCTGGACTTTGATCCCTGTGAGAAGAGTTAACATGATTACCACTGGGCGGGCCATCTGAAATAGATAAACACATAACACTTTACTCAAGGGCAGTGGTGATTTTTCTTTTCTTGTGTTTGAATTTAAGTGTTGTCCAACATAATCTCTTTCTTTATTAATAATCATGGTCTTCCCCCATTGTACTGAGGGGAGATGAGAAATTTTAAGTTACAAGTTAAGTTCTCTGTCCTTCAGGCCTCAAAGTATAGGCTCTGAGATAATATTGGACCAACAGTCCACCTTAGCTATGTTCCCTTGGAAGTTTATGTCCTGAAGACTGCTACCCTAAAGAATATTCTTACAAAGATATGCTAAACCTATTCCTTATTAAGCTATATATTAGAACCCTGCTACCACATTTGTCTGTATTTATTAACCTCTACTTTCTTTTTCAGTTTTATGTAGTAACCCTGCTTCCTGTTCAACCATTGTCTATCTTCCTTTAGGCTCTTACCATTCAAGTTAGGTCAATCCCTGAAGCTGTGCAGAGCACAGGAGTTTATAGAGGGAATTTTATTTAATAAACTTATCTATATCAGGAATATAATGATGGTAGGCAATTACTATCACCTATCAAACACATAGTAAGGAAACAATTATTCACTATGTACTCCTCTCTGCTCCATCATTCTCCAGCATGTATGTGAGAATTTATGTTTCCTCCAACACCCAGAAATCTGACATCCCTGTTCCTTCCTGTAGTTGATGATGATACTGAAAATGGTTCTTGATGTTTCTAATGCTATGTCCCTTTTTTACAGCTCCTCATGTTGTGGTGACCCTGAATCCAAAAATTATTTTTGTTGCTACTTCATAACTGTAATTTTGCTAGTGTTAAGAATTATAACTTAAATATCTGTATTAATGGTTTTAATCAACTTTTGTGAAATGATCATTTGATACCCAAGGGGTTGTACACATAGTTTGAGAACTACTAATAAAGAAACTTTCATTTTATGGTTTTTCTTTTAGTCATATTGTATTTTCTGACATTTATTTTTACACACTTTTTTCTTCTGTTAATTTGTTTTATGTCAATTTAATACATTGTCTATCCATAGAACTTAGAATAATAAAATAAAGTCATTCACCCATCTTAAAATTTAGGTGATATATGCTTCTTCCTCTTCTAAGAGAGATAACCAATAACTTTGTCCTACAAATGTCCTGATCAAGTAAATGTTGACTCAATGTTTCCTTTGGCATTTTATAAGAAATATTTATTCTCTTTTCATATATTATAAATTACAACATGCAAAAATGCCTTTTTATTTTTATTTATCAAGGTGAGTGAAAGCATTATTCATTTACTTCTATTACAAATGTGTAGAAGTATAAATGGACCTTCCAAAATTTCAACATTAGAGCTATTGTTTTATTGTAAAAGGTTTGCACTTTGAAAGCCAAAGCTAACTTAAAATGTAGTTCAGCTATTATCTCTTTTTTTTATATACATTCTCATGTTGTTTAACCTTCTGGAATTCAACTTCTTTTATCATACAATACTTATCGCAAAAAAGATTATCAATTTACCCAACAAAAAGTTTGACCAGGTTTAGCTGAAGTTAGCATGAATCCAGTTTCAGAGAATTTGCTTTAGTACAATTTGGAAAGCACAGTGAATGGAAGACACCTGAGAAAACTTCTAGAAAGAAAAACAAGTTTCACAAATTGAAATGACAAAAGCTTAGCCTCTAATGAGTTGATTTCAGCAAGATACCTGCATGCAAACCTCTATAACAGTAACTGGCTTATTGTATTTTTTATGGAACTGATGAGATTAAAAAGGATTTGGAATGCATATATTCTGCAATAGATGCAAATGTCTATTTTTTTCTCATGTTTTTTAATTAAAGATTTCCATCTCCTCCCCCTTCCCTCCCCTCCCTTCCACCCATAACCCCACTCCACCCCTCTCCAAGACAAAGAGCCATCAGGGTTCCCTTCACTATGTTAAGTCCAAGGTCCTCCCAGCTCCCCCTAAGTCCAGGAAGGTGAGCAACCAAACTGACTAGGCTCACAGTGAGCCCGTCCATGCTGTAGAGTTCATGTTCATTGCCATTGTCCTTGGTTTCTCAGTCCTCCTCCACCATCTATTTAATGACAAGAGAAAGCATACAAAAATTTAAAATGGTGATCTCAGGATTTTTTGTCATGAAAGATACTGACAAAATGAAGAATAAGTCATTAATTCATACTTCCAAGAACTAGTAGAAAATGACTTTCATTTCATCACTCATTTTATGAATATATTTATAGTTTTTAGAGAGAGCTATATGTAATGGTAGGGATGATAAAAATGTATGAAATGCATGAAAAAAGGCAAAACCAACACTGAAAGGAGTAAAAATTGAGCAACTGTTAATTTTAAAATTAAAATCAAGACAAGAACTAAGCTCAATGTGCGTGAGATATATTTTGAAGAGGATATTCTTGTAATTGTGATGATTAATGCTGTTATTTAAGTGTAAATTATTATGCTTAAAAAAATCTATAAAAGAAAAATGCATCTAACCTGTAGGCCCCAATCACTCAAACAAATTTAAATTCCTGGAATGTTGGGGCCTGTGGTTCATGTAAAATATATTAGCCGTATGTTTTCACTTCTGTAAACAAGCTTGGTTGCCCCCTATCACACAAGATGTGTGCTTGATCCTTGATCATATATAGGCATGAGGCATGTCAGGATATATGCTTGTTTTTGATTGCACAATGGCAGAAAGTACACAGCTTTGTGAGTTTTGTCTTTATAATCCTCTGAAAAATGGAATTCAGTGCCATATTCTGAATGAGTCTCAGGTGTGAACCTGGTCAATATTCATGGTCCTGGCCAGTGTTTTATAAAGCCTCTCATTTGTTAAAATATATTTATAGCTCAATTGGTAAATCTCAGAATGACAATAGAAATTATTTTTTGCCAACTAAAATTTTGAATTATTGTTAAGAAATTACAAATCAATTAGATTACCATATTCTTTGAAACTGTAAATCTTTAAATTATATTGCAAAATAAGTTACCTAAACATTTGAATTGTTTTGACAGTTAAGTAAAATGATAGATAACAAATAAATAGTATTTTGATAAATATTAGCTCTCTTGGCCCTTAGTAAACAACATTAAATTATTAAATTTAATATTCCCTTATTCTGGAACTAAATATAGTTATATATTATAAATATTTATACTAAAGTTGCAAATTTAAATAGCCTTTACTGTTTTGTGTAGTAAGACTAATTATCAGGCAAGACACAAATCAATGGATTTAAATTTATTTCAGTGGTGTTTGGAGTGTCATCGGATGAAAAACAAGCCTCTACAAGATAAGACTTGCTTGCTTAGGTATGAGACAAGATATTCAGCAGGGAAAATCTTGGAGATATGAGAAAGTGGACATAAGCTCCACACCCAGATTGAAGCCTTTGCCAGGAAAGGAGCCAGAATTCTATAACAGCTAACAACTGCTTAAAACTTTTTTTTCCTTTCCCATCTTAAGTCTGAAATCTTAATGGAATCTCATCATAAAAGCTATTAATTAACTAAAGAATGTCATGTACTATACCTTTTGTGCAACCCTAGTGATTTCATATCAAATTATAATTCCTTCCAAGGCATCTCAGCAGTCATTTCACATGCCTCTCTTACCAACAGATGAAAAGAAATGGAAAATAAATAAAGGTTTATGTATAATGTATACATAATTTATGTGTTATGTATAAATACAGACAGATTTTGAGATATAATTTGAGCATCATCAAAATAGTATTTATAATAAATGATAAGATATTTAATTGCTTATTATGTCTAGGAGAAGTCACTAACCCATACTTAGGTCTGTTTTACTTTTCCTTCCTATCCCTTGGAAACCACATGACCCTATTTGAGTATGTCCTACTTTCCACTTAGTGCCTGTCTTTCTCTTAACCCTCATACTTAAGCATGTATTAAAATATCTTTAGGCAAATTTTCAATTCTGTTTCACTATGCCAGCTGCTCCTCAAATTTGTTTTGAACATTAAAGCCAATATTCCCAGTGTGGCCAAAGCTGAGGACCCTAAAATTCTAGAGTATATCATCAGGCTACTGATATTGAAAATTTTAGCTGTGTGTTCCCCTATTTTCTTATCACTGACAGATCATTACCATTGGAAAATCTCAGTAGCATAGAATAGTAGTATCTTAAAGGTTAAAGACACACAAAAGAGTATGTAAGGAATGATAAAAGAAAAGTCAAGTAAAACCACTGTTACTATGGAAAAAATATTAGTAAGTAATCATATTCTTCTAGGTTCTTCATCCAGCCTTTTATACAACTTTATTATTCTAGAGATTTTTAGCATATAGTGGGCTAGAGCTTTCCTTTTTCTTCCTTTCTTATTTTGTTATTTGTTTATTTGCTAAGTACTAGAAATATAACCCTGAACTTTCAATACATCTACTTTGGTAGAGAAATACTCTAACAATGAGCTAGATTATAGTCACATAATTTGTTTGTTTCTTTGTTTTTATGTTGTATCATGATGTGTGGGTGGATAGAATGTGTGCTCTGTTATGAATAAGCATTCACAATATTAGGAGAACTCTGCTGAGGACCCCACTGTCTCAGACAAAATGGGATGGCAAGTTCTTTCTCATATGGCTGCATAGATGTTTACTGCATGTACAGAATATATCAAACACAGATTCCTCCTCTCCAAGGATTGAAACCTAAGACTACTCTGCTACAGAGTCGCACTTCTTAAATTAGGAAAACTGTTTCCTAGTTCATATCAATATAACAAACCTGACTCCTCGTTAATCTGTTTATAACAGATATGATAGGCTTCTAGGCTATTCAGGTGTCTCCACCACAGACCACAGTTCACCAGGTTCCATCTTTTTTCCATGTCTGTCATTTCTTCAGCCCCTATCATCACTGACAGGTCAATGCCTATCCATGATGGACATCATATACATAATGTCTGTGTGTGTTCTTAAGATTGTCTAGAAAGAGATTTTGTAAGTGACCAGGCCTTGAAATTGAAGTCTTTTTGCATTACCCTCCTGAGAATGCAGCACATACTTAATACCTAGATACTTCTTTTTTTGAAGTCTACATATTTAACCAATTTAAGCATGTCTCTGCCCTGGGAATACACTACTGCATAGCTCTTCTCCTGAAAATCCTGTTAGCCTTTAATTCTAAATTCCAAAGAATGTTAACTGAACATTGAAAATGAAAATATCCCACAGAAACATTAAGCAAACCAGTGACAGAAAAATAAGATAAATCACATCTTTATTGCTCAGATTCTATCTGGTGGCTTTCTTATCTCTTTGACTGCTGCAAACTAGATTATGCTACATTAATATGTTTTGAAAGATTTCAACTAGTAGTTACTCAGTTATTTGATTAGACACTGTGGTGGAGAATTGAATGGATAATATGGGGACTAAAGAGAGCCCAGGGACAATTTCAATTAGCCTCCAGACCTGCAGCATTCTACCCTTTCTACTCATTTTAAAGTTCTAATCATTCTTGTAAAAGTTTCAGTTGAAAGAGTACTTTCTTTTCACTCACAATGCCAAAGAGATCTCAGAACTTTGGTAAGAGAAAGATTAAATGATGGGATCAAAATACTGGAAGATTTCTGGAACAGGACTTCTCATGTGGAAGCAAGGGTGCAGTGAAACCACTGAACTGGACTACTTCATATTAAAGAGTTTATTAGAACAAAATGCCAATCTATAACAGAGAATAGAGGACAGCACCTTGACAGAAGACCAGAAAAATTTCCATGTTCGTCATAGGGGTTTAGTGTCTTTGAGCTGATACAGACTGTTTGAATTAACTAGGAACTGAATTATCTTGCCTGAGGTTGTTAACCAAAGGTGAAGTAATGGCTTTTCCTGAAAGAAACTCACTTCATCTGGTTTCTGAGGAATGGTGAGTTTAGTTTTTTGTTCACACACTAGAAATTCTTTTGTTTATTCAGTCAGAATCTGTCTTAATTTGAGCCCATACTGTCATTTATGGCATTGCCAGAAGCACTGTCATTCTTGTTACCTGCTTTGAATGAAGCATTATCCCCCTATTTTATATATCCAACAAATAATATTATATATACCAGAATTTTCTGACACCAACCAAGAGAAGATCACTTAGATGAACTGGTTATGCTCCCAAACTAAACAGAAATCTCACTAAGAGCACCAACACTGTCCTATTATCACTATTCTAGTGGATTAAATGAGAATATATCACATAAGATTATATATTTGAATGTTTGATCACTAGTTCATAAGACAGTTTTGGAGAAGAATTAGGCAGTGTCGCCTTGTTGGGGAAGGGTATGTTACTGGGGCTGGGCTTTGTTATTTCAACAACCCACACAATTCATAGTTACACCATTCTTTGCCTTCTGACTGTCGATCAGATGTATGCTCTCAGTTACTGCACCAGTGCCTTGACTTTCTGTCTGTTGCTATTTCTGCAACATGATAGTGATGGACTAATCCTCTGAAATTGGAAGCAAGCTCCAAATTAAACACTTTTTTGATAAGTTGTCTAGATCATAGTATATCCTCACAGCAATAAAAATAGTAACAAAACAACCATCATTATCACCATCACTCTGTTTGACATACCACTTTTCTGCACAAAATAGACATATCTGGTGGTTTGAAGGAGAAAGCCCTTTATGGGATCATTTATTTGACTGCTTAGTAACTAAGGTGTAAAACTGTTTTTGTTTGTTTGCTTGCTTTTTATTATTTGTTTGTTTTTTGAGTCAGAGTATCTCTGTGGAGCTTTGGAGCCTCTCCTGGAACTTGGTCTGTAGACCAAACAGGCTAGACTCACAGAAATCTGCCTACCTCTGCCTCCCCAGTGTTGGGATTGAAGGCATGTACCACCACTGCATGGCTGAGTGTAGAGCTGTTTAGGAAGAATTAAGAAGTCTGATCTTTTGGGACTAAGTGAGGCTTTGTTGGAAGAAGTGTATTACTGGTGAGTGAGCTTTGAGATTTAAAAAGCCCATATCAAGCTGAGTATGTGTCTCTCTGCCTGTTTCTTATTCCCCTTCCTTCTCTTGCTGCTGCCTATAAATCAAGATGGAAAGCTCTCAGCTATATCTTCAGCATCATGCTTGCCTGCTAGCACACTTCTATTATGATGATAATATATTCATTCTCTTACATTGTAAGCAATCCCCAAATTAAAATGTTTTCTACTTTAAATTCCTTTGATCATGGTATCTCTTAACAGCAATAGCTGTGAAAGCAAACCACCATTAAAGCAGATTGTGTTCAATAGAGGACATCCCCAAACATGTAACAATGGTACAAAACTTTTCTATAATGTAGGCTAAAATCTCATTTCAGCATCCTATGTGAGCAATTATTTTTCTTCTACCTAGTGAATGCTTGGACATGACAGGTGGCATCAGGTGGGATGAATATGAAACTCAATAGATACCAAATAATCTATATAGATCAAATAACGTCAGAAAAACTCACAAAATTAAATTGTCAATTGAACAAAAAACACCCACAGAATTTGACAGGAAATCTGTATTATTTACTTATCTCCTGTTTTAATAAAACAAATACAGCAATAATATACCAAAAGGAACTTAAGGAAGAAATAGTATATCCTGGCGTATTTTTCCAGAAGGCTAAAAATGTATCATGGGAGAAGTGGAGGGAGACATGGCAGCAGGAACAGAAAGCTTTGAAATCACACCTTAAATTGCAGAAATGAAACAAAGAATGAAAAGTAATCAGGGCAGGAGTACAAATTCTCAAAGTCTACCTAGAAGGAACATTTTTTCCACCAGGAAGATTCCACCTGACAAAAATTTCACAAATGACCTCAAGAAGCACCACAAACCTGGGACCAAGTATTCAAATAAATGAGATTACAGGAGTCATTTCTCATTATAATATCCATGAAATCTGATTGGAAAATAGAAACAAATAATTCAAAAAAGGGATACACATAGAAAAAAATAAACATGTGAAAAGATATTCAACTTCATGAGCCATCAGAAAAATGAAGACCACAGTCAAAGATCCCTCTGCAATTATCAGAATATGTTAAATCAAATATTGTAAGAACAATATCTAAAATTATACTGTGGAGAATCAGAATAATCTACATATTTGCTAGTGGAAATTCAAAAGTTATAGCCACTGTAGAAAAGAGCTTAACATTATATTTTAAACCTAACCATATAGTAGTCATACAACACAGCAATTGTAATCCTTTGCATTCATCCCAGAGAAATGAAAACTTATGTTCATGAAAAAAATTCAGAAAAACCTGCACATGAATACTATAACAGCTTATTCATAATGACTAAAATATCTTTTAGTAACTACTTTTTAAATTTAAACAATATGGTACATTTATCATAGAATACTACACTCAAAACAGAGCTGTC
This sequence comes from Arvicola amphibius, assembly GCF_903992535.2. Classification (NCBI taxonomy): domain Eukaryota; kingdom Metazoa; phylum Chordata; class Mammalia; order Rodentia; family Cricetidae; genus Arvicola; species Arvicola amphibius. The sequence continues at coordinate 75,693,548 of NC_052065.1, read as the reverse complement.
ACTTGATCAATTGGGAAACTTGTTATTATTTTCCAGAGTATGAATGGAGTGAGTCCAAAAATCTATGTTATTTACTGATTAAATCATTCTTATAATGTTGTTGTTAGAAAAAAAACATTTAGAAATGGAGAATGAATTGATATTTTCTAAGAATTAGGAACAAATGAAAAAACTGGAAGTGTCTATAAAGGATGGCAATAGATATATTTGTAGTGAATAAAAATATCTTGTATCTTGATTGTGTGGTGCTAGTTTTATGTGTAAAGTTTCTGGTTTAGGGGTCAAGCTAGACACTGAGGTGAATTATCTTTAGGGGTAAGAAATTTACTAAAAGAGTATTATTCTGCATACTCTGTAACACTACATTTAATCTCAGCACTCTGAAGGCCGAGAGAAGTAGATCTCTGTAAATTCAAGGACCAGTTGGTGTGCACAGTGAGACCCTGTTTTCAAAGAAAACTTAACAAGACTTATTTTCACCATAGACAGACAACAGTGTATTATTTCTTAAAACTGTATAGAAATTTCTTGTCTGGTCTCAGTTGTTGAAACCTTAGACCATGAGGATAAGTTATGAGGGTCTTAAGATCCTGGTCAGCCTATGCTATAGTGAAACCTTGTACCTCAATTATAAACAATCAAAACATTGCATACTTAATTTATGTTTTTCTATAAAAAGTAGGTTTTTTCTGGTTCTCCTTGAGACAGGGCCTCATGCTGTACATAATACCAACTTAGATCACAGTAGGTTGCCTAAGATGTTCTTTAACTCATGGTAGCCTTATTGCGTCTTCCTTCTGAATGTTGAGACAACAGATGTTGTCCCTCTAACAAAATAATATGCTTCATTTTAAATGTTACATACAGTTTGATTGAAGAAAATATCAAACCTACTTTTTCCAAGTAATAACATGGAATTTTAATGAATAAGAATTATTTCATTCCATTGTCTTTCGGTTTTCATTATCGAAGTTTCAAGTACTTAAAATTTATTTTTGGAATGTTTATTTTATTTTTGATTATGAGCCTATCCTCCTCTTTTTTTTATTTTTATTCTTCTCTCATACATTATTCTAGACTGCTGTTTCCTCTCTTTTGTCTCTTCTCAGCACATTCCCCTATTTCCCCTATTCCTGATATCTACTCCTTCATTTCCTTTGAAAAGAGCAGGACACCCAGGATATCAACCAAATGTGACGTATCATTTTTCAATAAGACTAGGCACATTCTCTCATATTAAGAATGGATAAGGCAAACCAGTAGAAGGAAAACAGTCCTGAAAGCAGTCCAAAGAGCCCATTCCCATTGTTGGGAGTCCTTAAGAAAACCAAGCATAACATCCATGCAGAGGGCCTAATCAGAGCCAGGCAGGCTCACTGTTTGTTGGTTCAGTCTCTATGAGTGCCTAAGAAGGGCACTCTGTTCTTTTCTGAAGAGACATGGAGGAGGATTAGGGGGCATGTGGGGAGGAGTGTAAGGAAGAGAAACACCCCTCATGATGTGTTTAAAACAAAAAGAAAAAAATTAAAAGCATTTACTGACATCCACTTAGGTGAAATAATGTTTTCCTTGGCTTTTAACCACTATCATGGTTCCCCCCTGCTGTGGGAGCACATTCTCCTCATTCAGCCAATAGCCTTAGAGATACCAGCCTATTCGGGCATGGTCTCTTATAGTTTAAAAAGCAATGAACCGTGTGCCTGCTCTCTTGCTTCTGGCTTGTTCTGGCTGCTAGACTCTGTTTCCTGTTTGGGCTCAGAGGTCTATTGTTTAGGACGGTGATATCATTTCACTCTAAACTCATATTTCAGATTGGCCACGTAAATTCACATGCACTTCTATGCCCTGCTGGATTTGTTTTGTAGGTAGCCTGTGACACCTACTGCCCCCCCCCAAAAAATTAATAACATTGATTTGTAGAAAAGGGATCAAGAAGGAGGTACCTGTAACTGTTTCAGATACATCAGCAGAAGAACTATGCCACAGGCTTTTTTATTAGATTGGTAATAATTTTTTTTACTGAGTTGAGCTATAATAAATTAGCTTTTATTAACCCTTTGGGAATATACTATTCCTTCTAAGTTACATATTGATTGAAACAATATTCAATCTATTTTTTAATTGCTTAATTCACAAGTAGTAGAATAATTGTCATAGGTTTGGAACCTATGGTAGGCTTTAAGGTACAAAGAAACAAACAAAAGAAACATCATAATCACAAAGAGAGTTTGTCCTTTAAATTAAAAACTGAAGCATCAAGTTTAAAGTCCCTTGTCTCTGAAGTTTTAGGTTTAGTTCCCTAATAAAAAATAGTCTCTGGTTGTAGTTGGAGGCTTCTCAGATAGGAAATCATTACAAAGAAACTATATTATTTAAAACACTGCTGGTTAATAGGTTAAGCATATTTTTAACTAGCTCTTATATCCTAAATTAACCCATCTCTATTAATCTGTGCATCGCCATGAGGTCATGGCGTACCAGTAAAGTTTCAACAGGCTCCAGCAGAGTCATCTGTCTCCTATGGAAGCTACATGACTTCTTACTGACTCTGCCTACTTTCTCCCAGCATTCAGTTTTGTTTCCTGCCTAGCTCTGTTCTTCCCGATCACATGCCAAAACAGCGTCTTTATTGGTTAATCAATAAAAACAACACATATACAGAAAGACTTCCCATACACCCTCTGGTATAAATAGAAAACAATTTGTATTGTCCTTTTAATTTCTTCCCCTAAATATTTATGATTGAGGCACAGTTCTTTTCCTTTGCATTTTACTACCCTCTACCTTCTAGATTAACAAGTTTCCTGCATACCTCTCAAAAGAACCACTTTAAAAGGATCACTCTTGGACTCCTTATCTGAGCTTTTACTTCTATGGCAAATTTTCATTCTGTTTTATTTTTTCCCATATCTCAAAATCTAAGAAATAAGATTTTAAAAGAACATGATTAACTTTCATCTTTGAATCTCCAGTGCCCATCACTGTTCCAAACACAGTGTAGATGTCTGGAAACAGAAAAGGAATAGCTTAAGTAACAAAATTTACATGTAGAAAATTGGATGATTGTATGGATAGAAGTCAAATTAATGCCATTCAAGTTGGAGTTTATACAGACATTTATAACACTGCCAAAGAAATGTCATCTGAATTGTGTTTGCTATCACAAATAATACATTAAATATTCATTGAAAATATATTTCAGAAAGTTTAAATGCATTTTGAAATATAATAAACTTTCCATGAAAGCAAAAACTTTATGAATTTTGATCAATCAAATGTGCTATAAGATCTCTTTATAATTGTGTATGAGCAAACAGTATATTATATAGTACACTCTTAATAATATTCATAGATTAAAAAATAATAGGTATTTTAAAAATTTAAAATTTTGTACAAGCCAGGCGGTGGTGGCGCACGCCTTTAATCCCAGCACTCGGGAGGCAGAGGCAGGTGGATCTCTGTGAGTTCGAGGCCAGCCTGGTCTACAAGAGCTAGTTCCAGGACAGGCTCTAAAAAAGCTGCAGAGAAACCCTGTCTCGAAAAACAAAAAAAAAAAAAATAAAAAATAAAAAAAATAAAATTTTGTACATCAAATTCAACTCAAGCAAACATAGTCAGGAGTATTAAATTAGGAATAATTGACATTAATAATTCTTATTTATTACTATAAATTTGTTTAATGTATTTTTCTTACTTAGATACTGAAGATGATATTTGTCTTGGAACAAAAATTATTTAAGCTTCTTGAAAAGTCAGTTGAAACATTTCATATGAGAAACAGTTCTATATTTTTCACATAAGAAAACACTTCTGTATGTTTCATGAAAGCAATATCAAAGTAAGTAACCTAGGAATTTGAAAATGTATTGGTATTAAAACTTTAAATGAAAATGGGTCCTTTCTTTTCCATACAAAAAATTGAGGAATAAAAGGAAATATTCATATTGTATTATGAGCAGTTGAGATTTCTTTCATGGTCTGTTCAGTGATAACATAATTGCCATCTTTTTTTCTGCACAGATATTATATTCTCTTTAGTAAATAGTAGATAATTTGAAATGCACTGCACTGAAAATTGAAAACGATGAAATGTCATGTTCTGATTATGAGTAAGCATATTAGCTTATGAATACAAAACAAAAATATTGGTATGTAAACACAGAACTTGTCTTGATCAGAAATCTGCAAAAAGTATTTTTTGGGCATATGGTCAATGTATTTTTGAAGATAAATTTTTGATTATCTATGAAGTTCATTCACTCCTATGCCTTAAGTTAACCATGATGAAGATTATTTTTTTAAATGATTTATAATTTCAGTGGGTGCCCCTATAATATTCTTATGCCTCCCACTCTTCAGCTGGACTTTGGGAGCTCAGCCTAGTGCTCCACTAAAGGTCTTTGCCTCTATTTACATCAGTTGCTAGATGAAGGTTCTATGGTATATTTAAGATATGCATCAGTCTGATTACAGGGCAAGACTAGTTCAGGCACCCTCTCCTCTATTGCATAGGGTCATATATAGCCAGTGTCATATATAACGAGTGTCATATATATAGTGTCATATATATATATATATATATATACATATACATATATATATATATATAGTCACATATATAGTGTCATATAAAGCTAGTGTTATCCTTGTAGACTCCTGGAGATTTCTCTAGTACCAGGTTTTTTTTCTAGCCCCATAGTGGCTCCCTCAGTCAAACTATCTTTTTTCTTGCTCTCATCTCTGTCACCACCTTTTTTTATGAAGAAAATAGTTTTAATTTTGTCATTGATTTTGAAACATTAAAATATATGACAGATCTCTCAATCAACATTTTATTTATTCTGTTTTACTAAGGCCCAGAAATATTTCTTAAAGTATTTATATTATGAAAAAATTTACAGTTAACTATAAATATACTATAAATATGTCATGTGTACTTCACCTACAAGATGGCAGTCATAATGGCTTAATATCTGACCCTAAGCATACAGTATTTTCAATAAAATTTGTTTAGTATAGTTGAATAATATATATTAAAAATTAAATTGCCAGACATACTGCTATATGCAAAATAGTTCATAGTCAGCTGCCCAAGAAATGTTTATGTATGCTACCTTTGAGTGAGTGTTGAAGAACTCCAGATAGCATTTATAACATGAACAACAAGAGTCAATTTTCTCTCAGTCAGAAGAAAGGATCCTTGAGAAGATAATAAGGTGAACTCCCAAAAAAGATATAGTAATCCTCCTGGATATTGGAAGTAGACACGATCGCCAGGCAAAATTGGGAACTTGAGGGTTGGGCAAGACTGGGCCAAGGGGAGATGGGGAGAGAAAAGTGTGAAGGGGAGAACGGGGGGAGCTCGGAGGAATGGGGTGCTTGGGATATAGGAAGGGTGGATATGGGAGCAGGGAAGCATATATCTTAATTTAAGGAGCTACCTGAGGGTTGTCAAGAGACTTGACCCTAGAGGGGTTCCCAGGTTTCCAGGGAGACGCCCCCAGTTAGTTCCTTGGGCAGCTGAGGAGAGGGAGCCTGAAAAGGCCAGTTCCTATAGCCATACTGATGAATTTCTTGCATATCACCATACAACCTCCACCTGACGATAGATGAAGAAAATGACAGAGCCCCACATTGGAGCACCAGACTGAGCTCCCAAGGTCCTGATGAGGAGCAGAAGGAGAGAGAACATGAGAAAGAAAGTCAGGACCGTGAGGGAACCTCCAGCTGGCGACAGATGGGGAAGGTGACTGAGCCCCACATTGGAGCACTGGACTGAGCTCCCAAGGTCCTGATGAGGAGCAGAAGGAGAGAGAACATGAGAAAGAAAGTTAGGAACGAGAGGGGTGCGTTCACTCATGGAGACGGTGGGACAGAACTAATGGGAGATCACCAACTCCAGTTGGAATGGGACTGATGGATCATGCGACCAAACCCGTCTCTCTGAATGTGGCCAACAGTGGGGGCTGACTGAGAAGCAAAGGACATTGGCTCTGGGCTCTGATTCTTCTGCATGGATGGGCTCTGTGGGAGCCTTCTCAGCTTGGTCGATCACCTTCCTGGACCTGGGGGGAGTTGGGAGGACCTTGGTCTTAGCATAGAGTGGGGAACCCTGATGGCTCCTTGGCCTTGAGAGGGAGGGAGGGGAGGTATGGGTGGAGGGGAGGGGAGGGAAGGGGGAGAAGGAGGGGAGGGAAGGGGGAGGAGCAGGGGAGGAGGGGGGAGGAGGAGGGAAGGAGATGGAAATTTTTAAATATAAAAAAAATAAACCATGAGAAAGAAAAAAAAAGAAAAAGAAAATAGAAAGCAATGTTTTAAAAATAAATTTTATGGGTGACTGTTTGTATGGAATTCTTTTTTGCCCTGCACCTAGAGAAATAATGTGATTGTTTACCTGCATAAAAACCAAGAAATGATATTTTCTCTTAAATTATATATTCTCTAGTAGAATAATTTAATTATTATATTTGTAAGTAATTTTGCCACACAGTATATCTGCTATTGAGGTTAGTTTGTTGAGGTTATTTGGTTGTTTTATTGTTTTTGGAGACAAAGTTTCATTACTTAACCCAAGCTGTCCTCAAATTCACAAATATATACTTTCTTCTGCCTCCCTAGTAATAGAATTAAAGGTGTTTGGGTGATCACTCCTGGCCTACAACTGGTATTTAAGTCTTTGTGATCATAATAATTTTTCAAAATTTTTTCAAATTTAATATAAAATAATTTTTATTTTAGAGTTCTAAAAAATCAAAAAATTACTAAGCAGCATTCCCTCTTTAAAGATGAATATAAAGTCAAGAAGAGCTTACATATTCTCCAATTGGTATGTACATAATTAATAACAGGAAAGAATAATAATTTTATTTAATTCTCATTTGTCAATTTAGTTCCACTTGGTTTCTATAAGAAGAATTTGGAAAATTTAAATAAGAGTCTTTAACTGTTAGGCATGTTTTGTATGTTTTTATTTTCTGGACTTTTAAATATTTTGATAAGTATAATAAAGAATTGTATATTTCTTAGCTTTTCTGTTTTGAAGCTCTCAAATTTTTCAAAGTAAAAATCATTTTTAATAGTAATTACCAAAACTGTTTTATGTATCTGAATTACTCTCTACTTGCTTTTTATAAACACTGAGCTCTTATGTCAGTGTTTATGCATTTGTACAAGTTTTTGAGTTTATACATAGCTTGTGCATATAGAAATTCAAAGATGAGTCAATCAAAATTGTTATCAACCAAAAACATGCCATAGATTGTAAGTATGAGACATGCAGATAAAACAGCAAGGAATAGATACTGAAATAACTATAATGCATAATAGAGCAAATAAAATAAAAAGAGTTGAAACTAGGGGAAAGGCTTTTTGCCTAGACAATGGAATGATCAAAACAGGTGTGCTCAGCCTTTTTCAAATAATATGATATATATATATATATATATATATATATATTGAAAAAGACAAGGTTTATTCAAATATCTTAGGAACAGAAGATAGTAGGTAGTTCTTTAATTGAAGATGGCATAAAATTTTTAAGACATATTTGGGAAAACTATCACTCAGTTGATGTGTGAATAGTTGTACTTAATTTTTTTTATATTTTTTTAAAGATAGGGTCACATTGTGTTGTGAGAGTCTATAAAAACAAGGGCCAACAGAGTAAGGGTTTATGTGAGGCAAAAATGAGATCTGATTCAACACCACTTAGTCAGTGTTGGCATAAACATGTAGAGTCTGACACTGAGCAATTATTGCAGATATATTTCAGTGCACTAAAATTTAGAAAAGTTTCTCTATGTAATACAGTCTCCTGTGCAAAAGGAGACATAATTACATTGAAACACTTCTCAGTGTACGTTCCACTTCTTTTATAAAGATATGTACTAGAAATAGGCTACATATATTATCTTAATGTGCTAGTGAAGGATCTATTGTGCTCTCGTATATACTGATAGCACAGAGTTCATTTGGGTTATTAACCACCTCTGGGCCTGGTTGGGGAGCTTGGACAGTCTATGACCATAAAGATAACACAAAGGTCATATAGACTATTAAATATCTCCAGTCCTGATTGTTGGAGCCTGGGCTATCTCCTTGTTATACAGATAATGCAAAGGTCACCTAAGCTATTAGCCTCCTCCATTCTTGTTTGTGGGAGCTTGGTGTGTTCTGGCCCTACATATAACACAAATCACTAGGCTCTTAACTACCTCCATTCCCAGCCTACTAGGTGGAAAAACAGGTTATACATCTCTCTTGTTAAAGAGATTTCCTACATGTTTGACATTCCTGATTTCCCTAGTGATTTCTGTGAGTGCAAGAATCTTTGTACACCCAATATTGATGGAGGAAAGTTATCTGTCTATGTTTTTTTATTGGTTAATTAATAGAGAAAACTGCCTTGGCCCTTTAAGAGACAAAAAATTAGGTAGGTGGAGTAGACAGAACAAAATTGTGGGAACAAGGAAGTAGAGTTGGGGAGACGCTTCAGGCAGTCGCCATAGTGAGTCTCCATGCTGCTCCTCTCTGAGATGGACGCAGGTTAAGATCTCTCCTGGTAAGCCACACCTCATGGTGCTACCCAGATTACTAAATATGGGTTAAAGAAAGATGTAAAAATTAACCAATAAGAGGCTACAGATAATGGGCCAGACAGTGTTTTAAAAAAAATACAGTTTCCGTGTAATTATTTCAGGTGTAAAGTTAGCCGGCGGCCGGGTGGTGGGACGCAGCCCCGCCGCTTCACACTACACAATATTCTATAAATGAAGATGCCCTTAAATTTTTGATCATTTGGTTCTGTTTCCAGAGGGATAACATTATAGTATGTACTACTACAATCATTTTATTTTAAAATATTTTCAAAATGTTTTTATTATAATTCAGGACCGTGAGGAGTGCGTTTACCCATTGAGACGGTGGGACAGATCTAACGGGAGACCACCAAGTCCAGTTGGAATGGGACTGATAGAACAGGGGACCAAACCGGACTCTCTGAATGTGGCTGACAGTGGAGGAGGACTGATAAACCAAGGACAATGGCGATGAGCATGAACTCTACAGCATGGACGGGCTCACTGTGAGCCTTGTCAGTTTGGCTGCTCACCTTCCTGGACTTAGGGGGAGCTGGGAGGACCTTGGACTTAACATAGTGAAGGGAACCCTAATGGCTCTTTGGCTTGGAGAGGGGCGGAGTGGGGGTATGGGTGGAAGGGAGGGGAGGGAAGGGAGAGGAGTAGGGGAGGAGATGGAAATTTTTAATAAAAAAATGAGAAAAAATGTTTTTATTTGCTACTTCAAGGTTGATCATATATGTATCTGTTAATACAAAGAAAAACTCAAATATAGTGTTAGCCCCTTTCTCTCTAGACAGCAGGAATAACTTAGAAATAAGAAAATTAAACAGGCATATGGAAGCTAGTAAAACTTATAAATCTTTGTTATCATGTTTCATGTCTTTATTTCAAAATGGAGTTCTGCCTTTCTTTTATATTTTAATGATAATTGGAATCAACAGAAATAGTTCTGTTATTTTTTTACTGTAAATATATAGAGATTTGTATTTCTTGCAAATCAATTTGCTATATAAAAGAGTTCAAATGTGGATCATTATAAATGAGAGACAGTAGAAATGTATAGTGAAATGTGATAAATATGTCCTAAAATTGTGTAGAAGCATACATGCATACAATATGAAAAAATAACTTTGCATAGGTGTAAACAGAAATAGGAGCATATTTAATAAAACAAATATGATTTGAATTTGTAGCAATATACAAGAATCTATACCAATGTAAATTGTCTATAAATAATAGCTCATAAGTATTCACTCTATTACTCACTATTATTAATAGTGTGAATAAGCTCACATTAATCTATTCTCCCATTCAATTTCCCCTTTTTTCCCAAAGGAATTCCCTTAGCCTATATAATTTCTACTCAAACTCAAACTCTATACAAGTTATAATCACCCCCCAATTGATGTTCCTAACCCTGAAGGCAAACATTGTTGGGACAGGGGACTTTATCTTCTAGAATTATTTCCAGCTGACTTGGGGGGTGATGTTCTTTCTATAGGATCCTGTAAAATGAAAATTGTGGCTAAGTTTCAAGATTACTGTATGATACAATTGCACATAGTCTCTGAGTATTCAGTAGGGTTTTTCTTAAGTTCTTATTTGAAGTTCTGGCCAGAAAATTATAAGAAGATGAACCATTTCAGCTAACCTTGTTGGAATCATTTTGAACAGCTGATACCAAAAATCAATCTTAAAGTAGCACTATCAGCATCATGAATCATATCAACCAGATGGAATCATTGTTGTGAGGCCTTAACTTCTTCCTGGAAACTTCACAGATTATTACAGGAAAATTTATTGTTCATTGTGGAAAAAAAACTTCATATAAATATAAATTCATTGAAATGTACAGTAGAGGCAAAACATATTTATGAGAAAAAGTAAAATGTCTCCTAAATCCATTCTTCTTTCTATCCCATACCACTCAGGAATTTTTAAAAATTAAAATAAAATTCTATAAGCCCCCCCTTTCCTAAACCCAACTCCTCCCATGTTCTTTCATTCTAACCCCTTCCCTTTATCCACCTCACTTCCTTGTACAATATGGCTGCCTAAACATGATATAAGCAACAATACCAATAGATATGTGTGCTTATTTTGAACTTCCCATTGTGTTAACATTTTCAATTTAGTAGTACATGGTAACTAAATTATTGTGCCCTTTGACCCACATCCCCTACATCCAGGCCAATGGTCTTCCCAACAACAAGGTCTCTGGTAATAAAAATGCTAATCTGCTTCTGTGTTGTGGAATATTAGTTTAAGATGTGCTATATTTGCTTATACTTTGGAATATTTGTTTAATGATGCAAAGATTTGTTGTATTCTTTTATATTACATTTATTTAACTATGTAAACAAATACATAAAATATGTGTATTTAAGTTCATATTATTTTTGATATTCCCTCTTTCTTATAGCCAGTTCCATATTCTTCCGCCATGATGCATTTTAAATACATAGCCTCTTTATGGCCTCCTTTCTTTAATTATAGTGGTTTTTATAATGCTTTTATATATACATATATATGTATACATATACATATATATATGACCCCAACATGCATAATCTGAGCATATATGCATACCTGTGTATGTGTGTGCTTGTGTGTGTGTGTGTGTGTGTGTGTGTGTGTGTGTGTACATATATCTGGTTAGAATAATTTGAATCTATGTTCCTGAGCTTTGGTCAAAGTTGGAATTTTACATTTGAAATGGACAGATTATGCATAATTGTTGAGGTAGTATAGCAAAACTGAATAAATTTCATAATCATTAGGAGTGGTTTTATACACTACATAATGATGGATATTGATTTTTAGAGAGCGTCTTTTTTGAGAATGCATTCATATTCTTTTCTATATGGTAGTTTTTCAATAAGAATGATACACCAGTGTAAACACAATGAAGCAAAATTTTCTCTTATTCAGTAGAAGTTCAGATCTTTGTTCTATTCAAGCAGTAAAGTGAATAAGGTCGACCAACTTTACGAAGAAATATCTACTTTACTAGTACAATGAATTAAATGTTATTTTTATTGACTATTTTATTTTATTTTAATAGAAATACAATTTTATTACCTTGTCTTCTACCCTTTTTTCTCAGATACCTTCCTTCAAGTATCATTCTGATGCCCCCCCACACTATTAAGTTTTTCCTATTATTATTGAGGTGTGTGTGTGTGTGTGTGTGTGTGTGTGTGTGTGTGTATGTGCAGCCTACTTTGTTCACTTTTGTTGCTGATGTGTATATTTTCACATCCATTGTTCACTGAATAACCAATAAGTGGCTCATCCATAGGAGAGGTTAATTATACTTCTTAAAACAAGTATTCCCCTCATGGAACATACGGATTCATATTTGACAAAATTTCTTACTACCTTGACTAACAAGTGATGTTTACATATAAAAGAAATAATACCAAAGCCAGTTGGTAACCTTTTCATTTCATGTATTTTCTTATGCATGGTATATAATTACAGGTAGTATACTACTTTTTTTCATTATGTATATTGACTTGGTCATAATACACCAACACAGTTTTAAAATTACCATGAAACAACCAGGCAGTTATGGTGCACTCCTTTAACCCCAGCAGTCAGGAGGCAGAGATAGGCACACCTTTGTGAGTTTGAGTCCAGCCCAGACTACCGAGTGAGTGTCAGGACAGTCTCTAAAAGCTACAGAGAAACCAAGTCTTTGAAAACCCAAATTAACACAACAACAGCAAAAAATTCTCAGTAAATAATTCTTAACAAATATTAGGTAACATTTTAATTGCAAATATAAAAATTTGTTAGTTAAATATAAATATTCAGTCTAATATAATAAAAATATAAATCAGATATTTCTGCATTTAACTAACTTCTATTATGTTAAATGCAGAAAACTAGGTTTTTAGTTTTTTATGTCTCTAAGATATCTCTTAAGAATGTCCAATACATCTGGCAGATAATGATCCCTCTTAGTTTTTATTAGAGTAACTTGGTTAGTTTGCATTGTATGGCAATGAAAAAGATCATGATCTAAAGCAACTCAAGGAAGGAATTTATTCGACTTAAGTTCCTACCGGATTGTAGTCAGTCTAAAAGAAATTTCAGAGAATAAGTAGAATCAGGAACCTAGAGGCAAATATAGATGCTATATGCTACTAACTGTTTTGTTCACTCTGGCTTGCTCAGCTTGCTTCTATAAATAACCAAGGACCACTAGCCAAGGAATGACACTTCCCATGAGCAATTAATCAACAAAATGTCCCACAGATTTGCCTACAGGCAATGAGTTGTGATGGAAGCACTCCCCTAGTTGAATTTCCCCCCCCTACTATATGACTCTAGTTTATGTTAACAAAAAACTACCTAGCAGAGTTACATAATGTTAGTTAAGTTATTGACAAATGCATTTTTTTTTTCAATTCAAAAGCAGTATTTCCTAGTATTTCAATACTTTGTAAAGTTGGAAGTGATAAAATTCTATAGGGATGAGTTTCTGTTTCTCTACACAGTGGAAATATTTAGCTACTATAAGGTAATTAGAGAAAAAAGTGTCTAAACAAAGACTAAGCTATTTCAAATTTCAAACAATTGAAAGAAAAGTGTGCTTTCTGCCTTCCTTGACCTAAGCAATAAAAACTAATTTGTTTTGTATAACCAACAATTGCTTTTCTCTTTCCTGTTGGAAGACTATTTCTCCAGCTCTCAGCATTCCTTAGTTGCCTGTAGATATAATACAATTTAAAAAAATGAATAAAATCTTATTTGTAATTAGTTAGTAGACATTTTACTATGAATAATTAAAATTATGAACTGTTAAAAACCAATAATTCTCCCATTTGTATCAAATCTGGTGCTTAAGAACCACATTGCCTCCAATGCTTTCCATTATGAAGAATGCAAAATATAGCTGATAGGAAATTATATAATATTATAATGTCCAAAGTTTGGAATCTTCTACTACATTAATTTAAATATATTACCCTTAATAGTCTCTCAATTTTTCTTGGCAATATTTATTTCACAGCCCGTATAAAGTTAAAAATCCAGGCTGGTCAAAAGTTCTTTGTGATTTTTTTCATCAGTAATGTACATTAGCAATAATTTAATGTATAAAATGACTAATGATTAGTGAATACAGAATTTTAAGGAAACTAAATGTTTCTTCACTTAAAGGAAAATTTGAGTCTATCATCCTACAGTGTGAATTTCTGACAGGTTTCTTTGTTATGTTTTCATCTTTCATTTTAAATTGTCTACTTTCTTGTTAATGTTTTATTATTGATTATGACATTTTCATGCTACCTTGAATGGATGCTATCTCAGAAACTGTAAACACTGAATGAATTAGAAGGAGAGGAAGGCCTCATTCTGTCTAAACTACATCAAATCAAAGGATTTCAAACACAATTTGTTACTAGATTTGTGTCAAAATTCTACCTCATCCCCAACACTTTAGTGGTTCAAGGAAAAAAAACTATATTCTATTTTGAAAATGTTTCATGACTTATCATATATAAAAACTGGCATTCTAACTCCTGTAAAGGAAAGATGGAAAGTGGTGAATTTCTATTTGATTATAATTGACTTACATACTCTTTTTTTCAGGAAAAACTATGTTTCAATGAGATAAGAAATCTTTAGTGGACAACATGAAAACTGTTGAGAAATATTTTAACTATATAAAGATGTGTTACATTTGTTTATTTTGTGGAATATTACTCTATGTAAAAGTGTTTGCAATTTTTATGTTGCATTTTTAATAAGGAAAAGATGTGTTGCTTTGACTACCTAAGGAACCTGATTGGTGTAATTAAAAAACTTAATGGACAATAATTAGGCAATAGTAGGATAGGTAGGACTGGTGGGCAGAGAGAATAAGTAAGAAATGAAATCTAAGAAAAAGAAGAGAAAAACAATTGGGGAGGTACAGAGAGAGATGTTTAGGGCAAGCCAGCCAGGTAGCCATAAGCCAGTCTGATATAAAATAGGGCTTACAAAATGAAAGAAGGGGGGAAAATCCCCAAGTAAAAATATGAATGAAGAAAATAGGTAAAATTAAGTTATAAGAACAAGTGGGGAAAACATAACATAAGGTCAAGCTTTCATAATTGATAATAAGTCTTCATGTCTTGATTTGGTAGCTGATTGGTGGTAAAAAGACAGTCTACTACAGAAAACCCAATTACATTTTCCTTTGTTGTATTTCTTGTTGGTTATAATATGTTATGAAGAAGTAGTAGCTTAGGGAAAGAGGAGGTGGGAAATCAAACTTATCACGAACAGGAATTTACCTACTGTGAATAGAGTACAGGACTCTGGATGGTAAAGAGTTACTGTTATAAAAGAAACCCATTAGACTTTCAACTTTCTTAAATAATACCTAACAATACTTTGCTGTCCCAATGAATGGGACACAAATTGTGATGGAGGCCTCCCATTGGCTAATAAAGAAACTGCCTGGCCCATCTGATAGACCGGCCCTTAGGTGGGTGGAGTAGACAGAACAGGAAGAAGGAAGTGAGGTAGATGGCTCAGTCAGATTCCACGCCTCTCTTAAGTTAGGCAGACCACCGTGCCTCTCCTCAGAGAGAAGCCAGATGCGATGAAGCTCCAGCCCAAGATGGACGTATGCTAGAAACTAAACGGTAAGGCACCACTTCATGGTGCTACACAGATTATTAGATATGGGCTAATCAAAATGTGAGTAAGAGGCTGAAAATAATGGGCCAGGCAGTGTTTAAAAGAATACAGTTTGTGTGTTGTTATTTCGGGTTTTAAGCTAGCTGGTGGCCGAGAGCAGGGCGGTGGGAAACCGCCGGCAGCCCCTCACTACAGAATGGCGCCCAGATGTGGATAAATGAATCCACAGAAAGCTTGAGAAAGCTTGGGAAAGAATAGAGTAAAGCATGGCTTCTTGGTAGCAGCAATTTCTTGGGTCTGAACGTCTGCATGTTTGTTTTCATTTGTAGCAGGAAAAAAGTTGTGCTGTTTTAAAAATGCCAGCTTTCTGGGCCGTCCTGCCAGGGCAAACTCTGACTCTTTCAAGCAGGCGGTCCTGACTATGGAGCTTTTGAGTGTTGTTTAACACTGTTGCAGCTTGCTTGCTGGCAGGGACCTTGAACCGCCACAGAGTTGTGGTGGTAAACATGGCTACAGCCAGTACCTCTGCAAGAGGCTGGAAAGCTAAGGAATGGGCTGGATCCAGCCGCCAAAGTCATGGCTTTAATCCTACCTATATTGCTTGGTAAATTAAAGACCCGTGTGGTCAGAAAAAGAGAGATATACAGTAAAGAGAGATTCAAAGACAAAGAAAACCTCTAAATGGTTTGCAGTGAGATAAAATTCATGCAGGCTAAAAGTTAAAGTTCTTACAGTTAAAAAAAAAAAGAGAAAGAAAGAAAGAAAAAGGAAGTAGTTTGTTGTGGTGGTACACACCTTTAATCCCAACACTTGGGAGGCAGAGGTAGATTGACCTCTGTGACTTCAAGGTGTGGCAGGACACACCTTTAATCCGAATGCCTAGGAGGCAGAGACGGAAAGATTTCTGTGAGTTCAAGGTGTTGTAGCACACACCTTTAATCCCAGCACTGGGGAGGCAGACACAGACGGATTTCTGACAGTTCAAGGACAGCCTGGTCTACAGAGTTATTCCAGGACAAAGATATACAGAGAACCTGTCTCAAAAAATAAAAGTAAAAATAAACGAAATAGAGGTTAAAATAAAGCCGCACAAAGATGGAAAATACACAGAGAATCTTGATACTGTATGCTATTATGCTCTTTTTGAATTGTTTGAATGCTGAGGAAGGAGCAACAGCTGCTAAAAGATATTTGTTTACAAATGCTGCTGAACTAATCCAAGAAAGATATCTTGAAAATACCTTGACTTTAGAATTTGGATCTAAGGACATGATGCTTTAGAAAGGAGTTTCTTTTGTTTTTACAGAAAATGAGACCCTATGGACTGCTTCTATCCCAATATGGCATGATAGATCACGCCCTCCTGAAAGGTTGCTGTGAACATCTTCAGAAAATTACTTCACCCAGCTGATGACTGAGATGAACCTGGCACACAGGTTACACCATGAAAGATCTGATTAACAGTGTCCCCATTCAGCAGGAAGCAGTTTGGAGAGAAATAACTGCGCCCATGTTCCCAAATATTGTTTATAAGTGTTCTTTTACATTTAAAGGGGGGATATGATATAGATATGAATAATTTGCATTGGTATAGATTTTGCTTTATTGATAGACATTTAAGGTCAATTTTGTTATATGTATATGTATTTTTGATACTGATTAAGGTATTGTGATTGTGTAGTTCATTTTAAAAATGTAATGTATAATTAAGAAATATAGGTTGTTAATGGATAATCATCAATAATAGTAAAGCTTATAGTCATGTTAGTTAGATTTTCTAGATATATAGAGATATATTTCAGTTAGATAGACATTCTTCATATCTTTCAAAGACTACAGAATATTCCACTTAAATGTCTTAATAACTTAGGATTTTCATAACAATGAGACACATCTGCTCCTGGCACCACAAGCTACTTCAAGAGGAAGATGGGCATCTAAGAGGCTACTTATGGAGTTTGATAGCCATTGGGCAAGAAACTGCTCTTGCTTGGACTCTTGCATAAACTGGACACAGAGAGGAATGCTGAACTTGCCTAAATGTGAGATGATTCTTTGGGGTTCCTGACTCATGAAAGAGTCTGCGAGACATTCTGCAGGACACAGCAGAAAGTGACTGAACTGCCTTTGAAATTTCCTGCTTCATGGAAATGTCTCTGGATACTATGGGCCTGAAGGCTGAAGATGGATGCCCCAACAGTACAAAAGAACTTTGGGTGACTGTCCAGGCAGCGAGATGTCTCTATCATTTCTAGAGTTCGGAAATTGCATATTTCTTATTTACTTAGGTAATATTGTGTCCTTCTGGAGTCTTTGATGGAGCTGAAGAAGAATAGATAGATTAGTTATAGTTGTTTTCCTTTGTTATGATAAAAGATAAAGTAGATATAAATATTGTAACTGTAATTTTTGCATGATAACTGTTGTTATATGTAATTTTACTATGTTAAAGTTAAAGCCTTTCTTTTTTGTTTAAACAGAAAAAGGGGAAATGATGGAGGCCTCCCATTGGCTAATAAAGAAACTGCCTGGCCCATCTGATAGACCGGCCCTTAGGTGGGTGGAGTAGACAGAACAGGAAGAAGGAAGTGAGGTAGATGGCTCAGTCAGATTCCACGCCTCTCTTAAGTTAGGCAGACCACCGTGCCTCTCCTCAGAGAAAAGCCAGATGCGATGAAGCTCCAGCCCAAGATGGACGTATGCTAGAAACTAAACGGTAAGGCACCACTTCATGGTGCTACACAGATTATTAGATATGGGCTAATCAAAATGTGAGTAAGAGGCTGAAAATAATGGGCCAGGCAGTGTTTAAAAGAATACAATTTGTGTGTTGTTATTTCGGGTTTTAAGCTATCCGGTGGCCGAGAGCAGGGCGGTGGGAAACCGCCCGCAGCCCCTCACTACAAAATTGGGTACCTGGACCCTGGAGGAGAGAAATGGGTGGACAAGACACACACACACACACACACACACACACACACACACACAAACAAATGGGCAGCAAGTCTGTATTCTAATCAAGCTGCAAATTTTATTCTTTCTAAAGAACATTATATAGCAAAAGGGCAGGGGATGGGTAGGTTTCTATGCAACTGTTCTAACTGGAATGTCAGGCCTAGAGACATCCCTAGCTGACAGGAAGAGATAAGGAAATACTTAGGGTCTGTAAATGTTAACTAATAGGGGAAATGCGACTTACTTCTGGGGCCTGGGACCTGTAGGTTTGCAGGCATTCTTAACTCACAGGGATAGATGAGGAAATACTGGGTTATTTCTTGGGCCCAGAACTTGCCCTACAGAGACTTTTGAATAGCTTACTTAACTTGTGAACTAAGATGGCTTCACTCTAACCAAATACAGGACTTTGCTCGCTACTTTTTATAAGTATTACTATGAAGCAAGTTAAAGGTCATACAGTAGATGAGCAGGCATTAGCCAGGGGGTGGGGACAAAGACCTGATCCTCCCACGTTTACTTGGTGGGGGAAATTTCTTTCCAACTTGGTGGAGGAATTTTCTTTTCAAAGTTACAGATGTCTTTCTCGGGAGGAGAGGGTCTAGGTTTTATGTCAATACCTCTGCACATCAACCTCTATGCAATCAGGCATGTTTCTCAGGAGACCCACAGATGGAATGCATGGTCCTCTCCTTGCAGTGCTTTTCCTTGCACCCCATGCTGGTGCTCATGCCTGTCATGGGCAGACACACATATCTCTGGGTTTTATGTAGCTCTTATAGGAGACTTGCTCTGAAGGGGCTCTTCTAGCCCTCGAACAGCCAGATCAAGACTTGAATAGGCTTGGAGGCTAGGGAGATCACCTGTTGGAGAATAAACCTAGTGAGCCTATTGAAGGCCCATGTTACAAAAGCTATCAATAATAAAAATCCTAAATGGTTCTCAAAAGGGGGGGTAAGAGGGTGGTGACTCAGGGGGAAGTGGAAAACCAGTTTTTGAACCATACCTCCTCTTACTCTCTTTGCTTTCTTCTATGCTCAAATCCTTCCCTGACCTTAGGCAAACTGTCTCTAACTATTCCAGTGTGATCAATATAGAAACAACATTCCTCTTTAAGGCAGCACAAAGGCTTCCCTGCTAGAGGAATAGGAGATCTAGTCCTTATCTGTTCTTCAAAACTACTTCATACAAGAAAACAATTTATTTTTCTAAAGTCTCTTTCTAGGTTTTGATTAAGGGGCTGATGAGGGTTGGAAGCAGAAGTGGCATTCCTGGCTGAGGTGCGCAGAATTCCAGATACCAGAACCAGGAAACACATTTTCGGAATAATCTGTAGAGAAAAAGAAGAGAAACTTCTCTGAGGGGGAACATTTTTCTCCTTTCCTGGACTAGGTTGCTATATTAACATGCCTGATCAGCCTTTCGGGGAGCCAATGAGGGATTTTTTCTGTCTGATCATGTCCATGCAGATCCTTGACCCCAGATTAGGACTGGGTCAGGTTCTTTCATAATTCATTGCAAAAGTTTTTCCTCCTTGCCTTGGTAAAGGTCACCTTGGTGCCATTCTTGTAAGATCTGTCTGCAGCAGATCTGTTTGCAATATTTATCCTCTTAAGTTGTTTTCAAGGAGCCATATCATGTTCCAAAATTCCTTTTCACTACTAACTGTATATGCAGTTCTTCAATTTGAAGAGCCATGTGTAAAATTCAGCATAACATCCTTCAAGGGATCTTTAGCTATAACACTAGTAAAATATAGTTCTACAAATTGCAAAAATGATCATCTGGGAATGAGTATTACTCTGGCCTTTAAATTGAGCAAATACAATTGTCCAAGAATCACTATCATAAAATTGTAAATTAATCTATTCTTTATTATAAGAAACATCGATTACAACCAATGCTCTGTTAAACTATTTCATAGATTCCATCCTGCTCTTTTGTATTAGACAGGCTACTGCTTTAAGTTAAGAGTTCAGTATTTTAACTGGCATAGCTTGGAAGATACAGCTATAAAAACCATGCTGTTTATTTCATAAAACTTCTGTAGAAAGTTTTGTACTTAATACACACTTGTCATAGAAGAATCATAATTAATATACTGTACTTGTTGATTATTATATACTCTACCTGTTGGTTTATACTTCACCTGCTTGAATACCTCTTTGGCAACTTCTATAAGCTCTCTATTTAAAATTGGCTCATTGCTCCCTTTAAGATGGTGGAGGCTGACTGAGAAGCCAAGGACAATGGCACTGGGCTTTGATTCTTCTGCATGGACAGGCTCTGTGGGTGCCTTCTCAGCTTGGTTGATCACCTTCCTGGACCTGGGGGAAGTTGGGAGGACCTTTGACTTCCCATAGTGTAGGGAACCCTGACTGCTCTTTGGCCTGGAGAGGGAGGGAGTGGGGGTGTTGGTGGAGGGGAGGGGAGGGAAAGGGGAGGAGGAGGAAAGGAGATGGAAATTTTTAAATATAAAAAAATAAACCATATAAAAATAGAATTTTACTTTGGACAGTTCCCTGATCCTGCACCAAGGCCATCCACCCAGAGGGGTAAGATGCTGCCGGGCAGGCAGGCCTGAAGATTCCCGAAAGGGAGTGTGGGCACCTTCAGCTTGTGCTGCAAGTTCTTCTGTGTGCTACTGGACCCCGCCCTGCCCCCACATTCACCCTTTTGTCCACCATGTCCTTGGGCTACCAGGCATCCCTGATTCAGTGCTGAGGAGTTCCATCTGGACGGATGAGTGTGCTATCCCGGGGCGGCCTGTCCCGGAAGAGAGCACAGTCCCCCTCCCCAAGCTCCTGCTTCAGGGGTGTCTTTGTTACACATGTTCCTGCCTTTCCCAAGCCTGCCCTAGTGTATGCAAGGTCCTTGTCTCAGGAAGAGTTCCCTGCTCCTGCACCAAGGCCATCCACCCAGAGGGGTGAGAGGTTGCCTGCCAGGCAGGCCTGAAGATCCCACAAGGGAGTGCAGGCACCTTCAGCTTGGGCTGCGGGTTCTGCTGTGTGCTACTAGACCCCACCCTGCCCCCACGTTAGCTCTTTTGTCCAAAGTATCCTTGGGCTACCAGGCATCCCTGATTCAGTGCTGAGGAGTTCCATCCAGTCAGGAACAGGTCCTACTCCTGCACTGAAGAGATCCACCCAGACTCAGTCACAGAAAAGATTGGACCAAGACACCAAGTCTCTCCTGGCTCCATTTGAAAAAGTGATGGGCAGGAGCCAATGCAAGAATTCCTCCAACAACCTGAAAGGCAACATGACATCACCAGAATCCAGGGGTACTGAAACAGCAAGAATTGAATACCCTACTCCAGAATAAATAGAAGAAATCGACTATAAACAGTACTTTATGAAAATAATAGAGGACCTTAAACAGGAGGTAAAAAACTGCCATAAAGAAATGGAGATGACAAAAAAAATGTAGACAAAATGAATGAATATCTCAAAAATACCCAAGAAAAACAAGAAAAACTAGAAAAAGTAATCAAACAGATAAGGGAAACAGTTCAAGACCCGAAAAATGAAATGGAAGTAATAAAGAAAATACATCAGAGGGAAAACTGAATATGGAAATTCTGGGTAAACAAACAGAAACTGCAGAGACAAGTATTACCAACAGAATACAAGAGATAGAAGAAAGAATCTCAAACTCTGAAGATACTATAGAGGAAATAAACTCACTGATTAAAGAACAAAACATATCCAACAAATTCTTAACAAAAACATCCAGGAAATCTGGGACACTGTGAAAAGACCAAACTTAAGAATAATAGGGGTAGAAGAAGGAGAAGAATTTCAACTCAAAGGCCCAGAAAATATATTCAACAAAATTATAGAAGAAAACTTTCTCAAGCTAAAGAAGGATATTCCTATGAAGGTACAAGAAGCTTACAGAACACCAAATAGACTGGATCAAAAGAAAGCATCCCCATGCCATATAATAATCAAAACACAAAACATACAGAAGAAAGAAAAGATATTAAGAGCTACAAAGGAAAAAGTCAAGTAACATATAAAAGGAAACCTATCAGAATTACACCTGACTTCTCAATGGATACCATGAAAGCCAGAAGGTCTTGGATAGATGTGCTACAGACACTAAGGGAATATGGATGCAAGCCCAGACTACTATACCCAGCAAAGCTTGCATTCACCATTGATGGAGAAAGCAAGAAAGTCCAGGACAAAAACATATTTAAACAATATGTAGCCAAAAATCCAGCCTTGCAGAAAGTAATAGAAGGAAAATTACAACCCAAGGAGCCCAACAGTGCCCACAATAACTCAGACAACTAGTGACCCTTCACCAGCACAACTCGAAGATGGGTAACACACAAATTCTACTACCAATGAAAAAATGACCAGAGTTAATAACCACTGGTCATTAATATCACTGAATATCAATGGACTCAACTCACCTATAAAAAGCCACAGGCTAAGAGATTGGATACAAAAACAGGATCCAACATTCTGCTGTTTACCAGAAACACACCTCAACCACAAAGACAGACATCTACTCAGAGTAAAGGGATGGGAAATGGTTTATCAAGGAAATGGACCAAAGAAACGAGCAGATGTGGCCATACTAATTTCTAACAAAGTTGACTTCAAACTAAAATTAATAAGAAGTGATGGAAATGGACATTTTATAATCATAACAGGAACAATTCATCAGGATGAAGTCATAGACCTGAATATCTATGCCCCTAATATAAAAGCACCCACTTATAGAAAAGAAAGACTACTAGGACTCAAGGCAGCGATCAAACCACACACACTAATAGTAGGAGACTTCAACACTCCTCTCTCACCAATGGACAGGTAATCAGACAGAAACCTAACAGAGAATTGAAAGACTTAACGGAGGTAATGAATCAAATGGACTTAACAGACATCTATAGAACATTCTACCCAATTAGGAAAGAATATACCTTCTTCTCTGCAGCTCAAGGAACCTTCTCAAAAATTGACCACATACTGTGTAACAAAGCAAACTTCCACAGTTACAAAAAAATATTAATAACCACCTGTGTCTTATTGGATCACCATGAATTAAAGTTAAAATTCAACAATAATGCTAACCCCAGAAAGCCTACAAACTCATAGAAACTGAACAGTCAACTACTGAACCACAACTTGGACAAGGAAGAAATAAAGACAGAAATTAAGATCGTCCTTGAATTTAATGAAAATAAAGGTATAACATACTCAAATCTTTCGGAACTATAAAAGCATTTCTAAGAGGAAAGTTCATAGCACTAAGTGCCTACTTAATGAAAATGGAGAAAGCACACATTGGAGACTTAACAGTACACCTGAAATCTCTAGAAAAAAAAGAAGCAGATTCACCTAGGAGGAGTAGAAGACTGGAAATAATCAAACTGAGGGATGAAATCAATGAAATAGAAATACAGAAAACAATACAAAGAATCAATGAAACAAAAAGCTGGTTCTTGGAGAAAATCAACAAGATTGACAAACTACTAGCCAAACTAATCAAACGCCAGACAGAGAACATGCAAATTTATATGATCAGAAATGAAAAGGGGAAGAAAACCACAGACACAGAGGAAATTCAGAGAATCATTAGATCTTACTACAAAAGCCTATATGCCACAAAATTGGAAAATGCAAAAGAAATGGACATTTTTTAAAAATAAGTACTATATACCAAAGTTAAACCAGGACCAGGTGAACAATCTAAATAGACCTGTTAGTCGTGAAGAATTAGAAACAGTTATCAAAAAACTCTCAAAAAAAAAAAAAAAAGCTGGGCGGTGGTGGAGCATGCCTTTAATCCCAGCACTCGGGAGGCAGAGGCAGGCAGATCTCTGTGAGTTTGAGGCCAGCCTGGTCTACAAGAGCTAGTTCCAGGACAGGCTCTAAAAAAGCTACAGAGAAACCCTGTCTCGAAAAACCAAAAAAAAAAAAAAAAAAAAAAAAAAAGAAAAAAGAAAAAAAAAAAGGACCAGATGTTTTCAATGCAGAATTCTACCAGAACTTCCAAGAAGACCTAATACCTATACTCCTTAAGGCATTTCACAATATAGAAACTGAAGAGTCAGTGCCAAATTCCTTTTATGAAGCTACAGTTACCCTGATACCTAAATGACACAAAGACTCAACCAAGAAAGAGAATCTCACTCATGAATATCCACACAAAAATTCTCAATAAAATACTGGCAAACTAAATCCAAGAACACATCAGAAAAATTATCCATTAAGATCAAGTAGGCCTCATCCCAGAGATGCAGGGATGGTTCAACATATGAAAATCAATGTAATCCATCATATAAATAAACTGAAGGAAATAAAAACATATGATCATTTCATTAGAGGCTGAAAAAGCATTGGACAAAATTCAACACCCCTTTATGATAAAGGTCTTGGAGAGATTAGGGATGCAAGGGTCATACCTAAATATAATAGAAGCTATTTACAGCAAACCTGCAGCTAATATCAAATTAAACGGAGAGAAACTCAAAGCCATCCCACTAAATACAGGAACAGGACAAGGCTGTCCACTCTCTCCATATTTTTTCAATATAGTGCTGGAAGTTCTAGCAATAGCAAAAAGACAACATAAGGGGATCAAAGAGATTCGAATTGGAAAATAAGAAGTTAAACTTTTGTTATTTGCAGATGATATGATAGTGTACATAAGCAACCCCAAAAACTCTACCAAAGAACTTGTACAGCTGATAAACACCTTTAAAAATGTGGCAGGATAGAAGATCAACTCCAAAAAATCAGTTACCCCCCCCATACACAAAGTATATGGAAGCAGAGAGGGAAATCAGAGAAAATTCACCTTTTAAGATAGCCAAAAATAAGCCGGGCGGTGGTGGCACAGGCCTTTAATCCCAGCACTCGGGAGGCGGAGGCAGGCGGATCTCTGTGAGTTCGAGACCAGCCTGGTCTACAAGAGCTAGTTCCAGGACAGGCTCCAAAGCTACAGAGAAACCCTGTCTTGAAAAACAAAACAAAACAAAACAAAACAAAACAAAAAAAAAAAAAAAAAAAAAGATAGCCACAAATAACATAAAGTATCTTGGGGTAACTCTAACCAAGGAAGTGAAAGATCTATTTGACAAGAATTTTAAGTCTTTGAAGAAAAAATTGAAGAGGATACCAGAAAATGGAAGGAACTCCCTTGCTCATGGATTGAGAGGATCAACATAGTAAAAATGGCAATTCTACCAAAAGCAATCTATAGATTCAAAGCAATCCCCATCAATGTCCCATCAAATTCTTCACAGATCTTGAGAGGACAATAATCAAATTTATATGGAAAAACAAGAAACACAGAATAGCCAAAACAATCTTATACAATAAAGGAACTTCTGGAGGCAATACCACCCCTGACTTCAAACTCTATTACAGAGCTACAGTATTGAAAACAGCTTGTTATTGGCATCAAAACAGAGAAGTCAACCAATGGAATTGAATAGAAGATCCGGATCTTAACCCACAAACCTATGAACACCTGATTTTTTATAAAGGAGCCAAAAGTAAACAATGGAAGAAAGAAAGCATCTTTAACAAATGGTGCTGGCATAACTGGATGTCAACCTGTACAAGAATGAAAATAGATCCATTTCTATCACCATGCACAAAACTCAAGTCCAAATGGATTAAAGACCTCAATATTAATCTGAACACACTGAACCTGATAGAAAAGAAAGTGGGAAGTACTCTACAACATATGGACATAGGAGACCTCTTCCTATGTATAACCCCAGCAGCACAGACATTAAGGGCAACGTTAAATAAATGGGAACTCCTGAAACTGAGAATCTTCTGTAAAGCAAAGGACACTGTCACTGAGACAAAAAGGCAACCTACTGACTAGGAGAAGATCTTCACCAACCCCACAACAGGAAAAGGTCAGATCTCCAAAATATATAAATAACTCAAGAAACCAGGCATTAAAATGCTAATTAACCCAATTAAAAAATGGGGCACTGAACTGAACAGAGAATTCTCAACAGAAGAAGTTCAAATGTCCAAAAGACACTTAAGAGCATGCTCAACCTCCTTGGTGATCAGTGAAATGCAAATCAAACAACTTTGAGATACCATCTTACACCTGTCAGAATGGCTAAAATCAAAAACACCAATGATAGCCTTTGCTGGAGAGGTTGTGGTGTAAGGGGTACACTCATCCATTGCTGGTGGGAATGCAAACTTGTGCAACCACTTTGGAAAGCAGTGTGGCAGTTTCTCAGGAAATTCGGGATCAACCTACCCAAGGATCCAGCTATACCACACTTGGGAATATACCCAAGAGATGTCCTACCATATTACAAAAGCATTTGTTCAACTATGCTTATAGCAGCACTATTTGTACTAGCCAGAACATGGAAACAACCTAGATGCCCTTCAATGGAAGAATGGATGAAGAAAGTGTGGAATATATACATATTAGAGTACTACTCAGTGGTAAAAAACAATGACATCTTGAATTTTGCATGCAAATGGATGGAAATAGAAAACACTATCCTGAGTGAGACAACCCAGACCCAAAAAGATGAACATGTGATGTACTCACTCATAATTGGTTTCTAGCCATAAATAAAGGACATTGAGCCCATAATTCATGATCCTAGATCAGCTAAATAAGAAGGTTAACCCAAAGAAAAACATAGAGTTATCCTCCTGGATATTGGAAGGAGACAAGATTGCTGGGCAAAAATTGGGAACTTGGGGGTGGGGTGTAATGGGGCCAAGGAGAGATGAGGTGAGAAAAATGTGAAGGGGAGGATGAGAAGAGCTTTGGTAATGGGATGATTGGGATAAAGGAAGGGTGGATAGGGGAGGAGGGAAGTATATATCTTAATTAAGTGAGCCATTTTAGGGTTGGCAAGAGACTTGACTCTAGACGGGTTCCCACATGTCCAGGGAGATATCCCCAGCTAGTTCCTTGGGCAGCTGAGGAGAGGGAGCCTGAAATGGCCAAATCCTATATCCATATTGATGAATATCTTACATATCACCATAGAATCTTCATCTGGCGATGGATGGAGATAGAGACTGAGCCCTACATTGGAGCACTGGACTGAGCTCTGAAAGTCCAAATGAGGAGAAGGAGGGAGAACATGAGCAAGGAAGTCAGGTTCGTGAGGTGTGCATCCACCCACTGTGATGGTGGGGCTCATCTAATGGGAGCTCACCAAGGCCAGCTGGTCTAGGACTGAAAAAGCATGGGATAAAACAGGACTCCCTGAACATGGTGGACAATGAGGGCTGCTGATAAGCCAAGGACAATGGCACTGGGTTTTGAGCCTACTGCTTGTACTAGCTTTGGAGGGGCCTACCCTGTTTGGATGCTCACCTTCGTAGACCTGGATGGCGTGAGGAGGATCATGGACTTCCCACAGGACAGGGAACCCTTTCTGTTCTTCAGACTGGAGAGGGAGGGGGAGGATAGTTGGGGGAGAGGGAGATAAATGGGAGGCTGGGAGGAGGCAGGGAGGAGGTGGAAATTTTTAATAAAAAATTTTTTAAAAAAATAAAGATAAAAAAGAATTTTACTTTGTATCTCAAGATCTACCATAATATTATAACTAAGGCTTTGACCATTGTATAACTAATTAAAAGTTTGTAAGCTATCATCTTCTCAAGTTGCAAGTCTGCTTAGCTGATAGGAAAATGGAAAAAGAAAACATATTTAACCAATGATGCTGTCTTAATTAGACATCAACATGTAAAAGAATGAAAACAGATCCATATTTATTGCTATGTACAATACTCAAGTTTAAATGACTCAAAGACCTCAACATAAAACCAGCCACATTTT
The DNA here is from genome assembly GCF_903992535.2 of Arvicola amphibius. NCBI lineage: Eukaryota > Metazoa > Chordata > Mammalia > Rodentia > Cricetidae > Arvicola > Arvicola amphibius. The sequence continues at coordinate 75,665,574 of NC_052065.1, read as the reverse complement.
ACCTCACAGAAAAAAATAGAAACACTATTTGGCACATCTCAAAAAGACTCTGTGGCACAGACATTGAGAGAAACAATAAATCAGATCTCTTGAACTGAGAAGCTTCTATATATCTATATATTCCATAATCAACAAAACATAATATTCATTTATAAGATGGGAAAATATCTTTCCTAAACACTTAATCCACTCCAAAAACATACGAAGAAATCAGGAAATTAGTCATCAAAAGAATAATCCAATAAAAAATATATATTACAGACTTAAACTGAAAACTCTTAAAAGATGAACTAAATGCTCAAGCGTAACATCATTTATCCACTAGAGAAATGCAAATCAAACCTTGGAGATTCCAAGATTCTGTTAGAATAACCAAGCTTAAAGACACCTATGACAATTTATGCTTAACAGAATGTGGGGTATGAAGAAAACAAACAAACAAAACAAAAAAACAAAGAAAACAAAACAAAACAAAAAAAAGCTCCATGGTGGAAGTGCAAACTAGCACAGCGGCTTTGGATCCTAGTATTGCAATTTCTCAATATTAGGCAACCATCTACCTTAAGATAAGTGTTTAACAAAGGACTTTCATTTTCTCCCCTCCCAAAAAGGTGCTCTACTACTTCATTTAGCTGACTGACAAAATCACTGTAGGGTTCCGCAGGGCCTTAGCTAATCTTTAAATTAACCCATTTCTATTTTTTTAATATTTTACCACAAGCTTGTGCTTTGTTATCTCACATCTTGCTCCTTGGTTTGCTAAATGGCATCTTCCTGATTCTACCTTCTTTCTCCCTGCATTCAGTTTAGATTTCCCACCTATCTATATTCTGCAATGCTATAGATCAAAACAGCTTCTTTATTAATCAACTGTAGTATTCAGAGATTACAGAGGAGAATCCCATATCACACTGGAGCAGTGTTTGGCATGTGTTCCATCTCATGGAGTGGTCCTTAACTCAAATCATATATTGGTTAGTTATTGTTGGGGACTGCGGACCACCAGACTCTGATTTTTGTTGTAAACATCTTGTTTTCCTCTGCTGTGAGCAGCCTGTCACTTCTTTGAGCATGAGACCCTGATGACAAAGGAGTGAGTTCTGGAGAGGCCTGCAGCTGAAAGATCCCTAGAGCTGGGGCATGGCCAGAACATTATATAAGCTGCCCTGAGCAAAATTAAGTGAGCATTCTCAGCATTTTTGTATCAAGATGTCCCTGTGCTCCTGTCTGTCTTTTTTAGCCTAATTCTTATAGCACATAGTGAGTAGAGCACGGAATGAAACCAGTGTAGTTTTACAAGTGGAGGCCTTCAGCAAGGTCACCCTTGGGAAAGGTGAGGGTGGATTAAAGATTGGTATGTATGTTATGTGTGTTTGAGTAAGTCTTTAAAGGGACAGAGTATAGACATTCAGATTATAAGCCACGAAAGGATGGAATGTGCACAGAAAATTCGGATTATGTATATTGTGTGTGTTTTTTTTTTTTTTTTTTTTTTTTTTTTTGTCTGGAGAAAGACATTTGATTCAGGGAACTGCTAAAAAAATATCTTGACTTTAAAATATGGGCTTAAGGATATATTGCTTTAAAAAAGAAGTTAGGCTTTTGTTTTCACAGAAGATGAGAGCTTGTGGAATCATTCAAGGCTAATGTGGTTTGATGGACCAAGAACCCCTGAAATTTTACCATGAAAAACTCCCCCAAATCACTTTACCCAATAAGCAGCGTAAGGTAGTCTATAGAGAGAACTATACCCAAATTCCCTAAATGATTGTTTTAGTGGGGATCTGGAGCCTGTCTGCCATTGTGGGTCCAATGAGCAACATGCGGGCATACAGGCAGTGAGCTCAGGGTCCCTTCTGCTTCCCAGCACAAGCCTGCTTCCTGGAGTGCCCAAGTGTTTGTGGTGTGAGTGGTGCTTTTTCCTGCAGGATTTGCTAAGGCAGAGGCAGGAGGAGGACTGCTGCTTGGTAGCTGGTATTTAGCTGCCCCAGCTGAGACTTGGGGATTATTGTGGATGGCTGCTATTTTCACCGCTGCAGCCTGCTTCGTGGCAACTGGAATTGCCATCAGTCAGATGGCTGCTGTGAATATCTGGTAGCCAGTACTGATGTTGAATACATAGAGTGAGCATTTTCACTAGGGCATTTTCCAACTTATTGCTATCATATTTGTGTCACACCCATGCCATTCTAATTATATAGAAAAGAAGGATATGTTGGGGACTGTGGACTTCCAAACCCTGAATTTCATATAAATAACTTGTTTTCCTCTGCTCTGAGCAGCTTGCAGCTGGAATAAGCATGAAAAACCTGATAGCAGGGGAGTAATTTCTGGTAGGGCCAACAACTGAAAGATCCCGAGAGCTGGGGCATGGCCAGAGGCCTATATAAGCTGCTGCTGAGCACAATAAAGTAGGCATTTCTGTATCAAGGATCAACCTTGTCACTGTGCCTCTGTATGTCTGTGTTAGTGTTTTTAAGTCTCAAGCTTAGTTCCTGACTCGCATACCGTCCTGTAGAGGTTATGTTCACAAGCTTTCTGATAGCAGTACACTACAATTTCTTAGCGTCTGTACACCATTGTCAAACAGAGGATTGTGATTGGATTAGTGTTTGTTTCCCTTTTGTAGCATACAAAGTACCTTTATATATCAAAAGTTGTAGCAGATAAGTTTGAAGGTTCTATGTAGGCAAAGATAGACCTCTCCATGTTCAGTGAGTTGGATGTGTTTTCTGCAGTAGTTAGGCTTTACTGTCAGTTTGTGGGGAGCAGCATATATTGACAACATCTGGGGATTTGGGGGATTGCCATGGGACCTATTTGGCCAACAACTAAATTAATTGTTAACTAAATTAATTCAGGTTCTGGAAGCCTCATTTGCTGACAAGAGAGTTTCTGTTGGGTCTCTTTCTCACTATTATTTAACAATTTCTTTTAGATTGTATTTTTATATGTATACATTTTAGGAAGCAGATTTCCAGTTTTGGCATGATGAGAATTTCATAGCTTATCTGAAGTCCTGTGGAAGTAGTCTGTGAAGTTGAACCATCTAAAGCAACAGTTTAGAAGTTGTTTTGGATGCAGATATAGAGGAAATTGCAACAGAGACATTCTGGAAGGCTGTTTGACCTGGGCTAATTGTCTTTTTTATTTTTATTAAAAATTTCCATCTCCTCCCCTCCTCCCACTTCCCTCTCCTCCCCTCCACCCAAGCCTAAGCAAAGTCCAAGCTTTCATAATTAATACTAAGTCTCTGTGTCATTATTTGGGGCTGAAGGTTGAAAGAAAGTCTGACCAGAAAGACCTGATACAGTGATATGGAATAATCCTTCTGCACACTGTGAACATGCATTATTCCCATTGATTAAGAAAGATTTCATTGGCCAGAACCCAGGCAGGAAGTATTGACAGGATATTGTAACTGTTGTACGAGGAGGGTGGCCATTTGTTTGTCTGGCACCAGCCTAGCTTACGCATGAAATAACCATACAGAAACTGTATTAATTAAATTACTGTTTGGCTCATTAGCTCTGGCCTCTTATTGGCTAACTCTCGCATCTTGATTTAACCCGTTTCTATTAATCTGTATATCACCATGAGGTCGAGGTTTGCTGGAAAAGATTCAGGATGTCTGATTCTTGCGGCTCCACGGCAGTTCTCTGACTCTTCTTTCTTTCTCTCAGAATTCAGTTCTGTCTTCTCTGCCTACCTAAGTTCTGCCCTATCAGGCCAAGCAGTTTCTTTATTAATTAACCAATGCAATCAACACATAAACAGAAGGACTTCCTATACCATGTAACTATAATTCTTACTTGATAACTTTTGTTGTATATATTTTTTCTATGTTAAAGCTAAAACCTTACTTTTCACTTCAACAAAAATGAGAAAATACTGTGAATATTTATTTATACTGTGTGAATATATGTCACTGTGATTGGTTCAATAAATTATCTCACTGACAAATAGCTAACCAGAAAAAGTTTAGGTAGGAGAGCCAGACTAGTGGAATGCTAGAAGGTAAAAGGGCAAAGACTTAAGTAAACTGCCACACACAGAGGGAGCAGAAGATTAATGTGACATGCTAATAAAGGTACCACCATGTGGCAGAGCATAAATAATGAATATGTCTTAACTTAAAATGTAAGAGTTAATTAGTAGTAAACCTGAGCTATTGGCTAAAAATTTATAACTAATATAATCCTCAGTGTGTTTATTTGAGATCGTCTATGGAACAGGAAAACTCCAACTACAATACAATCATGTCTTCTATGCCTGAGATTCTTTCTTTCATCTTTTGTACTCTGTTGATGGTTAGGCTTGGTTCTGAAGCTCCTGTTTGAGTTCCTAAAATTTTCAATTCCAGTTTTTCTTCAGTTTGGGTTTTCTTTATTCCATTTTCATTTTAATATCTTGAATATATTTTTTATTTGATTTTACTGGTTTTTTGTGTTTCACAGATTTATTAATGAATTTAGTTGTCTGTTCTTTGGTAAGAACCATGTATCTACCTGTATCAGTACAATAGTGTAGAGTTGATGAATCATCTTATGGTAGAATCCCAAGGAACTCCTTGCTGAAAAGAAAAGATCCTTCAAAAAGACCCTGCTCTGTTCCTATGATTCCCTAGAATGATGTTTGGTTCTCGGTTTCTCCTTTCATGGTCTTGTTGATCCTGGATATTTTCATGGTAATTTTCGAAGAAAAGAATAATGGGAGGACATTACACAGAAGTGGGGAATAATTCTGATTGGGAATGTATGAAGAGGTAAAAGTTCCCATGTTTGTTTCATTCTTTCTTAGCTAAATTTTATGGCTTCTCTAAATGGTGTAAAAGAAATTATTTTTCTGAACCAAGTAAAAATGCTTAATATGTTCCGTAGATTGTATTTAGAGAGGCACTGATCCAAAAAATATATTTTACAGAAAGCAATAGGAACTTAATGGAATATTGGCTACAGGAAATTTGAAAATATTTGCTTATGAAAACCAAGGTATATTTATATATATTTGTGCCTAAAAACTGGCATAAGATCAAAACAAAATGATAAGGTGTACTTATAATTAAGTTACTTATAATAAACCTAGAAAACTTAATGTTCTTTGTGCTACATGGTACAAACACTGGATTAGGCCTCTAGAAGAATAGAAGTAACTATTTTATATTTGTTTCTTAAGACACAATGTCTAGTACCTTGCAACCATAAATGATGGCCAGCAAAAATTTTAGTTAGTAAAATAAAATTTGGAAGGTTATTAACCTCAAGTGCCTGTGCTTCCAGATATGAGGTGTGCTCTTTGGGTATAGAAATGTTGGCTTGTGACTACTAATTGTTTCCCAGATATTGAAGGAAACAGTACATGGAAGGCTTGGGAAATATTTTGATATAATCATGAAGATTTCTGGTAATAGATTGTATAAATTCTATACCGTATTTTACATGTTTTGCTAAACCTAATGGATTCATCACTAATAAGATAAATAAAAATAGTTCCTGTAATCTGCTCACTTGGTCTGTCACCTGGCTACTCTGTCCCTTTAAGAAACAAGCCCTGCCCACCCAACCTTCCCTCTATCTCTCTCCTTTCCCACTGCCCTTCTTCTAGAGAGGCAGCTTCTGCCTCTCTCTCTTCTCTTCTCCCCTTATCCATCCCTTTCACCTCCATAACTCACTAAATACACTCTCTACCTGATGGAGGAGTGTCTATGTGTTACTTTCATTATGAATAAAGATACTGCCTTGGCCCTTTAAGAGACAGAAAATTAGGTAGGTGGAATAGACAGAACAGAATTCTGGGAAAAAGGAAGCAGAGTTGGGGAGACGCTTCAGGCAGTCAACATAGTGAGTCTCCATGCTTCTCCTCTCCGAGATGGACTGCAGGTTAAGATCTCTCCTGGTAAGCCACACCTCGTAGTGCTACACAGATTACTAAATATGGGTTAAAGCAAGATATGAGAATCAACCAATAAGAAGCTACAGATAACAGGCCAGGCAGTATTTAAAAGAATACAGTTTCTGTGTAATTATTTCGGGTGTAAAGCTAGCCGGCGGCCGGGTGGCGGGACGCAGCCCCGCCGCTTCCTTCAACATCTATCCAAACTCTCTGCATGCTGAATCTATCTTTCTGCCTCTCATTAAGGCCTCAGGCTACCCACATGGGGAGCCATCAAGCCCCTGGGTGACCTGAGGTCACCCCTTGTAGTACTGGTCCCTCACCACCTCTTTATAAATGATAACTGTTCCTCTCAGAGGGAGAGAAAAAGAAAGAGATTGAGTGAGAGAATGTAATCAATGCATTCCTGTGTGTATCCCCATTCTTCCTGTGCCAACTCCACACCTCTTCTTCTGAACCTGAAACAAGCTGCAGCTGGGCTCTGGAAACTCGTTAAGATACTTGAGTATATTAATAATAGCTCTTTTGCAGCTTTTGTCTTATAACTCAACTATATTGTATTTCTCAGTGCCCCATCCTAGACAACAGCCCTATGCATGACCAGGAAAAGAGTCTGGTAGCTGGAAGCGGAGTCCAAAGCAAGAGAGGGAGTGCATGGCTACCACTGCTTTTTCAAGCAAACAGACCACAACCAAGTGGGCTGGTATCGTAAAAGCTATTGGCTGAAGGAGTGGAAGGAGCTCCCACAGCTCATTTATTTATTTAAAAAAATATTTTGGGGCCTTCTAGCTCAAAATTGGACTCCAGCAACAGCTCCACCCCACAGCAGGTGGCTGGGGTAAGCAGGATTTGTAGTGGCATTTCATTTGCGTTTCATTTCATTCATTTATTTCAGTAAATAAAGCTTGCCTGAGGATCAGAAAGTAAAACAGCCAAACTGGCCAGCCTTACAGTGCAGGCAGCAATGACACACGTTTTTAATCTCAGTAGACACAATAACACACACCTTTAATCCCAGTAGCTACACTAGCTTGTCATAGAAACCAGATGATAGTGGTGGATGCTCTTAATCCTAGAACTGGGTAGGATTATGAAATGGGGGGAGACAGTTCTCAGTCTCAGTCTCATTCTGATATTCATGGAGGTAGGATCATTATTTTGGACTGAGGTAAAGTTAGGAGCAGGTAGCTAGTTGTTTTACTTTTCTGATCTTCAGTTGAACCCCGTTTTCTGTTTCTGAGTTTTTAATAATCATGTTACAGGGATTCAACAAAATACAGCCTGGTCTTTCTAGACCAGGACCTTGAAAGGACTCCAGCAACACCACTGCACCAACCAGAACTCATTGGTGATGGACAGCTGGGCACTACTATGATCTCTTTATGATAAGGAAACATGGCCTTACCCAGTGTCATGACAGACTAAGTGGGACAAGAAGACCTACATATGGGCCTGGGGTGGTCCACCCAGGTCTTTGAGAAGAAAACACTGACCTAACTGGCACTTTATAGCACCAGGCCGATGATCAGGTCACTACTGTGATGAGCAAATGTATGCTCTGCTATGGGAAAGCAGGAGAGGCAAAATGGTTGTGTTCTATGAATAGAGACACATCTGAAGAGGCAAAATAAGTGGTGAGCAGGTGGTGTTCATAGCTTGATTGTCACCCAGGGATATAGTAATGTATGGGATTGGGTTGCTGCTAGGGGCCATATCTGTGTTCATGGTTCTGATGCAGCCACAGTCTTTGTTGATGTCTCTGGCTCCTGATAACACAAAAAGATGAGAGAAAAGTGCTGTATGGGTTGCCCCTACCCCAACTGGCTGTACCACCAGGAAGAACTGGCCGTAGCCCTCACTAGCTGAAGCACTCAGCAGAAAGGTCCCTATACTTCACCTGGGCAGTACAACAGAGCTGATCCTGTCCACAGGGGCATGGTTGAGGGCATGAGAATGAGAGAACAGTTAAGACTCCTGTCAAATGCCATGTGGTGGTATTGGTAAGGGAAAATGCCCTCTTCTCCTCACCACTTGCCACCTGAAGCATGTGGGGGACCTGCCTGACCCAGTACCTCATCATCTGCAGTACTCGAGAACTGGTTGATTCTGTAAACAGGGGCACAGGTGAATAAGCCTTGAGGCACCAGAGGGCCACAGCAAGTACAAACTCCCTCATCTGCAATATAGTGGTGAAAGTTAGACAAGGATTATGCCCCTTTTCACTTCAGCCTCCCTTTCCCCAGCTGCAACACTCAGGAGAACTGGTTCTGCAGAACAACGGAGATGTGTGAATGACCCTGTTGGCAAAGGTGTAAGTTGTGAGTATTGGAGAGCTGTCCCCACTATGCCTCTGTCATGTGGAGGAATTACTAGGGAAGAGATGTCCCCCTTTGCCCCTTGTCCCTTGCTGCCTATGATAGAAGGAGCTCACCCTCAACCTTACCAGATGTAGCACTCAGGAAAGTTGGATCTACTCCTCACCTGGGCAGCACAATAGAGCTGATTCTGTTGGTGGGAACACCAGTGAGCAGGCCCTGAGGAGAGTATGAGAGATAACTGGCCATATTTCCAACATTTACTATGTGGTGGTGATGACAAGGGTGAGATGCACTACTCCCCTTGCTTCTGCCACCTGTGGTGGGAGAGAAAGATGACTCTTCCCTTTTCAACTACAACACTTGGAAAAGCATGCCCTGCCCTTCACTTGAACAACACAATATAGCAGAATATGTTGACAAATGTGTGGGTAACTTTGCTTTGAGAACAGGAGCATGGGAAATATGGTCCCATCCCTCATTGGCCATATGGTCATTTGGGCAGAGGAGAAGTGCTCCTTTCCCCCCTGGTCATCTGTGAGAGAGCTGGCTCTGAGGTCATAAGATCAGGAGATCTGTCTTATCACCAGAAGCACTTGGAAGAGTGGCTCCTGCATCTCAGCTGGGTAAGACAGTAGAGCTGGCCCTGATAGAGTAGGTCTAAAAGAGCTGATACTGAGAGTGTGAAAGCAGAACTGACCCCACTCTATGCTCATTGCTGTAATGGGTTAAATAGCAGGGTCAATTTTAGAGAGCTCACCATGTGGGTAAAAATAGGGGAGAGCTGAGAGGTTGACTTACTCTGCAAATACTCAAGCCCAGAACCAGGGTTACAAGTAGGCTCACTCCAAGATCCACCCTGCCAAGCCTGCATGGCCTGGAACTGAAACTGAGTGAAGGAAATCAGGATTAAACATGCATATAACTCTCAAGCTGCTGGTAGAAGAAGCCCTTCATTGAACATCACCACAGAGGTTTTATACCTAACCCAGCCAGGTGGGCCAACAGGTGAAGACCTCTTTGTCTCATCCTCGGTCAAGGCCATGGCAATGCAAATTCAGGAAGCAGGGCTGGTAAACAATTTTGACACTAGCAGGGAAGAGCAGCTGGAGGCCAGGACTCCAAATGGCCCCAACACCACCCCATCCATGATCTGCAGGAGCTTGTAAAGAAACCAATTCTGAAGACTCAATGATAAAAGATATCTATGACACAGGATATTGTAGGATATTTAAGAGGAGTCCCAGTTGGAAAAAAGAAGAGGGTGTAACCGAAACCGAGGCCTGAAAACAGACCAATGACTCTGCCATGAATACTTACAAGTAAAATTATAAGGGTTTACTACATGGCTTGCTGTGTTACACTACAGCTTCCATGACAAGAGTTTTCTTAGGTTCTTTTCTTTTTCTTTTTCTTTTCTCTTAAATTTTACTTTATTTTAGAGAGAGGTTGCAAAGGGCAGAAGGTGGATACAAAAGGACATAAAAGCCGGGCGGTGGTGGAGCACGCCTTTAATCCCAGCACTCGGGAGGCAGAGGCAGGCGGATCTCTGAGTTCGAGGCCAGCCTGGTCTACAAGAGCTAGTTCCAGGACAGGCTCTAGAAACTACAGGGAAACCCTGTCTCGAAAAACCAAAAAAAAAAAAGGACATAAAAATGAATGTGATCAAGATGCATGATGCCAAAGACAGAAAGAATAAATAAAAAGAAAGTTAAAATATAATCATTTTATTTTCAATTTCTCAGTTGGTTAAATATATATTCTCTCAATATTTTTTAAACACATATAAAAATTTATTAAGTTAAAATTTCATATCTTGAATGAATATAGAAATGATTTTATCTAGTAATAAACAATTTGTCATCTAATTTTGACTGTGTGATCTCTAAATATGATCCCTAAGAACATAAATAATATTGTGATAAGTGTTGAAATGCTAAGGTTGATATTATTTTCCAGATATTGTAACATGAGAGAGATGCTGAGATGAATTAATTCTGAAGATAGCAAGAGACAAGGGAGTTTAAGGAGAAGTAAAAGGGTAAAGCGGTCAATGGATGAACAATTACTATGAGGAAAAACTCAAAGGCAACAGGATTCATTTTAACTTGACAGGATTTCTTCTGATAAAAAGTCAAGGATGAAGTTAAAAAAAAAACAAGAGTGACTTAGAAAGACTGATTAAGGAGAGAATTCCTGTTACTTGTCCTGGTACAATGCTATCATATAGGTTTCTTTAATTTTTTTAAAGATTATCATTAGTCTTTTCTCATTTTATCTTCTCTCACTGCAAAGATTTTTACATTTTTCTTTTCATATGTTTGCATTTTGAGATGTTCCTCTGATTATATTTAGTAATGTTCATTTATAATGTAGCAGAAAATAAATGTAAGTCACTTGGTGGCTCATTTTCTTTATGTTGTTTGAGGAGCCAAAACATGTATTTTTCATTACCCAACTTAAGTACATTCAAAAGTCCTTGGAAATTAGAGTGGGAAAAGATGGATATATGGATGTGGGAGTTTCCTCTGATGCTGTGATTACTATTAATGAATAAATAAACTCACTTGGCCTGTTGATAGGGTAGAACTTAGGAAGGTGGGGAATACTAAATGCATGATGGGAGAAAGGAGGTGGAGTCAGAGAGAAGCCATGGAGCTGTTGCCAGAGACAACCGTTCTGAAACTTGGCTGGTAGGCCACAACCTTGTGGTGATGCACAAATTAATGAAGATGGGTTAAATTAAGATATAAGAGTTAGCAAAAAAGAAGTTAAAGCTAATGGGCCAATCAGTGATTTAACTAATGCAGTATCTATATGGTTATTTTGACACTTAACATCCGGGAACAATCAAAAGGCCTCCTTACAACAAATTGGCACCAATGTGGCTAACTAAAGCCCTTAAAACCTGAGAGAGCTTGAAAAGAAATCCTACACACAAAAACACAAAGTTTAACACAGCTTCTTGCCGTTTGCTGGCTGTGTCGCAGCTCCTTTAAGAGAAGTTTCTTGACTCATTGGCATTGACATGCTGGCATTCTGGGCCATGCTACCAGTACAACCTCTTGGTTTCTCAGGAGACTGAGCATTTGAATGGGATATTGTGAGCAATGTGATACAGTTTTCTTGGTGGTAACATGGACTGGCTGTGTGCCTAGAGATGGGGCCCTTTGCTTGGCTCTTGCAGGAAGTAAGCAGCTCTGCCATGATGGACTGGGCAGGGCAAGCAGGCAGGCCATATATATCCTAGCAATGGTGTAGCTTTAGTTATAAGAATAACTTAGCATTTTAAGAAGCACTCCTGGACAGTAAAGAATTACAGATACACAATAGGACAGAATAAGACATAAAAGACCTCTAAATGGGTCACAATGTCAAATAAATGTACGTAGGTTTGAGAGAGAGAAAAAAAAGAGTATAAAGAGTTATAAAAAGAAATTAGGATAATAAAATAAATATTAAAACATAATATATTTAAAAATAAATAAGCCACATAAAGATTGACTATACACAGTCTGGGTTATGTATATTATTGTGTCCTCTTTCAATTTTTTTGACTGTGAATGAGCTAAGTACAGAGAAATATTTCATTGTACAGACTGCTAAGATAAACCTATGTAAAGGTAACTTGACTTTAAAATTTGAGTCTATGGATATGTTGCTGTGGAAAAGAGGTTCTTCTTTTGATTCCAAGATGAGAACCTATGGATTGCTTTCAGACTAATATAGTTTGATAGACCAAGACCCTCTGAAAGGTTGCTGTGAACACCCCCTTCCAAAATTACTTCATCTAACTGTTGACTTGGAGATGAACCTAACACACAGGATACACCATGAAAGACCTGATTAACAACACCCCAATCAGCAGGAATTAGTCTAGAGAACTGCGCCCATATTCCCAAATATTATTTATAAATATTGGTTTACATTTAAAAGGGGATATTCTATAGAGATATGCATTGGTGTGGATCTTGTTTATTGATACAAATTTAAGGTCAATTTTGTTATATGTACATTTCTGTTCTTGATTAAGGTATTGTGCTTGTGCAGCTCATTTAAAATTGTAATGTATAATTAAGAAATATAGGTAAATAGTTATCTATAATAGTCAAACTTGTAGTTATATTAGGTAGATTTTCTAGATATATGGAGATATATTTCAGTTAGATAGGTATTCTTCAAATCTTTCAGAGACCTTTAGAATATAACATTTAAAATGTTTAATAACTTAGGATGTTTTGTGACAGTGAGACACATCTGCTCCTGGTAGCACCAAACAATTTCAAGAGGAAGATGGGTATCAAAGAGCTCCTTATGGAGTTATTTAGTCATTTGTGCAAGAAACTGCTCTTGATTGGAATGCTTGATGAACTGGACATGCAGTACCAACAGAGAAATGACTACTGAACTTGCCTAAAGATGAAACTATCCTTCAGGGTTCCTGCTTCATGAGTGTGTCTGCAAGACATTCTGTAGCATTCAGAATAAAGTGACTGCCAATATAGGCTGACCTCTTTTTGAAATTTCCTGCTTCATGGAAAATTCTGCCAGATACTATGGACATGTAGGCTGAAGATGGATGCCCCAATGGTACAGAACTTTGGGTGACATTCTAGGTAGCAAGATGTCTCTATCAATTCTAGAGTTTTGGAAGTTGCTTATTGCTTACTTAGGTAATATTATATCCTTCTGGAGTTGTTGATGTAGTCAAAGAATTGATAGTTATAATTTTCCTTTATAAAAGATAAAGCAGATATAAATATTATATCTGTAATTCTTGCTTTATACCTGTTTTGGTATATGTAATTTTACTATGTTAAATTTAAAACCTTTTTTATTTAAACAGAAAAGGGGAGGTGATGGGTAATTCCCTCTGTGTGCTGTGATTAACATTAATGAATAAAGAAACTGCCTTGGTCTGTTGGTAGGGGAGAACTTAGGTAGGCAGGAAAATGTAAATGGCATTTTGGGAGAAAGGAGCCGGAGTCAGAGAGAAGCCATGGAGCTGCTGCCAGAGACAAACATGCTGAAACTTTGCTCTTAAGACACGACCTCATGGTGATGCACAGACTAATGGAGATGGGTTAAATTAAGATGTACGAGTTCGCCAATAAGAAATTAGAACTAATGGGCCAAGTAGTGATTTAAGTAATACAGTACCTATGTGGTTATTTTGAGGCTGAGCAGCCAAGAACACACAAGCGGTCTCCATATAACAGATATATTAACAACAGGAATATGACCATAAGCTTTTTGATTCATTGTAAATATAGAGTGTTGAGCAATTTAAAACAGTGAATGGAATTTTCTTTAGAAAAAAATTAATAATGGGCAAAATGCAATGTGTCAATAAATAAGACACAGGGCAGACTCTTAACTTCCAGGCACATAAAATGTAGCAAATGCATGCAGTGGGGAGAAAATTCTTTGCTCACTTACCTCAAACATGATAATCTTCCTTCCTCACCCTTCTAAGTATGGGACCAGATAGCATACACTTTATTTTTTATGCTGATCCTTAGTGTGGTTTTACTCATATTTTTTGTAAAAGAATGTTTTTTCTTGCTTTTGTCACCTTCTATTTTATCTATGTTTTAATCTTGTACTACCTAAGATATATCTATACTATAGAATTTCTGTACTACCTAAGAAATTGTATCCTCTTACAATTTAATGGTTTTTGTATTTTCCTTCTGATACTTTTGATTCTTAAGATGTTTCTTTGATTTTATTTAGAAAGTTGTTTAATGTTTATTTATAATGTATCAGAAACTGAGTCTGTATATAGGCTAGTACTATTCTATTCAATACAGTCAGCAAATAACAAACTGATATGCTCACCAGATGATAACAAAGGAAGTAATTCAGGACCTATTCACAATGGAAAATTATTCTGCTATATAAAAGGAAGAAATTCTGTTATTATCACATTGATGGAACTGTAGAATGACAAAATAAATAAACAAGATACCAAAAGACAAGTACCACATAGGTGGAACCTAAAATGCTCAAACTTTTATAAAATTTAGTACATCATCCTGCTTATCATATGCTGTAAAGAATAAAGTAAAACACTAAAGGTTTAATTAAAAAGTATTGACTATAATGGGTTGAGAATGACTCTGCAGTTAAGAACACTTCTTGTTTTGATGATCTAGAGTCATTTCCCAGCAATTGCATGGTGACTAAAAATCATTTATAACTCCTGATGCAGGGGATCCAATGTCTCTTTTTACCTGTGTAGTTTTCTGCATGCATGTAGTACACATACATCCATATAGGCAAGCACAAACAATATAAAAAAGAAAAAAAATTAAATAGGATTAACTATAGTTAGATTAATAATAATTCCTAATGTTTTGTTACATGATAAGGTTGGCATAGATAATAATGTACTAACTATATTTTTAAAGCTGGAAGAAAATATTTCCATTTGCCACCATAAGGAAAGGAACTGATATGTGGCATGATATGTATACAATGATTTATACATTGCACTTCATTATTACCACCTGAGAAGACTAAGGTAGGAAGATACATAGAAGCTACTTAAACAGGATTTTGACATACATGTACCATGGCATACTTCCAGAAATTATTATTCCATAGCCTAAGTTGAACAACAAGAATGCTTTTTATTTCAAATACATTCTGAAGACCAGTCCAACATTTAGGAACACTTAAGAGCATTTATGCATATTATATCAAGAAAATACAAATACTATAATACTATAATCCAAGCAAAGTTAAAATAGTTCTAATGATCTAGTGAGTATTGATACTGCAGAGAGCTTTATAGACCATGACTGTGTGTGTGTGTATGTGTGTATGTTTGTGTGTGTGTGTGTGTGTGCATGTGTGCCTGTAAATGACATCAAAATCTTAACAGCATAGTATCAGTAGTTAAATATAATACTCACTTGTTCTTAGTTTTATGGGTTTTACATTATTATATTCAATATAATTACAAAAAAGAGAATGGTTAAATGTTGCACAATTAAGAGGTAAGGATTAATATTATATAGTTACAATTTATTAATATAGAATGGACTTTGTCAGGATACCTGACATTATTTATTTGATTAAGAATCTGTGCTGTTTACTGCATGCAATATAAATAATACAAATTATTCTTTTTTTTTTCTCATGGTTTATTTTTTTTTATATTTAAAAATTTCCATCTCCTTCCCTCCTCCTCCCCCCTCCCTCCCCTCCTTCTCCCCTTTCTCTCCCCTCCTTCTCCCCCTTCCCTCCCCTCCCCTCCACCCATACCTCCCCTCCCTCCCTCTCAAGGCCAAGGAGCCTTTTGAAATCAAAGGTTAACAAGGTTCTCTAAATACATTATCTTCTTTGAAGAGGTAATTTGAAAGTGATAATATTGTTTCTAGAGGAAATTGCTGGCACTTTCTGAATAATGAGAGTTAATGGGGTTTCTAATGTTCAAGTCTGTCCATAGAGTTCTGGCACAGAAGACAAGAAGTTAGATAAGTGAAGCTCTGTCTTTCCTTTCCACTAAGGTATTCATAGACTCTTAGGATACAGTGGTTCAAAGCTTTATGTCTAGAATAATGTGTCAGGCAGACTGATGAAACTTTTTATAAGTTCTCAACAACAACAAATCAAAATAGAAGAGTAGTACCATGGGGTGGGATTAAAGGTGTGTGAGTCTTTTATAAGAAAAGCAGTACTATATCTTTAACAACTAATATTTTACTGTGGGTGTGGTGAGTAATCTTTTTTTATCAGCTTTACCGTGTTTGGTTCTTGCTACAGCCAGTATTATACCCAAAGTCTTCAGAATTCCAATGTAAACTGAAAACCAGCTGCTCTCTAGGAATACTCCAGAACTATATAACTAGACTGGGAAAGCTAAAGCATCAGTATCATGGACTCAACAACCTGTGGATTTCCATATTTTTGGTGTGATAAAGCTATTGCTAAACCTGAACCACATCCTGTTAGTCATTCTAGTAAATAGAACTCATATATGGGTTTGTTACACACACATGTACAAAAACACACACACACACACACAAATGTATATATAAACATTCAACCAAAGTTCTGTTCCTTTTGAGAAGTCTGAATAATATAAATCAGTATCTCCCTTTTTTCTAAATTTACCCTAAAAATTTTATGTAAGATAAATTTTGAGCTCTAAATAAAGAGAATTTCTGCTTTCAATTTGTTTCTATAAAGAAAATTTCCCATAATATCATTAGCAAGTTTTTAATATATCTAGTTTACTCATATAACCCAGTCTTAAGTGGAAACATGTTTGTATAAAATAACAATAAAGCATAAATATTTTTTATCATTTATATGAAAAAAAGATAATCATCTAAGTATTAATTCAATATAATTATTCTAGGAGTAATCTGTGGAAGATGGTATGCTGGATACCTTTATGACTACTTGAAACAAGCTGAGTTATCTGAATAGAAGGAAATACAATTGAGGAAATTCTTCCATTTTATCTGGTAGTAGGGTATTTCCTTAATTTGTGATTGATGTGGAGGGTATCAGCCAAATGTGGATAGGACCATTTCTGGGCTAGTGGTTCTGGGTTTTATAAAAAAAAAAAAAAAAAAAAAAAAAAAAACAGCCTGAGCAAGTGAAGGGATGCAAACCAGTAAGCAGCACACTATAAGGGTTGTACATAAGTTCTTGTCTCCAAGGTCTTGTTCTGTTTGAATTTCTGGCCTAACATCCTTAAATAATGTTTAGAGATATGGAAGTGTAAGCCAAATAAAGCCTTTCCTCCTCATGTTGCTCTGGTCATGGTGTTCCATCATAGCAAAAAGGAGACAAATAAAATAGGTCTTTTAACGAATAGTTCATATTTTTATCAGAGGAAAAATATTCTTAATTGGAAACA
The DNA here is from genome assembly GCF_903992535.2 of Arvicola amphibius. Lineage (NCBI taxonomy): Eukaryota > Metazoa > Chordata > Mammalia > Rodentia > Cricetidae > Arvicola > Arvicola amphibius. The sequence goes on along the minus strand of NC_052065.1, from coordinate 75,648,489 downwards.
TATGCAAGGTTTGCTGAAGAGATTTAGTTTCAAGAGTTTTCTTTTATTTAAAAATATTTTCCTTATTTTATTATATATCTGACTCATTTGGAAAATATTAAAATATATTTTGAAAATTCTGCTTTTTTATCCATAATAGTCAGAAATACAAAAAAACTTAGTTGAATGTTTTAAAATGTAGAGCATTTTGGTATTTTGTAATATAGATGTTTGCATATTCAAAATGATGATCATATAAAATATAAGAGCAAAAACCGAACTGCTGTATTAGCACCTTTGAGGCAGCCTTCAAGAAACAACAAGTGTTTCAGAATGTAGCTCCAAGGATTTGAATTTATTATAGAAACCGCAGAGGAATTTGATAGCAATTACTGAGGTGCTTCTAGAACTGGAGAGGAATTTGAAATTCAAAGATGAGTCAATAAAACAGGATACTATGTCTTCCATGGTAACTGAAATCAAGGAAGCCATTATAATTTATTTTCCAGTTCCTTGATTATAATATTTCCAAAATATTTACATTGAACTAACATGTAACATGTAAATTAAGGAAAATGTTCAGTAGGAAGAAACCTGTCTTCATTGCTATCATCTAAGTCATAAGAAAGAAAGAAAGAAAGAAAGAAAGAAAGAAAGAAAGAAAGAAAGAAAGAAAGAAAGGAAGGAAGGAAGGAAGGAAGGAAGGAAGAGAGAGACAGAAAGAGAGAGGAGAGAGACAAAGAGAGAAAGAAAGAGGGGGAATTATTGTCCATAATGATAATGAGGAAAAATCTTATCACTGTGGAAGTAGAATAAAAATTTTCAACAGGTAGTGAATTTAATGGCCATTTATTGCTAGAGGAAGAGTTCTTTGTTGGAGGTCTTAGAAAATATTTATTTACAGTTATTATTTAGCTGCTTATATCTTTTAAAGCCTATTTTTCAGTCTTCATTGTTGTTATTGTTTATTTTTCAGGACTGTGTGTCTCTGTGTAGCTCTGGCTGACCTAGAACTCACAGAGATCCACCTGCCTCTGCCTTCTGAGTGTGAAGATTAAAGGCAAGTGTCACCACAGCTTGGTTTAGTCTTCTATTCCATTGTTGTACATGTCTCCTTTCATTCTAGTAGAGTGCTGTTTTTTCCTCTGATCCTATAGCAAAATTTGATGTTAGAAATTATGACACCTTAAATATTGTTACCCATAAATAAGATTCTTTGGGTAGTGAGTGTCTGTTCTGTTTTAACAAGAATATTAAAATTATGTTCTTTTTAATTCTCTGAAAAATGTAAGTAGAAATTTTGTGAGAATTTGACTGAATCTTTAGACTAGATTTTTTTATAAAGTATTATTTCTTCCAATTCATGAGCACAAAATGAGTTCTCACCTTCAAATGTCTTTTACAATTTCTTTACTCAATGATGTAGTTTTCATTTTATCAATTCTTTGACCTTTTTGTTTAGTTTTGTTCTGTCTTCTTCTCTTTTCTTTTTTTAAACTATTTTTTAAAAAACTATCTTTTCTCATTTCACATGCCAAATCCATTTTCTACTCCACACACCTCCCAGTCCCCCCACTTTCCCCTGTTTTCAACATCCCCATCTCATCCCCCATCCACTCCTCAGTGAGGGCAAAGCTTCCCTTGGGGAGTCAATGAATTCTAGCACATTGCTTGGAGGCAGCACCAAGACCACATCTCCCCTCTATATGTAGGCTGAGCAAGGTAACCCTCCAGAGAGAATGGGTTCCAAAAAACCAGAATAAGCCCCAGGGACAAATCTTGGTCTCACTGCTAACGGTCCTACAGTCTGTACCAGCCATACAACGGCTGATACATCTTTTAACCCAACATGAATGGAATGTTTTTGCTAATGTAATTCTTGGTAAGTTCACTTAATGTACAGAAGAACATTCTAAGTTTTCTGTGCTGATGTGATTTCTCCCTAAATTGTTGGGAATGATTATTAGATATAAAACTTTTCTGCCTGAGTCTTTGGAAGGTCTCTTCAGTATCTGGTATTTGTAGGTAACTTTAGTTTCATTTCTTCCATTCCTGTTCATGTCCATTTAAATGTTGTGTTGGTTAATATATTGAGCAAGAGCGAAGAACATGGTCATCCTTTTCTCATTTATTATTGTAAAAGTATTGCCCTCAGTTTTGTCCATTTCATTATAATGTTGGCTATAGATGTCATTAATTGTAGTGAGATATGATTCTTATATCCCTGTTTTCTTCTTACCTTTTAGCATGAAGTAATGCTGAATTAATTGTGAACTTATTCAAAGGTAATTTGCTGCACCTATTGAGAAATTCATGTGTCATTTTTATCAACAGCTCATTTAAATGATTTGTTACATTTATGAATTTTTATATGTTGAACAATCCTTGTATTCCTGCAATAAAACTTACTTAAACATGGTCCATAGTTATTTTAATGTGCTCTTGATTTAGATTGGAATTATTTTGCTGATATTTCCATTTGTGTTCATTGTGAAAATTTGTCTGAAGTTGTCCCTTTAGGTTGCATTGTTTCCTGGTTTAGGTATTAAGTTAATAATTGCTTTGTAGAAAAGTTTTGGCAATGTTTCTTCACTTTACATTTTGGGGGCTATTTTAATAAGTATTTGAGGGAGAACATACTTAAAAGCTTATTAGATTCCAGCAGTGAATTTGTTTCTTCTTGTTCTTTTTTTATTGTTTTGTTTATTTGCTTGGCTGATTGGTTTTGTTGAGTTTGATGGGGAAACATATACTGTTTCAATCTCATTGCTTATTAGTTGTCTAGTTAAATTGTTTCAAATTTCTCATTTTAATTTGGGTAAATCATATTTGCTTAAAAAACTCTCCTTTATTTCCAAGTGGAATTTTTTTAAATACAGGTTTTCAATACATTCCCGACTGATTCATTAGATTTCATATTAATCATTTAGTCTATTGTATTTTGTCCTTTTCAGTTCTAAGATTATTGACTTTAGTCTTATCTCTTTATTTTGTTTAGCTTGGCCAGGCAGTTGAAAAATCTCTATATCTTATAAAGGAACCAGATGTTTGATTAGTTATTTTCATTGTTTTTTTATTTTCATTCATATTTCAGTTTATATTTCACAAATTTCTGCATAAATAGCTTATATTTTATGCCATGTGTTGCATTTTTGTTTTGTTTTCTATAATCTTAAAATGTATTATTTGTCTGTTTGTTTGAAATCTTCCTAATTTAAATTTGAAAAAAATAAATTTAAATAAAAATATAAATTTAAAATTTTCAGTACCTTAAGTATAAAGGTTCCTCTTAGGAGTGCATCAGCTATTTTACAAAGGTATGTGTAAGTCATGGTGTCATTTTCTTTTGACTGTAAGATTTTAAAGATATCCCCTGTGTTTTTGTCAATAATCAAACTGTGACTCAATTTTGTATTATTCAGCATTTGTGTAGTTTCTGTGGCTACTTTTCTTATTTATGACTCATTTTATCCCAGTATAATCTGACAGAAAAATATGGTCAATTTGAGTTCTGGTATTTATTAAGGCTTGCTTCATGGCCTACTCTAGAAAATTTTCTGTGGATGCTGAGGAAAATGTCTATATGGTATCTATTTAGTATAATAATCTGACCACATTCACCTTATATTACCCTATCATAAGCTCTTCCACTATTTCTCTATTCTTCTATAGTCTCCTTTCACAACTTTTTTTAAAACCTACATGTCAAATACAAAAGATAAAATAAGTGGTGTTTGTATTTAAAATACCAAATCTTTGTCCTAAAATTAAAATTTAAACTAAGTCATAGTTGCACTTTTAAACAACATTTGGAAGTACTATTTTCAATTTTTCATAAATATATTGCCTGTTCTTTATTTTTGAGACAGAATCTCTTTATATACCACTGGATTGCCTGGAACTCACTATCCAGGCCAAGCAGGCCTCAAACTCAGAGATATACCTGACTCTAAAAGCAGAATATTGGAATCAAAGAAGTGTAACATCATGCCTGCTTTAATTTTGGATATATAATTTTAACTATTCTTATTACAGTTGCTTAGATGAAAATAAAAATATTTAGGGCATATTTTATTGGGGGTAAAACTTATGCCTGTTACACAAACAGTAAAAATTAATGTTCATGTTTTGTACAGCCAGTGTATATCAATTTTTCAACTTTTATTACAAATTATATTTCCCAGATGTGTGAAAGATAAAATGCCTCTTCTTATTTAGTCTGTTTTCCATGACACAGAGATAGTTTTTTATTTAGGGGGAAAACAATGAACAATGAATTTTTGTGCAATAATCTCTGAAGTTTCTAGGAAGAATATGGGGACCCACAACAACTCCACCTTGTTGATATGATGTCATGATACTGATAGCACTACTACAGGACCTGATTTGGGTACTAGCTGCACAAGATGGTTCCAACTTGGCTGAAATGGTGCACATCTTTTACAACATTCTGGCCAAACATCCACAAAATAGTCAGAGACTATTTGCAATCATACCAGACATTAATCTTGAAATTTAACCATCATTTTACTTTTACAGGATCCCCTAGAAATAATGTCACCCCCATGATAGCTGGAAGTAATTCTAGAAGATGACATCCCCTCTCTCAGCAAAGTTTGTCCTCAGGCTTAGGGACATCATTTAGGGGTTGATTATAATTGGTATATGGTTGAGGGTTGGGGGAGGAATTTTATAAGCTCAGGGATCTTTTTGAATAGTTTAATACTTTTGGAGTAATACATTTATTTTATTTGATAAAGACATATTGGTGAATATGAGCTCTCAAATTCTCTTAAACTGCCCATATAAATCCACTATACCTGCCATAATTACCTTTCCTAAAGAACAAGCAATAAATCAGTCTTTATTTTCTATTGACCTACAGTTATGTATGACTATTATAGCAGGTGGGACAGTTCCAGACATTGCAGTTAAAATCAGATTCAAGTACCATAAAGATTTTTTAAAACATAAACAATATTTTCTCCATACTAAAGCTGTAGTAGAAATTAACCTGTCATGAGAAAATTCCTCCATTACTGGCTTTTAATTTCCTTCCTGTAATACCCCATGGTTGCTTATCAAAATGTATAATGGTCTCTATAATATGATGCTGTAAATGAAGCTGTTCTAGTTTGTGTCTGATGCTATCATCAAATACCTTAACAAGAGAAGTAAAGAGTTTATTTGGGTTACAGGTCACAGTTAATTACTGTGATAAGACAAAACAGGAATTTCAGGAAAGACATTACAGCAGAAACCACAGGGAAAAGGTTGCTTACTTGAATTGATTCTTCTGGCTTGCTCAGTCCAGGCCACCTTCGTAGAAATGGCACCACCCACTGCATTCTGGGACTTCCTATATTAATTAGAAATTAAGAAAATGACCAATATACAAGCCCAAAGGCCAATCTGATTGAAGCAATTCTTCATTTGTACCCCCTTCTTGGTGAATTTACCTTTGTTTTAGATTTAGGTTATTAGACGGAAATGATTATTGCTATTCTCCAAGTAGTCCCTAAAACCTATGCATTCTCTTCCTCTCTCCTCCCTCTCCCTCTCTCATGATTATTGTCTCAAAATGTATACTCTTAACTACTACTACTCCTCAATGTCTACCTTCCTGAACACATGTTTTCTGCCAAGATGGTCATGTACACATTCTATGAAACTATATGCAAGCCTCCAAATAAACAGTTTTTTATAAGTTGTCTTGTTCATGGTATGTTTTCAGACCAATAAAAGGAAGCAGAAGTTGGCACTAGGGAGTTGCATGTTGCTGTGACAAGTCTGACCATGTGACTTTTTTTGGACAAACATGGGAGACTTGGGGCTTAGGACTAGAAAAGTTGTTGAACATTGTAATCAAACTAATGGACCATCTTAATAAGAGCTTTAAATACAGTCCTACTGAGAATAATGTGGGCTATAGTCATTCAGCTCAAGATGTTTCTGAGGGGAGAAATATTAACCACTGGGCTAGAAATAATTCTTGTAATATACAAATGAATTTGAACTAATTTTGTTGGCAGAGAATATTTCAAGTTATTCAAATCTTGATTCTTCTGTGTGGTTATTAGTGATTGTTTTTATGTTGATCTTCAATGAAAAATGATGGTGAAAAAAGAAATACACAGTATATATTATAAGGAAAATGAGCATTGGGAACTTTAATTAGGGAATTTTGATGCCAAGTCTTATCTCAAAGAGATGAGAAGTTTAATAAGAATGCCTGGTTCAAAGTGCAATAAAACAAGTGATATCCTCAGGACAAGACCCAATATTAGTAAGATTTTAATTTGTAAAAAAAGGAAAGGACAAAAAGTGACCTTATGCCTCAAAAGCAAAGGAAAACATACTGAACAAGTGAAATAATCAACAAATCAAATCTTATGCAAATATAATTCAAGCAAGGATGCAGGATCCTTCTGAAACAGGCAATTGAACTTGGAAACACTAGACACATGTTTCTGGCTTTAGAGTCCCTTAGGCTACCTTAGTAAAAATGTTGTAAAATCTTCAACAGCAACTAAGATTAAGTAGCTTAGGTCAGGCACTTTGTAGGAGTCACTGAATGGGGGTATTGTAGAGCCATAGCATGAAGCTGTGAAAGTAAAGTTTTTAATATGTAGAATACCCAAAGATGTTGGAAATTCCAGATAATTGAGATATGTGCCTGGGAAGCCTACACACAGGGAATGGAACCAGTACTACAGAGAGGTACGGGAGGAGCGTGATGCAGTCAGCAAAGCTGTGTGGCAAAAGCAACCTCTAATTACTTAGACATCAGAAAAAGATATACAGGATTTGAAATTTTCCATGCTTGGTTTTCATTTTGTTTTGATCTAGTATTCCCTCTTTATTCCCCCATTCTTCTCTTCTGTAAGGGTAAGGTATATTTTGTGCCATATATGCTGTATGTATGTAATTTGTGTTTTGATTTTTTAAAGGTAGGTGTTATTAAGTGTGCCATGCACTCATCTCATGAGCCACCTTTTTGGGATAACATCTGCCATGATCGTACATCCACAGTAGGGGTGTGAGAATTAGAAATGTTAGGTAGGAGGACCAGAGATAAGAAAGAAACACAGAGACACAGGCTAGTAATGGGAGGGCAACTCAGAGAATACTGAATGTATATGCTTTTATACCTCAAAACAAAAGGTGGAAAGAAGGTAAAAGAATGCTTTGACTTGGTGCAAAGGGCAACCAGAACAGTTACTTGCTCTAATAACTATCCAATAACTTGCTCCAATAAATATCAAGCCATTTATTCCTAAGCAAAATGCTTGATGTATGGGGCAATGAACCCACCATAGACTAATTATCCTGTAGACAGCCACTTCCTTAGTCAAAACTCCTATTTCAAAAAGAAGGAGCAGAAGTCTCCTTGAATTCTCTGATCTCTGGTCAGGGAGGAGTAGATCTACCTCTACATGCCATCTTAATGTGGAAAACACAAATTAAACACAACCTATGTCAAGATTTCTTGTTTTGTAGCCGTACCTGTTTTCAGCAACTTTGAAAGAGCAAAAATGAGCTCAAACTCTCTGACCTTTACACAAGGTGTAATAAGCTAACATTTTTGGGTCTCCACAATCTCAGAGGAAAGATTTTTGGACTTTGGAGGTTAAAATGTTGAGACTGAAATACTATGGACACTTTTGAACTTATATTAAATATATTTTGCATCACTGCATAGGCACATGTATATGAAGGCCAGGGTGGAAGTAGTATGTGTTGGTTTCAAACACAAAGTCTCCCATAAACTCATTTGTTTGAAAATTTTGGTCCCAGTTGATAAAATTGTGTAAAAGAATTCAAAAGTATGAGCTTGTTGTAAGAGGTGTGTCTTTAGAGTGTAGGCTTTGAGTTTTCAAAACATTCATTCTATTCTCACTCTTCTCTCTAATTCCGGTTTGTGGATGAATGTGTGATCTCTCAGCTGCCTTCTTCCTGCTACATTTGCTCTGCCATCATAAACTAGAAGCCTCTCTCAATTTAATGGGCCATGCTTTGTTGAATCCTCATGGGATCCCTTACCCCCTGGAAGGAGTGAAAGAGGCATGGAATTGGGGGAGGAGAAGCAAGGCAGGAGGAGTGGTGGGAGGGAGAACTGTGTTTGGAATGTAAAATAAAATTTTAAAAAATAAATAAATCATTAAAAGAAGTGAAATATCCTTTTACTTTGACAATTTATCTTGGCCATGGTGTTTTATCACAGCAATATAAAATTAAGTAATACAATGTTCATCAATGAATGAGATAATAAAGTGTAGTGCATATATACAAAGGGATCTTATTCCGTTTTAACAAAATAATATTAAATTTGCAGGTTAAGGGACATAAATGGAAAAACACTACTGAATGATATAGCTGTGATTTAAAGAAAAATGCATCATATTATCACATGTATGAACTTCACTATAAGATCTTTTTATTTCTTTGTTTTCTTTGAATTACCTGTAAAAGTCAAAAAATAAGAAAGTTGTTATTCTTTCAGAGAGATCATTACAAACAGAGGAGAATATTAGAATGTAGGTGGTATAAATGAGTAAGAGGAATAACACAGCATGAAGATTTAAGTTGTAGAAGCAATTGGATGACAGGGCAAAGGAAGTTATTGGGGGACTATCTAAAACTGAGGGTGTTTAACAAACATACATGGAAATTTTTCTGTTTTATAAGTTTACTTTAAAATGCATACAAACCAGATTAAATGGAGTTACACTACATAGAGAGATATTGTGTAACATGAGGGCCAGGCTTGTTGGGGTTTCCATCCTGCCCGGTACCCCACAGCTGGCAAGCCCCAAAGAAAATCACACAGAGATCTCCATAAATCCATAAATTATAAAACTGATTGGCCCATTAACTCAGGTTTTTAATTAGCACTTATCACTTATATTGACCCATTATTCTAATCTATGTTAGCCATGTGGCTCAGTACCTTTCACAGCGGGGCAGATCACATGTTGCTTCTTCGAAGTATGGGCAGGAGTGGGAGAAATGGGCTTCCTCCTTCCTATTCTCATCACCCCACCTCTACTTCCTGTCTGGTTGACCCACCTATACTTGCTGCCTGGCAAAACAGTGCTTATTTAAAACATGATTGACAGAATATAGAAAATTATCCCGCACCAATATTGCTTGTTCCGGAAACCTTTTCCAAAAAATAATAAGAACAATTAAAGTTTTGGGACACCCCATTTGAGTTCTTGGTAAGAGCTTCCCAGAAATTTCTCTCAAATATAGGCTTTTGCCATTGTTTCTGGATACCCAATAAAATTTAATCACAAGCCTCTGTGGTTGTTTGAAGGAGAAATATCTTTTATAAGTTCATGTTTATGAATATTTGTTTAGCTTTTTACGACATTATTTTGAGAAGCGGTGGAGCCTTACTGGAAATGGTACATCACTATAGATTGGGTTTACATATTTGTCGTCTTGCCCTACTTACTGTTGATTCTGCTTCATGCTTCCATATGAAGGTGTGAGTTCCCAGTTGCAGTGGGACAATGGTCTGTATCCTGTTAATTATATTTTAAGTAAACACTGATTGGACAGTAGCCAAGCAGGAAGTATAAACGGCACAACCAGGTAAGAGGTAGAGGCAGGGTGACAAGAACAGGAGAATTCCGAGAAAATGAAAGATTATTCTGCAGTCCTGACCCAGCCACATGTTGAGAGAGGGGGGCCCTTTTATTGTCTTGTCTGCCCAGCTAGCTGACACCCAAAATAATCACACAAAAACTGTATTAATTAAAACACTGCTTGGCCATTAGCACTAGCTTCCTATTGGCTAACTCTTACATCTTTAACATATTTCTAATAAATCTGTGTTCACCAAGAGGTTGTGGCTTATCAGGAAAGTTTCAGCATGTCTGACCTATTGGCTCCATCATGGCTCTCTCTGGTTCTGCTTCCTTCTTCCCAGAATTCAGTTCTGTCTTTTCCACCTACCTAAGTTTTATCCTATCAGGCCAAGCAGTTTCTTTATTAATTAACCAGTGAAAGCAACACACAATCAGAAGGACCTCCTACACCATTTTCCCTTTTCTATTTAAAAAGGAGAGGGCAGCTTTAACTTTAACATAGTAAAATTACATATAAAAACACAATTGTCAAGCAAGAATTATAGTTATAATATTTATATCTATTTTATCTTTTATCATAACAAAGGAAACTATAACTATAATTACCTATCTATTCCTACACCATATCAAAGGCTCCAGAAGGATACAATATTACCTAAGTAAACAAGAAGTGCATTGAAACAACTTCCAAAACTCTAGAAATGAGAGAGACATATCACTGCCTTGATAGTCACCCAAAGTTCTTCTGTACCATTGAGGCATCCATCTTCTGCCTACAGGCCCATAGTATCCAGCAGACATTTTCATGAAGCAGGAAATTTTAAAGACAGTTTAGTCATTTTTTTCTGTGTCTTGCAGAATGTCTTGCAGACTCTTTCATGAAACAAGAACCCCAAATAACCATCTCACCTTTAGGCAAGTCCAGCAGTCATCTCTCTGTGGGTACTGCATGTTCAGTGAAACAGTCCAGGCAAGAGTAGTTTCTTGCCCAGTTGGCTAAGGAGACTCTTTGATGCCCATCTTCCTTTTGAAGTAGATTGGTACTTCCAGGAGCAGACGTGTCTCATTGTCATGAAAAGCCCTAAGTTATTAAAACATCTTAAATGCCATATTCTGTAGTCTTTGAAAGATATGAAGAATGCCTATAAAACTGAAATATCTCTATCTATATCTAGAAATTCTAACTAACATGACTAAAAGTTTGACTATTATAGATGACTATACATTAACAACATATATTTCCTAATTAAACATCTTTTTTTACATATACATATCAGATATATTTTTGCAGTATTCATCAGATCTCTGTATTTCATCTATTTGCTATTTCACCAAAACAATGAAATTATTTTATTTTATTTTTTCTTTTCTCATTTTTTTTATTAAAGATTTCCATCTCCTCCAACTTTCCTCCCCTCCCTTCCACCCATACCCCCACTCCACCCCTCTCCAAGACAAAGAGCCATCAGGGTTCCCTTCACTATGTTAAGTCCAAGGTCCTCCCAGCTCCCACTAAGTCCAGGAAGGTGAGCAACCAAACTGACAAGGCTCACAGTGAGCCCGTCCATGCTGTAGAGTTCATGTTCATTGCCATTGTCCTTGGTTTCTCAGTCCTCCTCCACCATCAGCCACATTCAGAGAGTCCAGTTTGGTCCCCTGTTCCATCAGTCCCATTCCAACTGGACTTGGTGGTCTCACGTTAGATCTGTCCCACCGTCTCAATGGGTAAACGCACACCACACGGTCCTGACTTCCTTGCTCATGATCTCCCTCCTTTTGCTCCTCATCAGGACCTTGGGATCTCAGTCCGGTGCTCCTATGTGGGGCTCTGTCATTTTCTCCATCCAATGCCAGGTGAAGGTTCTATGGTGATATGCAAGATATTCATGAGTATGGCAATAGGATCTGGACATTTCTGGCACCCTCTCTCAGCTGCCCAAGGAACTAGCTGGGGGCATCTTCCTGGACACCTGGGAAACCCTCTAGAGTCAAGTCTCTGCCAACCCTAGAATGGCTCCCTTAATTAAGATATATAATTCCTTGTTCCCATATCCACTTTTCCTATATACCAACAATCCTATTCCCCCAAGCTCTTCCCATCCTCCACTTCACACTTTTCTCTCCCCATCCCCCCTCCCCCATCCCACCCCACTCCATGTTCCCATTTTTTGTTCGGCAATCTTGTCTGCTTCCAGTATCCAGGAGGATAACTATATGTTTTTCTTTGGTTTCACCTTCTTATATAGCTTCTCTAGGATTTTATATGAATTATGGGCTCGATGCCCTTTATTTATGGCTAGAAACCAATTATGAGTGAGTACATCACATGTTCATCTTTTTGGGCCTGGGTTACCTCACTCAGGATGATGTTTTCTATTTGCATCCATTTGCATGCAAAATTCAAGATGTCATTGTTTTTTACCGCCGAGTAGTACTCTAATATGTATACATTCCACACTTTCTTCATCCATTCTTCCATTGAAGGGCATCTAGGTTGTTTCCAGGTTCTGGCTATTACAAATAATGCTGCTATAAACATAGTTGAACAAATGCTTTTGTAATATGATTGGGCATCTCTTGGGTAAATTCCCAAGAGTGGGATTGCTGGGTCCTGGGGTAGGTTGATCCCAAATTTCCTGAGAAACCTCCACACTGCTTTCCAAAGCGGTTGCACAAGTTTGCATTCCCACCAGCAATGGATGAGTGTACCCCTTACTCCACATCCTCTCCAGCAATGGCTATCATTGGTGTTTTTGATTTTAGCCATTCTGACAGGTGTAAGATGGTCTCAATGTTGTTTTGATTTGCATTTCCCTGATTGCTAAGGATGTTGAGCACGCCCTTAAGTGTCTTTTGGCCATTTGAACTTGTTCTGTTGAGAATTCTCTGTTCAGTTCAGTGCCCCATTTTTTAATTGGGTTCACTAGCATTTTAAAGTCTAGTCTCTTGAGTTCCTTATATATTTTGGAGATCAGACCTTTGTCTGTTGCGGGGTTGGTGAGGATCTTTTCCCAGTCAGTAGGCTGCCTTTTTGTTTTAGTGACAGTGGCCTTTGATTTACAGAAGCTGCTCAGCTTCAGGAGGTCCCATTTATTCAATGATGCCCTTAATGTCTGTGCTGCTGGGGCTATATGTAGGAAGCGGTCTCCTGTGCCCAAATGTTGTAGAGTACTTCCCACTTTCTCCTCCAACAGGTTCAGTGTGTTCAGATTGATACTGAGGTCTTTAATCCATTTGGACTTGAGTTTTGTGCATGGTGATAGACACGGATCTACTTTCATTCTTCTACAGGTTGACATCCAGTTATGCCAGCACCATTTGTTGAAGATGCTTTCTTTCTTCCATTGTGTGCTTTTAGCTCCTTTATCAAAAATCAGGTGTTCATAGGTTTGTGGGTTAAGACCTGGGTCTTCTATTCGATTCCATTGGTCAACTTCTCTATTTTTATGCCAATACCAAGCTGTTTTCAATACTGTAGCTCTGTAATAGAGTTTGAAGTCAGGGATGGTAATGCCTCCAGAAGTTCCTTTATTGTATAAGATTGTTTTGGCTATCCTGGGTTTCTTGTTCTTCCATATAAAGTTGATTGTTGTCCTCTCAGGATCTGTGAAGAATTTTGATGGGATCTTTAAGGGGATTGCATTAAATCTATAGATTGCCTTTGGTAGTATTGCCATTTTTACCATGTTGATCCTCCCAATCCAAGAGCAAGGGAGATCCTTCCATTTTCTGGTATCCTCTTCAATTTCTTTTTTCAAAAACTTACAGTTCTTGTCAAATAGGTCTTTCATTTCCTTGGTTAGAGTTACCCCAAGATATTTTATGCTATTTGTGGCTATCGTGAAAGGTGACGCTTCTCTGATTTCTTTCTCTGCTTCCTTATCCTTTGTATATAGGAGTGCGACTGATTTTTTGGAGTTGATCTTGTATCCTGCCACGATACTATAGGAGTTTATCAGCTGTAGGAGTTCTTTGGTGGAGTTTTTCGGGTCGCTTATGTACACTATCATATCATCTACAAATAACGAAAGTTTAACTTCTTCCTTTCCAAATCGAATGCCCTTGATCCCCTTGTTTTGTCTTATTGTTATTGCTAGAACTTCAAGCACTATATTGAAGAGATAAGGAGAGAGTGGACAGCCTTGTCGTGTTCCTGAATTTAGTGGGATGGCCTTGAGTATCTCTCCATTTAATTTGATGTTAGCTGTTGGCTTGCTGTAAATAGCCTTTATTATATTTAGGAATGACCCATGTATCCCTAATCTCTCCAAGACATTTATCATAAAGGGGTGCTGAATTTTGTCAAATGCTTTTTCTGCATCTAATGAGATGATCATATGGTTTTTATCCTTCAGTTTATTTATATGATGGATTACATTGATAGATTTTCATATGTTGAACCATCCCTGCATCTCTGGGATGAAGCCTACTTGATCATAGTGGATAATTTTTCTAATGTGTTCTTGGATTCTGTTTGCCAGTATTTTATTGAGAATTTTTGCATCAATGTTCATGAGTGAGATTGGCCTGTAATTCTCTTTCTTGGTTGGGTCTTTGTGTGGTTTAGGTATCAGGGTAATTGTAGCTTCATAAAAGGAATTTGGCAATGACTGTTCTGTTTCTATATTATGAAATACCTTAAGGAGTATAGGTATTAGGTCTTCTTGGAAGTTCTGGTAGAATTCTGCATTGAACCCATCAGGTCCTGGGCTCTTTTTGGTAGGGAGGTTTCTGATAACAGTTTCCAATTCTTCGCGACTAACAGGACTATTTAGATTGTTCACCTGGTCCTGGTTTAACTTTGGTATATGGTACTTATGTAAGAAAGTGTCCATTTCTCTTACATTTTCCAATTTTGTGGCATACAGGCTTTTGAAGTAAGATCTAATGATTCACTGAATTTCCTCTGTGTCTGTGGTTATGTCCCCTATTTCATTTCTGATCTTATTAATTTGTGTGTTCTCTATCTGCCGTTTGATTATTTTGGCTAGGGGTTTGTCAATCTTGTTGATTTTCTCCAAGAACCAGCTTTTTGTTTCATTGATTCTTTGGATTGTTTTCTGTGTTTCTATTTTGTTGATTTCTGCCCTCAGTTTGATAATTTCCAGTCTTCTACTCCTCCTAGGTGAGTCTGCTTCTTTCTTTTCTAAAGCTTTCAGGTATGTTGTTAAGTCTCCAATGTTTGCTTTCTCCATTTTGCTTAAGTGGGTACTTAGTGCTATGAATTTTCCTCTTAGCACTGCTTTCATAGTTTCCCATAGGTTTGAGTATGTTGTGTATTTTCATTAAATTCAAGAAAGACTTTAATTTCTTTCTTTATTTCTTCCTTGACCCAGGTGTGATTCAGTAGTTGACTGTTCAGTTTCCATGAGTTTGTAGGTTTTCTTGGGGTAGCATTGTTGTTGAATTCTAATTTTAATCCATGGTGATCCGATAAGATGCAGGTGGTTACTAATATGTTTTTGTAACTGTGGAAGTTTGCTTTGTTGCCGAGTATGTGGTCAATTTTCGAAAAGGTTCCATGAGCCTCAGAGAAGAAGGTATATTCTTTCCTGTTTGGGTGGAATGTTCTATAGATGTCTGTTAAGTCCATTTGGTTCATTACCTCTATTAAGTCTCTTAATTATCTGTTAGGTTTCTGTCGAATTGACCTGTCCATTGGTGAAAGAGGAGTGTTGAAGTCTCCCACTATCAGTGTGTTTGGTTTGATGGCTGTCTTGAGTTCTAGTAATGTTTCTTTTATATAAGGGGGTGCTTTTGTATTAGGGGCATAGATATTCAGGATTGAGACTTCATTCTGATAGATTTTTCCTGTAATGAGTACAAAGTGTCCCTTTCCATCTCTTCTGATTGATTTTAGTTTGAAGTCAACTTTGTTAGAAATTAGTATGGCCACACCGGCCTGTTTCTTAGGTCCATTTGCTTGATAAACCTTTTCCCAACCATTTACTCTGAGTAGATGTCTGTCTTTGTGGTTGAGGTGTGTTTCTTGTAAACAGCAGAATGTTGGATCCCGTTTTCGTATCTAATCTCTTAGCCTGTGCCTTTTTATAGGTGAATTGAGTCCATTGATATTAAGTGATATTAATGACCAGTGGATGTTAACTCCGGTTGTCATTTTTTATTTGGTAGTAGAGATTGTGTGTTTCCTATCTTTGCGATGTGCTGGTGAAGGGTCGCTAGATGTCTGAGTTATTTTGGGCAATGCTGGATTCCTTTGTGAATTTCCTTCTATTACTTTCTGTAAGACTGGATTTGTGGCTATGTATTGTTTAAATTTGTTTTTATTCTGGAATATTTTGTTTTCTCCATTTATAGTGAATGAAAGCTTGGCTGGGTATAGTAATCTCAGCTTGCATCCATGGTCTCTTAGTTTCTGCAAAACATCTCTCCAGGACCTTCTGGCTTTCATGGTTTCCATAGAGAAGTCAGGTGTTAGTCTGATAAGTTTACCTTTATATGTTACTTGACCTTTTTCCTTTGCAGCTCTTAATATTCTTTCTTTATTCTGTATGTTTTGTGTTTTGATTATAATATGGCGAGGGGATTTTTTTTTGATCCAGTCTATTTGGTGTTCTGTAACCTTCTTGAAACTTAATAGGAATATCTTTCTTTAGGTTTGGGATGTTTTCTTCTATAATTTTATTAAATATATTTTCTGGACCATTGAGCTGTATTTCTTCTACTTCTTCTATGCCTATTATTCTTAGGTTTGGTCTTTTTATTGTGTCCCAAATTTCCTGAATGTTTTTTGATGCGAATTTGTTGGATTTGCTGTTTTCTTTGATCAGTGCGTTTATTTTCTCTATGGTATCTTCAGAATCTGAGATTCTTTCTTCTATCTCTTGTATTCTGTTGGTTATGCTTGTTTCTGTAGTCTCTGTTCGTTTACATAGATTTTCCATATCCAGCTGGCCCTCGGGTTGTGTTTTCTTCCTTGCCTCCATTTCAGTTTTCAAGTCTTGCACTGTTTCCTTTTTTGTTTGATTGTTTTTTCTTGGTTTCCTAGGATATCATTTACGGATTTACTCTATCCTTCAAACTTTTTGTTATTTTTCTCGTCCATTTCCTTAAGGGAGTTTTTCACCTCCTGTTTAAGGGACTTTATTACTTTCATAAAGTCAATTTTTTCTACTTCTTCTTGATTAGTGTGTTCAAGTCCTCCTGTTATTAGTTCGCTGGGTTCTGGTGCTTTCATGTTGTTTTTCAAATTGTTGGAGGAATTCTTGCATTGGTGCCTGCCCATTTCTTCCTCTAAATAATCCCCTTTGGGTCTTCTTTTAGAAGTTCAATTCACCCCAATGAATTCAATTCACTCACCCCAATGAATGATGGATCCTCTGGCAGACTGTCAGGTCTCCTTGCAGGCCAAGCAGCTCACTGACAAAGGGCCTACCTTGCTGCAGGCAGACTAATGAAGGAGGGGACCTCCCACCGGCCTGGGTGCAATCAATTCCAGGTCTCAGGCACCCAAACAGACTGAGCTGTGGGATTTTGTGGCCCCAAAGATGGGAGGATGAGGGGGGGTTCTGGGTGCAAGCTGGGTAGGGACAGGAAGAGAGAGGCAGTATCTGGGGAGAATAACCCCTGCAGGAAGAGCAGGAAGTGTGCGGGTGGTGGGGGGAGTTGGGGAATGTCGGTGGTCCCTCTCCAGGCAGCTGCCTCGGTTCAGGCACTCACTCCTCACTCACCCCAATGAATGATGGATCCTCTGGCAGACTCTCAGGTCCCCTTGCAGGCCAAGCAGCTCGCTGACAAAGGGCCTACCTTGCTGCAGGCAGCAGGCTAATGAAGGAGGGGACCTTCCACCGGCCTGGGTGCACTCACTTCCAGGTCCCTGGCGCCCAAACAGGCTGAGCTGTGGGATTTTGTGGCCCCAAAGAGGGGGAGGATGAGGTGGGGGGGGGTTCTGGGTGCAAGCTGGGCCTAATTATACATCTTTACATGAACTACACAATCACAATACCTTAATCAAGAGCAGAAATATATGTATAACAAGATTTTCCTTAAATTTATATCAATAAATCAAGATTTATACCAATGAAAATTATTCATATCTATATTACATCCCCCTTTAAATGTAAAAGAACATTTATAAATATAAACAAAATGTGGGAATATGGGCACAGTTTTTTTCTCTCCAAACTGCTTCTTGCTGTATGGGGGTGCTGTTAATCAGGTCTTTCACGGTATATCCTCTGTGATAGGTTCATCTCAGTCAGAAGTTGGGTGAAGTAATTTTTTGAGGGTGTTTATGCTGACCTTTCAGGAGGCCGTGGTCTATCATATCATAATGATCTAGAAGCAATCCACAGGTCTCATCTTCTGTGAAAGCAAAAGAAGAACTTCTTTTCCAAACATTATATCCTTAGACCCAAATTCTGTAGTCATAATACCTTTATAACATACATGCTGGTTTAGCTTAACAGCCTATACAATGAAATATCTTTCTGTACTTAGCTCCTTCACAGTCAAAAAATTAAATAATACACAATAATATACATAATCCAGACTCTCTGTGAATTTTCCATTTTTACGTGGCTTATTTTTACTTTATTACTTTGTCTCTTTAAAGACTTTAGCCATTTTTTAAAGCATTAACATTATTTTATGACTTTCTATACATTTTCCTTCTCTCTCCCAAGCCTATGTACATTTATCTAACACCAATTAGAGGTCTTTTATGTCTCAATCTGTCCTATTGCATTGTCTTTAATTCTCTACTGTCTTGAAGAGACTTTAAAATGTTAAGTGGCTTGGTTGCAGCTGCTCAGGATGTTGGTTCTGCCTCTCTCCAATTTTAAAATGGTGGATTACCATTTATGCTAGCTCTAGGGCTGCCAGGTAGGAGCCACACTTAGCATTTTAACTCTCAGAAAGAGCGAGAAGCACATGAACTCCTTTTATCTGAGTTACAGCCTAATCTGCCATTCAGAGCACTGTGCAGCCTGTAAACATCTCTGTGTATGGTGGTGGGAATCCACCATGCTCTCTTGACTGCCTAAGCCTGATCCCACTATCTGCCAAGGCAGGAAGAGCTGAGCCATGGGCATGATCTCAGATACTTTCCTCCTGACCCCGAGTGAGAACAGAAACACCCAGGCTCACAAATGCCATTGAAATGCTTAATAGCTGACATTTGTACTGGTGGCACAGTCCAGGAAGCCATATTTTAAAACTATGCAGTTTTGTTTGTTTGTTTTGTTTTGTTTTTTGTGTTTTTTGGGGGTATGGCTGCTAAGTCAGGAAATTCTCTCTTAAAGGAGCTATGGCATGTAGCCAGCTGTGTTAAAGTCTATATTTGTGTCTAGAATTCCTTTTCAAGCCATCTCAGGTTTTACATGGAGTTAGTTTACCACCTTCGAGTGCCAATCTGTAACATGAGGGCCTGCTTGTTGGGAGTTTCTTTCTTCCCACCAGGTCCAACAGCTGTTTAGCTCCAAAGAAAATCACATAGAGGTCTCTTTAAGTTATAAACTGATTGGGCAATTAGCTCAGGCTTCTTATTAGCTCTTCTTCTAATTAGCACATATTAATCTATTGATCTTATCTATGTTAGCAACATGGCTCAGTACTTTTTCAGCAGGGCAGGTCATATCCTGCTTCTTTGGTCTTCTGGGCAGGAATGCAGAAAGAGAAAGAGCTTCCCTCTTCCCAGAATACTCCTGTTCTCATTGCCCTGCCTCTACTTCCTGCCTGACTACTGACCAAATAGCATTTATTTAAAACATAATTGAAAGAATACAGAATTGTCCCACACCAACCACAGAAGAAGCAAGATGTGACTGTCTCACCAAATAAGGTACCAGGCCACGTGGTTAACATAGACAAGTATAATGAGTTAATACAAGTGAAAGTTAATAAGAAGACAGAGCTAATGGGCCAATCAGTTTATAGTTAACATAGCCCTCTGTGTGTTTATTTGGGACTAAACAACTGTGGGAACCTGGCAGGACAGAAAACTCAGACAACACCCAGGTTCCCTTTTCTACCAGCATCATGTATTCTACTAGATGATCTGTCTCCACACCATATATACCATAGGCCAAATAAACTCCTACTTCTATAATCTGCCTTTGATCATGAAGTTTTATCATATCATTATAAAAATAATTATTGAAAAGATAACATATTTTGATTATAGCAAATTGAGAAATTCATCTCAAAATTTAATAGTCATTTCTTATTTGCTAGCTAGCTTTCATGGTGATAGACCGTGTTATGAAAGCTGTTGGGGAAGAAATCATCAATTCAATAGTCTTTTTTTCCAAGAAAGAGGTTTTCTCTGTCAGTCAACACAACAGTCTTAAACAACCTTACAACTCTATGACATGCAATAATTATCAGCTTGCCAATACCTGTTCATAGGTAAAATAGTATAATGAGCATTATGGGAGTGTCATGGGCCAAAGGAAAAAGCTCATTATTATTATTTGAATTAATGAATACAGTACCAAAACTACTTGCTAAAACCTTATCCTATATTAATATATTATTATATCTCTTATCCCTCACCAGATATGCTTCTTGTTTTGAACATATGAAGCTTATCATAGAGAATATGAGTACAAAGTCTGCGTGTGGAGTGCATAGTCTTAAATTGCCTTAACATCATTTTTTCCTCAAAAGGTTTAGGGAATATTATACAAGGGATAGATAAGAATTAACAAGTAAAAAGTTGAAGGTGACACCTGCAAAAGAATGTCTTTTGTTAATGACAGGGCCAATTACTTTATGAACTCAAAGAGACTGTTGTTATCTGCATAAGACCTGCTCAAGATCAAGCCAGTCAATATTCTAGTAAAGAAGATGGGGAGGGCACATATGTACCCACTCATAGCTGAAGAGCTATTGGTAACTAATGGCTACTGGGAAAAGGATACTCAATTTTATTCTCATTGGTGGTCCTTTCTGTGATGCCTATGTACTATTGAAAAGTCGCATGCCCATGAAGATGTGTGTAGCTTTTACTTAAACTGTGAATTGTAAAATTGAATATTTTAAATAGAAGTCATATGCTGAGAGGGGAGCATGTTGGAGAAACAGAGGAGGACTTTTGGGTCACTGTACACTTAGTAAAAATACATTGTGTAAATTATGAAACTGTCATAGAATAAATAAAAAATCATATATAAATAATAATGTCATCTATAAATAATTTATGCTATTTCATTGATTTTTTGTTTTTATGTGTTTAACAGTATGTCTTGAGAAAAAATAATTTTTAAGAACTTTTAGTTTTTCTTTTATTATTATATTTTTGATAATTTATGCCATGTTTAACCAAACAGAAATTTAAAAAATATTATTATTTCATATTTGAATGATTTTTAAAATTTTTAGCCTTAATACCTTAATACATACATCATTAATCCAGTTGGATTTAATTTTTATATATGATGTATGAAAGTATATGTCTTTATTCTTTTGCACTAGACAATTTTTTTATTACAGGGTAAGTATTATTGCCAACAATTAATTTAATAAAACTTACATGTTTTGCCTTATTTCTTGTCTATTAGTAATATCCATTTGATATGCATGTATATCAATTTATTTGTATCTAGTAACTTATTTTATTTATTATGGTAGCTATATTTTAAAATTTTTAAGCAAAATATGTAAGTCAAACAAACTGAATTGCCCTGTAAATGTGATTTCAGTTATTAAATGAAACTTGGAATTGCATGTGAATTTTAGCACTAAATGCACTTTTGCTTGTAGATAAATATATAAGACATTAGTATCCAAAGATCTTTGCTACATTACATTAAAGTGATGCAGGTAATATAATAAATATTTCTTTGAAGAGTACCTTGTAGTTTTCAGTGGACAAATGTAGCATTTCCTTAGCAATGTACATTTTGAGCAATGTAATTTTTTTGTAAATATTTTCTTTAATTTTCAGATTTTTATTACTGATATATAGATAATGATAAATTCTTTGTAATTGTTCTAAAATGCTGGAATATTATAAAATATGATCATTTATTATGTGAAATTGCTTGGCTAAATTATAATTTTTTAATCTGAAATCCTTTATCTAGATAGGATATACTTATTTGCTTTTAATGTATATTTGTTTCTTCTATTTCTTCTTGATTTGTTTGAGTTTGACATTCTTTGTTTGTAACTTTGTTTCTTTTTTAATTATTTCAGTCTTATGTGTTGACTGTAAAACTTTGCACATGTAGTATACGTGCTCTGCCAATGATTTACACTGTCAGTGATTTATTTTTTAAAAGATTTTCACTTTGTAGATCATTTTACTGTAGACTGGCCTCCCCTTGTGTTCATCCTGATTTTACCTTTCATGTTCTTAAACTAAGGGGATGTTTCATAGCTTGCCCATGCAGGGAACTCTGGGGCAACATTAAATATTAATATTAAATATAATATAAAGATTATTTACAATTTAACTAACTGTCATTTTCACAGATATTCTGCATAAATTCAAAGGTATTTTATTCCTATTTCTTGTTTTTTTTTTAATTTTTATTATTAAAGGCCAGTAGACTGTCATTTGTTTCTGACTATTCTGAGCTATTAATTTGTTAATATTATTTATTGCTTTAAATTGTGTATTTGTTATTTTTCTTTTGCTATTATAAAATGTGATAGCTAAAAGCAATTTATATAAAAATAAAGGGTTTATTTAGACTTATATGTCTAGAGGCTAAGTTTCCACTGCAACAGTGGAAACATGACAGCAAGTGGCAGGAACTACAGCAACCTCAGGAAACTAAAAGTTAATGTCTTGAATCACAAACACAAACAGATATAGAAAATTAATTGGGACAAGATTATAAGCACTCACCATCCTTTTCTAGTGATGGACTTCCTCGAGAAAGGATGTACCTTTGCATAATCTTCCCAAACAGTGGCACTAATTAGGAAGAGATCATTCAAGATATGAGTCCCGTGGGGACATTTTTTATTCAAACCAGCACAATGTGGTGGGATCCCTATAATTTTTGCCATCTTTTCATTTCTAGGGTAAATCTCAGTATGTTATAATACCTACTGCTTTCCATGTGTTACTGTCTTTCATTAGCCTTCTTTTTTAAAGCTAATTTTGTTTAACAATGATATCCCATTTTTCTTTACTGACTCTAGTGCTTCAAATGTTTTATTTTTTCTCTTTTTTTTTCTTTTTTAAAACTGATCTGTCAAGTGTTTTATGGGAGCTGGGGGGTACTGTTGTTCAACCACCCAGCTAGCTTACACCCAAAATAATCACAAAGAGACTGTATTAATTAAAACATTGCTTGGCCATTAGCTATAGCCTCTTTTTGGCTCTCATAACTTGATTTAACCCATTTCTATTAAATCTGTATTGCCACATGACTGGCTTACCAGCAAGATTCCAACCAGCGTCTGTCTTAGGCAGGAGCTCATTGTTGTCTTGACTCTGCCCTTCTTCCTCCCAGCATTCAGTTCTGTCTTCCCAGTCTACCTAAGTTCTGCCTTATGAAAACACCAAGAAAGATTCCTTATTCAACCGATGAAAGAAACACATAAACAGAAAGACCTCCTATACAATTTCCCCTTTCCTAAACCATTTCCCCTTTTCTGTTTAAATGAAAAAGAAAGGCTTTTACTTTAACATAGTAAAATTACATATACAGGTATTAAGCAAGAATTACAGTTACAATATTTATATCTATTTTATCTTTTATCATAAAAAAGGAAAATGATAATTATAGCTATCTATTTTTCAACTTCATCAAAGACTCCAAAAGGAGGGCATTATCTATCATACCATATTTGTCTAGAAGCAATCCACAGGGTCTCATCTGCGAAAACAAAAGAAGAACCTTGTAGTGAGGAGCTGTGGGCTGCGTTCCTGCCGCCCTGCTCCCAGCCACCGGCTAGCTTATGCCCCAAAATAACAACACACAAATTGTATTCTTTTAAACACTGCCTGGCCCATTATTTTCAGCCTCTTTCTCACATCTTGACTAACCCATATCTAATAATCTTTGTAACACCATGAGTGGTGTCTTACCGGGGAAGATTCAGCATGTCTGACCTGGTGGCTTGCTCCATCGCATCTGGCATCTCTCTGAGGAGAGGCACGGCAGTCTGTCTAACTTAAGAGAGGCGTAACATCTGACTGAGCCATCTACCTCACTTCCTTCTTCCTGTTCTGTCTACTCTGCCCACCTAAGGGCTGGCCAATCAAATGGGCCAGGCAGTTTCTTTATTAGCCAATGGGAATCCTCCATCAGAACCTCTTTTCCAAAGCACCATATCCTTAGTCCCAAATTCTGAAGTCATGATACCTTTATAATATCCATGCTGGTTATCTTAGCAGTCCACTCAATGAAATGTATCTCTTTACTCAGTTCCATTATAGTAAAAAAAAATAAAAAAAACTCAATAATATACATAATCCTGATTCTCTGTGAATTTTTCATTTTTGCATGACTTATGTTTTTTTTTCTTTTAATCTATGGTTATCTGTACTCTGTCTCTTTAAAGACTTTACCCCCTTTTTAAAGCATTAACTTTATTCTATGACTTTCTATATTCTTTTTCTTCTCTCTCCCAAGCCTACATATATTTATCTAATATTATGATCCATTTACAGGACTTTTATGTCTGAATCTGTCCTATTGTATTCTTTAATTTTCTACTGTCTTGAAGAGCTTTTAAAATACTAAGCAGCTTGGTTGCACCTGCTCTAGATGAAATTTCAAAATGGTGAACATATTATTTCTGCTTGCTCTGGGGCTGCCAGGTAGGAGCCACGCTCAGCACTTTATCTCTGAGAATGAGTGTGCAGCACATAAACTCTTTTTATCTGAGTTACAGCCAAATCTGCCACACAGAGCATTGTGCAGACTGTAAACATCACTGTGTATGGTAGTAAGAATCTGTCATGCTCTCCACCTGCCCAAGCCTAGTAGAATGAACCCTCCATCTGCCCAGGCAGGAAGAGCTAAGCCACAGGCATGATATCAGATACTTTCCTCCTGACCCCGAGTGTGCACAGAAACATGTGTGCCCACAAGTTCTCCATAGGTGGAGTTTGCACTGGCCCAGGAAGCCTTATTTTAAAATGACACAGCTTTTTTTCTGAAGCTATTGTTGAATCAGGAAAATCTCTCTGCAGCACACCACTAGCAAACAGCAAAAAGCTGTGTTAAACTCTGTTTTTTTTTTCTGTGTGTCTAGAATTATTTTTCAAACCCTCTCAGGTTTTATGTGGAGTTAGTTGAACATGTTGATGTGCCAATCTGTTGTATGGGAGTGGGGGTCACTTTGTCCTGTCTGGCAAGTTTACACCCGAAATAATCACATAGAAACTGTATTAATTAAAACAATGGTTGGCCATTAGCTCTAGCATCTTATTGGCTACCTCTCACATCTTGATTTAACCCATTCTATTAAATCTGTGTATTGCCACATGACAGCCCTTCTTCCTCCCAGCATTCAATTCTGTCTTCTCTGCCTACCTAAGTTCTGCTCTATCCAAAGGCCAAGGCAGTTTCTTTATTCAACCAATGAAAGCAACAAATAAACAGAAGGACCTCCTACACCAGTCAAGTTAATGCTTCTTTAAATTTCGCAAATCTTTTCATTGAACTGAACAAACCTTTGGTTTTGTTTATCTCTTGTTTTCTTTCTTTGTTTTGGTTTAGGTTTTGTTTTACTTTGTAACTACTTTGATATTCATTATTTCCTGTCTTCTATTAATTGGTATTTTTGTTTTTACTTTCCTCGTTATTAAAGTGGAACTTAGATTATTTAATTGTGATAATTTCCCCCTTGAATACCATTGTTTATAGTTATAACTTTCTATCACTGCTTTAGTGTAGGTTTTCTCATGTTATCTTTTCACTTTCTTCCTCATGAAGACCATTTTCTACTTTCCTTTCTTATTTTCCTTATGCTCAAAACAATCTGCAAAACACATAGTACACATTTGTTCAAATATTTGGGATGAGAATCATAAAATCTTCCTGAGTAACTACAAAGAACTTGTTAGATGTAGAATGTATTCCATATTTATCTTCACTGACACAGCAATTTCTCCCAAGAGCAATTTTGCCTAGCATCTCTATGTGGAGAAAATTGTTAAGTATCTGATCTCACATGCTTAAGGTTTTGGCTGTTGTTGCTATTCTTGTACAGAAATAGTATTTTACATGCTATCAGAAGAAGCATATGCTGGTAACTGGGTCAATTTTTCATTAAATGTAATGCTAAACTCTCTGCTTAGGATTATCTAAAACCTCATTTAAATAACAAAAAAAATGAAAAAGCATTTTGTTGGGGTGGACTTGGGAAAAAAAACCTCTTGGACTATGATTGTGATGCTACCTTTTTTATCCTTAATACTCATTCACTCTTTCCAAAAGTTACACCTTTCCCTATTTTCAGTTATTTACAGTTTAGAGTTGGAAATTGGTTCTTGTTCCTGATGTTATCTTCTCATATTATTCCCATTATGGCCAAAAAATAGTGCCAGATGATATAACTTGTATTTTTCCCCATGTATATGGCATGTATGTAGACACATAGTAATTATATATAGCTTTAAAAGTTTATAGCTCAAAACAAACTTCATTAGAAGGAAAATACATGTGAGAAGCAATTATAAGGGATTGCAAGTTACCGATAAGTTTATGAAAATCCAAATTCAATTATAAAAATGAAATGAATAATAAAAGTCAAACAATATTCTGTTTTCTCAGCAAAATTCCCTTTACTAGAATTTTACCAAGTCTGTAAGACTAAACAAACAATTCATCCTTATTCCAAATATTGAGATGATTCTGCATTATTAGCCATAGAGAGTCTATACCTCTTTATATGGAATGACATCAGCCTTTCTATTAATTTCTAAATAACAAGAAGTAGAGAAATTAATGTTAAGTCAAGTAAAAAGTGGTATTATTACCCTACCTTTGGAATTAAAGGTCTATTTGAATCAATTTGCATAATGAAGGAATGAGAGAAAAAGGGTTGCCACTAAATTTTGTTTTTTAGTTTGTGCATACACAAATAATCAGCTTGGCTTATATTGCAGTGAAAAAAAAACAGGATAAATTAAAATCTACTTATCTTGATTTCATTCTCTCACTTTTGTACAAACTATTGGTATGAATTTCTCTTCTTAGCTAATAAAGATGTACATATTTAATAAATTGAAGTTTAAGTTTTATTACAAGAAAGCTTTATTTAATTATTTATTTCCTACAAAATTGGTCTTTAAAATAAAACTAATAACAAGAAACTTGGGCATTGTATTTAAAATATAGTGACAGAGAAATGTTATTTTATTTGTGACCTCTTAAGACATATGAAAGGAAGAAGTCCACTGGAGTAGAAAATGTGGAAGAATAAAAAAGATTTGATTTTAGAGAATTTGAGGAATTGGAGGAAAGCAAACTAGACTTTAAAATTTGCAAGCCAAGAACCATGAATTGCCATGAGAAGAATGTAAAAGTAACTCTTATTCTCAAGAACTCTGAAGGAGTCTATTCAATGCCTGAGTGTCATGGCAAACAAAATGCCTTAATTAATTTCATCATCTATACTCATCAAATGAGAAGCAACTTTACTTAAATCTATGTGCGGACAATTGTTAAAGTATCAGATCTCACAATGCCAGAATAACACTTTCTCTCTTAATCCTATTCTTTTATTTTTGTTTTACCTCTATGCTATGTGGGTTCTCACTTAATAGTGGCACTGAGGAAGATGCATCCAATGTTTAGGATAATTTCTTATTCTGGTGCTATGAATTGTGTTTCAATCATATGATGGTATTCTGGAAACTTAATTTAGGGTCATCCCTGAATTATATTCAGAATAAATAATTTGTAACTCTTTTGATTCATGAACCCAAATGATATTAAATTCCAGAAAAAGTAGGAATGATAGACAATGTGAAGATAACAATAAAAAAATAAGTCCCAATTTTAGCATTTTGTTTTTAGATTAAAGTGGTGATTATATCTATGTTTATATGTATTGTTTTAGCATAGCCACAAAATTTTATAAACTTTGTCCATATTGGTTAAATAGTATTAATTTTCCCAAACCACAGGTATTGATAGTCCCCAGAACAAAATCAACTTACTTTCTAACATTCCTATTATGACCGTACTGCCTAGAATACAAAGATATTGATCATCTGACATTCTTTACTCCCTCCTCAATGCTCTTTGGTTGCTCTTAGAATTTATCAATATCTGACCAGAAAATGGGAGTTTCCACTTTCCACCTACATTTCCCCACACATAATTCCTATTTTTCTAGTTTGATGATCTAGAGAACTCACCCCAAAGGTTTTTTGTTTGTTTTTTGATGTTTCCCGTAGCTGACATAGTTTGTTTTCCTGTCTGTCTTCTATCTGTTTGGTTGATCTTTTATCTACATCTGCATATGATATCTCTCTCTCCTCATCTCTCTATAGATAGATAGATAGATAGATAGATAGATAGAGATCCTTGTATATGCAATATACATGAATAGATAGAAATATAGATTTACATAGAAAAAAGACATATAGATATAGATATGTAATTTGTATCTGTCTGTGTCCAAATTAAGAAACTTAGATTAACTTGTTACAGCTAGACAGTAGTATATAATCCACAGTTCACTAGATCTAAATTATTTTTTCAAAATCAATTGGACATGCATTTCTATTCTTGAAAATTAAAAGTTTAAATCAACTTTAATGTTTTGTATATAATTGATGAAGTTATTTTATTCAGAATATCTAGAAATTATGAAATTACAATTTCTTAATTAATATGTTGTTGAGAAATATTAGCAGGAAACATATTTATTTATACTTGAAATGGCCATAAATTGTATTAATTAAAAGTTATTAAATATTTATGAATTTCTATAAATATTTACATGTTCATATATAGGTATAGAAACATGGTGTTTTTTAATAGGATGATATACCAACAGAAAAACTGATTTATTAACATGTAAAAGTATAAATAGTATAAGACTGTGTTAATATATTCTTGATGTTCGGAGTCAATTGCTGTTATATGTTAGAATGTGTTTTGATGAAAATATAATAATCTAATATCAACAGGGATTGAAAAATACTGAAATGTAGTAAAAAGAGAGTAAAGTGTATCAAATACTGGCATTCAATTCACACATTTCTACAGCTGATTGTGGAAGGAAACAGTATATTTGTTTTGAAAAAATGTTTAAATATATAATTAAGTACTTGTGCCTGAATATACTAGGTAATATGATAACCTAAGTTTCTCACCCATTTTTTTTTCTTTTTTTTTCTTTTTTTGGTTTTTCAAGACAGGGTTTCTCTGGAGCTATTTTAGAGCCTGTCCTGGAACTAGCTCTTGTAGACCAGGCTGGCCTCGAACTCACAGAGATTCGCCTGCCTCTGCCTCCCGGGTGCTGGGATTAAAGGCGTGCGCCACCACTGCCCGGCTCTCACCTATTTTTAATATTTCATTGTCTAAGAACTTGAAAGAAATTCAAAAAAATGATTCAAGTATAGTTAATTTTATTTCTTCAGTATATAACAAATTTTATTCAGTAATTTTGTCCTGGCAAGCATTAAAAAAATAATTTGAAGTGTGACAATGGCTTTATGTGTTTGTGAGTCTTATTTGACAGGAAAGATGAACATGTTATTTAGTTTTCCAATTAGCAGTATTAATGTAAAAATAGTAACATTTATGTGGGAAATAAAGTGTCTCACAAATTACTCCCAATAATGAAATATTTTCCTGCTGTTTGCTTATCACTATAGAAACATTAAAATTTGTTTTAAATATATAAATATAACCATTTTACTAAAACTTAAATAAAGATTTGTTAAATATTAATTAAGTTTTCAGTGTTCTTTAGTTAAACAATAGTTCACTTCCAGATTTCCTGAAAATGTAAAAATAACACAGTGTGACATGCTTTCATTTGCCATAGTATATTCTTTGAAAATCTGCCTTACCAAAATGTCATATCAACATAAATGTCAAAGAAAACAAAAATCTACGTTTTACCAAATGTAGTGAAACACACACAGAAATTTTTAGCATTCTAGGAGTTGGTCTGCAGCAGATGCTTTACAGAATTAAGTGTTTAGACACATTTCAAAATTCTTCAAAATACTGTAAGCTTTCCACTAAATCTGAAGTTTTGGCATTTTATGATGCCAAACTTTCATCAATAAAAGCACTTTAGTGAAAACGTTAAGACACCATTTTGTTTATCATAGAACAAGGAGAATTAACAGATATTTAATTAGCACTTCTAGCTCAAATTCACTATCAGTTAGTGATTTCTTTTATACATGACAGTGTTTGGGCTTTTCAGAGAACATA
This sequence comes from Arvicola amphibius, assembly GCF_903992535.2. Classification (NCBI taxonomy): domain Eukaryota; kingdom Metazoa; phylum Chordata; class Mammalia; order Rodentia; family Cricetidae; genus Arvicola; species Arvicola amphibius. The sequence continues at coordinate 75,618,581 of NC_052065.1, read as the reverse complement.
AGGAAGGCAACACATATTACTCTTTGAATTTGCAATTTAAATTATTATCACATGGCATTTGATTTGACAGTATATGTTTCAACACATCATATGAATCAAGTAAGTCAATAAGCCTTATAATAATAATTCCAAATGGCCGGTTTGCTTGTGCCAGTGACCCAAATATACTTTATAGCACAGTAAGTAGTAATTATACTCAGATGAGAACACTCTGATGAAAAATAAATAATCCATACACCTAGTTTTTGGTATGCAACTGATTAAAGATTCATTTACCTATAGGTAAATACTTTGCTTCTGATAGAAAGTTAAAGTATTTTTCTTAGATATTTTGTTGTTTTTGTTTGCTTATTTCATTTTGGGCAACTTGACACAAACCTGTGTGTGTGGGTAGGTGTCTGAAGAGGGAATATAAATTGAGAAAATGCCTCAATCAGATTGGCCAGTACATAGGTAAGTCTACAAGTTATTTTCTTGACATGAAAAATGTTGAAGGACCTTGCCCACTATGAACAGTGACATCCCAGGGCAGCACATTCTATAAGAAAGCAAGCTAGCCGGGCGGTGGTGGCACATGCCTTTAATCCCAGCACTCGGGAGGCAGAGGCAGGCGGATTTCTGTGAGTTCAAGACCAGCCTGGTCTACAAGAGCTAGCTCCAGGACAGGATCTAAAGCTGCAGAGAAACCCTGTCTCAAAAAACCAAAAAAGCAAGCTAAGCAAGCCAAGAGGATAAAACAAGTATTCAATCTTTCTTAAGGAAGCTAACTATACCCATAAAAACACAGACATCTGATAACTCCCCACCAGCAGAACCCAAAAAAGGGAAGCACACAAACACTACTATCAAAAAATTACCAGAGTTGGCCGGGCGGTGGTGGCGCACGCCTTTAATTCCAGCACTTGGGAGGCAGAGGCAGGCGGATCTCTGTGAGTTCGAGACCAGCCTGGTCTACAAGAGCTAGCTCCAGGACAGGCTCTAAAACTGCAGAGAAACCCTGTCTCGAAAAAAAAAAAAAGAAAGAAAAAAAAGTTACCAGAGTTAACTACCACTGGTCTGATGGAGGAGTGTCTATGTGTTACTTTTATTGTTAATAAAGATACTGCCTTGGCCCTTTAAGAGACAGAAAATTAGGTAGGCGGAGTAGACAGAACAGAATTGTGGGACAAAGAAAGCCAAGTCGGGCAGACAATTCAGGCAGTCGCCATAGTGAGTCTCCATGCTTCTCCTCTATGGGAGATGGACGCAGGTTAAGATCTCTCCTGGTAAGCCATACCTCGTGGTGCTACACAGATACTAAATATGGGTTAAAGCAAGATATGAGAATCAACCAATAAGAAGCTACAGATAACGGGCCAGGCAGTATTTAAATGAATACAGTTTCTGTGTAATTATTTTGGGTAAAGCTAGCAGGGTGGCGGGACACAACCCGCCCGCCGCTTCCTTCTACACTGGTCATTAATATTGCCTAACTAAACAGAGAATTCACAACATAAGAATTTCAATGTCCAAAAGACACTTAAGGAAATGTTCAGCTTCCTTAGCTATCAGGGATAAGCAAATCAAAACAATTCTGAGATACCATCTTACACCTGTCAGAATGGCTAAGATCAAAAACATTAATGGTAGCCTATGCTGTAGAAGATGTGGAGTAAGGGGAACACTCAGCCATTGCTCGTGGGAATGCCAACTTGCACAACCACTTTGGAAATCAGTATGGTGTTTTCTCAGAAAATTGGGAATCAACCCACCTCAGGATCCAGCAATACCACTCTTGGGAATATACCCAAAATATGCTCAATCATACTACAAAAGCATTTGTACAACTATGTTCATAGCAGCATTATTTGGAATAGCCAGAACCTAGAAAAAACCTAGATGCCCCTAAGCAGAAGAATGAATAAAGAAAGTGTGGCACATCTACACATTAGTGTACTACTTAGTGGTAAAAAATAATGACATCTTCAATTTTGCATGAAAATGTATGGAATTAGAAAATACTATCTTGAGTGAGGTAACCCCAACCCCCCAAAATGAATATGGTATGCAATCACTCATAAGTGGATACTAGCTAAAAACAAAGGACATTGAGCTTATAGTTCTTGATCCTAGAGAAGCTACGTAATAACGGGAACACAAAGAAAAACATATATAGACCAACCTAGAAATTGGAAACACACAAGATTGCCTGACAAAATTGGGAGCATGGGGGCAGGGGATAGAAGGAAGTGGAGAAGAGAAGAAGGTGGGGAGAAGGGGAGGGTTGAGGAGAACTTGAGGGAATGGGATAGTTGAGATGGAGGAAGGACAGATATGAGAGTAAGAAAAGAGAAAACTTGATTGTGGGAGCCATTATGGGGTTATCAAGAATCATGGCTCTAAAAAAATTCCCAGGAATCCACAGGGATGACCCCAGCTAGGACCCTAAGAAGCAGAGGAAAGGGTGCCAGAACTTGCCTTTCCCGGTAGTCTGATTGATGATTATCTTAAATATCACTACAGATCCTTTGTCTAACAAAGATGGAAAGAGAAGCAGGTCCCACTTTGGAGCACTGAGCTGAGCTCCCATTCTTCAGTTGAAGAGTAGAAGGAATGAGAATATGAATAACAAGGTCAAGACCATGAAGAGTTCATCCACTGAAGCACTTTACGTGAGCTAATGGGAGCACATCAACTTCAGCTGGACTGTGAAGGAACAAGCATAGGCCCAAACTAGTCCCTCTGAATGTTGGTTGACAGTTGGAGAAGACTGAGCCACCACTGACAGTGGCAATAGGACTTATCTCTACTACATGTACTGGCTTTTTGGGGGATCCTATTTTCTTTGGATGTATACCTTGCTAAGCCTAGATGTAGAAGGGAGAGCCTTGGACCTTCCACAAAGCAAAGTGTCTTACCCTCTCCTAGGATTAGAGGGGATGAGGTGTGAGGATATGTGGATGGAATGGGAGGAGGGGAAAGAGTGAGAATTTGGATTGGTATTTTTTAAATAAATAAAAAAAGAAAATATAATCTCTGTATTAAAAAAGCAAGAGAAATATCTACATTGCTACCATTGCATATATGGAAGTAATGAATTGTGGGTGTATGCGGGATGTAGTAGTGTGCCCCTGAACATTTGTGTTCATTTAAATGTCTTACTCTATCATTGCTCACTATATTCCTTTGAGAAAGAATCTCTCATTAAAATAGCCTAGGCTAAGGGCCAGCCAATCTCAGCAATTCCCCTTTCTTTCCTACTACAGTGCTACATATTCAGAGAATTGCCAGATCACATCCATCTTTTTACCTGGAAACGAAGATCTATACTCAGAACCTTGTGCTTATGCAGAAATACTATCACACACTGAGCTCTTCTCTTGACTTCCTATCACATTTTAAAGACCATTGTAAATACCTGGCCAATTAATTTTATTATTATGTTTTCCTTCAATTTATTAATCCTAAACAGCATAGCTCATGGGTACACTGTAGATGAGTAAAGAGGAAAATACTAAAGAAGCATTACAGTGGAGAACCAAATCATCTGTGAACTGCTTAACCAGCTCCTAAATAAATCAGCATTAATTACAGAATTGTAAAAATTTAAGGTTTTTTTTTGTAAAAAAGGACTTTTTAAAAGTTTTAAGTGTAAAAAAATTAACTTCAAGTGTTCAGCTAAAATGCAATAGAGATTACAATTACTTTAGTCAACTAATGAAAATAAAAAGTGTTTTACGTCAATAAAAGACTTAAAAATGGAGAAAATTTATGTAATTAACCTATGTTACATAAAAATGTATAAATGTCAGGTATGGTAGCACACACTTTTAATCCCAGTACTAAGGAGGCAGACAAATGTGGATCTCTGTAAGTTTAAGGCTAGTCTGCCTATATACTGAGCACTAATAGAGATGAATGCCCATCTCAAACAAACAAATGAACAAAAAATCTACATTGAGATAGAAAATTGCCACTTTTCTCTGTCTCCTTTGGTCAATAAATCTATTCATGATTACTAATAATCTATGAAGGTATTAGTGAAAACTAATGAGAGTGATAGATGAGGCGATCTTTAATGATAACTAAGTCATTTAAAACTGAAATTTAATCACATTCTCAAATTATAGTTTGTTGATTTTTTTTTAAAAGAAACACACAAAAATGCATTGATTACAAGATTTTGAAGTCTCTCATTTTTCCTAACAACAGAGACTTCTTGTAAGTTTCATACCCTAAGCCAAATTTTTCAGAAGTAGTACAAATGGTGCACCCCAATAGCAAATCCACCCTTGTATACTTCCTTAAAATTAGAAATGTTTACATTTAAAGCAATACTACACTTAATGTGCCTAATCTAATCTTGTAAGGTATATAGGGTTATGCTTAATTAGTAATTACATGTGAGAAATATTCACAATATGCCCTTAGGAAATAATTGCTCATTCTTTGGCTTGCTTAATCTTTATCCTCCTGAACCATCCTCTCACATAATCCATTTGCTGTTGTCCATGGCTCTCAGTGATTTGTGGAGTTGAACATACAATTAAAATATCCACTAAAGACTAAGATTTCAGTATTTTAGGAGGAAGCAAAAAAGTCCACAATTCATCGTGTAACCTCTGATCACCCTGTCTTACTCTTGCCTTCAGAAAACCTTGGCAAGCCCATTACAGCAACAACCAGTGTTGCTATCACATGGGAACCCCTTATTTCACAGTTGTTTCAGGTTTAGTAGAAATCCTAGACTCTTACTTGTCACCCACACATTTGAAAGTCTGTTTTTTAGGCTTTAATTTCTTCCATAGTCTCACAAAATAACACTTGACCCTTTGCTAACTTTTCCCTTGGAATCTCAGCCTTAAATAAACCTTTCCACATTTCCTTTTGAATTACCTAGTTAAGTAAGCAGTTACTCAAGAACATGAAAGACTCAATAATATCTGCATCATGAAAAGTTGCACTGCAGTAAAGGTTACTACAAACAAAAGCTGCATCACTGAAGCCTCACTCTCAGTCAACCTTTCAAAACTTATATAGTCTAGAAACTCTCAAGACCACATCCAGAAGGGAAGAGGTAGGTGGAATATGATGTGAAGGCATATTGTTGCTAATGATCTTTTTATGCAAAAGATCAGAAAAAAGCTATTGCAATTACTATAGAGCTAGCTCTTTATATTTTGTCTTGTTTATTTAGTTTCCATGATATAGGATCAAGATACATTGTAGTTTTACCACAGCAATGTCTACTCTGTGATGGAGATGATATTTTTTATGGCTAGAGAAAATCACTATATCAGAATATCCACTAATTTCCTTACAATAAAGTAGTAGCTATTATTTATTGAACAATTACTGAAATGTTAACTTTAGGAGCATTTTGTTATATTTTCTCATATAATTCTTTATGACAAATCATATCTTGAAAATGGACCAATTCCAAAATACTATTTTCTTTTCTGTATGCTCTTCTTACAATTTGGATCGTATTACTTAAGGTTCTCTAGAGCAGTAGAATTCACAGCATGATTCTCTCTATATACAGAAAGGGAAGTTATTAGAATGACTTTTATAATATGTTCCAGCTAATCCAACAATGACAGCCTATGAATGGAAAGTTCAAGTATCCAGTAATTGTTCAATCCATAAGGCTGGATGTTTCAGCCAGTTTTCATTATATGCCAGACCTCAAGGCTGGATATCTCAGATGGTCTTCAGGATAAGCCAGAATCCAGAGGGAAAAAAAGGCTCTAATGCAAGTGAAGGAATGGACTTGCTAACAAGTGTGACACCAGACAGGTAAAGAGAGATTTTTCTTCTTATATGTTCTTATATAGGCTGCCAGCAGATGATTGTGGTACACATTAAAGTTTTATCTTCACATCTAAAAAGATAATGTTAGAATTGGATCTTCCCACTTTAAATGATTTAAGAAAAAATTCATATTTGTGCCAATTCATTGGGGTTTTCATTATTTCCAAATGTTGTCAACAAGACAGCTAATAATAGCCATCAGAGGTCTAAAGTCTACTAGGAAATCAGTCACTACAGTATTAAAGAAGGTACTGTAAGACAGTGAATGAATTTACCTTTTAATTCAGAGAAGGAATAATTTATTCAGTACCTGGAAAGAGGGCAGTAAGGTGGGCAGTAATGAAAGGACTACCTTGTACACAGAGTAGTGATATGGCAGGGGCTTAAGTTGAGGGTTAGAGGGTTAGAGTGTTTCTTGAAATGTAAATCAAATTATGCAAAGGAAGAGAGTCCAGATATGGCCAATGTACATTTCTGGGCACTTATCCTTAGATACTGGACACTTAGCAATTTTCAGTCTCTCGCATACAAATATGGATTATTGAAATAAGGGCAGTTCTTGTCAATCCATTAAGTCACAGAGTGACTAAATGCATTAGTTTCAGTTTAGTGCATTCTAATTATCGTTGTGTGCAACTCTCAGATGATGCTGGTAACTTTTTGAATGTATTAATAATGAACCCATAATCACCAGTAATGTGTCTGTGTCACATTAAAGAATATAAATTAATAAACCAAGTCCCCTTTGCTGTAATTTAACCAGGAATGAGTCCAGATTTAAAATTTCTACTTCTCACCCCCTGTGTCTTCAATTACCCTTTTCTATCTGTTGGATGAGTATGAATCTGTGCCTGCATAAATTCTGTCGTTTTAATCTGTAGCAAACAGTTTTGTTCTATCTTTTGTTGAATGGCATAGAAAGCATCACATGAGAGAATGGGGTATATTTTATAGAAACCTTTTCAAAGTTTTATAAGAGATGATTCCCCTGACTTTTATTGACTCCAACTGACACAGATAACAAAAAACTTACAAATATTCTTGTTTATTAAACTTTATTTATGTGTTGCTTTCAATATTTATAGTGGCTATTCATTTTATAAGGACACTTTCACCCCATTTTTGTCATATGATTACCATAATAGCTTATCCACATACACAAGGAGCCCTCAAGGTTCAGGCCATGTAAGAGTACATAATTTGAGATTATAACTATGCTTTTGCTTAGTTATAAACACTGATTACATGTGACATCCAAGTCAAATAATGTTGGTTATTGCATTGTTCTAGTAAAGGTAATTTAAATAAACAGGATGACTATGTAGTAGGATGTATATCTTGAATCTCACCTGATCTCAAGGTATATTACTAACTTGGACTATGAAGTCTAGCAAATGTAGCACTCTCGTTGATTATAAGAGATATTTTCATCATAATGCATTGTCAGAAACACTTTAAAAATTCATAATGAGGTAGGCTTTCTTTTGGCATCATATTAATAGTCTTTCTTTCACACAGTCAGTATTGCATTCCCTTAAAACTCAATGAGAGCTTGATGGGGTGACACGTTTCCTTAATCCTAGTACTTGGGAGGCAGACTTCAATGATATCAAGGCCAACCTGGTCTATGTACTGAATTTCAGGACAACTAGAGTTATGTATAGAGACCATCTCAAAGGAAAATTAAATAAAACTCAGTTGAGACTGTTTCTACTTCAGATACAAATACATACGACTTTTGAAGAGTGAGTAAAAAGAGACACTATTACAACTCCCAGGTTTTCTCTCAGAACTTCTTGAAACCTTTATATTTTGAAGTAGAATTTCACCTATACCAAATACAACAAATTTAATAAGCCACACAGAAAGATCAGAGAGATTAAAAGGGAGAAAGAAATAGAAAGTCCTAGATTTTTCATGCTGAACCTATTTAATTAATGTTGGGATAGGTTCTTGCAATGTAAGAGAATAAAGCTCTGAAGTTATGCCAGCCTAGATAATATCTAACTGCAAACTAGAGAGATATTCTACCTAAACTACTTCTGAATATGTGACCCTCAAAACTCTAGAAGAAAATAACTATGGCATTAATCAAGTAAGTTGGGGAATGACAGATTGTAGGGCAATAAAAACTGATACTAGAAGACTAGATACTATCTTATGTTCTTTTCCATAATTGTGACTTAATATGTAAGAAAATGAGTTCTTTTTTTTTTTTTTTTTTTTTTTTTTTTTTTTTTTTTTTTTTTTTTTTTTGGTTTTTTCGAGACAGGGTTTCTCTGAAGCTTTTTTTTTTTAGAGCCTGTCCTGGAACTAGCTCTTGTAGACCAGGCTGGCCTCGAACTCACAGAGATCCGCCTGCCTCTGCCTCCCGAGTGCTGGGATTAAAGGCGTGCGCCACCACCGCCCGGCGAAAATGAGTTCTTAAGGTGAAAAATAAAATTCATTTTGGCTCAAGTTTTCAGTTTGTGCGTTCATTGGTTTCATTACTTCTGGTTCTCTAGTGAACCAATAAATCATGGCCTAAACCCATAATGAAACAATGTGCTATTCAACTGTGGATTGTATTTCTAATAACCCCATTATTAGAAAGATTATTACACTACTGACCTTGATAATTCCATTTCTTTAGTCTTCTATCAGTCCCATGTCTAGGATGAGTAAATGCCCATTCATGTAACTTCAGGCATATTATTACTTGACAAAATTTTGTTAGCTCACAAACATGTCACAGGCTTGTAATTAACCTGTGAACACATAGATTTTGGCAACCATTTTTCCAAACAATAGTAAAAAAGGAACTTTTAAAATTAATTTTACAAATAAAACCACATATAACTATAAACTGTAATTTTGAGAAAAATACTATATCTGTATCATGTGTTCTGTAAGTCTGGATTCCTGACTAGAACCTCAGCAATAGTGAACAGTTTGGAATGCTGAAGGTTCAGAACCTACTACAAACACCATTGGACTATTTGAACTATGGAGTATTCATTGCCCACTTCATTATATATCCTAACATTAGGGAAATCCTTTGAATTTTATGAATAAACTCTTACTTTTTGCAAACTCAAAAGCTAAGGATGCAATTAGATAGCCTTAAAGATATTTAGAGGAGATTTACCTGTTTCTGTAATCTCCTTACCTAATGTTTGCACAAAAGTATTTAAGAATCATCTTGTTTTTTAACTTTATTCTCCTATTATAAAAACTTCAGGTACCATATTCAAACAAGGTATTTGGGGTAACCTGAATCTGTTTATCTAGCTCATTGTCAATCATATTTGCCTCCTATTTTTGGTAAAAGACAAGCATGCTTGTGAAACAGAAGACTAAGGAGAATCAATTTTTTTTCTTTTTCTTATTATTATTACAAATTTTCACCTCCTCCCATTTTCCTCCCTCTCCATTGATATTAAGTGATATTATTGACCAGTGATTGTTAACTCCGGTTATATTTTTTTTGGTAGTAGAGTTTGTGTGTTTCCCTTCTTTGAGTTGTGCTGGTAAAGGGTCGCTAGATGTCTGAGTTATTGTGGGCATTGTTCGACTTCATGGTTTGTGATTTTTCTTCTATTACTTTCTGTAAGTCTGGATTTGTGGCTACATATGGTTTATATTTGTTTTTATCCTGGAATATTTTGTTTTCTCCATTGATAGCGAACAAAAGCTTGGCTGGGTATAGTAATCTGGGCTTACACCTATGGTCTCTTAGTTTCTGCAGTGCATCTATCCAGGACCTTCTAGCTTTCATGGTTTCCATAGAGAAGTCAGGTGTAAGTTTGTTAGGTTTACCTTTATAAGTTACTTGACCATTTTCCTTTGCAGTTCTTAATATTCTTTCTTTATTCTGTATGTTTTATGTTTTAATTATTGTATGGCAAGGGGATATTTTTTTTGATCCAGTCTATTTGGTGTTCCATATGCTTCTTGAACCTTCATAAGAATATCTTTCTTTAGGTTGGGAAAGTTTTCTTCTATAATTTTATTGAATATATTTTCTGGGCCTTTGAGCTGTAATTCTTCCCCTTCATCTACCCCTATTATTCTTAGGTTTGGTCTTTTTATTGTGTCCCAGATTTCCTGAATGTTTTGTGATGAGAATTTGTTTGAATTGCTGATTTCTTTGATCAGTGCATTTATTTTCTCTATGGTATCTTCAGAATCTGAGATTCTTTCTTCTATCTCTTGTATTCTGTTGGTTATGCTTGTTTCTGTAGTCTCTGTTCATTTTCCTAGATTTTCCATATCTATCTGGCCCTCAGTTTGTGTTTTCTTCATTGCCTCCATTTCAGTTTTCAAGTCTTGAATTGTTTCCATTATCTGTTTGATTGCTTTTTCTTGGTTTTCTAGGATATCATTTACGGATTTATTCATTTCTTCAAACTTTTTTTATTCTTCTCATCTGTTTCATTAAGGGAGTTTTTCATCTCCTGTTTAAGGGACTCTATCACTTTCATGAAGTCAATTTTTTCTACTTCTTCTTGATTAGGGTGTTCAAGTCCTCCTGTTGTAAGATTGCTGGGTTCTGGTGTTTCCATGTTGTTTTTCAGATTGTTGGAGGGATTCTTGCATTGGCCCATCTCTTCCTCTGAATGATCCCTGATGGATCTTCCAGTTCAGAATCAGTTCCCCTTGCTGGCCAGGGACCTCACAGACAAAAGGCCTACCTTGCTGCAGGCAGGATATTGAAACAAAGGAACTCCCACGCTTACCACCCCATCCCAGTGCCCAAACAGGCTGTGCTGGTAGATGTTATTGCCAGAATCAATTATTTTATCAAAATCATACCTGATCCTTATTGTATTCAAGGATTCTTTGACTCAACGTAAGACTGTTTATAAGATTATACTATTACCTTTCTAGGAAACCATACTTGGTTCTTTCTTTTCCTGCAATTTCTCACTTATATACAATGTTACCAATGTTGCTGCCTGTATGTGTATGCATAGGGATGGCATAGAGAACATTTAAAACAAAAATACTGTGTTGTTCATTAGTCATCTTCAAATGGCTTTAGTTCCCCCATATCTTCTACAGATCATGAATTCAGGAATGGCTTGGCGAACAATTATTGCTTGGGGTCTCAAATATAGAAGCATTCCAAGGCTTATTCAAATCAATATATTTGACATTGTGTTTGGTGCTAAAATACTTTTTCTAAAAATTACATGTGCTTGAAAAACTGGAAGCATTTTTAGCAGATGCCCCAAATTCCTCAGTATATTATCTATTTCCATGTTGCTGTGATAAAACACAAAAAACAGGCAACTAATAGAAGAAAGCTTTTTTAGCCTTTCAATTCAGAGGGTAAGAATTAATAATGGCAGGAAAGACATAGCAGGCAGGAATTTCCACAGGAGCAAGATACTGAGAATTCATATTTTAAGCTATATGTACAAAGGAGAGAGAGAGAGAGAGAGAGAGAGAGAGAGAGAGAGAGAGAGAGAGAGAGAGAGAGTCAGAGTCGGAGAAAGAGATAAAACTGGAAGTGGCTTAGAGTCTTCTAATCTCAATGTTTGGATCCAGTGTTGCACATCCTTTGATGAGACTGTACCTGGTAGACCTCCTCAAGCAGTGACAGCTATTGAATACGATCTGTTCAAATGCTAGGACCTAATGGGGGCATTTCTTATCCACATCACTAACACTGAATGAGGCCATCATTACCAGACTTCTTAATTGTTATTAAGCAGGTTGTCTAGTTTTCTCCAGAGAAATCTGGGTAAGTCAAGTAAAAATCCTCAGTGTTCTAAAATATCTAGGCAGGATATTTTATAGTATCATTTGTAAGCCATTAAAGCCAGAAGTTAGGGTACAAAGGGGTTGATGGATTAGAGGAGTCAGAGAATATGTTCATAGATAAGCAAGTTACAAACCTATTGTTTTCAAATGTGTCATTAAGCATAATTTTGTTGTCAGATGTAGATACTCAGGTACTGTACTGTGGTGTGGTAATCCTCTGTATGCTGTGAATATGTTTTATTACCATTGGTTAATAAAGAAGCTGCTTTGGGCCTTTGTCAGAGTAAAGTATAGCAAGACAGGAAATCCAAACAAAGATATATGGAGAGAGTAGACACAATCAGGGAGATTCCATGTACTTGCCAAAGGAGACAGAAACAGCTGGAAACTTTACTAGTAAGCCACAGCCTTGTAGTGATACACAGATGAATATAAATAAATTAATTTAAGATATTATAGTTAATTAATAAGGAGCCTGAGCTAATAGTCCAAACTGTTGCAATTAATATAGTTTCTGTGTAATTATTCAGGTCTCGGCAGCTGGGAAATGAATGAGCAGCTTCCATTTATAGATGGAGCCAATGTGGGCCAAATGCATCCACATAAACCCTAAGAGTACTTGGGAAGGAATTCTAGACACAAAAGAACAGAGTTAAGCATGACTTCTTAGTAGCCACATTTTTATTCAGATAGATTCCATTTGCTGGCAGCGAGCAGAAGTACATGTGCTCTAAGAGAATGCTTCTGGACTCAACCTTAGCAGCAAAAAGTGTGCAGCTTCTTTAAGAAATGGTGGATTCATGGTTCATGCTAATAGCACATCTCTGGCTCTTTTGGGAGATCCTGCACATAAATGGGGTTTGTGCACAGTGTGCTACAAGTTGGTTAATAGTGTCATAAACCTGTTGTGTCGCTGGAGCTGGGGCAGTGTGCATGGCACACAGAAGTGGTAAACATACCACTGCCATATTGAAAGGCCCAATAAGGCAGAGCCAGAATCCAGGGCTGCCCCAACCACAATGCTCACCACTTTAAAATGTTCCTATTCAGAAAAGGATTTCAGATACACAATAGGACAGATTCAGTTATAAAGGACCTCTATACAAAACACAGTGTGTTTAAATAATGTACATAAGCTTAAGGAAAAAAAAACAAATGGGTATTGGTAGATTGAGAAAGAAATAGTTTTTAAAAATAAAACAGTCTTTAAAGAGATAGTAAAAGTAATATAAAAGAGTATAGATAGTCGTAGATTAAAGAAATAAAGAAACATATGCCACATTAAGATAGAATATACACAGAGAGTCTATATATATATATATATATATATATGATCTTATCTGAGATATTATGTTTATTAATAGATAGTCATCTATAATAGCCTAACTGTAGTTATGTTAATTAGGATTTCTAGATATTCAGAGATATATTTCAGATGGATAGGCATTCTTCAACACTTTCGAAGACATATAGAATATGACATATAAAATGTTTTAAGATCTTAGACTTTCCTCAACAGTGAGATATATCTGCTTCTTGCAGCATCAGTTATTTCATGGAGGTTGAAGAGCATTAAAGCAACTCATTAATGAATTTGCCTTCAGTGTGACAAGTCTAGACATTTGGGAAAGAAATTTTTCTTGCCTGGACTGCTTTATGGTATGCTATATGATCTGGATATGCAGGACCCACAGAAAAGGGACTGCCTAACTTTCCAAAAGATAGGATGGTCCTCAGGGCTCATGCTTCACAGAATAAGCTGACAGATATTCTGCAGGACACAAAAGAAAGCAACTAATGAACTTTGCTGTTACAAGGCCAAATAGATCTTCAAATTTCCTGCTTCTTGGAATAGCCTGATGGATACTATGAGCTTGTATGCTGAAAATGTATACCCCAATGTTACAGAAGAAATTTCCTATGATTGCCTGAGACTGACGAAAGCAATGCTGCCTGCTGTGGTTTTTAACTTTAAAACAGAAAGCCTATATGCCTTGGCTCTTATTAGGAAGACCTAGTATTTTGTAACTATTAATAGACACCCCATTGTGGGTCCCTGAACTGTAAGACTGAATCACTCATCTTGGCTGATCAAGCAGGCTTCAGAGCAGCTGCCTGCAGGGTAGGCTATTTTCTTATGATACCACTGCACATCGAGACAGTGTATTTCATATCTAGAATTTGTGGACGAACCTGAAAGGTCAAAGAGGACCAAATATCCAGGGAGGAGCTACATACTCCTCTACGTCTCCTGTGTAAGTATATTAAATATAAGATTTTACACATTCTCAAGGATATTTACTACTTTTGGGTTCTTCTATATTGGAACTACTTGCAATCTAAAATATATATCATTTCTGAAAGAAATTAGTAAACGAAGATATGAGAGTCTCTCTCCACACAAGTAACTCTTCTTATTACACACAATAATGCTAATAAAGATTAATTAGTGAATGCTACACTGTCAATTTAATGGTAATCTTCATTCTGGATATATATTAGATTTCTCTGTCTCTCTGTCTCTTTCTTTCTCACACGGACACACACACACACAAAAAGGCACATTAACTCTTTTTTTATTATTTTTATTAAAAGTTTCTGCCTCCTCCCTGCCTCCCATTTCCCTCCCCCATTCACACTCCCCTCCCACTCCCTCTCCAGTCAGAAGAGCAGTGAGGGTTCCCTGCCCTGTGGGAAATCCAAGGTCCTCCCCTTCCATCCAGGTCTAGGAACGTAAGCATCCAAACAGACTAGCCCCCCCCCCACCAAAAGCCAGTACATGCAGTAGGATCAAAATTCAGTGCCATTGTCCTTGGCTTTTCAGCAGCCCTCATTGTCCACCATGTTCAGGGAGTCTGGTTTTATCCCATGATTTTCAGTCCCAGTACAGCTGGCCTTGGTGAGCTCCCATTAGAACAGCTCCACCATCTCAGTAGGTGGGTGCACCACTCACAGTCTTGACTTCCTTGCTCATGTTCTCCCTCATACTGCTCTTCATTTGGACCTTGGGAGCTCAGTCCAGTGCTCCAATGTGGGGCTCTGTCTCTATCTCTATCCAACAGCAGATGAAGGAAAGCAGTGTGGTGGTTTCTCGGGAAATTCAGGATCAACCTACCCCAGGACCCAGCAATACCACTCTTAGGAATATACCCAAGAGATGCCCTATCATATTACAAAAGCATTTGTTCAACTATATTCATAGCAGCATTATTTGTAATAACCAGAAACTGGAAACAAACTAGATACCCTTCAATGGAAGAATAGATGAAGAAACTGTGGAATATATACATATTAGAGTACTACTCAGTGGTAAAAAACAATGATATCTTGAATTTTGCATGCAAATGGGTGGAAATAGAAAACACTATCGTGAGTGAGGTAACCCAGACCCAAAAAGATGAACATGGGATGTACTCACACATAATTGGTTTCTAGCCACAAATAAAGGACATTGAGCCTATAATTCATGATCCTAGAGAAGCTAAATAAGAAGGTGAACCCAACAAAAAACATATAGTTATCCTCCTGAATATTGGAAGCAGACAAGAGTTCTGGGCAAAAATTGGGAACTTGGGGGTGGGGTGGGATTGGGGTAAGGGGAGATGGGGAGAGAAAAGTGTGAAGGGGAGGAGGGGGAGTGCTCAGGGGAATGGGATGGTTGGGATAAAGGAAGGGTGGATATGAGAGCAGGAAAGTATATATCTTAATTAAGGGAGTCATATTAGGGTTGGCAAGAGACTTGACTCTAGAGGGGTTCCCAGGTATCCAGGGAGATGTCCTAGCTAGTTCCTTGGGCAGCTGAGGAGAGGGAGCCTGAAATGGCCTCAGTACTATAGCCATACTGATGAATATCTTGCATATCACCATAGAATACTAACTCTTAAAAATAATGAGAGTTCAGAATTGTTTTTAATTCTTCCTTTTGTCCTAATGTTCTTTTATTTTATATGTATTATCACTGTGCCAGTCTGGGTAGATAGTTTCATACACAGGCATATTAAAATATCGTTTAAAAAAGATAATGTTTCTTTTCTATTTAATATTATCATAAATATAAAAATATATTAAAATGAGAAAAATCATAGGGGTAGAGTAAAATACAATAGAACACATGTTTTCTAGCAGTGGAATATTATTTTAACCTTTTTTGTTTTGTTGATAGTGAAGGTCTGTTTTATGTGTTATCTCTGGGATAAATCAGATCTTGAGACAGTGTGCTTTCCTCTTACTTTGTTGATGGGCATATGCTGTTTTATGTGTTATCTCTGGGATAAATCAGATCTTGAGACAGTGTGCTTTCCTCTTACTTTGTTGATGGGCATATGCAGTGGTTGGAATAAAAATGTCTCTCACATACTAAGGTATTTTCTATTTTGCACCCAGATAAGAAGTAATATTTGGGAAAGATTAGGAAATGTATACTTGTTGGGAAAGTACTTTATTGAGGGTATTTTGCAGGGAACATATGAAAGATAACCATTCAGGCACAATTTAAATCCAATTGAAAGTTTTTGTTCCATTGACCTAGGACTATACTCAGTTATTTGTGGAATCAACCATACCAGTGAGTATCCATAACACAGGGTTTTTTTTTTTATTTCTTTTTTTTCCCTCATTTTTTATTAAAGATTTCCATCTCCTTCCCTCCTCCTCCCCCTTCCCTCCCCTCCCTTCCACCCATACCCCCACTCCACCCCTCTCCAAGACAAAGAGCCATCAGGGTTCCCTTCACTATGTTAAGTCCAAGGTTCTCCCAGCTCCCCCTAAGTCCAGGAAGGTGAGCAACCAAACTGACAAGGCTCACAGTGAGCCCGTCCATGCTGTAGAATTCACGTTCATTGCCGTTGTCCTTGGTTTCTCAGTCCTCCTCCACCATCAGCCACATTCAGAGAGTCCGGTTTGGTCCCCTGTTCCATCAGTCCCATTCCAACTGGACTTGGTGGTCTCCCGTTAGATCTGTCCCACCGTCTCAATGGGTAAACGCACTCCTCACGGTCCTGACTTCCTTGCTCATGATCTCCCTCCTTTTGCTCCTCATCGGGACCTTGGGATCTCAGTCCGGTGCTCCTTTGTGGGGCTCTGTCATTTTCTCCATCCAATGCCAGGTGAAGGTTCTATGGTGATATGCAAGATATTCATGAGTATGGCAATAGGATCTGGACATTTCTGGCACCCTTTCCTCAGCTGCCCAAGGACCTAGCTGGGGGCATCTTCCTGGACACCTGGGAACCCCTCTAGAGTCAAGTCTCTGCCAACCCTAGAATGGCTCCCTTAAGTAAGATATATAATTCCTTGTTCCCATATCCACCCTTCCTATATCCCAACCATCCTATTCCCCCAAGCTCTTCCCATCTTCCACTTCACACTTTTCTCGCCCCATCCCCCCTCCCCCCATCCCACCCCACCCCATGTTCCCATTTTTTGTCTGGAAATTTTGTCTACTTCCAGTTTCCAGGAGGATAACTATATGTTTTTCTTTGGGTTCACCTTATATAGCTTCTCTAGGATTTTTACGAATTATAGGCTCAATGTCCTTTATTTATGGCTAGAACCCAATTATGAGTGAATACATCCCATGTTCATCTTTTTGGGCCTGGGTTACCTCACTCAGGATGATCTGAACAGAGAATTCTCAACAGAAGATGTTCGAATGGCCAAAAGACACTTAAGGGCATGCTCAACCTCCTTAGCAATCAGGGAAATGCAAATCAAAACGACGTTGAGATACCATCTTACACCTGTCAGAATGGCTAAAATAAAAAACACCAATGATAGCCTTTGCTGGAGAGGATGTGGAGTAAGGGGTACACTCATCCATTGCTAGTGGGAATGCAAACTTGTGCAACCGCTTTGGAAAGCAGTGTGGAGGTTTCTCAGGAAATTTGGGATCCACCTACCCCAGGACCCAGCAATCCCACTCTTGGGAATTTACCCAAGAGATGCCCAATCATATTACAAAAGCATCTGTTCAACTATGTTTATAGCAGCATTATTTGTAATAGCCAGAACCTGGAAACAACCTAGATACCCTTCAGTGGAAGAATGGATGAAGAAAGTGTGGAATATATACATATTAGAGTACTACTCAGCGGTAAAAAACAATGACATCTTGAATTTTGCATGCAAATGGAGGAAAATAGAAAACACAGGGGTTTTTAAAGGCAAAAACCACATCCTGGTATCTCTATAGGCACATTCATGATAGTGGGTAAAGAAGCTTCACACAAGAAATCACTTTAACAGAGGCTAAGAAAAGTAGCTAGCTAGGGCATCTTAACTTCAGATTCCTAGGTTAGAGTTGGGAAAATTTCCACAGAATTCTCTATCAAAAAGAGAAAGTGATAGTTAAACTTAAAATGGTTTGGCAAGTATATAAGATGAAGGAGCCTCTACAGTGGCTTGTCCTATCACAGACAAGCTTCTTGTATTTAGTGTCTTTCATACTTTCTGTCTATTTTTGCTACTTCCTGCTTGTCGCTGAGCATTAAATCACTCAGATTCTTGATCATAGCCATTATACCTGTTTCTTGCTGCTGTGTTTCACCACCGTGATGGAATCTTCCCCCTCTATAACCATAAATCAAATATACTCTTTCCATACCTCACTTTTGCTCATGGAACTTTATTATATAGAAACAGAAAAGTATAACACTAGCATAGTTCTTAAATCAATTTATAAACAATAAAAGTCTTACTATTTTGTGTCATGCTGTATTTTTACTCTGGAATTTGTATTAGACTCTGTATGACTCGAGCTGTATTTTGTCTCCCATAAAGTTCATGTGAAAAAACAACACTGTGAATACCTTCTTTCAACACCCACCCTCAACCAAGCTGGAACAGCCTCCTTTCTTACAACTAAAATCTCCAATTCTCCTTCTTGGTTTAACCATTACTATTATTTCAGCGAACTAATAAGAAAATCTTCTATTTATGAATAATCTCTAACCCCACAAATAAACCTAACAATTACTAATAAAACCCTCGCATATAAGGGATATTTACACTTCACTCTTTACAGGAGACCTTCTGAAGCTTATTTCAAAATAAATCTGTCCTTATATTTTTTCTACTAATTTGTCTGTTTTCCTTCTTGAAGCTATTTAGAAAGATGAAAACTTTTAGAGGTATGGCCTAGTGATAGGTTTCTGAGTTACTAGACAAATGCCTTTATTGACAGTGAAACCTTCACCTTTTTGCTCTCTCTTTCTCTCCAACACTTTTTGTCACTTTGTGTTTCTCTCTGTTTCTGTGTCTTTGTGTTTCTATGTCTCTCTCTGCATATCTATCTGTCTGTCTCCCTTTCTCATTATTTTTTCTCTTACTGGCCTTGCCTTGAGGTATCTCATGCTTTTATCAAAATGAACTATTATGGGCCCAAAGCAACGTGTGAAAAAAACAGAAGTATGATAAAAACTATGAAACTAGGAGACAAAAAAAATTCAATTTAAAATGAATTTATTTTAAATTAAATTACAGCATAACAATAGAAAAAGTATGGAAAAATTATTATCTATGGCACCGATGATTCTAGGGCTACGGAAAACTTAGCTTCCTACGAATCTTCCAAATATTCCCTTTCTTACCAACCCTAGACAAACAAAATTCAAAATTCACAATTACAGTGTATATATATGGTGTATACATGTGTCTGTCTGTGTGTTTGTATTTGCAGTAGATATACATGTGTATATAGTGTATGTGATATATATATATATATATATATGTATATATATTCATAAATTTTGGCTGTTTTCCTTTAAAAGTTTCTTTAAGTGGGTTTAGAAATGGGTCAGCAGCTAAGAACATTCACTCTTATTCCAGAAGACCTGAGTTGAGTTCTAAGACCACTTGCTAGGCAGTTGTCAACTGGCTATAACTCCAGTTTTAGGGAGTACAGTGCATCTGGCCTCTTCTGACACACACACACACACACACACACACACACACACACACACAAGTCTATGTAAAGACACATACATATACATTTTTTAAAAGACACAGGTTTCTTTTATTTTTACCTTTTTATTTATCCCTTAAGAATTTCATATGCTAAATTTTGATGACATTCATCCCCTTTCTCCTAACTCACCAATATCTTCTCTCACTTCCTTACCTACCCAACTTTATGCTGTTTCTCTTTTTCTCTCATTTAAAACAAACACACATAGAGTCCAGTTTGTGTTTGCCAAGTCCTCCTGGATTCCAGAATCTTCCCTCAAGTCTGGTAGAAACACCAACAATCATTCAATTGGTAACAACTGACTTTCCCTGACCTAGAAGCAACCCGATTTCAATAGGTCTTTGACTATGGCTTTGAATGAAATGTCATTTGTTATTATAACAAGGAGTCTTCTTCAAGGTGCCTCTGTGACCTCTGGTGTTTGTGCTCTCACCAGAATTCTAATATTTAGTTGAGGTTAACTTCAAGCTCCCACTTCAAGTTCCTGAGAACCCTGCATTATGTGTGCTCAGTCTAGGATATGCAGACATTCTCACACACCCACAGTCTAGTCCTTGCTGCTGGGAAAAAGGGTCCCCAGGTCCACTGTCTGCACTTGGTACCCAGGCCCCCTTCTTCACTTTGTCTGGAGGTGAGTGCCTGTAGGATGTGACAAACAAGGAGCAAAAAGCCTCAATGCTTCATTTTTCTAGTTTCCAAACTTCTTCACTGTGTCCTGCACCAGTCCCTGGTATTATGCTCTTTGTGTTCAGATTGCAAAAGCAAATAAAGCTGCTCTTGCCTGGTGTGTGTGTGTGTGTGTGTGTGTGTGTGTGTGTGTGTGTGTAATGTACAGCATAAAAATATATGTCTTGAGATAGCAGAGACAATTAAGTATTTAGAAAGTTATTGTAAAAAATTTTTTCTTATAATAGAACTTATTCCACTAGAAAGAAAATCCTGTATGAACTGGACTCTAGACTTTACAAGTGTATTATGACACCACCATTGTCTGTAAAGCATTCAATATTCAGCTTCACCTTTCTGACCAAAGTTATATAAGTAACAGAATAATCTATAATTTCATCTTTACAAGCTAAAGTGAAATCCATGAAAATTATTGATATAGCAAACTGTTCCTAGATGCATGCTTCTCATTAGTTAGATAAAGAGGATAACAACATTTAAGGAAGAAGTCACTGGGCTTTGTGCTTAAATGTGGTTAATTCAGTTGAATAGACCCCACATCCTTGGAGCATATGACTAAGTCGGTACAGCAAATTTGACCTCATAAACCCTAAGAGTCCTTATTTTACTGCAAGCAGATGCTGGGTAAGTATTGTTTAAGAGAATTCAAGAAAAATAAGTTATACTCCCTGTTGGTCAGAATAAAAGGAAATGATCAATGGAGTTGCATAGTATGGAAAATTTGCTAAAACCAAAAGCCTAAAGACACATGTGAGGTGGAAGTTTAAAATATAGAGAAAACATTTTTGTTTGTTTTATATACTTTGAGCATTCTAAAATATATTTTGCTAAATACATAGATTGCAAAACAATAAAACTTATAAGATCAACAATGAATAAATGGGACCTCCTGAAACTGAGAAGCAAAAGACACAGTCAATAAGACAAAAAGGCAGCATACTGAATGGGAGACCTTCACCAACCCCACATTAGACAAAGGAATGATCTCCAAAATATATAAACAACTCAAAATAATAGACATTAAAATTCTAAATAACCCAATTAAAATATTATGTACTGAACTAAATAGAGATTTCTCAACAGAAGAATTTCAAATGACCAAAAGATACTTAAGAACATGCTCAGCTTCCTTAGCTACTAGGGAAATGAAAATCAAAACTACTCTGAGACACCATCTTACACCTGACAGAATGGCTAAAATCAAAAACACTAATGATAGCTTATGTTGGAGAAGATGTGAAGTAAAAGGAACAATTATCCATTACTGTTAGGAATGCAAAATTGCACAACCACTTTGGAAATCAGTATGGTGGTTTCTCAGTAAATGGGGAGTCAACCTACCTCAGGATCCAGCAATACCACCCTTTGGCAAATACCCAAAAGATGCTCAATCATAGTACAAAAGCATTTGTACAACTATGTTCATAGTAGCATTATTTGGAATAGCCAGAACCTGGAAACAACCTAGATGCTCCTCAGTGGAAGAATGGATAAAGAAGGTGTGGCACATCTACACATTAGAATACTACTCAGTGGTAAAAAAACAATAACATCTTCAATTTTGCATGAAAAAGGATGGAATTAGAAAACACTATCCTGAGTGAGATAACCCAGACCCAAAATATGAATATGGTATTTAATCACCCATTTGTGGATACTAGCCATAAAAAAGGACATTGAGCCAATAGTTCATGATCCTAGAGAAGATAAGTAATAAGGTGGACCCAAAGAAAAACATAAAAATTGGAAGCTTGTGAAAATTGGAAGCAGACAAGATTGCCTGACAAAATTTGGCAGCATGGGGGTGTGGAGTAGAAGGAAGGGGATAAGGGGAAGAGGAGAGAAGAAGAAAAGTGTTGAGGAGAGCTTGAGGGAATGGGGTAGTTGAGATGGAGGAAGAACAAATATGGGAGCAATGAAAGTGATACCTTGATTGAGGGAGCCACTTTGCGGTTAGCAAGAAACCTGGCTCTAGAAAAATTCCAAGGAATCCACAAGGATGACCCCAGCTAAGACCCTAAGCAATAGAGGAGAAGGTACCTGAAATGGCTGTGCCCTGTAGTCAGACTAATGGTTATTGTAAATATCACCATAGAACCTTCATTCAATAACAGATGGAAACAGACGCAGAGACCCACATAAGAACACTGAATTGACCTCTCAAGGTCCAGTTTAAGAGTGAAAAGAGGGAGAGTATGAGCAAAGAAGTCAAGACCAGGAGGGGTTCACCCATTGAGACAATGTGCCTGAGCTACTGGGAGCTCACCATCTACCAACTGGACTGGGAATAAAGAAGCATGGGATCAAACTAGTCCCTCTGAATGTGGTTGAAATTTGGGGAAGATTGAGGGGACAATGACAATATCACCAGAATTTGTCTCTATGGCATGCACTGACTTTTTGGGATTCTATTCTCTTCGGATGTATACCTTGCTCAACCTGGATGTAGTGGGGAGGGCCTTGAACTTTTCACATGGCAGGGTGCCTTGCCCTCTCTTAAGATTGGAGGGGTCTGGGGGGAGGTGGTGTGGTTGGAGTGGTAGGGGGTGGGAGGAGGGGAGTAAGTGGGAATTTGAATTGGTTTTTTTAAGTAATAAAATAATAATAAAAGAAGTGTAATAAAAAAGAAAATTAAAACTCTTTTAGATGTGTCTTCATATACATCAGTTTAGTTTTTGTTATTGTATATTATTAATCCATAAATGTACAAGTTGTTAAACCTGTTGATGCTATCTCCTAAATATCTTTCAAATACTTTTTGAAATTTCTTTTCTACATTTAGTGTTGCTATATAATTTAATTTTATAACATACATAATTTCAAAATAATTACTGCTTTCAAGCTCACATCCATCCAATTGTCATCTTTAATGATTAGGAGAAAAAAGTGGATATGATTTAAATATATTGTATGTGTGAAATTACCAAAAAAAATGAATGAATTAAGCAAGAAAAAAAAACACTGCAAATTGAGAAGTTAATTTTTAGCTATACAGATAATAAATGATTTCCAGAGAGTTCTGCCTAACTCTGAAGGTATATGATTTTACATTAAGTTATAACAAAGCTAAGAATCTAGTATGTAAAACTAAGAATCAAAAGTCACTGACATGAAGAAGAGGAACACATTCATGATTTTGTTTGGTTTCATTTTTAAAGTCAAGGGTAAGAATCAAAGTGTTAAGAGTTTGAATACATCCCATAAAAATATGGTTTAAGGGTATGTATGACAATCCATGGTATGATTTAGAGGTTATTAAAGATTTAGAACCTGAGCATAGGGAAAGAAGTTACATCATTGGATTTGCCCTTGAAAATGTTATTCAGACATGGGCTCTCCTCTCTTCCTTACATATTTCTTGACACCATTAAGTTGAGCAGCTTTCTTTGTCATGAATTGCCACCTGATATACTCATAATGTAGTGGTGTGGTCAATCGGCAATTATGATTAACCAGACTAGTTATAATATATAATTCTCACCTTTAATAAAGGAAAGAAAGAGGAACTTACAAAAGCCACGGTTCCAGCGAGGAGCGCAGGGAAACAAAGAGGGTAAAAACAAACAAACACGGATCTTTTAAAGGTATTTGGAGCCCTGGAGGGGTCACACCCCTCAGAAAAAGGGATTAGTCAGCTCCCCCATCATCTCCCCCTTTTGTCTAAATAAGACAGATTCAAAACCAAATACAACTATATACAATGGGAACAGATAATAAATATAAAATTACAAACAGCAAACAATATTAAACAAGAAACATATAACAAAAAATTTTACTAAGCATTCTACTTCAAGGACTCTAAATAATGTAGAGGATAGTTACAATTATCTAATCTTCAACCCCATCAAAGATCTGAGAAGGGAAGTAATCTTACTTAAGCAACCAGGAAGTACAAATGAGAAAGTTTTCAAAATGTGCAACAAATGAGAGAGACAACTGACTACCTGGGCAATCACCCAAATTCTCATTTTGCAATGTTGAGACACCGACTTAGGCTAAGGCCTAACACAACTGATGTAACATTTTTCAAAGGCAAGGAACTTTTTGTAGAACTATCCTACCCTGCCTTGGCAAGATAAAACAATCCTGTTTCATCCACTTATGGATATTCTGTATCTTTGTCAGTAGTCGAGATATGGGCTTTTCTTTGCCCAAAGGCCAGTTCTGCCAAGAAGAAGACAAGCTCCCAGTGGAGTGTCTTTGGTGCTCAACGTTCTCTCCGGAGTACAGCAGTGTTGCTAGGAGTGATTGTGTTTCAAAAGTACAAAACTGTAGCTTAGATTAAAGGCCATTTTCGACAGCTCTTCAAATAGGTCAAAGATTATACTATCTATACTAAATACAATTTCTATGTATCTAAAAAACCTGAATATACTAAATATAAATATGACAAACATATACCTATCTAACTTGAAGACTAAGAGAATAAACAACAGTGCAATAGATGAGGACAATGATCTCCAAATGTAAACAATGTCATTACATAAATAATATCAGAGGTAGAAATGTACATTGCAATATGGTAAATATCTCAATATAACAATTGTTTTAAACAGAGGTAGAAGCATAGTCTCATACAATAGAGTGTTTTGAGGAGGTCTGGCAAGAATGTTGTAAAAAATGTCCACCATTTAAAACTGTCCTTTGCAATTGTTACCAAAAAACAGGTCTAATATTACCGCTATTAAAAACATGATGTCATAGTAACCAGGTGGAGTTGATGTTGTGGGGCCCCATCTTCATCCTGTAAACTTCGAAGATTATGAAGGAAAAATTTGTTGTTTGTTATGGAAAAAGTAAACATTATCTACAAAGACATATATATATATATATATATATATATATATATATATATATATATACACACACACATACACACACACACACATATTCAATGAAAGGTGAATTAAAGACAGACACAGATATGAGGAAAGGTAAAGAAAGTTTATCAAGATTATTATTATTATTATTATTATTATTATTATTATTATTATGTCCCATAACATGGCTCCTGACCTGAGACAGAAACTCTGAGATATCTCTTTATCAACAGGCTTGGAATTGAAGAGGGACTGGACCAGAGCCCAACTCCAAAACCTGCTCCACATATTTATAAAGAAATGTACATTGAGACACATTAGAAAAATTTTTTTTTCATACTCACAGAATCTATTTAGTGTTATTGCTGATCCTTAGTGGGTCGTAACTAGTTTCCATCCATCAGTATTTAAATATCTAGGGTCCCTTAAATTCTTTGAAAATGAATGTTTTCCTGTGGAGATAAGAAAAGAACCCTGCCCCCAACCTAAATTTTTTTTCTTACCACCAGTATGATCATCATCCTTGTGTATGAATTGTTATTTTTCTTTTTCAAGGGGCTTCTCCTCTTCAAACTGAACCTTTATCAATTTTGACGGTATCCACAATTTTTCTTCTCCTGTGGAGACAAGAGCAAAACCACTTCTCCAACACAGCACATCTCCTAGCTTCCATTGCGAGGTCAGCACATCCTTGACATAAACTGGTTGATTTAATTCAGCAGACTTTTCCATTATCCAATGTCTTTCTGCAGCCATTGTCCCCTTCTCATTAGCGTTGAGAAAATTCAAGGTTAATAAACCATTATGTATTCTATTTCTGGGGGTATTTTCCACCTCTTTCTGTTTGTTTAACCTATCCTTTATAGTTCTATTCGATCTTTCTATGACTGCTTGACCTGTAGGATTGTGTGGTATACCTGTAACATGCTTAATATTGTAATAAGCAAAAAACCGTTTCATTTTCCTAGAGACATAAGCTGGACCATTATCCATCTTTATTTGTGTAGGTATACCCATGATGGCCATAACTTCTAATAAATGAGTGATTGCTGAATCAGCTTTTTCTGAGCTTAAAGCAGTTGCCCATTGAAAACCTGAATGAGTGTCAATGGTATGGTGTACATATTTTAATTTGCCAAATTCTGCAAAGTGGAACACATCCATCTGTCAAATTTCATTCCTTTAAGTGCCCTTTGGATGAGCCCCTGCAGGCAGTGGTGTTTGGTTATAGAAAGAGCAAGTAGGGCATTTCTTTACAATCTCCTTAGCTTGTTGCCATGTAATAGAAAACACTTTCTTCAAGCCTTTGCTATTGACATGATGTTTTTTATGAAATTCAGAGGCCTGCTGCACACTATCAATCAACAATTGATCAATTTCTGCATTACCTTGTGCTAGAGGACCTGGCAGACCCGTATGGGATCGGATGTGTGTTATATACATAGGTCAAAGCCTGTTCCTGATTATGTCTTGTGCCTGTATAAACAATGAGGTTAGTTCTGTGTCATCAGGTATAAATTCAGCAGTTTCAATATGTAAGATAACTCTTTCTGCATATTGTGAGACAGTAACTATATTAAGAGATTCGTTAAAATACCTTAGCACCATAAGAATGGCATATAATTCTGCCTTCTGGACAGAATCAAAAGGACTTTGTTCCACCTTACTCAAATCTTCTGATTTGTAACCTGCATTCCCTGATTTATTAGCATCAGTATAAAATGTACAGGCTCCAGTTATTGGAGCATCAACAGATGATTCGAGGAAGAATCCAAGAAGTTCTCTTTATAAAGTTAAGCCTCTTGCTTTTTGGATAGTTATTATTAATTTCTCCCAAAAATTTAGCACAAGCTCTTTGCCATGGTTCATTGTCTTCCCATATTTTTTTATCTCATCAGCAGTGAAAGGCACTATAATTTCTGCTGGGTCTATGCCTGTTAGTTGACGAAGTCTCAATTTGCCTTTTATAATTCATTCAGAAATATTTTCGATATAAGTTTTTATTTTCTTACTAGGTTTATGTGGTAGAAAGATCCATTCGAAGATAATATCATCTCTTTGCATTAAAATTCCTGTAGGAGAAATTTTGGAAGGCAATATGACGAGAATAAAACTGAGTTCTGGATTCACCCTATCCATGTTTCTCCTGTAATTTTTCTTCAACCACTGTCAGTTCTTTTTCTGCTTCAGCTCTTAATTCTCTGGGACTGTTTAAGTCTTTTCACCATCCAAGGTTTTATTTAAATGAATTATCATATCAGGTGATATCCCAACAGACAGTCGAAGGCTGGAAATGTCTCCTAAGAACCTTTGAAAGTCATTAAGAGTCCATAGCCGATCTCTCCTAATTTGTGCCTTTTGTGTCTTAATTTTTTGCAAACCTATTTTATAACCTAGATAATCAACAGAATTTCCTCTCTGAATTTTTTCAGGAGCAATAGGCAATCCCCATTGAGGTAAAAATATTTTTACTTCTTCAAACAGTCTTTCTAAGGTATCCATGTTTGAATCAGATAACAGAATGTCATCCATGTAATGATAAATTATAGACATGGGAAATTGTTTGTGTATTATTTGTAATGGTTGATTTACAAAGCATTGGCACAGGGTTGGGGAGTTCAACATGCCCTGTGGGAGGACAGTCCACTGGCATCTCCTGGTAGGATGAGAGTTATTATAAGTAGGCACTGTGAAGGCAAACTTTTCTCTATCTTTTTCTTGTAAAGGTATAGTGAAGAAACAGTCCTTTAAATCATTAATTATGAGAGGCCATCCTTTTGGTAATAAAGAGGGCAAAGGAATTCCAGATTGCAGAGAGCCCATAGGTTGTTTAACCTTGTTGATAGCTCTGAGATCTGTCACCATTCTTCATTTACCAGATTTTTTTCTTAACCACAAATACAGGAGAATTCCAAGGGCTGGTAGATTCTTCTATATTTTGAGCATCTAATTGCTCTTGTACCAGCTGTTCTAAAGCCTGCAACTTTTCCTCAGCTGAAGGCCATTGCTTTGTCCATATTGGTTTCTCAGGCAACCATTTTAGAGGCAGGGCTGTTGGTATCTCTGAAGGGGCATCAATTGCTTTGTGTTCTTGTACAGCCCGAACAGCTGGGCCTTCTGTAATATCTTTTAATATTTTCCTCAGAAATAGATGCTTTAGAAGTAGCAGGAACGTTAATTTGGTTATTCCATTGCTGCAATAGGTCACGGCCCCATAAATTCACTGCAATATTGGCTACATATGGCCTTAATTTTCCTATTTGTCCTTCTATCCCTATGCATTCAACCCATCTCGTGCTCTGCCTTACTCGAGATAGGGTTCTAATTCCCAGGAACTGAACATTTACGTCCTGAAGAGGCCAATACGGATGCCAAGATTCTGGAGTAATGATTCTTACATCCACACCTGTGTCCAGTAGGCCAGAAATAGAAACGCCATTTACACACACTCTTAGCTTTGGTCTTTGTTCATTTATAGAAGTCTGCCAAAATACATGTAACTTTCAGGCCATTTTTGCTTTTAACAGCAGGTAAGGGGATTTAAATTTTCCTGACAAGGCATGTTCTCTGCAGTAACGGGAAATGACTGAACCACATTCGCCATGGGGGCCTGCAAGAGGCCCCCTATTGCATTTCCTGATGGCAATGGGTTGCCTTGTCTATCTCTCATCAATCTACATTCATTCGTCCAATGTTTGCCTTTTCCACATTTCCTATATAAACCTGAAGGCTGAGGCCTCCTATTTCTGTTATTCCTGGAAGAGGCATTATTATTATTATTTCTGAAAATCCTTTGTCTACAATTCCTTTTCATATGTCCCATTTTGCCACAATTAAAACATTTGCTATTTTGATGCCTTCTTTTACCATTGGAAATTGTTTCTTCTACCCATGCTTCAGTGCCATAGTCAAATGTACCAACATTCATTGTATGCAAGACTCATTCATCCAAGGGCGCTGATCTGATCTTTAAAGTCCCCACAATCCTTTTTCACTCCACATTGGCATTCTCATAAGCCAAAACTCAATTATTATATGTCTTGCTTCTGGGTCAGATATCCCTATTTGTACATCTTTAGTTAGTCTTTGTAAAAAGTCATTAAAGGGTTCTCTCTCACCCTGTTTAACTCTGATATATGATTCTATTCTCTGTCCTGGGTCTTGATCCCTGTCCTAAGCCTTTAAGGCTGCTGTAGTACATATGGATAAGGTGTGTTCATCATAATTAGCTTGTTCTAGAGGATTAGAAAAAAGTCCTTCACCTAGAATTTGATCTAGGGTAATCTCAATTCCCTTCACTCTTTCCTGCTTTTCTAAAAGTCTAGCCTCTTTTCTGCACATATACTTTCAATTTAATTGAGATCTGCTTTCTAGAACCACTGAAGGTAATTGAATCCAATCATGTTGAGTGGTTTTGTTGTTGATAGACCATGTTTTTAGCATCTCCTTAACAAAGGAGCTATGTATCCCAAAATTCATAACAGCTTGTTTAATTTCTTTCAGATAATTCATACGGATGGGCTCCCATGTATGTTCCTTGATTACCCTAGGGTTTCTGGGACCAGTCACCTTCTCTGTTGTTATTACTGGAAAGGCAGGTAGAGCTTTATGGAAATTATCCCAGAGAGTTTTACTCACTGATGTTGTTGAAATTTTCCTTTCTACCATTTGCTCCTGTTCATCAGAGTCTATAATTCTCTCATTCTTTTCAAATCTGTTTACCATTGCCTTCTGCAAGGCTTGAATCTCCTGTCCAGAATTATGTTCCAAAGCCTTCATCGAGGATTCTAAGGTATGAAGTTTGTCCAATACAGATAATATCTCATCCTTGGATAGAACTTTCATGGCAAGAATTGTTCTGTCTTGTATTGAAATTATGTCCATTAATCTTTCATAGCCCTTTGATAAAGTCCTATTAATACATTCAGCGGTTTGAATCTTCTCAGGTAATGTTTCAGTTCCTACAGACAGGGACTGAAATTTATGGTCCAAATCAGCTGTTCCCTCCTTCACAGCAATGAATCTCTTCTCAATAGCAGACTGTACTTTTTCTAAATTTTGCTCAGTTGAAAGAGTCATATCAGACAAAGATCTATTCCTTTCCTTGAGAACTTCAAACTGTTTCTTGATGTGGTTATTGTCAATCTGAATTGTTTTTGAAATTACCTCAACCATTTGGAAGTTGTCTCTCAAAACAGTCGTGCCCTTTCTTAATTTTTCAGCTTCTGCCTTAAGAATCCTGAATTCTTCCTGTAAGGACTCTATCATCTTCCTATTGTCCAACCACGTTATAACGAAAAAAAAAAAAAATAAGAAAAATACTAAGCCCTGTAAATATCCAACCAAAGAAATCCTCATTTGCATCCTGTCATAACTCAGCCATGGTGCAATTAAACAATTTGTAGAATCCTTCTACGTTGATATTGTCAGACATTTTCAATCAAATCTGTATTTATTTTTATGTATGTATGTATTTATTTTTAATTGAAAGAAAATTTACCTGTAATGACCATTGCCTGCCAGTAGGTGGCCGAAAAAGTCAGAGCCGGAAAGGAAATTCTAAAAAAAAAGAAGCTCACAGAGCATGCACTGTGTGGATTATAGTTATAGGCTAGGCGGGCGGGCTGCTTACCCTTTGAACGCGAGAGCGCCAGACCAAGTCTATTGCAGCAGCGGTGGCAGCAGTGTGAATGCCAGGAAAATGAGCAGAGGGGCCGCCCTGGTGTCACTGGAGTCTGGAGTCATGGGCAGCCTCAAAGCCAGCAGCCTGTGTAAGAGCACACAGGGCACAGGGGCCTGAGTTCCATTCGGTAGTGCATGCTGTGAAGCTGTGGTGGGCTAGTGCAGGCTAGCGGGTCCGGGTGGGGTGGGGGGTCACAAGCTCAAACGCCAGGAAGCAGGCAGTAACTGTCTCTGGCGGGTAACCGCTATGGTGGGTGGGGCCGGAGCAAAGATGAGTCCTCAGCAGCTGGCAGCTGCGTACGTCGTGGTTTGGTGAGCTCTGTGCACGGGAGCAGTTGCTGTGGGCACCCAGGGGCCCTGGGAACAATTGCACTGTGCGTGCGACTGTGCTGGGTGCTCTGCAGGTGCTGAAAGGACCCGTGTAGCGGGTCGCGACAGGGGAAGCTGGCCTTGTGCTCTATGTGGCAGTGGGGTCAAGCAGAGGCTCTGAGACGAATACAAAAAAGCCTCATGTTCAGAGTGCCAAAATGTAGGGGTGTGGTCAATCGGCAATTATAATTAACCAGACTAGCTTTAATATATAATATTCAGCTTTAATAAAGGAAAGAAAAGGGAACTTACAAAAGCCAAGGTTCCAGCAAGGAGCGCAGGGAAACAAAGAGGGTAAAAGCAAACAAATACAGATCTTTTAAAAGTATTTGGAGCCCCGGAGGTGTCACACCCCTCAGAAAAAGGGATTGGTCATCTCCCCCATCATCATAATTTCATCATCATTATTATTTATGTCCTAGCAATGCTTAAGCATGTATGGTTAGCTCAATTATGGTGGTTCTTTAGTTGTTCCTATCATAGATGCCTGTGTTATTGTCATACCCAAGGTTACACAATATTTCTTTATGCTATCTATCCAGCAGTTTTGGGACCTTCCTCTTCATCTTATCCCATGCAATCCTCAAAGCAGTACTATCTTCAGATATCTGCCATCATTCATTCCCATAGCATGGCCAAAGTATCTCAAACTATGCTGCTGTATCCTGTACTTTACTTCCTTCTGTGGATGGAGATGTTTCTTAATGTCATCATTGCACAACCTATCTCTTCATGTGATGTTTAAAATCCTCCTGAGACATGCTGTCTCTAACACATTCAGCTACTGTTCTGAGGAGCATTGCATTGTCAAGGATTCAGAGTTGTAAAGATGGCAGTTCAAGACAAATGTCTCATATATTTGTAATATGGTGTTGTCTCTTGTTGACCAAACTGTTCCTAGTGCCTGGAATACAGCCCTCACTCTCCCTATCTGTATCTTGACATTTGAAATAGTTCCCTCCTTTGAACTGAGATTTCCTACCTGATAGACAAAGTTAAATGTTTGCTTGAAGTTCTGATTCTTTATTATAATGTTAAAATTTTTGTGCTCCTTTCCCATGTATTGTATCTCAGTCTTCTCGATGTTTACATTCATACTAAGATTCTCACTTACTTCCTTCACTCACTTACTATGACCTTCTCTCACTACATCCTTTAATATATTCCTGGTATTAATAATAGCAACAATGTGAAGTATGAGAATATAGGTGTGCAGATAAGTGGTGTGCAAATCAATAAATTGTGCTTTGCTGACAATACAGCACTACTTGCTGAGTGTCCAAAATCTTACACTAGTGCCTAAATGAAACAGGGCAGCCAATTCTCAACTGAAACTTCTGAACTATGAGACCTAAATGACTCTTTCAAAACTGTTTTAAATCAAGCACTTCTACAGTAACAGAAAATGCCTACGACACCACAGATGCTTCTATTTAGTTTCTAGCAAAAAAGATAACTGTTTTCCTTTCTTTTTAGGAGAGAGGTTGAAACTTTTCTCTTACCCTTCAGAATACAAAAAAATGGCCTTTTGCCAACAACTGTCTCTGGAGAGCCTGGTCACTTCTAAAGATTATTCCATCTGCATTTTTCTTTCCTAAAATTATACCATCATTTTAATTTGTGTATGAGTATGGTGTGTATGTGTGTGTAAAGAAGTATGAGTTCATTTACTTATGTATGCACATGTGGAAGCCTGAGGTCAGTGCTTACTATATCTCTCTCCACCATAAAATTTTTGAGACAGGGTTTCTCACTGTACCTGAAATTTGCTGTTTTAGCTGTACTGACTGGTTATTGAAACACCAGGATCTGCTTTATTTGCAATTTGTGCCCCCAGCACTAGAGTTACAGAAACATGCTACCTCTCTCAGTTTTTACATGGGTGGTGGGGTTCTTGCATACCAAGTATATTGCCCACTGAAACATCTTCCTAGCTTCTGCTATTCCCCCTTATGTTTATGTAGTGTATACATGTCTGTGTATGTATAAACGTAATCATACATATATGAAGGCAGAAATGATTGGACATTTAATAGAAAAATGAATATCACACTAACTCAGAACTAATAAAACAGGGGTTTATTAAGAGGTAGACTTACAAGGTCAGGATGTTCTGCTTGAACGATGGACAAAGATCAGATCAAAAGCAAACCAAACAGCCAAAACAGGGCCCAGAGGCAGGCAGAGAGAGGAAGGAAGGGGCCAGATGCACTTCTGCATCCAGGTAAATTTTCCATGAGGCTACGCCCCAGTAGGTGGGTAGGTATTAGCTGTAACCTTCCTGAAGCACCTCCCCTTTTATTTAAATAAGAGTTCTAAATCTACTATGCAACTATATACAATAAAAACAAATATCCTATTCTAACTAGCTTGTCTTGTATAATAAATAACTTTGTTAAGTCATGAGAGGAAATTAACTACAACTATACAGTCTTCAACCCAATGGAAGTGTAAGCAGGAAGTGTAATCAAGCAACTTCCAAAATATGCAACAAATGACAGAGACACCTGTATACCTGGGCAATCATCCAAAGTCATGTTTATAAATTTGAAGCAACCAACTTTGTATAAGGCCTAGAATAACTGACAGATTATTTTTAAAGGCAAGAAATTTTTCAAAACCATCTTACCCTGTCTTGACAAGATTTGACAGTTCTGCTTATCCATTTCCAGATACTGTGTATTTTTTCATGGGTTGAGGTATGGGCAGTTCCTTGCCCAAAGGCTGGTTTGGCCAAGAAGACAAGCTCCAAGTGGAGTGTCTTTGGTGCTCAATAATCTCTTGGGAATAGATTGCCAGGAGCGATTTTGCCTTGCTACCACAGAACTCTAAGTTAGATTAAATGTCATTTTCTACAGCTCTTTGAAGAGGTTGAAGATTATTTATTTATACAGAATATAATCTCTATGTTTCTAAAAAACCTAATTAGTCTAATTATAAATACAATGAACACAGATGATTATTGATCTATAATTTTTATTACCTATCTAACATAAAGACTAAGACAATAAACAACTGTGCAATAAATGAGGAGAATGACCTCCAAATATAAACAATGTATAAATATCTTGATCAGAGTTAGAAATGTACACTGCAATAAGGTGTGTATATATATATTTACCATATATATATATATATATATATATATATATACACACACACACAATATATAAGTATCTCAATCAGAGGTAGAAATGTACACTGCAACATGATTATATATAATATATATATGTGTGTGTATGTGTGATGTGTGTGTGTGTAGACATATATATATACACATAAAATGTTTTAAACAGAGGTAGAAGCATATATGTATACAATATTCAATATAATTTAACTTTGTATCCGTATACAAGAATCTATACCAATGTAATTGTCTATAAGCAATAACTCACAAATACCAATCTATTATCCCATCATCCAATTTTCCCTATTTTTAAAAGGTCCCTGAGTTTATAAAATTCCTCCCCAACCCTCAACCATATACCAATTTTAATCAACCCCTAAATGATGTCCCTAAGCCTGAGGACAAACTTTCCTGGGAGAGGGGATGTCGTACTCTTGAATTACTTTTAGCTGTCATGGGGACGAAGTTCTTTCTAGGAGATCCTGTGAAAGTAAAATGATGGTTAAATTTCAAGATTGATATCTGGTAAGATTGCAAATAGTCTCTGAGTATTTTGTGGATGTCTGACCAGAATGTTATAAAAGATGTGCACCATGTTTGCTAACCAAGTTGGAACCATCTTGCATCTTGTGGAGCTGGTACCCAAAACAGGTCTTGTAGTAACATTGTTAGTATCATGACGTCATATCAACCAGGTGGAGTTGTTGTTATGGGGTCCCATCTTCTTTCTGGAAACATTAAAGATTACTGCAGGAAAGTTCATTGTTTATTATGGAAAACTTGAACGTTAATTATATAGACATATACAGGCATATATATTCAATGAAAGGTATGATAGATATGAAGAAAAGTAAAGATGTTTTTTAAATTCTTTTTTCCTTTTGTCCCATATCATGGCTCCTGACATGAGACAGAAACTCTTGGTTTTTCTCTTAACAACAGGTTTCAAATTAGACTGGGAATGAGCCAGAGTCTAACTCCAAAACTAGCTCTGTATACTTATGAAAATAAATACACAATGGATATATATTATACTTTTTTTTACTTACAGAACATATTTGATTTTTTTATTGATCCTTATTGGGTGGTAATGTTTTCCATCTATCAGTATTTAAACATCCAGGGTCCCTTAAATTTTTTGAACATGAGTGTTTTCCTGCAGAGGTAAGAACAGAACCCTGCCCCCATCCTATATGTTTTTCTTCCTACCTGTATGATTAGCATCATTGTGGATGAGCTCTCATGTCTCCTTTCTAAAAGGTTTCTCCTCTTCAAACCGAACCTTTTTTTCATTTTGATGGTATCCACATTTTTTCCCTGTGGAAACAAGAGCAAAACCCCTTCCCCAACACAGCACTTCTGGCTTCCATTGCGAGGTTAGCACATCCTTGGAATAAACCGGTTGATTTAGTTTAGCAGATTTTTTATTATCTAATGTCTTTTTGTTGCTGTTGTCCCTTTCTCATTAGTCTTAAGAAAATTTAAGGTTAATAAGGCATTATGTGATCTATTTTGGGGGCTATTTTCCACACCTTTCTCTTTGTTTAACATATCATTTATAGTTTGATTTGATCTTTTTATAACTGCTTGACCTGTAGGATTGTGGTATACCTGTAACATGTTTAACATTATAGTAAGCAAAAAACCATTTTATTTTCCTAGAGAAAATAAAATGTACTGTACCATTATCTGTCTTTATTTGGGCATGTATAGCCATGATGGCCATAACTTTTAATAAATGTGTGATTACTGAATCAGCTCTTTTTTTAGCTTAAAGCAGTTGCCCACTGAAAGCCTGAATAAGTGTCAATGGTGTGATATACATATTTTAAAATTTCAAATTTTGCAAAGTGGAACTCATCCATCTGTCAGATTTCATTTCTTTTAGTACCCTTTGGGTTAGTCCCTGCAGGTAGCAGTTATGGTTATATAAAGAGCATGTAGGGCATCTCTTTATAATCTCCTTAGCTTGTTGTCATGTAATAGAAAACACTTTTTAAACCTTTTCTATTGATGTGATTTTTTATGAAATGTTGAAGCTTGCAACATGATTTCAAACAATAATTGATCAATTTTTACATTACCTTGTGCTAGAGGACCTGGCAGACCTGTATGTGATCAGATGTGTGTGTTATCTACATCAGACAAAGCCTATTCATGATTATGTCTTGTACCTAGATAAACAATGAAGTCAATTTTGTATCATTTAGCAGTTTTAATATGCAAGATAACTCCTTTTGCATATTGTGAATCAGTAACTTAAGTAGTTCTTTAAAATCCCTTAGCCTTCTGGACAGAATTATAAGGGCTTTGTTCCACCTTACTCAACTTGTCTTATTTGTAACCTGCCTTCCCTGATTTATTAGCATCAGTATAAAATGTATGTGCTCCAGTTATTGGAGCATCATGTACAATTTGAGGAAGAATCTAAGAAGTTCTCATTATAAGGCTAAGTCTATTGCTTTCAGAAGAGTTGCTTTTAATTTCTCCAAAAAAAAAAAAAAATTAGCAAAGGTTCTTTGCCATTGTTTATTGCCTTCCCATAACTTTTTTATTTCATCAGTAGTGAAAGACACTATAATTTCTGCTGGATCTATACATGCTAGTTGATGAATTCTGAGTTTACCTTTTATAATTAATTTAGAGACCTTTTCCACAGAAGTTTTTAATTTTTTTACTTGGTTTGTGTGGTAAAAAGATCCATTCTAGAGCTGGGCAGTGGTGGTGCACGCCTTTAATCCCAGCACTCAGGAGGCAGAGGCAGGCGGTTCTCTGAGTTCAAGGCCAGCCTGGTCTACAAGAGCTAGTTCCAGGACAGGCTCTAGAAACTACAGGGAAACCCTGTCTCGAAAAACAAAAACAAAAACAAAACAAAACAAACAAAAAAAAGATCCATTCTAAATTAATATCTTCCCTCTGCATTAAAATTCCTATAGGAGAAATTCTGGAAGGCAATATGACTAGAATACAACTAAGATTTGGATTCACCCTATCCACATGTGCCTCTTGGAACTTTTCCTTAACCATTGTTAGTTCCTTTTCTACTTTAGCGGTTAATTCTCTAAGACTATTTAAATATTTATTTATTTATTTATTTATTATAAAAAATTTCCACCTCCCCTGCCTCCCATGTCCCTCCCTCTCCCCCCACTCCCCTCCCCCTCCCTCTCCAGATGGAAGAGCAGTAAGGGTTCCCTGCTCTGCAGGAGGTCCATGGTCCTCCCCCCTCCATATAGGTCTAGAAAGGTGAGCATCCACACAGGCTAGGCCCCTCAAAAGCCAGTACATGCAGTAGCATCAAAACCGAGTTCCATTGTCTTTGGCTTCTCAGCAGCTCTCATTGTCTGCCCTGTTCTAGGAGTCTGGTTTTATCTGATGCTTTTTCTGTCCCAGTCCAGCTGGCCTTGGTGAGCTCCCATTAGATCAGCTCCACCGTCTCATTGGGTGGGTGTACTCCTCGTGGTCCTGACTTCCTTGCTCATGTTCTCCCTCCTTCTGCTCCTCCTTTGGACCTTGGGAGCTCAGTCCGGTGCTCCAATGTGGGGCTCTGTCTCTATCTCCATCCATCGCCAGATGAAGGTTCTATGGTGATATGCAAGATATTCATTGTTATGGCTATAGGAAAGGGCCATTTCAGGCTCCCTCTCCTCAGCTGCCCAAGGACTTAGCTGGGGATATCTCCCTGGACATGTGGGAACCCCTTTAGAGTCAAGACTCCTGCCAACCCTAAAATGGCTCCCTTAATTAAGATATATACTTCCTTGCTCCCATGTCCACCCTTCCTTTATCCCAACCACCCCATCCCCCTATGCTCTCCTCATTGTCTGCTTCACATTTTTCTCTCCCCATCTCCCCTTAGCCCCATCCCACACCACCCCCAAGTTCCTCGATTTTTGCCCATTTTGCAATCTTGCACTATCTAAGGTTTTGTTTAAATGAATTATTAGATTAGGTGCTATCCCAACAGCCAGTTGTAGATTGGAAATGTATCCTAACAATCTTTGAAAGTTATTAAGAGTCTGTAATCAGTCTCCCCTTATTTGTGCCATTTTTGTTCTAACTTTCTGTAAACCTATTTGGTAACCTAGGTAATTAATAGAATCTTTCTTTGAATCTTTTTAGGAGTAATTTGTAATCCCCATTTAGGGAAAACTATATTTAATTTTTCAAACATTCTTTCTAAAGTAACTATGTTTCAGTCAGATAGCAAAATGTAATCCATGTAATGGTAAATTATAGACTTAGGGAATTGCCTAGGTATTATTTCCAATTGCTGACTCACCAAATATTGACACAGGTTTGGGTTATTGAGCATCCCCTGTGGGAGGATAGTCCATTGGTATCTCCTAGTAGGCTGAGAAATATTTATAAGTAGGCACTATGAAGACAAATTTTTCTCTATTCTTTTCTTTTAAAGGTATAGTGAAGAAGCAATCATTCAAACCAATAACTATAAGAGGCCATTCTTATGGTAACAGAGAAGGGAGAGGAATTCCAGACTATAGAGGGCCCATATGTTGAATTACCTTGTTGACAGCCCTTAGATCTGTCACCATTCTCCATTTACCAGACTTATTTTTTTTTTACAACAAACACAGGATAATTCCAAGGGCTAGTTGACTTCTCAATGTCGAACATCTAATTGCTCCTGTATCAATTGTTCTAAAGCCCACAATTTATCTTCAGCTAGAGGCCATTGCTTAACCCATATTTGCTTTTCAGTTAGCCATTTTAAAGGTAGGGCTGTTGGTACCTCTAAAGGTCTGTTAATTGCTTTATGTTCTTGTACAGCCTGAATGGCTGGTGACCTTTGTGTACAGTACCTTATAATATCTTTACCAGAATTATGAGTTCCTGGGACTACAGGAATGTTAATCTGGGTATTGCATTGTTGTAGCAGGTAATGGCCCAATAAATTTATTGCAATATCAGCTACATATGGCCTCTGAGGTTTTACATGGAGTCAGTTTACCATGTTGGAGCACCAATTGAAGGTAGATGTGATTGGATGCTTAAGAGAAAAGAAATCTCACACTAGTTCAGAACAAAGAAAACAGATGGGTGTTTATTAAGGAGCAGACTTACAAGGTCAGGATGTTCTGCTTGAACAATGGACAAAGATCAGATTCAAAACAAACCAAACAGCCAAAATGGGGCCCAGAGGCAAGCAGAGAGAGGAAGAAAGAGGCCAGAAGGGCCTCCACATCCAGGTAAGTAGTCCATGAGGCCCCGCCCCAGTAGGTGGGTAGGTATTAGCTGTAACCTTCTCACAGCACATATATAAGTACAAACTAATCTATTTGTCAACATCAACTGGTCAAAAAGCTCCATATTCATATTTGTTAGCCAACATACTTGTCTGTTTATGTGGTGCATGGAGATCCTAACCCTGATCCCTGTCCTTCTGAAACACTTTTGCCATGAAAACATATCCCTAGTCCTTGGCTATACTTCTTCCCCTTCAC
Source organism: Arvicola amphibius (assembly GCF_903992535.2). NCBI lineage: Eukaryota > Metazoa > Chordata > Mammalia > Rodentia > Cricetidae > Arvicola > Arvicola amphibius. The sequence goes on along the minus strand of NC_052065.1, from coordinate 75,578,927 downwards.
ACATGGAAATATTAGAATCACATAGAAAGATTATAGATATTATTATATATGCATTAATAAATAATCTGTACATGATGTTAAACTCAATGTGTACTTATTTAGAAAGTAATACAAATAAATCATAAAAATTAATATTACAACACAGAAAATATCAAAATTCATTTTAACATTGTACCTGAAAATATACTTTAAAAAGATGATGAGAAAATATAGTAATTAAGGTCTCTAGCTACCTCTCCCCACAGACACACCAAAGTGTCTATCCAGTTATGCACCAATCTACCAATGAAAAGTAAGGAAATTGGGCAAGGAAACAGAATACCCAAATTTAGCATAGTAAAATGCAAATATTATTTGAAAAAAATATACAAAACTATAAGGTACCTACGTTTGATGATTCCCTACTACTAAATGAAGGCAAACAGTGAGACAGATGCTCCCAACATATGAAAACATCAAAGAAGTCCAGATGCTAGACTTTAAATTCACTAACAATTCTTCCCATGGTAAAAATTATTGCTGAGAAAAGCTCTATGATCCCTTCCATTAAACCATACTTAGAACTGCACTTCTATAACTTCCACATGAAAAGCGGTAAAGATTCTATGTCTACTGTATCACTCTCCAACCTCAGACATTATAGAACATGTGATTGTTTTTTGTCATCCTAACAGAATTTATAATCACCCGGGAGAAGAACCTGAAGATCATGCCTGTGAAGGATTTTCTTAGTTATATTAATTGCATGGATTATTTCTGGCTGTGGTTCTTTGTTATATACCTTGAATAAAGGTAATCACATTCAGTAATTCATTAATCTAATAACTGATTGAGAATGGGGAGTAACTAGGCTATTTTTGTTCTGCTCCCTGGACTTTTTTGCCAGGATAGACTATATCCTTGAATTGTGAAATTTCAAAAGCCATTCTCCTTCCAATTGTTTTTGTCTGTGTATTTTATCCCAGCAACTAAACAAATAAATACTAAGATAATAGGAAGATACAAAATCTTGTATGGTTGTTTTTCCCCCAGATCGAAATTTAAAGTCCCATATGCAGATTAGAGATCATAGAGTATCTTTGTAAGGTTAACCATCAGAGTATTGGGAGGCTTCAGGAAGAGACCTGAGTATTGATCATATCACTTCCATACTTAAAGTGAAGACAACATCAGTATCCCTTGCCATAAGATTCAGGTGTAATTCAGCTTAGCAGCTGTCCTACTACCCAAGGGTCCATCTCCATATACTACCTGCTATCTATGGGTAGAATAATTTCTAAGCTAGTGTTCACAGCCAGAGCTCTAGATCAGTATTTGCAATGACATAGAACTAAGGTGGAATGCAACAGCTTGCATTTCTGCTGCCTATACCACTGGCTTTGATATATGATATTGGGGCTGTAAGAGTCAGGTAGAAATCTACTTATAATTAAGCAAAAGGGACAGAGGTCTAATTTTAAAACCACTACCCAACCTAGCATGGTCAAGGATCCATTGACTCTAAGACAGAGAAAAAATAATAAGACTTTTACCAGAAACAGCATTAAGATGGAGAACTTTAATATTGAGAAGATGCTATTGTCCCAAATTTGCATGTCTTCACACAGATGCCTTTGGAACAACTTCAGCATCTATGAATACTTGTGTCTCCAGTCTACAAAACTTCTATTAAGCTAGCATTATCTGTGACCTTTGGCAGTTGTCTTGATAACACATGTGTTGTCTAGTTTACCTTAGCTCTGGGGTTACTTTAGGTAAGACTTTTTATTCTCTCTTATTTCTTTCTCATGAATACATGAACAATTATTAGAAAAGAATGGGCTTAGGATTTTCCCAGTACTGTAACAGAAATGAAATCAATAACATAATTCTGAAAAATCTGAATTTTGTAACCATCTAGTATGGAAACATAAAAAGTGACTGCAGACTTAGAGAAAATAAGAATATTTCCTACAGTTTATGAAAAGACAGGCACTAAAAAGCCACATTTTAAAGACAAGAATAAACACCCAGTGTTCAATGCATACACTTTATAAGCCCAAAGAAATCAATAACTGAAGAAACTATGCCAATTAAAATAAGGTCCTAGACATTGGTTCATAATTAGTGGGTAGTATTTTTATTTAGAGAATATAAAATTGATGAAGTAACTATAGCTATTCAATATCATAAGAAAACACACAAAAAGTTCAACCATTCTAATTGAGAAACTTAAGATAATAAGGGAAACAAACTCATTCCATATAGATTCTTGAGCTAAAAATATCCTTGGTGAAATTTAAAATGAGAAGAAAAGGAATCAATAATATGATAGATCACAGAGAATATTAAGCTCAAAGGCAAGCATTTTGAAAATCGTGACTTTGGCAATGGTATATGCCACAGACAGCATTTGGAGAGTCAATGACAATGAGAAAAATAGGAAAGAATGTACAAAGAAAGTTTCCAGTAACTTTAGAGTAGTATAAAGAGAAAATTTTGATTATACTGAGGAATGAGAGCACCAATTATTTAGAATGTGGAGAAAAAGAAAAAAAAGAAAATGAACGAACAAATGAGAAACAAAATTCCCCATGCTAGAGAAGGGTACAGATATCCAGGTATATATAGCAAAGTAAAATACCACCCACATTGTGGGAATGAGGTGGTAACCTGCCAAGTACATTGAATATGGATGGAAGGAGGAAGCAGTGACTATTCCCAGATTTCTAGATCACTTTGTGGCAAATTACCCAATGGGCCTTGTAATCTATTTCCCTCCTGCAAAGGTAATCTGCTGCTGCTTAACCTACCTGCCCTGATACTTTGCATATAACATCTGCTTTACATGTACCCCAGTTGTTGAAAAGCTGGTTCAAGCAGCAAGCAATAAATACTGCATTGTAGTGCACTCTCCAGCTTTATGTAAAAAAATGATAGCAAAGATCTTCCCAGTAATTTGAATAATGCACATAATAAATATAGGAATCAAAAGAGTTGAGTGAGGAAATCAGGAAATCAGGCATTGAAAAGTATTTTTTCAGTGATTAAAAGAACATATTTCTTTCTCAGAAGACTGAAGTTTGGTTTGTAACACACGTCAGGTGATACACAACAACCTATAGTTCCAGTTCCATGGTATCTGATGACCCTTTCTGGTCTCCAAGGACACCCAAATACATATGATACACATAATGCCCAACTCCATAAACACACATGCACACAGAATAAAAATAAAATATTCAAACAAATCAGGATACTGAACAAAATGGCAAAACTGAACAAGAGCATTAAATGAACAGCCATATTGAGAACTCCTGCTGGATAACAACATATTACTGTTAACTCTTAAAGAGAAGAACAAATAACACTTAAAGTCTTTATTTGAAATTTTGATTATTGTGAGTAAGCAAAACATGTCTCCAGGTAGACTCAAAGATGTTGGGATGCTAAGTCTCTTTACTCCTCAGAACTTTCAGGCCCTGCTAGATTGTCTTCTAAATTGTGATGAAGTTTTGAGGAGAAAGAAATCTGAGGCCAGAGTTGTTAACATAATGTTTTATTCTAGAACACAAGAAACAGGAAATAAATATTAGATATATATGAGAGCATCATTTTGAGAGAAACAAAATCACAGGGAAGAGAGACACTTAATCTTATGTTATTTAATAGTGGATTATCTACTGAAAAGAAAGATGTTGCATGAAGAATATTCCAGCACTGTCTCCAGCTTTGTAAACATGTTCCTGCTTATGTACCTATACTAGTGTTTGACAAAATTCATCTCCATTAAGAACAACTGAGGAAGGTTACTTTTTCCCCATTCACCATAGTTACTTTTATAACTTGGCAATGTCATTTCTAGGTTTGTCTGGTAGTTTTTTTTTTTCAGAATAATGAAGAATGGAGTAAAGGACTAAAAGGAAATTGTCATTCTAAGTGTACAGGCAAGGTTGATAATTTTGATATTTTAGTGAACATTATATGAGTGCTTATTTTATGCTGAAATGAGAAATATAGTGGTAAAATAACTATATAATGGTTGATACATGTGTACTCTGTAGTGAAATAGCATAACTTTTATTTTATTGATTCCATTGTTGATTTTCAAAATGTATTGGTACTTCACAAGGGCATTAGACAATTTATAGGTTCAAGTTTATGATGTCTTCTTTGTAGCCAAGTGATTTTCTATAATACTTCATCTGCTCAACAAAATTATAGAACTATTAACATTTACTTTGACCTTTGGATTAAAGAAACCATAGAATTTGCCACCAAATTTCATACTTAAATATACCTCCTGGACGAAAGTCTATAAAGTTCAATGATGTAATGTAAAAACTCAACTAAACTTTGAATGTTCCTAGAAAAATGCCTAAGTGTTCTGACAGTGGAGCACATTATTTAGGAACTTAAAGACAGATTTTCAGGACAGCTCCTCAATACTCTTATACATTTTTTAGGTGCTTCAGTCATAGATAATCTCAAATCTAACATATTGGAGGTAAACCATATTAACATATATAAAAGTGACTTCTGCAGTTACCATGCATGCTCAACTGAGCTTCAGTGTCAGAGAATCAGGCAGAATGCATGGTGGACATATCTACTTCTCAATCAAACAAGAATTATTTTATCCAAGCAGGCAACTGACTTATCTGCCTCAGTCATTTCCCCCCTGTAATTATGTATATCTCTCCTTGAGTTATATAAAAACCTATAAAATTAATGTTTTGGGACTTAATTGGAAATAATAAAAAAATATTGATTTTTTGGTGATATGCATCAATTTTATAACTCATTTCAAGCTAAGTGAAATATAAATTTTATTTAAAATGTGATGTCCTACTTCTCCTGATAGAAAACTATTCAATACAAACATTGTAGGCAAAAGCAGAATTGCCTGCTGCTTTCATGGTACTTTTTAAAAAGCAAACAAATAACAAACACACACATACACACAAACTGACAATCAAGAATATTATACCCATTAAAACTGTTTTTCCCAAATTGAGGCTAGATAAAATTTTCCCAGGAAAATCAAGAACTAACAGTATATCTCCACATGATACATTCTGAAAGATATAACAAAATTTTCCAAATTGAAGCAAAGAGATATTAGTAAGAACAAATCTATGCCAACTAACTTGATGGTTCTAGAAGAAATGAGTTTAAATTAAAATGTAGAATAAAAACCCAAAGGAGACTAATAACTAGCAAAGATACTGTATCAATAATATAAAGCAAACTACCAAAGGAACTTCAGAACTAGATCACATCACTGTTCAATTCTACTAGACCTTTACACAACTACCAGCAATTCTCCTTTTCTCAGAAAATCTAAGAGAAATTATTTTTCAAACAAATTCTAAGAATTTACCCTAACTTTATTATCTATATCAGAACTAACCCATACACACACACACGCACACACACACATATGCATGCACACACTCACACACATACAAAAATACACACATGCACACAGAGAAAGAAAGCACAGAGAGAAGTGGGAAAAGCACAAACACACACATACACACACACACACATACAGAAGTGAGATAGATGAAGTAAAGTTCAGTGTTTTTAATGAACATAGACAGAAAAAGAGTCTCAAGAAAAATTATAGGAAACTGAACATAATATTATAAAACCATATTCACCATGATGGATGAACTACTTTTATATATCCAGCTCAATAAATATTATGGAACACATTAGCATACAGATAAAGAAACAGCATGTGTTCATCCTAATTAATTGAGATGAAACATTTAATAAAGTTTGATATCCCTTTATTACAAAATTAGTAACAGATTAGATATCAAAATAATATATTCTAACATATTAAACATTGTTTATTATAATGTAACAGATAACATAATATTGAATGGAGGAAAATTTAAGCTCAAAGCTCTTTTATTTAGAAGAAGAAATTCATATTTACTTTTAACATTGCTGTTCAGCATATTGCTGAAAGTACTGTTCAGACCAATCATGAAGGAGAAATAAATAAATAACATATAAGCTGGAAAATAAAATGGCAAATTTCACTGTTTGTAGATGGAATAACATTTATAAAAAACTTGCCACATTCTGCCCTCCCCAAGTCCCTATTAGAACTAATGTAAGAGATCAAGAAAGTTGTAAAACAGAAGTTACACAAGTAACGAGACAAAATGATGGCTCCATGAGAATAGGTGCCTGCTGCCAAGACAGATACCCTGAGTTTGATACCTGAGACTCACATGGTGTAAAGCAAGAACTGACTTCAACAAGTTTCACTCTGACATCCATTTGTATGTTGCACACACACACACACACACACACACACACACACACTAAATGTAATAGAAAAAAATTGTCCACATGTAAAATACATCAGTGTTGGTATACATCATGAGTAAATAGTGTGAAAAAGAAGTCTGAAATCCAACCCATTTAGAATAGTTGTCAAAAACAGATATAAATTAAATCTGTGATAAATAATCTCTACAATGAAATAAAGATAAAAATGTAGAAAAGCAAAAAAGATCTTATTTTCTACACTGAAAAATGAAACATTTGCAAAATGTACAACTCTCCAAAGTAATTAGTACATACAGTGGAATCCATATCAACAAACCAATGACATTTTTCACTGAAATAAAAAAATATATTTCTTCAGAGCATACTTTTTATTTTGTTGAATGGTGTGTATGAGTGCATTCATATATGCATACAGCATATATTTCAAAGTAACAGAATAGAGCAGAAAGTAGCCTGAGATTTCAGAGAGCTGGAGTTATGTCTTTGTGAGCCATCTCATATGGGTGCTATGAGCTAAACTTGTGTCCTCTGTAAAAATAGTACACATTTGTAACCACTGAGCAATCTCTACACTGAAACCCCACTCACCCAATAAACTAACTTTTAAAATATAGAGAATGATAATGAAACCAGAATCTTGGAAACTATGTTGAAATCCCGGAACAAGGCTGGAGCTATCTGATTTTAAAATATATGCCAAAACTATGGCAATTAAAGCAATATATTGAAGGGGTGTGGTTGATTGGCAGTTATGATTAACCAGACTAGCTTCAATATATATAATTTCAGCTTTAATAAAGGAAAAAAAAGGGAACTTACAAATCCAAGGTTCCAGTGAGGAGCTCAGGAAAACAAAGAGTAAATATTAGCCTAAGGGGGACATGCCTTACAAACAAGGTAATTGGCTGGGCTTGCCCTTCATCTCCCCCTTTTGTCTAAATAAGACAGAACCAAACCAAATACAACTATATACAATAGGAACAAATAATAAATATAAAATTACAAACAACAAATAATATTAAGCAAGAAACATATAACAAATATTTACTAAACACTCTATTTCAAGGAATCTAAATAATGTAGAGGATAACTACAATTATCTAATCTTCAACCCCATCAAAGATCTGAGAAGGGAAGTAATATTACTTACGCAGCCAGGAAGTACAAACAAGAAGCTTCCAAAATGTGCAACAAATGAGAGAGACAACTGACTACCTGGGCAATCACCTAAAGTTTCGTTTTGCAATGTCTAGGCAACCAACTTTGGCTAAGGCCTAACACAAGTGACATAACATTTTTAAAGGCAAGGATCTTTTTGTAGAACTATCCTACTCTGTCTTGGCAAGATAAGACAATCCTGTTTCATCCATTTATGGATATTCTGTATTTTTGTCAGTAGTTGAGATATGGGCTTTTCTTTGCCCAAAGGCCAGTTCTGCCAAGAAGAAGACAAGCTCCCAGTGGAGTGCCTTTGGTGCTCAATGTTCTCTCAGGAGTTGAGCAGTATTGCCAGGAGTGATTGTGTCTCATAAGTACAAAACTCTAGGTTAGATTAAAGGCTATTTTCGACAGCTCTTCAAAGAGGTCGAAGATTATACTATCTATACTAAATATAATTTCTATGTATCTAAAAAACCTAAGTATCCTAAATATAAACATGACAAACTTATATGACTATTGATACATAATTCTTGATACCTATCTAACTTGGAGACTAAGAGAATAAACAACTGTGCAATAGATGAGGACAATGATCTCCAAATGTAAACAATGTCATTATATAAATAATATCAGAGGTAGAAATGTACATTGCAATATGGTAAATATCTCAATATAACAATTGTTTTAAACAGAGGTAGAAGCATACTCACATACAATGTTCAATATACAAGAATCAACACCATTGCAATTTTCTAAAAACAATAATTCACAAATACCAATCATTCCATCAAACCAGTCAACCCACCTTTTTTCAATAAACACCCCTGAGTCTACATAATACCTTCCCCATTGCCTCAACCCTATACCAACTACTAAATGATATCCCTAAACCTGAGGGCAAACTCTGTTGGGAGAGGGGGCATCATCCTCTAAGATTGCTTCCAGCTGAAATGGGGGTGACATTCTTCTCAGGGGTCCTGTGAAAGGAAATGATGATAAAATTCTCAGGTTAACATTTGGTTGAGAAAATTGTAACTAGCCCCTGAGTGTTTTGAGGAGGTCCGGCCAGAGTGTTGTCAAAACTGTGCACCATTCAAAACTATCTTGTGCAGTTGGTACCAAAAAACAGGTCTAATTTTAGCACTATTAAAAACATGACATCAAAGTAACCAGGTGAAATTGATGTTGTGGGGCCTCATATTCATCCTGGAAACTTCAAAGATTACTGAAGGAAAATTTGTTGTTTGTTACAGAAAAGGTAAACATTATCTACAAAGACATATATATATATATATATATATATATATATATATATATATATATATATATATATATTCATTCAATGGAAGGTTTAATAAAGACAGACCCAGATATGAAGAAAGGCAAAGAAAGTTTATCATGTATCATCATCATCATCATTATTATATTATTATTATTATTATTATTATTATTATTATTATTATGTTCCATTTTGTGGCTCCTGACCTGAGACAGAAACTCTGAGATATCTCTTATCAACAGGCTTGGAATCGAAGAGGGACTGAGCCATAGTCCATCTCTAAAACCAGCTCTACATACGTATAAATAAAAGCACAGTAATGCATATATATGTGTGTAAAAAATGTTTCATACTTACTAAACATATTCGGGTTCCAGGTGGGTGCCCTTTGGATTAGCCCCTGCAGGCAGTGGTGTTTGGTTATAGAAAGAGCAATAGGGCATTTCTATACAGTCCCCTTAGCTTGTTGCCATGTAATAGAAAACTCTTTCTTCAAGCCTTTGCTATTGACATGAAATTTTCATGAAATTTAGAAGCCTGCAGCACACTACCAAACAATAATTTATCAATATCTGCATTACCTTGTGCTAGAGGACCTGGCAGACCCATATGGGATCGGATGTGTGTTATATACATAGGACAAAGCCTGTTCCTGATTATGTCTTATGCCTGGATAAACAATGAGGTTAGTTCTGTATCATCAAGTATAAATTCAGCAATTTCAATATGTAAGATAACTCTTTTTGCATATTGTGAGACAGTAACTCTATTAAGAGATTCTTTAAAATACCTTAGCACCATAAGAATGGCATATAATTCTGCCTTCTGGACAGAATCAAAAGGACTTTGTTCCACCTTACTCAAATCTTCTGATTTGTAACCTGCATTCCCTGATTTATTAGCATCAGTATAAGATGTGCAGGCTTTGGTTATTGGAGCATCACAGATGATTCAAGGAAGAATCCAAGAAGTTCTCTTTATAAAGTTAAGCCTCTTGCTTTTTGGATAGTTGTTATTGATTTCTCAAAAAAAAATTAGCACAAGCTCTTTGCCAAGGTTCGTTATCTTCCCACAACTTTTTTTTAGTTCATTAGCAGTGAAAGGCACTATAATTTCTGCTGGGTCTATGCTTTCTAGTTTATGAAGTCACAATTTGCCTTTTATAATTAATTCAGAAATTTTTTCCACATAAGTTTTTATTTTTTTCTTGGTTTATGTGGTAAAAAGATCCATTCTAAGATAATATCATCTCTCTGCATTAAAATTCCTGTAGGAGAAATTTTGGAAGGCAATATGATGATAATACATCTGAGCTCTGGATTCACCCTGTCCACATGTGCCTCTTGTAATTTCTCCTCAATCATTGTCATTCCTTTTCTCCTTCAGCTGTTAATTCTCTGGGACTGTTTAAGTCTTTTTCACCATCCAAGGTTTTATTTAAATGAATTATCATATCAGGTGTTATCCCAACAGCCGGTCGAAGGCTGGAAATGTCTCCTAACAACCTTTAAAAGTCATTAAGAGTTTGTAGCCGATCTCTCCTAATTTGTGTCTTAATTTTTTGCAAACCTATTTTATAACCTAAATAATCAACAGAATCTCTTCTCTGAATATTTTCAGAAGCAATCTGCCATACCCATTTGTGTAAAACTATTTTTACTTCTTCAAACAATCTTTCTAAGGTATCCATGTTTTAATCAGATAACAGAATGTCATCCATGTAATGATAAAGACATGGGAAATTGCTTTTGTATTATTTGCAATGGTTGATTTACAAAGTATTGGCACAGGGAAGGACTATTCAACATGCTCCGTGGGAGGACTGTCCACTGATATCTCCTTGTAGGTTGAGAGTTATTATAAGTAGGCACTGTGAAGGCAAACTTTTCTCTATCTTTTTTTTGTAAAGGTATAGTGAAGAAACAGTCCTTTAAATCAATAACTGTGAGAGGCCATCCTTTTGGTAATAAAGAGTGCAAAGGAATTCCAGATTGCAGAGAGCCCATAGGTTGTTTAACCTTGTTGATAGCCCTGAGATCTATCACCATTCTCCATTTACCAGATTTTTCTTAACCACAAATACAGGAGAATTCCAAGGGCTGGTAGATTCTTCTATATTTTGAGCATCTAATTGCTCTTGTACCAGCTGTTCTAAAGCCTGCAACTTTTCCTCAGCTGAAGGCCATTGCTTTGTCCATATTGGTTTCTCAGGCAACCATTTTAGAGGCAGGGCTGTTGGTATCTCTGAAGGGGCATCAATTGCTTTGTGTTCTTATACAGCCCGAACAGCTGGTTTCTGCCTTCTGTAATATCTTTTAATATTTTCCTCAGAAATAGATGCTCTAGAAGTAGCAGGAATGTTAATTTGGTTATTCCATTGCTGCAATAGGTCACGGCCCCATAAATTCACTGCAATATTGGCTACATATGGCCTTAATTTTCCTATTTGTCCTTCTGTCCCTATGCATTCAACCCATCTTGTGCTCTGCCTTACTCGAGATAGGATTCCAGTTCCCAGGAACTGAACATTTACATCCTGAAGAGGCCAGTACAGATGCCAAGATTCTGGAGTAATGATTCTTATATCCGCACCTGTGTCTTGTAGGCCAGAAATAAAAATGCCATTTACACACACTCTTAGCTTTGGTCTTTGTTCATTTATAGAAGTCTGCGAAAATACATGTAACTCATCTTTCAGGCCATTTTTGCTTTTAACAGCAGGTATGGGGCTTTCTAATTTTCCTGACAAGGCATATTCTCTGCAGTAACCGGAAATAACTGGACCACATTCACCATCTGGGCCTGCGAGAAGCCCCCCATTGCATTTCCCCATGGTAACAGGTTGCCTTGTCTATCTCTTGTTGACCTACACTCATTCCTCCAGTTTCTGCCTTTTCCACATCTCCTACATAAACCTGAAGTCTGAGTCCTCATACGTCTGTTATTTCTAGAAGAGGCATCATCATCATCATCATCATCATTATTATTATTATTATTATTTCTGGAAATCCGTTGTCTGCAGTTCCTTTTCATACATACCATTTTGCGACAATTAAAACATTTGATAACTTGATGCCTCCTTTTTGCATTAGAAATTGCTTCTTCTACACATGCTTCAGTGCCATTGTCAAATGTATCAACATTCATTGTATTCAAGACCCATTCGTCCAAGGGCGCTGATCTGATCTTTAAAGGCCCCAGGATCCTTTTGCACTCCACACTGGCATTCTCATAAGCCAAAGACTCAATTATTATATGTCTTGCTTTTGAGTCAGATATCCTTATTTGTACAGCTTTAGATAGTTAGTTAGTCTTTGTAAAAAAAATCACTAAAGGATTCTCTCTGACCCTGTTTAACTCTGATATATGATTCCATTTTCTGTCCTGGGTCTTGAACCCTGTCCCAAGCTTTTAAGGCTTCTGTAGTACATATGGATAAGGTGTGTTCATCATAATTAGCTTGTTCTAGAGGATTAGAAAAATGTCCTAGCCGGGCGGTGGTGGCGCACGCCTTTAATCCCAGCACTCGGGAAGCAGAGGCAGGTGGATAGGTGGATCTCTGAGTTCGAGGCCAGCCTGGTCTACAAGAGCTAGTTCCAGGACAGGCTCTAGAAACTACAGGGAAACCCTGTCTCGAAAAAACCAAAAAAAAAAAAAAAAAAGAAAAAGAAAAATGTCCTTCACCTAGAATTTGATCTAGGGAAATCTCAATTCCCTTTGCTCTTTCCTGCTGTTGTAAAAGTCTAGCTTCTTGTCTGAACATGCATTTCCAACTTAATTGTGATCCACTCTCTAGAACAGCTTATACTAATTGTACCCATTCGTGGGGCATTTCCTTGTTGCTTATAGACCAAGTTTTGAGCATCTCTCTAACAAAGGATGAATGTAGCCCAAAATTCATAATGGCTTGTTTAATTTTTTTGAGATCATTCATATGGATGGGTTCCCATGTATATTCTTTGATGACCCTAGCATTTTTTGAACCAGTCACCTTTTCTGATGTTATTATTGGAAAGGCAGGTAGAACTTTATGGAAATTATCCCAGAGAGTTTTACTCATTGATGGAATTAAATTTTGCCTTTCTGCCATTTGCTCCTGTTCATCAGAGTCTATAATTTCCTCAATCTTTTCAAATATGCTTACTATTGCCTTCTGTAAGGCCTGGATCTCCTGTCCAGAATTATGCTCCAAGGCCTTCATGTAGGATTTCAAAATATGAAGTTTGTCCAGAGAGTTAATATCTCATACTTGGATAGAATTTTCATGGCATGAATTGTGCCTTCTTGTATTGACAATATGTCAGCCAGTCTGTCATTTCCTTTAGACAAAGTCCAATTGTCACATTCAGCAGTTTTAATTCTCTCTGCTAATGTTTCAGTTCCTACAGACAGGGACTGAACTTTACGATCCAAATCAGCTGTTCCCTCCTCTGCAGCAATGAATCTCTCCTTAATAACAGACTGTACCTGTTCTAAATTTTGCTCAGTTGACAGAGTCATATCAGACAAAGACCTATTCCCTTCCTTGAGAACTTCAAACTCTGTCTTGAGGAGGTTGGTGTCAGTCTGCATTGTTTTTGCAAATACCTCAACTGACTTAAAGTTGTCACTCAAAATAGTTGTGCCCTTTCTTAAGCATTCAACCTCTGCTCTTAAGCATTCACCCTCTTCCCTAAGAATCCTGGTTTCATTCTGTAAGGACTTTATCATTTCTCTATTATCAAACCATGTAAGGAAGAAACCAAATATGAGAAAAATTGCAAGCCCTATAAATATCCAAGTTATGGGAATATCTATGTATCCAGCAATATCTCTACCATAGTATAATTAAATAGGCTGCAGATGCCTTCAATGATGATATGGTCAGACTTTTTTTAATGGAAAGAAATTTTACCTGTAATGACCGTTGCCTGCCAGTAGGTGGCAGGTTGTGCCTGGATCCACATGGCTGAAAAATTTAGAACCGGAAAGGAAATTCTAAAAAATAGAAGCTCACAGACCATGCACTGTGTGGGTTATAGCTGGGTGGGGGAAGGCACCGCCTGAGGGGATAAGGTGGCCACTGTATTGCACTCAGGTTGAGTCACGTGCCCTGTGGTCCATTTTCCGGCTCATGCTCCAGCTTGGTTGCCCACACCTTACTTCCACGATCACAGTGCGGGCAGTAACCACTTGGCAGGAGTGCCAAACTGGTCTGCAGTACCAGCAAAGGAAGCTGGGATGCTGGTCAGGCATGCGCTGTAACGGCAGCAGGGTCACGCTTGTTCAGTGGTGGCTGCACAAGATTGAATGCCAGGATGCAGGCAGTAACTGCTTGTCTCCAGCAGGTCAGGGCTGAGGCCGAACTCAGCTGAGACTGGCAACACCTGAGGGGTTAGCATGCTTGGGATGAGTCACGGGTGCATGTCCTGTGCTCTGTACAAGCAGGGCTGCGATGGGCTAGTCTGGGAAACTGCGCTGAGATCGAGTGCAGGAGCGTGAAGGCAGCTGCAGGGCAAAATTGTGCGTGGGGTGACCCACTGAAGCAATCAAAAGACCAAGGCCGAATCCCTGCCACGCAGCATGGGAACCGGAGCTAAAGGCTCCGAAATGCCCCAAGTTGGACACCAAAATGAAGAGGTGTGGTTGATCGGCAGTTATGATTAACCAGACTAGCTTCAATATATTTAATTTCAGCTTTAATAAAGGAAAGGAAAGGGAACTTACAAATCCAAGGTTCCAGCTAGGAGTGCAGGAAAACAAAGAACAGGCGGGCCACAGGCCCGCAAGATTTTAAAAGTAAATATTAGCCTAAGGGGGACACGCCTTAAAAACAAGGTGATTGGCTGGGCTTCCCCTTCAATATATCATACCAAAGAAATGTACTTAGTGTAAAAGAATTGAAAGGAGTATCATTACTTGTATTGTTGTTGAGACAAAATAAACAATAAATGTAACTTAAGGGAGGGTTGACTTGGATCATAGTTCCAGAGGATATGATCAATTGTAGCAAGGAAGTCAATCAAGGTAGTAGAAGCAGGACTCACCTGATCACTTTGTATATATAGTGAGGAAACAGTGAGTAATCAATGTTCATGCTCAGCTCCCTTTTAAATAAAAACTCAAAATGCAAATAAAAACCACTGGATTCTGCTATTCACATTGAGGGTGTGTCTTTTCTCTGGTAAGAATTGCTCATACTAAATATGAATAGTGCTGGTGTAGACATTAAGATAAGGTAATATTTGTACAACATTTATGACACTATAGGTTAATACAGACACTTTGAAAAATAGTATGAATGTTCCTTACAAATTTAAGATAAGAGCTATCACAGGTCACAGACATCCTAGTGGTTGCATACTTATTCAAAATGAATAGAATAAGCATGACAACCATACACCTGGAATTCTGAGTTCTTTGTACCACTATTTACAATACCCAAGAAAGAGAAACAACCTAAGTGGTCATCTCATTTATAAATAAAAGAGTAATGATAAATATACACAATAAAATACTATTTAGAAAGAAGAAAAATAAAATGGTATTTTCCATGCTTGGGACTGTATAAAATTGGAGTATGACATATGTATCATAAGTATCACATGATATCATTAATGTAAAATCTTAAATTTCTAATATCATAGAAGTTGTGGAGATAATGGTGGTTCTAGAAGCAGTAATAATATGGAGGATATTAATAAGTATTTATCAATGGCAACATTATAATTAGAAACAAGAAACTAATAAGTCTTGCTACAAATTATGGTAACTAAATGTAACAAGTATATATTGTGTGCAATTAAAAATGTAAATGAAAAGTTTTGAAAAGTTTTCACTGTAGAAATGACATGCATTTGGTAGAATATTTAATCTAATTTAAATATGCATGTGTGTATCAACCATTAAAAAGCATTTTACTAATAGGTTCAAATTTTAAAATTTTTCTATTATTTTTTTCATGAAAAGAAGTAGTCTCCTTTGATAGTTTATCACATTCACTTGATATATGCTATAACTTTAATGTTGTTACAAAATTCAGCATGGTTTCTGTTTTTTACTAAGAGAAAACGAGGATCATTTTTTTCCTCCATCTTTCAATAAATCTTACCAGATATTGATGTAATTTTTTAACAAAGCACACACTTTGAGAGCAATCCAAATTTTGGTGAGATTGTCTCTAAGGCTCTTAAGGCTAAACAATTCTCAAATGTGCCAGAGTGGTGTGAGCATAACTTTACATTGGAAGCACTTGAGAATTAATGAACAAAGGAAGAGGCTTTACATGACTCCCTTTGTATACCAAAAATCCTGTCTTCAAAGAATAGAAAGAAGATCAATTGTAAACTACTTAAGTATCCTAGGGCAAATGATGTTTATCACAAGCAGGTGAGTGTTTTCCTTGATATTACATCAAAAGAGACACTGTCATAAACTAGCATATCTCTCTATTGTTCCTCAAAAACTCTATTTCTATCAAAATGGTATATTTTCATTGTTTGGCATATACAAATTACCAGAATTGCTAATCTTGTGCTTTGAGGAACTTATTAAGTAAAACAATGTTCACTTGGCTTGACGAAAAACTTATTCAATAAAAATGTGTTTATTCAGTAACTAACATCCAGTGTGGATACTCTGGAAAAAAGGGTGACCCACATCTCTTGTATGATATTACTTTAAGATGTGTTACACTTCTTTAATCTGTGGAATGTTTCTTTTAATGATGCAAAGATATGTTGCCTTCTTTTATGTTACATTTCTTTAACTTTGTGAAGTTCTGATTTTTTTACCTGTCTAAAACACCTGGTGGGCTAATAAAGAGCTGAGCAATAGCAAGGCAAAAGAAAGGATAGGTGGGGCTGGCAGGCAGAGAGAAGAAAGAGGAGAAGAAATCTATGAAAGCAAGAGAGATCAAAAAGCAAGAAAAGAAGGGAATGGTGACCCAGTCACCCAGCAACACACAGAGTAAGAGTAAATGTGAAATTGCAGAAGTAAGAAAAGGAAAAAGCCCAGAGTCAAAATTAATTTGAATTATTTAAATTAATAAAAAGTGACTAGAATTAATTCAAGTGAAGGCCAGGCATTTATAAATAAAAACATGCATCCATCTGTGACTTGTTTGGGAGCTGGGTGGCAGGCCCCTCAAAAGAGTAAAGAGGCAGAAAATAAACAACCACACACATCCTATATATGAGAGATTCTTGACCTACTTTAAGAAAGACAGAGAGGAGATAGTGACCTTCTTTTTTATATATATTGTTTTCCCAGATGCCAAAATTTTTGATCTTGAACTCTATTAGTAAATTTTATGTAGGTCACCTGACAAAACCATATATGTTTTCATAGGGACATTGTAGGTGTCTTTCCACAGCTAAAGGTATGCAGAAGCTAAACTGCTCTTATGGCAAACCCTTAGAAGCCTCAGGTGTTGTGAGCTGTCATATGAAATTATTTGGTTACTTAATCATCAGCACAGTTTTAATATTGATAAAGACTAATCAAAGCTCAGAAATACTAAAATTTGAATTACCTGCATTATTATCCAAATTACAATGCTCTGCATATATATATATATATATATATATATATATATATATATATATATATATATTTGTATATATGTATATTTATATAATTATTGGGAACCTTTTGGAGCTTGTTATCATAGGTGTAAATGGTACAGGAATAAAAAATATAAGTTGTACATCTCAAATATAGTGTTGAAATATCCATATTATCTTGATGCTGTGGCTATTGGATTGTAACATGTTCTACAGGCAGAAATGTTGAAACATGGGTTCTGGATGTAATTTAGTTTCCAGTTGTAAGTTTCTCTGAAATTAAATCAAGAAAGGCAGAGTAATTAGAGACACACATTTATAGTCTTGAGTAGGGTAATCACAGAACGCAATTTTGCACTAGTCCAACATGATTCAGAAGATTATATATCGTTTTCTATAAAGAAGGAGAATTGAAAATATAGTTTAAAAGGATCATAAATTTTTTCATGTAATATTGATTGAACCAAGAGACAAAAGTTTTTTTTTTTTTGTTTTTTTGTTTTTTTGTAAGTGAGCTACAAAGGCTGGTGAAATTCTTTAATGCTGTGACTAGCCATCTTCATTTATGAAATAGTTAATGAAATCTAAGGGTAGTGTTTGAAAGCAGTTGTGTTTCTCTTTCTTTGCCCTAAAATGTAGATAGTCTAGACTTGAGGTAGAAAGAAATGAAAAAAGGAAAGAAACAAAAAAAGGAAAAAAGAAAGAAAAATAAAAGTGAACTGGAGAGAATGTCTCACATTGTTTGGGTGGGAAGAATTAAGACAAGATTTTAGATGCCCTGATTCTTAGCAAAGTTTTTATAGCTTTAATCATGTCAAACAAGTCAGTCCTTTCTCTGTCATATTTTTTTGGCTATATAAGAGGTATGGACTGGATACAGACTGAAAGCTACTCACTGACTATAACTGATAACAAAATATCAACTGCGTAAACATACACACAGACAATTTTAGCACCATGGGGAAGTGAATGAAAATTAAAATTAATGAAGTTATTAATTAAAAGTACTCTTTTACTACTGAGTAAGAAAGACTGAAAAGAAGAAAAAATAAAATTCTTGACTGGAAGAAGCCCACAAAACATATGTATGATATTTTAACCTTTTCTTTGTTACAAAGCTGATGGCAAATTTTGGCAAGTAATATTTTCTAATTCTTCAACAACATATGATCAGTTTGCATCCAAACCAGAGCAAAACTTGTTTTGACTTATGTCTCATAATTTTTCTTTACTGTGGTTATACTTCTATATCCCATTAAGTTAAGATCTCAACTCTTTGATCACATTTCAAGCCTCAATTTTAAAAAGTATACTGTGATGCATAAGAATCACAAATTTTAACTAATGGTAAATTTTATAATTATAGGATATAAAAAATCCAGGAATAGATTCATTATATGGTTATGTGAAGGAAATAAACACTCTCTCAAATTTAGTTGTCTAATTGCATAATAAATTAAGTTTACTTTTAAAACAGTACAGGCCTTCTGGAAATTTGATCATTCCAAACAAAAGTTTCCATGAGATGTCTTCAATAGGCCTCTTCTCATCACACCTTTTGGAAATTTACTTTTCAATAATGATCTAAAAATTATTTAAGACTTTAATAATTTTCAATAAATATTTATTTTTCATGAGGAGTTGAGGAACATCTTTATTTGACATTTGTGTACTTTTATTTGGTTAAATGCTGTGAAAAAAATAACTCTGACTCCCTTTGAAACTGACTGAAATATAGACATTTAAATGCAATTTGTTAACTGGATTGATTAGTAAACAGTTAATGGCTCACAAAATATAAAAGTACATTTTTTAAAAAACACAAAAATTGTATCTATGTATTTCCTTTCCCACATTCTATGTTTGCAATTTTTTATCTTTTTAAATTTTCTGTGAAAGTTCTAAAGATTTTTTTTCCAAATTCATGTTTACAAGAGTTCCTCAGCTTTGTTTAGAAGTATTATGTGTCCTTGAATGATTTGAAGCTGAAGTTGCAAGTCATTTATACCTACACCTTGCTTTTGTGTTTTTTGACTGAATAAACATTCAGTATTTATATATACTTTATATGGGCAATCTATATATCCTGTGTGTTGTATTTCCTATACCATCCTCCAGGTTGTAAATTGTGAAGGTTATGAAAGAATCCTTCTTCAATAATTTTTAAGCAGTTCATTTTCAAACAGACATGCTTTGGTGTACTTCAGAAGAATAAACACAAACAGCTGTATATGAACCATATAAGTCCTCAGACTATGTATCTAATAATTAATTTCCAGATTTTTCCATTACATTTAACTACTACCCATGTCATTTTACCATTGCTTCTGGTATAATGCAAATAGGAAGTCCAATATCCAATACTACCTTTCATTTTTTTATGTCAAAGAGGCATTGATACAGATATCATCTCATAATGGCTTTTTGATGTTCATGGCACACTTTTAAGGATGAGTAAGAACTCCACTCAGAAGAAACAGGGAGCCAATACACAGCAGCATAAATAATGTCTGTTCCTAGGACTGAAATTTTAAAATTTCTTACAAGTTGTCATACTGTAAAAGACTAAGATCAATAGACTGACCAGTGGCAGGATAGAGGTATAAACCCTGTTTTAGTAACACTTGAGATAAGTGGCATGTCCTACCTTATTGGCATATACCATATCTGTCAGTACTTATGAAGTCATAGACCTTGAATCTTTTAAAATTATTATGTAAAGCCCATCAGTAGCTAATATTTATTATAAAAATAAAATATCATTTTGAAATTTTATAAAATTAAAGGAAAAATAAAAATACAGAAGAATTATAAAATACTAGATGAGAACTTCATATTATACAGAGCTGAAGGTAAGTCACCTTTGTTGAGGAAACCAAGCACTTTGGACAAGGTATTTAGAGGAATGGAACTAGATCTGACTTGGAAGCCTCTTTGCTGAGGACTTGCTTTAACAGTATCTGAAGGTGCTATGCAGGTTGTCAAGAAAGGATAGCAATCATTATTTCTACTCAGCGTTGAAACATACCTATGAACCACATGCTGTTGTTCTATACTTATGAAGCATAGCAATAACCATTTTGGTCATTTTATATCCCTAAATAAGGGCAATATTGGCACTTGTATATTTTTGGTCCCCAGCAGCTTTATAGTTGGAAGTAAGACTCACTAAACAGGAGGGAAATCATGTCTGGTACTGTAAACCTACCCTGTAAACACTGCCTAGGGAAGATGTGGCTCTTGGAGGGGAACCTACTACAGAAAGTTACCTAAAATAAAGTCCAACTTTCTTTTGCATTCTTGATGGGAGTAACAAGGACAGGGATTATCCTATCTCAAATAACAAAAGAAACCAGATGAAGCATATGAAATGATTATTTCAGACACGGAACAAGAATCAGGGTAGTAATTTTTTTGCCTGCAGAAAAACCAAGTGAGCCTTCTAACTGCCCCAGTTTCTGCTGAAGGAATGTTTCTTTGCTACCCAGGAAAGAAGAACCTAAGTAGAAGCCAGAGATCTTCCTGAGGCTAGATTTCACAAAGTGGATTACTGATAATAAGTTACCTGTATAGAGAACTCTGGAGATCTATAGGATTTTCAGTCTTCTAATGCATTATAGTTACACTGGGCATATGGAGAAACCACTCAGTATGCAACAAAGAACTTTGGTCAAAGAAAAACAGAACAATATTTCTCTCACAGAAGGCTCCACATGATTTTATTTCTTGCTATAAAGGACACCTACACATATGTCATTTGATAGCCACCTCAAATGGATATTATTGCTTGCCTAAGTGTTCCACGTGGAAAGTAAATAAAGTTCTATGAAAAGGTAAAGAATCTAGTAGTTGTTCAGTTCATGAGACAGGATGTCTCAACAATTCCATTCTCATGCTGGAATCTCAAGTAATTCCTAGAGAGCTGCAGGGTAGTAGTTTACAAAGAGCTGCAGGCAATTAAAAACTCCTGAAAGAGGGAGTACTAGTTTTCTTTAGTGATGAGCTGCCTCATGGATTATCCATGGCCAAGTCATCAGCCCTGGGATCATATATATATTTATATGTGTTATATATATATATATATATATGTGTGTGTGTGTGTGTGTGTGAGATATGTGTGTGTGTATGTGTGTGTGCATATATATGCAAGACTAAACAGACTCAGCAATAGGGTTTATATATTTATGCACATAATATATTATATTTAATCAATAAAAAGCAGTCCGGAAAATTGGGAGGGTGTGGTTAAGGAAAGAGAAGAAGGTGAAAATGATGTAATTAAGCTTAAAGCTGAACAAGTCTGAACACGTTTTAGTTTATTTGAATCTGTATTTTCACATCTTGGGCAAATACATTATTACTTATATGTACTAGCCTCTGCCTATTCTTTAATTGTAAATAAGTAAAACAGAATAAAAATATATTTTAATATAATCAGAAAAACTATAAGATGGAATTAAAAATCTTTCCTGGCACACTGAAAAATCTGTATATGATCCATTAATGTAAAACCTTTTTTAGTACACTCAAAACCTTTATCATTTAAAACTCATGACTGAATAAAAAGTGTAGTCAAAATTGCACTTCTCAATTGTAGAACCTAATATATTCAGTTTGACAATTACTTTATCAGTCATAAATATTTTAATATGAAATATTTCTTTGCTTACATTTTAATCTATTTGATTTGACATTCATCCTGTGGAAGATACATATCTAAATTATTTTTTGTTTTATTTTAATAATATTGAATAAGAAAATAAGTTCCATGAGTATTATAAATGTGTACTGATGGATATGAAAATCCTTTTCAAGAAATTTCAGCAAACCAGGAATATTAACTTTTAAGCTTTATATGTAACAAAGCAAACACATTCATATATTGACATTTTTCTTTACCCTTCCTTCGAGATCCAGTACTAGCAATTTCTGTTATAAATGGTTTAATAAAGCTTAAAATGTCTTTGAAATAAAGGTGGATATGATTCATTAATAGTCATCTTCAAAACTACGATATAGTTTCTAATAACATTCAGCAAGGATGCAATATCTTGATTCCATCTACCAGATAATTGCTTAATAATGAAATGTTGCATCTTAATCTTAATAAGCTTTTAAAATATATTTTTTTACCCTGATAGTCAGTAATTATAAATTCTAATGAGTTCACTATGGCATGGCAAAACATGAGTATAGTAGATCATGAGCAGCTAGGGGTGAGAGGACCTCTATCTCCTGAAAAAGAACTTTTATGCATAATTACCTATTTTTACCCTATGTTTTGGTGTGACAACATGTCAGTTATTTCTCTTTTTCCACAAATTACTTAACCTTGGCTTAGGTAAATCACTACAATGTAGAACTTACTTTCCATGATGTATGAAATAATATTGCCTTAGGTGCTAAGCAAAGATTTTTATTCTGTTAAACCTCTCAGACCCTAAACTCCAACTATGTTCCCCACTGGTCTGTACAATGTCTACTTACAATACTATAGAAAAGAAAAATAAATTTTTGTGTATTTTTTTCAGGTACCTGCTGAATTCTGGAAAATAGACAGCTTATGTTATTATAACAGATTTGAAAATGAAGTTTCACCTTATCTGACTGGATTACTTTATTGCATATTTTATTGTTTCAAGCTTTCAACTTCTTTTGCACTTTAATCTTAATTGCAATCAAAACTATATTCTCTTTTTTCCTTCCTTGAAAATAGTTTAATGATTAAATGTGTCAAATATATCAAATTAATAAGTCTAGCTGTCAATTAGCTTTTTGGAGTATTTGATTTCTTATCTTGAAAAATCAGTAATGGCATGTTCAGAAAGCTTTACATCAAAACACTCTCAATTTGCTTATGATTACTTCTCAAGTCATCACACAAAGAATGATCTTGAAGTTATCACATTAATGTTATGTAATTCACTTCTTTATACTGTACTGCCAAACAGATTATTTGTTAGGGTTGGAAGTTAGTTTATATTCAGGGGCCAGACATTTAACAAAGCTACATTCCTATCATGACTCCTATGCCATCAGAACAAACTCTTAATAGAAACAAACTCTAAATACTACTCCTTGTGAATATGATTACTCTGAGACCCTCAGGTTATTGTGAGTTGTGTTATTCAACAAAATAACTTAAAAATACTTTCCTTTGTATCACTATTATTTTCTAGTGACAAAATATCTTATTTATTTATTATAAAAACTTGCACATAAAGTGTTTGTCATGTACCAAATTTAATTTATACAGACCAAAAGTTTATAGATCTCAATACAA
Organism: Arvicola amphibius; assembly: GCF_903992535.2. Lineage (NCBI taxonomy): Eukaryota > Metazoa > Chordata > Mammalia > Rodentia > Cricetidae > Arvicola > Arvicola amphibius. The sequence goes on along the minus strand of NC_052065.1, from coordinate 75,555,370 downwards.
TTCTATATGGTTAGAATTAAATTACAGATCTTACCAAGCATATACATTTTATAATACATAGGACTTAGTCATGTTCATGTAAATTACTTTGTTGTGTTCATATTTTGAGTTACTATTCTATATTGTTTTCTGGTTTCTGAAAATGATGAGATATTGTTCAATATTCATCAAGACACAATTTTTAATAATACTTCAGAAAATGTGTTTCATTGATATTAAGTTCTATTATAAGAAGCATTGATCTCCATATATAAAATCTTAATTATTCCTCACAATTGCTACAATACTTCTTTTTTAGAAGAATTTTTTTCATTTACAATTATCCTTTTTGTATTATATACAAATCATATCCATATTTGATAGTTTTTAGTGCATGCTAATCCAATATATCTTTAGATGCTAAGTACTATAGTAACATACGTATTCATAATGATTAAAATACCTTGTTCAATAAATGAAAGTGCACTCTTTGTGGAAAGATTAAACAGCAACACTGTTGTTTATTTTCCTTTAGAAAAATTGAATTACAATATTTAATACTGAGAAAAGGGTCACCTCTCCTATACAATCTTGTCTCATAAACTGTTCTCAACTAGAAACTGAAATTTTATTTTGTCTAAGCTGCAAGTGGCTGAACAAGTTGGAAAAGTTAACTTCTATCCTGATTGTATATTAGTACTCTTAAAAATCTTAAGTTTTATTCAAGTAATATATTCACTCTGATTATATGATAGGTGTAATCTTATATTTTGAAAAAAAGTTAATATTTTATGTGTGAGAGATGGGTGTGTATGTTTCAGTTATAAGTGAGTAAATATCAGAGAAGAATTTTGTATTATTGTTTCTCTCCTTCCCCCTTTCTGTGATTTCTAGGTTTCCAAGGATCAAAATCAGGATGCCAGGTTTATGTAGTAGACACTTAACCTGCTGAGCCATCTCAATTGCCCATATATTTTGATTTCTTATTATCACCACATTTACATACTCTTATTCTTCACAATTTCTATATTTCTGCTGTGCATAAATGTGAAGGTTGTATTTAGAGGCTCAAATGGAAGTGAGAAATAACTATTTTAATTTTCAAAAATGGCTAAAAGGTATTATCTGCACACTTTCTAATTTTCTTTAGAGCAATTATTAGTAGATAGAATAAAGCAAGGGGAAAATAGAATCCAAAATAGGTTAATAAAGATTATTTACTACTTTATATGAAGATCACTTTCAGAGGAAATATAAAGTACTGAGAAGAAATATTACAATTGCCCTTAATATTTCAGATTCATTAATATAACATTTCAGAAATGAATAAATAATACTAACCTTTTCCATTTTGATGATAATAAAAAATATTAAACACTTTACATTTATTTGCATGTTAAAAACACTATTGGTTGGCTAAATGATAGAGGAAAACCTTTTTATTCTTTTTGTATCAATGCCTAAGAAAATGAAAATATTAGAAGGGAAAAGAATCAATCACTTTAACAATACTAAGCAGTAACACAACCCAGTGTAAAATAATTACAACTGGGAAGAAGCAAATATTAAGTATTCTTGAATAAGAGTAGACACATATAACATAGTTGCACTCTAAACTTTCACTTTGACCCAGAATGATTAAGATGAAAGGGCATAATATATTGATTATTTATGGTAAAACACATAACATATGGTGTTAGAGCTAGACACACTGCATCTTACACTAAGCCTATCTACACCCCGTGTTTCTGTTTGAGGCTTGTGTCACATGATATTAATCAACTTGAAGACTGAGTCCAACTACATGAACATTAATGAATGAATAATAGATATATAGTGTACTGTACTCTTTTTTCATTTTTTATTAAATTATATAATTTTACAAATTTTCACCTCCTCCCCTCCTCTCATTTTTCCTCCCCTCTCCCATCCCTCCTCCCCCTCCCTCTAAAGTCCAAAGAGCATTCAGGGTTCACAGCCCTGTGGGAAGTCCAAGTTCCTCCCCCATCCATCCAGGTCTAGGAAGGTGAGGATCCAAACAGACTAGGTTCCCACAAAGCCAGTACATGGAGTAGAATCAAAACCCAGTGCCACTGTCCTTGGCTTCAAGTCAGCCCTCCATGTAGGCCACGTTCAGAGAGTCTGGTTTGATCACATGCTCCATCAGACCCAGTCCAGTTGGCCTTGGTGAGTTCCCATTAGATTGGCCCCACCATCCCAGTAGGTGGTCACACCCCTCACGGTCCTGACTTTCTTGCTCATGTTCTCCCTCCTTCTGCTCCTCATTTGGACCTTGGGAGCTCAGTCCAGTGCTCCAGTGTGGTTCTCTGTCTCTATCTCCATCTAGCGCCAGATGAAGTTTCTATGGTGATATGCAAGATAATCATCAGTGTGGTACTCTTAATTAAAGCTCTGTATACTAAAATTTAGGTGTGTTTTTTCTTAATGGCATTATTTGGTGTATATTGTATAAGTTATTAAAAATTTCTGAGAATAATTATAATTTCATATTTAGAAACTTTTCTGATTCATTCCAACATAACTCTTCCTGTTGATGATGTGATTATATCCCTTCCATATGATAAACCATAATGATAAATATAATAGTATTCCCTAAGTTCTCTTAACTCTTCTAATGAATTACCAAATCCAAATATGGTCTGGGTGACTCTGAGATGTTACTCATGTTATATAACATGAAATTGTTTGGGGAATCATTTTTTTAAATTAAGCTTTGAGTTCTGACCAATTTAGAGCAGTTGTAAAAAAACATTGGACTTGAGAGAGTGACTAGACAATGTCTTGCAGTAACAGTAGCAATGAGAAAATATAGGGTAAGAACCATCCATTTCTAAATAATCATGGAGTAGTAAACACTGCTGAATAGCAACCAGACTTTATTTTATTTTATTTAGAAACAAGAACATAAATTTTAACACACGATTAAAGTACACAGAAAATAAGATAGTTAATGGCAAAGCTATCTCAAAAAGTGCTCCATTCCACAAATTCCTGGGGAAAGCACCTGGAAAACTGTCAAGAACACCACCACAGATTCAAAGATAGCCTGGGCTCCATAGTATAAATATTGCCCACCCTGCCACACACAAACACATACCACCAAAACAAATTTTAAAAAGTTAGGCTCAGAGTTTGGTTATGGTGCTAGAAAATAAGGAAAAGGGCTTGGAGCTTGCCCATTGATTTTGTCTGTTCTTTTTTAACTAATGCAGAATATAGTTGGAACAGTTACCAAATACTCAAACTATGAAAAGGACCAGTGCTCCACAAATGAGGACATTTACTACAACCAATCTTACAAAAAGACTCATTGAAAAGGGTCCAGCTATGGTTACAATAAACAGCTCTAAATTCCCTATAGGTGACATTTTTCAAGGTGATTGAAAAAAAATACAATCAATTAATGAATGGGATTGCTGGATATGTTAAAAAGAGTAATGTAAAAGAAAAAAAGTAAAACACACAATGACTTGGTTATGGGTATTGATAAGATATAAAAGGAGAATAATAAGAAATGTTAAAAGTCCTCATATAATTTACTTGGAGTTTAAAAATCATGATATTGAACTTTCACGAATTTTTTTTAGTATATATATAGTGGATATTTATTGATTGACTGACATGTTTCTGATGGCCAAACTATATATCCTGATGAAAAATCTAAGTGTTACCATACAATCTATTTAATGTGTTGTTGAATTTTGTTTATTAGTAATTTATTAAGCAATATTTTTATGTATTTCTTAGCCTGGAGTTTCATATTATCATGATATGATTTCCTGTGGTCAGTATCAGGCATTGGCCTCAAAAAGTGAATTTTTAAGCATTCTGTTTTCATAAATTTGAAAAAATAAGAAGGACTTAGATGAGTGATTATGAATAATTGAATAACTCAACTATGATACTATTCAGTTCTGTCCTTTTCTGTTTGGAGCATTTTACTACACCATTTCCATCTTATTTGTCATCAGTCATGCTATGCATATAAAGAAGTGCTTCTTCCTCCTGCATTACCTCTAATCTCAAATGTGACAGCTGTCTTCATTCTTGTGATATGGAAGGAGAAATATTCATACTTAAACACAGGTAGATTAAAAAAAGATGTGCTTCTTTTCAGGAGATGAAGAATCAAAAGTAAAAATCAAGTAGAACTTTCTAGAGCAAAGTGTGAACCAACATCAACAGCAACAGATAAAGGTTGCTTCAGTATCTGTATTTATAAATTTTGCTCCACTATTTCTTCTCCTATTGTCTATTCCCTGGGATGATGTGGCTATCATATTTATTTCCAATTAAGTCTGTTAAAATTAAGTAACTTTAGAAGTAAATTATATATAATGTGAAAGTACTCCTAAATTTGAGAGGTCTGCTATAAAAAAAGGGGGCAAAGATAACTGTGAAAGTTATCTAGGAAGGGCATGTATAGAAGCCTACAAGATCATGATGCAATTGCCTTTGTTATTTTCCCCAGAACACTAATACCTCTTATTGGATCAGCTTCATAGCTTCATGTCCAGCTGTAAAACTTATTATATACCTTCTTTGATGTTCCTAACCTCACTATTTTAAATGTAACATTTATTTTAACCCAACTCCTCTAAGTCCTTCCCACATACTTCTACCAACTAGATACCAAGCATACAGATATGTGGCCCACTCTCTGGATCTCAAAGGTTTGAAGCCAAATCATAATGAAACTTCATTTATTCCATCTTCCAAAGTCACCATAATTTCCATTACTTAAAAGCCATAAATCTCTACTGATACTCAAGGCATTATCTTAATTGTAACCCCCTGTAAAACCAAAAAACAAATTCCATATTGCCAACATACAATGACACACATATATATTATGTTCCAAAGATTTCACAGATATAGTGAGTTAATAGTGAATGTAATAGGATTGAAACCCAGCATGGAAAACTCTAAATCCTATAATTCCATGTCTCATGTTGAAGGGCTCAGATGGTTCTAGTATTTGAAATTTATTAACTTCAACACACTTATCTTTTGGGGACTGGGTCTAGTCCCTGCATGCAACTTTCCCTGGCAAATATACCAATGCTCTGGTATCTCCAACATCTTCTGGTCTTCAACACAATTCAGGCCTTATTATCTCAACTTCATACTTACCCTTTCTCCATGAAGAAAATAATCTACAACATACCTGACTTTCATTGTTTTCCATAAACATAGAGTAGGATTCTACAAACACTTTTCTCCTGTATTCTTCATGACCCTAAAGTCAGAACCATGTGACTGAAGCTCCCAAACCGGCACCTCCTTGGGATAGAGCCTACCTTTCTCTTTGAATTATATTTTCATAACCTTTGATGTGTTGCTATATTTCAGGACCAAAAAGCCCATCATGTATTTTCCTTTCAAAAGTTGCAAAATTCACTTGCAAAGATCTTGCCCTGAGGACACTATTCCCTTATGAACATTTTGTGTCTGGCTGCTTCTTATCTCTTTCAGTATAAGCCTTGGCTCCAACATTAAATTTCCCGGTGCTCTCTTTTTCCTCCAACTAAATTTTGTAATAATTTGTGTCTTTTTATTATTTTTCACTATAGAAGTACATAGGAATGCCTACTGCTAATAAAAAGACAGTGTCATTATTAAGCTGTTATAATATCTCCTCTGCTGATGAAATTAGACTAAAACTTTTAAATTTAGTTTAATTTAGATACTAAGAACAAGGTAAAAAAAAGCACCCAAATTCTTTGACCAAATGCAAGAAAAATGATCTCTATTCAAGTTACCAACATTTTCACCCACTCTGAAAATTCTTGAGCTAGGCCTACATTGTACATAATAATTTCAGCACTAGTGTCTCCCAAGCTCTAATTAGGATAGTCTGTTAATCACTGTTTGAAGTTGACTACTTCCCTAATTCAAAGTCACAAAGTCTTCCACATTCTTCAAAACAATGAAATAGCATGGTCATGCCTATCACAGCAATACTCTATCACTTCATATTAACATCTGCTTAGTTATTTTTCTATTATCATTATGAAATACCATAACCAGGGCAACTTACAGATGAAAGAGATGTTTGAGGGTTTAAGCTTTCAGAGGGTGTGTCCATTACCATCATGATAGGAAACATCGGAAAAAGTAGATAGATATGGTGCTAGAGCAGCAGGTTGGAGTTGTTTGAGTCTTGAGATAATGACCAAGATGCAGAAAGAGAGAAAACTGAGATCTGCATAGATTTCTAAAATATCAAAGCCCACCCCAAATGGCCTTTCTACTCTAAAAAATCCACACTTCCCAAATATTTCCAAACAGTTTCACGATTTGAACACCAAGAATTCCAATATACACCTATGGGGGGAATTCTCATTCATGCTATCATATGGTATAATATTGACACTGTGATTAAAATGATAAGACTGATATTGATCACCAAAATACCTTAAAGATTGAAGTAGGAAATACTGAACTCTCAGTACTCTGAAGGCAGAGACAGAAAGTTCCAAAAACACCTTGGAGTTTATATCTATGAAGCAATATCCAAGACAACTATTACAAGGTAGAAAAATCTTGCATCAAAGAAATACTAAAAGTGAAATTAAACCTTGTTTTGAATGTAGCCTTAATGAAAAATTATGATTTTGCAGAACAAATTGTTTTAAAAAAACTTGTACATATTGTTTGTACTATATAATTTTATAATAATAATCACAATATAAAGTAAATAAGTCAGTAGAGAACAATGAAAAAATAGACTCAGTTCAACCTCAGAATAGTAAAAGAAAACCTTTATTGGTCTAATAGATTAACATTATCCAATCCTACAGGTCAATGTACAAAAGTACAAGAGAACACCCTGTGTATGTTCTGAGTACAGCTTTTGTCCTCAAGAGCAGGGAAACAGAATTTAACTTCAAGAAACCGAAACTGATTGTTTGAATAAGGTGTTATTAAAAATCTAGAGTGGAAAATAAAGGTTTCCTATTTTTGTGATTTCAGTGCTCTAAGGAGTGTTATAGGGATTGTCTACTTCCTAAAATTCTATGGGTATGAGGTTTCTTGATGACTTCAGCCTGTTTTATGACCCTTGTTTTGGGATGGAACATTTCCTTCAATATGGAAAAAAGGTTATTAAATTAGCAAATAATATATGTAAATGTGTACAGCAATTTTCTAAAATATAATGCTGCCTTCTTTAAGTCTATCCCTAGAACATACTGAGGTATTCCAGGTTAGGAATATTCATTGTGGATTCTGTTTTTATTTTGCATAAATACTATATCAAAGGAAGTTGTAAAGAAAAACATGATCAATTTTCTATAATGTAAGTGAGAAGCAACCAGGGAGAATTTTATAGTTAAAATGTCCTGACAGTACAGAGACTTTTTCATATCTTTGGGGTCTCTGCTGAGTGAATTTATACTATATTTAAAAGTAAATTTTTGTTTCAAGTAGAAGTAGACCACAATGGAACCAAGAGTGGAACTAGATATACCTAAGAATCTTAGTATGTGACTGTCCATGATATAGTATCCAATGATTTAGATTTTGGTTTACACAATTCATATGGAGACAGATATCAGCCATCTGAGTATTTATCCTGTGAGTCTTCATTCTCTAATAAAACTTTACTAAATGTACTGGTCATTAAATTACACATGAATTTATTGGCAGCCAGATAGTACATATTGAATAACTAAAAATACCCTATCAGTAAATCTCTTTATCTTTTTAATTTAATCCTTGGGTTGTCCTTGATTTTCCACCTTTCCTTATAAACATCATCATCATCATCATGAATTGATAGATGTTTGTTAATCTTTCCAGAAAAGAGTTACCCCTGAATGTGATTCTTGAAGCAAATTTGCAAGCAGTCAGAAGTGATGAGCTCTTAAGGATAAATGTGTCTTTAGACTTAAATTTTTAAAATCATAGTTTTAGAGGAGGATATTTTTTAAAAAAAAAATACTGTCTTTTAAAATTTTATGTGTATGTGTGTTTGCATCTGAACATATAATCAGAAAGCCTGGAGTTGGATTAAAGTATGATTCTGAATCTCCTGATATGGGCATTAGGAGTAGAATTCAGGTCTTCTGCAAAAGCAGAAAGTGATTATATCTATTATCCCATTAAATTTCTCTATAGCCTTTTGACATACACTGTTATCTGATCAGTCTACTTCTGCCTCCCAAGTGTTGGGATTAAAGGTGTGCCATTTGTTGTCAGGGTTTCTGTCCTGCCTGGTTCCCACAATCATTAAGTCCCAAAGAAATCACACAGAGGTCTATATTACTTATAAACTAATTGGTTCATTAGCTCAAGCTTCCTTTTAACTCTTATAAATTATATTAGCCCATTATTCTTATCTGTGTTAGCCATGAGACTCAGTACCTTTTTCAGCGAGGCAGTCACATCTTTCTTCTTCTGTGGTAGGGCCAGGAATGCCAAAGGAACTTTGACAGTAATTGTAAATTTTCTTTAGGACCCCATAAGATTGTCAGTTCTCCAACCAGCAGGAAGTAGCCTGGAAAACTATACCCACATTCCCCCCCAAAATGACTATGGATATTTTCCTTTAGAATGTTGGTTACAAGTTGTTATGGCTAATGGTCAGGAGAAAAGCTAACCAAATATTACAGAGTTCTTTTTAAAAAAGAGGGGGAAATGATGTGGGACAATGACTATATTCTGTCAATTAAATTTTAAATAAATGCTGATTGGCCAGTAACCAGGCAGGAAGTATAGGCAGGAAAACCAGACAGGAAGTAGAGGTGGGTCAATGAGAATAGGAGAATTCTGGGAAGAGAACACAGTCCTGACCCTACCACAGAAGAAGCAAGATGTGACTGCCTCATTGAAAAAGTTACTGAGCCATGTGGCTAACATAGACAGGAATAATGGGCTAATATAAGTTGTAAGAGTTAATAAGAAGCCCGAGAAACTAGGTCAATCAGTTTATAACTAATGTAGATCTCTGTGTGATTTATTTGGGACTTAACAATTGTGGGAACCAGGCAGGACACAAAACCTCAGTTAACAATACACTTTTTAATAACTCTAATTGGTGCACATATATCTTTCTCTTCTTATGAAAATATAATTAAATAGAACTGTTTCCAGATTCAAATGAAGAAATACAAACAAAAGCTTAGAAAAATATTGAAAATCCAGACCATCTTCTAAATAACTGTAGTTGGGTTGAAATAGTAACCTCTCTTCTGATAGAGAAATATTTTTACCTGAGGGAATAGAAGGGCAAATGTTTTGTGTATCTTATCTTAAATTTAAGATACTTTGCCTGCTGGTTTTACTTCACCCCATTTTAATTTCTCTAGATCATAGTCATTCTGATAAAAAGCATACTTAGCTGTCTGTATAAGTATGGGTTAGAAACAAAAGACAAGCTTTAAATATAGAAAAGAAAGTGAGTTACTTGACCCTGCCCTGCCCTGCTCCCATGTCCGCCCCTGTGTCTGAGGTGGCCTTGGAATACCAGGTATCCATGTTTCCTTGCTGAGGAGTTTCATCCAGGCGGGTGAGTGTGTGCTATCCCGGGGCAGACTATCCCGGAAGAGAGCAGAGCCCCCAGCTCCTGCTGCAGGATTTCTCTGTTCCACTTGACCCTGCCATGCCCTGCCCCCACGTCTGCCTGAGTGTCTGAGGTGGCCTTGGAATACCAGGTATCCCTGTTTCAGTGTGGAGGGGTTTCATCCAGAGGGACAGGAACTGTTCCTGCTCCTGCACTGAGGAGATCCACCTAGAGAGTCAGTCACAGCAGACTGGACCAAGACAACAAGACTCTCCTGGCTCCACTTGAAGGAAAAGATGGGCAGGCACGAGTGCAAGAATTCCTCCCACAACCTGAAAGGCAACATGACATCACCAGAATCCAGGCATCCTGAAACAACAAGAGTTGAACACGCGACTCCAGAAGAAATAGAAGAAATCAACCTTAAACAGTACTTTATGAAAATATTAGAGGACCTTAAATTGGAGGTAAAAAACTGCCATAAAGAAATGGAGATGACAAAAAGGTAGACAAAATAAATAAATCTCTCAAAGATACCCAAGAAAAACAAGAAAATGCAATCAAACAGGTAAGGGAAACAGTTCAAAACCTGAAAAATGAAATGGCGGTAATGAAGAAAACACAATCTGAGGGAAGACTGGAAAGGGAAATTCTGAGTAAATGAACAGAAACTACAGAGACAAGTATTACCAACAGAATACAAGAGATGGAAGAAAGAATCTCAGACTCTGAAGATACTATAGAGGAAATAAACTCACAGGTTAAAGAACAAAACAAATCCAACAAATTCTTAACACAAAACATCCGGGAAATCTGGGACACCATGAAAAGACCAAACCTAAGAATAATTCGGGTAGAAGAAAGAGAAGAATTACAAATCAAAGGCCCAGAAAATATATTCAACAAAATTATAGAAGAAAATTTCCCCAACCTAAAGAAGAATATTCCTCTGAAGGTTCAAAAAGCCTACAGAACACCAAATAGACTGGATCAAAAGAAAGCATACCCACACCATATAAAAATCAAAACACAAAACATACAGAATAAAGAACAGATATTAAGAGCTGCAAAGGAAAATGGTCAAGAAACTTATAAAGGAAAACCTGTCAGAATTACACTTGACTTCTCAATGGAAACCATGAAAGCCAGGTGGTCTTGGATAGATGTGCTACAGACACTAAGGGAACATGGATGCAAGCCCAGACTACTATACCCAGCAAAGCTTGCATTCACCATACATCGAGAAAACAAGATATTCCAGGAAAAAAAACAGATTTAAACAATACATAGCCACAAATCCAGCCTCGCAGAAAGTAATAGAAGGAAAATCACAAACAAAGAAATCCAGCATTGCCCAAAATAAGTCAGACATCTAGCGACCCCTCACCAGCACAACTAGTAGAAGGGAAACACACAAACTCTACTACAAAAAAAAATTACCAGAGTTAAAAACCACTGGTCATTAATATCACTTAATATCATGGAATCAATTCACCTATAAAAAGGCACAGGCTAAGAGATTGGATACTAAAACAGAATCCAACATTCTGCTGTTTACAAGAAACACACCTCAACCACAAAGACAGACATCTACTCAGAGTAAAGGGATGAGAAAAGGTTTATCAAGCAAATGGTCCTAAGAAACAAGTGGGTGTGGCTATACTAATTTCTAACAAAGTTGACTTCAAACTAAAATCAATCAGAAGAGATGGAAAAGGACACTTTATATTGATAACAGGAAAAATCCATCAGAAGGAAGTCTCAATCCTGAATATCTATGCCCCTAATATAAAAACACACACTTATGTAAAAGAAACATTACTAGAACACAAGGCAGCAATCAAACCACAAACACTAATAGTAGGAGACTTCAACACTCCTCTCTCACCAATGGACAGGTCAATCAGACAGAAACCTAACAAACAATTAAAAGACTTAATGGAGATAATGAACCCAATGGACTTAACAGACAGCTATAGATCATTCCCCCAAAACACGAAAGAATATACCTTCTTCTCTGCGGCTCATGGAACCTTTTTGAAAATTGACCACATACTTGGTAACAAAGCAAACTTCCACAGTTACCAAAAAATATTAATAACCACCTGTGTCTTATCTGATCACCATGGATTAAAATTAGAATTAAACAACACTTCTACCCCCAGAAAGCCTACAAACTCATGGAAACTGAACAGTCAACTACTGAACCATACCTGGGTCAAGGAAGAAATAAAGCAAGAAATTAAAGTCTTTCTTTAATTTAATGAAAACAAAGACACAACATACTCAAACCTATGGGACACAATGAAAGCAGTGCTAAGAGGAAAGTTCATAGTACTAAGTGCCCACTTAAAGAAAATGGAGAAGGCGCTCATTGGAGACTTAACAGCATACCTGAAAGCTCTGGAAAAAAAAAGAAGCAGACTCACCTAGGAGGAGTAGAAGAAAACAATCCAAAGAATCAATAAAACAAAAAGCTGGTTCTTGGAGAAAATCAACAAGATAGACAAACCCCTTTCCAAACTAATTCAAACGGCAGAGAGAGAACAAGCAAATTAATAAGATCAGAAATTAAAAGGGGGACATAAACCAAAGACATAGCGGAAATTCAGAGAATCATTAGATCTTACCACAAAAGCCTGTATGACACAAAATTGGAAAATGTAAAAGAAATGGACACTGTTTTAGATAAGTACCATATACCAAAGTTAAACCAGGACCAGGTGAACAATCTAAATAGTCCTGTTAGTCATGAAAAATTAGAAACTGTTGTCAAAATCTTCCCTACCAAAAAAATCACAGGAGAAGATAGTTTCAATGCAGAATTCTATCAGAACTTCCAAGAAGACCTAATACCTATACTCCTTAAGGTATTTCACAATATAGAAACAGAAGAGTCATTGCCAAATTCCTTTTATGAAGCTACAGTTACCCTGATACCTAAACCACACAAAGACTCAACCAAGAAAGAGAATTACAGACCAATCTCACTCATGAACATTGATGCAAAAATTCTCAATAAAATACTGGCAAACCAAATCCAAGAACACATTAGAAAAATTATCTACTACGATCAAGGAGGCTTCATCCCAGAGATGCAGAGCTCATTCAACATATGAAAATCTATCAATGTAATCCATCATATAAATAAACTGAAGGAAAAAAAAACATAAGATCATCTCATTAGATGCTGAAAAATCATTTGACAAAATTCAACATCCCTTTATGATAAAGGTCTTAGAGAGATTAGGGATACAGGGGTCATTCCTAAATATAATAAAGGCTATTTACAGCAAGCCGATATCTAACATCAAATTAAATGGAGAGAAACTCAAGGCCATCCCACTAAATTAAGGAACACAACAAGTCTGCCCACTCTCTCCTTATCTCTTCAATATAGTCCTTGAAGTTCTAGCAATAGCAATAAGACAACATAAGGGGATCAAGGGGATTTGAATTGGAAAGGAAGAAGTTAAACTTTCATTATTTGCAGATGATATGATAGTTTACCTAAGTGACCCCAAAGACTCCATCAATGAACTCCTACATTTGATAAACTCCTTCAGTAACGTGGCAGGATACAAGATCAACTCCAGAAAATCAGTTGCCCTCCTATACACAAAGGATAAGGAAGCAGAGAGGGAAATCAGAGAAGTATCACCTTTCATGATAGCCACAAATAGCATAAAATATCTTGGGGTAACTCTAACCAAGGAAGTGAAGGTTCTCTTTGACAAGAACTTTAAGTCTTTGAAGAAAGAAATTGAAGAGGATACCAGAAAATGGAAGGATCTCCCTTGCTCGTGGATTGGGAGGATCAACATAGTAAAAATGGCAATTCTACCAAAAGCAATCTATAGATTCAAAGCAATCCCCATCAAGGTCCCATCAAAATTCTTCACAGATCTTGACAGGACAATAATCAACTTTATATGGAAAAACAAGAAACCCAGGATAGCCAAAACAATCTTATACAATAAAGGAACTTCTGGAGCCATTACCATCCCTGACTTCATACTATTACATAGCTACAGTATTGAGGTGCCAATGCAAGAATTCCTCCAACAATTGAAAAGCAACATAATACCAGAATCCAGCAAACATGTAACAGGAAGAATTGAACACCCTAATCCAGAAGAATTAGAAGAAATCGACTTTAAACATAACATAATGAAGGTGATAGAGACCATTAAACAGGATGTGAAAAACTCACTTAAAGAAATGGATGAGAAGACTAACATAAAGTTAGAAGACATGAATAAATCCCTCAAAGATACCCGAGAAAACCAAGAAAAAAAGCAATTAAACAGGTAGTAGAAACAGTTCAAGCCTTGAAAACTGAAATGGAGGCAATGAAGAAAACACAAACCAAGGGATGGTTAGATATGGATAATCTGGGTAAATGAACAGAAACTACAGAGACAAATATAATCAATAGACTACAAGAGATAGAAGAAAGAATCTCAGAAGCTGAAGATAATATAGAAGAAATAAATGCACTGATCAAAGAAAACAAATCCAACAAATCCAGCAAATCCAACAAATTCTTAACACAAAACATCAAGGAAATCTGTGACACCATGAAAAGACCAAACCTAAGAATAATAGGTATAGAAGGAGGAGAAGAATTCCAGCTCAAAGGCCGAGAATATATATTCAACAAAATTTTAGAAAAAAAGTTTTCCAACCTAAAGAAGGATATTCCTATGAAGGTACAAGAAGCATACAGAACACTGAATTGACTGGATCAAAAAAAATCCCCTCACCATATAATAATTAAACCATACAGAATAAAGAAAGAATATTAAGAGCTGCAAAGGAAAACGGTCAAGTAACCTATAAAGGTAAACCTATCAGAATTACATCTGACTTCTCTATGAAAGCCAGAAGGTGGTGAATAGATGTGTTGCAGACACTAAGAGACCATGGATGCAAGCCCAGACTACTATACACAGCAAAGTTTTCTTTCACCATCAGTGGAGTAAGCAAGATATTCCAAGATAAAAACAAATTTAAACAATATGTAGCCACAAACCCAGCCTTACAGAAAGTACTAGAAGGAATACCACAACACAAGAAATCCCAAAACACCCATAATAACACAGACATCTAACAACCTTCCACCAGCAAAACTCAAAGAAGGGAAACACACAAACTCTACCACCAAAAAAAAAAAAAAACAGGAGTTAACAACCACTGGCCATTAATATCACTTAATATCAATGGACTAATTCATCTGTAAAAAGGCACAGGTTAAGAGAATGGATATGAAATCAGGATCCAACATTTTGCTGTTTGCAAGAAACACACCTCAACCACAAAGACATACATTATCTTAGAGTAAAAGGTGAGAAAAGGTTTTTCAAACAGACCCAAGAACCAAGTAGGTGTGGCTATACCAATATCTAACAAAATTGACTTCAAACTAAAATCAATCAGAAGAGATGGAGATGGACACTTTATATTCATAACAGGAACAATTCATCAGGATGAAGTCTCAATCCTTAGTATCTATGCCCCTAATAAAAAGTACCCACATATGTAAAAGAAACATTATTAGAACTCAAAGCACATATTAAACCCCAGACATGAATAGTAGGAGATTTTTTTAACACTCCTCTCTCACCAATGGACAGGTCGACCAGACAGAAATATAACAGAGAAATAAGAGAACTAGTGGAGGTAATGAATCAAATGGACTTAACAGACATCTATAGACTATTCCCCCAAAATAGGAAAGAATATACCTTCTTCTCAGCATCTCATGGAAGCTTCTTAAAAATTGATCACATATTCGATAAGAAGCAAACATCTACAGATCAAAAAAAATTTAATAACCACCTGTGTCTTGTCGGATCACCATGGAATACAGTTAGAACTTAACAACAATTCTACCCCAGAAAGCCTCCAAACTATGGAAACTGAAGAGTCAACTGCTGAACCACCCCTGGGTGAGGGAAGAAATAAAGAAAGAAATTAAATTCTTCCTTGAATTCAATGAAAGTAAAGACACAACATACCCAAACCTATGGGACACTATGAAAGCAGTGCTAAGTGGAAAGTTCATAGCACTGAGTAGCCACAAAAAAAGAAGAAAGCTCACATTAGGGAATTAACAGCACAGCAGAAAGCTCTAGAAACAAAAGAAGCAGACTCACCCAAGTGGAAGACTGGAAATAATCAAACTGAGGGCTGAAATCAACAAAATAGAAACACAGTAAAAAATCCAAAAAAAAATCAATGAAACAAAAAGCTGGGTTTTGGAGAAAATCAACAATATTGACAAACCCCTATCCAAACTAATCAAAAGGCAGAGAGAGAACATGCAAATTAACAACATCAGAAATGAAAAGGAGGGACATAACCACAGACACTGAGGAAATTCAGAGAATCATTAGATCTTACTACAAAAGCCTGAATGCCACAAAATTTGGAAATGTAAAAGAAATGGACATTTTTTTAGACAAGTACCATATACCAAAATTAAATCAACACCAGGTGAATAATTTAAATAGACATATAAATTGTGAGGAAATAGAAGCTGTCATAAAAAAAACTTCCCAACCTAAAAAAGTTCAGGGACAGATGGTTTTAATGCAGAATTCTACCAGAACTTCCAAGAACAGCTGATACTTACAGTCCTTAATGTGTTTCACATAATAGAAACAGAACAGTCATTGCCAAACTCTTTTTATGAAGCTACAGTTACCCTTATACCAAAACCACAGAAAGACTCAACCAAGAAAGAGAATTACAGACCAATCTCACTCATGAACATTGATGCAAAAATTCTCAATAAAATACTGGCAAACTGAATTCAAGAACACATAAAAAAAATCATCCATGATGATCAAATAGGCTTCATGCAAGAGATACATGGATGGTTCAACATATGAAAATCTATCAATGTAATCCATCATATAAATAAACTGAAAGAAAAAAATATGATCATTTCATTAGATGCTGAAAAAAACATTTGACAAAATTAAACACCCCTTTATGATAAAGATCTTGCAGAGATTAGAGATACAAGGATCAAATCTAAATATAATAAAAGCAATATACAGCAAGCCAACAACAATCATCAAATTAAATGGAGAGAAACTCAAACCATTCCACTAAAATCAGGAACAAGACAAGGCTGTCCACTCTCTCCATATCTCTTCAACATGGTGCTTTAAGTTCTAGCAATAGCAATAATGCAAAATAAAGAGATCAAGTGGATTCGAATTGGAAAGGAAGCAGTCAAACTTTTGTTATTTGCAGATGATATGATAGTGTACATCAGTGACCCCCCAAACTCTACCAAAGAACTCCTACAGCTGATAAATACCTTCAGTGATGTGGCAGAATACAAATTCAACTAAAAAAAAAATCAGTAGCCCTCCTATACATAAAGGATAAATAAGCAGAAAGGGAAATCAGAAAAACTTCACTTTTCACGATAGCCACAAATAGCACAAAGTATCTTGGGTTAATACTAAACAAGGAAGTGAAAGATCTATTTTACAAGAACTTCAAGGCTTTGAAGAAAGAAATTGAAGAGGACACCAGAAAATGGAAGGACCTCCCATGCTGTTGGATTGGTAGGATCAACATAGTATAAATGGCAATTCTACCAAAGGCAATCTATAAATTCAACACTATCCCCATCAAAATCCCAACAAAATTCTTCACAGACTTTGAGAGAACAATAATCAACTATAATAAAACAACAACAACAACAACAAAACAGGATTGCCAAAATAATCCTATACAATAAAGAAACTTCTGGAGGTATTACCATCCCTGACTTCAAACTCAATTACACAGCTACAGTAATGAAAACAGTTTGGTATTGGCATAAAAACAGAGATATAGACCAATGGAATCGAATCAAAGAACGAGATATTAACCCACAAACCAATGAACACCTGTTTATTGACAATGGAACTCAAATTATACAATGGAAGAAAGAGGGCATCTTCAAAAAATGGTGCTGGCATATCTGGATGTCAACCTGTATATGAATGAAAATAGATCCATATCTATCACCATGCACAAAACTCAAGTCCAAATGGATTACAGACCTCAATATAAATCTGACCACACTGAACCTGTTAGAAGAGAATGTGGGAAGTAGACTGCAACACATGGGCACAGGAGACCACTTCCTATGTATAACCCCAGTAGCACAGACAATAAGAGCAACAATGAATAAATGGGATCTCCCGAAACTGAGACACTTCTGTAAAGCAAAGGACACTGTCATTAAGACAAAAAGGCATCCTACTGAATGGGAAAAGATCTTCACCAATTCCACATCAAACAAAAGTCTTATCTCCAAAATTTATAAAGAACTCAAGAAACTAGACATTAATATTCTAAATAACCCAATTAAAAAATGGGGTACTGAAATGAATAGAGAATTCTCAACAGAAGTTCAAATGGCCAAAATATACTTAAGGTCATGTTCAACTTTCTTAGTTATCAGGGAAATGAAAATTAAAGCTACTTTGAGATACCATCTTACACATGTCAGAATGGCTAAAATCAAAAACACCAATGATAGCCTATGCTGGAGAGGATGTGAAGTAAAGGGAACACTCATCTGTTGCTAGTCAAAATGCAAACTTGCACAACCACTTTGGAAATCAGTATGGCAGTTTCTCAGGAAATTAGGAATCAACCTACCTCAGGATCCAGCAATATCACTCTTGGGAATATACCCAAGAGATGCCCAATCATACTACAAAACATTTGTTCAACTATGTTCATAGCAGCATTCTTTGTAATTACCAGAACCTGGAAGCAACCTAGATGCCCCTCAATGGAAGAATTAATAAAGGGAGTGTGGAATATATACACTCTGCATAGAAAACAATGACGTCTTGAATTTTGCACACAAAAGGATGGAAATGGAAAAAAACTCTCCTGTGTGAGATAACCCAGACCCAAAAAGATGGTATCTATTCACTCATTAGTGGCCTCCAGCCATAAACAAAGGACATTGAGACTATAGTTCACAAGCCTAGAGAATCCAAATAACAACCAAAGAACCCCCAAAAATGTATAGATCCTCCTAGAAATAGGAAGCAGACAAGTATGCTGGGCAAAATTTGGGAGCATGCAGGTGGGGGTAGAGGTGGGGATGAGGTTGGGGGAAGGGGAGAGGGGAGAAAGAAGGGAGAGTGGAAGGATTGGGGAGAGCTTGAGAGAGTGGAATGGCTGAGATGGAAGAAGGGCAGATATAGGAGCAGGGAAGAAGATATATACATTAAGGGAGCCTTTTCAAGTTTGGCAAGAGACTTGGCTCTAGAAGGGATCCCAGGTGTCCATGAGGATATCCCCAGCCAGACCTTTGGGCAGAAGAGGAAAGCGTCCCTGAACTGGTCTTTTCCCATAGTCACACTGATGAATATCTCTAATATCACCATAGAATCTTCATCCGGTGAGGGATGGAGACCCACATTGGAGCGCTGGACTGAGCTCCCAAGGTCAAGATGAAGAGCAGAAGGAAGGAGAACATGAGCAAGGAAGTCAGGTTAGGGAAGGGTGTGTCCTCCCACGGAGATGTATGACTGATCTAATGGGAGCTCACCACATCCAGCTGGACTGGGACTGAACGAGCATGTGATCAAACTGGATCCTCTGAATGTGGCTGACAATGGGGGCTGACTGAGAAGCCATTGATAAAGAAACTGGTACTTGTTTCTACTTCATGTTCTGGCTTTTTGGAACCCTGGTCTATTTGGATGCACACCTGTATGGAGAGGGGAGGGCCTTGGACTTCCCACAGTGCAGAGTATCCTGCCCTCTCTTAAGGCTGGAGGGGAAGGAAGGAGGGTGAGTGGGGGAGCAGGAGGGGAATGGGAGGAGGGGAGGAAGTGGAAATTTTTGAATGGAAAAATAAAAAAAAATATTAGTCAAAGATCCCAGTGATCACACCTAACCTGGTCTCAGATATGTGAGTTTTACTCTGCTTCTTTTCCATCACTTTACCTTCCTGTCTTGTCCCCACTCTTTAACAGACTACTTACAGGTACTGCTCCTCAATCCCTAGCTTCATTGCTTGGGGACTTTGCAAAATCTTCTTCTGGACCCATCTTTCCTCCATCTCCCAATCCGTTTCTGTCAGCTGTTATACCTAGAAATACTTTCTACATGGATCCTCAGTGGCCACACCTGTCATAGCCTGAAGCAGGTGATTCATGCTATTTTGCTATTTTTCTGTGCTATTTTTAATCTTTCCAGCACCCCTCCAAACTGAGAACAAACTTCTTATATATTCCCTTCCCTTTTCATATTAATTCCACTCACTGGAGTTTCCAGTTCTTAGTTCAGACCCAATGTTCCTCTAGAAACTATTTCTTCTGTCAATTTACTGCCTCACTGAAACATATGAACAAAACCCTTTTTCTCTTTCCCGAAACCCTTTATCATCTATTCTCTTAGCTCACTATTATTCCTCTCTGCCATCCATGAACTTATCGAAGCATTACCTATAGCCATCATATTTTCTTAATATCCAGGGAACACACAGTAACAAAGAAATGAAACAACCAATCAACAAATACAAAATCAGATGTAGGCATTTAAAATTAAATCAGTCATTGCAAACTGAGATGGTTATATAGTGGCATAAAAAATCAATAACAGCCAGGACAGAATGTAATAAATATGACATAGAACTTAGAGAAATTGGATAGATCATGCTTTGTCAGTAGAATGCCTAATGATAAAGTCAGTGTAATGAGTGCTTTAGTATTTTATCAAAAATTGAAGAATTTCTTTATGATCATGTTATCCCAAATTTAAGAATTTGAAATCAGGTACACAAACAAATACTAATAAACAAAGAATCATATAAATTCTACTCAAGCATGTAGTATACAAATATACTTGATATCATTTGTTCAAATCTTAAAATATTAATAAATGCTGCATTGTGAGTAAACATTTTAGGCATTAATATTTAAGTAATAAAGCTAGAGGCATAACGTCAAAAACTATATAATTTTATTTGATGAGCAAAATAGTTTAAAGGCTAAGAAGCAAGTTAATTAAGTAGACTAGAGAAAGGAAGAAAAAGAGATTGAGTTTTGAATGGATATAGAACTTACTTCACAGCGAAAAATATGTTTTAGAATTTATTAAAACTGGTGATTTCAGAATATTTTAAATATATCAAATACCTTTGACATATACTGCTAATTTTATGTTGCATTTGAAATATTATCACATTATTTTATTTGCATATATGTTCATTTGATGACTTTAACATTGCTGATGAAATTTGAAAATTAAGGAAGTCTAAAACTGATGATTGGGGAATAATGAAATTGTCATAGAATTTGGAAGGCTGAAAGAAATTAGGCACAAAGAAGCAGAGCAAGTGGATGAATAGTTTAAGGTTATGCATGTCTAGATTGTCACTTCAAGGCCAGGATTAGACAAATTGATAATTGTTTTCACAGCAAATAGGAAATAATAAAATCTATCCTACTTAAATAAAAATTTTAATAATCATTTAAGATTAAACAAATTAGCTAAAAAGTAAATATGGTTATCTCTGTGGAGAAAACACTGAAGAATTTGCTAAACACACTCATGAGTATCTGAAATAGTTTAGCTTAAACTATAATTTATTAAGATGAAATTAAAGTGCGATAAAATGTCTTGCATACTTTATCTTCTTTTAAGAAATTATAGTTGTGAACGCACCCCTCACGGTCCTGACTTCCTTGCTCATGATCTCCCTCCTTTTGCTCCTCATCAGGACCTTGGGAGCTCAGTCCGGTGCTCCTATGTGGGGCTCTGTCATTTTCTCCATCCAATGCCAGGTGAAGGTTCTATGGTGATATGCAAGATATTCATCAGTATGGCAATAGGATCTGGACATTTCTGGCACCCTCTCTTCAGCTGTCCAAGGAACTAGCTGGGGGCGTCTTCCTGGACACCTGGGAATCCCTCTAGAGTCAAGTCTCTGCCAACCCTAGAATCGAGATGGTGGGACATATCTAACGGGAGACCACCAAGTCCAGTTGGAATGGGACTGATGGAACAGGAGACCAAACCGGACTCTCTGAATGTAGCTGACGGTGGAGGCTGACAGAGAAACCAAGGACAACGGCGATGGGCTTGAACTCTACAGCATGGACGGGCTCACTGTGAGCCTTGTCAGTTTGGTCGCTCACCTTCCTGGTCTTAGGGGGAGTTGGGAGGACCTTGGACTTAACATAGTGAAGGGAACCCTGATGGCTCTTTGGCTTGGAGAGGGGCGGAGTGGGGGTATGGGTGGAAGGGAGAGGAGGGAAGGGGGAGGAGGAGGGGAGGAGATGGAAATGTTTAATAAAAAAATGAGAAAAAAAAGAAATTATAGTTGTTTTACTTATAGCGTCTTGGCAATTTTGATAATAAATTATTGAGTTGATTATGTCTTGAAAAATAAAGTTCAAAATAAGGTAGCAGTTGGCTAAATATCACAGACTACTATAGGAGAGAGAATATTGTGCCAAAACTATTTAGCAATATTATTTTAGCTGCCTTTTCTTTTTGCATCATTTTCATACTATATGTTCCTTTTCTCAATTCTGTGACAAAATACACAGCAAGAAACAGTATAAGGGAGAAATGCTTCATTTTTGGATTGTGCTTTAGGTAATATAGTCCATCATATAGTAGAACGTACCATGATATTAGTGAAAGTTGTGTGGTCTCACCGAATCCACAGTAAAGACACAGAAAGGATTTACAAGAAGAGCTAGACTATAAAACCTCTAAACTTTCCCAGTAACTCACTTTCTCCAGCTTTGTTCTACCTCCTAAAGTTTCCTCAAATTTCTCAAATAGTCTTATGTGCTAAGAACCTAGTATTCAGTAACATAATATTTGCATATTTCTTATTCAATAGACAACATTCATCTTATAACCCCGATAAGAACAAGGACATATTATGGTACAAGGTGAATTAATTCAGATTTATATTGTTCCAGTCTTTAAAAGTGTTAACATTATTCTAAAGTCCAAATACACTCATGAAACTCAGAGCAATCTCTACACTTCTAGGTCTTGTAAAATCTCAAAAACATGCTAAATAGTTCAAGCATGCAAGGAATGGAACCTAAACCTCCATCCATGTCTTGAACTTGGGGCTTATAATAGAAAAATCCTTCCACTTCTGGTTCTTGTGGCAAGCATAGCCATCAGCTGCATTTGTTACTTTTCTGTTTCTGTAATTAAACATCATGACCAAAGGCAACTTATTAGTTTATTTTCACTTATGGTTCCAGGGAGGTAAATGTTCATGATGGTGGAGTAGAGTAATGGCAATAAGTGAAAGATATGGAAGCAGAAATTGGAAGCTGATAACTTGTTTATTTAATACAAACACAAACCAGAGAGAACAAACTGGCAATGACATGTGGGTTTTGGTCTCAAAGTCTATCTCATGTGGCATACTTCGGCAAGCCTACACCTCTGAAACTTTCCTCAAAGAGTGCCAGAAACTGGGTGCCAAATATTCAGATGTCTGAGACAGGATGGGACATTTTCCATGACCTCATGGTTTGAATGAAAATAGCTCCTATTCTCAGTGACCTTAACTCTTTGGAACTGTGGGCCCCAATTAAATAATTTTATAAACTACTTCAATTGTGGTGTGTTCCCACAGAATTAGAATAGATAAGTAACTAAAAAATTGGCCAACTCCACACTATGTCTGTAATTTTCATAGTAGATATTTCAGGATTGGGGCCTTGCCAGTGTCCTAGGATCTCCATTGAAATTTAGGTTTCTGCTTCCAGGCTTCATGCAATGTCTTCTCAGGGCCTCAGTGTAGGACATCTGACTACAACATGTTCCTTGTCACAATAACTTTCAGAAACTCTGGTGAACAACTGCATGACATTCTCAATCTTGAAAATTTAGCTTACAAAATCACTAATACCTAAATAAAAATGTCAAATTTTATTTTCATGGAAAAGCATGATTCCTTTGGATCTTAGCAATATTAACATTTGTGTGCTGACTCTGAGAAAATAAGTTCCCAGATATTCTGTAAGAAGTCTTAAAGGTAGTAGTTACCCAGCCACTGGGGCGTAGCCTCTTGTACTATATAAACTGATGTAGAGAATGAGTCCGGCCTCTTTTCAGACCTCTCTGTTCCAGTGGTAGGTTTTGGATTCTGATCTCCATTCAAGCAAAGGATTCAGATTTGTGAGTCTACCCCTAAATAAATAACCATCTATTTCTCAATTCTGAGCTAGAGTGGGATTTCTTTTAAGCATCTTTCTTCATTTGGCACCCACATCGAATCAGAATCCACACCTCCTGGGTGGATGGCCTAACAGCCTAGCCAGTACACAGCCCAGGCAGTCTCCCAACCCTTCCCATTTGGTTTGCTTTCACCTAAGCGGTTTTTTGTAAAATCCCCACCACAGAAGAGTTTACTCTGTGTAAGCTTGACAATTTCCCAAGCACACGCATGACTGCTACATTCCCTAACATGGTTACTTGCAGTGTGGCGACTTGTGCAACTTCCAGTTTCTGCTCCCTGCCTGTGAGTTCTGGTTTTCTTACTCCGTATATAGAATTCATTTAATTGCTTTTAAATTGTTAAGCAAAGCATATTTCTCAGTATTTAACTAGTACCAAGTCAGAAAACTAAAGCAGCTTGGATACTAAAGCAGCCCAGCATCATTTCTGTCACCACCAGCTGCATTGCTTCTAGTCACAACTCTGCAACCATAACCTCTGCTGGACAATAAATATTGCAGCTTACTGGATCACATAACAGGTAATTAATAAATCAATACGGCAGACTTCATTAATATTGCAGCTTTTAGGGACTTTTGCTAATACTATGGATTGTATTATGTGAGGCTTATATGGGTATAGTGATACTTCAATTTATTGGGTACTGGCATTCAGTATTCTCCATATTTTATCATTAAGAAAGAATATATTACTTTTAGGAATGATACAATCTTTACAGACTAAAAATGAACAGCTAATTGACAGAATTAATACCACCGAAAATCAAAAGTTGCCTGAAAAAATTAATATCATTAAAAAGCATAACATTAATTTTATAGACAAAATTGAATCCTCCCTATCTAAGAGTCCTAAGAAGTTATCTGAAAGAATTGAGACTATTGAATATGATAATCAAAATTTCTTTAAAAATTATTATAAGGTTAGCAGATAGGCTGTCTTTCCAGGATGGCAATCTCCACACTATTCAAGTAATGTCCAAGGATAAGATACTATCTTTTAAGAAGAAACTTTAGACCTTGGAATAACATGGGCAGAATGAGGACCAGAGGCTAGGTTCCTCAATGAAATCACTAGAAATATATACAGGCCAGGAGATTAAGGCTTCACAAGACAATAATAAAAAAGATTAGAAATAATTGAAGAGATTATTGGAGCTGATGAACAGTGAAAGAAGGCACAAGGACAGGATTCAGCATCACCAGTAGCTGACAGAGATGACTTACCCAAGGTTTTAGCTTCCTACTCTGTAGTCTACACTGACAAAGCATAAAGTTCTAAAGACCCAAAAGGATCCAAAGAAGGCAGATGGATACCTATAGGAATGAATTATTTAAAAGAAATTAAGCTAGCTGTTGTAACTTAGGGCTTGCATTCCACATTTGTGAAGGAGAGGTCCTCTCATGGTCTTCTAGCATTAAAGCTACCACACATGACTAGATTCTGTTAGTTTCAGTAGTCCTGGAAGATGAACCTCAATTCAGAGGTTAAGAGCACTGACTGGTCTTTCAGAGGTCCTGAGAAAGTTCAATTCCCAGCAACCACACGGTGGTTCACAGTCATCAGTAATGAAATCTGGTGCCCTCTTCTGGCCAACGAACATACAGACAGACAGAACATTGTATACATAATAAATAAATAAATAAATAAATAAATAAATAAATATTTAAAAAAATTATATCAGAGAAGAGGCCCAAATTTTGAAACAATAGGGAAAAGAAAAGGACTTGAGACTTCCCTAGATCAAATTCTTGGTGAAGGCCCTTATGCTGACCCACAGGTTCAAGCTCTTTATGATGAGCAAATCTTGTCCCTATTCCACAGAACAGCCTTAAGTTCTTGGGACAGGATTCATAAACTAGGAAAATTGTTTGAATCATATACCAGGCTTAAACAAGGCCAGAGAGAACATTTTACTGACTTTTTGCAAAGATTAACTAAGGCTGTATAAATAGGAGTAATAGACCCAGATGTTAGACTAGTACTTATTGAGTCTCTGGCTTTTTAAAATGCCAGCTTAGAATGCAAAAAGATACTTGGCCCTTTAAAGGGTAGATCAGCACCTATGGAAGAATGGATCCTTTATATACTGAACATTGAGACATTTGACTATAATACTGATTCTTGGGTAGGAAAAGCAATTTCCAAAGGAATGATGAGACATCAAAATGTCAAATGTTTTAATTGTGGTATAATAGGACATTTAAGAAAGGATTGTAGACAAGGAATTCCTAGGAATAATGTCTCCTCTGGGAATGGAAAATAGGAGGACTCAGCCTTCAGGTATATGTAGAAAAGGCCAAGAATGGAACAATGAATGTAGATCAACAAAAAACATATGATGAAACATGATACCATTATGATACATCACCTCTCGGAGGCCACCATGCCAAAACTGGCCTAGTCATTCCCAGTAATAGTGAAGGACCTGTTTCACCAGGAAAATTAAAAAATCCAGAGCCTTCTATAAAAGATCATGCTGTTCTAGATGATGGCATAAATATGGAGGATAAGTCAAAAGTTCCAATAGGGAATAAGAAACATATATTCTGGCAGACTTCTATAAATGGTCAAAGATGAAAGCTAAGAGTGCATATTAATGGAATTATAATTTTGGTCTGATATACACAGGCACAGATGTGAGTATCACTACTCCAGAATCTTGGCTTCACAATTGGCCTCTTCAATAGGCAGATGTTCATTTACTAGGATAGGTTGACTGTATTGGGCCAGAAGGTCAAAGAGGGAAGCTGAGGCCATATGTTGCTAATATTGCACTAAATTTATGTTTTTTTTTTTTACCTGCTACAGCAATGCAATACCCAGATTAACATTCGTGTAGTTCCAGGAACTCATAATTCTGGGAAGGATATTATAAGGTACTGTACACAAAGGTCATCAGCTACTCAGGCTGTACAAGAACATAAAGTAACTAGCAAACCTTTATAGGTACCAACAGCCCTACCTTTAACATGTTTAACTAAGAAGCCTATATGTGTTAAGCAGTGGCCTCTAGATGAAGATAAATTGTAGGTTTTAGAAAAGCTGGTGCAAGAGCAACTTGATGCTCACCATATTGAAGAATCAACCAGCACTTAGAATTCTCTTATATTTGTTGTAAAAAATGAAATCTGGTAAATGGAGAATGGTGACAGATCTAAGAGCTGTCAATATGGTAATTTGACCTACTGTCCCTACACAATCTGGAATCCCTCTGTTTTCTTTATTACCAAAATGATGGCCTCTTATAGTTATTAATTTGAAATATTTTTCTTCACTATACCTTTACAAGAAAATGATAGAGAAAAATTTGCCTTCACAGTGCCTACTTATAATAATTTTCAGCCTACTAAGAGATATCAATGGACTATCTTCCCACCAGGAATGCTTAATAGCCCACATTGTGACAATACTTTGTACGTCATCCATTGGAAATAATATGAAACCAATTTCTTAAGTCTATAATTTAATATTACATGGATGACATTTTGCTTTCTAATTTGAACATGGATACTTGAAAGAATGTGTGAACAGGTAAAAAAAGGTTTGCCAAAATGGGGATTACAAATTGCTCCTGAAAAAATACAGAGGGGAGATTTTGTCAAATATGTAGGTTATAAAATAGGTTTGCAGAACATTAGGACACAAAAGGCACAAAATATGAGAGACTGTTGCAGACTCTTAATGACTTTCAAAGATTGTTGAGGGACATTTCCAGTCTATAACCAGATGTTCAGATAACACTTGATCTAATAATTCATTTAAACAAAACCTTATATGGCAATAAAGGTCTCAGAGAATTAACAGCTGAAGCAAAAAAGGAATTGACTGTTGTTGAGGAAACATTACAGGAGGCACATATGGATAGAGTGAATCCAAACCTTACCTGTATTCTAGTCATATTGCATTCCAGAATTTTTCCTATAAGAATTTTAATGCAGATGAATGATATTATATTAGAATGGATCATTTTACCACATAAGCCAAGTAAAAAATTAAAAACTTATGTGGAAAAATTATCTGAATTAATTGTGAAAAATAAATTGAGACTTTGTCAATTAGCAGGTATAGGGCCAATAGAGGTTATAGTGCCTTGCACTACTAATTAAATTTAAAAAATATGGGAACACAATGAACCATGGCAAAGAGCTTGTGCTGTTTTTTGGGAGAAATTAATAGCAATTATTCATAAAGCAATAGACTTAACCTTATAAAGAGGAATTTTTGGAATTTTTGCCGAATTGTACATGATACTCCAATAACTGGAACTAGTACCTGTTATACTGAGGCAAACAAATCAGGGAAGACAGAATACAAATCAGAAGAATTAAGTAAAGTGGAACAAAGCCCTTATCATTCTGTCAAGAAGGGATAATTCTATGCTATTCTTATGGTGCTAAGGGATTTTAAAGAACCTCTTAATATAGTTACTGATTCACAATGTTCCAAAAGAGTTGTCTTGCATATTGAAACCACTGAATTTATACCAAATTATATAGAATTGATTCATTGTTTATCCAGGTGCAAGACATATTCAGAAATAGACTTTGTCCTATATACATAACACACATTTGATCCCATTTTGGTCTGCCAGATCCTCTAGCAAAAAGTAATGCAGAAATTAATCAATTATTGATTGGAAGCATGTTGTAGGCCTCAGAATTTCATAAAAAATCATGTTAATAGCAAATGCTTAAAAAAGAGTTTTCTATTAATGGCAACAAGCTAAGGAGATTACAAAGAGATGCCCTACTTACTCTTTCTATAACTAAATACTGCTACCTGCAGGGACTAACCCAAAGGGTGTTCAAAGGAATAAATCTGGCAGATGAATGTGTTCCATTTTGCATAATTTGGAAAATTAAAATATGTACAACAACGAAATTGACACTTATTCAGGTTTTCAGTGGGCAACTGCTTTAAGCAGAATTAGAAGTTATGTCCATCATGTGTTTACTTGCACAAATAAAGACAGACAAGGGTCTAGCATATGTCTTTAGGAAAATGAAACAGTTTTTTGCTTATTATAATATTAAACATATTATAGGTATACCACACAATCCTACAGGTCAGTCAGTTATAGAAAGAACAAATCAAACTATAAAAAAATATGTTAAACAGAAAATTGTAGAAAATGCCCCCAGAAATAGATTACATAATGCTTTATTAACCTTGAATTTTCTTAATGCTAATGAGAAAGGGACAACAACAACAGAGAGACATTAGATAATAGAAACGTCTTCTGAATTAAATCAACCAGTTTATTTCAAGGATGTGCTGACCTCACACATCCTTGTGTGAGGAAGTGGAAGCCAGGAGATACATTGTGTTGGAGAAATTTTACTCTTGTTTCCACAGGAGAAAAAAAAAACTATGGATACTATCATAATTAATAAAGATTTGGTTTGAAAAGAAAAAACCTCTTGAAAAAGAGAAATGACAGCTCATCTACTATGGTGACAACCATACAGGTGGTAAGGAAAGCATATAGGGTTGGGGCAGGGTTCTGTTCTTTTCTATGCAGGAAAATACTTATCTTCAAAAACTCAAGAGACCCTGGATGTTTGGATATTTGGCTTCTCACAAAAGGAAAAATATCTATCCAATAAGAATCATCACAATAAATGAATACAACTCATGAGTACAGGTGTTAAAACATATACATTTATATACATGCATATATATATATATGAATATATAGAACTGGCTTTGAAGTTTGACATTGTTTCTGTCCCTCTCTAAATCCAATCATGTTGTTAAAATAAAAATTCAGAGTTTCTGTCTCATGTCAGGAGCCATGATATGGGACTAAAAGAAAAAAAGAATTTAGAAAAAAATTTCTTCATATCTATTTTGTCTCTATTTGTCTCTATTGTACCTTTCAATATATATATATAATGTTTATGTTTTCCACAGTGAACAATAAATTTTCCTGCAGTAATTATTGAGGTTTCCAGGAAGAACATGGGACCCCACAACAACAACTCCACCTGGTTGTATGATGTTATAATGCTGATAGCACTACTCCAAGAACTATTTTGGGTACCAGATGCTCAAGATGGTTCTAACTTGGTTAGCTGAAATGGTACACTTTTTTACAATGTTCTGGCCAGAACTCGAAATAGGAAACTCAGAAAACCCCTACCAAATACTGAGAGACTATTTACAATTATGCCAAACATTAATCTTAGAACTTAACTATCATTTTACTTTCAGAGGATCCCATAGAAAGAACATCACCCCCATGATAGCTGTAAGTAATTCTAGAAGATGATATCCCCTCTCCCAACAAAGTTTGCCCTCAGGGTTAGGAACATTATTTAGGGCTTGATTATAATTGGTATAGGGTTGGTGGTTGGGGGGAAATTTTCTAGGCTCAGTGATCTTTTGGGGAAAAAGGGAAAATTGGATGGGATAATAGATTAGTGTGAGCTTATTCACATTAATAATAATAGTGAGGAATAGAGTGAATACTTGTGAGTTATTATTTATAGGCAAATACATTGTTATAGATTCTTGTATACTGATACAAAGTTAAATTACATTGAATATTTTATGTATACATGCTTCTACCCCTGCTTAAAACATTTTTATATATTGATATATATTTATCATATTGCAGTGTACATTTCTACCTCTTATATAGATACTTATACTTTGTTTATGTTTTGAGGTCATTGTCCTCATTTTATGCATGATTGTTTATTGTGTTATAGTCTAATATAAAATCTTAGTCTTTATTATATAGTTATTAAGGATTATAGATAAATAATCATCTATGTTTGTCATACTTATGGTTAGACTAATCAGGTTCTTTAGATACATAGAGATTATATTCAACCACTTCAAAGAGCTGTAGATTATGGCATTTACATAACATAGGGTTCTGTTGAAGTGAGTCACATTGCCCCTGGCAGCAGAGATCTATTCCCGAGAGAATGTTGAGCACCAAAGACACTGCACTTGGAGCTTGTTTTCTTCTTGGCAAAATTGGCCTTTGGGCAAAGAAATGTCCATGCCTCAACTACTGACAAGATAGATGATACCAAAAATAGACAAGTAGACTGTCAAATCTAGCTAAGACATGATAAGATTGTTTTAAATTTTTTTCTGCCTCTGAAAATGGTATGTCAGTTATTCTAGGTGTTAGCTAAAGTTGGTTGCTTCAATGTTGCAATTGAGACTTTGGGGTAATTGCCCAGGTAGACAGTTGTCTCTGTCATTTGTTGCACATTTTGGAAGTTGCTTGATTGCACTTCCCACATACTCAAGTAATGTTATTTCCCTTCTGGGATCTTAGATGGGGTTGAAAACTAGATAGTTGTAGTTACTTTCCTTTCATGACTCGGCCAAGTTATTTATTATATTAGTTAGTATAGTATAAGTATTTAATATATTTGTTCTTATTGTATATAATTTTTTATTAGGCTTAGAACTCTCTTATTTAAACAAAAGAGAGAGGTGCTTTAGGAAGTCTTACAGCCAGTAGTTACCTGCCCACTCAGGCATGGCCTCTTATATTGTATAAGCTGATATAGAGCATGTGTCTGGCCTCTTTTCCAGGCTCTCGGTTCCAGTTGCAAATTTCAATATCTGATTTCCATTCAAGCAGAGTATTCTGATTTGTTAGTCTACCCCTAAATAAATAATCATATATTTCTCAATTCTGAGCTAGTGTGGGATTTCTTTTAAGCATTCTTCACAGGTACTTGATTTTGAACATGAAATCTCTTCAGTGGCATTCATAGTTCAAGCTTTGTCCGTTCAAAATTACATTAACCTCTAATAAAGAAAACCTTTGCTTAGTATTAGCATGTATTTACATTTTATTCTCTGATCACTGTTTGTAAAGTGGATATATGTAGGGAATGATTTTTTTTCAATAATGCTCAAATCACACCATGGCTCTCTAAATGCTAAGCAAATACTCTATTACTGTTGAGCTATATATCAGGCCCTTGTGTGGTAGTTTAAATATAATTGGCCCCCATAAGCTCCTAGAGAGTTGTATCTGGGCCCTAACATCTTATTTTGGAAAGGCATGAGAAGATAAGATATCAATGGATAGACATAGACACCTGGAATCTGGCATACTCATTTATTTAATGACTGGGTGGGACATACATTTCTTGTGAGTATTCAGACATTCCAATGTGTTGATAATCTATTGACTCCTCATTAGATTGGAATGACCAGGACCTTTGACACCCAGTGCCTGTTACTAGGCCCTAAGCCTATATCATATGGTCTTCCTTCATCGGCTAGTTATGATCATGACTGCTAACAATGCCTGTTGCTATGTCCTCTGACAGCATCACATGGTTGACTCTTATTGCCTAAGTACAATCAAGACCTCTGACAACACCAGCCAACTCTAGGTTGGCTCCTCTTGGCATGGTAAACCTTGACTTCCTACATATCCACTCTTTTATATTTATTATTATATGTGTGCTGAGTGGGAGACAGTATTCTTTGCTCAGGCCTTGTCCCCACCTCAAGAGGGGGACATACACATCAGTGTCTACCAAGCTTCTAACAGCTTGCTCATTAAGATAGATGTTCATCATTGGGGAGCAGAGAAAAATGGGCAGTAACCAATAATTTTTTTGGATTACCAAAGCCTCTTACTTGTGTGACTGAGGAGCACACAGTCTGTTGTTTAAAGGGGCAGGTGCTTCAGCAGATTTTGATCTGCAATTTATCCTTTGCAAAGTGAAATTTCCTATTGCATCTGTGGCATTAGATGTTTGGTTGTACATGGCTGCAGTCATATAACAGATGGCCTGGTTTGCTATATCTCCAGCAAGATTTATCTACTTGCTTGTCCTGGGGTTTATTATCAGCATGCTGCCTATCCAGAGGGAGGTCATCCAGGGAAATGATGAAGGCAGCAATGGGACAGTAACTAGGGTCAAGAGTCTTGTGGCTAATATCCACTTGTGAATATTCTTGTTGTGGACTGATGTGACCACATTGTGGATAGGGACATTAAGCCTTTCCCAACCCAATTATTTGATTAACATTTCCTTAGTGGGCCATGGATCTACTCTCTGCTCCATCATCTCATTGACATGTACAAGAAAATCAGTAAAGTGTTCTCCTGGCCATTTAATAAGATTTCTAGAGTTACATGAAGTGTACCACAAGTGGCATGTCTTAAGAACCTCTAAGGTTCAGAAATTTATTAGTACTGGGCTTGATGGCCAATCTCTGACTGATGGATGGGATGAACAAAGTTACCTCATCCAGTGAGCATGTCAAGTCACTGGAACATTAATTAAGATGTTTGTTCATCCTTGAGCTTCTGCTAGATCCTTGTAAGCTCATTTCCAGCTAATAAAGGCAGCCACCTCCAACACAACTTGGATCAGAATATACACATCAAACTAAGTCTGTAGTTGCATTGCACATTGAGTAAGGATCTTTTCAAAGTAGTGTGAATCTGGGCCCTACTTATTAATGGCCTTCCAGATAAGGTAGAGATCAGCTACAACACTGAGAATCCAGGGCTGGCTCATAACATTTTGTCCCCACATTGACCATGAAGTCTTTTGCAGGTGTTTAAGGCCTGAGACAGAAGGCCTGCAACAGCTAGAGGTTATATCACAGTGCAAAGGAAGCTCTGCTTTCAGGGGCAGACAGACCTTGAGGCACTTCTGTTGTGGGAGAGACTAGCTTAGCTCTGACATAATCACACAGGATATGCATTAATTAAATCATTAGCTATAGCTTTTTATTGACTAACTCTTACATATTTATTTAACCCATTTCTATTAATCTGTGCATGGCCAAATGGCTGTGGCTTATCAGCTAAAGTTCTAGCACCTGTCTCTGGCAGGGCTACATGACTTCTCTCTGATTCTGCCCTTTTTTCTCCCAACATTCACTTTAGTTTTCCCTGCCTAGATCTTTCTGCCCTGCTCTGCTATTAACTCAAAACAATCCTTTATTAACCAATGGTATTCACAGCATACAGAGGGGAATCCACATCATACTTCCCTCTCATAGTACTTCATGGAAGTGTAGCCTACTGTAGCAGGAGTAGACATGACAGAGAAGTGGCACATGCAGATTTAACTATGGCTGTACTCCCCTTCACATGTTTTGTAAGGATTGAATTGTCTCTCTCCTCATTATCAGATGTCAAGGAGAGATCAGACATGAAAGGGGTAGAGGTGGAAAGGCTACCCATTTTGTAGAGGGTGACATTGGTCAAGAGGAGTGAGAAATTTTAACAGGGCTTTATGTCTTTTGATTAGTGGGGAACTCTGTGATTCTTTAGGCCACAGCCATATG
The DNA here is from genome assembly GCF_903992535.2 of Arvicola amphibius. Classification (NCBI taxonomy): domain Eukaryota; kingdom Metazoa; phylum Chordata; class Mammalia; order Rodentia; family Cricetidae; genus Arvicola; species Arvicola amphibius. The sequence continues at coordinate 75,521,316 of NC_052065.1, read as the reverse complement.
TCCACATGGTGTCAGTAGATGAGGTAAATCATTTAGGAGCCAAGTCTTAGTTCCACCTCTTGTCGAGTCAGCCCTTATGTGGAAATGTTGGGTCAATCAAAAGAAAACATGGGCATTCCTGAGTAGACAAACATGACAGACAACACAAAATAAGGAAAAGAAAGGGGTCCAAATGCTTACCTGATGAAGGGACTGTGAGATATTCTCAGTGAAAATACACCATCATGGTTGAACCCCAGGATCAAGCTATTTATGATGTCACTATGCTGCAAAGCAGCCTTAAATGCTTGGGATAGAATTCAAGAACTAGGAAAAGAACTTGAATAATACATTAGGGTTAAACAAGATCAAAAAGAATCCTTTAGTGACTTTCTACAAAAATTAAATGAAAGACCCTTGGAGAGAGGTGTCTATCAAGGAGTCGTGCACCTAAGAACCAGAACCAATCCAGTGGATGCAAAAGCACGAGGCAGTTTATTGGATACACAGGTGCCTGCAGATGCCACAGTAACCAAGTTAAACCAAGTTACTGAGCATGCCGAGCTGAGGACACATCATGTATTTATAGAGATTTAGGAGTAACGTAAGAGGCTGCCTAGCAACAAGCATTTCATTGGCTCTCAAATTGGTGGGTTTAGCTTACCCTGGGGATGGTCCCATGTCTATTCTCAAATTTCCCCGAAAAACCATAAAGCCAGATAAAACACCCTGCAGCAAGTTGACAGTTTAGATAGAATGTCTTGGGGGTGGATTATTCCCTCTCCTTAGTCTAGTCAATGAGTCTGCAACCCATAGACATCCAGGTTTAGCATAGGCTGAGCCAGGGGGCCCAGCTAAATTTCAGCAGAGTTTAACATAGTACGTGGGCACAGGGGTCCTTCAAGTATTGGGGGGGGTCTTTCATAACTAAGGCTGTACAAATAGGAGTAATAGGCCCAGAAACTAGATAAGTACTTATTGAATCTCTGACTTGTGAAGATGCCAATATAGAATGCAAAAAAATACCAGCATTCTGTTTAGTTTTTCCTGTCTACCTATATTCTGCCCTGATATAGTCTCAAGCCAGGTTTCTTTATTAACCAATAATCATATTCACAGCATATAAAGGAGAATCCCACATCACCTCCCCTTTTCTGTTTAAATAAAAAGGAACATTTTAACTTTAACATAGTAAAATTACATATAACAAAACAGGTATCAAACAAGAATTATAGTTATAATATTTATATCAATTTTATCTTTTATCATAACTAAGAAAAATTATAACTATCAATTCTTCAACTCCATCAAAGACTCCAGAAATAAACAGAAAGTACATTCTAAACAACTTTCAAAACTATAGAATTGGCAGAGAGATTTTGCTACCTGGACAGTCAACCAAAGTTCTTCTGTACCATTGGGGAATCCATCCTCAGCTTACAGGCCTATTGTATCCAGCAGACTTTTCCATGAATCAAGAAAGTTCAAAGATAGTTCCACCTATATTTGCAGTTTGCCAGACACTTTCGTCTATAACCTGCAGAATTTCTGACAGTCTCTTTCATGAAGCAGGAACCATGAAGGACCATCTCACATCTAGGCAAGTTCAGCAATCATATCTTTGTGGGTCCTGCATGTCCAGTTCCTATGTCATAGCATCAAATAGTCTTGGTAAGAGCAGTTTCTTGTCCAAATGGCTAACAAACTCCATAAGGAGCCTCTTCAATGCCTATCTTTCTCTTGAAGTAGTTTGGTTGTTCCAGGACCAGATGTATCTCACTGTTATGAAAAGTCCTAAGTTCTTCAACATTTTAGATGCCATATTTTGAAGTCTTTAAAAGGTTTGCAGAATTCCTATCCATCTGAAATACATCTCTGTACATCTAGAATATCTAACTAACATGGTTACAAATTTTACTATTATTAACCTATATTTCTATTAACCTATTAACCTATATTTCTTAATTATACATTACATTTTAAATGAGCTGCACAAACACAATACCTGAATCAAGAGCAGAAATATACATATAATAAAATTGACCTAAAATTTGTAACAATGGTGCAAGATCCATACCAATGAATATCTCTATAGCATAGCCCCATTTAAATGTAAACAAACATTTATAAACAGTATTTGGGAAAATGGGCATATTTCTCTCCAAAATGATTCCTGCTTTTTGTTGAGGGAAGTATTCTTGGCCCTATTTACAGTGAGATTTTGGGGAATCTTGGTACATCAAACCACATTATTCTGGAGGAATTCCACAAGTTCACATATTTTGTGAAAACAAAAAAGAACTTCTTTTCCAAATTTCCTTAGACCCAAATTTTGAAGTCAAGATGCTTTCAGAATATATATGCTGGTTTAGTTTAACAGTTTGTGTAATGAAATGTCTCATAATACTTAGCTCATTCACAATCAAAAAATTCACAGTAAACAATAATATACATAATCCAGACTATCTGTATATATTCCATCTTTACATGACTTATTTTTATTTCTCTATTACTTTCTCTAAAAGCTTACTCTGTCTCATTAAAGACTTTGGGTCTATGTTGCCATTAAGAAAGTTGTAGCACTCTGTTCACAAACCGCATTTAAATGCTTAGTCTCCTGAAAGAGCCAGAGTTCATAATGGCAGCATGCCCCAGGAAGCCACTGTTTCAAAACTACACAACTTTTTTCTGCTACTGCTGATTCAGAAAAACCTCTTTTAAAGTAGCCACAGCGTTAATACATACTTAACACTGCTGTTTTCCCCTAGAATTCCTTCAGGTTTTAAGTGGATTTTAGTTGGCCATGTTGGCACAAATTTGTTGTAGGAGGCTACTTGTTTCTTCCCAGCTGCTCAGTCACAAAATAACCACACAGAACCTTAAATAAATTAATTAAATAAATTAAATAAATTCTTGGCCAATTAGCTGTAGCTTCTTATTGGCTAACTCTTACATCGTAATTTAACCTATTTCTATTAATCTATATATTGCCACGAGGCTATGGCTTACTGGGTCTTTCCAGTGTCTGTCTGGTGGGGATACATGACTTCTGACTTTGCCATCTTTATACCAGCATTCAGCTTAGTTTTGTCCACCTACCTCTGTTCTGTCCTGCTATAGGGTCAAGCAAGCTTTCTTTATTAACAAATTATATTCACAGCCTACAGAGGGGGGGTATAACAATCTGGAATTCTCTTGCCTTCTCTCTTGCCTAAAGCATGGCCTCTTATAGTTATTGATTTAAAAATGTTGTTTCTTTACTATATCTTTACAAGAAAAGGACAGAGAAAAATATGCCTTCACAGTGCCTACTTTTAATAATTCTCAGCCTACTAGGAGGTACCAATGTACCATCCTCCAACAGGGAATGCTTAGTTGTCCAACCTTGTGCCAATATTTTGTAAGTAAGTCATTGAAAATAATATAAAAAAAATCTTAAATCTATAATTTACCACTACATGAATGACATTTTGCTATCTTATTTATACATACTTTAGAAAGAATGTTTGATGAGGTAAAGACAGTTTTGCCTAAATGGGGATCATAAATTGTTCATGAAAAACATAGAAATAAGAGATTCTTTCAATCACCTAAATTATAAAATAGAAAATTAGAACAAAAAAGGCACTAATTTTAGAGACTTACTGAGGACTCTTAATGAACTTCGATGATTGTTAGGAGATATTTCCTGTCTATGATTGGCTGTTGGAATAACATTTGATCTAATAATCTAATAATTTAGTTAAACAAAAACTTTGATGGTCAGTGAGAATTAGCAGCTGAAGCTGCGAAAGAACTAACTGTTGTTCAAGAGAAATTACAGGAGGCAAATGTAAATATATGCATTAATACATAAATACATAAATACACAAATACATAAAAATTCACAAATACATAAATACAAAAATACATAAATGCATAAGTGCATAAATGTATAAATGAATAAATGCATAAATGAATAAATGCATAAATGCATAAATGAATAAGCGCATAAATACATAAATGCATAAATGCATAAATGCATAAATGCATAAATGAACACATACATAAATACATAAATGCATAAACGCATAAATGCATAAATGCACAAATGAATAAATACATAAATGCATAAATAAATAAATGCATAAATAAATAAATAAATAAATGCATAAATAAATAAATGCACAAATGCATAAATAAATAAATAAATAAATAAATAAATGCATAGATGCATAAATGAATAAATACATGAATGCATGAATGCATAAATGAATAAATGCATAAATGAATAAATGCATAAATGCATAAATAAATAAATAAATAAATAAATAAATGCGTAAATGAATGCATAAATGAATAAATGAATAAATGCATAGATGAATAAATGCATAAATGCGTAAATGAATAAATGCATGAATACATAGATGCATGAATGAATAAAAACATAGATGCATAAATGCGTATATGCATAAATGCATAAATGCATAAATGCATGCATGCATATTTGCATATATGTATACATGCATAAATACATGAATGCATATATACGTATATATATACATATATACATATATACACATATACACATATACACATATACACATATACACATATACACATATACATGTATACACGTATACACGTATACATATATACATATATACATATATACATATATACATATATACATATATGCATATATGTATGTATACATATATGCATATATGCAAATATGCATGTATGCATATGTGTATACATGCATATATGCATATATGCTGCCTAGAAGAATAAAAATCAAAGTTGGCTTTTCAATTGGGCATTGGCTTTTTTTCTCTAAATCCAAGCATGATGTTTAAAGAAAAATTTAGTGTTTGTATTTCATGTCAGAAGCCATCTGGTATGGAGGACTCTGAGAAGTAAGTAGATCTAGGTAGCCAATTGAGTAAATTACATGTCATTTTAAAAATCAGTAACTCCAGTAAAATTTAAACTTTTTTGAAGATCTCTGATGCAGCTGAGAGTTTTTTCAGTTTAAAAAGTATAAAGTACAACCTCACCAAACAAATTTCAGCACAACCTCTTGCTATGTCTAATAAAAGGTATTTTAAGGGGAAGATGGCTGTGGGGGCTAGGGTGAGGTGTTGGCAGTGGCGAGGGGCTAGGGTAGGGGGGGGCCGCGGAGCGATGGCCCGTGCAGGCCGCTGGGGAGGATAAGACCCCATCGCGCCGCAGGTGTGGGCCGGAGGGAGGAGATAGTGCCCGAGCGCCACGGGAGTATGACGGAGCTGTAAGAGCTGGTGTGGCGGGTGCTGCACACGCTGCTCAGCCTACACCGCATGCTCACCTCCTGGCTCCGCGTTCGCTTCGGCACCTGGAACTGGATCTGGCGGCGCTGCTGTCGTGCCGCCTCCACCGCGGTCCTAGCGCCGCTTCTCTCGTCTTCACTCTCCGGAAGCCCCTGGCCAGCAGCAGGAACCGTTGTCATCACCTGCACCATCAAGGGGACCCGGGCCGGCTGCCACCCACCCCTGGCTGCGCTGGCATGCAGACGGCCGCTCCCTGCAGAAGCTGCCGGTGCACATGGGCCTGGTGATCACCAAGGAGGAGCAGGAGCCCAGCTACTCGGACATCGCGAGCCTCGTGGTGTGGTGTATGGCCGTGGGGATCTCCTACATTAGCATCTACGACCACCAAGGTATATTCAAGAGAAATAATTCCAGATTGATGGATGAAATATTAAAACAACAACAGGAACTTTTGGGCCTAGATTGTTCCAAATACTCACCAGAGTTTGCAAATAGTAATGACAAAGACGATCAAGTTTTAAATTGCCCTTCAGCAGTGAAGGTGCTGTCACCAGAAGATGGAAAAGCAGATATTGTGAGAGCTGCCAAGGACTTTTGCCAGTTAGTAGCTCAGCAGCAGAGGAGACCCACAGATTTGGATGTAGATCTGCTCGATGGCTTACTTAGTTCACATTGTTTCCCTGATCCTGATTTAGTATTGAAGTTTGGTCCTGTGGACAGCACCTTAGGCTTTCTTCCCTGGCAAATCAGATTGACCGAGATCGGCTCTTTGCCTTCTCACCTAAACATCAGTTATGAGGACTTTTTCTCCACCCTTCGCCAGTACGCAGCTTGTGAGCAGCGCCTGGGAAAGTAGTGGTTCCTGGTTGCGAATATGATTTCAGGCTTTTGGAGAAAAGGACCCAATTGACTCTGATGTTTACAAAGTACCTATAAAACCTGTACACACCTAGTTCATATTCCTCATAATTTGTCAACAAACACAAAAAAGTGTCTTACTTGAGAGTGAGTGAGTGTGTGTGTGTGTGTGTGTGTGCGTGCACGTGTGTATGGAGATAAATTTATAAATGGGGCACATTGGCGAATGGAGTACATCATCTACAGTTGAAGCACGTAGCAGCCATGTCTTCAGAACTGAGATTTCAGATGGAAAGGCTTCAGCTCCTGCCACTCTTCTGTTTTTGTGGGGAGTGGCAGGGTGAGTAGAGAGAGCTGGTGTGGTCGTTTGTGGTGGGAGGGGATCATTTTTGTTCAGTCTTTCTTAGTGACCAAACTTTAATTTTTAAGAATAATATATTGACTTACTAGTGGAAGTATTCTCATTTTGAGGGACATTCAGAGATTCTGGGTTGTTCCCTTATTGAAAATTTGCTCATCTGCAGAGCAAAGACAAGCCTCCTCAGTTTTCCGTCCATTTCATTTTTCTGTGTAGTAAGCAGTGGGACTTGAGAGTACTGGTTTGGGTTGTAAAGATCATTTGGGAAAAAAAAAACTTAACAATATTAAAGTAAAAAATATAAAAACTTTAAATACTGAATTAGGCAGTCAAAAACCAAAAAACTGAACAAATGATAATCTTAAAGATGGAAAATTTCCCAGAGGACAGTTTCAATTACCTTATGTAATGAGTAGAATCCTATATCGTACCCAAAGCATTAAAAAAAAAAAGTTTCAATTAGCTTCTTATTTAAAATAAACATTTGAGAGACATTACCAAGGCAGCTTTTTCCCCTCAAAAGTAACCTGCTCCTCTCTTGAGTGCACCTGGGGTTTTCTTTGCCCACTGAATCTCAGTGATGACTTTGCATAATGATTAGGTAGGATGGAGGCCTGTATTACCAAAGTCTGTGAGCATAATTTAACTTGATTGTCCATGTTCTCTTGTATTCTAGAGAACAGCACTGTTTCTGACAGAATTAAATTCTTGTTAGATGTTTAATGTTTTTCCACTGGTAAACTTTGGATGGAAACCATTCTTTATATTTGATGGACAGTTTTCAGAAAACTTTTATCAACAAGTATACAGGAGTCAGGCATGTTTAGAATAGAGCAGTTTAAATAATAGGCCTCAGAAAACTGAAAAATAGCAAAGAACATGGGTTTGGAAAGTATGCTCCGGAATTGCCTGTCAGACTCTGTGTTTCAGCTTTGGATTACAAACCCCATTTATGATTTTTAAAATATACTTGAAATAAAATGATTAAAATGAATTTTGGTTCAGTGACATTACTTTGCACTTCAGTTTTTTTGTACAAAATTTTAAAGTCTTAATTTATTGCCCAAATTTTGTTTGAAACTACAGTGTATTATTAGAGATCCCCATTTCTGTTCCCCTGTACTGTCATCTGTGTTCCTCTGGTTTTATTTCTCCACAGGGGGTGAAAAGCAGTTTAATACCTTTTGTAAACATGATAGATATAAATACAGACTTTCTGGAGTGTGCACAGCTTTAATGAATTCAATTTATTGGGCTCAATTGAAATAACGGGATCCAATGTTTGTTAAAATGAAGTTTGTGAAATTACCTTTTGGAATAGGAGCCACAAATTGTAAAGCATTGAATTATTATGCTTTTTTCCATAGTATAACACAACAAAACAAATCTATAGCCGATGACCCAAGTCTGTTGTGGCCTTAGGAATAATTGCTTAAGCAAATTAAGGGTTTGAATTTAAATATAGGCATTCAGTAATCTTTTCACTTGAGGTCAACTACTAATGCAATCTCCACAACTTGAATAGCACTGGTCATTCAGTTCTGCCAAGGTCATCATCACAAGTTGGACATCGTGTGTTCTCTTTAAGCTCTTTCTCCTTGACATGCTCCACCACGGGAAAGACACCAAGGCAAACCTACTCAGCAGATGGCATGGAGCATGTAGAGGACCTGGAGGGATTAACTTCATTCCAAAGTCTGATTGTAGATTGAAGCTGACTGGTTAATGTTTGAAGTTTAGAAGCTGATTAAAATGTGAATAGCAAATTCTGGTATATTGTGACTAAGGCCTAAGAATGCCTGTTTTTGACAATAATGTTCCAATATTAGTGAGCAGTGCCAAATACACTGTGCATATCTATAACTTACCATTTGAATGTATGTTAATTAACTACTCCCTTCTATGTGATGGTCCCATGCTTAGTGTCAGTGAAGTCCTTGTGATGTGTATTATGCCTGTAGATTTTGGCAACATGTAAATAATATATACAGCAAGTTTTTATGATTAAGGAATCAAATTTATTGAATTTTAATATTGAAAGTTGAAACAAGATGTATGAACAACAAATCAATAAAAGAATATACTCTTTTTATGAAAAAAAGGTATTTTAAGGTATATAGATACAATATATCTACGTGTGCATCTGCAAGCTATAAAGGTCTGAGGACAAATGAATGGTATCAAATATCTCTTTCATTATGCTGTTGTTCATAGCCTTATCATCATCAATAAAATGCTGGTATACTATTAATCTAACTCTGGCAGAATACTACCACTACTCTACTATAAGATCTAAACTTTAAATTCTCCTTGGTCATTTTCTAAAAAATACTTTTCATTGTACAAATCATCTGTCACAGAATTCTGGTATAAATATGCTTTCTCTTATATAATCTATGTGTCTGAAATGTATGTTTTCACAAATTCAAAGAATTCTTCTTGAGTTCCAAGAAGCCAAATAGAAGGATTCATGTTAAAAGATCTAATAGACCCTCCTCTCAATTACCTGGTCCTCCCACCCTCCTCCTCAATTACCAGGACCTAAGGATAAATTTTTACTTCCCAAACTTTACCTTGTCCTCTGCTCTGACAATACATCAACAGGTCCAGGAAATACCAGACCGTTCCACAATACAAATTCTGGACAGGGGTAAAGCAACCAGTTATCCTGTGACTGGTATCCCAGGTTTTTAGGTCTCCCAAGATGCTGACATCCAAAAGCCAATATGAAGGAGTCTTGATAATTCAATGCCTTCATCCCCTTAGCTTGCCATGCCTAACTGTAGTGATGAGCAGCAGGTTGCGTTCCCACCCGGCTCCTGGCTGCCTGGCTAGCATATGCCCTGAAATAACAACACACCAATTGTATTCTTTTAAACACTGCCTGGCCCATTAGTTTCAGCCTCTTACTCACATCTTGACTAACCTATATCTAATAATCTGTGTAACACCATGAGTGGTGTCTTACCGGGGAAGATTCAGCATGTCTGACTTGGCGGCTGGCTCCATCACGTCTGTCCCAGAGAGGAGATGCAGGGCATTTGCCCGAGGCATCTGCCTCACTCCCAGCATCATGTTCTGTCTACTCCACCCACCTATGTTCTGACCTATTAGAAAGCCAAGGCAGTTTTCTTTATTAACCAATGAGAGTCCTCCATCACCTAACTCATCGCCTTTTTATTATAAGAGAAAGATGGGAATCGTATAATTAATTATGCTCATCTCCCCATCACTTGGGTACCCTATTACTTTAAGGGACCACTCCCAATCTCCTGCTTCCACTGAGTCAAGTTAATCTCTCGCCTCCTCTCTTCTTTGTCTCTATGTTCGTTTTTCTTCTGAAGATGCAGCCTCTACCTTCTCCTCCTACTGTCTCCTCTTTTCTCTCTTTCTCTGTCTGAATCTCTCTCTTTCTATCCTCCATATTCCCTTACCCTCATACATATCCAAATACTCAATATACTCTATCTCCAAGCTATCTGTGCATGGTATCTGTCTATCTCCCACCCACCAAAGACTCTCACACCTGGACCTGTCATGATAAACTGCCATAAACGATAACTTATAACAGACTTCATATCCCTTTTCTTCTATCCATGAATCTAATGCCAGAGCCATGGGGCCTACTCTCCCAAGCTCTGCTGCTTACTAGGGATGATACATGGATTCCTCATACTTTATCAGCTTTCATTTTTCAATGGTTTACTTCACTGCTTGAGGTTAACTCTCCTACAAATTTCTCTATGGACCAGGATAGTTCAAACTGAGAAATCTCCCTATCTCTGTCTCCCAAGAGCTATGATTAAAGGCATGTCCCAACACATGTGGGATATGCTAAGATATTTTTAATTCTTATTAAGAAGTTGGAAACTTATCTGGGTCTGGTTTTTCCCTGATGTCACCACTTTGTTTATTCCATTTTCATCATGCTTTTCTTTAAATGTTTCATCTCTTTGAACAGTGGAGTTGAATTTATTACATTTCTTGGTGCTCTCTTTCACATCAAATTTTACATGATGTATTTTTCTTTACTTCGCTTGCCCTTTTCCATTATAGATATGCACAGTATGACCACTAATAACCTAAAGGCATAGTCAATTTAGCCTGTTTTAAAAACTCTGCCATCACAAGTAAACCAAAACTTTTCAACTAGATTTAGGAAGACATTAGAGATAATAGCAAAAAGCAGCCACATTCCCCACCAAAATATCACAGAAATCATCTCTGGGAAATTTACTAATATCTTTTTCCTCTGAAACCTCTTGAGCCATGCTCCCACAGTTCAAATAATACTCAGCACCACTGTCTTCCATGTTTTGTTAGTTACAACACTAACTGCTTTCCTAATCCAAAATCCCCAAATCCACATTCTTCTAAACAAATGCCTCACCTCACCTGATCTATCACAGAAAGACCCCACTTCCAGTACCAATTTCTGTCTTAGGTCATGTCCTATTGCTTTGGAAAGACACCATTTCAATGGACATTCTTATAAATAATACACTTGATTGGCACTGGCTGCAGTTCAGATGTTTACTCTGTACTCTACTGTGGGAAAGTCTTTTTGTACACTGTGAAGATTTCGTCTCTTCCAAAGCATCTTCTGACTAGTCATGCAAGGATAGGCAGGACTTACAGGCAGATATAGGAACTCATGGGGAATAATCTGAGGCATGGAGTTTCACCAGCCAGACATGGAGGAAGTGGGATGCATTGTACTATGCATAGTTAATAGCCAGTAATAGTTAATTACATCATTCATACCATTACTGAAAAAGCAGCTACATTACTCATTCCATTGAAGATGTGTTTAGCTTTACTGGTTCTCCACTGCTTATCTTTGTGCACAAGGCTTTTTGTTCTCTATATCTTCCCATTTCTTAGTTTAAAAAAATATTGGCTGTCATAGAGGCCATGGTTGATTGCATTGACTTCATTGGTAGTCTAGCTAATGTAGAGAAACATAAGAGAATTAAAATAATAGCTAACAGAGACACAAAAATGGGGGAAATGGTCTTAGCCACTTGGACAAATCAAAGGTCACTTGAGAAATTTTATTACTTTTATACAAATCTTTAATTTGGTCATTAATATTATGAGAAGAATCTGACACATTAAACAACACATGCCAGGAAACTGTTGATGATAAAGAATCCGGGCTCACTGTGAGCCGTGTCAGTTTGGTTGCTCACCTTCCTGGACTTAGGGGGAGCTGGGAGGACCTTGGACTTAACATAGTGAAGGGAACCCTGATGGCTCTTTGTCTTTGGAGAGGGGTGGAGTGGGGGTATGGGTGGAAGGGAGGGGAGGGAAGGGGGAGGAGGAGGGGAGGAGATGGAAGTCTTGAATAAAAAAATGAGAAAAATAAAAAAAAAGAATCTGCTTGAGCAAGAAACAATCCATATTAACTCTACTTTGTAAAACTGTGTTCATCAGTTCACAATTACTTGGCTGATTTTTGCTAATATTTGCTGCAGTATTAGTAGCTTTACTAATAATACAGGCTACTTTAAATACCTCCTTTTGCATTGTAATAACTAATCCTGGAATAGGCAATAAAAGAGCTGAAGTGACTGAAAAATTATAGGATCTAACAGATATAAAGAATCATTAAATTTCATAGGGAGAAATTTCCTAATCATATTGATGAGCTTCAGGGATTTACTGAGTAAAATTGTTGTGATACATGCTATTTCAAATAACACTTTGAAACATGCATGGAGGGCAGAATAAGAAGTGGAAGTTGTTTACCAGAGGGAAGAAGTTGATTGGAAATGGAATTGCAATTACGAGTGATCTTAGTACATTCAAAGCATAAGTAATGTGATAGAAAAACATCATTGACAGAAATATCATGAGAAGTCTTATGAATATGAGGGCCAGTGGATTCTGTATTATTCCCTGTTAATTGTTCATAAAGCTTATGAGTTACTACTATGCCATACAAATTTCTTTTTAGCAGCCCAGTAATAGATAGGTGGTGTGGGGCAATTGTATTATGTCAATTACATTTTTAAATAAGCACTAATTGGTCATTAGTCAGGCAGGAAGTATAAGAGGGACAATCAGACAGTAAGTAGAGGCAGGTAAATGAGAACAGGAGTATTCTGGGAGGAAGGAAGCTCTTTCTGAAGTCCTGCCCAGACACAGAAGAATGAAGATGTGACCTACCCCACTGAGAAAGGTACTCAGCCATGTGGCTAAAATATACTAGAATAATGGGTTACTACAAGTTATAAGAGTTAATAAGAAGCCTGAACTAAAGGGCCAATCATTTTATCATTAATATAGACCTCTGTGTGATTTCTTTGGGGTTAAATGGCTGTGGGACCTGGTGGGATGAAAGAAACCAGGCAGGACAGAAAATTCAGTCTACAGATAGGTTTTCTTTGATAGAAAAAGATTGCTTTTGTTGAGTGTTATGTGACAAATAAAGCCATAGGTTATTTTCTAGACCATTGGCACAAGATAGCATTATGCTAGGGACAATAGTATCAACTTTGGTAAGGAATATACCAGGTATTCTCTTTTTCTTCTTTTTACAGCTATAGTTTCTAGAGTGCTTAAATATGCTGAAATCTTTATTTGTTCATTTAGATTGATCCACTATATTAGTCCAACCAAAATATCCCCCATTCATGTGATTGATTATTTTTATACCATCTTATATCCAGATAACCATTCCAATAAGACAAAACAATCCTTAGCATGCAAAACAATATCATACTGTGCCCGTAACTGGTGTGCTTCTATCCCCCATGACAATAGTCACTTTGATTCTGTTTTGGCAAGCTGAGAATGAACATTGAATATAGCCAGTAAACAAAACAGCATCATTTTTAGGTAAGTAATAGATTGTCTTTCTTTCCTAAAAGTCCCAGATTGATGAGTTGCATTTTTGATACAGCTTAAGTCATCAATTGACTTTTTCTCTTGGGGCATTTCCTTTTGATGCATTTGTTATCTGATTTCAGATGTTTCATTTGTCCAATAGTCTCTAGATGTCCTAGTTGGTTGCTTCAGATCAGAAACATTGTTCCTTTTTCTATAAACATATAAGCATAACCTCACTCTTATTTTAACAGAACATCAGGCTCTTACATTTTATTTAGAACTTATTTTACTTTTAAGTTTTTTATTGTTTTTATTAACTTATACATTTTTTTTTATTTTTTTAGTTTTTTTAGTTTTATTTTTATTGAAAATTTCCATCTCATGCCCTCCTCCCACTTTCTTCCCCTCCCCTCCACCAACATCCCCACTCCCTCCCTCTATAGGCCAAAGAGCAGTCAGGGTTACCTACACTATGGGAAATCCAAGGTCCTCCCAACTCCCTCCAGGTCCAGGAAGGTGAGCATCCAAACTGACAAGGCTCACACAGAGCCCGTCCATGCCGTGGACTCAAAGTCCATTGCCATTGTGCTTGGCTTCTCAGTCAGCCTCCACCATCAGCCACATTCAAAGAGTCCGGTTTGATCACATGTTCCATCAGTCCCATTCCAACTGGTCTTGGTGATCTCCCGTTAGATCTGTCCCACTGCCTCAGTGGATGAACTCACCCCTCATGGTCCTGATTTTCTTGCTCATGTTCTCCCTCCTTCTGCTCCTCATCGGCAACAATGAATAAATGGGACCTCCTGAAACTGAGAAGCTTCTGTAAAGCAAAGCACACTGTCATTAAGACAAATAGGCAACCTACTGACTGGGAGAAGATCTCACCAACCCCACATCAGACAAAGGTTTGATCTCCAAAATATATAAAGAAATCAAGAAACTAGACTTTAAAATGCTAATTAACACAATTAAAAAATGGGTCATTGATCTGAACAGAGAATTCTCAACAGAAGAAGTTCGAATGGCCAAAAGACATTTATGGTCATGCTCAACCTCCTTAGCGATTAGGGAAAAGCAAATCAAAACAACTCTAAGATACTATCTTACACCCCTCAGAATGGCTAAAATCAAAAACACCAATGATACCCTATTTTGGAGAGAATGTAGAGTAAGGGGAACATTCATCCATTATTGGTGGGAATGCAAACTTGTGCAACCACTTTGGAAATCAGTGTGGTGGTTTCTCAGGAAACTGGGAGTCAACCTACCTCAGGATCCAGCAATTCCACTCTTGAGAATATACCCAAGAGATGCCCAATCATACTACAAAATATACATTTTTCTACACTCCTCTCCCTTTCCCCTTTGCCTTTCTACCCTCTCCCATGCCCCCCACACTACCAATTTACTCAGGAGAACTTGTCTTTTTCTCCTCACTATTTAGATCCATGCATATCTCTCTTATGCTACTCTTTGTTATCTAGGTTCTCCATGGTTGTGGGTTGTAGCCTTGTTTTTATTTTTTTATTGTTTTTAATGTCTAAAAGCCACATATGAGTGAGTACATATTCTGATTGATTTTCTTGGTCTGCATTACCTTACTCAATATGTTTTTTTTTTCCTAGACCAATCCATGTGCCTGAAAATTTCAAGATGTCTTATTTTACTCCTGATCAGTACTGCACTATGTAAATGTACCACATTTCTTTTATTACATTCTTCAGTTGAGGGCACCATCTAAATTGAAGAAAAACCATTTCACTGTTGTTAAAAAATATTTCATATGCTATGTTGTAGAAGACCTAATTTTTAAGCTACAGTAAATTAAACTTAATTATTATATATAAAAGCACAAAACACAGTATCTTTTATATTTAAAAATTCTAAATCTGTAGAACTTTTAGTTGTAATTTTAGGCATTACCCATTGGGCATCTCTAAAAGTCTTAAGAGGGAAAAGAAGGGATAATTATGTACAGAAACCAAGTAAAATACTAAAGTAATCTCTCATTGTTATCAGTGTGGAACAAATAATCAACCTGCATTTTATCTAGCAGTACTTAATTTCTGTAGGCTCTTATTAGTAAGGGATAACTTTGAGTTACGGCTTTTGCAACCATATTATTTAATAAATCAAAAGCTTGTTCCATTTTTGATATTACGTTTGTTTGAAAAATTTAACTGAGCATTTGTTAATAAGCTTAAAGAGCATAGACACATCTCTAGTAATGATGAAAAGACCAGAGAGTTCCTAATGTTATGACCTAAAAGTTTTAAATTTTATTCTTACTATAAAAACTGAACATTTATTTAAGCGTTATTTATATGATCAGAAGAAAATTGCATCCTCCAGATAATATATGGCTAATAACTATAGAAGTTTAAACACTGCCTTAGTGCTTTATGCCTGGATTACAATTGTCTCTATATTATATATTAGGCTTTTTCTTTTTATCTTCCTTAGAAACCATTTATAATGACTTATTTCCACTATGAGGAAAAAGTAAAAATCAGTTTCCATAAAGGGACCATTAATATTGAGTTAATTTCTGCTATGAGGAAAAAAATAAATAACACTCGGGTAAACAAAATAAAACCTATGTCTGAATCAGCCAAGATAGTTCATGATGGTGGCAGATTTCCACGGGTCATCCCTTTATCTCCTTCTACTCCCCTAGACACTAGAAGACTGAACACTATAGCCTGGAGGGCCATGGGCTCCAGCTAGAACACTCATGAGGGTAATTATCCCAGCATGAATCTGTGATCATTGGAAACCCTTAGCAGTTGGAATCTCATTCACTCCATCCTACCAGGACCTGGCTTGATGTGTGTCAGAAAATTTTTCTTTCTCTTTCCTCTGTTTTTGTTTTTTTTTTCTTTTTCTCCTCTTGAGAGGTTCCAAACAAGACATTACTGTACTCTAGGTTGTAAACAAGTTAACATGGGATTTTTTTCCCCATGTCGTGGGCTATGTGTATAATGTTTTAGGGTTGTTGCTCTGAATATTTTGCTCCTTTAGATCCTCACAAATAGCTCTAAGTTGCACAAAGTGCATTGTCTCAAAAGACTGAGAAGAACCCATGACAATTTTCACTTTCTCAATTATGTTTGCAAACATTTGAAAGAGAGGATCATGTTTCCTATAATTATAATTACTATTTTTTTAAAGAAAAAACTTTTCTTAGCTTCTCTGAAGTTTCTGTGTCCTATGTTGTAAAACCAGCTTCTGTTATTTCCCTGAAGGCTTTACAGAAGGCAAGGGGAAAAAGAATACACAAAGAGACAGGAATGAGCTTGACTTAGATGATTTTACTGTCATCTGTGCTGAAACAGGACTTCTAGAATCTGGTTCAATCATTTTACTATACACATATTTAAACACAGCACATATTTTGAAAAAGGATTTATAGAAAAATTAACTCAGCAACAAATGCATAACAATTTAAGACATGTTTACATTGAGGTTTCTTACAAAGTACATCTGGCTTCTTTCACAAAAATGGGTATTTTTTACTCGGAGAAAGTGCCCAAGATTTAGGATCTAGGTAGTTTGACTGAGGTAAACATAATACCTGTGAGTGTCATAATTGACCTGGCCCTAAGATAACATAGAAGTCACTTGGACTGTTGTAAATCACAAGTGATAACATTCATAAGAGTATGTTTATGGCCTAAAATCAAAGCTTAAGTTTTAGAAGAAAAAAGTTTTGGATAAGTAAAAACATAAATTCTGGGAAATACATCAAAGCCCATTTCATCAGACTGCAAAGGATCATTGGGTTGTCAAACAATGTAATTCCTGGCATTCCAGGAAGAGTAACTTTGCACCTCATTTCCTGGAAGATATGAGCTATGTGTTTAACTTTCCTGGCTTCTACAGTGCTTCCCTGTGTGCACAAGGCTTTCTGCCCTCTGCACAAAAAAGACCTGCAGATGCAGAGAAGAACTTTGCAACACATTTGTAAATTTTCCATGGACTCATTGTGGGCAGACTCCACAGTTAATGTGTGCTGCATTCATGCCACGCACCGTGCCCCTGTGTCTGCATTCGGTGTGCTGGCACCCAGTTCACGAGATTTGGGCAAGGGACTGGAGGTTAAAATACACAGACACACAGAGACAGAGAGACAGTGACATGGGTCATCCTTGAATTCCCCAAGAATGCCCCCTTTATTGTGTTCAGGGGGAGATTATATAGAGATAGCCACGCCCCAGCCAAACCCACCAGAATCCACTCTCCTGCCATCAGGAACTCCTGAAGGTCTCATGCTCAGAGCAGCTGTAGGCACTCAGATCAGGGGATTACAAGAAATTCAGGATCTGGGGTCTCACTGCTCCCAACACATTCACATGCACGTTCCTGTTGGATCAGTCAAAACAGGCAGCCTGGTCCTTTATGGATTGGCTCACTTGGTCAAAGAGTTATGCAAAAAGCCAGGTCCAGACCAAGAAAACCTCTGAATAGGTACAGTATAATTTCAAATGTGCTTAAATGTAAAGATAATAAAATAGGTATAGACAGTCAATGAAAGAAAAAACATGAATAGATTAAAATAATAAAGTCTTTAAGGAGACAGTAATATAATATAAAATGTATAAACCACATAATGATAAAACTATTATAAAAGAATATACTGACCTAATATAATTATTAATTAAAAATTTTTAAACGCTAATGAATAAAAATCAATAGCTATTGAGAGACAGTGTACTGTGGAAAAAACTGCTGAATTTACTGGTGTGGGAGGTCCTTCTGTCTGTGTGTTGCTTTTATTCGTTAATAAATAAAGAACTGCTTTGACCCTATAGCAGAGCAAGGCGGGGCAGAGCAGAGCAAGGAAGGGAGGACTGGACTATGTGCTGAGAAAAAGAAGGGCAGAGTAAGAGAGATGTTATGGAGCCACTGCCTGAGTCAGATATGCCAAAACTTTGCCCTTTAAGCCACTGCTGCATGTGTCAATACACAGAGTTAGCCAGTAAGAAACTAGAGCTAACAGGCCAATCAGGGATGTAATTAATATAGTTTCTGTGTGATTATTTCTGGTCTAAGCTAGCAGGTGGCTGGAAGCCAACAAGTTGCCCTTCTTTAACAGATACAAGCAGCTGCCTCCCCCAACAAATTGGCAACAACATGGCCTAGTAAAATCCACTTAAAACCCTGAGAGAGCTTGAAAGAAATTTTAGGCACAAAATTATAGAGTTTAACATTGCTTCTTGCTCTTTGCTGGTGGCATGCTGTGGCTTCTTTAAGAGAGGTCTCACTGATTCAGTGGTATCATCCATGCAGTTTCAAAATGGCAGCTTCCCGGCCATGGCCATGGGCCATGCTACTAGCATGAACAATGACTCGTTCAGAAAACTAAGCATTTGAATGGGGTTCTTGAGCAGCATGCTGCGATTGGCTTGGTGGAATTTGGACAGGTTGTGTGCCTGGAAGTGGGGAAGTGTGCACGATTCAGAAGCACAAGTGGCTCTGACATGCTGGACTGGGCAGGGCAAGCAGGAATTACTGTATATACACTAGTAATGGCACATCTTAAGTTTTAAGCAGCTCTTAGCATTTTAAGATGTGCTCTTGGACAGTAAAGAATCACAGATACACAGTAGGACAGATTCAGACATAAAATACCTCTAAATGAGTCACAGTGTTGGATAAATGTACATAGGTTTGGGAGAGTGAAGAGAAAGTGTACAGAGTTATAAAAAAGTTTTTTTAAGTAAAACCAAGTAAAGAGACAAAGTACAGACAGTCATAGATTAAAAGTAATAAAGGAAAATGAGCAATGTAAAGATGGAATATACACAGGGAGTCTGGATTATGTACACTATTGTGTTTTCTTTGAATTTTTTTGACTGTGAAGGAGCTAAGTACAGAGAGACATTTCATTGTATGGGCTGCTCAGCTAAACCAGAATGTATACTATAAAGGTATCTTAATGACAATATTTAGGTCTATCAATATGTTGCTTTACAAAAGAGGTTCTTCTTTTGTTTCCACAGAGGATGAGAACTTATATGCTGATCTCTCTACATGGGACAAAATCTAAGACTGAATGAGAAATGACAAATCTTATTGAATATAGATTCTTAATGACTTATTATTACCAGTCATCCATTAATATAGCATGGATAGAGGTTTATATTAAAATTTTGTTATGCAGTCCAAATGGACTTAAATAGGTGGCAAGATGCCTTTTACTTGCTCAAACATAGAAACAGAAAAATTGTCTGTAGTTGACTTGTGAGCACCACACATTCCATACTTGTGTTAATACAGATATGCCTGTAACCTTTAAAAGTTTCTGTGTTTTCAGGAAAAAAAAAGAAACAGAAACCAATGTTTACATGTAAGTCAAATAAACCTTTTCCTTCCCAGTTTTCCTTTTGTTCAAGGTGTTTCATTGTAGCTATAAAAACCCTAAAGACAGGGGTATTAGTTGCAAGTCATCATGGGTCATGATTAGGAGGAAGCTAAATAAAGTAGGGTACATTAAAGAATTTCTTTCTTTCATTTTATTTTATCTATCCTAATTTTTCTTCTATGAAGTGATGAAAAATGGGAATAGGGCCTAGAAAGCAAGAAAAGGGGGATATAGAGATGATAAGATAAAGGGGTAGATTATTTAATCCATTTTTAAACTAAAAAGCAACTACTGGTTTCAAATATTTTTTTTCCAGTTTATTTATTTTTTATTAAAAATTCCCATCTCCTCCCCTCCTCCTCCCCCTTCCCTCCCCTCCCCTCCACCCACACCCCCACTCCCTCCCTCTTGAGGCCAAACAGCCATCAGGGTTCTCTACACTATGTTGAGTCCAAGGTCCTCCCAACTCCCCCCAGGTCCAGGAAGGTGAGCAACCAAACTTACAAGGCTCACACAGAGCCCGTCCATGTCGTAGAGACCAAGCCCATCGCCATTGTCCTTGGCTCCTCGGTCAGCCTCCACCATCAGCCACCCTCAGAGAGTCCGATTTGGTCGCATGTTCCATCAGTCCCATTCCAAGTGGACTTGGTGGTCTCCCATTAGTTCTGTCCTGTCGTCTCAGTGGTTTCGAATATTTTATATTGGTATGGGTTTTTGTATTTTAATACAAATTTGTTTATTTTTGCTCTAGCACAATAAAACTATATACAATATAAAAAGATTGGATAATGTTGAGGGATAACCTTTTTGTATACTAAGAAGAAATGTCTCTGCCAAGACACCTTATAATTAGTTTAACTAAGAGGTAAAGAGGATATGGCTAGGCAGGTGATGATAAGTGAGCTTTTGGGCAGAGATACGAACTCAGGGGAAGAATCTGAAACGTGGAGATTCATCAGCCAGACATGGAAGAAATGGGATACAATGTACTGAGTAGAGGTGGCAGAATGTAGATTAATATAAATTGATTAATTTAAGTTTTTATAGTTAGTTGGAAACAAGTCCAAAACTAAGGTCAAGCTGCCATACTTAGTAAAAGTGTCTGTGTCATTATTTGGGAACTCTTGGTCCAAATAAAGCCTGATTAGACGCTACTAAAAAATATGCATAAACACCAAGCCAGTGACAAACCCTCTGAAAAACAATGGTGTACTGCCTACAAGATATGCTAGTGCAATTGTGTCACAAAGCTAATGGAAGTAACCAACTAGTATCTGATTTATTTTAAGACCCACTCTACAAAATGAAATTCATATGGTACACTGCTTAGTTAGCAATGAACTTGAGATTAGAAAGTCCCAGGAACTAGCGTAAAACCAAACTCTCTGTTCTGTTAAGAGAATTTAGCAATAAAATGATTCTTAATGACTTTCTGATACCCTCATATATCAGTACCATGTTCAGCCATCATCAGAAGAGCTTCTTCCTAAAGCAGATGAAAGCAAATACAGATACCCACAACTAGACAGTTTGCAGAGTAGGACACTTTGGAACACTTAGCCCTCAACTGGATTATGCCAACACTTCCAACATCTGTTGCAAAGGAACCCTGTGAAAGAGGAGGCAGAAAGAGTGTAAAAGTCAGAGGGTATGAAGGACCCCAAAGAAACAAGGCTTTCTAAACCTAATAGGTCCAATACACATACAATTTTTTTGAGACTGAGGCATCATGCAAAGGGCCTACACTGGCCAGTATCAGATGGGTTCCCAGAGCTGAAAGGAGAAAAGGACACATGCCTCCAAACCTAAACCAGAAGCAATCACCTATTGATAATTACTTGCAAATAAATATTTATTTGCCTCCTAGTGTGTTTAATTGGGAAAACAAAATGATTTTAAGTGTAGGCAGCATGCCCATGTTTGGACAGTGAAAAACAAAGAAACAAACAAACAACAACAGAAAAATAAACTCAATGGCATTTTAGGGATTCTTGTACCTAATGTCATATCAGGGGTTTTCCTCTGTAAAAAAATATTTTTTAAGCATTTTTTCTCTCTTTTTACCTTATAATTTCTTGGCTTCCAATTTAGTGCTCTTATGGGATTCCTGAGTGTGTGAACAAGTAGGTCTCTTTTCCAGTGTCTTCTATTAGCTAATGGGTTCTTTTTCTTCTGTTTTCTTTATTGTTACTGTGCTATTTGTTTTGATTTTTGCTCTATTGTGTTAGTTGAAATTTTGTTTTATTTTATATTCTTTCTTATAAGCCTGCTTATTTTCTAATGAATGAAAGGAGAATTTATCCAAATGAGAGAGGGGAGAAACTTGGAGGAAGAGAGGAAGAGAAAGCTATAATAAGTATATATTAAGTGAGGGGAAAAATCCATTTTCAATAAAAGAAAAAAATAGAAATGTAATTAAAAATCAATAGTTCCAAACCCATGTTTTTACATATGGTCCTACTTAAAATCATTTAATCAAAAAAAATTAAATGAATATTGGACAATGACAGGACAGATGTGGGAGGGAAATAGATGGCAAAGACTGAGAATAGACAGAATTTGCTGCATAAATATATGAAATAGGCAAAGAAACAATCTAAGCACCTACAAATGAATAAAATTATTTAAAGTTTATTTAGAGTTAGTATCTAAATCAATCAAAATATAGATAACTGAGAACCCTGCAGGTGTCAATGTAGGCAGTGATATGTAAAGAGGTGAAAATGAAAACTCTATTTAATACATGCAGTTTCTGAAAATGATATATTAAAAGCTTCTTCCAGTGATCAGGGTCTTCTTCCTGGGTCCACCCTTTACTTCCTAGGTCCCTTTGTCTTCTGACTCAAGTTTTTTTTTTTAATTGTTGGTGTGAAGTAACAAATAAAGATGATATTCTTGTTTGATCATGGCATTGATTATTTTTCATTTTAAAAATCTTTATTAAAGCTGTTAATTGAAGTAAATACATTTAACATCATAAAACATTTTTATAATAAATACATAAGATACAAAAATTCCAATTAAAATATAAATAACTTATAATGTAGAATTTTTAAAATGTTTAAGGTAGTATTATATAGCTGTAAATGGAGACTTTTCATTCATTTCCCAGCTTCCAAAAATCATAGAAAATTATCCATTAGCAGATCTGTTTTTATAAATAGTAATATTAGTAGCCCAATAATAAAACCATGTGATATTCCCAATAGATATTTCTTGGTATCTCTGATTGATTTTTTTTTTGCTATTTGGTTTTTGGGATAAGCACAAATAGTCACAAATAGTCACAGACCAACAGACCAAAAATATCACTGTGACTGACCAGAATGTCAAATTGGCATAGATATATTTTCTAACTGGCAGAATATTTAAGACCTGTAAAGCAAGTCTTATCATGGAAAATTCTAAATGAAAGGAAATCAGATATCTCATACTGAAGTAGCTAAAGTAAAACAAAAATGATGTTGTTGTTATGCTCAGATCACTGGGTCCACATAAAACCACCACAAACGCACTCCTCACGGTCCTGACTTCCTTGCTCGTGATCTCCCTCCTTTTGCTCCTCATCGGGACCTTGGGAGCTCAGTCCAGTGCTCCTATGTGGGGCTCTGTCATTTTCTCCATCCAATGCCAGGTGAAGGTTCTCACTCAGGAAGGTCCCGATGAGGAGCAAAAGGAGGGAGATCATGAGCAAGGAAGTCAAGACCGTGAGGAGTGCGTTTACCCATTGAGACCACCAAGTCCAGTTGGAATGGAACTGATGGAACAGGGGACCAAACCGGGCTCTCTGAATGTGGCTGACGGTGGAGGAGGACTGAGAAACCAAGGACAACGGCAATGAATGTGAACTCTACAGCATGGACGGGCTCACTGTGAGCCTTAACCTTCACCTGGCGATGGATGGAGATAGAGACAGAGCCCCACATTGGAGCACCGGACTGAGCTTCCAAAGTTCTGATGAGGAGCAGAAGGAGAGAGATCATGAGAAAGAAAGTCAGAACCATGAGGGATGCGTTCACCCACTGAGACGGCAGGACAGAACTAATGGGAGACCACCAAGTCCACTTGGAATGGGACTGATGGAACATGCAACCAAATCGGACTCTCTGAAAGTGGCTGATGGTGGAGGCTGACCGAGGAGCCAAGGACAATGGCAATGGGCTTGGTCTCTACGACATGTACGGGCTCTGTGTGAGCCTTGTCAGTTTGGTTGCTCACCTTCCTGGACCTGGAGGGAGTTGGGAGGACCTTGGACTCAACATAGTGTAGAGAACCCTGATGGCTCTTTGGCCTGGAGAGGGGGGGAGTGGGGGTATGGGTGGAGGGGAGGGGAGGGAAGGGGGAGGAGGAGGGGAGGAGATGGCAATTTTTAATAAAAAATAAATAAACTGGAAAAAAAAACACCACAAAGTCAGAACTCACATACAAAAGCAAAGAGACTTTATTCAAGCTCAAGCATGGATGCTGTGTGTCCAACACAGTACTATCAGAGTGTGGAGCCCAGGCGGGGTAGAGTTTTTATCATAATAAAGGTTAGGAAAGTGGTTATTTCCAGGATTCAGGATCCTAATTGGCTGACATTTGTGTAGGGGTATCTTGGCAAATGGTGAATAAGTGCATGCTGGGCTCAGGGACACCTGGTGATTTTGTCTAATCTTACTAAAGGGTTAGAATATTTGAAATGTCATATACTCCATTTAGCTGCTGATCTGTTGCTGGGTGGAATCAGCTTCTGCTTTTTCTTGGAATTGGGTGTTAGCTGCCAGTAAACTGAAACTCAGACCTACTTTTTAGCTAGTTTATATTGAGTGTGTTATGGCACCAGTGTAGACAAGCTAGCTGCTCTGGGCCCCACAGCTGCATTCTTAGAGGGCTAGCACTACATTACTGCTACTATCAAGAGAAAAAAAATATAGAGCCAAAGTGAATCAGTGAATTCATTCATAATCAAGGGTTTCACAGGTCTTTCCTAAACAACTTGTTAGTAACAAGATCCTTATGTACAATAGCAAACTGAAGAGAACTCAGGGCAAATCACTAACATTTCCACTGAAGATGGCTCCTGACTGAACAAAAGGCAGATTTAGAGTGCCAAAGAATAAGAACATTTTTTGATATTCCTGAATGCTTTTCTTCATTGCTTGGGTACTGATGGGCACAGTCATCTTGCCCCTAGTAAAATATACTTCTTTGGATATTTTTATTACTTTAAAACCTAAATTCTTTTGTTGTGTTGATTTCACTTTGCTTAGGGTTTTACATATGTATAACCTTATAGAGCATCCAGATATAATTGCTCTGGACTCCTT
This sequence comes from Arvicola amphibius, assembly GCF_903992535.2. Lineage (NCBI taxonomy): Eukaryota > Metazoa > Chordata > Mammalia > Rodentia > Cricetidae > Arvicola > Arvicola amphibius. Next base: position 75,496,326 of record NC_052065.1, on the reverse strand, counting down.
GTAAATATTTTTCAGTCTGACGAACCTCTCCACCAATGCAATAATCCAAATCAGACTGAATCAAACTGAATTAGGAAAATCCCAGGTTTAATGGATGCCAGCACTTCCAGGTGGCCCTCCAGGGAAACATGGAGAAGAGGAAGAACAAGAAAGACTAGCAGTTTGTTCTCTGCAGGGTGGGGGTCAGTTTAAATAGCTGTGGGAAGCAGCCTTGACCCTCCCTGGGGAGTGGTCACAATTTGGCATGATTTTTCAGAGGTGGAGTCTAGACTGAGAAAACTCCCCAGGGGAGAGGGCTTGATATGGAACTGTTCCTCCCAGACATTCCAAAATGGATGCCAGGGGCTGGGGTGAAGCCTCACCCAAACACTTCTATTTTAGATGTCTTTGACATGTCACACAGTCAGCTACTTAGAAGTTCCCATTCTACGTTAAGCTGAAAGAAATCTGGATAAGTAGATATTCAGTGGTAGGGAAAGTATAGACCAGAACTTCCAGTTTTTCAAAATTCTTTGGTCAGTACAAGTTAATATAAGATAATGGCCATTGTTGGTCAACTCAGAACTACCTACATTCCAGAATCAGGTATTTACCCACCTCCCACCCTGACTTCAATGCCAGTGCCAGTGCCCATCATTAACAGCTAATGTGATACATTTATACTGTTTCCACAATTGTGTATATTTTCCCTATGCACATGCTCCATACTTCCTATAAAGGCCATGACATAATGGCCTGGTTTCTCTTTTTTTTTATCCCCACTCAGTAACTGCTGTTAGGTCAAAATTATCTGAGGGCTTGTACCTCAAGACCTATTGGAAAGAGAAAAAGAGCCTAGATTGAGTATTTCAAGGCCTGTAGAACAGAGAAAAACCTGGCTTGAACTTGAGTGAGAATGAGACAGCAAAAATTAGGTAGATACCCCTACAGCCAAAGGATAGGTTTGTCTGCCTCTCATTGGATAAAGATAACCCAACATCACACCATGCCACTTAAGCTATATAAGTTGATGCTCACAGTAATAAACTGAGTTTCTGCTTGACTTGATTCCCTTTTGCATCTGATTGCCCTGCATCATCGAGCTGTGGAATGGGCAGATAGTGCACTCACCTTTCCCTAGGGACTAAGGAAGCCTAGCAATGACTATGGAAATACTGAGGCTCAGGAAGCCTAGAAACGAGGGGCTCAGAGAAGCCAGAAGCTGACTTTTGTGCCTTTTATTTTCCCAATACATCCTCTTGCATGAAGTCTGTTTAGTGGTTAGACTTTGTTACATTCATTGGCCTTTCCACTGCCAGAATACCCTTTTGCTGCAAAACCTTTATGATCATATTTTATTTTCTCCAACTTTTATCAGTCTGATCTTGGTCTCAAACTCAAGTAAATGGCTTAATAGAATTGTATAATTGTTTGGGTAAAAGCTTACTCCAACCCTTGGCATCCATATAACCAAAGAGTATGAAATGTTCCAGTGGGGGCTCCACCCCAAACCTCCTCACCTGAAATTGTCTCAGTCCAGACTCCACCTCTGGGAAAAGCTGAGCAAATGGTGACCCCCTTCCCAGAGAGTCTCAAGACTATTCTTGCAGGGTATTTAAACTGCCCTCAAAAGAACAAACAGATGGTTTTCCAGTCTTTCTTTTCTGTGTCCCCTCTGGGGGCCTGGGAAACATTCCAGGAGCATTTGTATCCATTAAAACTGGGCTTTTTCTAATTCAGTCTGGATTGGTCTGATGTGGATTATTGGGTCAGCAGAGAGGCTTATTGGGATGCAGAAACTTTTCAGTAATGTGATGCTATTTTTGGTGATGTGCTATTTTTGCTGTTGTTTTTAGTCAAAGTTTCCTATTGTAGCTCAGGTTAGCCTAGAAGTTATGATCTTCTTGCCTCAGGCTTCTGAGTGTTCATATTATGGGTTATTACCAGCATACCTTGTCCAAAATAATGGTCTTTGTGAAATAGCACAAAGTGGCAGTGCATTGCATAATTCAAGCAAAACTTACCACATGAGAGTATATGCTTCGAATCAATTTCATAGCCATTATTCATTGCTTTAAGGCAGAAAAGAAAATGGGAGTAGCAACATTAGCATTCATTAGGGATTAGTGACACATGTAAATTGTTTGCCTTCTGTTTTCCCAGTATAATATCTATTGCCAGGTATGTTTTAGCATCATTAGAAGCAAAACATTGAGTCAATTATACTGGAAATGAAACCACCACTGACCACTGTGGGCTCCTCAGGTCTCTAAATTAATATACAAAAAGGGAGTTATGTGATTTGTGGATAATTGACTATGAATACTGAAGGGAAATTAGACTACTCCAAGATAAAGAAGAATCTGTCTGCAATACAGGAGATGCTTATATTTATCATTGCATGTTACTATGTACTATGATTAAGGTCATGAGAAAATTGCAATAATCTTCTCCTTTAGTAGGAAGCCACTTTTTCATTTTCTGGCTGCTCAGACTCCCAAAATAACCATACAGAAATATATTAATTAAATCACTGCTTGGCTAATCACTATATCATATTCCTAGCAAGCCCTTCTATATTAAATTAACCCATTTCTATTATTTTATATTTTACCATAAAACTCATAGCCTACCAGCAAGGTTCCAACATGTCTGTCTCTGGCAGCTGCTCCATGACTTCTCCTTGATTCTTCCTTCTTTCTACCAGCATTCAGTTTAGTTATTTCCACCTAGCTCTGCTCTGCTCTGCTTGTCTATAGGCTCAAAGCAGTTTCTTTATTAACCAATGGTATTCACAGCATAGAAAGGGGAATCCCACATCACCCCCTTCCATTTAAAAAAGAGAAACCTCTTGTGAAAGAAAACTGATGGCATATCCACAGAAGTGACAACCATACAGGTGGTAAGGAAACTTCATAAGGGTGGTGGCAGGGTTCTGTTCTTTTCTTTGAGGGAAAAGACTCATCTTCAAAACTCAAGAGACCCTGGACATCTAGATATCTAAAGAGAAAAAGATAATTATTCAGATAGGATCACCAAGCCAAGAGAATTATGACTTATGAAGACAGGTCATCTGAGGGTTAGAATTTCTGAACATAACCTAGAATAATAGGCATGGCTCACTGAAAAATCAGAGATGGCTTTGGAGTTGGACAATGGCTCTGTCCTTCTCTAAATTCAAGCATGTTGTTAAAAGAAAAATTCAGTTTCTGTCTCTGTAAGGAACCATGGTATGGGACAGAAAGAAGAAAAAAATTAGAAAATAAATTAACATTCCTTCATACTTACTTTGGTCTCTATCATACCTTTCATTGAATATATATCTATATAAATAATGTTTAACTTTTTCACAATGAACAATGAATATTCCTGCAGTAATCTTTGTAGTTTCCAGAAAGAACATGGGGCCCCACAACAACTCCACCTGGCTGATATGACATGATGCTGGTAGCACTACTAAAAGACCTGTGTTGGATAAAAGCTGCTCAAGATTGTTCCAACGTGGTTAGCTGAAATGCTGTAACTTTTTAAAATGTTCTGACCAGAACTCCAAATCGGATCCTCAGAAAAACCCTACTGAATAGTGAGAGACTATTTATAATTATACCAGACAGTAATCTTGAAATTTAATCATCATTTCACTTTCACGGGACCCCATAGAAAGAACATCACCCCCATGATAGCTGGAATTAATTCTAGAAAATGGTGTCCTCTCTCCCAACAAATGTTGTCCTCATGGTTAGGAATGTCAATTAGGGGTTGATTATAATTGGTATAGGATTGGGATTGGGGTGGAAATTATGAAAATCAGGATCTCTTTGAAAAAAAATGGAAAATTGGATGGGGTAATATATTAGTGTGAGATTACTCACATAAATAATAGTAAGTAATAGAGTAAATACTTGTGAGCTATTATTTTTAGGCAATTTACATTGGTATAGATTCTTATATATTATGACAAATTCAAATTATAGTGAATATATTCCTAATTCTGTGTACAATACTTGTATACCTAGGCAATGTTATTTTGTTATTTTGTATGCATGCATTCTTCTACCTCTGCTTAAGACATTTTGTATATGATACAAATTTAGGATATATTTATCATATTGCAATATGCATTTTTACCTCTGATCAAGATACTTATATGTTGTTTACATTTTGAGGGCATTGTCCTCATTTTTGCACAGCTGTTTAAAAATTGTATTATATTCTAATATGAATTTTTAGTCTTTAAGCTGTATAGGTATTAAGAATTATAGGCCAACAGTCATCCATGTTTGTCATGCTTATGGCTAGACTAATCAGGTGCTGTGAGATAGATAATCTTCAATCATTTCAAAGAACTATAGAATGTGACATTTAAATAACTTAGGGTTCTGTTGATGTGAAACATAATTGGTCCTGGGAGCATCAATCTATTCCTGAGAGAATGTTGAACACTGAAGACACTCCATTTGGAGCTTGTGTTCTTCTTGGCAAAACTGGCCTTTGGATAAGGAATTGCCCATGCATTGGCCACTGACAAAAATGCATGATGTTCATACAGGACAAGTAAGATACAAAATAAAAGACTGTCAAACCTTGCCAAGACAATGTACGATGATTTTGAAAACTTTCCTGCCTCTGAAAATGGCCTTAGCCAAAGTTGGTTGCTCCAATGTTGCAAATGAGACTTTGGATGATTGATCAGGTAGCAAGTTGTCTCTGCCATTTGTTGCACATTTTGGGAGTTGTTTGATTGCACTTCCTGCTTAATTAAATAGTATTATTTCCTTCTGGATTCTTTAATGGAGCTGAAGAATATATAGTTATAAGCATAGTTTTCCTTAGTTGTAATAAAAGGTAAAGTAGAGCTAGTCAGGGGAAACATAACTGAATTCTGGGAGAAAGAAGGCAGAGTCAGGAGAAGTCATAAAGCCACACAAGAGACAGATGCCAAATCTTTGCCAGTATAGCCACACCCACATAGTGATACACAGATTAATAGAGATGGTTTAGTTTAGGATATACAAGTTAGCCAGCAATACGCTTAAGCTCTTTGCCAAGCAGTACTGCAAATAATATAGTTTCTATATTTGGGGTCTAGGCAACCAGGAACAAACAAGCAGCCTTCCTGCTACTCACTCCAATCAGAATTACACATAGTTCAGCCCCTTAAAGAATGAGGGTTTTGATTATCCTTTTAGTTAAAATACAGAATGAAGCCGGGTGGTGGTGGCGCACGCCTTTAATCCCAGCACTCGGGAGGCAGAGGCAGGCGGATCTCTGTGAGTTCGAGACCAGCCTGTCTACAAGAGCTAGTTCCAGGACAGGCTCCAAAGGCACAGAGAAACCCTGTCTCGAAAAACCAAAAAAAAAAAAAAAATACAGAATGAGCACCTTAGGTGTTTTGTGAAGACAGAAGAAAATACACAGAAGATAGAAAAAAAAAACTATTAGAAGTGTTAACAAGTGCCAGATGACAATCTATAGAACTGAGAACTTTAAGAAATTCAAAATAAAAGTGTTTTAGACCTTCTCACTATATATATTCTGCCCTTTCTCTTCTGTTCTGCTTTTCCATTTCTGTTTTTACCTGCTCTTTTGCTTTTTTATTTCAAAATAGCTTTTATTCTGACACACCTTATTCAATAGTGCTCATTTCAGCTACATCTAGTTTAGAATCAAGAAACACAGGACTAAGCACAAAGGCAATAAAACATTGTTTATTCTGGAGACAAACAGGAGTGCTCTACCTTACTCACCAAAATGTGTTTACTGCAAAAATCATGTTCCAAGTGTTAGATCAGATTTTTATGCCTCTCTCTATCCCAGAATCCAGGTCATGCTTCTCTGCAGAGTGTCTCTTAGGACAACTATCTGACAGGTGCCAGCCTTCATGCCCTTTTGAACACATGGAAGTCCAGGCTAGTTCATGTGATGTGAAATTTATTAAGACCATTTGAAAACCTTTAAGACTCAGAAACCCACTGTGCTGGGGAATAGAAAACTCTTCCCTTTAGGGACACATCATTCGATTTATAGGGGTTATCTCTCAGGATGCATCTCCTGCCAGAAACTTAAGGTCAGCTTTCCTTCTTTAGGGACTATTTTCTGATAAAGTTCTTCTTACGTCAACTAATTTTTATGAACCTGATGCTCTGTTTCTTTTGTTTGTTTGTTCGTTTTTGTATCTTGGTTTGTTTTGTTGTTTTCATTTTATTTACATTATAACTTTGGTAGCATTTTCAAGGATTTTTTATACTAACAGAACAACAAACAGCAATAAGCAAAAATACTTTTCAAATGCACTATTACAAACATCTAGTAAGTAGGTTGTTACAAAGTGCAAATCTGTGCTGTAGGACTCAGAAGTAATCTGACATGTTTCATTGATCAGACTTTGATGTCTTGTTATCCAGCTACTTTATTTTCATGCTATCCTATGTGATATAGGAAATAAGAGACTACCATATTTTTAATATTACATTTGATTTCTTTGTTAAGTAGCTAAACTTAGTCTGCTTAGGTTGATTATCCCTTTTCTGAAAAAAGTAGCATGTTTATCACAGTAATCAATAATTTCTTATGCACATAGTTTTGGGGTTTTATAGTTATTATTTGTTAGCTAAATGAAATCTATGAAAAATATTTTTATTATTTACTTTTCATTAAATTTAGTTGTCAATTAGGAAACCCAACTATATCTGTGAACTGTACAAGTACTACTTTCAAATTTCCTTTTTTTTGTTTTATTGTAGTTGTAGTCTAGTAGTACCAAGGACAAACCACATTATATAACAAACTCTCATGTTGGAGGTTTATTGGGGAAAAGTAAGAGGGGTTGAAAGACAGAGATGCAAAGGCCAGCCTGCCTTTTCAGAGGAGTGGTGGAAAATGGGAGGGGGAATGAGAAAAGCTCACTTTTACAGGGGGCTTAGTGCATATGCACAGAGAATACATAGCAATGTACTACATGTGCACAGACTATATAATGACATAGGGGCCTTAGTACCTTGGCCTGGCCAGGTATCTATCTGCCTGAATACTGAAAACACATGTGCACATAGGGTACTCCTAGTGACTACTGCTGAAGACACTAGGGACAGGCTGGAATGATGTCTAAAATGCTAACAAGTACATTCACGTAAGATGTGGTTATGGTTGCTTATATTTTCTGCTAGGTCTCCAAGGGTAGTCTAGCACAATGCCTTGTCAACGTCTACTGCTTTGGGGTCCCTGGGTAAGGGTCTCTTGCAAATAAGGACAGGGGATGCAGAGTATGAACAACTACATAACAAGCTTTATTTTGTATGGCTTTTTATACAGACTAAAAATACATTACCTCAACTCTGAAACCCCCTTTTACTCACATACATGATCATGAGAAACTCTTGCCTCACCTTGCAAGAAACAATACCTTAATTAGTAACAGTAATAAAAATGAAAAGAAGTACACAGAAACAAGGAAAAATGTGTGCAGAAACAAAACACTCGTAACTGGTAGATTGTGAAGAACTGAGCTCAAAGGCCACTTCCCTATCTAGGGTACAAACTCTGACAGAACATTTGGGGTACAGGCAGAGAAGTTTGCTTTCATTTCTGCTTGGTTTACCAAGCAACTGTTTCCCAACTTCGTCTCATCTGTCCCAGGAGGAGCCTGCACTCTAAGTCTCCACAATTTTCTCCTTTTTATTTTTATTTAAAGTTGAAAGGAGTTTCAACCATAAAGTATGTAAATTTTCTGCGTTTGGTCAAATACAAAACTGATATATAATCAAAAATTAAAAAAAAAAAACATAAGAATGATTACAATAAGCATACCATGGGAGGTATGAAGAATACTTTGTAAGAATCCCTTAGGATCTAATCCTGTCATTTTTTTAGCAAAAAATTGTGCAATGGTAGAGGCAACCAAATCAGGAGATGATTTAGCAAAAGTTAATCCTATATCATCATGTAAGCGATCAATGAGAGATTGAGCAGAGGCATTGCCCAAAAGATAAGCTTGAATAACCTTCCATTCATGGAAAGAATCATTATAAGCCAGATCAGTAATGAAAAAAGTGGTTGAATTCCAATCACAACGCAAGGTAATTTGTTCTTTCAATGATAAATATTTCTTTCCCAACCATCCCACAACTTGCTTAAGTACATCAATCTCTGTCTGAAGTCGAGAATCTATTTGAGCTTGCTGAATCCAGAGTTTATGAGAATCTTTATGCCATTGCTCTACAAAATGTTGTGTCTGCAAGGATATATGTAAAGCAATACCAGCCACAGAATCAGTAGCAACAACAGCAATAAGGTTAAGAATTACAGCTATTACTATACCTAACATGTGCTTTGTTCTTTTCAAGATCTTTTTGAAGACTTCTACAACAATATGATTTAGAGGAGTTTGAGCCCAATAACTACCCAAGTCTATAGGCAGCCAAATATATTTATGCTGCTGTAATATCATAAGTGATTGTTTATGAGGATTAAACTTAACAGAGGAATTAATACATGAATACAATTGACAAACATAACAAATAATTCCAGTAGTAAAATTGATTCTTCCAACTAAAAATACATGTGGTAGTGGCACACAAGCAGTAATATTAATACTTTTAAACAAGGTAAATTTATAAGTTGAAGCAGATACTGTTGTTCCAACAAATGATCCATTAAAAAGCTGAACAGGTTTTGAGGTAGCTACGATCTTCCAGATATTCGTCTGAATTGCAGTTGGGGCTATGAGTAAGGCAATGTAATTATCACTGATTTCTGCATCTCCCCATTCCAGAAGATGGCTTCCAGTTATTGTTTCATTCTCGGCTCGATTTATCCTGGTAACATTAAGCAAATCACAAGTCGTAATATTCCCTTCAGAACAAATGTTAATAAATTGACCATATGGGCACCAATTGGTCCATTTATTTTGAATTATTTGCCAAATTTGTCCAAACAAGTTATTCAAATAAATGGCTGATATTTTAAACTATAATATGTAAAGTCTGGACATACAGTATATGCTAAGGCATAATTTTCAATAATATTATCCCAGGTCTCATTAATGGACCATGCTGAAAGTCTTTGAAGATGAGTACAAGATCTGTTGATTTTAATACCAGGTTGTAACCAATGTTGAAACCCCATAGAGAAACAGGACCATTTCCAAAGCATATCAGCTCCCTTTTATACACATAAGTAAAATTATATGGTGTCCCATCAAAATTATTCAGAAAATTCAAATTATTCCAAGGAGGAGAGAGGATACTGGGAGTGGTATACACTAACACATCAGTATCTCCCGAAAAGACAGGCTCAAACATTGGTGGGTTAGGAACATAAGCCCAATAACTTACAACTGATCCCTGAACAGAAGAGACAGATGGTAGAGCACACATGGCCAGAAAAACATGTTCAGCAGTAACCAGTCTTCCAGACTGCCGGACAATACTCTGACCCTGGGCTGCAAGAGATTTCACCTGACTCTGTGTTGGTATGGGTGAAGACCAATGTTGTTGAGGTTGCTTCCATAGAGATAATTTTGTCATGGCAAATACTGGAATTTTTTCTTTGACCGGAGGGCCATCATGTTGACGTCGCAATCCTGTCTTCAGTTTCTGCTCCTTTCCAAGCCCTGATCCAGAGGCCAGGGAGCCATAATTGTCACCATCCTGCAGAAAGACAAGACCATATCCTCTCCCTTTCACCATTAGCAATACAGGCTGCCATTCAACATCTATGGCAATTTTTGGGTTTTTTTTTTTGTTGTTGTTGTTGTTTTTCGAGACAGGGTTTCCCTATAGTTTCTAGAGCCTGTCCTGGAACTAGCTCTTGTAGACCAGGCTGGCCTCGAACTCAGAGATCCGCCTGCCTCTGCCTCCCAAGTGCTGGGATTAAAGGTGTGTGCCACCACCGCCCGGCTTATCTATGGAGGGGATATTTTAACTAGAGCAGAGAAACATTTTGTAAACACCCCGAATGCTGAACTGTCAGAAAAAAAATCTATGGCAATTTTGGACCAATTTTTTTTTTCTGCCAGTTCAGCATTCGGGGTGTTTACAAAGTGTTTATCTGCTGTAGTTAAAATATCCCCTTGGGGCAGATTTAAGAAATTTGATATGAATAATGCTTGATGTAAAATGGCTCTCACATTATTCTGAAAATCCAACATTAATTCCATACCATAATCTTCCTTTTTCCTCCTTTTTAATTTTTTTAATTTGTTGTTTTAATGTATAATGGGTATGTTCAACAATAGCTTGTCCTTGTGGATTATATTCAATACCTGTAACATGAGCAATGTTATACCATTCACAGAACTTAGCAATTTTTTTGGAAGAATAAGCAGGTCCATTATCTGTTTTAATATGCTCTTTAACTAATTTTAATTCTACCTGAGCTTCTTTAGAAAGAGATTGAGGGCTATGTAACTTCTGATCCTCTTGACAAAGAAGCCAAATCTAATACATATTTTTAGACATGGTCATAACTGGTGCAGCTGGCACTACTTTCTGTTTTGACTGAGCAGCCAGTTTTTTCATTGGCTTTTCTAGCCCATTAAGTTTCTCCAAAACGGATTGGAAATCCACACTAGTTTTCTTGATTAAGTTTTCTTGGTTCTCCACCATCTGCTCTTTGGCTTTTTGATCCACGCCCAAATGTTTTATGTACGGAGTAACCTCATTTCCCACATCTGTCACTAACTACTCTTCTGTCATAGCTTTGAAAACAGTATAAATCATAGACCATATAGACCAGAAATGGACAGGTATTTTCTCACCCCGTCTCACAGATTTTTCAACATTAGTTTGAATTCTTAGCCAAGTATCTATATCTAAAGTGCCTTCTTATGGAAATCAAGGATTATATTCCTTAACTACTTCAACACACATTTCTAAATCAGAAAAAGAAACAGAAACACTAATTAGTAAATGTTTTAGCATAGCAAGATATGGAGAAGATTTAGCTTTTCCCGTTACCCTGTAATAAACATTGCTTACTTGGTTAATGTTTTCCAACCCTTCCTAACTTTTCCTATTCAGGGTCCCTGTTTGGGAGACACTTGTCAACGTCTAGTGCGCTGGGGTCCCTTGGTAAGGGTCTCATGCACATAAGGACATAGGGGATGCAGAGTATAAACAACTGCAAATCACGCTTTATTTTGTATGACTTTTTATACAGACTAAAAACATTACCTCAACTCTGAAATCCCCTTTTACTCACATACATCATGAGAAACTCTTGCCTCACCTTGCAAGAAACAAAACCTCAATTAATAACTGTAATAAGAATGAAAAGAAGTAAATAGAAACAAGGAAAAATGTATACAGAAGCAAAGCACTCCTTTGTAACTGGTAGATCATGAAGAACTGAGCTCAAAGGCCACTTCCCTATCCAGGGTACAGATTCTGACAGAACATTTGAGAAATGGGTGGAGAAAGTTTGCTTTAATCTATGCTTGGTTTGCCAACTTCATCTCATCTGTCCCAGGAGAAGCCTGCACTCTAAGCCAGTTCTGTATCTCCACAATGCCTGAATGCTAACAATAGTGTTTTAAAACTTTTATTTTACATATTTATGTGTTTGAATGTATGCAGGTGAGTGATTTCATGTGTCTAGGTAGTAACATAAAGTATTTTCTTCAATCATTATGTAGGAAGACTGGGCTATAGATGACACAGGCCACATTTTCTTGCAGCACTCTTCATTTTTCTACCTTTTTAGTTGCTTCAAAAGAAGTTTCTAGTACACTTCTGAAAATCTACCTGTAAAATTGTTATCCTTTCTTCCCCAAAGAAAGTTTATTAATATCTCATACAATCAGATGCCACATTTCATTTGACAAACGCACAATTACTAATGTCAAACATTTGCCCCTTCCTGGTGACTTTGATGATCAGAATATTCTTTAGAATTCCTACCAAGCTACTGATATAACAACATTTTGAATGAACTAAAATATCCAGTCCACCTTAGGGTCCCTCTTGGAAGCCTCAAAATATAAAATCTTACAACCTCTATTCCGGTGTGAGAGATAAGGTTTCTCACTGAACCTAATATTTGCTGTCTTTATCAGGTTAGGTCTTCACCTTGCCTGCAGGAGCCGACTCTCCTTTACCCATACTGGACTTACAGACACCTATCATTAAACCTAGCTTTTCATGTGAGTGATGAGCATTCAAATTCAGGTACTTATGCTTAGTTAGCAAAAAACTTACTCACAGAGGAATAGCTAGGTACTGTCATTATAGTTTTGGTTTATAGAATCTGTTTATGTCTGTCATCATGCTTTCCCATGAATTATCAAGTTTTCTGTTGATCATCTACTTGTGATTTTTAAATATATAATCACTATTTTGATGTTATAAAGTGTTTGTAGCAAAACTAACTTAAAGTTATTTAATGTATTTGTCTCTGAATTGCTATTATATGTACAACATTTTAAATTGTATCAGTGCTTCTTGCTTTACATGATATTGCTAATCTGTAGTTCAGTAGATATTTTATTTTAAATTACGCCATTTAGCCAAACTAAATATTGTTTCATCAAGCCTTGTGTAGATTTTTTAATTAGTTATTAGCTCAATATTATGTCACTTATTGACATTTTGAGGTTATTTTTCTTTCTAGAGACCTATATCCATAGTATTTTTCAGGACAATTTGTAGACCTGATAAAGCTATTTTTGGATTTTCTCAATATTATGGAATGCTAATCTACCTCTTCAATTCTGAACAGCTACAGTTACATGGAGAAAAACAATAATAATGGATTACCTAAGAAATGGATTTATTTCTTTGTCACAAAAAATATGATTGTACTAGGTGGGACAGATTTACATAATAGCACACATTTCTACAGGTTCTTTTCTTTCTATCATCATTCTAATAAGTTTTTTCTACCTATAGCATTACATCCATACCCATGTTCTGTGCTCAAGATGTAGTCAGAAAAGGTGTATTGCCTGCTGCTAAATAGAAAGGAGGAAAATCTTGTTACCCAGGGAAAGTGACATACTGTAAATAGTTTTCCAGGAAGGTCTACCCAGGTCCCTTGTTCATATCTCATTGATCAGTCCTCACTCAGAAGTAACACTTCAGATGACTGACAGATTCAGCTTTTCCCTAGAATCACTTGATAATACAAAATAAAATGTGATAAATGACCATTTGTTTAAGAAGGACATAAAGGATACTGTGTAGGCCAGTACTTTTGAATAAATGTGTAAATAACACTACCTTAGCAAGGATATTCATGTAATCCATGGAGAATATTTTGCTACAGCTTTCTGGTTTTTTGATTCTGAGAGTCAATTGTCAATCTGATATTGTTTTAACAATAGGCTTTGGTTATATTGAAGACTACACCATATTCATAATGTTTTCCAATGTGACTGTACATTTCTATTACTTACCATCAATTCTGGCTAAAGTTAGGTCCTAAAAGTTTTGAGTGTTTCTTCTTGTCTTCAAAGGACTTTTAAAGAAATCAAAGTTTTCAGTCTGTCATGATCTCTCAATTTTTATTTTATTTCACTTCTATAGATTTACTATGACTTTAACTCTCTTTTCTGCTTCTCAACTAATTCTTCGAATCCACTTTCAGTTTTCTAGTTACCACTTTTCTATTTTTTAATGTATTATTTATTCCATCAGTTGGTTTGTATATATTTAAAAGTAATGTAAAACTATACTACCAAATATACCTTGGCTTGGATTATTTTTCCATTTAATTATCTATCTATCTATCTATCTATCTATCTATCTATCTATCTAGATATACTGATATGGATATCAATAATTAGATGTGTATCATTACAAATATTGTAGGTACTTTTTGTAGATAGTGAACAGTAGGATTTCTTATGATTTCTTTTATAATTTCATTTGAAGGAATCTTGTTTAAACAGGTAGAAAGGAGTTTTGTTGAGCCTAACAGCATTTCAATTTATTCTATAACTTGACCTCCCAATTTTAGATCAATGTGATAGACAATATCAGAATTTTTAAAATCTGAAACTAATGTTTTTCTGTGGCATACCCATATATAAAACCTTTCAGGGGAGTTATTTTTCTTACAGTAACAATATAAGGCAGGATCCACATCTTTCTTTGTATAGGTGGGTAGATTTTTTTCAGTGTACTGTTCTAATAGCAGTAAAATCTTTATGAAAAAATTTAAAGGGTTTAATGAGCCTTGTTAATCATATACTAGTTTAAGACCTCATATTGTGTTTTTTAATGGGCATTAAAGTAAAAAAAATAAATAAATACTCCATTAAGTGTTGTTGAAAATCTTTCTATGGTTCCTAAAGTGTTACTTTAATTGATTAAAAAGTCTAAGTAAAATTTTCTGCCTTTGTGTAGGAAGTTGTTCTTCATTATTATACAGATTCTTCTCACATTCATTTCTCTCCAACTCTTTTTTTTTTTGCTGTCTGGACTGTTTTTCTTCCTATTAAATTAGTGGTTTTATATATGTTTTACTCTATTTTACAATTTCTGTTTCCAGATTCAAAAGGAGATACTCCAATTTATCTAGAGTATTGTTACAGCAATATACTAGATATTTTTATTTTGAAAAAGTAGAGACATTGTTATTTTCTTTTTTAGAGAAAAATGTTTTTAATATGTACCATTATTTTGTTTATGTATGGCATTAGTGATTTTATTGTACATATCTATATCCTAAAAGTAGAGGTGCAAATATGTACTAAAAATTAACCAAGTCATCTATGTAGAATCAGCACTGGTAAACAAATCTCAAAGCAACCATTTTTTTTTTAAACCATTTTTTTTGCTTAAACTACAAGTCAGATTATATACTTAAGAAATAAATATCACATTCTTCTATGAAGTAGATAAATATTACTTTTTCTGTGCTTAAGTATAGTCTCTGGCAGACAAACCTGATGACTTTATTTCCCAGAAATCACATAGAAAATGGAGAATTTCAATTCCAACAGGCTGTTCTCTTAACTTCTATAATATGACATGGAGAAATCTCTCTAAACAAACAAGAAGACAAATAATAAGTTGATGGAGGAGTGTCTATGTGTTACTTTCATTATTAATCAAGATACTGCCTTGGCCCTTTAAGAGAACAGAAAATTAGGTAGGCGGAATAGACAGAACAGAATTCTGGGAGAGTTGGGGAGACGCTTCAGGCAGTCGCCATAGTGAGTCTCCATGCTTCTCCTCTCCGAGATGGACGCAGATTAAGATCTCTCCTGGTAAGCCACACCTCGTGGTGCTACACAGATTACTAAATATGGGTTAAAGGAAGATGTGAGAATTAGCCAATAAGAGGCTGAAACTATGGGCCAGGCAGTGTTTTAAAAGAATACAGTTTCCGTGTAATTATTTTGGGTAAAGCTAGCCCAGTGGCGGGACACAGCCCTCCATTCCTTCTACAGATTGGTGCCCAACGTGGGGCCTAAATCCACTTAAAAACCTGAGAGGGCTTTAAATAAAGGAGAGAGAGAGTTTAACACAGCTTTTTGCTGTTTGCTAGGACGTGCTGTAGAGAGATTTCCTGTTTCGGCAATAGCAGCAGAGAAAAAGCTGAGTCATTTTAAAACCTGGCTTCCTGGTGCTGTGCCGCCAGTGCAAACTCTGGTTATAAAGCATTTCAGTGGCTTTTATGGGCCTGGATATTTGTGTTCCCACTTGGGATAGGAAGGAGAGTGCACTGAGACCATGCCAATGGCTCTCTGCTCCCTGCCTGCACCTGAGCAGATGGTGGAATCAGGCTTAGGCGAGCGGGAGAACATGGCAGATTTCTGCTGCCATACAGAGAGATGTTTTCAGACTATGCAGTGCTCTGTGTCTCAGATTTGGCTGTAACTTGTATGAAAAGAGTTTCTGTGCTGCATGCTCAGTCTCAGAGTTAAAGTGCTGAGTGCGGCTCCAACCTGGCGGCCCCAGAGATAGTAGAAAATGGTACATCCTCCATTTTGAAATTGGAGAGAGGTGTAGCCAACATCCAGAACAGTCCGGGGGCTCTGCAGCTCAGAGGTGCAACTGATTCAGAGTCACAAGCGGCTCCGCCATGTTGGACTGGGCGTGGCAAGCTTACAGTACCTGTTTTTGACCTAGGATTGTTACAGCTTACAGTCTTAAGCGCTTAGCGATGTAAAGGCGCAAATCAAACATGTTTCTCGACAGTAGAAGAATTACAGATTCACAATAGGACAGATTCAGACATAGAAGACCCCCATATAGGTCACAATGTTGGATGAATGTACATAGGCTTGAGAGAGAGAAAAAGAATATAGAGAATAAAGTTAATGCATTTAAAAAAAGGGTAAAGTCTTTAAAGAGACAGAGTACAGATAGTTTTAGATTAAAAGAAGTAAAGTGATAGAGTGAAAATAAGCCACGTAAAAATGGAAAATTCACAGAGAGTCTGGATTGTGTATTTTATTGTGTTTTCTTTGAAATTTTTGACTGTAAAGGAGCTAAGTACAGAGAGACATTTCATTATATGGGCTGCCAGGCTAGACCAGAATGGACATCTTAACGGTATGACTTCAGAATTTGGATCTAAGAACATGATGCTTTGGAAAAGAGGGTCTTCTTTTGTTTTCACAGAGGATGACACCCTGTGGATTGCTTCTATCCCAATATGGTATGATAGACCATGCCCTCCTGAAAGGTTGCTGTGAACACCCTCAAAAAATTACATCACTCAACTGCCAACTGAGATGAACCTAGCAGACAGGTTATACCATAAAAGATCTGATTAACAGCGCCCCCATTCAGCAGGAAGCAGTTTGGAGAGAAATAACTGCGCCCACATTCCCAAATATTGTTTATAAATGTTCTTTTACATTTAAAGGGGGATATGATATAGAGATAAATGATTTGCAATGATATGGATTTTAAGGTCAATTTGTTATATGTATATGTATTTCTGATCTTGATTAAGGTATTGTAATTGTGTAGTTCATTTAAAAATGTAATGTATAATTAGGAAATATAGGTTGTTAATGGATAATCATTGATAATAGTTAAGCTTGTAGTCATGTTATTAGATTTTCTAGATATGTAGAGATATATTTCAGTTAGATAGACATTCTTCATATCTTTCAAAGACTGCCGAATATGGCATTTAATGTTTTAATAACTTAGGGTTTTCATGACAATGAGACACATCTGCTCCTGGCAATACCAATCTACTTTGAGAGGAAGATGGGCATCGAAGAGGCTCCTTATGGAGTTTGATAGCCATTTGGGCAAGAAACTGCTCTTGCCTGGACTGTTGCATAAACTGGACACAAAGAACCCACAGAGAGAGGACTGCTGATCTTGCCTAAAGGTGAGATGTTCCTTCTGGGTTTCTGATTCATGAAAGAGTCTACAAGACATTCTGCAGGACACAGCAGAAAGTGACTGAACTGTCTTTGGAATTTCCTGCTTCATGGAAAAGTCTGCTGGATATTATGGGCCTGAAGGCTGAAGACGGATGCCCCAACAGTACAGAGGAACTTTGGGTGACTGTCCAGGCAGCAAGTTGTCTCTCATTTCTAGAGTTTGAAAGCTGCATATTTCTTATTTACTTAGGTAATATTATATACTTCTGGAGTCTTTGATGGAGTTGAAGAATAAGGTAGTTATAGTTTTCCTTAGTTATGATAAAAATAGATATAAATATTGTAACTGTAATTCTTGCTTGATAACTCTTGTCATATGTAATTTTACTATGTTAAAGTTAAAGCCTTTCTTTTTTGTTTAAACAGAAAAAGGGGAAATGATGGAGGAGTGTCTATGTGTTACTTTCATTATTAATCAAGATACTGCCTTGGCCCTTTAAGAGAACAGAAAATTAGGTAGGCGGAATAGGCAGAACAGAATTCTGGGAGAGTTGGGGAGATGCTTCAGGCAGTCGCCATAGTGAGTCTCCATGCTTCTCCTCTCTGAGATGGATGCAGGTTAAGATCTCTCCTGGTAAGCCACACCTCGTGGTGCTACACAGATTACTAAATATGGGTTAAAGGAAGATGTGAGAATTAGCCAATAAGAGGCTGAAACTATGGGCCAGGCAGTGTTTTAAAAGAATACAGTTTCCGTGTAATTATTTTGGGTAAAGCTAGCCCGGTGGCGGGACACAGCCCTCCATTCCTTCTACAATAAGTAAGTAAGTAAATAAATAAATAAATAAATAAATAAATAAATAAAGACAAAATTGCTTTCTCGGGTTTGTAAAGCACTTGCTTTCTTCTGGCCTGCTTTAGTGTTCTCAAACTAGCATACATATATGTGTTTTAATTCATGTTGCCTATAATGATGGTAATTATTATTCACCAAGATTTTGGTTTTTTAACATTTATTCATCTTTCATACATTACATCCTGATCACAGTTTCCCCTTACTTCCCATCTCCCAGATTAACCCCACCTCATCTCTCCCCATATTCACTTGTCCTCTGTTTCACTTCAGAAAAGAGCAGTCATCCCAGAATATCAATTGAACACAGGCATAGTAAATCACAAGAAGATGAGGCACAAAACCTCATATCATGGTTGGGCAAGAAAATCAAGTAGGAGGAAAAAAATCCCAAGAACAGGTAAAAGTGTCAGATTCACTTCCTATACTTTCATTGTTAGTAGTCCTACAAAATACAAAGCTAGATTGTCATAAGGAATAATGTGCAGAGAACCTAGCTCAGACCCATACAAACTACAATGTTTGTTGTTTCAATTTCTGTGAGCCCTTATGAACCCTGCTTAGTTGATTCTGTGAACTGTGTTCTTACAATTATTAACAAAATTTTATAGGAAACAATTTTGGTTTTCAGAAACTAAACTTTTCAGCTATATAACTAATTTGTGCACTATCATTTTTAATCTGATTTAATGAGTTTTTTATTTATTTTGATTTTCAGAATTTACTCTACTATTGGAGATTACTCTCTGAGAAATGAGATTTTCTCAAGAACTCACAAGAGAATATAAAACAAAATGAATTTTATTTTTCTTGGAGAAATGCTAACTAAGAATAAATTATAATTGCTACTCACTCATATTTATTTAAAATTATATATAAATACTATATATCATTCATTTTACTGACCTTTCCTTTGTACAATGGGTTTGCACTTATGACAGCTTATAATTTTAGTGCTGCTGTCTTTATCTTTGCCAATATAGTGAGGAGCTGCAGGCGGGCTTCCCAGTGCCCTGATCCCTGTCACTGGCTAGCTTATGCCCCAAAATAATTACACGGAAACTGTATTCTTTTAAACACTGCCTGGCCCATTTTCTGCCTCTTACTCACATCTTGACTAACCCATATCTAATAATCTATGTAACACCATGAATGGTGTCTTACCCGGAAAGATTCAGCATGTCTGACCTGGTGGCTGGCTTCATAGCAACTGGTTGTACCTCACTTCCTTCTTCCTGTTCTGTCTACTCCACCCACCTATTTTCTAACCTATTAGGCCAAGCAGTTTTCTTTATTAATTAACCAATGAAATCAACAGATTGATAGAAGACCCGCCTCCATCAGTGCTTTTATATATCAAATTATTCTTGAAATCATTAATCTTTATTATAGGCTTGAAGGGCTTTGGGAAATACAGTAAGAATTACATATCTAGGTTGATATAGTGTAATTATCTTAGTATTACTTTACTAAGGTTTTAATTTATTCTATTTCATATATCAAAACTCTAAGAAAATGTTTTTATATATCTTGAAATTGGATGAGGAAACTTTTTTTTAAAAAAAATTGAAATATATGGAATCCTGAATCTAAGTAGTACTTCAGTTACATATGGTGAACAGTTCAATTTCTTTAAAATTCTAAGTTAAATTATGACCGTACTAATTGATATTTGACCTTAAAAATACCATTGCCCTGTGGAAAAATTGTTCACTTCTTTATTTAGAAATAGAACATCTCATATTCATATACTATTTATAGTTACAGAAGCTACATTGATTTTCATTCATTGTTCATGATCAGAATTTTTTCTTGGACTAAATGTGTTAAACTTTTTGGGTACAAATCTAACATGAATTACTTATAAACATGTCAATAAATTTATCTGTATTTATGGTTAGGTTGGAATGCCACTGTGTATTAAATTATGCTACCTATTAAATAATAGAATAATTAATTTTATTAATGTATGTTTTTACATACTTTCATCATTCTTTCACACACACATATATAAAAACAAAAAAGTAGTTTCTATAACATAGCTTAAAATTAAGTAAGCCATCATTTGTTTACTCTAGCTACTGAAAAATATGAAATGTGCTTTGTTCCATGTTGGAGCTTTAAGTTATTGCTAGTATCTTGAATATCAGTTTCCAACCCTTCAATATGATAGGAAGATCATCCAAATTAGTTTAAATTGCTGATAGAAAAGAATTAGAATATGCCCAACTAAATTTCTTGATTGCTCTCTATGTGCAAGCATAGCTGTTAGTATAATACCTAATTAATTTTCATAATACTCTTTAAACATAAGCATTATTATTTCCACAAAAGTACAGATTCAGCAACTATATCGAAATGATCTGCCAAGTGATATAGTATCATTAAATGGAAGATTATGTACTTCAATTTCCAGAACTCAATAAGTATGCATTTAAATATATGTGATACTATATTATTTTGCAGAAGGTTCTGCTAGGAGATAATGAAGATTGGTGCATGTTGTATAACATTCCACATTAATTTGCCTGAGATTTCTTGATTTAGTATCTTTTCTTTTCTTCACTTATACCATTCCCATAAATTCTGCTTATGGATGCTTAAAATAATTTGACTGTATGATTTTGTAGTGATCCTCAGCATAATGGCAGTGTTTCAAGTACCAGCATAGCTGTAGGTTAAAATAGAATTACACATCAGAGACCAAGTTGGCACTGATGCATTTAAGAAATACAACTATTTCCTATGAAGACTCATAGCTCAGCTCAATAATGTTTAAAATTCTAAACATGCTGCCTGTGTCATTATATACATCTGTGTTTAAATTCTGTAAGTTCTCCACTTTCATAATCTTTAAAAGAATTATTTTATGATCTAATCTACATGGGTTTAAATACTTTAAATTTTATTTACAGTTGTAAATTTTTATAAATATAATAGCAACAAAACCTCCACACAGCACCTTTGAAACTCTTGAGGCCTGAACATATTAACATTTAATGCCTTAACAACTAAATTCATGTATATAGAAAGTATGAATTATATTAAAGAACAGTATAAAACCTATTAAAGTGAGAAGGCTTGTGGAAGTCACAGTAATAGAAATGTAAAACTTTAATGCCTAGACTGCACTTTGATTACCATTTACTCATAAATAAACCTTATTTATGAGACAAATTGAATGATTATACTATTCTTTATGTTTCCAAGAAGTAGCTTGAATTAATTATTGAGCTGTAATTCAGAATGTCATGTATTGTAACGTCTTATGTTAGTATTGTTTAAAAATACAACATAACTTAAATACAAATAGCTTCCAGAAAATCAGAATCCAAGTCTTCTCAAATTTTAATATTTAATCTCTGCAAATACAACCTGTATAATGGAAGATTTGTAAATTGCAAGTTTGCTGGGTAAGAATGACTGCTCGAACTTAACTTTATAAATAAATAGTTGACTAAAACAGATTCTTTGTCTTGTGGATAATAAAAATGCCAAGAGTGTTACATTTACTTTCTTGCTGAGCTATTTAATAGAATACAAACAAGATTCTTCTGTTTTTTATCCTGAAATAAATACTTTTTAATGGCAGAAAGTTTGCTAGTTAGCAATTTGTATAGCTCTGCGCTCTTTGAGGTTAATAGGATAGCAAGCTGATTCTACTTTTTAAAAAATAATTAAATTCTATTATTATGGATTATTTAATTTAGAAAATAATGACAAGGAGAACAATTTAATGTCTCAATAAGTCACTAGAAAATTATTGCATTTGCCTCATATGGCTTATGTATAGAAAAAGAAGATAAGTATATTCTTATAATTCTACCTGATACACATGCAAGTTGCTGATTTTATATATGTTAAATCCATTGAAAATAGCTTAATTTAAGCATTTTTTTTACCATTTATTGTTTGGAAAACTTGTCTACTAATATCTTATGAGGAAATTCATACTTTAAGAATATAATTTAACAATAATTAGAAATAAAACAAAACCATACTTCTGACAGTAATGCAAAATATACACTAACACTATTTGAAAAGGTGATTTTATGCTTTCTTTAGCTGTACAGTACATAGCACATCCAAGGTATAAAAGCAAAGTAATTACTTTCTTATGGGCAAAGTGAATGAATAAAAAGCTCTACCATTTAAAATATAACTCTTTGAAACTAGTAACAAAGAGAGTTTAAACAAGTTTGTAATAAAAAGGGAAAGGCTTCCCCTCACAAATCTACACTAAACATCTCCCTCACTGCAATCACTCCCATGTCTATGGATTTGTCTTTTTGAATAACTTTCATAATTTTAATTGAATTCCATAGTTGTGGATCAATTATAATTTCATAATTTCAGGAATAATTTTACACACATTTTATCTTCTTGTTTTTAAGAGTTCCTTGTAAGGATGTTCAGGATGGTCCTACTGCCCTTTGCAGATAACGAAGTAAGCTAAGTAATATGAAGTGAGCTGAAGAATGCCCAACCTCATATTTGGAATAAATAGTAAATGCAGGTTTTTTGACTCTGACCCCAACATTTTTTATAACTATGGAAAATGTTTATGTAGGTTTCTGATTCTTCCCGAATAAAATAAATATTTACCAAAGGTGAATGAGATGTTACCTTGAAAATCTCAAATCATTCAATTCTATGATTTTTTCCCTCATAATCCAATATTTTTCATATTTTCAAGGGATTTTTGGGGTGTATGTTTCTAAACTTTTATACATAATTCTAAAACAACTACAGAGACATTCTTTACATACTCTTGACATTTTATCTAAATGACATTTTGTGCATCTGTGAAATAGCATCTGGATATTGAGACTGAAATTAAGAACCAGTCATATTCAGATTTCTCTAATTTTAATAGCACTCACTTCTATAGTTATGTATAATCAGTATCATCTGTTATCATACAGTGTAACATAATGGCCTGCTTGTTGTGGTTTCTGTCCTGCCAAGTTTCCACAGCCATTTAACCTCAAAGAAAATCACACAGAGGTCTCCCTAAGTTTTAAACTGAGCCCATTAGCTCAGGCTTTGTATTAGTTTTTATAATTTATTTTAACCCATTATTCTAGTATATTAGTCACATGGCTCAGTACCTTTTTTCAGCAGGGCAGATCACATCCTGCTTCTTCAGTGATCTGGGCAGAACTAGGGAGGGATAAACTTTCTCCTTCCCAGAATAGTCCTGTTCTCATTGCCCTACCTCCACTTCCTCTCTAGTTTTCCTGCCTATACTTCCTGCCTGGCTAGCGACAAATCAATATTTATTTAAAACATGATTGACAGAATACAGACAATTCTCTCACACAAATACAGATTTATTTATATATATTTATTTTATGTCAATAAGTATTTTGTTTCTTCCTTTTTTGATGAGACAAGATTTCACTATGTAGCTATAGCTATCCTGGAAATTACTGTAAAACAGGCTGCTGGATGACTCACAGAGATCTGCCTGCCTGTCTCTTGAGTGCTAGGATTAAAGTCATAGGCCTTCATGCTTGACTGAAAATAACATTCTAATTGAATAAAAGTGCATTAATTGATGAGTGAAAACTCTATACATTTTTCAACTACTTGCCAAGTCTGATGTATAAATATCAGGAGAACTACAAACAAGTAAAAATGAAATTCTTTTGGGCATGTGAGTATTTGTAGCTTATTTGCAGAATGAAGTCTGATTTTTTTTAAAAAATATCCCTCTTCCCATTCTCTCTGTGTAACTTAGCTTTCTTACAGCTGCTAGGGGTTTCCAATTTTCTTTATTTTGCACAGTCACAAGACAAAATATTTAAAATTTAAAGGTATTTCTCACTATGCATACAATACACTATTATTTCTTGACCTTATCTGAAATAAGTATTTGGCCTATATGTTTATACACCATATGCCTGTATTATGTCTGCAGAGACCAGAAGAGTATATCAAATCCCCTGGAACTGCAGTTATAGAACCTTGTGAGCAACCATTAGCATTCTCTGCATGAATAACAAGTTGTCAACTGTTGAGCCATCTCTCCAGTCCACATAAGTTATTATCTATACACATATACACTGCTGCAACCACAATCATGAGCTTATATTTTCTTAAAAATATACCTGTGTCAGATTTAGCTATTAGATTATAGAATTTAGCTATTGGTTTATAGAATGAGTTGAAAAGACTTCTACTTTCTAGAAAACATTTTTTAAAATTTACAAATTGAAATAAAATTTTCTCAAAGGATTCACAAAATATTTTCTGGGTTTGGGATTCTTTAAATATAAATTCAATTTATTTTATGATTAAGTGGCTTATTTTATCACTAACTTCCATGTAGATAATTTTTAATAGCATAAAACTAAAGAATTATGACATTTGAATTACCAAATATAAAGCTAAACATAAAGTTGATTACAATACTCACTTATTATCAATACAGAATCTATAGGTTTTATATTATTTTATCTCAGATACTCATGATTTCTGTATTTTCTTGTCTTCATTTGCATTTTGTGGTTGTTGTTTCTTTGTTTTTTTTGAGACAGAGTTCGCTATTGTTGTCCCAACTGAACTTACTGTCATGGTCACACAACTTTAATAAACAAAACCTTGGGAGTAGAACCATTCCTGAATTTTATGAATTTATATGTATTGAGTTTTATTAAAAAAATAATTTCATATTATTGGTTTTCTCTAATTGTGTATATTAAATTTTACTTATTTTCTCTTCATTTCTTCCAGGCCCTTTAATAGGACAGAAAATTAGGTAGGCAGAATAAACAGAACAGAATGCTAGGAGGAAGAAGGCAGTGAGCCAGTCGCCATGATTCTCTGAACCGAGACAGAAGCAGGTTAAGATCTTTCCTGGTAAGCCACCACCACGTGGTGCTACACAGATTACTAAATATGGGTTAAAGCAAGATATGAGAATTAGCCAATAAGAGGCTGAAACTAATGGGCCAGGCAGTGATTAAATGAATAGTTTCCGTGTAATCATTTTGGGTGTAAAGCTAGCCGGGTGGTGGGAACGCAGCCTGCTGCTCCTTCTACAGGGAATTGGGAGGTTGGCCACTCTATTAAACTCTGCCCTAGTGTACCAGGCCTCCTATATAAGGCAATCCAATAAGGGAGAAGCCATTTAGCCACTGCAAGAGACATACACTCCTGTCAGAGCTAACCAGGATTTTGTTGGTAGGTCACAGATTTAATGGTGATAGGTTAGCTTCCAATACAAGTCCTAGCTAGAAATACACTGAAACTACTGGCCAAACAATATTGTAAATGGTATAGTTTCTATGTGATTATTTTGGGTCAGGTCATCCTGGAATGAGAAAGCAGCCTCTGCCTACATAATGTAGCCCAACAAAAATTTGGGGCTTATGCCCACCACCCACTTCAGGTCCTGAAGCTTTTGTGTCCACCCAGGGTCAGGAGTAAAGTAGCTGAGAATATGCCTATGACTCAGGACCCTACCCAGCTGGGCAGGCAGTGGGGTCAGGTCTGTTAGGAGTGCAAAGGCAAGAGAGCATGGCAGATTCCTGTTGCCATACACAGAGATATTTCTAGGTCACACACTGTGCTACATAAAAGAGTTAACTTTATTCATATGAAAAGTGTTTATATGCTGCGTGGTGCTACTCAGAGTTGAGGTGTTGCGTATTGCTCCTAGCTGGTAGTTCCAGAGCTGGAGGTGAACTATCTCCACATTGAAAGCCCGAGAGAGGGGAAGTCAACATTAAGGGCAGCTGCAACTAAGCTGTTAACCATTTTAAAAGTGCTCCTAGTCAGAAAATTATTACAGATACTTGATTCAGATTCAGATTTAAAAAAAAAAATCTCTGAATGGGTCATAGTGTTGATAAATGTGCATAGGCTTGGGAGAAAAGAAATAGTTATAAAAAATTAAATAGTTTTAAAATATAAAACAAAGTTTTTAAAGGGACAGAGCAGAGAGAGTCAGATTAATGGAGTTAAAAAAAATAAGCTGCATAAAGATGGAGTATAAACAGAGAGTCTGTATTGTGTATATTACTGTGTTTTCTTTGAATTTTTGGCTGCACAGTAGTATTTGCTTCTGGGAGCTGCTAAGCTAAATCAATATATATATATATATATATATATGTGTGTGTGTGTGTGTGTGTGTGTGTGTGTGTGTGTGTGTGTGTGTATCTTGTCTTCAAAATTAGGCTCTAAAGATATGCTTCTTTGAAAAAGAGGTTCTGCTTTTGTTTCCACAGTGGATGAGAACCTGTGTATTCCTTCCAGACTAACAGATTAATGTGGTTTGATGGACCAAGAACCACTGATAGGTCTCCACAAACCCCAAAATTACTTCTTTCACAAAAAGCAGGATGCAGTTTGGTGAGAACACTGCCCAAAATTCCCCAAATAGTTGTTTATAAATGATTGTTCACATTTAAAGGGGGATGAGATATAGAGATGAATATTTCGAATTGGTATGGATCTTAGTTTATTGAAAAAAATTAACATCAATTTTGTTATATGTATATTTCTGCACTTGATTAAGGTACTGAGTTTGTGTAGCCCATTTAAAAATATAATGTATAATTAAGAAATACTGGTTAAGAGATAGTATCTATAATATTCAAGCCGACAGTCAGGTTAGTTAGGTTTTCTAGATGTACAGAGATATATATTTCAGATGATTAGATATTCTTCAATCCTTTCAAAGACTAACAGAACAAGGTATTTAATACTGTTTTAAAAATATAGGACTTTTCTTAAAAATGAGACTCATCTGCTCCTGGCAGCACCAATCTACTTCAAGAGGATAATGGGCATTGAAGAGGCTCCTTATGGAGTTTGCTAGCCAGTTGGGTAAGAAACTGCTTTTGCCTGGACTGTTTATATTTTGCTGAACATGGAGAGCCCACAGAAATATGACAACTGAAGCTGCCTAAAGAAGGTGAGACAGTCCTTCAGAGTTTCTGATTCTTAAAAGTGTCTGCCAGACATTCTGCAGGACATCAAAGAAAGCAACTGATGGACTTTGCCATTAGAAGGCAGAACAGATCTTCAAATTTCTTGCTTCATGTAAAAGTATTATGAATACTATAGGCCTGTAGGCTGATGATGAATGATACAATGTTACAGAAGAACTTAGGGTAATGATTTAGGCATTGAGATTCCTCTATCAATTCTAGGGTGTTCAAAGTTTCTTAGAGTGCACTTCCTGTTTACTTAGTATTATATCCTTCAGGAATCTTTGACATAGTTGAAGAATCGATAGTTATAATTATTGTTTTCCTTAGTTATGATAAAAGATAA
The DNA here is from genome assembly GCF_903992535.2 of Arvicola amphibius. Taxonomy (NCBI): domain Eukaryota; kingdom Metazoa; phylum Chordata; class Mammalia; order Rodentia; family Cricetidae; genus Arvicola; species Arvicola amphibius. Next base: position 75,468,919 of record NC_052065.1, on the reverse strand, counting down.
AGTCAATATAAATATTATAACTGAAATTCTTACTGGATACTTGTTTTGTGATGTGGGATTCCCCTCTCTATGCAGTTAAGATGCTTTCTTGCCATGGGTTGTTAAAGAATCTGCTTTTAGCCAATGGCTTAACAGAATATAGCCAGGCTTGAAAAGTTTAATAGGGAAAGCAGGGTCAGAGAGAAGCCATGTAGCCACCACAAGAGACAGAAGCCATGAATGGAGCCTCCCAGAATTTTGCTGGCAGGCCATGAGCTCATGGTGATACACAGATTAATGGAGATGGGTTAGTTTACGCTATAAGCACTAGCTAGAAATGTGCTTAAACTATTGGACAAACAGTATTGCAAATAATATAGTTTCTGTGTCATTATTTTGGGTCAGGGCAGCTGGGAATGAATGAAGAGCATCTGTCAACAAGAATTTATAATTTTTTTTCAGTTTAAGAAAAAACAGTGTAATACTTCAATATGCATGACAGCAAAACTTTGAGACAGAAAAGAAAACATTTTTTCTGAAGTTGACTTTATCAAAATGAAAAGTTTGGTGCATTAAAAATAATTTCAAAGAAATTCAAATGTTAAATTATATGTTAAATAGAAACGTCTTTAAAACACAGATTTAATAGGATTTTATTTTCCAATTTATAGATAATATTTCTAAAATTGAACAGCCAATAAGCAATTAAAAATGAGCAAAGAAATTATACACATCTCAACTAAATTTATTCAAAAGACTGTGTTTGTATGTTTTACTCAAAATATGACAAATGTCTTAGAAAGTCATTTCAGTAGCAGACAGACTTATTTTAGATCACAATTTTCACAGAGTCATTATATGGCTGGTTAGTTCCACTGTTTTTGCATTTTTGTGAGGTAGACTATTATGGTAGAAAGAATGACAGAGGAATGTTTCTCACTTTGTGTTTGCCAGAAAGCAAAAAAAAAAAAAAAAGGAAGATGTCATGGTAAAATATATCTCTAAAGATCTCTTCACACTACATTACCCAGTTCCTAACCCAAGCCCATCTCCCAAATTATCTCCATTAACTGAGAAGCAAAGCATTAATTTATCATATGTAGAAGACATTCCATATTCATGTCATTGTAAGTGAAACATGAAAGATTAGTAAGATTAGTGACATCATTAGTCTCTAAAATGGGAATCAATGAGATTCCTTTTAATATTTACCAGGGTATTAAAGAAAATAAAAACTGAAAATACCAAGTATTAAATGTGGAGAAAAAAAACAAATCTTTGTCTATTGCTTCTGGGAATGCATAATGTGCAGATTCCACATAAAACCTCTCAACATTACTTATATTTTAGTTTGTTTCTTTTTTGTTTGTTCGGTTTTTGTATTTTCTTTTGTTTTCTCAAGACAGAGATTTTACCTGTAGCAGAGACTCTCCTGGACCTCACTCTGTTGATCAGGCTGGCCTTGAGCTCACAGACATCTACCTGCTTCTATCTTCCAAGTTCTGGGATTGAAGGCATGCACCACCACCACCCAGCTCAACATTACTTTAAAGGGTGAGTACTGGATTGTTATATGGTCAGGTTATTTTACCTCTGTTGTGGGAGGTTCTTCAGTCTATGTGTTGCTTTTATTGGTAAATGTATAAAGAATCTGGCTTTGCCTGATAGGGCAGAATTTAGCTAGGAAGGGAAAACTAAGCTGAATGCTGGGAGAAAGAAGGTGGAGTCAATGAGAAGTCATGTAAATCCACCAGAGAAAGACACTGGTACTTTACCAGGTAAGCCACAGACTCATGGTGATACATATACTAATAGAGATGGGTTAAATTAAAATGTAAGAGCTAGGCAATAAGAAACTAGAGCTAATGGGACAAGCAGTGACTTAATTAACTCAGTTTCTGTATGTTTATTTCAGGTTTGAGCTGCTTGGAAGCCAGGAAGGAAACAAGCAACCTTCTCAAACATGCATCTAAATATGTGCACCCAACAAAATTAAAACCAAGATTTTAAAAGTGATATTCAAGAGGCAAAATTTATGTAACCTTGTTTAGGATATCTGTAAAAAGAGAGCTTAGTGTCCCTAAACTAATCTATAGTTATCCAGACTGTGAATTCATTCATAAAAGGTACAAATAAAATAAGTGGTGTGCTACAAAAAGAATGAATTTTGAAAATACTGTGAACTAAAATTGTCAGATACAAAAAGATGCATATTAAATGATTTGATTATTTGCAACTGGTAAATTCATAGAAATGGAAAGTGTGATAGAGATCACAAGAACCTGGGAATAGGGATAAAGACACCTATAACTTTATTCTTTTTGTTTGTTTGATTTTTTGAGACAAGTTTTCTCAGTATCTTTGTTTTATTCTTATAGTGATGGAAAAGTAGAGAAATAGAAAACTATGGATTGTTAGCAACATGAACATCATGAAAGTACTGTAAATTTGAAGGTAATCTTTCTTTTAAATTTCATTTAGAATTTATAATTTTGTTATATATAATATAAAATGTGTGTTTTATAATAAAACATGTTTTGAAAGGCACTTTGGTGCAAATTCTCAGTTTACAGATAGCCTAGATCAGTTTCTATTTCAATAAACACCTGGAAAGACTCAGAGAACTCACAGAAAGTTGTTATAAATATGTTTCCAATTTATTAAATTTAAAGGATGCAGAATGAAATCACCTAAGAAAGAAGCATACTGATCAGACCCTGGGAATTATAGCAAGTTCAATGCTTCCAATAATTTTTCTTTCTCCAGGGAGCAAGCACAGAATTACTTGCCCTGTAGGAGAATGTGAGCATACACCTGTAATATTGCCAGGATTGGTACCAGGTCTCCATCATAAGAATGCTTGATTATCTTTGGTATCATCTGCATCCAGATCCTCAGAATATTTGATTGATATCAGGCAAAAGATAAAAAAGAATATGCCAAATTTAGATTTATGACTTTGATAATTGGCTTCCCCCAGGGTTTCCATGTACACAAAGGAAGTTTGTATTAAGCACCACATTTGCACTTTTTAAAGTTACCTTCTATAGTATAAAAACAAAGGCCAGACTGTGCACTTAGGCCAAGGTTGATTTAAGCATGCCGCAAATCTTTATAATAGCCTAATGTTCCTGCATGGTTTTGTCCTTTAATGCTTATCTAATTTATCATGTTTCTCTCTTGTTGATATCAGCTGAGCTGTTATTCTCTGAGCATGCTGAGCATGTGGTTTTAGCAGGATTAATGCTTTTATAATCTGCAATAATTTGTGTCTGTAGAGCTACATCTCCTTATTTTCTTAAGTCTGTGATGAGTACATTGATCAAGGATTTTTTTCCTCATGAATTAAATGAAGTGCCAAATTAGCACTCCCTATTTTCATTACCAACATATTTATTAAATTTGAAACATTCATTGCAGTAATCATGTATTTTTTTTTATCTACTACTGCAGTTTTAAGTGCTGGAGTAGTAGCATTTTTTATTTTTACATATTTTTGTTTGTTTTCCTTTTATCTTGAGGGGCAGAGAGCAGGTTATTTTACTTTTTTATCTCAAAACTCAAGTATCAATTGGGGAACACATTAGATTATGATACTGTTTGAATTTAAAATATTTCCCAAATTATCCATGCCTGAAGAAGGACACTTAAAAGAAATCCCACAATAGCACAAATTTGAGAAATAGAAGGTTATTTATTTAGGGGTAAGCTCACAAATAAGAATCCACTGCTGGAACAGTGATCAGAAACTGAATGGTGCAGCCAGAAATGAGGCCAGACACATGCTCTACATCAACATAAATAGTATAAGAGACCACACCTCAGTGGACAAGTAACTACTACCTATAGGATTTCCTATAACACTTCCCCCTTTTGTCTAAGAGAAAAAAAAAAGAGAGTTCTAAGCCTAATAAAAAATATATACAATAAGAATAAATATATTCAATAATTATCCTATCCTAATTAGATTAATTCTTGTATAATAAATAATTTGGCCAAGTCATGAGAGGAAAGTAACTACAACTATTTTTCTCAGAGTTTCTGTCCTGCCAGGTTCCCACAATCAGTAAGTACCAAAGAAATCACACAGATGTCTACATTAGTTATAAACTGATTGGCCTGTTAGTTCAGGCTTCTTATTTACTCTTATAACTTATATTAGCCCATTATTGTAGTATATGCTAGCCACATGGCTAGGTACTTTTTTCAGTGAGACAGTCACATCTTGCTTCTTCTGTGTCTGGGACAGGACAGCAGAGGAATGGGCTCCCTCCATCCCAGAATTCTCCTTTTCTTATTGTCCTGGCTCTACTTCTTGTCTAGTTGTTGTGGCTATACTTCCTGCCTGGCTACTGGCCAATCAGCTTTTATTTAAAATATAATTGACAGAATACAGACCATCCTCTCACACTACACAACTTCCCTCTTTTTTTAAAAAAAAAAAGGGAAGTATCTGTATTCTATTTTTTGGAATGTGTGCACAGTTTTCCAGGCTACTTCCTGCTGGTTGGGGGCACTGATAATCATACGGGGACCTAAAGAAAATTTAGAATTATAATCAAGTCCTGACTGGAGTATCCCATGAGGCTAGATCATCTCCAGCAGCATCTTGAATCTGTTCTAGACATAGAACTCAGACATCTGGGTCATCTGTTCCTACTGAAGAGTTCTTCCTTGCTCAAACCTGATTTTTCTTAACTCAGAATGAATTCAGATCCTCTTATTTCCTGTGGAAACAAAAGCAAAATCTCTTCTCCAAAGTAACATACCTTTTGACTTCAACTTTGAAGTCAAGTTATTTTCAAAATACCTACCTTGTATTAATTCAGCAACATTTATAAAGAAATATCTTTTAGCAGCTATTGCTTCTTCCTCAGCATTCAAACAATTCAAAGAGAAGATAATAACATATAGTATTGAGACTCTCTGTGAATTTTCATCTTTACTTGGCTTTATTTTAACTTCTATTTTTTTTTTATTTTTATTTTTAATTTTTGGCTTTGGAGACAGAATTTTTCTATGTATGTTTGTCCTGGAATTTACTCTGTAGACAAGGCTGTCCTTGAACACACAGAGATCTATCAGGCTTTATGTGAATGCAGTTGTCCACATGTTGGCGCCATTTGTTGTTGGGGTTTCTGTCCTGCCAGGTTCCCACAATCATTAAGTACAAAATAAAACACTCAGATGTCTACATTAGTTATAAACTGATTGGCTCATTACCTCAAACTTCTTATTAACTCTGATAACTTATATTAGCCCATTATTGCTATCAAGACTAATGATCTGAGTTCTATCCATAAGATACACATGATAGTGAACACAGAGAGCTGTGGTGCTTAATAAAAGGAATCCCATAATAGCTCAAAACTAAGAAATATACAGGTATTTATTAATTGATAAAACTTACAAATCAGGATTCTCTGCATGAATGATGGATAAAGATGAAATCCAAACAAATTGAAACAGCAAAACCAGGGTCCAGGTGGAAAGGCAGAGAAAAAGAGAGCCAGACGAGCTTCCATATCCAGGTAAATAGTCTATGAGGTCATGCCCCAGTAGGCTGGTAGTTGTTAGCTATACACCTTCCCACAGCATGGTAGGAGACAACTGTCTACTTCAGGATATTCACAAATATCCAAATGAATGTCCACAAACAAACTGAAATACATACACATACACAGATACACACTCACACTCACACATTCACTCACACATTCATACACACAAAGAAAAAACAAAAAACCTCCAAACTAATCAAAAAGGAGAATGACAATTACTGTTTAGAGTGACTAGTAAAGTGATAGAATAACCAGAATTATACACTGTCATGTGCTTAGTTGTTACAAGGAGAGCCCGCTTGTCCATCCCAGCCACCTGGCTAGCTTTGCCTCAAAATAACCACACAGAAACTGTATTAATTAAAATACTGTTTGGCCCATTAGTTCTAGATTCTTCTTGGCTAAGTCTTACATTAATCTGGGTATATTACTGCTTGGCAGTGGCTTACTGGCAAGATTCAAACAAGCATCTGTCTCAGGCAAAGGATCCATGGTGTCTCCCTGATTCTGCTTTCTTTCTCCCATAATCCAGTTCTGTCTTCTCTGCCTACCAAAGTCCCGCCCTATCAGGGGCCCAAAGCACTTTATTAACCAATGAAAGCAACACAAACATAGAAGGCCTCCTACACCACATAGTGATGTAGGCAACTCAAAAAACAGTAAGTGCTATTGATATGTAGACAATGTGAGGATTAATATATGAAATATTGGATTTGCCCAATTTGTGAAACAATGACAACACTGAGATCATAAATAATATAAAAAGAATACTAGTGACACAACCACCAAACTTTAAAGATGGAAAGCTTATTTTCTTTGATTTGAGAATTGGATCCTAAGGACATAATAATAGCATAACTGAAGAATATGTTGTCCTTACAATTTCATGATTAAGACACAATATAAAGGTTAATATGTCAATGGGAAATTATTATATTGAATTATAATGTAAAAGACAGCTAAACAGTAAAATATGCAAATAATTTGAACAAAGTAAGAAACAAAAAATGATAGACACTACTGGATGGGCCTGGTAGCACGTGACTGTGAAATTGGCAAAGAAGGTAAAAGGAAGAACAACAGTAGTTCAAGGTCAACCTCAGCCACATAGTAATTTCAAGCCCAACCTTGGCAACATGCCATCCTTTCTCAAAGGAAAAGAAATATTAAAAGTTCATTAAATTCAGATAAATTGACTACATACATATTAAACTTGTGAAAATAAATCATGATAGTAAAAATAGAAAACAATATAACAAAAATGCTAACATAGCAAGACTGTTTATCTTAAAATATCTTAAAATATCTTTTATTTAAAATTTTATTCTTTTTTGGAATTTTGAAAATTAGATTTTAGAATTTATGTTACCACCCTTCACAGGTAAGGAGTAGCTGTTTCCTCTTAAATTTAAACCTTCCATCTTATAGGAAAGCACTTTATGACACATATCTTAGTCAGTGTTCTATTTTGAAGAGACCTCATTACCATGACTACTCTTATAAAAGAAATCATCTAATTTTCTTGCAGAGTTTTATTCCATTATCATCATGATGTGAAGCATGATGGCACACAGGTAGTTAAGTTGCTAAAGCAGTAACTATCAGTTCTATATCCAGATCTACAGGCATCAGTAAGAGATAGCCACTAGGCCTAGCTTAGACTTTTGAAACTTCAAAGCCCATCCTTGAGTGACATACTGCTTCCAACAAGGCCATACCTATTCCCACAATGACAATCCACCTAATCTCTCTCTGATAGTGCTACTCCCTAATGATTAAGCATGCAAGCATATGAGCCTATAGGAAACATTCTTATTCAGGATGTTTACAGGAAGGTTAAACAGCATGATATTCTAAGGTGAGATGAAATATTCCATCTTGTAGACATGAAGTAAACAAGTCAAAATAGCTAAGAAATTTCTGGAAAAGGCAAGTTTCACAAGGTTTTTAAAGTAAAATGCTCACGATCAATTCCAGAACTTGAAATTTCATCAATTCCTGGGCTCAAAAACTCACCAGTCCCTGAGCATTGAAACATTTGAAGGTTCTACCCTCCCAAAGAGTATACAATCAGTAAAGATTGCTGAGATTTAGTTTTAGACAAACTCACCCACTTATAAAGGGGCTCAGAACAAGTAGCATGGACAAAACAGAGTGGCCGAGCATCCTAGAAGAAACAAAGGCAAGAGAAACAGTCTTATAGAAGCAAATACCTGCTGAACTGCCCAGATGAAACAAAGAGAAGCTACTTGCTTGGAAAAAGTGGAGATCAATTAAGCCATGGGGAAAGAATAGCTCCCATCCTGTTGAACTGTCTCCATGTTATAAAGTATACTTTATGTATTCAGTTATTTTTGAATTGTTACCCATAGTGTAGGAGGCTTTTGGTAATTAAACTGTCTTTGAATTCCTTCTGATACTGCAGACAACCTTTTACCATATTCCTGTAAGTAACCCCAATAAACTAAATGGTTCACTAACTTGGACTTTAGTAATATGGTAGTATGAATTAGAATACCCTATATGGACACATATATTTAAATACTTGGTTACCAGAGGGTGACACTATTTGAAAGGATTAAGAAGTATGACCTTGTTGGAGAAAGTATATCATTTAGGGATGGGTTTTGAGATTTTAAAAAAGCCCATGTCATTTCTAGAGACTCTCTCTTCTTGCTACCTATGGATCTATAGATCCAGATGTAGAACTCTCTGCTACAAGTTAAGATTCATGTCTGTCTACCTGCTACCATGCTCCTACTATGATAGCAATGGACTAAACCTAAGAAACTATAAGCAAACCTTATTGGAATGCTTTCTAAGAGTTGTTGTGAACATATGGTCTCTTCTAAACAATAAAATAATGACTGTGATGGTTTAAATAGGTATGGCCTTTATAGACTTAATGTTTGACACATAGTAAGTGGCAAAATTAGGAGGTGTGGCCTTGATGGAGCAGGTGGGTCTTTTCATAGGAAGTCTGTGACTGTGTAGGCATGTTTTCAGGTCTCATTTTTACCTAGTATATACCTAGTAGACAGTCTTTCTTTTTGGTGCCTGTTGATCAAGATGTAGAATTCTCAGATCTTTCTCCAGGTCCATGTCTGTCAACCTGCTGATATAATTCTTGTGATGGCAATAATAGACAAAACCTCTGAAAATTTAAGCCAGCCCCAATTAAATGTTTTCATTCATAAGACTTGCCTAGGTCATGATGTCTCTTCACAGTGATAGAATCTTCACTAAGACAGAAGTTGGTACCAGGGACTGGGGTATTGATGATTATAATATTGTTTGATAGACCTGATCATAATATTGTTTGGATAAGCTTAGATTTCAGGAGTTTTTATTAGAAAATCATTAGAATGCTTTAATCACCAATTAGTATGCCATACTAGTAGGACCATGAAAGGCAATGATGCTGAGGATGATCTGAAATGTGAGGGCATGGCTCAAGAGGTTTCAGAGGAGAAAAATTTTAATATGTGACCTAGAGTTGGTGCCTGTGGTATTTTGATGACAAAATTGTGTTTTCCTTTTGCCATGGCCCAAAAGATCTGCCCAAGGCCAAAGTGAAGAGTTCTTCATTAGTTGCAGTGGCAAAGGAAATCTCAGAACAGTCTAGTATAGACTCTGTCCTATGGTTATTAATGTTGAAACTCATGATGATATAAATTGAAAAGCAGACAGCTGAAAAAAAACATAAAATATACAGATTGAAGAGAAAGGGAGCAACAGAAAGATGAATGGAGCTACATTCTTTGCTCATGGTAACAAACAGATTATGAAAGGAAATAAAGGGAGTGGTGACCTCAGGGCAAGACACAACCCAGACAAACTTATAACTTGTAAAAGGGAAATAAAAGAACAATTTAGTTTCAGGCATGGTAAACCTAAGTTGTACACCTTTAATTCCAGACAGACACAAGCAAATCTCTAAATTTGAGGCCATCCTGTTCTATGGAGCATAGTCCAGGACAGCCATGTTTAGACAATTAAAGAAACAATAAGAAAAAACAGAACACTGGTAAGGTTGTATGTTGCAGTATGAAATAGTGCCACACTAGCCCAGAATGGAGTATAGCAAAGGTTTATTTATTTGGTGGCAAACTCACAGAAATAGTAGAGATCTATTCTCCTATTGATCCACAGGGAACTGGAATAAATCCAGCAGCCAAGATGCTCATGCATGCCCCTATGTCTGCACTTAATAGTACATGAGACCATGCCCAAACTGAAGCTCTGAAGGTGAAGGTTGATTTGCCTTGGATACCCAAAAGTGTTGGAGATACCATAGCCATGACATACTTTCCTGCTAAGGACAAATGATAACATGGTGTGAAAACATTCCAAAACAAAGATGTGTGTTTCAGTCAACAAAGCTAAAAGGTATTAGAGATAATAAGAGTGTTTTGGCATTAGACCTGGAGATGCAGGGCTTAGAGTTTTCTTAACTGATTTTCAATCTTGCTATGGTCCAGTACTTCATTTAATAGTTTCCTTTACTCTATTTTGGAATAATTAAATATTAAGCTCTCAGATCCACCTCCCACACCATGTCTGCCTATACGTAGCCATGTCCGACCATGATAATGGACTAAACCTCTGAAACTGTAAATCAGCACCAATTAAATGTTTCCATTTATAAGAGCTGCTATAGTGATGATGCTGTTTCACTACAATAGAAAACCCAATTTTAGACACTGATTGTGTTATCTAAGACAGAAGTTGGTTCTAGGATAGTAGAGTATTGCTGTGATAGACTTGATTATAGTTGTTTTGAGGAAGGTTGTGGGAGAAATTGGGAACTTTGGGCTAACAAAAGGCCTTTGGATATTGAAAGTGAAGAGAACTTTTTGGAGATTGAAAGACAAGAATATTCAAAAAAGTGAAGATGATGGACATGTGGCTTGTGAAATTTCAGAGGGAAACAAGATCTTTAATGGGCCTTTAAGGTGAAGAATATGGTGTCTGCTCAGCTGGAACTGAAGAATCAACTGTTATTAAGAAGAGATAAATTGAGGTAAGGCCTTCTGGCAATGTTCCCTCAGTTTCAGCACATAAAAATCTGTGTTCCAGAAGTTTTCAAATGTAAAAAGGGGGTCTGCTTGTTTGTCCTTGCTGTGCTGAAACAAAATAACCATGCAGAAATTGTATTACTTACATCATTGCTTGATCAATTAGCTCTAACTTCTGATTGGCTAACTCTTATATCTTAATATAACCCATTTTTTTAAATCTGTGTATCACTATGAGGTCATGCCCTACAGCAAAATTCTAGCACATCTATCTCTGGTGGTGATTTCATGGCATCCCCTCACTCCAACTTTTTTTCTCTCAGCATTCTATTTTGTTTTCCCTGCCAACCTATGTTCTGCCCTATCAACAGGCTAAGGCAGTTTCTTTATACATTAACCAAGAAAAGCAACATATAGACAGAAGAACCTCCCATAGCACCCAAGGTTGTACCTACATCTGGAATTCAAATTTGGTTGATTCAGAGTCACTCATGTGATGCTGCTTTTGAAGGTATGAAGGGGTCACAGGAGCAGCTGAGGCATGACATTGTGGGGCAGAGCTGAAATTCCCAAAGAGAGCCAGGAGAGGCTATTGATTCAAGAAGGAATCCTAGTAGTTTTAGAGATTCTAATGCCACCAAGAACAGGAGCAGCAGTGGAGTGGAGTCAGCTAGAATTTAGAATACAAGTTGTTTGTGCTAAAAAAGCAGAGCTGGAGAACTGACCTAAGCCACTTAGATGCCAGAAGATTGTGAATATATTCCATATATTTGGAATATGAGTTATTTACACTGTTGATGGTAAGGTTTGCTTTGTTCTGATTATGACTGTACACTAGTTCTTTCCTCTTGTAGTAAAAAAAAATATTTAATTTGTTCTGTTATTTTACATGAGGCCATAGTTGATAAACTTTGAATTTTAAAATATGTTGGGTTTTAAAGGAACATTTTTTTGAGAGGGGGGGGGAGAGACTGTGCTTTCAAAGTATTTGAATTTATAAAGACTATGAGACTGCTTTCTACCATTATACTAAAATCAAGATGCCATCAAATGGATAAATTAAAAAGAAAGGTTATAATTTTAAAAAGTATGTATTTTTGTACCAAGTAGACAAGGGGACAGTTGTACTGGCTAGGTTTATGTCAACCTGTTATAAGCTAGACTCATCAGAGAGGAAGAATCCTTAATTGAGAAAATACCTCTATAACATAGGGTTATAGTCAAGACTGAGGGCATTTTCTTAATTAGTGATTCAGGGGGAGAACCCCAATCATTTTTGGCAGTGTCACAACGAGCAGGTGGTTCTGAATTCTCTAAGAGAGCAAGCTGAGTAAGCATGTGTTCAAGGCAGTAAGTAGTACCCCTCCATGGTCTCTTCATCACTGCCTGCCTCCAGGTTCATGTCCTGTGTAACTTCATGCCTTCACTGCTTTTGTGATTAACTGCTATTTTAAACTGTGAGTAAAATAAACCCCTTTCCTCCCAACTTGTTTTTGATCATGGTATTTCATCACAGCAATGTTAGCCCTAACCAGGACTGGTAGTATACTTGTTTTGTCTGTTGTTGGTTTTCTATCTTGGATGAGCAGATATATCTTTAAGCATCCCCAGAAATAGTTCCAGACAACAATAAGACTGTTAGAAATTCTTCATTATTTCTGGTATACAAAAAATGTATAGTAAAATTTTATGGCACAGATTGAATTGTGGAATTTAAACAGGGTTCCACAAGACTATTCACTAATTATAAACACAGTTCCTGAATCCTGAATAGAATCTCTAGAAGATGATTCACATTGTCACTAACTTTTACTTAAGAAATTAATACTGTCTGTGACGTTTTGAAAAAGTCTTTTGAAAACTTCCATCTATTTTACTCATTCTAGCCGTGTGTGTGTGTGTGTGTGTGTGTGTGTGTGTGTGTGTGTGTGTGTGCACGCACACACACTCTGGTGGCTGAATTTGTTTTGTATCCTTTGAAATTATGCTTTGGAGAAGTCTATATCCCCGATTTAGCAGGAAAAAGACAAATTTTAGTATGATCACAATAAAAGGTCAATAGTTCAATCCCAATAATAAGGAATAAAAGATGATCTTTAATTTTTATTTTAAAAGAAAAATTTAAAAAAGCTAAAATAAATTTTACTTCAATGAAGTAAATAAATATTTGATAAAGAAATTACAAGATTTATATAAATGAAAAACAAAGATAAAATTTTAAATATAATGCAAGGCAGTATTTAAGAACAAAATTTTAGAATATAATCTGGAGTAGACAACATGAAAACCCCCATATACTGTATCATTAGATTTTTGATATGACATCAAAGCCAAATTCTTTCCAAGGTGGCCTATCAACCTCTTTACCCTTGTTCTCCAAACCTTTTCATGTCCAATAGATATTTTGCTGAAACTACTACAAATGCTGTCGGGAAAATTTAAAAACTTATGCTAAGAAAAATAAATCAGCCAATACCAAACTGTTTTCATTATTGTAGGTCTAAAATAGATCTTGATGTCAGCAATGGAATGTAATCAAAGACCTGAATGTTAATCCATACACCAATGAATACCTGATTTTTGAAAAAGAAGAAAGAATTACACAATGGCTAAAAGAAAGCATCTTCCACAAATGGTGCTGCCAAAACCAGATGTCAGCATGAAGGATATCAATAGATCCATATCTATCCCCATACACAAAACTCAATTACAAATGGATTAAAGACCTCAATATAAATCTGACCACACTGAACCTGATAGGGACAAAGTGGGGGAGTAGCCGTCAATGTATAGGAACAGGAGACAACTTTCTAAATATAACACTAGTAGCACAGACACTTACAGCAACAATGAATATATGGGGCCTTCTGAAACTGAGAAGCTACTGTAAAGCAAAGGCCACAGTCAATAAGACAAAAAGGCAGCCTGATGAATGGGAAAAGATCTTCAACACCCACATATCAGACTGAAATCTGATCTCAAAAATATATGAAAAACTCAAGAAATTATATATATGAAGAACGCAAGAAATTAGATATCAAATTTCCAAATAATTTAATATAAAATGGGGTACAGAACTAAATAGATAATTCTCAACAAGAATAATAGGATAGCAAGCTTATAGTCCAGGATCTTATAGAAGCTAAATAACAAGGCAAACCCTAAGAAAAACACACATGGATCCCTTTAATAGGAGCCTATGATTTTTAACTTGACACAAAACCTGGCTTCTCTATTCTTTTTATCATATATTCTATGCTGAAATAAATTGCCACCCTTAACAGATAATAAAAGTCAAGATTTTCTTGTATACAGAGAATTGTTCCAGAAACATCTCAGCAGAATTTTTCCCAGGGAAGTGCTTTGAAGGTTGTAAAACCTGAAAGTTGTGAAGAGAAAGACTAAATACATGATTGCTTAAAGCAAGCTTTATTTTGTACTCACCAGGAAGATGGACACTGGTCAGGTCCATAGCTGGCACTGCCAGTTAATGGCTCTGTATTAGCTTAGCCAGGTGCTCATGAAGGCAAACCCCACGAGTCTGTGATATTTCCTACCTTAATCCAATCAATGGCAAGTATAAATTCTCAGATACGTCCTGCCTCTGTATATGCTGCCTATGTGTTATCAAGCACATCCTATGAAGTTGGAGAAACCAACATGGTTTACTGAAGTGAAAACAGGTGACTTGTTATCTTACATGAATAGTCCCGAGCATTCAAGGATGTTATTTGCACTTGGGCAGGTGAGGCTTGCAAGTTAACTTTAAATCTCATATGACAACACTTTTAAGGAAGGGTCTTCTGACCTTCTTTCCCAATCTTTCTCATGACTCCTACTTCTTGATCTCTCCTATGTGTCTTCCATTCTTACTCTTAATGAAGAAGTTTCATCCCACATTTTAGAGGCCAGCTTCTCCTTTGTAGTATGAGCTGCAGGCAGGTCTGTTTTTCATTCCACCCGGCTTCCGCACGGCTAGATTATGCCCCAAAATAACAACACACAAATTGTATTCTTTTAAACACTGCCTAGCCCATTAGTTTCAGCCTATTATTAGTTAATTCTCACATCCTGCTTAACCCATTTCTAATAATCTGTGTAGCTCCACAAGGTGGTCGCTTACCAGGAAAGATTCAGCATGTCTGACCTGGTGGCTGGCTTCATGGCATCTGTCTCAGAGAGGAGAGGCATGGCGATTGACTAACTTCCCTCTTCCTATCAGCATTCTGTTCTGTCTACTCCACCCACCTAAGGGCTGGCCTATCAAAGAACAGTTTCTTTATTAACCAATGAAATCAACACAAACAGAAGACCCTCCCACATCACTCCTTCCTCTTAAGGGCCTAGATCTCCATATATTCTAATGTTTCTCTTTAAGCCTCTTTTTTCTTCACTAAGATCTAATGGGAATTTTGATTGAACTTTCCAGACCAACCAATATGTTTTGACCTTTAGCTTTACAATATTTGTTGCAGTTGTTATTGTTGTTGTTTTGTGTATATATATATATATATATATATATATATATATATATATATACATATATATATATGTGTGTGTGTGTGTGTGTGTGTGTGTGTGTGTGTGTGTGTGTAGGGAGGGTACAGAAGGTACTTGCCTGTGAAATTGTACTTGTGTGGATGTTCATTATGAGAATTTTGCAAGTAAGTTTTCTTCTTTCACTATGTGGATACCTCAGATCAAAGTTTTTTAGGCTTGACAATAGATGTTCTTACCCATGGATTAATCTCAATTGCTATATGGGCATCTTGTGTGGGAAGTCCTTCTGTATATGTGCTGATTTTATTAGTCAGTGAATAGAATGGAACTAGGTGTGAAAACTAAACTGAATGCTTGGAGAAAGATAGTGGAGTCAAGGAGATGCCATGAAGCCACCAGAGGAGAAAGATATGCAACCTCAGCAAGAACATTGCTAGTAGGCACAAAGGCTCATGTTGAAATATATAATAATAGAAATGGGTTTACAAAAGATATAAGAGCTAGCTAGCAATATATTTAAGTGATTAGCCAAGGAGTGATTTAAATAATTTAGCTTCTGTGTGATTATTTTGGGAGTCTGGGCAGCCAGGAAATGAACAAGCAACCTTTCCCCAACAATTGGCATACCAATATAGTGAACTATTTCCACATAAATCCTGAGAAAGCTTAAAAAAGAATTCTAGACACAAAAGAACAGAAGTAATCATGACTTTTTGGTAGCAGCATTTTCTTTTCTTAATTGATTTTTATTGAGCTATACTTTTTTTTTCTGTTCCTCTCCCTGCATCTTCCTTCCCCAATTCAACCCTCCCCCAAGGTCCCCATGCTCCCAATTTACTCAGGAGATCTTCTCACTAGAAACAAGTAGAGGCATGGTTCTTTTAAGAGAAGGCCTCCTGAATCAGCAGTAGTAGCAAAAATCACATGGCTCCTTTTAGAAGGCTTCATGGTTCACTAGCAGGAATGGCTCTGATTCTTGCAGGAGGTCTTACTATGAAGTATTTAAATGGAGTCTGTGAGCAGAATTCTACAACTTGCATAATGGACATATACACTAGCTGTGTAACTAAAAATGGGGCAATGTACATGGCTCTCAGAGGCAGTGAACATGCTTCTGCCATGTTGGACTAGGAAGAGCAAGCAGGCAAGGCAGTGTGGGCCCTAGCCATGCCTGGTTAGAAATAAATAAAGAGGGGCACATCTGGTCAGAAATTAATTAAGATACATAATAAAAAAATCAGATAAATGAGTCACAGTGGCAGATAAATGTATGTTAGCTTGGGAGAGAGACAAAAACATTATAGACAGATATAAAAGGAAGTAAATGGTTTTAAAAAAATAAGTCTTTAAAGACAGAGTAAACCTGTAGAAAAAGTAATAGAAAAGAAAAATAAGACATGTAAAGGTGGAAAATACACAGAGACTCTACATTATACATATTGTGTTTTCTTTGAATTTTTGACAGTGAATGAGCTAAGTGCAAAGATACATTTAAGTATATAGACTGAGAAGCTAAACATTAATAGTATCTTTAGTTCAGAATTTTGGTCGAAGGATTTGTTACTTTGGAAAAGAGGTTCTTCTTTTGTTTCCACAAAAGATGAGAACCTGTGGATTAATTCTAGACTAATGTGGCTTCATGGACCAAGACTACCCGAAGGTCTACATAATCCCCCCCCCCCACAAAATTACTTTTGCCAACAAAAGTCAGAAAGAAGTTGGGAGAGAACTACACCCAAATTAAAAAAACATCGCTTTTTAATGTTTGTTCACATTTAAAAAGAAACATGCTATAGAGATTTATTTGCATTGGTATGGATCTTGGTTTATTGATACAAGTTTATGATATCTTCAGAATATGGTATTTAAAATGTTTACGAGCTTAAGACATTTTTAAGGTTTATTTTATTTATTTATATTGATTGATTTTTTTATTGAGCTCTACATTTTTCTCTGCTCCCCTCCATGTATGTACTCTCTCTTTAAACCCTCCCCCAAGGATCCAATGCTTTCAATTTACTGAGGAGATCTTGGCTTATTCTACTTCCCAGGTAGATTAAATCTATGCATGTCTCTCACAATGTCCTTATTGTTGTCTAAGTTCTCTGGGATTGTGACTTCTGGGCTCTTTTTTTGCTTTATGTTTAAAAACTAATTACAAGTGAGTATATGTGATAATTGTCATTCTAGGTCTGGGGTACCTCACTCAAAATGGTGTTTTCTAGCTCCATCCATTTTCCTGCAAAAATCAAGATGTCATTATTTTTTCTGCTTGGTGGTACTTTATTGTGTAAATGTACCACATTTTCTTTATTCTTTCTTCAGTCATGGGGCATTTAGGTTTTTTCCAGGTTTTGGCTGACAAACAATGCTGCTTTGAACATAGGTAGACACATATCCTTGTGGCATGATTGAGCATCCTTTGGATATATACATAAAAGTGGTATTACTTGATCTTGAGGAAGGTTGCTTCTTAATTTTATAAGAAATCATTACTCGACACCCAAAGAGGTTGTACCACCTTGCATTCTCACCAACAATGCAGAACTGTTCTCTTTGCCCCACAACCTCTCCAGCATATGTTGTCATCAGTGTTTTTGATCCTGGCCATTCTTATAGGTATAAGATTTGGAATCTCAGAGTTGTTTTGATTTGCATTTATCTGATGACTAAGGATATTGAACATTTCCTTAAGTGTCTTTCAGCCATTTTAGATTCCTCTGTGGAGAGTTCTCTGTTTAGGTCTGTACTCCATTTTTTATTGGATTAATTGTTCTTTTGATGACCAATTTCTTGAGTTCTTTGTATATTTTGGAGATCAGACCACTGTCTGATGTGGGGTTAGTGAAGATCTTTTCCCATTCTGTAGGCTTTCATTTTGTCTTGTTCATCATTCCTTTACTTTACCAAATAATTTCAGTATCAGGAGATTCCATTTATTAATTGATTCTCTCAGTAGCAGTGCTACTGAAGTTATATTTAGAAAGTGGTCTCCTTTGCCAATGCATTCAATTCTTCTTCCCATTTTCTCTTCTATAAGGTTCAGTGTGGCTGGCTTTACATTGAGGTCTTTGATGCAGTTGAACTTGAATTTTGTGCATGGTGATAGAGATGTGTCTATTTTCATTTTTTTACATGCCAGCATTTTGTTAAATATGCTTTCTTTTCTCCATTCAATATTTTTACTTCTTTTTAAAAAATCAGGTATTTGAAGGTGTGTGAATTGATTTCCAGGTCTCAATTTAGACACTAGCTGTCAGTCAGAATCTAGCCAGTAGGCCATGATACTCATTTTAAAATATAAAATAATAGAAATGGGTTAACCAATGTTAAAAGAGCTAACTAGAAATACACTTAAGTGACTGACCTAGCTGTGATTTAAATAATATAGCTTCTGTGTGATTATTTTTGGTATTCTGGGTAGCCAGGAAATGAACAAGCAACCTTCACCAAAAGGTATTTCTATGATATATTTTTATTACTGATCAATTATTATTTGTCTGCATCTACTGACATATCTCCTCCAAGATGCTACATTTTAATCCTTCACATATAGTTCAAATTGTAGAACAAAATATTTAAATATACTGAATTTTGGTGGTCATTGTCATTCAAACCACTACACAGAGAAAAAATACCATAAGAAAATAATCCAATCAGTCTCTTGTTTTGTTTTGGTCAGGTTTGGTTTCAATGATTTAACTTATAATTTCAGATAGATAAGATTCCATCATGGTATGGTGGCCTAACAAAAAAATATCAGACATGGTAGCAGGATTGTTGAGAGGTCATAGGATTTGGGAATCAGAGAGAGAAACTTGAATTTTGGTGAGGCTGTGTATTCTCAACCCCATGTTCCAGTAACATACTTTCTCTAGCAAAGCTGCTCCAGCTTGCAAAAGATTGCCACCAAAGTGGTGATGAAGTATTCAAATATCTGTTCCTCTATTATGGGTATTCTCATTAAAATTGCCATGTATGTCTACTGAAGTGGAGGTTGTCAATTAGTGATATAGTAGAATGTAAAGGTTTCGAACTTCAGAATAAAAGAGTAAAAAGAATTAGTTCATCAGAGTATACATGTCTAGGCTTTTTTCACTTTTAAAAAGGAAAAAAGAAAAATAAAAATTAGGTCTGAGAAAAACAGCAGACTGTGTAACAGACCATTTTTATTGCTATCTGACGGGGTTCTATGCAGTGTTTACTGCAAGAAGCAGCACTGAAAATGGTCTTCTTGAAAGCAAAAGCACATTGCCTCATTAAGGGAATAATTATTCCTCCCTTCCACTTATCATGTCTTGTGGTAAATAAAAATTTCTGCGAATGGGAGAGCTCCTGGCCAGGTGATAGAATGTTTTAACTGGATTAACTCTTAAAAGCATGGAATAATTTGTAATATCTTTGGTAGTTCGGAATGTAAGGCCTGTACTCAGGGTGTCAAGTAGAGATCAGTTTCTGTGCTTTTTAACCAAAAAGAAGTTTTACCTTAATGGGTGTTGCCTGATTTTTTTTTGTCCTGTCAGGTTCCTACAGTAATTAAGTCCCAAAGAAATCACACAGAAGTCTACATTAGTTATAAACTGATTGGCCCAGTATCTTAGGCTTCTTATTAACTCTTATAACTTATATTAGCCCAATATTTTTATCTGTGTTAGCCCTGTGGTTTGGTACCTTTCTTCAGTAAGGCAGTCACATCTTGTTTCTTCTGTGATTTTGTAAGGACTGCAGAGGAATGGGTTTCTTTCTTACCAGAATTCTCCTGTTCTCATTGACCCACCTCTACTTCCTGTCTGGTTATCCTGTCTATACTTCCTGTCTGGCTACTGGCCAATCAGTGTTTATTTAAAATATAATTGACAGAATATGAGCCATTGTCCCACACCAAATGGGCCTCAATAAACTTCTGATATCTCCTCCTTTTTATATGGCAATTAAAATTCTCAAGTATATCAAAGTTGATTATTGCTTGTATATTCTTACTTGATAAATCAAAAGTGGAATGCAAAGTTTCAATAATGACTAAGTGTATCTATGATGGGAACTCATTCAGCCAATAGCCATTTAGATACCAGCCCATTAGGGTGTGGTCTGAGTTACTATAAGCACATACATAAAGTGTATTTACCCCTCTTTTTCCTTTTGCTCATTTGGAGATCATGACAGATATCATAAGAATACATCAGGAAAACAAAATATAAAGCAATAATATCTGAAAGAAAACATCAGTTTTATAATTGGTAATATTGGGTATTAAAAATTGACAAGTAGAATTGTTATATTTTTACAAACTATACATGGAATTAACAAATTATGCTGTAATTTCAAAAATTTGGACAGGATACTTTCCATTCAGTTGAACTGCCTATACAGTACAGGGAGTTCCAGGTTTCTAGGCTTGTGAGATTTTTCACCATGCTTGGGTGGGGTTTGATGATACACCTGTCTTTGAGTCATTTCTGCCTAACTAAGAAAGTCTTCATGCATACTCTTGTAAGTAACGCCAAAAAAATATTGCCTCAGCAAGTTGGACTTTGTTGCTTTCTGTACTTTGGTTTGTTATGTTCTCCCTAGCTGAAGAACGTAGGTGTTTGTGTTATGTCTCCCAGGAAAAGTTTGTCACCTCACACGTGTACCTTGCATTCTTGGCCCTGTTTTATTCTGATGAAATTTTATCAATTCACTCTATGATGAATTCAAACAATGGTGGGTCCCTTTTTACTCAAAAGCATAAATTATGTGCTAGTGTTGGATGAGTGGTACCTGACAGATGATGCTTTTATTTGGTTCACTCAGGTACTGTAGTCATCCGTCACCCTCAAAATGGAATCAAATTTTTCTTGTAAATTGAAGTCACCTGTGGCAATATATAGCCTGAAAATCCAGTTTTGTACAATGTGGAGTAACGTTGATTAGAGCACATGGCATAATCTCAGCGCTTTTCCTTAAACACACACACACACACACACACACACACACACATGTACAGAGAAAGAGAGAGAGAGATCCCATTTAACAACAGTAATTTATTTCTCAATCTTATGAAAGTTATATCTAAGATCATTATTTGACCGTAAGGATTTATTTTGTGAATTTTAATTTGTTTCAATTTGTGCCCAAATGAGAAAGAATTGTTGTATTTTTTCCCTTCTTACAAAGGCACTAATTCTATTATTGGATGCTTGAAGGATTTTACTCTTACTACCTCATCTGAACATAATTATAGTTTTAATTAGCATTTTATTATCATGTCTTAATATTACAAGGTGAGGAATGTAAAATATCATTTTGCCAACAATAATATTTTCAGTAATGCCTAATCCAAAGGTAAAGCATAGTTCAAATGAAATACTAAAATTTATTTTTGATTTAAAACAAGCTTAATATGTAGCTAGAGTGACAAAGAGGTTTTTCTGAAATAATTTCCCATTTCTGTGTATAAGTTTTTGTTAAAATTGCTTATAGACAGAAATGAAAAAATATATTTAAAAAGACATGGAACACAGAAATAACAGAATAGTTAAGCACACTATTATTACTATAGTATTATACATTTCAATATGGATACGTATTCCAGTAAAAAGATAATGATTGATGTTAAATGGCAGAAAAATATACTAAGTACTCACCAACAAAAAGAAAATTGTTATAATGATACTAATAAAAAATAAAGAATAATAAAAATTCCTTACCAGTAAGAAAATGTACTAATAAAAATATACTAAACATTCACTTTCAAATATATAAAAAAACCTTTATATATCCATAATTTTATCAGAATTTTTAGTTTTTTTTCTATGATAATCTCAAAAGTCAGAAATATTTGGAATATACAACAAAAGCACAGTCAAATTTAATAGAACCATATAAGTAAATTTGCAAAAGTTGCTAAATGCCTGTTGTATTTGTTACACATTTTCAAGTAGTACTTTTTCAAATATATACCTTTAATTAAATCACTTGAATAAAGTTAATATAGCAAAATCTTATGTTAAAATTTTTCATGAAGACAATTAGAAAAAATTTAAATCAAGTATCATGTTAATGTAACGTGACATAAAAAGCTTCAATCCTTTAAATGTATTCTATTTATCAATGAAATATGTATTAAGCATATGATATAATATAATTGTATACAATTAGGAAAAATTGTGACTGTAACAATTGTTTCAAGAAGAAAAAATGGCAAAACTCATTGAGCTTTCATGATACTATAAATTAAGCAGATTGATAATATAATGAACTATTACAAAACAAGCCTTTTTTGCCAGACCCTACAGCCTGAATCAAACCAAGTCTCTCTGTAGATCTCTCAGGAATGGAGAGTTAAGAAGTTTTCTGTGTTATAACATGACAGCTCTTAATTCATGTTAACTTACTCCTTAGTGGTCCTTGTCATGTATGCTATGCTGAACTGAATATTGTGATATGAAATTTTCTGTCATCCGTAAATGGTTATAAATAGACCTTACCTTTATTCTTGCAGTGGGTCTAAGATTTCTCAGGGGGACTGTTTGTGGGGCTTTGGTTTGGTGATGAAATCCTCTTCATTTCCTTGCTGATCCTCTGTGAACAACTATTTTTTACACTCATTTACTCTCTCTCATTCTCACTCTTAATGAGGATTCATTCTAAAATGTAAATGAAACCCTTTACTCCATCTTAAAAATACATTATACTTAATTTATCCCTATATTGTACAGCTTCTGTCTAATGTGCTGCTTTGACCTTGATGTCTCATTTGAAAAGAATTGTGTCAGTTCACTTTTCAGATAGCCACTTGCTTTTCTACTCCATTTTTTGAGCAATAATATTTTGAGTTATTTTACTATTAGTTTTATAAGAAAGAGTATATGCACCATTTATCATTTGTTGTATTGGTAGTTATAAAAAGTGTACTATATTAAGAAAAACAAATAAAAGTCATAGGTTAGTACTAGAGAGAGAACTACTAAATATCACAGGGAGAATGCAAAAAACCCTTATAATGAATAGTTTCCATTCTTTATTTCATAAAATATACATCAGTTTTGATATAAAATTACATATATATTTATGTAAAATGCAAATAGATACTCAGAGATATACCTCAGAATTCAGGTTTATACTGACTATAGTTTTATACATTTTGCTAAATCAATGTGGAAAATCAATAATCTACAAAAGGCTAAGGTAATTTATACAACATACCACTTACTTTTATTTTAGAATTCTTAATTTTCTAACTGTCTCTTTATCCAAGCAATGACATTATGTTCAATATTTATTATTTTAATATGGTCATTCTTTAAATTTCATTCCATATACTGAGTGCTAAAATTATTCCTATTTGATAAACAGTCCTAAATATGCATATATATATATATATATATACTATTCAATAGCATTTTTATATCTCTGCTTATTATTTCATTGAATTTAGTTATAAATTAGTACATTTTTAGTTTATTAAAATTTGAGTGGACCTCATAATTATTGTGTCAAAAACGTATGAAATATTAGTTCAATTAAAAGGGGATTGTCTGTATTCTTATATAAAGATTATTAGATTTAATAGCTTAAGTGAGTTTGTTTCGTTATTTTAGTTTACCAAAAATGCATATTTTAAACCATTACATGTGATCCAATGATTTTTCAGAGAATAAAATGTATTCTCAGATAATGAATTATAGAACAGCAAAATAAAGATTTTTTTATCTGGGAGTAAAAAAATATTATCTTCTAATTAATTCCTTTTTAAAGTAGGTATATATATATATATATATATATATATATATATTTCAGCTTAAAATGAGTAAGTTACTTCACATAAAATGGTATTTTTTATCTCATCAATTTTAAGGAAAAGTTAATAATTTCATACTTCCTCATCGTTCAATAACATTTCAAATTTTCAAATTGCATATATAATTTTGTTATTGTTTATCTGTTGATGGACATGTTGACTTACTTTCTTCTCTTTTTATGAAAAGAGTTACAATAATTTCAGATAAGCAAGGATCCCTCTAATAGGATGTAGTATTTGAGGGAATATTCTTGGAGTGTTATAGCTCAGTCATATGTCAATAAAAAGAACTTAATTATGAGAGTATAAGTATAAAACTCTAGAGGATCTTTTATTTCATGATATGCCATGTGAAGTGTTATGTCCCTAAACAGTTTTCATGGTGCCTTTACACACTGAACCATCTTAACCATCTTAATATATTGTTATTTCAAGTTAGCACTAGTCTTAGCTTAATAAATCATTGATTCAATAAGTCCTAATACTTATTAAAATGTTTTCTCTAAAACAATATACTAGATTACCTTGGCTTCAGTCTTATAATATTCTGTTAGCTTGTTTGATTATCTTAAAAAATTCTCTTGCACTGTGTTGAACATCATTTTTGTTTACCATGGCTACAGAAGTTATTATATATAATAGATAACCAGATAGACTTGCAGATACTCTATATTTACAGAGGATGTGCTATGTAAAATTATATGTTTGTCTAACAAGGAAATTTCTTCACTTATTTTTCAGAATGAATTTTCATAATACAGTGATACATAATCTAATGAGAAGGGAACCCTGAGGGCTCTTTGGCTTAGAGAGGGAGGGAGTGGGGGTATGGGTGGAAGGGAGGGGAGGGAAGGGGGAGGAGGAGGGGAGGAGATGGAAATTTTTTATAAAAAATAATTAAAAATAAAAAAATATTGAACAGTTACCAATAGGACATTAATCTGACTAATAAATTTTATTTTATGTGAAAGAAAAAATACAGATAATAGAAGCAAAATATGAACAAATACAACTACATTCAACTAACTTTTCTGCAACTGAAGCAAGAATACATGAAAAAATCTAAGTAGTGAAATTAAGCAATTTATCATTTTCTAACCATATATCTAATAAAGGTTATTATATATATTTTCACTATTTCATTGCTTTGATGAAATATCAAATGCAATTCTTTGGAATAATACTCTTGTACACTGTAAATATTTGTCATTAATATTAGTTTAATAAAATGCTGATGGACCAGTAGCCAGGCAGGAAGAATGGGCAGGGTGACTAGAATAGAAGAATTCTGGGAACAGGAAACAAAGAGTAATTTACCAGCAAGATGCAGATTAAGCATGATGAGAATTCCTTACTGAGAATAGATAACATGCAATATGGCTAAACATACGAAGAATTATGGGTTAATTGAAGTTATAAAAGATAGTTAGTAATAAGCCTAAGGAATGGATCAAACAACTTTTAATTAATATAAGCCTATCTGTGTTTCTTTGCGATGAAACAGCAATGGGACTGGGCAGGACAATAGCTTCTGTGAACAAATGGCACCAAACATTCAATAACTACTTTCACATAAAACCTGAGAAAGATTTGAAAGAAGTTGTAGACACAGAAGAGAATTAAGCATGGGTTCTTCTTAGCAGCATTTTCTTAGGTGTGCTGTTTGATAGATGGTTGCAGAGGCATGACTCCTTAAAGAGAGGCTTGCTGACACAGTGATAGCAGCAAAAACATTTTAGCATTTTAAGAGGCACCAAACACTTAGATGGTGTTTATGAGCAGACAACAGCATGCTTCTATGTAGGGCCATGGACCTAGAAAATCTTCAGAGTTATTGCAATAAACATGGCTTCCACCAATACCTCTGCTGTTTTAAGGAGGACATTCCCTTGTTTTTCGGCTGCCCAGCAGCTCAGACCCAAAATAATCAATCACACAGAATCTAGATTATTTAAAACACTGCTTAGACAATTAGCTCTACCTTCTTATTGGCTAACTCTTATATATTAATTTAAACCATTTCTATTAATTTGTGTATCACAATGTTACTGTGGTTTACAAGCTAAATTTCTGGAATCTGTCTTCGGCAGGGCTACATGGCTTCTCTTGACCCCACCTCTTTTCTCCCAGCATTCAGTTTTGTTGTCCCATCTTAGCTCTGCTCTATGCTATCAACAGGCCAAGACAGTTACTTTATGAACCAATACTATGCACAGCATACAGAGGGGAATTCAACATCACCTCCCCTTTTCAGTTTAAATGAAAAGGAATGTTTTAACTTCAATATAGTAAAACTACATATAACAAAACAGGTACCAAGCAAGAATTTTAGTTACAATATTTATATCTACTTTATGTCTTATCATAACTAAGGAAAAGTATAATTAAATTATCTATTCTTCAACTTCATCAAAAATTCCAGAAGGATATAATATTATGAAGTAAACAGGAAGTACATTGTAAGCAACTTCCAAAACTCTAGAATTGACAAAGACATATCACTGCATGTACAGTCATCCAAAATTTTTCTGTACTGTCGGGGCATCCATCTTCAGCATACAGACCCATAGTGTCCATAAAGCAGGAAATTTCAAAGAAAGTTTTGCCTATATTTGCAGATTGTCAATCTCTTTTTTTCTGTGTCCTGCAGAATGTCTGAAGATTCTTTAATGAAGCAGGAAAAACAAAGGACAGTCTCACCTTTAGGCAAGTTTAGCAGTCATTTTTATGTGGGTCCTGCATGTCCAGTTCATCTAACATACCATGAAGCAGTTCAGTAAAAGGAAATTTCTTGCACAAATGGCTAACAAACTACATACGGAGCCTCACTGATGCCCATCTTCCTCTTGAAGTAATTGGTGCTGCCAGGAGCAGACTTGTCTCATTGTCATGAAAAATCCTAAGTTATTGAAACATTTTAAATGCCATATTCTGAAGGTCTCTGAAAGAATTGAAGAATACCTAACTAACTGGAATCTATCAATCTATCTATCATCTATCTATCTATCTATCTATCTATCTATCTATCTATCTATCTATAAAATGTAACTAACATTACTGCAAGCTTGACTATTATAGATGACTATTTACCTATATTTCTTTTCTTTTCTTTTTTTTTTTTTTTGGTTTTTCGAGACAGGGTTTCTCTGCAGCTTTAGAGCCTGTCCAGGAACTAGCTCTTGTAGACCAGGCTGGTCTCGAACTCACAGAGATCCGCCTGCCTCTGCCTCCCGAGTGCTGGGATTAAAGGCGTGCGCCACCACTGCCCGGCTTACCTATATTTCTTAATTATAAATTACATTTTTTACATGTTTAAATAAGCTGCACAGACACAATACCTTAACCAAGAGAACACACATATATATCTCCTAAGTCATTATATATATATATAATATATATTATATATATATTATATTTATTATATATATATTATATATATATAATATATATATATAATATGTGTAATAATATTATATATGTGTGTGTGTATTACAAATGACCTATGAATTGTATCAATAGAGAAATATCTCTAAATCATATTTCCCTTTAAATGTAAGTAAACATTTATAGATATTATTTGGGAATATGGATGTTGTTCTCTTCATACACATCCTGCTTTTTGTGGGTAAAGTAATTTTTGAGGGGTTTTCAAAGTGACTGTTCAGGGGGGTCTTAGTGCAACAAATCACATTAGTCTGGAAACAATCCATGGGTTTTCATATTCTGTGGAAACTAAAGAAAAAACTCTTTTCCAAGGCAACATATCTTTAGATACATATTTTGAAATCAACATACCTTTAAAATTTGCATGTTGGTTTAGCTTAACAATCCCCAGAATCAAATGTCTCTCAGTGAAAATTTCAAGAAAACACAATAGTATACATAATCCAGACTCTCCTTACATAGTTCATCTTCACATGGCATATTTTTCTCTACTCCTTTTTGACTGTCTTTACTATCTCTTTAAAGACTTTACCTTTTTTAAAACCATCTACTTTTTAAATAATTGTCTGAATTCCTTTTGTTTTTTCCCCAAGCCTAAGTACATTTATCCAATACTATGCCCCATTTAGAGGTCTTTTATGTCTGTATCTGTAATTCTTTACTGTCCATGAGCACTTCTTAAAATGCTAAGTGCTTCTAAAAACTTAAGCCGCTTCATTGCTAGGTCAAATAAAGACTTGTCTTCTTACTTCACCCAATACAACATGGCAGAGGAGGTTTGTTCACTTTCTCTGAGAGCCATGTTCACAGCTCCATTTTTCAAGCACACAGCCAGTCTGTGTTGCCAATAAGCAAGTGGTAGAACTCTGTTCAAAAATCCCATTTAAATGCTGGACAACCTGAAAGAGCCAGGGTTCATGCTACAGCATAGCCCAGAAAGATGGAATTTCAAAATGGCACAGCTTTTTTCTGCTATGACTGAATCAGGAAAACCTTTCTTATAGGATCCACAGCATGCTGCTAGAATGCAAAGCCCATTTGGGATAATAAATGCAGCTAAACTTATTTTTTTAGTGTCTAGAGTTCCTTTTCAAGCTTTATTAGATTTTATGTAGATTTAGTCAACCATGTTGACATGCCAATTTGTTGTAAGAGGTCATCAGTTTGTTTCCTGGACAACTGGCAGCTCAGACCCAAAATAATCACACAGAAACTATATTATTTAAAACACTGCTTGACCCATTAGCTCTAGCTTCTTATTGGCTAACTCTTACATGTTAATTTAGACCATTTCTATTAATCTGTGTATCACCACATGGCTGTGGCTTTCCGGCTAAAGTTCTGGCATCTGTCTCTGGTGAGGCTACATGACTTCTCCTGATCCTGCCTCATTTCCTGCTGCAATTAGTTTAATTTTCCATGCCTAGCTTTGCTCTACTCTATCAAAAGACCAAGGCAGTTACTTTATTAACAAATAGCATTCACCGCACATAGAGAGGAATCCCTCATCACTCTGTCATGAAACTAGACTCTCAGAAAGTTAACGAATGGGGCAGATTCAGCCAAAAAAATTGCACTTTTTATCCTAGTCATGCCATTTCATTGATTAAAGACTCACATGATCAAAAAAGATAAAGATATACAGTAAAGACAGATTAAGATAAAAACCACTTCTAAATGTGTTACAGTGTTTTTAAAAATGTATTTAGGCTCCAAAGCCACAGAGAAACCCTGTCTCGAAAAAACCAAAAAAAAAAAAAATGTATTTAGGCTTGGATAAGAAAAGGATAGAGAAATTGATTTTAAAAAGTAATAAAATAGTCAGGTGTGGTGGCACATACCTTCATTCCCAGCACTTGTGGAAAATAGGCATGTGGGTCTATGAGTCTGAGGTCAGTGTTGTAAACAGAGTGAGTTCTAGGGCATTTGAAGATATAGAGTGAAACCCAGTTTCACAAAACTAAAACATATGAAATAAAAGTAAAAGAAATAGAATTTTAAAAAGCCACATAAAGATGGAAAATACACAGAAAATCTGGACAATGTATGTTCTTGTGTTGTCTTTGAAATGTTTTACTCTGAGGAAAGAAAAAGAACTGCTGAAAGGCATTTGTTTATAAGTGATGCTGGATTATTCTAAATTATATATTTTGAAAATGCCTTGACTTCAAAATTTAAGTCAAAAATATATTACTTTGGAGTAGAGGATTGCTTTAATTTCCAAAGTAAATGAGAAGCTATAGGTTTGCTCCTACCTAAGAAAAATAGGGTTTAATCAAAGAAGACTCCCTGAAATTTCTGCAATGGGAATGAATAGCCCAGATGACCCAACATTTTAGAGCACCTTTTTTTGCAGTTACCTCCAAGTTTTACATCTAGAATAGCCTCAAGACTGCTGGCTGAGATCATCTTGCCTCATAGAATACTCCAGTTCGGACTATACCATTATGCAAAATTTTCTTTTTGCCCTATAAGACTTTCAGCACACCCAATCATCAGTAAGTGTCCTAGAAAAATATGCCCATATCTCCCCAAAAATGAATTATAGATTTTTGTCTTTGTTTAGATTGTTGGTTACAAGTCATTACAGAAAATGGTCAGAATAAAAGCTAAACAAAAAAGATCATATTCAAAGTTCTTTTTCTGAAAAGAAAAATGGGGAAATGCTATGGGATAATGTTCTTGTACATTGTAAAGATTAGTCATTCATATTATTTTAATTAAACATTGATTGGTCAGTAGCCAAGAAGGAAGTATATGCAGGGCAACCAAACAAGAGGAAATATGGGAATAGGAAAAATCTGGAGAGATACAGTTGTCAGTCAGATGCAGAAAAAGCAAGATGAGAATTTATTACTGAGAAAAGGTACCAAACCACATGGCTAAACATAGAAATGAATCATGGCATAGTTAGTAATAAGTCTGAAAAATATGAAAAAGTAAGAGTTTATATTTAATATAAGTCTCTATGTGTTTATATGGAACTGAATGGCTGTGGGACTGTGAACAACAGAAATTTCTGTCAACAATGTAATAAACATTTAAGAAAGAATAAGTTATTTGGGATAATGGTTTCAGTCTTTGTCATTTGGCCACCTTTCTTTAAGCCTACTGCAATGCCAAGCATCACACTGAGGGGTGCATATCACACAATTATAGCCAAAAATCAAAACAGATACAATGAAAGAAATATTGATCAAGGCAGCAAAAATCTTCTAGGCTGTGCCTTCAGTGGTCTACTGGCTTACTTCTTCCAATTAGGGCCCATCTCATGCAAGATTTCACCATCTTCCAACTACATCATCATCTGAGGAACAAGTCATAAACTTTGATGAATATATATATATATATATATATATATATATATATATATATATTTCATAGCATGTATTCCCTAGTTCAAAATGGCTATGTTCATCTCACTATTCAAAAGGAACTCAGTTCATTTCCAAGATTTCCAAGTATGTTAACAATATTTTTCAAAATTTCACAAATGAAAGTATTCTTCATGGTGTTTAATTTTTGGTTTCCTAAAAGCTAATAGAAACAGTTATATGTTTGTAAATCATGGTGTCATAGCGCTAGCTTTATCATTTGGAAAGGTAAGGCAGGAAATAAATATTAAGAAAAACTTGGGGAAAATGGACATTGCAGACTAGCAGGACAGAAATTCAACTGAATTTTTCTGTTTTGAGCATCTAGGTTGTGATGTGAGTTCTAAAGTGCTTGGGAACTCTGAATGAATGGATGAAAGGCACATGTTACCTATCTTTTTCTGCCTCTGCTTATTTTCTGTTACTTCTTTTGAATTAGAAATCACTTTGAGCATCACCAACTTTCTGAGGTCACCCACGAATCTTCAGCCTTATTCAAAAAACCACATATATAATATTTTAGTAGCTGCTTAGAAAGACTTAGACCTAGCCAGTCCTAAGCAGACCTCTAGCCTTTCCTTTTAAATATTCTTGGAAGTCTTCATGTCAGTAAAATTTCTTAATTCTGTATGTTTACAAAACCAAAACCACATTGATGGTTGTGAGGTCTATTAGCCAGAGGAGCATTAGTTGCACATCCTGGGACCATGACTGCAATGCAATGGCCTTCTAGTGTGTGTGTGTGTATTTTATGAAGAGAACACCAGTGAAATAACTCCCTCGATAGTCTTTTGGAAGTCAAGCAATTTGGGACTTTCCCTTCAAACAAGATTATGCTTTCAAAATAATGTATGCTTCAGTAGTCTTTAGTCTGTGGTGGATGTCATCCAGCTCATTCCTAAAAGGCCCTGCAAGTGAATTTTATTGTTCTAATTAAAAACTACTGGTCTTCATTTTATCTGCTCTAATCTCTGACACCATTTTAAGTGCTCCAAACTCTCTAGTGATCATGACATTCTTAGTGGTCATTTTAAATGTGTTCTCTTTTCTAGGCAAATGTCAAATATTTGTATCCGTCTCTACTTTGCTTAGTGTTACTAATACAGTGAATTGGGCTAAAAATTCAACACAACATACTGTGCTTTATTTATATTTCCTAGATAAAGTAGTCCATTAGTTTCATCTTATCTCTCCACAAATCCCAAAAAATGGACAAAATGAAGACAAATCACTTGTCACAGTTGAAGGCGTAAATCCCAAACAATCCAGCACCAGTTTGGAATTATGATTAATAGAATGGTTATTTATTTAAAGGGGAAAAACTTACAGATCACTGTCCCAGACAACAGCCCTCTATGCAATGAGGAAGGGAGCCTAGTCTCCAGAAGCTGAGCTGGAAGCCAGAGAGAGAGCCGAGGGAAGAGGCCGCCTTTTTAAAAAGAGAGACCACGCCCCAATGGGCTGGTATGCTGGTATCTCAGTGGCTATTGGCTGAAGGAGCAGAATAAGCTCCCACAATACCACCCCTTTTGTTTAAGTAAAAGAGTTCTAAACCTACTATGAAATTATATATAGTAAGCTTAAGTCTTGTATAATAAATAACTTGGCCAAGTCATGAGAGGAAAGTAACTACATTTATATAGTCTTCAACCCCATTGAAGATCTGAGAAGGAAAATAATGTTACCTGAGTAATTAGGAAGTGCATTCAAACAACTTCTAAAACATGCAACAAATCACAGAGACAACTAGCTACCTGGACAATCACCCAAAGTCACGTTTGCAGCGTTGAAGCAACCAACTTTGGCTAAGGCCTAACATAACTGACATACCATTTTCAAAGGCAAAAAACTTTTCAGAACTATCTTAACCTGTCTTGGCAGGATATGACAGTCCTGTTTTATCCATTTATGGATACTCTGTATCTGTCAGTGGTTGAGGTATGGGCATTTCTTTGCCCAAAGGCCAGTTTTGCCAAGAAGAAAGGCTCCACGTGGAGTGTCTTTGGTGCTCAACATTCTCTCGGGAATAGCTCGGTGTTGCCAGGAACAATTGTGTCTCACTACCAAATTATTTGTCTACCATGGAACTCTGAGTTAAATTAAAGGCCATTTTCTACAGCTCTTTGAAGAGGTTGAAGATTATCTATCTATTCTGAGTATAATCTCTATGTATCTAATGAACCTGATTAGTCTAATTATGAATGACAAACATAAATGACTATTGATCTATATAATTCTCAATACCTATCTAACTTAAAGACTAAGACAATAAACAACTGTGCAATAAATGAGGACAATGACCTCCAAATATAAACAATGTACAAATATACAATGCAACATGGTAAATATATATCAATACATAAACAATATATAAGTATCTTAATCAGAGTTAGAAATGATGTACACTGCAATATGGTAAATACATACATACATACATATATATATACATACATATATATATATATATATATATATATCAATACAATATATATCAATACATAAAAATGTTTTAAACAGAGGTAGAAACATGCATGCATACAATAGTCAATATAATTTAACTTTGTATCAATATACAAGAATTGATACCAAATTATTTGTTTAAAAACAGTAACGCACAATTACAAATCTATTATCCCATCATCTGATTATCCCTCTTTTTTTTTCCAAAAAGATCCCTGAGCTTATAAAATTCCTCCCCCAACCCTCAACCGTATACTAATTATAATCAACCCTTAAATGATGTCCCTAAACCCAAGGACAAACTTTATGGGGAGAGGGGACGTCGTCCTCTAGAATTACTTCCAACTGTCATGGGGATGACGTTTTTTCTGGGGGATCCTGTGAAAGTAAAATGATGGTGAAATTCCAAGATTAATGTCTTTTAAAATTGCAAATAGTCTCTGAGTATTTTGTGCAGGTCTGGCCAGAATGTTGTACAAGATGTGCACCATTTCAGCTAACCAAGTTGGAACTGTCTTGTGCAGCTGGTACCCAAAACAGGTCTTGTAGTCTTGTAGTAGCGCTATCAGTATCATGAAGTCATATCAACCAGATGGAGTTGTTTTTATGGGGCCCCATCTTCTTCCTGGAAACTTCAAATGTCACTGCAGGACAAACTCATTGTTCATTGTGAAATGCTTAAACATTAATCATATAGACATATACAGACATACATATATTCAATGAAAGGCATGATAGATATATTCAATGAAAAGTATGAGAGATATGAAGAAAAGCAAAGATGTTTTATAAACTCATATTTCTTTCTGTCCCATATCATGGCTCTTGACATGAGATAGAAACTCCAGAAACTTTGGGTTTTTCTCTTAACAACAGGCTTGGAATTAGAGAGGGACTGAGCCAGAGTCCAACTCCAAAACCAGCTCTATAAATTTAGAAATATGATTTAGTATATTCAACTTACGGAATCTATTCAGTTTTCTTGATATTTCCTCAGTAGTAAAAGGCACTATAATTTCTGCTGGGTCTATACCTGCTAGTTGACGAAGTCTCAGTTTACCTTTTATAATTAATTCAGAGACTTTTTCCTCATAAGTTTTTAATTTTTTACTTGGTTTATTAGGCATAAATATCCACTCTAAAATAGTATCTTCCCTCTGCATTAAAATCCCTGTAGCAAAATTCTGGAAGGCAATATGACTAGAATGCAGCTAAGATTTGGGTTCACCCTATCCATATGTGCCTCCTGTAATTTTTCTTCAATCATTGTCAGTTCCTTTTCTGCTTCAGCTATCAGTTTTCTGGGACTATTCAAATCTTTATCACCATCTAAGGTTTTGTTTAAATGAACTATTAGATCAGGTGTTATCCCAACAGCTGGTCGTAGACTGGAAATGTCTCCTAACAATCTTTGGAAGTCATTAAGAGTCTGTAACTGGTCTCTCCTAATTTGTGCCTTTTGCGTTTTAATTTTCTCTAACCCTATTCTGTAACCTAGGTAATTAATAGAATTTACTCTTTGATTTTTTTTTCAGGGGCAATTTGTAATCCCCATTTAGGCAAGACTTTCTTTACTTCTTCAAACATCCTTTCTAAAGTATCTTTATTTGAATCAGATAGCAAAATGTCATCCATGTAATGATAAATTATGGACTTAGGAAATTGTTTATGAATTATTTCCAATGGCTTACTTACAAAATATTGGCACAATGTGAGACTACTGAGCATCCCCTGTGGGAGGATAGTCCATTTATATCTCCTAGTAGGCTGAGAATTATTATAAGTAGGCACTGTGAAGGCATATTTTTCTCTATCCTTTTCTTGTAAAGGTATAGTGAAAAAACAATCTTTCAAATCAATAACTATAAGAGGCCATCCTTTTGGTAATAGAGAAGGCAAAGGAATTCCAGATTGTAGTGGGCCCATAGGTTGAATTACCTTGTTGACAGCTCTTAGATCTGTCTCCATTCTCCATTTACCAGATTCCTTTTTTACAACAAACACAGGAGAATTCCAAGGGCTGGTTGATTTCTCAATATGGTGAGCATCTAGTTGCTCTTGTACCAGCTGTTCCAATGCCTGTAATTTATCTTAAGCTAAAGGCCATTGTTTAACCCATATTGGCTTCTCAGTTAGCCATTTTAAAGTTAGGGCTGTTGGTACCTCTAAATGTTTGTTAGTTGCTTTATGTTCTTGTACAGCCTGAATGGCTGGTGACCTTTGTGTGTAGTACTTTATTACATCCTTCCCAGAATTATGAATTCCTGAGACTGCAGGAATGTTAATCTGGGTATTCCACTGTTGTAGCAGGTCACGGCCCCATAAATTTATTGCAATATTGGCTATATATGGCCTTAGTCTTCCTATTTGCCCTTCAGGCCCTATGCATTTGACCCATCTTGTGCTTTGTTTTACATGAGATAGGGTTCCAATTCCCAGGAACTGAACATCTACCTCTGAAAAGGCCAATTCGGATGCCAAGATTCTAGAGTAATGATATTTACATCCACACCTGTGTCTAATAAGCCTTCAATAAAAATGCCATTTATACAGACTCTTAGCTTTGGTCTTTGATCATTAATAGAAGTCTGCCAAAATATACGTTTACTCTGTCCTACTGGATTTTTTGACTCGTCCTCCACATGTAATTCATCATTTAGACCAGTATTACTTTTTACAGCAGAAATTGGAGCTTTTAGTTTTCTTGGTGAGGCACGTTTTCCACTGTGACTGGGAATGACTGGGCCACTGTTGGCTTGGGGGCCTGCGAGAGGCCCCTCAAGGGGTTTCCCGATGGTATCGGGTTTCCTTGTCTGTCTGTTGTTGACCTGCATTCGTTGGACCAATGTCGGCCTTTACCGCATCTCCTACATATACCTGAAGGCCGAGGTCTCCTATTTTTGTCATTACCAGAGGAGATGTTATTCCCAGAAGTTCTTTGTCTGCAATCCCTTTGCAGGTGCCCTAATTTACCACAATTAAAACACCTGACAGTTTGATGTCTCCTCATTGCTTTGGAAATTGCTTCTCCTGCCCAAGATTCATCATTATAGCTAAATGTCTCAACATTCATCATGTGCTGAATCCATTCATCCATAGGTGCTGATCTAGACTTAAAAGGCCCAATTATCTTTTTGCAATCTATATTTGCATTTTCAAAAGCTGGAGATTCAAGAAGTATTTGTCTAGCTTCTGGGTCTGTTAACCCTATGTCCAGAGCCTTAATTAATCTTTGCAAAAAGTCAATAAAGGGTTCTCTCTGTCCCTGAATAATCCTGGTATATGATTCGACCCTTTTTGCTGGATCTTGTATCCTATTCCAAGCATTTAAGGCTGCTTGGTGACATAGACATAATACTTCTTCGTAGTAAAGAGCTTGGACCTGTGGATCAGCATATGCTCCTACACCAAGAATTTGATCTTGGGAAACCTCCACACCTTTTGCTCTTCCTT
Organism: Arvicola amphibius; assembly: GCF_903992535.2. Taxonomy (NCBI): domain Eukaryota; kingdom Metazoa; phylum Chordata; class Mammalia; order Rodentia; family Cricetidae; genus Arvicola; species Arvicola amphibius. Next base: position 75,432,348 of record NC_052065.1, on the reverse strand, counting down.
GCTGTTCCATATGTTTGGATTCTTCTCTGAAATAAATTCCAAACATCAAGGAAGGTCCATCATCTAAAACTGCAGACACTAACTGAGAGAAATCATGGTGGGTAGCTCTGACATTAGAGGCCCAAGTCTTTATCATTTCCTTAACAAATGCAGAGTGCAAGCCATTATTAATGACAGCTTGCTTAATTTCTTTTAGATCATTCAGTTCTATTGGCTTCCATCTACCTTCTTTGACTCCCTTTGAGCCTTTAGAAGTTGATGCTTTGTCAGAATAAATTACAGGGTATGTCGCTAAAACCCTGGGTAAGCCAGTTCTAATAGATGGTGGTGGCATTGTAGCCTGTCCTTGTGCCTCCTTACTCTGTTCACCAGCTCCAATAAGTTCTTCAATCTTTTCAAATCTTTTTATCATCATCTCTCTTAAATCCTGAATCTCCTGACCTGTATGTGTTTCTAGTGATTTCACTAAGGTATCAATTTTTTGGTCCCTATTCTGTACCTGTGTTTCCAAAGTTTTAACTGTTTCCTTCAAAGATAACATGTCCTCCTTAAACTTTTCTTGTATATCATGTAGATTCCCATCTTGGAGGTACATTCTGTCTGTTACCTTATCAAAACTTTATGATAACGTCTGAACGTCAAATTCAACAGCCTGAACCCTTTCAGGTAACTTCCTAGTACCCTTGGATATGGAGTCAATTTTGTCTATCATAGTATCCACTTGATCAGATAACCTCTGATTTTCAATAATTTTAATCCTTTCAACTAGTTGTTCATTATTAGTCCATAGAGATTGTATCATTCTTACTAGTGCCTTATTCTTCCTTAATGAAAGAATATGGAAAATAAAACTGAAACCTAGTAACAAGCAAATTAAGGTATCCCCATAATCATACAAACCTTCCATGATATAATCCATTGTATTAATAAACAAAACAGTAAAATTTGCATTGGAAACGAAAACTGCCATATTACCTATTATCCAGCTGGTGGCCCTGTTGCAGAGTCGCGACTAGAAACGCTGCAAAGTTGACTAAAATGGGGTCCTGTTTCAGTGTCTGCCTTAGTATTTGTTAAAAACTGTAAAATGTGCTTGCTTGCTGGCCGTCCTGCGGGCAGGCGCCAGCGGCCTTGGGAAATGCAGCTGTTGATATTGACTTCAGAAGAGAGAAGGTTAACAATGGAAGACGTTGGGAAGGAGACCAGAAAGGTGTCATCATCAGTGCCAGGTTCGGTCGATGTCACAAGTTAAAGCGTTTCCTCAGAGAAGAAAGACCGTAAGACCATGATGGGCTCAGAAGCGCATGATAAGAGGCCCCCAATGTTGACCTCTTCTAACCAGGATCTGTCTCCTCTTCACATTGCAGACGTGGGTGAGATAAAGCATTACTTCTGTGGCTGCTGCGCAGCCTTCAACAATGTGGCCATCACATACCCCGTTCAGAAGATCCTCTTTCGGCAGCAGTTGTAAGGCCTCAAAACCTGGGATGCCATACTCCAGCTACGGAGGGATGGGTTTCGAAACCTGTACCGTGGGATCCCCCCCCACCCCCCGCAACTGATGCAGAAGACAGCCACGGTGGCGCTTATGTGCTTATGTTTGGTCTGTACGAGGACCTGTCACGCCTGCTCCGCAAGCTTGTGAGCGGTGCTCCCGAGTTTGCCACCAGCAGTGTGGCAGCGCTGCTTGCCAGGACAACAGAAGCCATTCTCACTCCATTCGAAAGGGTTCAGACTCTGCTTCAAGACCATAAGCATCACGATAAGTTCACAAACACTCACCAGGCCTTCCGAGCCCTGAGATGCCACGGAATCACAGAGTATTACCGAGGCTTTGTGCCTATCCTTTTCCGAAATGGATTCAGCAATATCCTTTTTTTTTTTTGGTCTTCGAGGGCCCATTAAGGAGCATCTGCCTACTGCCACCACGAATAGTGCACATTTGGTTAACGACTTTACCTGTGGAGGTGTGCTGGGTGCCATGCTGGAGTTCTTGAGCTTCCCAATTAATGTTGTGAAGGCTCGGATCCAGTCTCAGATTGGTGGGTCGTTCCAGTCATTCTCCATGGTTTTCAAGACCATCTGGCTCGAGCGGGACAGGAAGCTGATCAATCTCTTCAGAGGTTCAGAGGCGCCCATCTGAATTACCATCGCTCTCTCATCTCCTGGGGAATAATCAATGCAACCTACGAGTTTTTGTTAACGATTGTGTGATAAGGTCACTACAGGAAATGTTATTCTCCACCAACTAGACCTAAAGAGAGTGCAATTTGTCTTTGTTCCTAATTGTCTTAAATACCCGTTGGTGAAGTCCAGGCCATTGACAAAATCATAAAAGATTTCAGTGGGCAGATGTCAGGGTTTTGGTTTGATCATTACTCAAGAGCTTTAGGCTGTTACCTGGTAACCAGCCGTGTGTCTGACGACCTTTTCAGGGCAACTGTCAGGCAAGATAGATTCCTTTTCCTCCCAGAAGCAAGCGTTGCTAGGCCTTCAGTGTGGAAACGGTGGCATCAGCAGCCAGAGAGTGCGCTGTGTCCTAGGACTTCTCAGGCTCACTTCTCACCTCCTTCATTGCTTCTCCGCCCTCGGGAGGTCATCTTCACTAAACCCCAGCATTGCACGGTGGGCAAGCATCTTAGCTGTTTAGTTCCATGATGAATTGTCGGAGTTAGCTTTGAGACTTAGTGCTGTTGAGATAGCCATTATCCATACTTTTTATTTAGATTTGGTAGGAGTGCGCAGCTAATGAAAGCTTCCATTTCACTGTTTAGCTTTGAACATTTTTTGTTTAATTCAGAATGTGACTTTTAAGCCCTTCTAGAATGTTCCTGTGCTTTTTTTTACTGAATTCATTGCCAAAAGATAGGGTGACCAGTGGGGACATTGTCCCTGTGAGTAGTCCTGTCATGTTCGTCTGTCCTGTTCTCTGGTACTAGACTTTAAAAATAAACACTTCCATAAAGTTTTATTTTGGGAGTCTGTTAATACAATTCCAGTTTTTTTTTTCTTGGTTTCTCAGCGCTGCAGAGTGAGGCGAGAGCAGAGGGCAGTTGTGCCCAGTGCTCGCTCTCCTATTTCTCTGGGGAGAGGTCTTCAGGTTCTGGCATTCTAGGTGCTGGCTTACCTGTGCCCTTAGAGCAACCTGAGAGGTGTGGTCTGAGCGACAGCACCTAACCCCTGCAGCTCAGGAAGGCCTTAACCGGCACTTGGGGCCAAGGAATCCCGCAGTTATATTCTAGGTGAACGGTGTGACAAGACTCGCGGTCCAACTGAAGTCACGTCCGTTCTGGAGAGGTCACTTATGAATCTTAAATAGTTATATTTCTTTCCCAGAATTTGTCATGAGAGCCAGCTTGTCTCTTTCCATGGTGCTGGGGATTGAACCTAGGACTTTGCACATCCTAGGCGAGTGCTTACCCACTGAGCTACACTCTAGCCTCCCCGTTTTTTTTTTTTTTATTTTTATTTTCATTTTGTTTTTGGTTTTTGTTTTTGAGACAGGATCTCAACATGTAGTCTGGGCTGGTCTTGAACTTACAGAGGCCCACCTGGCTCTGCCTTCTGAATGCCAGGATTAATTAAAGGCATGAACTGCCATCCCTGGCCTCTCCAGTCTGTAAAGGTTTCTCCCAGCTTGGCCTCGCTCTGGCTGATTGCATCCAAGTGCTTACCCCTACAAACTGAAATCAGACCCTCCGCTGGAGTTTGCTCAGTGTCTGGGGCAGGTAATCCAGAACAGCTGTTCCCTCTAACGACATTAACACTCTTTAAAGATGGTAAACATCTTCCCGGCTAGGAAGGTTGGGAGCATGAGCACTGAGGTGGCGGTAATGGAGGTCAACGGTTGAAGAGCAACACTGAATGGAGGATTGTGTGTGCTGCAGCTATCACGCAGGTGTGAGGGCTCGGAAGACGAGGATTTGACCCAGATAAATCTGAGTAGTGCCTCGGCTTCAGTTAAGATGTGGAGGGGGTGAACTTTGGCGCCGTGACCTCTGACCCCGTGTTGCGTGCACGTGGCAGCGCAGTGCTGGTGTTCATCGGGGATGGCACCGTGACCCGGCCGTGAACTTCACGGGCCTCCAGTGGCAGTGTTTCCTTCACACTCCGTGCTGGTGGTGGAAGTTGTCAAGCACTCCTGTGTCATACATGAACATTAGAAGGGTTGGCTCTGGCTTTCGCTGGCTCAATTATGTGGCGTCTCACAACAAGTACTAAACTCAGTGACTTTTAACTTGAAGTGTTTTGTCACTCAGAGCTCTCGAAGACTAAACTGCAGTGTGTTACAGAGATGGCTTTGTCTCCAGTAAATTTCAGCTTGACAGAAAGCTCATAACTGGTAGCCCACTTTGACTGAGCTTTTATGCCAGAATGTAATTCCTAGGTTCTAACTAGTATGGTGATGTTTTTTACAGGCAACCCTGATTAAAGAACTCTCTGAAAAGCTTTAAAGTGGCCCTTCTGTTACACGTGTGACAGGTGACTCATGAGCATGGGACCCTTGTGTCCCGCGTGTCTCATCTGATGCCTTCAAAAACAGCATGAGTGCCATGAGCCTTCAGGACCGCACCGGTGCCGACACAGCCTTTGCATGAGGGCAGATCAGTGTCTTACTTCATTCATGGTTAGAGACAGATGTCCGTGCCTATCAGCATCTGTCTTGTGGTAATCACTTGCTATCTGCTGTGACCCTGTGCAATAAAGCAGAGTTGTACATATATATAGTTTTATTTGGATGCCCGAAATTCCTGAGCTCCATTACAATGTAGATCAGGCCGCAAACTTGTAAGGTGCAGAGGGCTGGCTTTGCGTGACTGCCATCGAATGAGCACTGATTGGAATGAGACAAGTGCGGTGTGGTCCGGTAGAGCTGAGGCTACAGACTGTTGGCCGTAAGGCACTCATTTTTGGTTTATGTTAAATGTATTTTTTCTCATGTACAAATAAATGCATATCAAAAACCTTAAAAAAAAACCTGGGAAATGCGAGTTGCTCAACAAAGAAAATGTAATTAAATCAATTCCATACACAGAACTAGAAACCCAGAATCCAGGGGTAGAGAAGAACAACCCAGAAGCCGCCTATGGCCTCCACATGACAGAGTTGCCCTGAGGGGCTGCAGTTTTTCGGCAACTGCCTGCACTCTGGTTTGTGCCACTCAAGGGCTGCGCTTGCAAGGGAGATTTAAAAGCATCTCAGAAAAGAGTAGGCCAGGCGGGCAGAGACTGTGTGGGCCTGTGGAATTTAAATACACGTGGGGAGGCAAACGATAGGGTGCGTGGGGACTTGGAGTCAATCTGAGGCATGTAAAGGGAAAATATAAAGAATTTCAGCAAGAAAAGCCACTGTGTGATAATTTATATTAACCGCTGTCTCCATGCACAAGGCACAGGCCGAGGCTGAGGGAGGGAGGGCTCGCGCCAAGCTGCGCTAGCGGCAGGCAGCTGAGCGGGGAAAGGAGGGGTCTTAAAACCAAACGTTGGGCACCAGCTGAAGGTGTAAATCACAAACAATCCCGCACCAGTTTGGAATTATGATTAATAGAATGGTTATTTATTTAAAGGGGAAAAACTTACAGATCACTGTCCCAGACAACAACCCTCTGTGCAATCAGGAAGGGAGCCTAGTCATCAGAAGCTGAGCCGGAAGCCAGAGAGAGAGCCCAGGGAAGTGGCCGCATTTTTAAAAAGAGAGACCATGCCCCAATGGGCTGGTATCTCAGCGGCTATTGGCTGAAGGAGCAGAAGAAGCTCCTGCAACACACAGTGTAACACATATTTCTTCTACTAATAAAAGTCTTTAAATATGTATAAAACCTCATGAACACAGCCTTCTGTCTATACTGATGCTAACACTGTTCTTGTGCTGTGCAATAAGAATCCATCCCTGCTATAATTTTAGTAGTCCGGGGTTATGCTTTCCTACCCCTTCAGTCTTCTTCAAACCTTGCAATAAGCAAACTAGAAATGCTTCTTAATTATATTATCAGTTGCAGTTACAGACATGACTCCTATTTTGGAATTAGTTTTCTTAGTTTTCTGTTGCTGGGACTGTGTCAGTGTTGTATTGCTGTGAAAAGACACAATGACCAAGAAACTCTTATAGAAAAAAGCATTTATTTGGGTCTTTCTTACAGTTTCAGATGTTTAGCCCATTGTCATCAAGGAATGCACCATAATAACAGATATAGTGTCAGAGAAATAGCTGAAAATTCTACATTCTGCTCCAAAGGCAACAGGCATACAGAGCTACTATGCCTGCCATGGGCTTTTGAACCCTCAAAGCCCACAATCCATAATATAATTTATCCAAAATACTGAACATAAATCCTAGTCCTTCAAATCCTTTTAAAGAGTTCTACTATCTGATGACTAAATATTCAAATATATTAGCCCATGGAAACCATTCTTCTTAAACAACCACAGGGCATTTTAGATAAAAATATATTACCTAAATTAAAAAAAGTGACTCAAACAGCTCTGTATGGAATAAGCAACCCAATTCACTTAAAAATATGAAATGAGCCAGAGTAGAAAGTTCATAAGAAATAATATACAAATAAGTACATAAGATATAGAATGCATTAAAAACAAATAGAAAGAAGATACCAATTAAAACATGGTGAGATGACCTGTCAGTTCAGTTAGAATGGCAATTAATAAAACTGACCTAAGACAAAATGTAAGAAATGCTGTTGCAAGTTTGCATCCTTGAATATTTTTATAATGCAGTATGTAGTAGCACGGCTATGAAAAGAAGTGGAGTTTTTTCAAAAATAGCTATAAAAGAGTTACATGTTTGAGCAATGATAGTACTTAGTGTGTATCTAAAGGAAAGAAATCTAACATGTCTGACAAATGCCTTTGCTCCTATAATTATTATTGTACCCTTAATCACAATTGTTAAGATATAGTGTTTGCTAAGTGTATATCAATTGATGACTTGTTAAAGATATTGTGGTTCATATACACAATAAAATGTTATTAATTAAAATGATGAATTTATATTATTTGAAGATTTATAACAAGAGGTTACTATGTTTATCTATCTCCATAGATGAGAACTGGCAATTAACTATTATATAAATATATGTTTAATCTACATAAATACTGGATAATAACCACATTGCACTACATTTGAAACAGAGACAAAATATATAGCCTGTTTTTGCAATCACTAAATAGATTCGATGTTCCCACAGGGACTGTTAGTAAAACATTCCACTATTCCATTTAATAATTTTGACCAGACTACCTCAGGATATTACAATTAGGATATTTAATCTATTATGGATATATTATTATTCAACAATTTATTTAAAATGCTTGAGTTGTGTTAAAAGTAATGTCAAAAATAATTAATAAAAAAAATCACAGTACATCAATTAATTTCAATAAAAAAGTAATGGGAAGAACAACATTGTAAAGTAGCTTTATCAGATCATCGTGTATTGTTATAAATGTTCATAATAATACATTTCTTCACTATAATTTATTTCTCTACATTATTTAGAACTAGAATATTTCCAGAGCAAAAATATCTCAGCTGGTTTCTGTTACTAATGAGATTTGGAATTCACTTCTGTAAACAACATTTCTTGAGTCTTTAATTTAAACAAATAAGATTCTTGTGGCATTATCACTGACTAGGTGCTAAAATGCCATATGCAAATCAAAGTTATGAATGTATGAATACAGCTTTCTGTAATTTTGCCCTCTTAAAAGATATTTTATTCTTTTTAAATTGGCTATTGTAATCCCACAGAATACGTAAAAGAAAAAATCCTGTGTGAATAGTCTAAAGATCCACTTCAGTAGCATATTAGGGGATAAAAGCCTACTTGAATCTTCACTCATGACTCTCAATGCCACTAGCCAGTCATGAATAAATGATGTGTGTGTGTGTGTGTGTGTGTGTGTATTTAACAATGAATAATCAACAATCACTTATTCTCAGCCCATGAGCAATTAGAAATATTTGTCATCTGGGACAAAGTCTAAGAGCCCTGCCAGTCAATAGATATAAAGCCCAATATTTTGGTTGTATTTTGTCATCATGTCCATGTAAGGAGTAAGAGATAAAAAGTGGAAGTGTAGTTATTTTCTTACAGTATATAATATACCCTAGCCATGGATTTTAGGATTATATACATATTTGTAGTACAAAATATAAATTCCTCCTATGGATTGGACATAAATCTAAGCAGAAAGCAAAGCAATTATTCCCTTAACCATCATGCTACAATTGTTTCAGGGAACACATTTTGTCTGGTTCTGGTAGGCTGGAATCAGAGATAACACAATTCATTGTTTGGTAAGACTGTTGAGTATTTATTTCTCTCAACAGTCTGCATACCACTATTAATTTTTTAAAAACTGGCCAGCTAAAAGAAAGACTTCAGGTTAGCTTTATTTTGATTTTGTTATGTTCCACATTTAAATGTAGTGTGTCTTCAGCAATGGGTTCTCATTGATTCTTGTGAATAATGGGAAAAAGGCAGTATCTTCACAGTTTGTGGGGCCTTGAGGGCATACCTGACCAACAGGTCCTACGAAGCACTCACATCTGGCAATGAAATTTTTCTTTAATAACTGATGTATTCTGGGAGCAGCATTATCTATATAAGCATGGGATTCCAGTAGTCACACATTTAAATGGTTATCCTTGACTAAAAGTTTATCTTGATTCAATTCCTCTATTTGTCTTCAAGTCCTGATATTCCATCCTTTACATAATACATTCTACTGAGGAGGCTTCCCACTGAATTTGAGTTTTCATTTCATTTTGTTTCTATAATTGTTTTGATTTTCATCCATATTTCTATTTTACTCTATCTCTTTATTCAATACTGTTTTTATACCTTTTATTGATGACCTTATTCATTTAGTTTTTTTTTTCTTTCAGAACTCAGTAGTTTATTCAAATCTTTCTTGACTTGTTAAACATACTCTTGATCATTTTTTTATTTATTTGTTTAGAATTTTCATTAAAGCATTTTTGTGTTTTATTGTTGTTTTGTCTATGATTTTGTTCTGTTTTTCAAGGCAGGGTTTTTCTGTAGCTTTGTAGCCTGTCCTGGAACTGGCTGTTGTAGAGCAGGCTGGCCTCAAATTCACAGAGTTCTGCCTGCCTCTGCCTTCTGAGTGCTGGAAATAAAGGCATGTGCCACCACCACCCACCTAAAACTTTCCTTAAGCCATTCTTATCAGGGGTAATTATGAGTCTAAAAATTTTTGGAGGACACATGTTATCATGGTTTTAAGCTATTTGTCATTTTTCACTGAAAACTGTCCAGCAATGATTAAATTCCCAGTTTAAATTTTACTTTTTGAGTCTTTGGTTTTTGAGTCTTTGGTAATTTTATATCATGCATTCCAGTCCCACTCATCTCCCAGGCCCTCTGTATCTATTCCTCACCTTTGTAGTGCATGTCCCCCACAAGGAAAATGAAAAAAAGAAATAAAAAATGGTAAAAATTAAAAAGAAAATAATATAAAAGATAAACAAAAATACAAATAAGAATATCATTATCTTTATAAAATAAACCAAACAGAACAAAACAAAGTACTTTACACCTCCAACTGTGCTGCTTCTCCATTGTCTGCCTCTTCATTTACTCAGTGGCATTGGGAGTTGCTCTGCATTATGCATTATACACTTTTGTCCAAACAGCATTACTCACAAATGTTCATTGTGTAATGTGTTGGTCTCTTGCTTCTGATACACAATCAACCCTGGACTCTCATGGAAACTCCTTTGTCATCTTCCTGTCGTGCTGAGTCATGAAGAAAATATGCCTTGTTTTCTCAGCACCAATGCCTTAACACTCTAATAGATCATATATAGTTTAGATGTTGGGGTATCCCAGCTCAAATCCCTGGATGTATACCTGGATGGTGAGTGAATTTGTCATTCTGGGTAGCTGGGACCACTCCCCTCAAGTGAGAAGTGAGGCCTGTGGCCATCTCTCTCATGACCCGTGATAGGGGTGATTCCAAATTGAGAAGAATTTCATTGCAAAGTTATAGAAAAGGTTATTAATGAACTGAATGAAAAAATCCCAAACAGAAGAAAAGAGTTGCCCATTCTGAGACAAGAGGCATGCAAAACAGAAAATGCACAGGAGGATAGAAAAATTTTCTGAGCCTGGAGACAGAGCACAAACATTCCTCAACCCGCTATACTTCCTGGTCTTCCTGCAGGGGCCATTCCCCCCAGCTACTGACTCTCTCTTACTATCACATACCAGTTTGCACCCAGAAACCCCCTCCCTTATTCTTCCCCTCTTTGGGGCCATAAAATCCCCCAGCTCAGGCAGTTTGGGTTCTGGGATCAGGTAGTGAGCTCAACCAGGCACGCCAGAGTTCCATTGTTTCAATAGCCCGCCTGCAGCAAGTTACGCCTTTTGTCTGCAAGCTCCCTGGTCAGCAAGAAGAACTGAACCTGTAAAAGAAGATCCATAGGGGAGTAGTCAGAGGAAAAGATGGGCAGGCGCCAATGCAAGAATTCCTCCAAGAATTTGAAAAACAACATGAAAGCACCAGAACCCAGCAAAATTACAACAGGAGGACTTGAACACACTAATCAAGAAGTAGAAAAAAATTGACTTAGAAAAGTGATAGAGACCCTTAAACAGGAGGTGAAAAACTCCCTTAAAGAAATGGATGAGAAGAATAAAAAAAAAAAGTTTGAAGAATTGAGTAAATCAGTAAAAGTTATCTTCTAAAACGAAGGAAAAACAATCAAACAGATAATGGAAACAGTTCAAGACTTGAAAACTGAAATGGAAGCATGGAAGAGAACACAAACAGAGGACAGGCTGGATATGGAAAATCTAGGTAAATGAATGGATACTACAGAAATAAGCATAACCAACAGAATACAAGAGATAGAAGAATCTTAGATTCTGAAGATACCATAGAAAAAATAAACGCACTGATTAAAGAAAACAGCAAATCCAACAAATTCTCATCACAAAACATTCAGGAAATCTGGGACACAATAAAAAGACCAAACCTAATAATAATAAGAGTAGAAGAAGGAGAAGAATTACAGCTCAGTGGTCCAGAAAATATATTTAATAAAATTAAAGAAGAAAACTTTCCCAACCTAAAGATAGATAATCCTATGAAGGTTCAAGAAGCATACAGAAACATAGACTGGATCAAAAAAATCCCCTTGCCATATAATAATCAAAACACAAAACCTACAGAATAAAGAAAAAAAATATTAAGAGCTGCAAATGAAAAAGGTTAAATAACTTATAAAGGTAAACCTATCAGACTTACATCTGACTTCTCTATAGAAACCATGAAAGCCAGAAGTTCCTGGATAGATATCCTGCAGAAACTAAGAGACCCTGGATGCAAGCCCAGAGTACTATACCCAGCCAAGCTTTCATTCACTATCAATGGAGAAAACAAAATATTCTAGGATAAAAACAAATTTAAACAATACATAGCCACAAATCCAGCTTTACAGAAAGTAATAGAAGGAAAATCACAAACCAAGGAGTCCAACAAAGCCCACAATAACTCAGATATCTAGCAACCCTTCACCAGCACAACACAAACAAGGGAAACACTACTACCAAAAAAATGATGACCGGAGTTAACAACCACTGGTCATTAATATCACTGAATATCAATGGACACAATTCACCTATAGAAAGGCACAGGCTAAGAGATTGGATATGAAAACAGAATCCAACATTCTGCTGTTTACAAGAAACACACCTCAACCACAAAGACAGACACCTACTCAGAGTAAAGGGTTGGGAAAAGGTTTATCAAGCAAATGAACCTAAGAAACAAGTAGGTGTGGCCATACTAATTTCTAACAAAGTTGACTTCAAACTAAAATCAATTAGAAGAGATGGAGAGGGACATTTTATATTCATAACAGGAAAAATTCATCAGGATGAAGTCTCAGTCCTGAATAACTATGTCCCTAATATAAAAGCACCCATTTATGTAAAAGAAACACTTCTAGAACTCAAGGCAGACATCAAACCACACACACTAATAGTAGGAGAATTCAACACTCCTCTCTCACCAATGGACAGGTCAATCAGACAAAAACCTAACAGAGAAATAAGAGAATTAATGGAGGTAATGAATCAAATGGACTGAACAGACATTTATAGAACATTCCACCCAAATAGGAAAGAATATACCTTCTTCACTGCAGCTCATGGAAATTTTTTTTAAAATTGACCACATACTCGGTAACAAAGCAAACTTCCGTAGATACAAAAAAAAATATTAGTAACCACCTGTGTCTTATCGGATCACCATGGAATGAAGTTAGAATTTTACAATAATTCTACCCCCAGAAAGCCCACAAACTCTTGGAAATTGAACAGTCAACTACTGAACCACTGCTGGGTCAGGGAAGAAATAAAGAAAGAAATTAATGTCTTCCTTTAATTCAACAAAAATAAAGACAATACATACCCAAACCTATGGGACACTATGAAAGCAGTGCTAAGAGGAAATTTCATAGCTCTAAGTGCCCACACTAGAGACTTAACAGCACAGCTGAAAGTTCTAGAAAAAAAAGAAGCAGACTCACCGAGGAGGAGTAGAAGATTGGAAATAATCAAACTGAGGGCTGAAATCAACAAAATAGAAACACAGAAAACAATCCAAAGAATCAATGAAACAAAGAGCTGGTTCTTTGAGAAAGTCAACAAGATTGACAAACCATTATCCAAATTAATCAAAAGGCAGAGAGAAAACATGCAAATTAATAAGATCAGAAATGAAAAGGGGACATAACAACAGACACTGAGGAAATTCAGAGAATCATTAGGTCTTACCACAATAGCTTATATGTCACAAAGTTGGAAAATGTAAAAGAAATGGACTTGTGTTTAGATAAGTACCACTTACCGAAATTAAATCAAGACCAGGTGGACAATTTAAACAGACATATAAGTTGTGAGTAAATAGAAGCCATCATGAAAAATCTACCAACCAAAAAAATCCCAGGACCTGGTCGCTTTAATGCAGAATTTTATCAGAACTTCCAAGAAGAGCTGAAACCTATTCTCCTTAATGTGTTTCACATAATAGAAACAGAAGAGTCATTGCCAAACTCTTTTTACAAAGCTACAGTCACCCTGATCCCAAACCCCCATAAAGACCCAACCAAGAAAGAGAATTACAGACCAATCTCACTCATGAACATCGATGCAAAAATTCTCAATAAAATTCTGGCAAACAGAATTTAAGAATACATTAAAAAGTTATCCATTACGATCAAGTAAGCTTCATCCCATAGATGCAAGGCTGGTTCAACATATGAGAATCTGTCAATGTAATCTGTCATACAAATAAACTGAAAGCAAAAAAAAAACCATATGATCATTTCATTAGATGCGGAAAAAGCATTTGACAAAGTTCAACACCCCTTTATGATAAAGGTTTTGGAGAGGTTAGGGATACAAGGATCATATCTAAATACAATAAAACAATATATAGCAAGCCAACAGCTAATATCAAATTAAATGGAGAGAAACTCAAAGACATTCCACTAAAATCAGGAACAAGACAAGGCTGTCCACTCTCACCATATCTCTTCAATATAGTGCTTGAATTACTTGCAATAGCATTAAGACAACGCTAGGAGATCAAGGGGATTTGAATCGGAAAAGGAAGCAGTCAAACTTTTGTTATTTGTAGATGATATGATAGTATATATTAGTGACCCCCAAACCTCTAACAAAGAACTCCTACAGCTGATAAATAACTTCAGTGAAGTGGCAGGTTACAAGATCAACTCAAAAAACTCAGTAGCCCTCCTATACACAAAGGACAGAGAAGCAGAGAGGGAATTCAGAGAAACTTTACCTTTTACGATAGCCACAAATAGCATAAAGTATCTTGGGGTAACTCTAACCAAGGAAGTGAAAGATGTATTTGACAAGAACTTTAAGCCTTTGAAGAAAGAAATTGAAGAGGACACCAGAAAATGGAAAGACCTCCCATGCTCTTGGATGGGTAGGATCAACATAGTAAAAAATGGCAATTCTACCAAAGGGAATCTATAAAATCAATGCAATCCCCATTAAAATCCCAACAAAATTCTTCACAGAACTTGAGAGAAAAATAATCAACATTATATGGAAAATCAAAAAACCCAGGTTTGCCAAAACAATCCTATACAATAAAGGAACTTCTGGAGGCATTACAATCCCTGATCTCAAACTCTATTACCAAGCTACAGTAATGAAAACAGCCTGGTACTGGCATAAAAACAGAGAAGTTGATTAATGGAATTGAATAGAAGACCCAGATATTAACCCACAAACCTATAAACACCTGATTTTTGACAAAGGATCTAAAAATATACAATAGAAGAAAAAGTATCTTCAACAAATAGTGCTGGCATAACTGGATGCCAAAGTGTAGAAGAATAAAAATAGTTCCATATCTATCACCATGCACAAAACTCAAGTCCAGATGGATTAAAGATCTCAATATCAATCTGAAAACACTAAACCTGATAGAAAAGAAAGTGGAAAAGAGTCTACAACATATACGCACAGGAGACCATTTCCTATGTATAACCCCAGTAGCACAGACAATAAGGGCAACATTGAATAAATGGGACCTCCTGAAACTGAGAAGCTTCTGTAAAGCAAAGGACACTGTCACTAAGACAAAAAGGCAACCTACTTATTGGGAGAAGATCTTCACCAACCCTGCAACAGACAAAGGTCTGATCTCCAAAATATATAAAGAACTCTAGCAACTAGACTTTAAAATGTTAATTAACCCAATTAAAAAATGGGGTACTGATCTGAGCAGAGAATTCTCAACTGAAAAAACTCAAATGGCCAAAGGACACTTAAGGTCATGCTCAATCTCCTTAACGATCAAGGAAATGCAAATCAAAACAATTTTGAGATACCATCTTACACCTGTCAGAATGGCTAAAATCAAAAACACCAATGATAGCCTTTGCTGGAGAGGATGTGGAGTAAGGGGTACACTCATCCCTTGCTGGTGGGAATGCAAACTTTTGTAACCACTTTGGAAATCAGTATGGCGGATTCTCAGGAAATTCAGGATCAACCTACCCCAGGATTCAGCAAAACCACTCCTGGGAATATACCCAAGAGATGCCCTAACATACTACAAGAGAATTTGTTCAACTATGTTCATAGCAGCATTATTTGTAATAGCCAGATCCTGGAAACAACCTATATGCCCTTCAATGGAAGAATGGATAAAGAAAATGTGGAATATATACACATTAGAGTACTACTCAGTGGCAAAAATCAATGACATCTTGAATTTTGCATGCAAATGGATGGAAATAGAAAACACTATTCTGAGTGAGGTAACCCAGACCCCAAAAGATGAATATGAATATGATATATACTCACTCATTAGTGGATTCTAGCCATAGAATTGAGCCTATATTTCATGATCCTAGAGAAGCTAGATAGGAAGGTGAACCCAACGAAAAACATGTATTTATCCTCCTGGATATTGAAAGTAGAGAATATTGCCAGGCAAAAATTGAGAGCTTGGGGATGGGGGTAAGGGGAGATGGAAAGAGAGAAGTGAGGATGGAAGGATGGGGAGTCCTTGGGGGAATGGGACAGTTGGGATGGAGGAAGAGTGGATATGGAATCAGGGAAGTATATATCTTAATTATGGGAGCCATTTTAAGGTAGGCAAGAGATTGGACTCTAGAGGGGTTCCAGGGTATCCAAGGAGATATCCCCAGCTTGCTCCTTGAGCAGCTGAGAAGAGAGGGCCTGAAATGTCCCTTTACTATAGCCACAGTGATGATTATCTTGCATATCACCGTAAAACCTTCTGTCATCGCATGGAGGTAGAGACAGAGACCCGCATTGGAGCACTGGACTGAGCTCTCAAGGTCCAAATGATGAGCAGAAGGAGGGTGAACATGAGCAAGGAGATCAGGACCATGAGGAGTGCTTCCATTCACTGAGACAATGGGACTGATCTCACTAAGGCTGGGACTGATGGAGCATGTGATCATTTCGGAAGCTCTGAATGTGGCTGCCTAGGAGGGCTGACTGAGAAGCCAAGGACAATAGCACTGTGTTTTGATTCTACTCTATGTACTGGCATTTTGGGAACCTAGTCTGTTTGGATCCTCACCTTCCTAGACCTGGATGGATGGGGGAGGAACTTGAACTCCCCACAGGCCAGGGAACCCTGAGTGCTCCTTGGACTGGAGAGGGAAGGGAGGGGTGTTGGGGGAGGGGAAGGGAAATGGGAGGAGGGGAGGAGGTGAAAATTTGTAAAATTATATAATTTAATAAAAAAATACAAAAAAAGAAAATTTTTCCATCATCATTTGACAAACACTGAAACATATCAAAAAGAGTATTGTAAGCTACAAGAGGGATAGTCCAAGTCATATATAGAGATTATCCCATAAAATAACAGCTGATTTTTCAAAGAAAACTTCAAAGAGAAAACCAATTTGGAACATGTACTTCATATTGGAAAAGATCAAAACCATCAAACCTGAAAATACTACCTGATATTATTTAGGCATATCTGTACTGGCCTGACCCTGGGGTATACATCAACAGCTGTAGCTACTAAAAGCACCTCCTGTGCACATTCACTACATTTCCTTTTATAAAGACCATATCCACCTCTCATCTCTCTCTCTCTCTCTCTCTCTCTCTCTCTCTCTCTCTCTCTCTCTCTCTCTCTCTCTCTCTCTCTCTCTTTCTGTTACTTTCTGACTGTCTGCCTCTGTTTCTCTCTTCTCTCTTCTCTTCAACAACTCCTGTCCCCAGAGCCCACTCTCCTCCCTTCTCCCTTTTTCTCATTAACTTTTCTCCAATAAAAATACCCTCCACGTGAACTTTGTTGCATGGTATCTCTTTTGCATGCTGTTTTATTTCAAATTACAACAATACTTGTCATAATTAGAGAAAAATATGATAGAATTTAGCTATATCACTAAACCAGTCCTATAGTGAATATTGAAATGTTGAAGTCTGATGAGAAAGATAAACAAAAAGGAGTTTAAAATAAAAAATAAATGAATTTTGACTGTTTATAACCATATGAACAAGAATATCTTGTCAAATTAAGTAATCTAGACACAAAATAACAAATACCATATAATATCACTCTTATGTGAAAAAGAAAAGTTTTTCTAACTGAAAAAGGGAGTTTTATGAAGGTTTATGCACTGTTTTAAAATGTCGGCTTTCTGGGCCATCCTGCCAGTGCAAATTCTGACTCTTTGAGGCAGGAGGTCAGGCTACAGAGAGAGCATTTGAGTGTTATTTGTGGATACACTGTTGCAGCTTGCTTGCTGGCAAGGACTTTGAAACAACATAGAGGTGTGGCAATAAACATTGCTCCAGCTGGTACCTCTGGCATGAGGTTGGAATTTCAGAAACTAAGGAATGGGCTGGATCCAGCCGTCAAAGCCACGGCTTTAATCATATTCATATTGCGTAGCAAAGTACATACTCATGTGGTAAGAAAAAGAGCGATATACAATAAAGAGATATTCAAATATGAAGAAAACCTCTGAATGTTTTACAGTGTGCTTAAAATATATGCAGGCCAAAGTTTAAAGTCCTTAAAATAAAAAAGAAATAAAGAGAATAGTTGGATGTGGTGGTACACACCTTTAATCCCAACACTTGAAAGACAGAGGCAGGCAGAATTCCATGAGTTCAAGGCATGTTGGCACACACCTTTAATCCAAATATTTGGGAGGCAGAGGCAGATAGACCTCTGTGAGTCTGAGGTGTGGTGGCACATGCCTTAATCCCAAAGCGTATGAGGCAGAGGCTGACAGACCCTTGTTAATTCAAGGTGTGGTAGCATACACCTTTAACCCCAGCACTTTGGAGGCAGAGGCAGGTGGATCTCTGTGAGTTCAAAGACAACCTGGTCTACAGAGGGAGTTCCAGGACAGCCAAAGTTATAGAGAACCTGTCTCAAAATGTAAAAGTAAAAATAAAAGAAATAGAGGTTAAAGTAAAGCCAGAAAAAGATGGAAAATACACAGAGAATCTGGATACTGTATGTTATTATGCTCTCTTTGAATTGTTTGAATGCTGAGCAGCTACTAAAAGATATTTGTTTATAAGTGCTGCTGAACTAATCCAATATAGATATTTTGAAAATTCTTTGACTTCAAAATTGAAGTCAAAAGATATGATACTTTGTAGAAGAGGTTTTGCTTTTGTTTCCACAGAAAATGTGATGCTATGGATTTATTCTGAATTAAGAACAATCAGGTTTGCTCAAGGGAGACCACCTGGGAAATCTCCAGTAGAAAGAGATGGCCCAGTTGTCTGAGTTCTACATCCAGAACAGATTCAAGACTGTTGCCTAAGATGTTCAAGACTCACAGGATACTCCAGTCAGGACTTTATCATAATTCTAACTTTTCTTTAGGTCCCCAAAAGATTATCAGCACCGAACCAGCAGGAAGTAGCCGGACAAACTATGCCCACATTCCCAAAAACTGGACTATGAACGTTCTTGGGTTTGTTAGTTAGTTTGTTTGTTTTTGTTTTTGTTTTGCTTTTTTTTTAAAAAAATGTGAGAGATGTAGTGCCTTCATAAAAAATAGAATCAATTAAGAAATTTCTCTAATTTTATTTCTTCCTATCTTTAATATTATTTTTAACTACTTTCAACATTAACTGTTTCCCTTCTATTTCAATTCATTTCCCCCATTTTCACTATAGAGTTAATACTTCCAATTGTGTTTTAAAACAATATATAATATTACACTTTTTTGGTTTTATACCCATGCTTTTACTAATTGAAATAAACACTTACATACACATATGGTAAACATGAAAACCATCTTCAGTTTTAGAACATAGAAATCACTACTATGAACATTAAAATATTTCTTCTTCCATTATTTTTGGTAAAGGGATGTCTCTTCATATTATCATTATGTTTACAAGTGTTTGGCTGTTTTGATTAATATCTTCAAAGGAAGAATTTCCTGTAGCATTATTATGTGCATTTAGAACAATGAAATTTTTGTTTTCCATTAAATGATGTTTACATAAAGTAAACTATCCTGTATTTCCAAATATCTATTTTTTTAAAATTATTTTGCCTAGCACCCATCTTAGTAAAACAGGATTTCCAGGAGTGTTAGTAGTATTTTTTTCTCCCACTTTCCACAAGACATGAGAGATTTTCATGTACTTATTTGTCCTCTCTCTCTCTTTGTTTTGTTTTGCTTGTTTTTGTGACAGTGTCTCTGTCTGTCTGGAATTACCACACTGATTGTCCTGAAACTTGCTCTGTAGAATAAACTGACCTTGACATCACAGAGTTCCAGAGTTCCATGTGTCTCTGCCTCCTTAGTACTGGGAAGAAAGGGACATGGAACCAGTGCTCAACTGTCCTGTTAACTTAGAACTGTTTCTTTTAGTTACAAACTTGCTTTTATTCTTTTTTATTTTTATTAAAAATTTCCACCTCGTCCCCTCCTCCCATTTCCCTCCCCCTCCTCTCTCCCCTTCCCCTCCCTCTCCAGTCCAAAGAGCAGTCAGGTTTCCCTGCCCTGTGGGAAGTCCAAGGTCCTCCCTCCTCCATCCAGGTCTTGGAAGGTGAGCATCCAAAGAGACTAGGCTCCCCCAAAGCCAGTACATGCAGTAGAATCAAAACCCAGTGCCATTGTCCTTGGCTTCTCAGTCAGGTCTCATTGTCAGCCACATTCAGAGAGTCTGGTTTAATCACATGCTCCATCAGTCCCAGTCCAGCTGGCCTTGGTGAGCTCCCATTAGATCAGTCCCACCATCTCAGTAGGTGGTCGCACCACTCATGGTCCTGACTTCCTTGATCATGAGGGAGGTAACCCAGACCCAAAATGATGAATAGGGTATGTACTCACTCATTAGTGGATTCTAGCCATAAATAAAGGATATTGATCCTATAATTCGGGATCCTAAAGAAGCTAAATAAGAAGGTAAACCCAAATAAAAACATATAGTTATCCTCCTGAATATTGGAAGTAGTTAAGATTGTCAGGCAAAAATTGGGAACTTGGGCATGGGGGTGGGGTGGGGGTAAGGAGAGAGGGGGAGATGGGGAGAGAAAAGTGAGGAAGGGAGGATGGGGAGTCCCTGGGGGAATGTGATGGTTGGGATGGAGGGAGGGTGGGTAGGGGTGCAGGGAAGAAGATATCTTAATTTAGGGAGCCGTTTTAGGGTTAATAAGAGACTTCAAACTAGAGGGGTTCCCAGGAATCCATGGAGATATCCCCAGCTAGTTCCTTGGGCAGCTGAGGAGAGGGAACTGGAAATGGCCCTTTCCATATGCATACTGATGAATATCTTGCATATCATCATAGAAGCTTCATCTGGAAATGGAAGGAGACAGAGGCAGAGACCCACATTGGAGCGCTAGACTGAGCTCCCAAGGTCCAAATGAGGAGCTGAAGGAGGGAGAACATGAACAAGGAAGTTATTTTATTCTTCATAGTTTAATGTTTCCTTTAACATCCGAATAGAACCTGCCTTGGAACGAATACTAGTTTAAGTCCAGGTCTTACTTAAACTACTGCTGCAAATATTCTTCTTTTAACAACTGAACATTAAATAGGTTGTGCACTCTTATTATCTCTAGCTCTTCTGAAACTGTTTATTTCTATAATGAATTGATCTAATCTATGATGTTCAACACTTGATGTAGGAAGACTTTTTCTATATGTTTTGCTTGTATTGCACCTCCCTTGCAAGCAGAGCTTATCAGAAAAAAAAATTCTGATAGCACGAAGCTGCCATTTATTCCTGTTTTTGTGGGTCTATATATAAACTTTCTTAGTCTTTATGTGGACATTCTTGGCCCATGCTTGGTGCCAATCTGTTGTGGAGATTTCTGTTCTGCCCCATCTCATAATAAACACACAGAAACTATATTATTTGCAATACGGTTTGGCCAATAGCTTAAGTGTCTTTTTTTGATAACTATTATCTTAAATTAATCAATTTCCACCACAAGACTCATGACCAATTGTCAAGGTTTCAACTGGCAGCTTATGTCTTTTCCCTCTGGCAGCTTCACAGAATTTCTCAACTCTGCCCTCTTTCTCCCAGGATTCAGTTTAATTTCCCCTGGCTAGCTCCACTCTTCCCTACCACATGCCAATGCTGATTTGTTATCCATTAACCAGTAAACGCAACACATATACAGGACTTCCTACATCAAATCTTATATTGGAATATACATATCTATATTGGGTTTGCTTTATATCCTCTCATTCAATAAATTCTTGAACATATTTTTTCATTCTTCAATTTAAAAGGCTACTTGTTCACATTTTTTAATAAATTTATTTGTTTGTTTTACATATGGGTCACAGTTTACTCTCGCACTTCTTCTCCTAGCTCCTCACCCATTCATTCAATACCCTCTGTTCTACACCTTCTCCATTTGTGTTTACGAAAGGGAATGTTTCCCATGGGTGTCAGCAAAACATAACATATAAAGTTGCAGTAAGACTGAGCACTTTGCCATGTATTAAGGGTGGTCAAGGAGAGTCAGTATGAGGAGCAGGTTACCAAAAGCCTAAAAAAAAGTCAGAAATATCCCATTTTCCCACTATTAACAATTCCACAAGAGGACAAAACTATACAACTGTGAATTATACGCACAGTGTCAAGGTCATGCAGGCTTGCTAGTTTTTGATTCAATTTCTGTGAGCCTGTATGAGCTGAAGTTAGTTGTTTCTGTGAATTTTCTTGTGATAACCTTGATTCCTCTGGCTTCTACAATCCCTTTTCCCCTCTTCTGCAGGATTCCCTGAGCTAATCTTAATGTTTGACTGTGAGACTTTATCTGTTTTCATTAGTTGATGGATGAAAACTCTCTGGTAACAATTTAATCAAGGAACCAGTCTAGTCAGAGGAGATATACAGTACAGGATATGTATCCACTATTGCGAAGAGACTTAGCTGGAGTCATCCGTATAGATTCCTGATAGTTTTTTTTTTTATTCTATGTTTCTACATGACCCCAAAATACCTCCACTTCCTGTAGACACTTCTTAATACTCTCCCTTCCCTCCCTCCAAATTCTCAGAATACTAATAAAATATCTGCTATTTCTCTTTCCCAGGAACATCTTGGGTGCCCACCATGGACCCTCCTTGTTACCTAGTCTCTCTGGGTCTGTGTATTACAGTATAGCTATTTTTTATTTTACAACGAATATCCACTTATGAGTGAGTACATACCATATTTGTCTTTCGCAGTCTGCATTATCTCACTCAAGACTATTTTTTTCTAATTCAATCCATTTACCTTCAATTTTTCAGGTATCCTTAATCTTAACAGATGTGTAGTTCTCCATTGTACAAATGTAACATATTTTATTTATCAATTGCTTATTTGAGGGATATCTAGGCTGTTTCCAGGTTATAGCTATTACAAATTTGCTGCTATGATCATAGCTCAGCAAGTATCCTGGTGGTGTGGTTGATCATCCTTTGGTTACTGGATTTTTCTTTGGATTGCCAGCTCACAAAAGTGATAGAGAATTATCATTAATTAGGAAAGTTTTGGCTGATAGCTTATGGTTTGTTTCTAACTAGCTTCTGCAACTTATATTGACCCATACCTTTTAATCTACACTCTTTTACATGGCTTGGTTACATTTACTTTATAATGACCATATTTATTTCTCCCTGTCTACCTGTTGACTATTTCTATCTTATTCTCCAAGTTCCCTCTCTCTCCAGAAGACCCCCTTAAACTCAATTCCTGTTAGAAATTGACTGTAATCCGGGCGGTGGTGGCGCACGCCTTTAATCCCAGCACTCGGGAGGCAGAGGCAGGCGGATCTCTGTGAGTTCGAGACCAGCCTGGTCTACAAGAGCTAGCTCCAGGACAGGCTCCAAAGCTACAGAGAAACCCTGTCTCGAAAAAAAAAAAAAAAAAAAAAAGAAAGAAAAAGAAATTGACTGTAAGTTCTTTATTAAACCAATCAGAAGGTTCTTTGTCAAGGACATATCTTCTCAGTGTACAAAAAGATTCTCCAAAGCATTTCCCCTTTGTATGAAAAAAAAGGAACGGTTTTAACTATAACATAATAAAACTATAAACAATAAGAATAATTATAAGGTAAGAATTATATCTATAATATCTAGTTTATTTGTATTTGACATATTTAGAAAAAGAAGTCTCTTATTCTAAATTAATGAAATATGAGAAAGTTATATACTCATAAGTGGATACTAGAAATAAAGCAAAATATAATGAGTCTATAATCCATAAACTCAGATAGGTTAGGTAACAAAGTGAACCTTTAAGAGAAACATACATGGGTCCCCCAGAGAAGGTGAAATTGACAATATGTCCTGACAAAATTTGGAGGTTGGCCTTGGGGGAAGAAGGGATGCTGGAAGTGGAAGATAAGGAGAGAGGTTAGGAGAACTTGAGAAAAGAGTATAGTGGAGTTAAAGTTTTGTGTGTGTATATGTGTGTGTGTGTATGTGTGTGTGTATATGTGTGTGTTTGTGTGTGTGTGAGAGAGAGAGAGAGAGACAGAGAGAGACAGAGACAGAGACAAAGAAAAGAGATATTTGGATTGAAGAAGCCATTATGGAGCTAACAAAAAGTCTGGTACTAGAGAAATTCCCAGGAATCCACAAGAATAAAGGTACAAGAACTAGCCTTGCCCTCTAGTCAGATTGACGACTGTCTTAAATGTCATTATAGGACCTTCATCTAGCAACTGATGGAAGCAGATGCAGAAGTTCACAGCGGAACACTGGCCTGAGCTCCCAAAAGTCCAGTTGCAGAGAGGGAGGAGCAATAACTTGAGCAAAGGAATCAACACTATATTGGGGATACCCACTGAAACAGATTACTTGGAAGGTGGGAGCTGTACGGCTCTAGCCTGAAGGCAGAGAAACTGGCAAGGGACTGAATTGGGATTTCTACATATGGGTGACAGATGTACAGCTGGGGCAGACGGTGAGACCACGGGCAATGGTACCAGGATTTACCCCTACTGCTTGTACTGACTTTTTGGAGCCCATTTTCTTTGGTGGGATTTCTTCCACTGCCTTGATATAGTGGGGAGGGCCTTGGTCCTGTCTCGAAGTAATGTGCTTAACTTTTTTGACTTCCCATGGGAAGCGTTACCCTCTCTGAGGAGTGGATGTGGTTGGAGAGAGGTGGAAGGAGCATGAAGAGGGAAGTGAGTGGGAACTGGAAGTGGGCTGTAAAATGAAAAAAAAGATAGTTTTCTCTTTTAAAAAATAAATTAATTAAAAAAGAGAGAAATAGCCATGCCATGTGCAGTTGGAACATGCCTTTAATCACAACACTCATGAGGCAGAGGTATGCAGATCTGTATGAAACCAAAGACAGCCTGGTCTACAAAGAGAGTTCTAGGACAGGTTCTACAACTATTGAGAAACCCTGTCTTGAAAAACAAAAGAAAACAAAAAGAGAAAAAAACAGAAAAAAATCATGTATGTTTTATAAAGGCTTTGATATTGTTTATTCATAAAATATGTTTTTTCAACAGTTAGAGGACCAATTAAGAATAATTTACTCTTGGCTGCATGTGATGGCACACACCTGGAGAAGGAGCAGCAGACTGCATTCCTGCTGCCCGGCTCCAGCCCCCAGGATTGCTTATACCCCGAAACAACAACACACAAATTGTATTCTTTTGAACACTGCCTGGTCCATTAGCTCTAGCCTCTTACTTGCTAACTCTCACATCTTGATTAACCCATTTCTATTAATGTGTGAAGTGTCATGAGGTGGTGGCTTACCAGGAAAGATCTTAACCTGTGTCTGTCTCAGAGAGGAGAGGTATGGCATCTGCCTCACTGCCTTCTTTCTCCCAGCATTCTGTTTTGTCTTCCCCGCCTATCTATGTTCTGACCGATCAGGCCAAACAGTTTTCTTTATTAATTAACCAATGAAACAACACATATACAGATGACCCTCCTACATCATTTCCCCTTTTTCTGTTTTTTAAAAATGAAAGGCTTTTATTTTAACATAGTAAAATTACATATAACAAAAGAGTTATCAAACAAGAATTACAGTTATAGTATTTATATCTACTTTATCTTTTATCATAACTAAGGAAAACTATAATTATCTATTTATTTTTTTAACTCCACCAAAGACTCCAGAAGGATATAATATTACCTAAGTAAACAAGAAGTAAGCAACTTCCAAACTCTAGAAATGATAGAAACATCTCACTGCCTGGACAGTCATCCAAAGTTCCTTTGTACTGTTGGGGCATCCATCTTTGGCCTACAGGCCCATAGTATCCAGCAGACATTTTTATGAAGTAGGGAAATTTAAAGACAGTTTAGTCACTTTTTCCTGTGTCCTGCAGAATGTCTCACAGACTCTTTTATGAATCAGAAACCCCAAAAGATCATCTAACCTTGAGGCAAGTTTAGCAATCCTCTCTCTGTGGGTTGTTTTTTTTTTTTTTTTTTTTTTTTTTTTTTTTTTTTTTTTTTTTTTTTTTGTCCAGTTTATACATCAGTCCAGGCAAGAGCAGTTTCTTACCCAAATGGCTAACCAACTCCATAAGGAGCCTCTTTGATTCCCATCTTCCTCTTGAAGTAGATTGGTGCTGCCAAGAGCAGCCGTGTCTCATTGTCATAAAAAACCCTAAATTATTAAAACATTTAAAATGCCATATTCTGTAGTCTTTGAAAGATATGAAGAATGCCTATTTACCTGAAATATATCTCTATATATCTAGAAAAATCTAACATAACTACAAGCTTGATTATTATTGATGATTATCCATTAACAACCTATATTTTTAATTATACATTACATTTTTTAATGAACTACACAATCACAATACCTTAATCAAGAGCAGAAATACATATACATATAACAAAATTGACCTTAAAATCCATACCAATGTAAATTATTCATATCTATATTACACACCTTTTTCCTTAGTACTCAAGAGGTATAGACAGGTTCATCTCTGTAAAATCTAAGCCAACCAGGACTACAATGTAAGTTCCAGGACAGCAAAGACAGTTAGAAATAGGAACCTGTCTCAAAAAATAAATAAATAAATAAAAGAAGAAAACAAAACAATCAAACAAACAAAAAACAAATTTAATACTGAAATAGAACATTCATCAATATTTTGTAGAACACAGTTTTTTACTGTTTACAAAATGTATTAACTAAAAATCAACTTAACTCAGATTTTCATATATAATTGTATAATGTTTAGAGGCAACACATTCGTCTTATTCTAAAACGCAAAACTTTTCTGTATTATAAATTTTTATTATTTGAAAATTTCACAAATGTATAGAATTTATTCTGATTAAATCCCCCCTTTTTACAACATATTGTATATATACTTCTATTTTTAAAGTATTTTTACATACTGAAAAATTTAAGGTTATTTTTAAAATTATATATATATATATATATATATATATATATATATATTTCTACTCTTGGATAAGGTGTTATACTTATGCAGCTCATTTTGAAAAGTAGGTTAAAATTATAGATTTTGAAAGCTATTATTATATTCTTTTAGGATAATAAAAACATAGGTTAATAGTAATGTATAACAGCCAAATTTTTAAATGAGTTAGGCATGTTTTCTAGATCATACAAACAAATATTTAAGTTAGATAAATGGTCTTCAAAGACTTCAATGACTTGTAGAATAGTGCATTTAAAATGTTTTGTTAATTTAGCAATCTTTATGACAATAGGACACATTTGCTGCTTTAAGTTCCAATTTACTTCAGAGATGCTAGGCATAGAAGAAACTACTTATGGAGTTTGCATTCATTGTGGCAATGTTAGCCACTGGACAAAGAAAGAGCTATTGCCTTTCAACATTTCTGCTTCATAGAAAAGTATGCCAGATATTCTGCAGAACACAGAGGAAAGAGACTAACAAACTTTGCCAATACAAAATATAACAGTCCTTCAACTTTCCTCTTTCACTGAAAAGTCTGCCTAATATTCTAGGACTGTAGGCTAAAATGAATGGCCCAATAATTACAGAAATACTTTGGGTGATTGTCCAGGCAGTCAGAGGGCTCTGTCATTTCTGGAGTCTTGGCAGTTACTTGCAATGTACTTCTTGTTTACTTAGATAATATTAATTCCTTCTGGGTTTTTGGATAGAGTTGAAGACTAGATAGTTATACTTGCAGTTTTCTTTAATTATGAAGGAAAGTTAGCTGTAAAACTATGGATTTAGTAAGAAAGAATAAATAATGAATTACTTTCTCTGATATAATTACAAATGAACTGAATATTATAAATTTATTCATAGTGGATAACTGTTTTGTAATACATGGTTTCACTCTGTTAAAGTTAAAACCTTTCCTTTTATTTAGAGAAAATTGAAGAAATATTGTAGAATATGATTTTAAGAAGTGTTACATTATTTTATACTCTGGAACTTTTTATAACAATGTAAAACGAAGTATTGTTTTGTATATATTCCATTTCTTTAACTCTGTGAAGCTGTTATTCTTTTTCTGACTAAAACACTGGATAATCTAATAAAAAGCTTAAAAGCTAATATCAAGGCAGGAGAAATGATAGCTGGGGAGTATAAATATGATGACAAATCTGGAAAAAGAAAGAAGAAGCAAGATAGAAGAAGAAGGCAAGGATGTCAGGGGCCAACCACCCAACTACCCAGCCAGCCATTGTGTAAATGTGAAAGTAAGGCATACTGAAGTAAGAAAAGGAACAAGCTCTGAGGCAAAAGGTAGTTGGGATAATTTAAGAAAATCTGGCTATAAACCAAAAGTCTAAGGCCAAGCTTTCATAAGTAAGAATGAGACAGCATGTATGATTTGTTTGGGAGCTGGGTGCCAGGCTCCCAAAGGTACCCAAAAGAATAAAGAGTAAAAAACAACCAATAATATTTACAACAACTGAGTATGAACTCTGTAAATTTCCTGTTTAATATGGAATACTCATCTGTCAGTTATTTTCAATATTTGCATGGTAACTTGATGTTACATCAATTTATATATTGAAAAATATTCATTTCATCCCCATAGGATCTATCATTTCACTTACTATAGATTCTTTTAGCAAGTTTACAGTAACAGGAAAGGTCCATGAAATGTTCTTAAATTTCATGTTCATGTTTACTTATTTATATCAATCAAATGTGTGTCAGATTCAAAGGATTAAAGCTGGGTACCCCACAAAACTATTACATAATCATGCATGGAGAATTTTTCCTGGAAAATAAGGGAATCTTTAACTCTTACATCTCCATTCCTAATATAAGTATGATATTGATATTCTAAGGTGAACCTACACAACTTCCAGATTTGCTTCACATAATCTGTTTTGAACTGAGTCAGTGAATCAGTGAAAAAAGTTATTTTGGACCTTTTCATATAATTTGTCTTTCCAAAAAAGATTGTTAGCTTACAGTTCTTAAAAAAATAGCAAATTTTACATGCATGAAATGTAACTGTATTTCCTGAATACTCATCTTATAATATGCACATACATATATGGATTAACATCTAAATTCCAGTATAGGCAATTAAAATTCAAATCAATTGCTATTGTTTAAATTAACACATAAACTAAAGGCAATAATACTATTTCAATTTTCTTGATATAAAAACACTATAATAATTCTATGATGTTAAATATTGCTTGAGTATATTGTACAGATAACCACTCATTTAGAATAAGCAGTATAATAAAAAACCCTCCTAATGATTATTATTTACCACAACAATTCAATTATGCGACAATCTTATTATTTTCTAAAATTACTAAATATTCTATATTAAAAATAAGGTTCATATGTTTTATAGTTCTAAATAAATTTGAGGAAGAATCATTAACTACTTTGGAGACAATCAGGTCCTATAAAGATATTTCTATTACTTGATTTTTATGATTTTTATTAACCATTGATCATATACAGCAGAATGTAGAAAACTACTGACTTTACTTAAAGTATTCAAAGTTATGGCAAAAATTTCATCATTATTTCTGAGCTAAAACTAATTGATCAAAGACATCCAAAAAGTTTGGTTTTGGTTCCATCTTTCTGCCTACAACTTCAAAAGTAGACTTAGTCTTTAACAGAGGCCAGATAGGATCTAGGGACCAGAGGTAAGATACCACCTTCTTCCTGGCCTGCTAATACTCCTTAAGGCCCACCCAATATTGTCCAATATAACACCCCTCATCTAGGCTCCATAATATAGGCACACAACTCCAACGGCTTTAGAAACAGATGACAGGTTACTAGCACAGCTTACAGCCTGCACCCCTCCACTGGCCTTGATATCTTAGCCCACGACTTTGGCAGAAATCTTCTACTGTATTGGTGGCCACACCTTACAAGGAATCCCACAGATTAATCATGTACCCACAACCTTAGAAGCCACAGTGGTAGTTCAAAGACAGGTGCAACCAGACATTCAAAACCTCAGTGATCAGGCAGGCAACAAAAATCCCTCTGGAGACACCTTAATTAACTGGAAAACTTAACAGTCTGTAAACAGTAGTTTCTGTCCTCCCTAGTTGCACCTGTGTTCAATCCCAAATAATCACACAGTGACTTTATTAATTGTAAGGCATTTGGCATATTGCTCAGGCCTATTGCTAACTGAATTTTACAGCATAAATTATCCCATAATTTTCATCTATCAATAGCCACATGTCTTGGTTACCTTTTCTCGGTAAGGCATTTTCTTCTTGCTTTCTCTATGTCTGGCTTGTGACTGCCTTTCTGTCTTTCCTCTTTCCAGAATTCTCCTAGTATGGTTGTTTCACCTATGCTTCCTGCCCAATCAGGATTTTATTAAACCAATATGAGAGACAAACCTTTACAGTGCACAAAAGAATTATCTCCTGGTATCAGTCATTAGAACCTCTGGCCACTTATGTGAGAATACCAGAGAGGAGAGAAAAACCAAGAAACAAAACACCCATTCAACAAAGACAAATTCAAGAACCAACACCTAGAACTACAATCACCCAAACCCAGATGCTTAAATGCCAATTGAAGAATACAATGAACAACAGAAAGGGGAATATATCACCACAATACCCCAGCCGTCCTACAGCAGCAAGAGCTGAGTATTCCAATGCAGTTGGATTACAGGACAACGACTTTAAAACAAACTCTATGAATATTATAGAGGTTCTCAAAGAGGAAAATAAAGAAAATCCTTTAAGGAAACTGAGGAAAATAAAAACAAAAAATGTTAGGAAATCAAGAAATCCCTTAACAAAAGCAGAAAAGGAAAATGGCTAAGTAACATAAAAAGGCAGACCTATTAGAACTTCTCATTGGACACTCTGAAGCTAGGCATTGTCTTAGTTAGGGTTTCTATTGCTGTGAAGATCTACCAGGACAACAGAAACTCTTTTATAGACAAGCTTTTAATTGAGATAACAGCTTACAGTTCAAAGGTTCAGTCCATTATCATAATGACAGTTAACATGGAGGCTGGAAGTAGCATTGCATGCAGACAAGACCAAAAATCAGCTAATCAAACTCCAAACTCTGCATTTTCATGTCTGATGTATTGTGAGATATTTGAATATGTTGTGTAAAGATAGTCACTGTGATAAATTTAATATAAAGCTAAATGAACAATAGCTAGACAGGAGGTATAAGTGGGAATTCTGGACAGTGAAATCTCTTGTAAGAAGAAAGGTCTACTGGATGTAAATGAAGCAGGATGTAAAAAAAAGAGAAGTAAAAGCCATGAGCCATGTAGAAATGCATAGATAGATTAATAGAAATAGGGTAATTGAAGTTATAGAAGCTAGTTAGAAACAAGACTGATTTGAGGCCAAGCTTTCATAATTAATAAAAAGTCTCCATGCCATTATTTGGGAGCTGGCTAATGGGACAGAGAAAGATTAATTGCTGTAGGAATTCCTACCACTAGTAGCCTTTAAGTTACCCTCCCATTTTGGTGTGGTTTTTTATACTATATATGCCTCTTTCCAGCTGCAGGATTCATTTGCCATTCCCTGTTCTAGCAGAGGATTGTGATCTGTAAGTCTACCCTATATTACATAAAAATATAATTATTTTATTATACTCCATTCTGAGCTAGTTTCGGACTTCTTTTTTTAGTGTCTTTCTTCACCTGGCACCCAACATGGGGCTGAACTTCACACCTACCAGGTGGATCTGCTTAAAGACCTAAACAGTCCACAGCCCACAAAGTCTTCCACCACCACCCACATCACATGTTTTTACTCACTAAGCAGTTTTTGTAGCCCTCTCCCCACCACAGCAGAGCTGTGTGCAATGACTTGGAAATTTCCCAAGCTCACACATGCACCCTGCCCCCTCCTTACAGCAATTAATTACATTGATGTCAAAGCACTCTGCAGATTTCTAATTCCTGTCAGTTTTGTTGCCTACAGCACACTACTTTCTATTCGGCTGGTTTCACTCCCTGTTAGCAATTTTTTTTCTTGGCAGGTATTCCATGGCTCTGGCATTTTATGATCAAGAAAGCAACCCAGGTTTTAATTTTAGACCTTCACACAATGTCACCCTCTACGCTTCTGATCAGGAGAAATGAATTCATCCACATTCATTTATTCAATCTTATATCCACACCTTTGACATATGGCTTGCCTCATTTGCTTTCCTTAGTTGTGGAGGCAAATTCCATAATCCTTTTCTTCTACCCTTAATTCTAAGACCAGAACCACATTTCCAAAGCTGTCAAGTTCTTCTGCTTTCTGAGGCTGGAACATGACTCTCTTATTTAATTACATTTTCAGAAGCTTTCTGGTTTTCTTCACTTCCCAAGTTTGGATATCCGTGAACTTGTTCTGTAGACCAACCTGGCCTCAAACTCAGACATTTGCCAGGCTCTGACTTCTGAGTGCCGTGCAGTATCACACCCTGCTCTAAACTTTTGTAAAATTTCTTTTAACAAGTTGGAAACTTAGCTGGCTTGGATTTTGCCCTGAGATAACCATTTACTTTATTTCATTTCTTAATATGTTTATCTCCTTGAACACAGAGTTAATTCTATTCCAGTTCATGGTATTCCTTTCCTCAATGTACATATTTTGTATTTGTATTTACTCAGCTTGCTCCGTTTTGTTATAAATCCTTATCAGGTTTAAACTCATAACCACATGACAGAGTCTATACTAAGCTGTTTTGAGATTTTTTTTTTTCTGCCAACCTAATCAATCCAAAATTCTTTACTTTAGCTTCAGACAAACTTTATAGACAAGGGCAAAAATTAGCCACATTCTTCACAACAGTATCTCAAGAATGATCACACTAAAGTTTTTCTTCTCTGACACCTCTTGAGAAAGGTCTCCACAGTTCAGCAAATCACATTTAGCAGCATTGTCTTCCATACCCCTAGTACATCCCTTTAAGTATGGTCCATTAAGCATGGCTATATAAGCACCACATTAAAAGTGCTCAATTATTTTTTTCTAATCTAGTCTCAAGGTCCATAGTCTTATAAACAAAAACATGTTCAGTTCTATAAACATCAATACCCTAGTCACTGGTACAAACTTCTTTCTTAGTAATAATTTCTATTGCTGAGAAGAGGCACCCTTACTATGGCAAGCAACTCTTATAAAGAAAACATTTAATTGAGCTGGCAGCTTATAGTTCAGAAGTTTAGTATATGTTCATGGCAGGGGGCAAACTCCACCAACAAAAGCAACAAAATAACAGGAATTAACAATTATTTTAAAATAATATCATTCAATATCTATTGACTAATAAAATGACACAACATAACCGAATGGATATGAAAACAAGATTTATCCTCCTATTACATACAAGAAACACACCTCAACATCAAAGATAGGTATTATCTTAGAGTAAAAGATTTTCCAATTGAATTGACCTAAGAAACAAGCTGATTTAGCTATCCTACTAAACAACAAAATAGATTTCAAACAAAAATTTCATCAAAAGAAATGGAGATTAACATTTTACATTCATCAAAGGAGGAAACAACCAAGAAGATGTTTCAATTCTGAAAATGTATGCCCCAAATGCAAGGGTACCCGCATTTGTAAAAGAAACTACTAAAAATTAAAACATATGGAACCTCAGTCATTGTGGGAAAATTCAACACCTAATGCTCACCAATGGGTAGGTATTCCAGATAGAAACTAAACAGAAATAATGGAATTAATAGATGTTATAACTCAAATGGACTTAACAAATAGTTAAAGAATATGTTACCCAAACAGAAAAGAATATTACTTCCTATCAGCAACTCATGGATCCTTCTTAATAATTAACTTCATACTCAGTCACAAACCAAGCCTAAATAGATGCAAAGTAATTGGAATAGCCCCCTGTATCTTATCAGATCACCATGGGATTAAAGTTGGAGTTGACAAAAAATACAGAAAATCTACAAACTTCTGGAAGCTGAACAACTCTCAGTTGAATTACCACCAGGTTAAAAAGTAAATACATCAAAGTCTTCCTAGTATTCAATGAACATGAATGCACATAACCAAACTTATAGGACACAATGAAAGCAGTGTTAGAGAAAGTTCCTAAAAATAAGGGTCTGCATAAAGAATTTACCTAAATATCATTCTATCAACTTATTAACACACCTTAAAGCTTTAGAAAAAATAAGCAAACACACCCAAAAGGAGAAGATGGCAAGAAACAATCAAATTTGAGGCAGATATCAATAAAATATAAACAAACAGGGCAATACAAAGGAGCAATGAAACAAATAGTAGTTTCTTGAGAAAACTAGCAGGATAGACAAAACCTGCCCAAACTAACTAAGAGGCAGTGTGAGAGTATATATGTTAATGAAATCAGAAAAGGAAGCAGGACATAAAAAAATTGGGAAAATCCAGACAATAATTAGGTCATACTTCAGAAACCTATACTTCACAAAATTGAAAAAATCTAAAAGAAATGAACAAATTTCATGATAGATGCCACATCCCAAAAACTAAATTAAGATCAGAAAAACAATTTAAATAGACATTCAATTGCTAGGGAAATACAAGCAGTCATTAAAAGTCTTCCAAAATAATTAAATAAATTATTAAAAAGCCCAGGTCCAGATGGTTTTTGCACAGAATTCTACTAGAGTTTCAATGAGGAAATAATACAAATATTCCTCAAATTATTCAATAATACAGAAACAGAAAGAACATTGCCAAATTCTTTTTATGAGGCTACAGTCACCCTGATACATAAACCATGCAATGACTCAACAAAGAAAGAGAATCAAAGATCAGTTTCCCTCTTGAACCATGATAAAAAATACTCAATAAAATACTGGCAAACCAAGTCCAAGAACTCTTCAAAAAATTAGCTTCCATGATCAAGTGGGCTTCATTCCAGAGATGTAAGGTCAATTCAACATGTGGAAATTTGTCAATTTAATCTACCATATAAACAAACCAAAAAAAGATTATCTCAAAAGATACTGAAAAGCTTTCAATAAAATTCCACATCCCTTCTTGACAAATTTCTTGGAGAGATCACAGATACAAGGAAAATACCTAAGCATAATAAAAGCAACATACAGCAAGCCAGAAGCAAATATAAAATTAAATGGAGGGAAACTCAAATCAGTTCTACTAAAATCATGAACAAGACAAGGCTGTTCACTCTAGCCATATCTATTCAATATAATACTTGATGTTCTAGCTAAGTAATACGATGACAACTAAAAGAGATCAAGGTGATTCAAATTGAAAAAAAAAAGAAATCAAAGCATCTCCTTTTTTGCTGATAATATAATAGTAAACATAAGAAACCTCAAAAATTCTGCCAGTGAACACCTAAAGCTTAAAAACACCTTTAGTGAAGTGGATATAAACAATATTATGCAAAAAGAACCAGTTTTCTATAATGTTAAGAATGAAGTTTGTACCCAGAATGACTGATTATTTTTTCCAGTCATTCAGTTTAAAATCTTAGAAATTCCAAATATTAGGATTCTATGGATTTAATTAAAATCCTAAATCTTAAATTTATAACTTATTTCTTCCAAAACACATTGATTTTCAGATGCTCCCTTAGTTCTCTCTATTCTGGGGAAAGGGAGTGCAGCATAAGCAAAAAACTACTAGAGTTGAGGAGATTAGGAATGTTGTCATTTTTAGACTTTGAATTGCTAGATTAGGTTTTAATGGAAACTTTTAAACCTAAAATATTTGAATAATAAAGAGAATGGAAGTAAACTGTCTATTAAGCTATACAAAGAAGCACATATTTATGAGTTTTGGTACAAACTAAAAATAGCCAATGTATATGTAATATAAATTACGTTATAATGCATTATATGTGTAATATTGCATCTGTTCCTTTACAACCAGGTGATGCATGTTTTGTAAATATGTCCTTCTCATAAAGGAAGTGATACTAAGTACACAAATGAAAACAAGATACTCAATCTGTAATAGCTTTTATTCATATCTATACTAGCCTGCTATAACCTTGAAAACAAAGCAAACTACTAACAAACATTTTACCTATAACATTGACTTTCAAAGTTCAAGATTATCCAATTTCCTCTTCTGTTTCATGCATCACAGCTTTTCCAGATGGTTTACTTTTATTAAAACACCTGTCTATTCCTCTGAATCACATTTTAGCTAATGATTTTGACTTTAGGCTGTACTGTCTCTTTTAACTGTCTGTGCCTCCATTCTTTATTAAGAATGGTCTTAGAACAAGTTCCCAGATTTTTGCTCAGGATGGTGCGAAAAAGGAAGATGTCACTGAAATTGCCACCAGTGAGAGGAGGAGAAAGTGGCAATAAATAATTAAAGAAATGGCTTGAATCTAAAACAGTTACGTGACTATACCATTTCAAGAAAGCTCTATAAGTGTGAAGGCACTTCAGGAATGACACAAAATGTGACAAGCGGTCATGTTCTGGATCCCCAATCAGTGAATAATTGGAGATATGTTGGCTGTGGGGAGAGGAATTAACCCTATGACTAGTAGCACACTCTCCCTCATTGAAGGAAAGGCACAGGGAGACACTCTGTTATGAGTGATCAGCCATTAACAATCCTGTGTTGGGGCAATGAAGGTCACAGTCTATGAAGAATAGTTGAGTAACACATCATGGTATCCACTAAAGAATCATACTTTAATTTTTTTTCTCTTCTGGGTTCATTTTGGTAATTGCTCTTATACTTTCTTTAATATCATTAACTTTAACAGAGAACAATATAAAGGAAATATATATTTTAGTTGAATATTTTCTTCAGTATCTGTATTACTTATTTAATATTTAAGATATATATTATTTATAGGTTATATGTGGTGTGAATATCACAGTGAATTTTTATAGGGAAGCATAAATATATAATAAATATTATATAACATAATTGTAGAAAACTACACCACCCATATGGATTATAGTGAAAATATGCCTTTGCTATTTTCCATAAAATTATAGATGTAGTTATCTTTTCAAAAGGAATGTTTATATGTTTGCATAATTGGACATTTTAAATATCATTTCACATTTTCAAACACTGCATATTCTGTTATTTATACAATATCTTCAAGTTGTATGATTACTGAAAAATTAAGAGTAAACTATATTGAATAATGAACAAATAATTTTCTGAAAAGTAACATAAAACAATGATTAATTAACAGTGGAAATATCATACAATAATATTGAAAGATTTGGGGTAACTTATGTACCAATATATAACCTTTAATTTTCTTTTTAACTTTATTAAAATGTAGTCTAATTACCTTCATTTAAACAGCACAAATTCTTTCCTCTAGTCTTTACTCTCTAACATGTATTTTAATTTTGTTTTCACTCCAAATTACTTTATGTGTGTGTGTGTGTCTATGTGCCTTTGTGTGGTATATGTTTGTGTACATGTTTGTTTTTTTGCATGTGTTTGTGCAAATAGGCCAGTGGCAAACACTGCACCATGATATTCAGGATCCCTTATTTTTTTTTCTGGAGCTCTCCAATTTGGCTAATCTAGCTGGGCAACAGGTTCCCCAGATCCTCCTCCTGAGGACTCACACTCTTCAACCGTTGGTAAACTACTGAATCTATTGTTTCATAGCTTTTATTCTTTGCAATCAGAATCCAGAAATGATCTCTACTTTGTGTTCTATATGTATTACTTCTATTCATATTTAACAATATTATACATAATGGGGTTCAGACATTTTTCACTTGTTTACAAAATTTGGCAAGGATTTACTTTGTATTGAAATTGGAAAGTTTTCCCACTGTTTTGTTGAAACACACGACTTGGTGGAAACGCTAGAAGCTGTTGCATTGTATTCTGCTTTCTGGGACCTTCCCCTGTGCCAGTGCCTACCCATTTCCTTGCAAGACACACTGCTGTGCCTTGCCCCCAAACTCAAAGGACTCCGCCACTCAGGGGCAGGTCACTCCAGTCAAAGCAGGCACAAGCCACATCAATTTGATCAGCTTTCAGCTGTTCAGAAGCAGATGGCACCAATCCGAAGAACTGAGACACCCTGCTGCACTAAAGACCAAGCTAGCAGAAAAAAAAAAAAAAGGACAACTCATAGGTTGGACAGAGATTCCCAAATAGACCAGAGGTCATGTCAGCTGCCAAATTCATGGCCAAAAGTACAGATAACCAAAAAGAATGCAGAAACCAAGGAATAAAACACCCATCCCACAAAGACAAACTCAAAATTCAGGGACTAGAACTAATCATTGCAAACCCAGGGGCCTGAACACCAGTGTAAAACTATAATGAACAACAATCATGACAATATGGCGGAGCCCAGTAATAATACCAAGACCTGAATATTTCAACACATTCAAAGCACAAGAAAATTATCTTTTTTCTTATTTATTTAATTTTAATTAAAAAAAATTCTGCCTCCTCCCTGCCTCCCATTTCCCTTCCCCTTCCCTATCCTCTCCCCCTCCCTCTCCAGTCCAAAGAGCAGTAAAGGTTCCCTGCCCTGTGGGAAGTCCAAGGTCCTCCCCGCCTCCATCTAGGTCTAGGAAGGTGAGCTTTCAAACAGGCTACACCCCCCCCCCAAATCCAGTATATGTAGTAGGAACAAAATCCAGTGCCATTGTCCTTGGCTTCTCAGCAGCCCTCATTGTCTGACAGGTTCAAGGAGTCCGGTTTATCCTGTGCTTTTTCAGTCCCAGTACAGCTGGCCTTGCTGAGCTCCCATTAGATCAGGCCTAACATTTCTGTGGGTGGGTGCACCCCTCGTGTTCCTGACTTCCTTGCTCATGTTCTCCCCACTTCTGCTCCTCATTTGGACCTTGGGAGGTCAGTCCGGTGCTCCAATGTGGGGCTCTGTCTCTATCTCCATCCATCACCAGATGAAGGTTCTATGGTGATATACAAGATATTCATCAGTATGGCTATAGGATCTGGCCATTTCCGGCTCCCTCTTCTCAGCTGCCCAAGGAACTAGCTGGGGGTATCTCCCTGGACACCTGGGAACCCCTCTAGAGTCAAGTCTCTTGCAAACCCTATAATGGCTTCTTTAATTAAGATATATACTTCCCTGCTCCCATATCTACCCTTCCTATATCCCAACCATCCCATTCCCCCAAGCTCTCCCCATCCTCCTCTTCCCACTTTTCTTTCCCCATCTCCCCATACCTCCATCCCAAACCACCCCCAAGTTCCCAATTTTTGCCTGGCAATCTTGTCTACTTCCAATATCCAGGAGGATAACTATATGGTTTTCTTTGGGTTCACCTTCTTATTTAGTTTCTCTAGGATCATGAATTATAGGCTCAGTGTCCTTTATTTATGGCTAGAAACCAATCATGAGTGAGTACATCCCATGTTCATCTTTTTGGGTCTGGGTTACCTCACTCAGAATACTGTTTTCTATTTCCATCCATTTGCCTGAAAAATCAAGATGTCATTGTTTTTTTTTTTTTTTTTTTTTTTTTTTTTTTTTTTTTTTTTTTTTTTTTTTTTTTTTTTTTTTTTTTTACCACTGAGTAGTACTCTAATATGTATATATTCCACACTTTCTTCATCTTCATCCATTCTTCCATTGAAGGGCATCTAGATTTTTTTCAGGTTCTGGCTATTACTAATAATGCTGCTAGGAACATAGTTGAACAAATGCTTTTGTAATAAGATAGGGCAACTTTTGGGTATATTCCCAAGAGTGGAATTGCTGGGTCCTGGGGTAGGTTGATCCCAAATTTCCTGAGAAACCACCATACTGATTTCCAAAGTGGTTGCACAAGTTTACATTCCCACCAGCAGTGTATGAGTGTACCCCTTACTCCACAACCTCTCCAACAAAGGCTATCATTGGTGTTTTTGATTTTAGCCATTCTGACAATTGTAAGACGATACCTCAAAGTTGTTTTGATTTGCATTTCCCTGATTGCTAAGGAGGTTGAGCATGACCTTAAGTGTCTTTTGGCCATTTGAACTTCTTCTGTTGAGAATTCTCTGTTCAGTTCAGTGCCCCATTTTTAATTGGGTTAATTAGCATTTTAAAGTTTAATCTCTTGATTTCTTTATATATTTTGGAGATTAGACCTTTGTCTTTTGCGGGATTGGTGAAGATCTTTTCCCAGTCAGTAGGCTGCCTTTTTGTCTTAGTGACAGTGTCCTTTGCTTTACAGAAGATTCTTAGTTTCAGGAGGTCCCATTTATTCCATGTTGCCCTCAATGTCTGTGTTGCTGGGGTTATACGTAAGAAGTGGTCTCCTGTGCCCATATGTTGTAGAATACTTCCCACGTTCTCCTCTATCAGGTTTAGTGTTTTCAGATTGATATTGACATCTTTAATCCATTTGGACTTGAGTTTTGTGCATGGTGATAG
Organism: Arvicola amphibius; assembly: GCF_903992535.2. Taxonomy (NCBI): domain Eukaryota; kingdom Metazoa; phylum Chordata; class Mammalia; order Rodentia; family Cricetidae; genus Arvicola; species Arvicola amphibius. The sequence continues at coordinate 75,392,536 of NC_052065.1, read as the reverse complement.
ATATAGATCTACATTCATTCTTCTACAGGTTGACATCCAGTTATGCCAGCACCATTTGTTGAAGATGCCCTCTTTCTTCCATTGTGTACTTTTAGCTCCTTTCTCAAAAAAATCAGGTGTTCATAGGTTTGTGGGTTAAGATCCAGGTTTTCTATTCGATTTCATTGGTCAATGTCTCTGTTTTTATGCCAATACCAAGCTGTTTTCAATACTGTAGCTCTGTAATAGAGTTTGAAGTCAGGGATGGTAATGCCTCCAGAAGTTCCTTTATTGTATAAGATTGTTTTGGCTATGCTGGGTTTCTTGTTTTACCATATAAAGTTGATTATTACCCTCTCAAGATCTGTGAAGAATTTTGATGGGACCTTGATGGTGATTGCTTTGAAACTATAGATTGCCTTTTGTAGAATTGGCATTTTTATTATATCGATCCTCCTAATCCAAGAGCAAGGGAGATCCTTCCATTTTCTGGTATCGTCTTCAATTTCTTTCTTCAAAGACTTAAAGTTGTCAAATAGATCCTTCACTTCCTTGGTTAGAGTTACCCCAAGGTATTTTATGCTATTTCTGGCTATCGTGAAAGGTGATGCTTCTCTGATTACCCTCTCTGCTTCCTTATCCTTTGTATATAGGAGGGCAACTGAATTTTTGGAGTTGATCTTGTATCCTGCCACATTACTAAAGGAGTTTCTCAGCTGTAGGAGTTCTTTGGTGGAGTTTTTGGGGTTGCTTATGTACACTATCATATCATCTGCAAATAACAAAAGTTTAACTTCTTCCTTTCCAAATCGAATCCCCTTGATCCCCTTATGTTGTCTTATTGCTATTGATAGAACTTCAAGCATTATATTGAAGAGATAAGGAGAGAGTGGACAGCCTTGTCATGTTCCTGAATTTAGTGTGATGGCTTTGAGTTTCTCTCTCTGTTTAATTTGATGTTAGCTATGGGCTTGCTGTAAATAGCCTTTATTATATATAGGAATGACCCCTATATCCCTAATCTCTCCAAGACCTTTATCATAAAGGGGTGTTGAATTTTGTCAAATGCTTTTTCAGCATCTAATGAGATGATCATATGTTTTTTTCCTTCATTTTATTTATATGATGTATCACATTAATAGATTTTCATATGTTGAACCAGCCCTGATGAAGGCATAAGTCACAAACAATCCCACACCAGTTTGGAATTATTATTAATAGAATGGTTTTTTTATTGGAAGGGGAAAAACTTACAGATCACCGTCCCAGACAACAGCCCTCTGAGCAATCAGGCGGGGAGCCTAGTTGCCCGGAAGCCAGATAGTGAGTGGAGGGAAGTGGCTACATTTTTAAAGAGAGAGACCACACCCCAATGGGCTGGTATCTCAGTGGCTATTGGCTGAAGGAGCGGAAGGAGCTCCCACAACACCCTGCATCTCTGGGGTGAAGCCTACTTGATCGTAGTGGATAATTTTTCTGTGTTCTTGGATTCGGTTTGCCAGTATTTTATTGAGAATTTTTGCGTCGATGTTCATGAGTGAGATTCGCCTGTAATTCTCTTTCTTGGTTGAGTCTTTGTGTGGTTTTGGTATCAGGGTATCTGTAGCTTCATAAAAGGAATTTGGCAATACCTCTTCTGATTCTATCTTATGAAATACATTATATATATATATATATATATATATATTAATCTGATTGGTTTTTCAACATTTAATTGTTATAAGTACATCTAAAACATAATTTAAAAATAAATCCTAGCCAAGAAACAGATTACACATAATAATTGAATAAAATAAATGAGGGTCATATAAATAGTTGTTATCAAGTAAACTTTTGAAACAAAGTCAAGTTTTGAACTCTAACAAAGTTTAAAAATATTAAAATGGTAAAAGCTGCCAACTTCATTTTTCTATAAGTTTATTTCTTCTGTAAATACATGTCATTGTCTGCTTAGTAATTAGTTGATCTGGATCATATTTATATAATCTATGTAGATGCTAACAATTATATATAAGTGCATATTAGTTTATATCTATATTTTTAATATTTTAGGAAATTATTATAAAAATTATTCATTGAACTTATAAAGAAGTAAATTAGATTATAGAATATAAGTATACAAAAATACAAATATAATGGTATGTCAAATAATGTACATTTATGAAATCTTTATCCTTAAGCCCTACATGAATAGATTACCATATAGATTCTATATTAGATGTAATATATATTTATAACCAAATATTTATATTTTAATACTCATAAGTTTTAATAAAAGGAAAGGTAAGACATGGGTATTGAGCTACAAGTGGCAAGGTAAGTAAGTCTCTTAAACCTGTATAATGTTCCAAGTATAAATCTTAGGTAGTGGCTGTGGACATAGATGAAAGTGATGTTCAAGACCAATAAAGATCTTACTTTTGTGTGCTATATGTTTAGTACTTTATATTCTTCACTTATATCCAAAGTAATTTCACTTCAATTAAGTGATTATATGTTATGTTTTTATCTATTGTACTGTAACTAATGTGTAGATATGATATATTTACAATAATATAATTTGCATGGCATATATTCATATCTAACTATAAAACTACAGTTATATTTGTAATATATTATTATGATTTTATTGAATTTTGAGAAAACTAGATAGTTTATTGAGCTGAGTCTCTAGAAATCCCTGGTGGGACATTGCCTAACTCTCTGTGGTTTTCTTTACCAGGATCCTGTTTATTTGGTGACCAGTAACAATACTCGTATCAGCAGAAATCAATGTTAAGGGAGTTGAAAACATCATCTTGATTCAATTGCTGAGTCAACATAGAAAAAAAGATTGTCACTTCAATGATAAATATGAAGGTTAATTCTCTTCCCTGAAATGTTTCTTATTGAAATATATACTCTGTTTGCATTCAGTTGTGCAGTGCAATGTAATCATATTAAATTTACTGTTCATGAGATATTGTTTCAGATTAATCTTAACATTGCTTAGGTTTAGAACTAAAAATTTAAAAAAGAGAGAGATTATCCTGCTTTAATTTCCAGAAAATTTGAAGGAATGATGTTCAAAATAATTGAAAGTTGTTGAAACCACACCAACAGATATGACACAGATATTTCCAATTTTTATTATGTTATGATTACTAGTCTCAGTTTGTGACGAGTTCTCATTATTTCTAACAAGTATTTTATGAACAATATTCTGAGTTTGGAACTTTGGTATGTAGAACCTTGGGCTTACAGAAGGGTGGTTTCCATTGTTTTTATAGGACTTACTAGTTTTTCTTTGAGTTATTCTTTCAATAAGTGGATGGTAATAGTATACTCCCAAAGGCCTTCCAAACACATGTTCCTTTCAGTGTTGTTAAAAAACATTCTGGTGAGCAAGAACAGCTATATATTTATGCTTTACCCATGTATTATGTTGACATTGTTCAGGGGGAGAGGAATTTCTCCTGCACAATAAGTGAATAATTGTTCTACTTAACTCAGCAATATTAATGAACAGGACTCGTCAATGCAAGAAATGAGTATGTATCATTTTGTCATGTGTAGAAATGTGAAAGTAATCACTTATTCCCATCTCCATTTTTCCAGGATAAAACATTATTTTATCTGACACAGACTCATCTTCATGACTTTATGGTTGTGGAATTCTCAGTTCTAAATACTCTTACCCTAGGAAAGGCTAGCTTTCTAGGAATAAGTATCTGTAGTGGAAATGGGTCTTTTATAAATTCATTTGGTGGATTGTTTTGAGTCTTCCCTGCTTCTGATTGGCTACTTTCTGTGGCTTGGTTATATGTATCTTTTTGGGATCTTGGTGAGCTTTATATATTTGTTTCCACCTGAGAAATTATGCTGCCACCAGCAAGTAGAAGTTGTTTCCCTGCCTCACAGGCATTTGGTCATTCATTTTCCGCATTTTTGAGAGTGTTTTCAGCAGAATCACTTCCTTGATTAGTAGAAGACATGCTAAATACTATTTTGGGGGCAGAGGGAGAAAAAGCTTTGTTAAGTTGAGGAATAATAAGCCAGTACTTTAGCCTTTTAGAAAGCATGTTATTTCTTTAGCTCTAAATATTTTATCCATCTAAAACTCAGAAAATAAAATGAACAAAATGTCAAACCATGGAACCACCATAATCTTTTATGAAATATGTATTTTCATTGTTTTGTTATGAAATTTGGATAAAACTTAAACAACATATTCTTTTCCGTGGATAGTTAATAAATGTATTCTACATGTTCATGAAATTCTTTACAGAAAATACTTTTATTTCCTTTTGCATGTCAAATATAATTGAATTGTCATAGAGTAAGATAGGTCTATGTTATTGACTTTGAACTCTGAACTGAGACCAATATAAAAGGTCATTTCATATAAATATATGTTTGGAAAAAATTAAGCATCTTTCATGATAGACAAATGAAAAACTTTGAATATTTGTGATCAAATTTGAACTATCTTTTCTGTGAAAATCTTTTCTTTCATCCTTCTTTACTTCATTTCCTACAGTTTTATTATTTTCTTTTAAATTATATGGATACAAAAAAAACAACCCAGGAGTATGCAAAAAATGAAAGACAGTGAGAGAAAGTGGGTAGAATGAGGTTAAATCCAGATTTATAAATAATTTATTAGAATAAATTCCAAGTTTATCACTCATTTAGCAATCACATTGCCTTGAGGTTTATCAAGATGATAATTACTGAAGGACAATATATCGTTGTTAGCAGCTAACTAAATTGTTCACTTGCTAATGTATCCTCCCCTCTCTTCTTTTATTATGTTTAATGCCTTTCTTCCTATCATTTACGTATAGAAATATTTCCAGTGCATCCTAAATTTTTAAATACTATGTATCCAATTCTCCTATCTTAATTAATTAGGGATAACCTCAGGTAGAGATTTCTTCCAAGTAGGAAAATAGATACAGAAGAAGCTATTTCTTTATTTTGCAAAATTATTTATCTATCCTTTGAGAACTTCAAACACATATAGAATATGCTTAGATAACTTACATCACCCTTCTCTTCTTCCAAATTCTCCCAGGCATTCCCACGTCTTTCACCAATATTTGTATCATACTCTTTCTTTTTTTTATAGCCCAGTGACTTCAATTAGTGCCACCTCTAGGCATATGAGTACATGATCATTTCTGTGTGAGACGTAATACCCCTGCTGAAAATTTACTGTTCCTCTCCCCAATGTCAGTTGTTAACTTTCACAGCACCTCAAGGTAATATAAACTGCTATGGGAGATAAATTATCTTCATTCCTACTCTGCTGTCAGCCAGATGAGCCAAAATAACAACCAGTGTGTCAAGATACGTCCATTGATACAATGGTGGGTGGTATTATTGCAATGGGGTTAACCAGCAGCTTTATGATAGGTACTCATACATATTGCTATAAATCTGGTGAATAACTCATGGCTAGGGAGATCATACATTCTAGGGACAATATTCTACTCTTATATTACTAACCAAACTTTGCAAAAATTTCTTTTTAAGACTTTCCTTTTTTTTTCTTTTTAAACCCATAGATTACTGCAGCATAGATTATTCTAAACATTCACCAGGAAAGTTTCTCATTTTAGTATACATTGGTTAAAACAGAGAATAACAAGTAGTCAGAGTATAGAGAATAAGTGACTATGAACTACTTATCCTCAAGTGAGAAATATATATCAGCTTCTCCCTACGGGGCTCAGTGACCTTCATGGAAGAGGTTGTGCAAAGATGGCCAAGAGGCAGATTTTGAAGAGAAATTCTTTGAAAAGGTGTCTTCTATCATTTGTACTCATGAGATCACAGGGGCTGTGACTAGCTGTATAAAACCTGCACAAGATCAGTAAACCAGTAAAAATTCATCTATAAATCCCACCCCAGCCAAAAACTTTTAATTTGTTTTTGATAAAAATGTGATATGGAAGGAATAATATAAGCAGTCTGCTATCAATTCTGTATAAATTTAAGAAATTAGCTTGGCTTCCATTTCTTCTCATGTCTACCTTTCAGGACCTGTTGTAGATAGAATTTATGGATAGGTGAGCTATATTTTATGCACCATTGCCTAATAAAGGAATTCTGAGGAAACATTATAGCCTTAATTCATATCCACTGATAAATTTCTGTTTTCTAGTCACTCAACAGGCACTCTGTATATTATTAGACTTGAGTTTATATTGCATGTTCATCTTCCCCTTAAACTTAAGCCTTAAATGAATGCTTATAAATATTTGATAATAGGATATAATGAACGTTTTTCCTATCAAAAGTATTTCACATTATTCTGCAATCTGTGAGTGTAATAATATTTAATTTTATATTCTTCACTACATAGTGCTATTTTAAGACTGTGAATAATATATCTATTCATTTTCTAAAATATTTAAGCAATCTACAAGTTTATGTTCAATGCAATAGTTTCTTATGATTTTACTTCTTTCATGCTATTTTCTCTCCTACTCATTTACTTATTATTGTATAAGAGTTCATGAGGTTTATGTATGAATTTCAACAGCAAGCACCTTTACCAACACTGAGTCATTTACCACTCAGCATCAATTTTTACTTATGTCTTTTCTCCTTCCTACTCAGGCATTCTACCTGGAGATTCCACTCCTAATTCTCTAAACCAATTTTGAAAGTCCCTTGTCCAGAGTTTTCATATTAATTCCAGATTCCACAGGCATATATGTGATGCCCTGATAAATTTTTGATATCTATTATTTTCACATACATAAATTAAAGAAAAATCTGTATCAAAAACCTTTACATTAATGACTAGAACATATGCTTTTGGAAAAATTTGAAATAATTGCACTCACCCGTTTTATCATAATAAAAATGAAAGATTTTTAAGGAGGATTAGATCCAACAACTGTGTAAGAACTGTAGTTTCCTGGTTATCTATAGCAGAATCATAACAGAATAAATGAATGAAAAACAACTCTGATTCATCTCAATAGAAACGCATGAATTCTTAGCTAATTTCTTATATAGAGAACCAGAACCACTTGAAGAAATGGGATGTCAGGTTCCTTTGAAGAAAGACCTTCTTAAAATATTACAAAGTTTCCTTGTTAGCATTATTCCACCCATTTCTGTAGAAGGAACGGCGGGGCTGCGTTCCGCTACCTGGCTAGCTTTACCCAAAATAATTACACGGAAACTATATTCATTTAAATACTTCCTGGCCCATTATCTGTAGCTTCTTATTGGTTGATTCTCATATCTTGCTTTAACCCATATTTAGTAATCTGTGTAGCACCACGAGGTGGATCGCTTACCAGGAGAGATCTTAACCTGCCGCCATCTTGGAGAGGAGAAGCATGGCGACTGCATATGGCGACTGCCTCAAGCGTCTCCCCACTCCTTCTTCCCACAATTCTGTTCTGTCTACTCCGCCTACCTAATTTTCTGTCCTATTAAAGGGCCGAGGCAGTTTCTTTATTAGCCAATGAAATTAACACATAGACACTCCTCCATCACATTTCCCAAAGATGACAATATTTCCAGAACAATTGTTAATTTGTAAAAAGAATATAATCAGATGAGAATTATGTCAAGGAAGAAACCAAGAAGGAAATTTAAAAACCGGAAAAAAAAGAAAGAAAAATGAAAGCACAAATACAACATAGCAAATTCTATGGGTCACAATAAAGGCAGTCAAAAGAGGAACATTTATAACAGTTAATGCCTAAATCAAAATGCAATTAAGAAATCACAAAATAATTGCTGATACACTTGAAGACATTGAAAATATAAGAACAAATAATATTACTAAATAGACTGGAAGAGATAATCAAAGTCAGGGTGAAAATTAATAAAACAGAAAATAAAAGAAAACATACAAAGTTTCAAAGAAACAAATACTTGATACTTTGAAGCTATTAGTAAATGTTTAGTCAATTAACCAAAAAAGTGAGTCAAGACCTCAATTACTATGATTAAAAATGAAAACAGAGGCATTAAAGTAGACACAGTAATTTCAGATAACCATGAGGGCATATTTAAAACATGTATACATTGATCCCCTGCTTAGATGCAGGCCACATGATCCAGAAGAACAAGTAGTCTGCCAGTATAAACTTCCTTTCTCCCTCCATTCCAACAGACAGAAGTTTTCCACCATTGCTCCCCTGTCTATACCCTGTTGCTGTATCTATGTCACCAGCTTAGGCAGTCATGCCCTGATCAAGTGGAGGCTACACAAGCCAGAAAAATAGGTAAGTGACTTCAGCCAGAGACTCCCTGCTAAACCAAATGCTACTTTGGGCACCAGAACACAAGATAGGATGTATGGTCACAGACCTCCTCAACTCTCTTGGTGCCTCCCCCAGTACATACTGTATTCAATCGCACCTTCATTCCTCATTACTGTGTTACAGTTCCCAACTCTGGCAGAGACCCCTTTCTTAAGCAAAGGCCACCAGAATTCCAGGTAGGTTGCTTGCTCTTGAATCTCTGTCATTCTCTGTTTCTCTCATCTCCAATAACCCCCTCCTTTACTTGGAGCCTTGTACCAGACTCTAACTCAGGCAGAGACTCCTTGCTGGACCAGGGACCATGACTGCTGTCAGAACTTCACGTAAACCAACTGCCCAGGGACCTCTTCCACTCTCTCAGTGAACCTGACAATGCAGAATTCCTCCTCTCCTCCTTGCAACCATGTCACAGGCCCCAACAAAGGTGGAGATCCCCTGCTTAACAAGAGGCCACAACAATTACCAGAAATTTATCCCTCAACTTGTACAGAGAGCCCCTGCCCCACAACAGACAACAGAGGCCAGAAGATGAGAAAGGAGAAAGAAACTAAGAAAGAAAACACCGGTCCACCAAAGACAAACAGAAATAGGCATCTAGAATTATAATCCTGCATACTCTCTTTTATTTTTGATTTTGCGTCTAGCCTTTGATGGCTGAGCCATCTCTCCAGTACCTGCTGACTCTAGAATACCACAGATGCCAGCTCAGATTACTACATCCAGAAAAATTTTCAGTCACCATAATGAATAAAAAATATATATTTCATGATAAAGTCAATTTAAAATAGTATCTGTCTACAAATCCACTACTACAAGAGATAGTAGACAATTCAAACCAAGGAGATTAACTAAACCCATGAAAACACAGGAAATATAAATAAACTAACACCATCAAAAATTAAATGAAGACCATACATGCAAACATACACACTCGCACATGCTTATACCACCAATAACAACAATATAACAGAAATGAACAATTATTACTCACTAATATCTCCATATCAATGGACTCAATTCCTCAGTAAAAAGAGACAGACTCACAAAATGGATGCAAAAGCAGGTTCAATCCTTCTGAATAAAAGAAACATACCTCAACATCAAAGAAAAACATTGCCTCAGAAAAAAGTATTGGAGGTTTTCCAAGAAAATTAACCTAAGTATTAACCCTGTATAGCTATTCTAATAGACTTCAAACCAAAATGTATTAAAAGAAACTGGGAAGGACACCTCATAATCAGCAAATAAAATTTACCCAGATTGTGTTTCAAAAACTGTGAACATCTATGCCTTAAACACAAAAGAACCCATATTTTTAAAAGAATGATAATAGAAGCTCAAATCACACAAGGACCCTCACACATTGATAGTGTAAGATGTCATTACCCCACTCACATCAATATATGCAAGTAATCCAGACAAAAACCAAATAGAGAAACACTGAAAATAACAGACAATATGAATCAAATGTACTTAACAGATATCTATAGAACATGTTATCCAAAGACATAAGACTATACTTTCTTCTCAGAACCCCATAGAGCATTCTCCAAAATCAACTATGTATTCTGTCACACAATTCTAAACAAATACAAGAAAATTTATATAACTGTATAAGTCTAATCAGACCACCATTGACTAAAATTGGATTTCGTTAACAACTGAAATAACTGAAAGCCTACAAATTTATGGATACATAACAACTCTGTACTAAATGACCACTTGGAAATGGCAAACATAAATAAATTAAATATTTCATAGAAAACAATGAAAATAAATGCACTACATATCCAAATTTATGGATCGTTATAAAAGGGATGCTAAGAGGGAAATGCATAGCACTATTTGCCAACATGAAGAAATTGGAGAAAGCTCATACTAGCAACTAAATAGCACACTGAAAACTCCAGAACAAAAAGTAGCAAGCACACACAAGATAAATGGAAGGCAAAAAATAGTCAATTACTTAATTTCAGGGACAGGCTCCAAAGCCACAGAGAAACCCTGTCTCGAAAAACCAAAAAAAAAAAAAAAAAAAAAAAAAAAAAAAAAAAAAAAAAGAAAAAGAAAATAGAAACAAAAAGAACAATACAAATAAAATATAAAAGAAGAAGTTTGTGGGGGTTTTTGGCAAAAAATTAACAAGTTAGACAAACACTTATCCAAACTATCAAAATGATAGAGAGAGAATATCCAAGTAAATGAAATCAGAAACTAAAAGACGGATATAACACCAGACTTTTAGGAAATCTAAAAGATCATTAGATCATACTTAAAAAAATGTACTGCACTAAGATGGAAAATCTAAGAGATAACACTTACTAAAGTTAACTCAAGATAAGATAAACAATTAAAATAGACATAACCTCTAGTTATATAGAATCAGTCAATAAAAGGCTTTCAACCAAAATAAAAAGTTCAGTGCCAGTTTTAGGGCAGAATTCTACCAGATGTACAAAGAAGTGTTAATGCCATAATATGACAAATTATTCTACAAAATACAAACAGAAGGAACATTAACAAATTCATTTGCAACCATAGTCACCCTGATACATGTTGTCTGAGGTTTTCTGTCCCACCATGTCCCACAGCTCTTTAACCCCAAAGAAAAAACACAAAGGTCTACATTAGTTATAAACTGATTGGCCTAGTAGCTCAGATTTCTTATTAATTCTCTTTTTTGTTATTATTAAAAATTTCTGCCTCCTCCCCACCTCCCATTTCCCTTCCCCTCTCCCCACTCCCATCCCCCTCCCTCTCTACTCCAAGGAATAGTCAGGGTTCCCTGCCCTGCGGGAAGTCCAAGGTCCTCCTCCCTCAATACAGATCCAGGAAGGTGCACATCTAAACAGACTAGGCTCCCCTAAAACCAGTACATGCAATAGGATCAAAACAAAGTGCCATTGTCGTTGGCTTCTCAGTCAGCCCTCATTGTCCCCCACATTCAGAGAGTCCGGTTTGATCCCATGCTTTTTCAGTCCCAGTCGAGCTGGCCTTGGTGAGCTCCTATTAGATAAGCCCCACCATTTCAATGGGTGGGTGCACCCCTCGTGGTCCTGACTTCTTTGCTCATGTTCTCCCTCCTTCAGCTCCTCATTTGGACCTGGGGAGCTCAGTCTAACGCTCCAATGTGGGTCTCTGCCTCTATCTCCATCCATCGCCAGATGAAGCTTCTATGATGATATGCAAGATATTCATCAGTATGCATATGGAAAGGGCCATTTCCAGTTCCCTCTCCTCAGCTGCCCAAGGAACTAGCTGGGGCCATCTCCATGGATACCTGGGAACCCCTCTAGAGTGAAGTCTCTTGTTAACCCTAAAATGGCTCCCTAAATTAATATATCTTCTTCCCTGCACCCCTACCCACCCTTCCTCCATCCCAACCATCCCATTCCTCCAGGGTCTCCCCATCCTCCCTTCCTCACTTCTCTCTCCCCATCTCCCCCTCTCCCCTTACCCCCATGACACATCCACCACCAAGATCACAATTTTTGCCTGACAATCTAATCTACTTCTAATATCCAGGAGGATAACTATATGTTTTTCTTTGGGTTCACCTTCTTATTTAGCTTCTCTAGGATAACGAATTATAGGCTCACTGACCTTTATTTATGTCTAGAATGCACTTATGAGTGAGTACATACCATGTTCATTTTTTGGGTCTGGGTTACCTCACTCAGAATAGTGTTTTCTATTTCCATCCATTTGCATGTAAAGTTCAAAATATCATTGTTTTTTAACTGCTGAGTAGTATTGTAATGTGTATATATTCCACATTTTCCTTATCCATTCTTCCATTGAAGGGCATCTAGGTTGTTGCCAGGTTCTGGCTATTACAAATAATGCTTCTAAGAACATAGTTGAACAAATGCTTTTGTAGTATGATAGGGCATCTCTTGGGTAACAAGTCTTGGGGGAAGACTGAAGCTGCCTCTCTGAGAGGGAGCTGGAAAAGAGAGAGAACTTAGGTAGGAAGCTGAACATCAGCCTGCCTCAGTGTATGGGGGAGGGAGTGGGTGTGGCTTGACTCTTAAAGAGACAGAACAATCATTACATTCCCATCTCTTTTTTATAATAAAAAGGTGGGAGGTTAGGAACCACAGGTTAACGGAATTGGGGCAGTGGATGCCCAAGACATCTCCTGCTTATTTAGGGGCATCATCTTTGGGGGGAACCTGAGAAGGCTGGGTGCTGGTCACATCCTGGCATAGTTGGTCTCTTTGCTTCTGTCTGGTATTTATGGTATGGAAATGTCCAGTGTCTCTTATACCTGTTTAAGGTATTGGCAGAACAGAAGACAAAGTTAAGTTAAGGAAAAAAATATTTAATACCAGGGAATTGAGGGGGATGTATCTGAACTGTTAAAGGTGGATCCTTCAATTTGGCTCCCTGGAATTCACAAGAATTCTTTGGGTTTGTGAAACTAGAAGTTTTAGACATATACATTGTATAAACAGTAGCATATTTATGTCAGAATGACTGTGACAGATATTTTTGCAGAATGAAAAGTATTTTTAAGACTATGGAAGAAATCATGAGAGAAAAATTTGATCTGAAATTTTTTTTGGTGAGGTTGTTCTTTAAAACTGACAAAACCTCTTAGCTGTCAAACTGCATAAGAGAGCTTTGAGAAGAATAAAATTTTACTTGAGTTACTGGTTAAAAAATGTCAGAGAAACTTACTTGTTTGGCACCTAGACTTACTCCTCAGGGTTCTCCATGGTCGCTGAGGGTCCCATTTGCCTTTTGCTCTTTAGCGCAGGACCTGCCAGGCTCCAGAAGATCCTGTGGCCTAAGAACGCTGTAAGGAGACAAGCCTACCTTGACCTGAGCAGCCAGACTGTCGATACCAAAGATTCTGTCCATGTCTGGAGATTGTCAGTTTAGATGAAAGGCAGTTTTGCCCAGTGGTCAGCACTTAGCAGTTGTAGCTAATTATAGGTGGATATCATGTGCCCATTTGTCTTCTGTCTTCTTTGGAGATAATAGAGTACTGCTAGGAGACAACTTGTGCAAGAGGTCCATCTCTATTTGTGTTGCTTTCATTGGTTATTAAAGAAACTTCCTTGGCCTAGTTGATAGGGCAGAACTTAGATAGGTGGAGTACACAGAGCAGAATTCTGGGAAGAAGGTCAGTTTGGAAGATGCCATAAATCTCCTGCCTGAGAAGAATGTAGGTTAGACTCTTGTCCATAAGTCACAATCACATGGTGATACACAGATTTAAGAGAAATGGGTTAATCAAGATGTGCGAGTTAGCCAATAAGAGGCTAGAGCTAATGGGCCAGGCAGTAAATTAATTACTATAATTTCTGTGTGATTATTTTGGGTGTAAGCTAGCTGGGCGGGATGGAACAAAGGGCCCTGCACTCCCTACTACAGAGGGAAAAAAATGAAAGGAAAAGAAATGAGAAAAGAGTAAGAAGAATCTGAACGACCCTTGGCCCCAAGTTGAAGGTGGATTAGCTTTGGGCCATTCCAAGGACAATTTCAGCTAAGGGAAGGAATCCAGAGATGAATTTCAGCCAAGGGCACAACCGTAGCCTTGAAGACCTTGGTTGGGGGCAGTACCCCCATTTCTAGGAACACTAGAGGATTGCTGGATTTCAACAGTCAATTCCTCAAGTTCAGAGAAAGAGTTAAGCTGTCCAGAATGAGGAAATTCACCAATTGAAGAGAGTGTTGTTCAGAGAAATTATGCTCAAGCATATGGAACACATGGTGCTTGTAGAGAAAATCCCCAGTTCCAGATCCTGACCCCAGGAGAAGGGCTTGGGGCAGGAGAGTCTCTCGTGTCTCAGCGCCAATGAAATTACCTGGCACATGTGAGAAGGAAGCACAGAACATGCAACAAATCCACTTAGAAGTATATTAGAGGGTGTGCGTACAGGCCTGGGCATTAGTGTGCATAGAGAGAGAGGGAGATGGAGTGTCCAGCTTTTAAAAGCTATCTAGACATGTGCACAGGAGGTTGGTGTGACTATGTCACACACCGATGATGCAGATGATGGGTGACTCACGCATGTGCACAAAGTTTTTGCTGAGTCATACGTAGATGTAACCACAAATGCATGCATGTGCATCACACAGGGACCCTTTAATCATTCAGGCATCTCTCCCAAGGGCCGTTTTTCACATGCTCACCATTAGAACCCAGAAGTGCAGCCTTATTGTGGTAGAATAATTATACTTCCTATTGCAGCAGATAGGAATAAATACAGATATTTATAACCTGACAATATGCAGAGGGTGATAAACTGTACTGAGGAGCTGAGGGCAGGCCTGCTTTTTATCCCACACAGCTCCCAGCCACCGACTAGCTTATGCCCCAAAATAACAACACACAAACTGTATTCTTTTAAACACTGCCATTAGCTCTAGCCTCTTACTGGCTAACTCACTCTTGCTTTAACCCATATTTAGTAATCTGTGTAGCACCACAAGGTGGTGGCTTACTGGGAAAGATTCAGCATGTCTGACCTGGTGGCTGGTGACTGTCTCAGGTCGGAGAATCACGGCGACTGCCCAGAGAGGAGAGGCATGACGATTGCCCAAGGAATCTGCCTCACTCCCAGCATTCTGTTCTGTCTACTCCACCCACCTAAGGGCTGGCCTATCAAATGGGTCAAGGCAGTTTCTTTATTAACCAATGAAATCAACACAAACAGAAGACTCTCCCACATCAATAAACCTTAGAACATTCAGCTCTAAAAGAAATGTCTTCATCAAATCCCTCCCTTCATTTCTTAGGGGACTCTGCAAAAAATGAAACAGAAAGAATGTAAGAACCAGAGAAAATGGAGGACATCATTAATTAAGTCCTTGTAGACAAACAGGGCTGAAGCACATATGAACTCACAAAGCAGCATACACAAAGTCTGCAGGGGTCTACACCAGATGGGGTTTTAGAGTTCAAAGAAGTAGACACGCAACCCTATCTCTAAACCAGAAGCAATTGCCACTGGATACCTACTTGAAAGTAAAAAAAGTAATTTTCTTCAAGGGAGTCTCACTGGGAAAAGAAAAAGAAAAAAAAAAAAACAAAAAACCCTCTTTTTGACATTTTTAATAATTAATTTTTAAAAATTTATTTTTATATTCCAATCACAGTTCTCTCTACCAACCCCTTCTATTCTCCCTCATCTTCCCCTAGCCCACCTCCCATCCACTCCTCCCAAATCATAATTATTCCTATAGGGAGTCAATAAAGTCTGATACATTAATTTGAGGCAGGACCAAGTCTCTCCCCACTGCATGGCCAAGCCATTAGAGATTAGTCTCACAAATAAGCCACTCTTAAGGTACACCCCATTCCCAGGAGGAGATAACCATTATAAAAAGAACTCAAATGTGTCCTTGGAGGTTTGCTGTCTCACAATGTTAACTCAGCATTTAGTATTGGTCTGTTCATTTGTTTGTTTGCTAACCTTATAGGTTCTGTGCTGTGGATACCCAAAATGTGAGTGGAATTCTATCTTGTCTGAAGGTCAGAGAGTTTTAGCTTGCCCAATGTTGTTGAGAGCAAGTGTGCCTACATACTCTGACCTAGGGAGGGGTTACTTGGCAATTTTGACATTAAGATGGCACATACAGGTAGATCCACCCCACCCTGACAGGTCAGAGAATTCTAGCATACATATGCTCATTCTTTTGAATTAGGAGGTTTGACCTAATGAGTGGCTGCCTTCCAGATACCTGATCTAAGATGGGTTCACTGCCTAAACAACAGAATGCTTTTCGAATGAATTAATGGTTTGATGTCTCAAATTATTGAAGAAATCAACTGTTCTAGTTGTTCTTTGTATCATGTTAAAACAGCCTTTCTCTTCTCCTTTTTATACTGTGGTATAAATGTATATGGAAAGAACACAGGCACTCCTGGGTTTTTTGTTTTTCCATATAAAGTTGATTATTGTTCTCAAATTTATATGGAAAAAACCCAGAATAGACAAAATAATGCTATACAATAAAGGAACTTCTAGAGGTATTACCATCCCTGACTTCAAACTCTATTACAGAGCTACAGTAATGAAAACAGCTTGGTATTGGCATAAAAATAGAGATGTTGACCAATGGAATAGAATTGAAGACCCAGATATTAACCCACAAACCTATGAATACCTGATTTCCCACAAAGAAGCTAAAATTATACAATGGAAGAAATAAAGCACCTTCAACAAATATTGCTGGCATAACTGAATATCAACCTGTAGAAGAATGAAAATAGATCCATATCTATCACCATGCACAAAACTCAAATCCAAATGGATCAAAGACCTCAATATATCTGACCACACTGAATCTGATAGAAGAGAATGTGGGAAGTAGAATGCAACACATGAGCACAGGAAACCACTTTCTATGTATAACCTCAGTATCACAGACAACAAGAGCAACAGTAAATAAATGGGATCTCCTGAAGAAGCTTCTGTAAAGCAAAGGACATTGTCATTAAGACAAAAAGACAACCTACTGAATGAGAGAAGATCTTTACCAACGCCACATCGGACAAAGGCCTGATCTCCAAAATATATAAAGAACTCAAGAAACTGGACATGAAAATTCTAATTAACCCAATTTTAAAAAATGGGGTACCAAACTGAAAAGAGAATTCTCATCAAATGAAGTTCAAATGGCCAAAAGACACTGAAGGTCTTGTTCAACCTCCTTAGTGATCAGGGAAATGCAAATCAAAACAACTTTGAGATACCATCTTACACCTTTCAGAATTGCTAAAATCAAAAACAACAATAATAGCCTATGCTGGAGAGGATGTGGAGTAATGGGAACACTCATCCATTGCTGGTGGGAATGCAAACTTGTGCAACCACTTTGGAAATCAGTGTTCCAGTTTCTCAGGAAATTGGGAATCAATCTACCACAGAATACAACAATACCACTCTTCAGAATATATCCAAAAGATGACCAATCCTACTACAAATGCATTTGTTCAACTATATTCATAACAGCATTGTTTGTAATAGCCAGAACCTGGAAACAACCTAGATGCTCTTCAATGGAAGAATAGATAAAGAAAGTGTGGCACATTTACACATTAGAGTATTACTCAGTGGTAAAAATAATGACATCTTGAATTTTGCATGTAAATGGATGGAAATAGAAAACACTATCTTGAGTGTGATAACCCAGACACAAAAGATGAATATGTTATCAATTATTAGTTGACTCTAGCCATAAACAAAGGGCATTAAGAATATAGTTCCCAAGCCTAGAGAAACCAAATAACAAGGTGAAACCAAAGAAAAACATATATAGATCCTCCTGGAAATGGGAAGGAAACAAGATTGCTGGGCAGAAGTTGGTATTGTGGGGGTGGGGGTAGGGGTGGGGGTGAGGGAAGGGGAGATGGGGAGAGAGAAGGGAGAAAGGAAAGACTGTAGAGAGCTTGGGGGAGTGGGAGGGTGGAGATGGAGGAAGGGCAGATATAAAAACAAGGGAGAAGATATCTACATTAAGGAAGCTATTTTAGGATTGACAAGAGACTTGGCTCTAGAGGGGATCCCAGGTGTACATGGGGATGTCCCCAGCTAGGTCCTTGGGCAGCAGAGCAGAGGGTGCCTGATCTGGCCTTGCTCCACTATCACACTGATGATTATCTAGAATATCACCATAGAATCTTCATCTGGCGAAGGATGGAGATAGACACAGAGACCCTCATCCAAACATGGAATGAGCTGCCAAGTTCCAGTTGAAGAGCAGAAGGAGGGAGAAGATGAGCAAGGAAGTCTGGTCCGTGAGGAGTTGCTCCACCCACTGAGACAGTGTGCCTGTTCTAATGGGAACTCACCAAATCCAGTTGGATGATCAAAGCAAACTCTCTGAATGTGGCTGATAATGGCGCTGACTGAGAAACCATTGATAAAGGCACAGGGACTTGTTTCTACTGCATGTACTGGCTTTTTGGGACCCTAGTCTATTTGCATGCAAAGCTTCCTAGTCCTGGATGTAGGGAGGAGGGTCTTGGACTTCCCACAAGGCAGGGTTCCCTGCCCTCTCTTAAGGAAGGAGGGGGAGGGAGGAGGGTGAGTGGGCTAGCAGGAGGGGAATGGGAGGAGGGGGGAAATGTAAATTTTTGAATGGAAAAATTTAAAAAAAAAAAACAAAAGAACACAGGCACATTTCAGTTTGCATTGTAACTTTCTCCAGATACTACCCTGTTTCTGTTGTGTCTTCATTCTCTTTACTTATTTTTCTAATCCTCATGCCCATACCCTAGTAAGTGCTATACTTGTCAAAGCTGTTCTCTGACAAATGGTGCTAAATATGGGGTGACAGGTAAACCCAAAACACAGGGATGTGTGACCAGCAGTACAGTGTAGAAACATGATGGGCATCTTCCATAAATGAGACATCACAAGTATAAGAATAAAAGGTGAGGACTTATATTAATATAGAAAATTAATACGAAGGGGCAATGATTATATTGGCAGTACAACTGTAAATATTTGTAAATATGGGAGAAGAAAATAGTATCCAACTCTCTGTACATATGCTTGGGTATATTTTGATAGCCAAAGAAGCTGGGGTGGAGTATAAACAAATGCATAAATTTTGAGAGATTGTAGATAGTGTAAACAGTATAATCCATCACTGGCAGTATACCCACTGCCATCTTTGGGCTGCTCCTGGACTTGGAGAAGACAAAGTGCAGTTCTTACTGCACCCAAGGCAAGTGGCAGTACTCTAGACATGGAGCTGCAGTGCAGCTACTGAGCCAGTGAAAACATGAAGGGAGCACGGGACACAATATGTGCCTTTGCCACAAAGCCTGAGCTGTGGATCTAGGCTGTGGTCATAGAGTTACAGCCTCTGGGCTACTGTAGAGACTGCAGCAGCTCATGAACCCATGCTGTAGTCAGCTAAATGAGTCTACTTCACTCCATGTTGCAGAGTCAGAAAAGTCATGAAACAAAGTTTAGAGGCTTGTGAGAAATGGTTAAAGACTAATAGGGCCATAAGCCAAGGACCCTATAATGGGTAAATCTACGGCTTTGTAACAGATAGGAGGATTCAGAAATTCTCTGAATTTTGAGATTACAAGATTTAAAATAATAAAACAAAGATAATAAAAGTGGCGTGACTATACCCCACTAAGCTTGTGGATGCAGACGTCTCAGAGTCACTGTAATGGCAGACACCTGGGAACCTGTAAATTTGCCACCCACACTGAACTCTGAAAGGACTGCTAAATATAAAAAGCATGTCTTGTGCCATGCGCAGTCACAAAAGGCAATGAAGAACCAGCTTCCTTCTCCCAAGTTCCTAGGCAAGACAACCAAGTAGGGAATAGCGCATGGCTTTCATTTGGCAGAACAAGCAGAGCCAAACAGAAGCCAGTTGCCCAGGCCCTAGCAGGCAACCAAGCTTCAGAAACATAGCTAACTATCCAAGCCTAGTAAACAAATGTGGGTTGCAGTACAAGTCTGCCCTGCCTGGGCAATTGTCTGCTAAAATGTAAATGAGCAAGTTAAAGACTGTCAGCTAGACAGACTTGCAGTTTAGATTAGAAAGATAGCTTACAAACTTTTAATAAGATATGCAATGGTTATGTTGCTATTTATTGTTACTTTCATGGGAAACTTAAGTCCCTCAGTGAGATTATTATGGCGAGGAATGATTCTAGTTTCCCCAGGCAGTTCACAAAAGCCACTAAACAAATGAAGTCTCTAAAAAGGCATGAAATTACTGTGCATTTACTACAAAACCTCAAAAAGATAAATAAATAAATAAAGAGGCATTATAGACCCAGTCACTAAGAAATGCTTTAAATCATGTCCTTTTATTCTAAACTATTTGAATTTGGATTCCCATGATCAGTCTGCCACAGAAAGATTTTGGCATGATGGCTCCAAGGAGAACTTTGCTAATGCAAGATGGAAAGACACTTACACTGGATTATGAAATAATCCAGTATAATTAAACCCAGTAATAATATATGGTTTAGGGCATATTTTTGCTTTTTTCACAGGAAGAAAATAAGGCTTAATGAGATGACTGCACATACAGAGAGAGAGAGAGAGATAGAACCTTGGGTGACCCAGTATTTTTCTCTGGGTACCCAAAAGATCATGCCCTTAACTGGTCCTCTTAAAGATCATTGACTGACATAGATTCTGCATCACCTCCCTCTTTTGTATAAATAAGAGAATTCCAAAAACAATACAAAGCTATATATGCTAGGAAAAGATATCAGGTATAAAATTAGGATTACAACCAACATAAAAAATATTAAGCAAGTAACAGGTGCTAAATGTTCAATAGACATTCTATTCTAAAGATTCTATGCATTGCATTGGAAATGGCTTGACTAAATCATAGGAAGATGGTAATTAAGACTCTCTAACCTTCAACCCCATCGAAGGCCTGAGAAGGGTGATAATATTACTTGAATAGGCAGGAAGTACAACCAAGCCGCTTCCAAAGAGAGCAGTATATGATGGAGACAATTGGCTACCTGAGCAATCAGCCAAATCTCATTTGTAATGTTGAAGCAACCAACTTTGGCTAAAGCCTAGTATCACTGACAGATCATTTTCAGAGGCAGGGAAATTTTCAGAAATGTCTTACCCTTGGCAAGGTTTGGCAGTCCTTTTTCTTGTGTCCTCATTATCCAGACCAGACACCATGAACTTTGTCAGTTGTCACAGTATGGGCAGTTCAGTTCCTACACTACACAACTGAGCTTGGACTTTTTGTTCCTGTTTCATGAATTTGTCCCTTATAATAGAGAAAAATATAATTGGTTTATCTTTTAGTTAGTCTGGTATTCATTGACTCATGTTATTTCAACACAATGGCACAGAGTGCCTAAAGATATTTTTCTCACTTAATTTCTTGCTTACAGAGTTATCAGTCAAAGACAGATAAGATCCTTTTAGCACAAGCTGCATTAAATAGGATCATTTATAATTACATTGCATGTACCAATGATGGGTAAGTCTAGAAAACGGTAAAATGTTCACTTAAGAGAGACATGATCATCTGTCCTATAGCAGAAGCTCAAGCTTTATTAAAATGAATTAAAAGGGAGAAATATGTGTAGGCCCCAAAATATGAGGTTTCTCTTCCACCCAGTCCTTGCAATCGTTAATAAATCACACAGAGGTCTACATTAACTATAAATTGATTGGCCCATTAGCTCAGGCTTCTTATTAAGTCTTACAACATATTAAGTAGCCCATTTTTCTTGTCTATGTTAGCCACATGGCTCGGTATCTTTTGGGCTAGACAGTCAACTTGTTTGCTCTGTGGCTGTGCCAGGACTGCAGAGAAATGGGCTTTCTTCTTCCCAGATTTCTCCTCTTCTCCTTGACCCACCTCTATTTCCTGTCTGGTTGTCCTGCCTATACTTCTTGCCTGACTACTGATCAATCAGCATTTATTTAAAATATAATTGACAGAATAAAGACAATTGTCCCACACCACTTTCCCCTATATATTTTTTAAATAACAAAAATTCTGAATCTAATATTCTTTGTTTAGCTTTTCTCCTGATCATTAGCCATAGCAACTTGTAACCAACATCCTAAACAAAAGACAATATCAATAGTCCATTTTTTGGGGGAATGCATACATAGTATTCCAGTCTACTTACTGCTGGTTGGGGGCACTATTAATCTTATGGGACCTAAAGAAAATTTAGAATTATGATCAAGTCCTGACTGGAGTATCCTTTGAGGCTTGATAATCTCAGGCAGCAGTCTTGAATCTGTTTTGGATATAGAACTCAGACATCTAAGCCATCTGTTTACTGGAGATTTCTCAGGTGGTCTTCTTTGATCAAATCTGATTTTTCTTAACTCAGAATGAATCCACAGCTTCTCATTTCCGGTGGAAACAAAAGCAAAACCTCTTCTCTAAAGTAACATATCTTTTGACTTCCATTTTGGAGTCAAGGTAGTTTCAAAATACCTATCTTGGATTAATTCAGCAGCATTTATAAACAAATATATTTTAGTAGCTGTTGTTCCTTCCTCAGCATTCAAACCATTCAAAGAGAGCATAATAACATACAGTATCCATATTCTCTGTGTGTTTTCCACCTTTATGTTGCTTTATTTTAAATTCTATTTATTTTATTTTTAGGTTTAGTTTTTGGCTTTTTGAGACAGGTTCTCTGTGTATTTTTGGCTGTCCTGGAGCTTCGTCTGTAGAACAGGCTATCCTTGAACTCATAGAGATCTGTCTGTCTCTGCCTTCCAAGTGCTCGAACTAAAGTCGTGTGCTATCATACCTTGAACTCACAGAGGTCTGCCTGCCTCTGTCTCCCATGTGTTGGAATTAATGTTGTGTACCACCACACATAACTACTCTCTTTCTTTTTTTATTTTAAGGAGTTTAACCTTTAGCCTGCATATATTTTAACACATTGTGAAACATTTAGAAGTTTTCTTAGTCTTTGACTCTCTCTTTACCGTATATCTCTTTTACTGATCAGATGAGTCTTTAATATACTAAGCAATATGTCTAGAATTAAGTCATGGCTTTGGCAGCTGGATCTATGCCATTTCTTAGCTTTCTGAGATTCCAGCCTCATGGTGGAGGTACCAGCTGTAGCAATGTTTATTGCTACAACTCTATGGTATTTCAAAGTACCTGCCAGCAAGCAAGCTGCAGTACTGTGCTCACAAACCACACTCAAATGCTCCGTAGCTGGGCCTCCTGCCTGAAAGAGTCAGATATTGCACTGGCAGGATGACACAGAAAGCCAGCATTTTGAAACAGCACAGTTTTTTTCCTTCTATGGCTTAAAACCAAAGAGCATATTGTAAGCTTTTCATCAATATCATTTAACTGTCTTGTGGCAAGACCTCTTAAAAGAGCTGCAAGATTTTACAGCTAAAGATGAATCAGGAAGCCTCTCTTAAATGAGAGCCATTGCCTCTAGCAAGCAGAGCCCACCTGAGAAAATGCTGCTATAAATAAGCCTTGCTTAAATCTTTTCTTTTTGTCTAGAATTTCTTCTAAAGTTCTCTCAGGCTTTTAAGTAGATTTGGTCAGTCTCACATTGGAAAGTCATATGTTTTTTTAAATTTATTAAAAATGTTATTAAAATTTTTCACCTCCTTCCCTCCTACCATTTCCCTCCCACTCCCCCACCACCCTCCCCCTCCCTTTCCAGTCCAAAGAGCAGTCAGGATTCCCTGTCCTATGGGAAGTCCAAGGACCTCCCCCCTCCATCCAGGTATAGGAAGGTGAGCATCCAAACAGACTAGGATCCCACAAAGCCAGTTCATGCAGTAGAATCAAAACCCAGTGCCGTTGTCTTTGGCTTCTCAGTCAGTCCTCCTTGTCAGCCACGTTCAGAGAGTCTGGTTTGATCACATGCTCCATCAGTCCCAGTCCAGCTGGCCTTGGTGAGCTCCCATTAGATCAGCCCCACTGTCACAGTGGGTGGGTGTACCCCTTGTGGTCCTGACTTCCCTGCTCATGTTCTCCCTCCTTCTGCTTCTCATTTGGACCTTGGGGGCTCAGTCCAGTGCTCCAATATGGGTCTCTGTCTCTATCTCCATCCATCACCAGATGAAGGTTCTATGGTGATATGCAAGATATTCATCAGTATGGCTATAGGATAGGGCCATTTCAGGCTCCCTCTCCTCAGCTGTCCAAGGAACTAGCTGGGGACATCTCCTTGGACACCTGGAAACCCCTCTAGAGTCAAGTCTCTTGCCAACCCTAAAATGGCTCCCTTAATTAAGATATATTCTTCCCTGCTTCCGTATCCACCCTTCCTCCATCTCAACTGTCCCATTCCCCCAAGCTCTCTGATCCTGTACCAGAAGATCCATTGGCAAGTCATTTGTTGTAGGGGTTTCTGTCCTGCCCAGTTCCTGCAATTGTTAAGTACCAAAGAAATCACACAGATGTCTACATTAGTTATATACTGATCAGCCCATTAGCTCAGGCTTCCTATTAACTTTTATAATGTATATTAGCCCATTATTCTTGTCTATGTTAGTCACATGGTTTGGTACCTTATTCAGCGTGGCAGTCACATCTGTCTTCTTTTGGGACTGGGTCTTGACTGCCGGGGAATGGACTTCTTTCTCCCCAGAATTCTCCTCTTCTCATTGACGTGCCTCTACTTCTTGTCTGGTTGTCCCACCTATACTTCCTGTTTGACTACTGGCCAACCAGCATCTATTTAAAATATAGTTGACACAATACTGACCATTGTCCCACACTATTCTTTAGAGGTTTTTAGCTTGTTGAAAGATGTTGACAAGTGTGCCTACACACCCTAACCTAGGGTATGGTTACTTGGTGTTTTGAACATTAGCATGGTCCATACAGGCAGATTCAGTGCACCCTGATATAAGTTCAGAGAATTCAAGCATATTTATGCTCCTTCCTTTGAATATGGTATATTCACTGTATAAACAACAGAATGCTTTTCTAATGAATTAATGGTTTAATGTCTCAAATTATTGAAGAAAGTAACTGTTCTAGTCATTTTTATCTTGTTAAAGCATCCTTTTGCCTCTTCTCCCTTTTGCATTAGAGTATAAAAGCATATGGAATAAAACATGGGTAGATTTCAGTATTCACTGGAACTCCCTCTGGTACCATCCTATGTTGCTGTTTCATTATTTTCACTTGTGGTCTTCATTCTCTTTACTTATTTTTCTAATCCCCATGTCCTTACCCTGGTAAGTGGTAAATTTATTGAAATTGGTCTTCGACACTTTGTATATGTATTATGGCATTTGGTTTCTGGATTTTATCAGATTTTTCTGTTTGTAAACATATGTCTTTTTGTATCTATGAGTTTCTTATTATTTTTTCCTTTGGATCTTTTTCTTGTTTTGGGGTTTTGTCATATTATAATTTGTATGCTTATATAGTGCTTTATTATCTTATTATTATTTAGATTCCTGCATGTTTTCTAATGAAAGACAAGAGGGTGCATTCAGATGAACAGGAAGACATGGAGAAACTAGGAGGAAGATGAGGAGGGGAAAGAGTAATCAGAATACATTGTAAGAAAACAATTAATTTTCAAGAAAAGAAAAATCAAACAAATAAGTTTCCATGTTATTTTTCCTAGGCCTAGGATTGCAAACATATCCTACCATGATTGACTTATTTAGAATATTTATATAGATAATCACCACAAAGATGAAATAATAACTTCCTTTACTTGTGATATTTTTGACTGTCTTGGGTATCAAGTATGATAAAATGCACTTTCAGTTACCTTTTCAGAAAATTTCAAAAAAGCCTGGCCTGAACTCTTTAAATGTTTCGAAAATTCAGCAATGAAGATTACCTTAATGAGGTTTTAGTGGTTGGTTTGTTTTAATACAGTTGAGTGTTTTGTTTTGCCTGATATTTATGTCTGTGCACAATGTGCTTACATGATATCTGAAAAAAAAAAAAAAGAAGGTACTCTATCCTCTAGAAGTGGAATAACCGAGGTTGGGATTAAAAAATGTGAGTGATGGGATTGACTCCATGTTCTCTGGAAGAGCAGCAAGAGATCTTAAATGCTGAGTCATAAAATCCTAAGAATCATTTTATTATTTAATAAATCTCTTTACAATTGTTCTTCTTAGTGTTTCAATTTCTTCTTGACTCAACTAAAGCAAGTTGTATTTTTCTCAGTGTTTATCCTTTTTTTCAAGACTATCCAATTTCTTGAGGGAGATGGGATATAAAAGTCTGAAATTAATATTTTTATTTTTCTGACATCTGCTTTAATTTAATCATTTAAATTACAAATATCAATATTTTAAAAATTAGTTTAGAAAGTGAAAGGCTTTTATGTGACATTTATAAACATATTTATTTGTTGCATTTGTTTTTATAAAATAACTGCTCATCTGATTCCACAGCACCTTTCCCAACTTTACCTTTCTTCATCATTATTGTAACTATTAGCTACTATCAAAATTCTATATTAGAATTTCTTTGGTACAGACCCTAAGTTTAAATATAACCTAATGTATTTCTTCTAAATCTTTGAATGAACTGACAATATTTATTTTATTATCCATAAACACTAAGGTATTATTCATAAAAAACTCTATAATATTATTTGCCACAAAAGTGTATGTGCTTGGTGAATACTAGACTAAATGAAACCAGCCAAGAGCACAATTATAAACATTACATCTTGTATATAAAATATAAACCTATTAAAATTTGCATAATTAGAGAGCAAAGTAGTGTAGCGGCGGTCGGACGAATTTGGGAATAACCAAAAATAGTCCTTTTAGAATAAATCAGTTTTAATAAAAGGAGAATAAGGGAACTTACAAAGCCAAGGCTCCAGCGAAGCAGAGGGTGACACGGGGAAAAAACAGGGCATCTATCCCCAACCCGGTTCTTTTTAAAGGTACCTTTCTCCCCTGGGGCAGCCACGCCCCTGAACGCAGGGATTGGGCCAGCTGCCCCAACAAAGTAGTGTCTTACTAGAGTTCATTAAAGAGTAGAAATATAATGGTAATATATTTGAAGGGCAAAGTTTACATAATAGAAAATAAGTTAAGAGGTTGTAGGTCCAGCATGAGGACTCGAGGATTTGAAAAAATGAGTTTAGTTTAGGTATTCTTGCCATACACACACAAACAGCAACTTTGTGTAGTAATGGGAATGTTAATGTACTATAATAAAATGTTAGTATTTCTATGGATCTCACAAGAGCACTGGTATAATTTAATAGTACAATCTATGTTTAAAATGGTCTATCAAAACATAAAATGGTGTGTATACTTAATGTATATTTATTTTTCTTTCTTTCTTTTTTTTGAGACAGGGTTTCTCTGTAGCTTTGGAGCCTGTCTTGGAACTAGCTTTTGTATACTAGGCTAGTTTTGAACTCACAGAGATCTGCCTGCCTCTGCCTCCTGAGTGCTGAGATTAAATGTATGTGCTACTGCTGCCCAGCAGTATAAGAGAAATAAACTGAACAGACAACTATGTAACCTTGAAAAGTCAACCATGGAGATAGTCAAAAGACTGTCAATTATTTCTGAAGTAGAGAAGAGGAGTAGGCAGAACAGAAAGGACTGGCAAGGTAGTGACCATGTCCTATGTAATATACTGAATGAATGAATAAATGAATGAATGAAGATGTAATATACTAATTATCTATCTATCTATCTATCTATCTATCTATCTATCTATCTATCTACCTGTCTATATACCTATCTTTCTATCCATCTATCCTTCTATATGTATTATATTATATACACATATATAATAACCATACATATACCACACACACACATATATATACATAATATATATATATATATATAATTTAAGTCAGAACTTTCAAATATAAAATGTTAATAATAGGAGACACTGATAAGAGTTTAGGGAAATGGATAATTGGGAATCTTCAACACTATTTGCAGTTTTAGTATTTAGCTTAGAACAATGCTACTTGTTTTCTAAATTTCAAAAGCTTTATTGTTATATAGGTATCTCATATGATCTTGTGTGTTTTTGCAAAAAAATAGATTTTTCTAAAACATCTTATCTAAATTAAGTAATTTTAAATTATCATTTACTGATTTTATAGTACCTTGAAATTTTACTGATAAGTAATTAAAAAGAAATCTCATGAAAAAGATGCAGTCATTAATAAGAGTATTTCCTAAATCTTAGTTGATATTTGTTATATATATATGTATATATATATGTGTGTGTGTGTGTGTGTGTGTGAAATAATACATATATTGTGTGTTTCCTTAAGAAATTGTAAAAGAAAACAAACTTTATAAGACAATGAATGCATCTTTAATAAATTGTTCACTTATGGCCAGAGGGTATATTGGTTCAATTCACAACTAGGTAGTTGCCTATAGTTAGGTTATTATAAAGCCATGTACATGATGGGAATAATAGATAGGCTGCAATCCACTTATAACCTCAGAGATAAATAAAATGAAAATATTGATTTTTCTCATAAAAATAACTATGATGACTTTTGCTGATATCTGTAGGCATAGTAATGTTGGAAGATGTTTTATTGAGCAACGACAAAAAGTAAACGTTTCTTTGATTAGAAAAAAAATCCTTAAAGATATTTTTACTGATACCATTGTGACTCATAATACAAAGAATAATAATGAAGCAAATTATAATATAAAAATGGGTACTATCTTGAAAATGTGGTTTTTTAATTTGAAAATGATTTTAATGATATAAAGTTCTCCAGTTCTCCATTTTTTCTCATGTTTAGGAATCATGTTCTTCTTTTCTTTTCCTTTTTTTTATTAAACATTTGGTATATTTTCTCATTTTAGGCCAATTATTCATATCTGGCATTGTTAACTTTGATGATAAATGATCAGTCAAAAAGATGCACCTTTTAACATTAGGGAGATCCTCAATAGATAAAAGAACTTGCTTGACAATCTGAGTTTGAAGATCCAGTGGTCACAAAATATACACAAGTAGAACAGGTGTCTGTGCATGTAGTGTTTCTTTGGAAAGATGGAAAGCAGACACAAGGATTCTCCACAAAATTGTGGGTCAGCTAATTTAGCTTATGAAGTGGATAAACAAAAATGAAATCCTGTCTCAAATAAAGAAAATGGTAAATACTGATGCACAAGGTTGTCCTCTGAACTCCATCCATTTATCACGGCAAAGAAATGTTCCCATTCACACATACAAATATGGGTATGCACATATCACAAATACACAGACAAATGCATTTTCTTTAGTTAGCACAATTTGTTAATTTGTAGATTATATACATGGTGATTAACTCCCAGTTAACAAAAATATTTTGGTGTCACAGTAAAGAAAGAAATAAAAGCATTTCCCCTTGGTATCATTTAACCAAGATTGATTACAGATTTGAATTCTAAACTTCATGTTCTCTACATCTTCTCTTATCTGTCTCTCTGTTATAAGAATCTGAAGAATAGTGCCTTGCAAATCTGCTGGTCCCTGTGTCCGTATTGGCCATTCTGTGTGTGACTTTGCCTTCTGTGTTTTCTATCTCTGTGTATGTTTTTTTGTCTGTTGTGTGACTATGTATGTCAGTGTCTGGTCCTGATAAAGGGTTTCACTTTGTTCTCCTTAACTGCATATAAAGCACCATACAAGGAAGGATTGGGAAAGTTTACAGAAATCTTTGATAATTTTACAAGAGTTTAAGTCACTGACTCTAACTGATCATAACTGATGCAGATAACAAACAGTATTAAAATATTGTTTATTTATAACTACTTATAAGTAGATATTTTCAAAAATTTATGGTAGATTTTTGAAGATAGTTTTGACCTATGCATTTGCTGTTTTCAATAAATGATGTACATGTATTGTTCTGGATCGGGGCATGGAAAAGAACATAGCCTAAGATTGCAGCTATATAGTAGCATATGTTGTAAAACTTGATTATGTGGGAAATTCAAGGCAAGTTAAGGTGATTACTACAGAGTTTTCTTAAAGACAATTTAAAAAAAACAGGCTGAATAAGCAGTAAGAGAGCAGTATTAAGTAGTGTCAAGGCATATTATTAACTATGGCTAAGAGATAAAGCAAAAGTTCCTGTCTCTTAGAATGTAAGACATATTTTCATAATATTGCATCACTACAGTTATTATAAGAGAAAAATATTGAGTTTATTTT
Source organism: Arvicola amphibius (assembly GCF_903992535.2). Classification (NCBI taxonomy): domain Eukaryota; kingdom Metazoa; phylum Chordata; class Mammalia; order Rodentia; family Cricetidae; genus Arvicola; species Arvicola amphibius. The sequence goes on along the minus strand of NC_052065.1, from coordinate 75,362,669 downwards.
CTATGTTAGTTTTATAATATCATAATAAAATACCAATTACATTAAAGTTGTCCTCATTATGTAGGTATATGTTATCTATCTTCTTCTTCTTGAGAAAGTAATGGTGAAAACCCCAAATTGGGTTTCTAAATAAGGTTATTAATCACAATTTATCACAGCCAACCCAAACATGCATATATAAAAGTGTACTATGACTTGTTCAATATTTTTCCTTAATCCCACATCAAATTAATATACACATAATTAATTTTCATTATATCAATCAGTTTATATTCTTGGTATTTAATACATACTTTAACAAAACTTTGGACATTTTTTAAAAAGAAAGAATAACTATTACTAATTTTTAAGGAAAAGATGTTAAAAATGAGAATGAGAATTTTGTGCATGTTGCTCCTTTTTTGATAGTCTTTGCAAAAGTTTACTTTCTTCACCCTCATTTAACACAATTATTTTTTTATTGGTGTTTCTATTTACATATTCAAGAGGAATTTAAGATCCATTAATAGGGCTTATTTTTTTCCTTTCACAAAGCAAAAATGCTTTTATTCAAACCATATTAAGCTCATGTTCCATCAGTCCCATTCCAACTGGAGTTGGTGATCTCCCATTAGTTCTGTCCCACCGTCTCCATGGGTGAACGCACCCCTCATGGTCCTGACTTTCTTTCTCATGTTCTCCCTCCTTCTGCTCCTCATCAGGACCTTGGGAGCTCAGTCCGGTGCTCCAATGTGGGGCTCATTTTCTTCATCTATCGCCAGGTGGAGGTTCTTCTTATTATCTTCTCAAGGATCCCAAATTATAGGCTCGATGTCCTTTAATTATGGCTAGAAACCGATTATGAGTGAGTACATCCCATGTTCATCTTTTTGGGTATGGGCTACCACACTCAGAATAGTGTTTTCTATTTCCATCCATTTGTATGCAAAATTCAAGATGTCATTGTTTTTTACTGCTGAGTATTCTAACATGTATATATTCCACAGTTTCTTCATCCATTCTTCCACTGAAGGGCATCTTGGTTGTTTCCAGGATCTGGCTATTACAAATAATGCTGCTATGAACATAGTTGAGCAAATGCTTTTGTAGTATGATTGGGTATCTCTTGGGTAAATTCCCAAGAGTGGAATTACTGGGTCCTGGGGTAGGTTGATCCCGAATTTCCTGAGAAACCGCCACACTGCTTTCCAAAGTGGTTGGAGATGGAACATGAGACCAAACCAGACTCTCTGAATGTGGCCAAAGGTGGAGGCTGACTGAGAAGCCAAGGACAATGAAGCTGGGCTTTGATTCTTCTGCATTGACGGGCTCTGTGGGAGCCTTCTCAGCTTGGTTGAACATCTTCCTGGACCTGGGGGGAGTTGGGAGGACCTTGGTCTTAACATAGAGAAGGGAACCCCAATGGCTCCTTGGCCTGGAGAGGGATGGAGGGGGATATGGGTGGAGGGGAGGGGAGGGAAGGGGGGAGGAGGAGGGGAGGAGATGGAAATTTTTAAATATAAAAAAAATAAGACGGGCGGTGGTGGCGCACGCCTTTAATCCCAGCACTCGGGAGGCAGAGGCAGGCGGATCTCTGAGTTCGAGGCCAGCCTAGTCTACAAGAGCTAGTTCCAAGACAGGCTCTAGAAACTACAGGGAAACCCTGTCTCGAAAAAAAAAAAAACCAAAAAAAATAAATAAACCATAAAAAAACAAACCACATTAAGCATTTTCTGTTAGTTTGAAAGAACTTAATTATCTACTTACCTTGATATGCAATAACTTGTACACCATTCTCTATAACCATTTAACTCATTTTAATAGTTTCTTAGAATTCTTTTCTTAGGTACAAATGTCACAAAAACTTTGTTCTAAAAATTAAATACATTCATTTTTCAAACCGTGTTACATTCATTACATTCAGTAATAATAACATATTTTGATCAAGGAAAATACAGGCTTTTGTTGTATCACCCAAAATAAATGATGGACAAAAATCTCATAAATAATTCATCTGCTATTTGAGGCAGTTCATGCTAAAAGCTAAAAAAGAAATCTCTAAGGGATTTTGAAAATTGACTTACCATTATAACATAGATTTAATGACAGTGTCCTTTGCTTTACAAAAGCTTCTCAGTTTTAGGAGGTCCCATTTATTCAATGTTGCCCTTATTGTCTGTGCTATTGGGGTTATAAGTAGGAAGTGGTCTCCTGTGCCCATATGTTGTAGACTATTTCTCACTTTCTCTTCTATCAGGTTCAGTGTGTTCAGATTGATATTGAGGTCTTTAATCCATTTGAACTTGAGTTTTATGCATGGTAATAGATATGGATCTATTTTCATTCTTCTACAGGTTGACATTCAGTTCTGACAGCACCATTTGTTGAAGATGCTTTCTTTCTTCCATTATATACTTTTAGCTCTTTTGTCAAAAATCAGGTGTTCATAGGTTTGTGGGTTAATATCTGGGTCTTCAATTTGATTCCACTGTTCAATGTCTTTGTTTTTATGCCAGTTCCAAGCTGTTTTTATTTCTTTAGCTTTGTAACAGAGTTTGAAGTCAGGGATGGTAATGCCTCCAGAAGTTCCTTTAATGTATAAGATTGTTTTGGCTATCCTAGGTTTTTTTGTTTTTCCATATAAAGTTGATTATTGTTTTCTCAAGATCTGTGAAGAATTTTCTAGAGGGGTTCCCAGGTGTCTAAGGAGATGTCCCCAGCTTGTTCCTTAAGCAGCTGAGGAGAGGGCACCTGAAGTGGCCCTATACTATAGCCATACTGATGAATATCTTGCATATCACCATAGAACCTTCATCTGGCGATGGATGGAGATAGAGACAGAGACCCACATTGGAGCACTGGACTGAGCTCCCAAGGTCCAAATGAGGAGCAGAAGGAGAGAGAACATGAGCAAGGAAGTCAGGACCACGAGGGGTGCACCCACACAGTGACGGTGGGGTTAATCTAGTGGGAACTCACCAAGGCCAGCTGGACTGGGACTGATGGAGCATGTGATCAAACCAGACTCTCTGAATGTAGCTGACAAGGAGGGCTGACTGGGAGGCCAAGGACAATTGCACTGAGTTTTGATTCTACTGCTTGTACTGGCTTTGTGGGAACCAAGTCTGTTTGGATGCTCACCTTCCTAGACCTGGATAGAGGGGGGAGGTCCTTGGACTTCCCATAGGGCAGGGAACCCTAACTGCTCTTTGGACTGGAGAGGGAGAAGGGGGAGGAAAATGGGAGGAGGGGAGGAGATGAAAATTTGTAATTATAATAATAATAATAATAATAATAATAATAATAATAAATCAAAAAACACACAGATTTATAGTCTCAGAATTTTATGAGAGTTCTCCATATGGAATAGCTAACAGTTTTAGAAAACAAGGATTGTTGATTTAAATATTTATTATTTTGACTATTGTGTCACATATGTGATACTAGAATTTTACTGAAATATAAACACTTTTATTACATTTTATATTGAAGTGCAATAAATGTGTATTTAAATAATATATTTCTATTGAAAGATAGGAAACTCTTCAAAATGCATAGCTAACAGAATTTCTGTTATGGAGATCGCTTGACTTGTAGAGGTTCTTGGGTGGAGTCTTGAGAACTTGAGATCAATCCCCAGATTCTACACACTGCAATAGAGAAAAGATTATCAAAAAATGCCCTCTTAACTCTACACATAACTGCTATCATTTAAAATGTATGTTCAGACATGCGTGCTTGTATACACACACATGTAAACACTTAATATAAGAAATAAAGCAAAAAATCTTAAAAACATATAACAAACTTTTGTTTTTTACGTATATGAGTGTTTCACTTGAATGTGAATGTCTGTACACCATTTGTAATTTTGGTGCCCAAAAAGTCTTAGGAGGGTATTGGAAACTCAAGAATTGGAGGCTTAGATAGCTGTCTTGTTGAGACTGAGAAGTGACCCCTTGTCTTCTGGAAGAAGAGCAAGTTCTTCAAATTCCTAAACCATCTCTCCAGTCCCTTCTGCCAAATTTTAAATAAAATGCATATATACTGTTTTTAATATAGAAAATGTGGGCAAATTGCATATAATTTCTAAAATCTTTACTCTCCTCTATGTCATATTTAAATAGCCCAAGAAAGACCCCAAGTAAAAAAACATGTAGGTGATTGTCTTGGATAAATTTTTATATCAAACATATACTAATTAGCATTTCTGAAGAATATATGGCCTATAAAACTCTAAATTATAGAATAAAGTAAGACATTGGAATGCCACATTCTATATAACATTGAAAACCATAGAATGATTCAATATTCCCTAACATTTTAAGTGGTGCATTAGAAGCAAACACAAGCAATATATTATAATTCATTTGAAAAAGGCATACATAATTATATAAAATGTGGAAGTATTTATTCACAAGTGTTAAGTTCATAAACAGGTTTTAAAGGTAAAATAATTAATTTAGTGTCACATAAAAATTTGTAGGAAGGAATCCTTATTTCAAAAGTGATCTATTACATTTTAATGTAGATATTTGTAGATATTCTGGGTAAATTACTAAATCTTTAAAGTTTCAATTGTGTTTACAGAAAAATGGACAAATTTATTTATCTTTTATAGTTCAGTTATTTCTTTTTTGTTTTTGTTTTTGTTTTTGTTTTTCGAGACAGGGTTTCTCTGTGGCTTTGGAGCCTGTCCTGGAACTAGCTCTTGTAGACCAGGCTGACCTCGAACTCACAGAGATCCACCTGCCTCTGCCTCCCGAGTGTTGGGATTAAAGGCGTGTGCCACCACCGCCTGACCCAGTTATATTTCTTGTGGAAACTTTGCACATATTTGATTAAAGTTGGCACTGGGGATGGGAGAGATGGAAAACTGGCAGAGGACCAGGGTTTCATTTTCAGAATGTACTCTTAACTGTCTGTAACTTGAACACTAGGGGAATCTGCCATCTACACTCTCAGTGCAAACCTGCACCCATGTATATATACCCACAAAAATGCACACAAATACACATAGCAAAAATAAAAGAAAATATATGGTTCTTTGAATGAGAAGCTTTCCCCAGAAGCTCAAATGTTTTGTTTTGTTTTTGTTTTTTACATTTTTTGCCTCTTCTTGTTGATTTCATTGAGCTATACGTTTTTCTCTGGTTTCTTGCCTTCCTCTCCCCCTTCAACACTCTCCCATGGACCCCATGCTCCCAATTTACTCAGGATATCTTGTTTTTTTCTACTTTCCATGTAGATTAGATCCATGTATATCTCTCTTATAGTCCTCATTGTTGTCTATGTTCTCTGGGTCTGTGATATATAGGCTGGTTTTCCTTGTTTTATGTTTAAAAACCACTTATGAGGAGTACATATGATAGTTGTCATTCTAGGTCTGGATTACCTCACTCAATATGATGTTTTCTAGCTTCATCTATTTGCCTGCAAATTTCAAGATGTCATTATCCTTTGCTTCTGTATAGTACTCCATTGTATAAATTTACCACATTTTCCTTATCCATTCTTTGATTGAGGGGCATTTAGGTGGTTTCCAGGTCTGGCTATGGCAAACAATGCTAATATGAACATATAAGGAACATACGTAAACATAATAAAAACCATATATGGGAAGCCAACAACAAACATCAAACTAAATGGACAGAAACTCACAGCGACCCACTGAAATCAGGAACAAGACAAGGTTGCCTACTCTCTCCATATCTATTCAATATAGTTCTTGCAGTTCTAGCTAGAGCAATAACATAACAAAAGGAGATCAAGGGTATTCAAATGGAAAAGAAGTATCACCCTTCACAATAGCCACAAAACCATAACATAATGCAAAGACATAAAAAAAAAAGCTTTGCTTGGTCAGGAGCTGGTTGACACTGGTTTTAATCTCTTTGCAGCATCAAAAATTAGCTGGAAAGAGGAACCTTTGCAAAAGTGCAGATGAATTGTCCCTAGGAGCTAGCCCCCTGTCAACACCCAGCATTGTGATCTAGACAGCACAGAAAATCTTTGCTGGGGATGAGCAGGGAGCATGCACAGAAGCAAAAGAAGCTGCTTAAAGGAGGAAGGGGGTACAGAAGTAGTGCATACCCTGTACTGAGCAAAATCAACCCCCTTGATGTTGTGACCAGATTACAACCCACAGAAAGACCACCAGAAACCAGAGAAGATCAGACTGCTATAAGCAAGCTTTTATTGTTTTATTTTGGGCTAGCTTGGGAATCCCAGTCTCCAAAACCCCACAGCAAGGTAGAGAGAGGAGTTCAGAGTTTCTCTGTGGGGTTAGCTTTTTCAAAAGCAAAAGAAACACAAGCAGCCCTTCTGGGCACAGTGGGGGGTTTGGCATGAGTGCAAGGTCATTTGCCTTCTTTTCCATCCTGTTTAGTCAGCTTTTTTGTTTGTTTCTTTTTTATTTTTATTGCTTTATAAATAATACTATTCAAAATTTCCACCTCCTCCCCTCCTTCCATTGCCCTCCAACTCCCCCAGTCCCCTCCCCCTCCCCCTCCAGTCCTAAGAGAGGGCAGGGTACCCTTTCTTCTGTGAAGCCCAAGCCCCCCCCCCAATCCAGGCCAAGGAAGGTGTACATCCAAACTGACAAGGATTCAAAAAAGCCAGTACATGAAGTAGAATCAAATCCCATTGCTATTATCATTGGCTTCTCAGAGAGCCCCCTTTGTCAGTCACATTCACAGAGTCTGGTTTGATCACATGCTCTTTCAGTCCCAGTCCAGCTGGCCTTGGTAAGCTCCCATTAGATCAGTCACACCATCTCAGTGAGTGGATGAACCACTTGCAGTCCTGACTTCCTTGCTCATCTTCTCCTTCCTTCTGCTTTTCAACTAGACCTGGGGAGCTGAGTACAGTGCTCCAATATGGGTCGCTGTCTCTATCTCCATCCATCACTGGATGAAGGTTCTATGGTGATATTCAAGATATTCATCAGTGTGGCTATGGGACAAGGCCAGTTCAGGCACCCTCTTTTTAACTGTCCAAGGACCTAGCTGAGGACATCCCCTTGGACACCTGGGATCCCCTCTAGAGCCAAGTCTCTTGCAAACCCTAAAATGGCTCCCTTAATGTAGATAACTTCTTCCCTGCTCCTATAGCCACCCTTCCTCCATCTTCACCCTCCCATTCCCTCAAGATATCCCCACTCTTTCCATTTTTCCTTCTCTCTCCCCTTCTCCCCTTCCTCCAAACCCACCCCCACCCCTACCCCCACCCCCATGCTCCCAACTTTTGCCCAGGCAATCTTGTTTGTTTCCAATTTTCAGGAGGATCTTTATATCTTTATATATTTTTCTTTGGGTTCACCTTATTATTTACTTCTCTAGGATCGTGAACTATAGGCTCAATGTCTTTTGTTTATGTCTAGAATCCACTAATGAGTGAGTATATACCATATTCATCTTTTTGTGTCTGTGTTATCACACTCAGCATAATGTTTTCTATTACCATCCATGTGCATGCAAAATTCAAAATGTCATTTTTTTAACTGCTGAGTAGTACTCTAATCTTTATCCATTCTTCCACTGAGGAGAATCTAGGTTGTTTCCAGGTACTGGCTATAACAAATAGCACTGCTATGAATATAGTTGAACAAATGCTTTTGTAGTATGATTGGGCATCTCTTCGGTATATTCCCAAAAGTGGTATTGCTGGATCCTGAGGTAGGTAGTCTCCCAGTTTCCTTAGAAACTGCCAAACTGATTTCCAAAGTGTTTGCATAATTTTGCATTCCTACCAGCAATGGATGAGTGTTCTCCTTACTCCACATCCTCTCCAGCATAGGCTATCATAGTTGTTTTTGATTTTAGCCATTCCGACAGGTGTAAAATGGTATCTCAAAGTTGTTTTCACTTGCATTTCCCTGATTGCTAAGGAAGTTGAAAATGGCCTTAAGTATCTTTTGGCCATTTGAACTTCTGTTGAGAATTCTTTGTTTAGTTCAGTACCCCATTTTTAATTGGGTTATTTAGAATTTTAATGTCTAGTTTCTTGAGTTCTTTATGTATTTTGGGGATCAGGCCTTTGTCTGATGTGGGGTTGGTGAAGATCTTCTCTTATTCAGTAGATTGCCTTTTTGTCTTAATAACAATTTCCTGTGCTTTATAGAAGCTTCTCAGTTTCAGTAGGTCCCATTTATTCATTGCTGTTCTTATTGTCTGTGCTACTGGGATTATATGTAGGAAGTGGTCTCCTGTGCCCATGTGTTGGAGTCTACTTCCCACTTTCTCTTCTATCCGGTTCAGTGTGGTTGGATTTATATTGATGTTTTTGATCCATATGGACTTGAATTTTGTGCATAGTGATACATGGATCTATTTTCATTCTTCTATAGGTTGACATCCAGTTATGCCAGGACCATTTGTTAAAGATTCTTTGTGTATTCCATTGTATAATTTTAGCTCCTTTATTGAAAATCAGGTGTTCATAGGTTTGTGGATTAATACCTGGGTCTTCAATTTGATTCCATTGGTCAACTTCTCTGTTTTTATGCCAATACCAAACTGTTTTCAATACTGTTGTATTACTGTATTGTAATAGAGTTTAAAGTCAGGGATGGTAATGCCTCCAGAAGTACCTTTATTGTATAGGACTTTTGGCTATTCTGGGTTTTTTGTTTTTCCATATAAAGTTTATTATTGTTCTCTCAAGGTCTGCAAAGAATTTTGTTGGGATTTTGATGGGAATTGCATTGAATCTATAGATTGCCTTTGGTAGAATTGCCACTTTTTACTATATTGATCCTACCAATCCAAGAGCATGGGAAATCCTTCCATTTTCTGGTGTCCTCTTGAATTTCTTTCTTCAGAGCCTTTACGTTCTTGTCAAATAGATCTTTCAGGTCCTTGGTTAGTGTCTCCCCAAGATACTTTATGCTATTTGTGGCTATCATGAAAGGTGATGTTTCTCTGATTTCCCTCTCTGCTTCTTTATTCTTTGTGTATAGGAGGGCAACTGATTTTTTGGAGTTGATCTTGTATCCTTCCACATTCCTGAAGATGTAGGAGTTCTTTGGTAGAGTTTTTCGGGTCACTTATGTACACTATCATATCATTTGCAAATAACAAAAGTTTGACTACTTCCTTTTCATTTCAAATCCCCTTGATCTCCTTATGTTGTCCTATTACTATTGCTAGAACTTCAAGCACTATATTGAAGAGGTATGAAGACAGTGGACAGCCTTGTCATTTTCCTGATTTTGGTGGAATGGCTTTAAGTTTCTCTCCATTTAATTTGATGTTAGCTGTCGGCTTGCTGTATATTGATTTTATTATATTTAGGTATGAACCTTGTATCCCTAATATCTCCAAGACTTTTATTATAAAGGGGTTTTGAATTTTGTCAAATGCTTTTTCGGCATCTAATTAAATAATCATTGTTTTTTTTTCTTTCAGTTTATCTATATGATGGATTTCCTTGATTGGATTATATTATGTTGAACCAGCCCTGCATCTCTGGGATGAAGCCTACTTGATCATAATGGATAATTTTTTTAATATGTTCTTGGATTTTGTTTGCCAGTATTTTATTGAGAATTTTTTGCATCAATGTTCATGAGCAAGATTGGTCTGTAATTCTCTTTCTTGGTTGAATCTTTGTGTAGTTTTGTTATCAGGGTAACTGTAGCTTCATAAAGAGTTTGGCAATGAATCTTCTGTTTCTATTATCTGAAACAAGTTAAGGAATATTGGTATTAGCTCTTCTTGGAAGTCCGTGTAGAATTCTGCATTAAAACAATCTGGTCCTGGGCTTTTTGTTGTTGTTGTTGTTTGGGAGGTTCTGATGACAGCTTCTATTTTCTTGCAACTCATAGATATATTTAAATTGTTCACCTGGTCTTGATTTAATTTTGGATATGGTAATCATCTAAAAATGTGCGTTTCTTTTACATTTTCAAATTTTGTGGCATACAGGCTTTTGTAGTAGGACCTAAATAATTTTCTGAATTTCCTCAGTGTCTGTTGTTATGTCCCCCTTTTCATTTCTGATCTTGTTCATTTGCGTGTTTTCTCTCTTTTGATTAGTTTGAATAGGGGTTTGTTTCATTGATTCTTTGGATTGTTTTCTCTGTTTCTATTTTGTTAATTTCAGCCCTCATTTTGATTATTTCCAGTCTTCTACTCCTCTTGGGTGAGTCTGCTTCTTTTATTTTTCTAGAGTTTCAAGTGTGCTGTTAAGTCTCTAATGTGAGATTTCTCCATTTTCTTTATGTGGGCACTTAGTGCTATTAAGTTTTCTCTTAGCACTGCTTTCATAGTGTCTCGTAATTTTCAGTAATTTGTGTCTTTATTTTCATTGAATTCAAGGAAGACTTTAGTTTCATTTTTTATTTCTTCCTTGACCCAGGGGTGTTGCAGTAGTTGACTGTCCAGTTTCCATGAGTTTGTAGGATTTCTGGGGGTAGAATTCTTGTTGAATTCTAACTTTATTCCACAGGAATCCAATAGTACACAGGTGGTTACTACAATTTTTTGTATCTTTGGAAGTTTGCTTTGTTACCGAGCATGTGATCAATTTATTGAGAATTTTCCATGAGATGCTGAGAAGAAGGTATATTCTTTTCTATTTGGGTGGAAAGTTCTATAGATGTCTGTTAAGTCCATTTGATTCATTACATCTGTTAGTCCACTTATTTCTCTGTTAAGTTTCTGTCTTGTTGTCCTGTCCATTGGTGAGAAAGGAGTGTTGAAAGCTCCTACGATTAGCATGTGGGGTTTGATGTATGTTTTTTTCCCTTCCGTTGTGGGTTCCCTTTCTGGAGTGTTAGACTTGTATTTTCGCAGTAGATGGCAATTAACACAGAGACCAAAAGATGGCCAATGTTCACAGAATAATCGACTGTGGGATGCTTAGCCCCAAAGGAGGCCTTTACATCACAATCCTTCCACTTACATTTAAGAGTCATTGCAGGAAAAGGGGTAGAAAGTAACGAAAGCCAAGGGTGCTGGATGAGTACAAGAAAACAATGGGTTTTTCTTGAGAACGTACAGCAGTTGCACATTTGAACTCACAGCTTTTGAGATAGCATGCCCAAAACCTTTGCAAGCTCCAGTCAGCTGAAACTCCGGCCTGGAGGTGGGAGGAAGACCAGAAGTACCCAAAGGCCTCTACCAGGCAAAAGCATGGCAAACATGGTACTGGTTAGACCTATCCTTGCTCCTCCCCTCTACCTTGTTCTACCATTAGATTACATTCCTAAAGCTAGCCACCAACATCTATTCCCTTATTTGGCCCCTCTCTCCTCCCAAGGCTGATTACCAAGGTCTAGCTATCTAAGTATTAAAGTCCAGCAATCAAAAGTCCCCTTCAAAATTAACCAATTTGTCCTCCTAGCACAGGGTTTCCCCCCTTCCTTTTATAAACACCATTTGCCCATGGGCAACATCTGTTTCCTCTTTACCCAGAGGCAGTCCTTTGTCCCTCAGGTTGCAGGGAAAATATCCTTCCCACCTTTCCCTTATCCTTTCTCCTGTTTTTTTTCTTTGTTTGTTTGTTTTTGTTTTTGTTTTGTTTTTTTATTAAAGATTTCCATCTCCTCCCCTGCTCCTCCCCCTTCCTTCCCCTCCCTTCCACCCATACCCCCACTCCACCCCTCTCCAAGCCAAAGAGCCATCAGGGTTCCCTTCACTATGTTAAGTCCAAGGTCCTCCCAGCTCCCCCTAAGTCCAGGAAGGTGAGCAACCAAACTGACAAGGATCACAGTGAGCCCATCCATGCTGTAGAGCTCATGTTCATTGCTGTTGTCCTTGGTTTCTCAGTCCTCCTCCACCGTCAGCCACATTCAGAGAGTCTGGTTTGGTCCCCTGTTCCATCAGTCCCATTCCAACTGGACTTGGTGGTCTCCCGTTAGATCTGTCCCACCGTCTCAATGGGTACATGCACTCCTCACGGTCCTGACTTCCTTGCTCATGATCTCCCTCCTTTTGCTCCTCATCAGGACCTTGGGAGCTCAGTCCGGTGCTCCTATGTGGGGCTCTGTCATTTTCTCCATCCAATGCCAGGTGAAGGTTCTATGGTGATATGCAAGATATTCATTAGTATGGCAATAGGATCTGAACATTTCTGGCACCCTCTCCTCAGCTGCCCAAGGACCTAGCTGGGGGCGTCTTCCTGGACACCTGGGAACCCCTCTAGAGTCAAGTCTCTGCCAACCCTAGAATGGCTCCCTTAACTAAGATATATAATTCCTTGTTCCCATATCCACCCTTCCTATATCCCAACAATTCTATTCCCCAAGCTCTTCCCATCCTCCACTTCACACTTTTCTCTCCCCATCCCCCCTCCCCCCATACCACCCCACCCTCATGTTCCCATTTTTTGTCCGGCAATCTTGTCTACTTCTAGTATCCAGGAGGATAACTATATGTTTTTCTTTGGGATCACCTTCTTATACAGCTTCTCTAGGACTTTTTGCGAATTATAGGCTCGATGTCCTTTATTTATGGCTAGAAACCAATTATGAGTGAGTACATCCCATTTTCACCTTTTTGGGCCTGGGTTACCTCACTCAGGATGGTGTTTTCTATTTCCATCCATTTGCATGCAAAATTCAAGATGTCATTGTTTTTTACCGCTGAGTAGTACTCTAATATGTATATATTCCACACTTTCTTCATCCATTCTTCCACTGAAGGGCATCTAGGTTGTTTCCAGGTTCTGGCTAATACAAATAATGCTGCGATAAACATAGTTGAACAAATGCTTTTGTAATATGATTGGGCATCTCTTGGGTAAATTCCCAAGAGTGGGATTGCTGGGTCCTGGGGTAGGTTGATCCCAAATTACCTGAGAAACCTCCACACTGCTTTCCAAAGTTGCACAAGTTTGCATTCCCACCAGCAATGGATGAGTGTACCCCTTACTCCACATCCTCTCCAGCAAAGGCTATCATTGGTGTTTTTGATTTTAGCCATTCTGACAGGTGTAAGATGGTATCTCAACATTGTTTTGATTTGCATTTCCCTGATTGCTAAGGAGGTTGAGCATGCCCTTAAGTGTCTTTTGGCCATTCGAACTTCTTCTGTTGAGAATTCTCTGTTCAGTTTAGTGTCCCATTTTTTAATTGGGTTCATTAGCATTTTAAAGTCTAGTCTCTTGAGTTTCTTATATATTTTGGAGATCAGACCTTTGTCTGTTGCGGGGTTGGTGAAGATCTTTTCCCAGTCAGTAGGCTGCCTTTTTGTCTTAGTGACAGTGTCCTTTGCTTTACATAAGCTGCTCAGCTTCAGGAGGTCCCATTTATTCAATGTTGCCCTTAATGTCTGTGCTGCTGGGGCTATACATAGGAAGCAGTCTCCTGTGCCCAAATGTTGTAGAGTACCTCCCACTTTCTCCTCTAACAGGTTCAGTGTGTTCAGATTGATATTGAGGTCTTTAATCCATTTGGACTTGAGTTTTGTGCATGGTGATAGACACGGATCTACTTTCATTCTTCTACAGGTTGACATCCAGTTATGCCAGCACCATTTGTTGAAGATGCTTTCTTTCTTCCATTGTGTGCTTTTAGCTCCTTTATTAAAAATCAGGTGTTCATAGGTTTGTGTTTTAAGATCCGGGTTTTCTATACAATTCCATTGGTCGACTTCTCTATTTTTATGCCAATACCAAGCTGTTTTCAATACTGTAGCTCTGTAATAGAGTTTGAAGTCAGGGATGGTAATGCCTCCAGAAGTACCTTTATTGTATAGGACTTTTGGCTATCCTGGGTTTCTTGTTCTTCCATATAAAGTTGATTATTGTCCTCTCAAGATCTGTGAAGAATTTTGATGGGATCTTTAAGGGGATTGCATTAAATCTATAGATTGCCTTTGGTAGTATTGCCATTTTTACTATGTTGATCCTCCCAATCCAAGAGCAAGGGAGATCCTTCCATTTTCTTGTATCCTCTTCAATTTCTTTCTTCAAAGACTTAAAGTTCTTGTCAAATAGGTCTTTCACTTCCCTGGTTAGAGTTACCCCAAGATATTTTATGCTATTTGTGGCTATCGTGAAAGGTGATACTTCTCTGATTTCTTTCTCTGCTTCCTAATCCTTTGTATATAGGAGGGCGACTGATTTTTTGGAGTTGATCTTGTATCCTGCCATGATACTAAAGGAGTTTATCAAGTGTAGGAGTTCTTTGTTGGAGTTTTTCGGGTTGTTTATGTACACTGTCATATCATCTGCAAATAACGAAAGTTTAACTTCTTCCTTTCCAATTCGAATCCCCTTGATCCCCTTGTTTTGTCTTATTGCTATTGCTAGAACTTCAAGCACTATATTGAAGAGATAAGGAGAGAGTGGACAGCCTTGTCGTGTTCCTGAATTTGGTGGGATGGCCTTGAGTTTCTCTCCATTTAATTTGATGTTAGCTGTCGGCTTGCTGTAAATAGCCTTTGTTATATTTAGGAATGACCCCTGTATCCCTAATCTTTCCAAGACCTTTATCATAAAGGGGTGCTGAATTTTGTCAAATGCTTTTTCTGCATCTAATGAGATGATCATATGGTTTTTATCCTTCAGTTTATTTATATGATGGATTACATTGATAGATTTTCGTATGTTGAACCAGCCCTGCATCTCTGGGATGAAGCCTACTTGATCATAGTGGATAATTTTTCTAATGTGTTCTTGGATTCCGTTTTCCAGTTTTTTATTGAGAATTTTTGCATCGATGTTCATGAGTGAGATTGGCCTGTAATTCTCTTTCTTGGTTGAGTCATTGTGTGTTTTAGGTATCAGGGTAATTGTAGCTTCATAAAAGGAATTTGGCAATGACTGTTCTGTTTCTATATTATGAAATACCTTAAGGAGTATAGGTATTAGGTCTTCTTGGAAGTTCTGGTAGAATTCTGCATTGAACCCATCAGGTCCTGGGCTCTTTTTGTAGGGAGGTTTTTGATAACAGAAGAAGGTATATTCTTTCCTGTTTGCGTGGAATGTTCTATAGATGTCTGTTAAGTCCATTTGGTTCATTACCTCTATTAAGTCTCTTAATTCTCTGTTAGGTTTCTGTCAAATTGCCCTGTCCATTGGTGAAAGGGGAGTGTTGAAGTCTCCCACTATCAGTGTGTTTGGTTTGATGGCTGCCTTGAGTTCTAGTAATATTTCTTTTATATAAGTGGGTGCTTTTGTATTAGGATCATAGATATTCAGGATTGAGACTTCATTCTGATAGATTTTTCCTGTAATGTGTATAAAGTGTCCCTTTCCATCTCTTCTGATTGATTTTAGTTTGAAGTCAACTTTGTTAGAAATTAGTATGGCCACTCCGGCCTGTTTCTTAGGTCCATTTGCTTGATAAACCTTTTTCCAACCCTTTACTCTGAGTAGATGTCTGTCTTTGTGTTTGAGGTGTGTTTCTTGTAAACAGCAGAATGTTGGATCCTGTTTTCGTATCCAATCTCTTAGCCTGTGCCTTTTTATAGGTGAATTGAGTCCATTGATATTAAGTGATATTAATGACCAGTGGATGTTAACTCCGGTTGTCATTTTTTTATTTGGTAGTAGAGATTGTGTGTTTTCTTTCTTTGAGATGTGCTGGTGAAGGGTCGCTAGATGTCTGAGTTATTTTGGGCAATGCTGGACTCCTTTGTTTGTGAATTTCCTTCTATTACTTTCTGTAAGGCTGGATTTGTGGCCATGTATTGTTTAAATTTGTTTTTATCCTGGAATATTTTGTTTTCTCCATTTATAGTGAATGAAAGCTTGGCTGGGTATAGTAATCTGGGCTTGCATCCATGGTCTCTTAGTTTCTGCAAAACATCTATCCAGGACCTTCTGGCTCTCATGGTTTCCATAGAGAAGTCAGGTGTTAGTCTGATAGGTTTACCTTTATATGTTACTTGACCTTTTTCCTTTGCAGCTCTTAATATTCTTTCTTTATTCTGTATGTTTTGTGTTTTGATTATAATATGGTGAGGGAATGTTTTTTTTTTTTTTTTTGATCCAGTCTATTTGGTGTTCTGTAAGCTTCTTGAACCTTAATAGAAATATCTTTCTTTAGGTTTGGGAAGTTTTCTTCTATAATTTTATTAAATATATTTTCTGGACCATTGAGCTGTATTTCTTCTCCTTCTTCTATGCCTATTATTCTTAGGTTTGGTCTTTTTATTGTGTCCCAGATTTCCTGAATGTTTTGTGATGAGAATTTGTTGGATTTGCTGTTTTCTTTGATCAGTGCGTTTATTTTCTCTATGGTATCTTCAGAATCTGAGATTCTTTCTTCTATCTCTTGTATTCTGTTGGTTATGCTTGTTTCTGTGGTCTCTGTTCATTTACATAGATTTTCCATATCCAGCAGGCCCTCGGGTTGTGTTTTCTTCCTTGCCTCCATTTCAGTTTTCAAGTCTTGCACTGTTTCCATTTTCTGTTTGATTGTTTTTTCTTTGTTTCCTTGGATATCATTTACGGATTTACTCAATTCTTCAAACTTTTTGTTATTCTTCTCATCCATTTCCTTAAGGGAGTTTTTCACCTCCTGTTTAAGGGACTCTATTACTTTCATAAAATCAATTTTTTCTACTTCTTCTTGATTAGTGTGTTCAAGTCCTCCTGTTATAAGTTCGCTGTGTTCTGGTGCTTTCATGTTGTTTTTCAGATTGTTGGAGGAATTCTTGCATTGGCGCCTGCCCATTTCTTCCTCTGAATAATCCCCTTTGGGTCTTCTTTTAGAAGTTCAATTCACCCCAATGAATTCAATTCACTCACCCCAGTGAATGATGGATCCTCTGGCAGACTGTCAGGTCTCCTTGCAGGCCAAGCAGCTCACTGACAAAGGGCCTACCTTGCTGCAGGCAGACTAATGAAGGAGGGGACCTCCCTCCGGCCTGGGTGCACTCAATTCCAGGTCCCAGGCGCCCAAACAGGCTGAGTTGTGGGATTTTGTGACCCCAAAGACGGGAGGATGAGGTGGGGGGGGGGCGTTCTGGGTGCAAGCTGGGAAGGGACAGGAAGAGAGAGGCAGTATCCAGGGAGAATAACCCCTGCAGGAAGGGCAGGAAGTGTGCGGGTGGGGGGGAGTTGGGGAATGTCGGTGGTCCCTCTCAGTGCAGCTACCGAGGTTCAGGCACTCACACCTCACTCACCCCAATGAATGATGGATCCTCTGGCAGACTGTCAGGTCTCCTTGCAGGCCAAGCAGCTCGCTGACAAAGGGCCTACTTTCCTGCAGGCAGGCTAATGAAGGAGGGGATTGATGTATGTTTCGAGTTTTAGTAATGTTTCTTTTACATATGTTGGTGCTTTTATATTAGGGGCATAGATATTAAGGTTTGAGACATCATGCTGATGAGTTGTTCTTATTTTGAGTATAAGGTGTCCTCCATCTCTTCTGATTGATTTTAGTTTGAAGTCAATTTTGTTAGATATTAGTATAGCCATACCCATTTATTTCTTAGGTCTGTTTGATTGTAATACTTTTTCCCAACCCTTTATTCTGAGGTAGTGTCTGTCTTTGAGGTTGAGGTGTGTTTCTTGTAAACATCAGAATGTTGGATACTGTTTTTATATCCATTCTTTTAACCTGTGCCTTTGTATAGGTGAATTGTATCCATTGATTTAATTGATATTAATGACCAGTGGTTGTTAACTCTGGTTATTTTTTGGTGATAGTTTTTGTGTGTTTTCCATCTTTGAGTTCTGCTGGTGGAGGGTTGTTAGATGTCTGTGTTATTATAGGTGCTGTTTGCTTCCTTGGGTTGTGGTTTGCCTTTTAGTACTTTCTGTAAGGCTGGGTTTGTGGCTACATATTGTTTAAATATGTTTTTGTCCTGGAATACCTTGTTTTCTCCATCAATGGTGAAAAAATCTTTACTGGGTATAGTAGTCTGGGCTTGCATCCATGATCTCTTAGTGTCTGCAGCATACCTATCCAAGACCTTCTGGCTTTTATGGTTTTCATAGAGAAGTCAGGTTTAATTCTGATAGTTTTCCCTTTATATGTTACTTGACCATTTTCCTTTGCAGTTCTTAATATTCTTTATTATGTATGTTTTGTGTTTTGATTATTATATAATGAGGGGATTTTTTTTGACCTAGTCTATTTGGTGTTCTGTATGCTTCTTGTACCTTCATGAAATGTCCTTCTTTAGGTTGGGAAAGTTTTCTTCTATAATTTTGTTTAATATATTTTCTAGGCTGTAGTTGTTATCTTTCTTCTACCCCTATTGTTTTTAGGTTTGATCTTTTCATGGTGTCCCAGATTTCCTGGATGTTTTGTGTTAAGAATTTGTTGGATTTGCTGTTTTCTTTGATCAATAAGTTTATTTCCTCTATAGTATCTTCAGGGCTTGAAATTCTTTCTTTTATCTCTTGTATTCTGTAGGTTATACTTGTCTCTGTAGTTCCTGTTCATTTGCCCAGATTTTCCATATCCAGCCATCCCTCGGTTTGTGTTTTCTTTATTGCCTCCATTTTGGTCTTCAAGTCTTGATCTGTTTCTGTTACCTGTTTGATTGCTTTTTCTTCATTTTCTTGGCTAGCTTTGAGGGATTTATTAATTTCTTCTAACTTTTTGTTTGTTTGCTCTTTCATTTCTTTAAAGGAGTTTTTCACATCCTGTTTAATGGCCTCTATTATTTTCATAATGTTATGTTTAAAGTCTATTTCTTCTACTTCTTCTGGAATAGGGTGTTCAAATATTCCTGTTGCATATTCACTGTATTCTGGTGTTGTCATGTTGTTTTTCATGTTGTTGGAAGAATTCTTGCATTGGCCCCTGTCCATCTCTTCCTTCAAATGCAGCCAGGAGAGTCTTGACATCTTGGTTTAATCTTTGCTGTGACTGACTGTGTACTTGGGAGATTTTCTTGGTCTGCTCTCTCTTAGGACCCCTCAGCACTGGAGCTGGCTCTCAGATTCCCTCTGCCATGAAGCAGGCTGTGCTGGTCTATCTAAGGACCCTGCAGGTGGAAACGAGTGGGTGGGGGCAAAATACGATGGGGTAACTAGAGAAAGCCAGTAGCCAGGGAGACACCCTGCTGTATGTCCAGAAATGTTTAGGGAAATGAAGGGGGCCTGTACCCCATACCTGGGTCCACACATACCCCTCTAGATGGATCTCCTCAGTACAGGATCAGGAACTCTTGCTGGGCCAAAAACCTTGGAGAAAAAAAAGGGCAGACTTTGGGGGAGGCAGGGTCCTGTGGAACAAAAAAAGCCATTGGAGCAGGAGCTGGAATGGCCCTGTACTCCGTTCCTGGGACCTTCTGGTAGGGCAGGCACACTTATCCCTCTGGGTGGATCACCTCAGTACAGGAGCAGGGATTCTTGCTGGGCCAAGGACCTTGCAGACAAAAGGACAAGCTTGGGGAGGGGGCAGGGTCATGTGGAACAAAGAAGCCCCTGCAGCAGGAGCTGGCATGGACCTGTACTCCATTCCCAAGACCTACTGGCCAGGTGGGCCTCTCTCAGTCATTAGCTCCACCACCTGCCTTCTCAAGAGGTATTCCTCTGACTTCAGCTTGGTGCATGATGACTTTGCCACCTGCTCTATCCCAGGTGCTGCTGCTCCCTGGCCTTGGAGCCCTGAAGGCCCCAAAGATCCTGACACATTGCATTTCCTGGAGTCTCAAGGCTTAGCTCTCAGTACCTAGGCAATGTATTCTCTGCCATCAGACCTGGCTCAGGGCTAGGGATACAGACCCTAGATGGGCTGCTGTCAAGTCATCTGCATTTCACATTTAAGTTTTGTCTCATTTTTATTCAGTCCTCCTCAGTCCAGTCTTATACATAATAAACAAAGAGACAACAGTTTTCCAGAACTCCAGGGGATCACCAGTCATCCAATGTAGTGGTTCCAAAGACATTCCAAGTCACAGGCATGCATTCCCTACCCTCCCTGTGCTCAGTCCTTTTGGGTGCTCTCCAAGATTTTGCCTCTCTCCTCTCCATCCCTAATGGCTGTGGGGAGAGGGCTGGGGTTCCATAGGAGCCTTAGGATGCTTGAGGATAGAAGTTGAGAGAGAAAGAAAACAAAGCAACAATTACTATAACATAACAGGAAGAGACATTGACAAATTTCCAGGACAAGACACATAGTGACATCCCCTCCCCGCAGTGGGAGAAAAACAAACAGCTGTCTTTGAGGTAGCTGCAAATGACCCAGGGCCGGGAGAATGCTGGCCCCTGTCTACTGACTCGGGACTGGGACCCAGGAGCAAAACACCCTGTCTAAAAATGACCCAGGGCCAGAAAGTCCTCTGTCTGGAAATGACTTGGGACTGGGAGAATTCCCATCCCTGCCTGAAAATGACCCAGGGCAAGAAAGACCCCTGTCTGGAAATTGAAGACAAGGCATCCCTTGCTTCTCCAGGGTCTCTGTACAAGGGCATCAGCTTCAGAGAACACCTGTCAAAACAAAAAATCCCAAATCAGTCGACCGGTACAAAACCAAAGCAGCCATAGTCAGACAGACAAGACAAAATGACAGCGCAAAGAGACAAGAGACAAAAGACAAAGAGTGCTCTCTCACCAGTAGATGCTAATAAACTTCTGGTCTTTCATCATCCTGGTGGAATCTCTGGGGTTCTTGGGCAACACACCAAATGTTGTGCCCAGATTATGACCCCCAGAGAGAGAGAGAGAGAGAGACCACCAGAGACCACCCAGATTGTAGTAAGCATAATACAAACATGTTTGGAACTCATCTCCATCCCGGTTGTAGTGAGGTAGAGAGGAGTTGTATCTCCTCTATGGGGTAAGCTTTTAAAGGCATAACTACAAAGAATCTTTGGAGCTGCTTTGGCAACGGTGCAAGGACTTTTTCTCCATCCCATTTTTCTAAGTCAGCTTTTTCCTTGTTCTTAGAGCAAGGTCACACTGTTCCTGAGTTAGGCCATCTCTATGAGCCTGTACCAGGTGGTTGCCTGGGCTAAGCTAAGTGACTTTGTGCTTGGAATTTCCCCAATGGGAGAGGGAAAGGCCACTATCTTCCTGGGAAAACATTCTGTTAGGAATTTTTTTCTCACCCCTTTGAGAATAAGGGGTTAGTGTTCTACAGGGCCAGTGAATGAAAGACACTTTGGTCTAAAAACAGAGCTAAAGCTGCACCTGACCAACTAATCAGAAAACCAATCAATTTCTGAGCACAAGATCTAGGCAATCTGAGTTCAAGGAATGAAAACTGACCAGTTCCCACTCTGAAAATCTTCTCCCTGTAAAACCTTCACCATCTAATAAGGCCTATATAAGCCCAGTGCCTGTTCAGTTTGCTGCTGTCCTTCTACCCTGGTAAAGGCAGCCACTCTTTTGGATTCTTCCCTCCTGATAAATCTCTTGAATGAGGTTTGGGTAAGAAAATTGGAGCAGAGGAAAATCACAACTTTTTGCCAGAGCTGGAGCGCAGTGGAGCACAGCAGAGCAGAGCAGGACTGTAACACTTTCACTGGGGAAATCTTGCCCTAGAAGAGCAGAGTTGTTGCAACTCTGCAGACTGGAGCTGAAATGTAACAATTTCTCCAAGGAAACCCTCTCCTACCAGAGAAGTCCGTTAAGCTGCTATACATACTGTGACCTGTTTTGCTATTGGTTCCCTATGGCCAGAACATTTTTATTTCATCTGAGTTGTAATGTTCAGTATTCCCTGGCTCCCAAATGGAGATTCTTTTCCATCTAAGCTTCAATGCTTACATAAACTCATGGCAACTTATAGAAGAATGGAGTTATTTGGACTTGCAGCTCCAGAAGGATAAGATTTAATCACAATCACACCAGGAAAGTATGGCAACAGGTAGTCATAGTAGCTGAAGCAGGTAAATAAGAGCTTCTATCTTGAAACACAAGCAGAGAGGGCAAAGGAAGTGGAGTGAAGCTTTGAAATTTCAATGCCTGTCCTCAATTACGTACTTTCTTATACCCAAACAGCACCAACAATTTAGGATCAGATATTAAATCATTTGGGCTTCTCTCAGTGTATGTGCTACAGGGGTTATATTTAGGAAGTGTTCTCCTGTGCCAATGCGTTCAAGTGTATTTCCCACCTTCTCTTCTGTAAGGTGCAGTGTGGCGGCCTTTATATTGAGGTCTTTGACCCACTTAGACTTGAGTTTTGTGCATGATGATAAACATGGATCTATATTCATTTTTCTACATGCTGATATCCAGTTATGCCATACCATTTGTTAAATATCCTTTCTTTTTTCCATTTTATATATTTTGCTTCTTTGACAAAAATCAGGTGTTTGTATGTATGTGGATTAATATGCAGGTCTTTGATTCAGTTCCATTGGTCCTGCTCTCTGTTTTCATGCCAATACCAGGCTGTTTTTAGGAGTGTAGCTCTGTAGTAGAGTTTGAAGTCAGGGATTGTGATGCCTCCCGATGTTCTTTCATTGTACAAAATTGTTTTGTTTATCTTATTTTTTTTTTATTCTTTGCCATATGAAATTGGGTACCATTCTTCCGAGGTTTGTGAAGAATTTTGCTGGGGATTGCATTGAATCTGTAGATTGCTTTTGGTAAGATTGCCATTTTTACTATGTTAATTCTACCCACCCAAGAGCATGGGAGATCTTTCCACTTTTTGGTGTCTTCTTCAATTTCTTTCTTCAAAGATTTAAAGTTCTTGTCATACAAGTCTTCTACTTGTTTGGTTAGAGTTACTCCAAGATATTTTGTGCTCAAGTTGAAACCCCCAGAGATACCACCACTGGAATCCAGTCAAGAACAGAAAGCAAAGTACAGGTTTATTTAGTGCACATGCACATAGTCCAGCTAGCTTGGAGCTCAAAGCCACCAGTTTGGGAGAGCTCCCACTCCTAATTTGGGGTTGACATATATAGGCAAAACTGGAAAACAGGTTTACTTGGGGTCAAGTGTGAGACACTCACCCCTTATTCTCAAAGGAATGAGAAGAAATTTCCTAGCCGAATTTTTTTAATATTAGAAACCCAGACTAGATTTATGTTTTCAGAAAGATATTGGCCTTCCCTTCTCCCCTCCTGCAAATATACAAAAGTAAAAATAACTGCATCAAAAACCTAAACCCCAAGGAAACAAACAATATGACTAAAAATTGGCTACAGAATTAAACAAAGTTCTCAAAAGATATATAAGTGACTAGGAAAAATCTGTAAAAAGTGTTCAGAATCATTGACCATTAGTGAAAAGGAGATTAAAATTATTTCAAGATTTTATCTAATTTCAGTCTCAGTGCTTATCATCAACATATCAAATATGAAGAAATACTGATGAGAATATGGGGCAAGAGGATTCCTATTCATTCTTTGTTGGGGTAAAATCTGATACATTTACAATGGAGATTTGTCAGAAGTATCCTCAGAAAGCTAGAAACAGAACTAGGAAATGATCTAACTATATCAATCTTGAACATATACCCAAAGGACTATATATATACATATACATACATATATATATATATATATATATATATATATATATATATATATATATGACTACAGGGATACTACTTACACATCCATGTATATTGTTGCATTACTCACAATAGCCAGAAAATGGAAAAAAAAACTAGATGCCTATCATAATGAATGGACAGTGATAATGTAGGAAATTTTCCCATTGGAAAATTTTTATTCTATAAGAAAAAAATTACATTTATATTACAGGTAAATGGATGAAATGTGAAAAATATAGCTAGCAAGATGAATACCAGTAGGTTGAACACTGTATGCCTTCTTTCATGTGTAGATGTTTGTTTCAACTCTTTATTTCTACTTATTTAATTGAAGTTCCCATAAAACTCAGTAAACTAAAGGGAAATACTTTTAAAAGGTGGATAATAGGACACAAGTGAAAAAGAGTACAGAAGGAGCATATTAGAGGTAGAAAGACTTAAGTAGGAAGACATACATGAAATTTTTCATTTATCTAATAGGAGTCATTAAATATAATAAGGAACATGAGAACAATTGTAGATAAGAGAAGCCAAAGAATTATATTGTATTTTAAACGCAAGCATACAAATTATTATCTGAAATATAAATCAAATTAAAATAATCAGAAGTAATAAATTATCAGAGTAGAACAAATAAAAGCAATATATGGTTATTTTACT
Source organism: Arvicola amphibius (assembly GCF_903992535.2). Taxonomy (NCBI): domain Eukaryota; kingdom Metazoa; phylum Chordata; class Mammalia; order Rodentia; family Cricetidae; genus Arvicola; species Arvicola amphibius. The sequence goes on along the minus strand of NC_052065.1, from coordinate 75,338,665 downwards.
TATAAGAAACATATTTAACAATAAAGATTTAAAAAAATAAAAGAAACAGAAACCATTACCTTACACATTAAGGACAAGAAATTTGATACAACTGTGATTATTATTTAACTTAATGTAAAATAATTAACATGGGGATATTTTATAATAATAAAGGAAAGTAGTTCAAGAAAGCAAAAGTATTTGAGATATGTTCATTAATTTGGTGTATACTGATAAGAGGGAATAGAATGTCAAATGGTTACTTGTAGGCAATTCAAAAGAGTTCCACAATAGCCCAGAATGGAGTATAAGAAAAGTTTATGTATTTGGAAATAAACTCACAAAAAGGGTAGCAATCTACAGTCCTCTGTTATAGTAGGAGCGGCAGTCTGTGTTCCTACCCAGCTCCCACACGACTAGCTTATACCCCAAAATAATAAGAAACAAATTGTGTTCTTTTAAACACTGCTTGGCCCATCAGTTTCAGCCTCTTATTGGCTAATTCTCACATCTTGCTTTAACTCATATTTAGTAATCTGTGTAGCACCACAAGGTGATGGCTTACCAGGAAAGATCTTTATATATATATATATATATATATATATATATATATATATATATATATATATATGTTTTTCTTTGGGTTCACCTTCTTATTATCTTCTCAAGGATCATGAATTAAAGTCTCGATGTCCTTTAATTATGGCTAGAAACTGATTATGAGTGAGTACATCCCATGCTCATCTTTTTGGGTCTGGGTTACCTCACTTACAATAGTGTTTTCTATTTCTATCCATTTGCATGCAAAATTCAAGATGTCATTGTTTTTTATTGCTGAGTAGTATTCTAATATGTATATATTCCACACTTTCTTCATCCATTCTTCCACTGAAGGGCATCTAGGTTGTTTCCAGGTTCTGGCTATTACAAATAATGCTGCTATGAACGTAGTTGAACAAATGCTTTTGTAGTATGATTGGCCATCTCTTGGGTAAATTCCCAAAAGTGGAATTGCTAAGACCTCAATATTAATCTGAATACACTGAGCCTGATAGAGGAGAAAGTGGGAAGTACTCTACAACAAATGGGCACAGGAGACCATTTCCTACGTATAACCCCAGCAGCACAGACATTAAGGGCAATATTGAATAAATGGGACCTCCTGAAGCTGAGCAGCTTCTGTAACGCAAAGGACACTGTCACTAAGACAAAAAGGCAGCCTACTGACTGGAAAAAGATCTTCACCAACCCTGCAACTGACAAAGGTCTGATCTCTAAAATATATAAGGTACTGAAGAGACTAGACTTTAAAATTCTAATTAACCCAATTTAAAAATGGGGCTCTGAACTGAACAGAGAATTCTCAACAGAAGAATTCCAAATGGCCAAAAGACACTTAAGGTCATGTTCAACCTCCTTAGCTATCAGGGAAATGCAAATCAAAACAACTTTGAGATACCATCTTACACCTATCAGATTGTCTGAAATCAAAAACACCAATGATAGCCTTTGCTGGAGAGGTTGCGGGATAAGGGGTATACTCATCCATTGCTGGTGGGAATGCAAACTTGTGCAACCACTTTGGAAAGCAGTGTGGTGATTTCTCAGGAAATTCGGGACCAGGAAAGATCTTAACCTGCATCTGTCTTGGGTCGGAGAATCATGGCGTCTGCCTGAGGCATCTGCCTGACTCTGCTTTCTTTCTCCCACAATTCTGTTCTGTTTACTCCACCTACCTAATTTTCTATCCTATTAAAGGGACAAGGCCGTTTTATATTAACCAATGAAAGTAACACATAGACAGATGACCCTCCTCCATCACTCTGTTTGTGCTGTAAACTGGGATCCAAGTCCAACAGATAACAGGGCCATGAATACTTTTCATTTGCACTTATAGTACCCGAGACCACACCAAAAGTGTGTAAGTATCTAAAGGGATATTGGCTGAAGTATTTTGCACAAAACCTCCCCTTTTGTCTAAATAAGAGGGTTCTAAGCCTAATGCAAAACTGTGTACAATAAGAACAGATATCAAGTATTGTCCAGAAAAAAGAAGAGGCAGAAACATACATAAAAATTAGAATTACAATCAGGATGAACAATATCAGGTAAAAATATATGCTTAATATTTCTATAGTTACCCTATCCTAAGGAGTCTAAGTCTTATATTTAAAATATCTTGGCTAAGTCATGAGAGGAAAGTAACTATGGCTGTCTAATCTTCAAGCCCACCAAAGAACTTAGAAGGGAAATAATATTACTTGAGTAAAAAGCAAGTGCAATCAAGCAGCTTCCAAAAGGTGCAAAAAATGACAGAGACATCCAGCTACCTAGGCAATCACCCAACATCTCATTTTCAAATTTGGGGCAAACAACTTTGGTTAAGGCCAAGAGTATCTAACAGACCATTTTGCAGAGACAGCAAAATTTGAAGAAAAAAAGTCACACATTGTCTTGGTAAGGTTTGGTAGGCATTTTTTTTCTTTTTTTCTTTTTTTTGGTTTTTCAAGACAGGGTTTCTCTGCAGCTTTGTTAGAGCCTGTCCTGGACCTAGCTCTTGTAGACCAGGCTGGCCTCGAACTCACAGAGATCCGCCTGCCTCTGCCTCCCGAGTGCTGGGATTAAAAGCGTGCACCACCACCGCCCGGCTTTTAAATTTTTTTTTCTTTTTTTTGGCATTTTTGATTGTATATTGCATGTCCAATTTTGATACTATGCATTTTTCCATTAGTTGATGCAGGGTCAGTTCTAAGCCCAAAGACCAGTTTTGCCAAGAAGAAAACAAGCTCCAAGTGGAGTGTCCACAGTACCCAACATTATTTCCAGAAATGATTGGTGCTGCTGGGGACAATCTTGTCTCATATGAACAGAATCTTGAGTTATTTAAATGCCATATTCTACAGTTCTTTGAAATGTTTGAAGATTACCTATCTAGGCTGAATACAATCTCTATGAATCTAAAGAACCTGACTAGTCTATCAGTATGACAAATATGGGTGACTATTGACCTATAATTCTTAATACATATGTGGATTAAAGAAAGACTAAGGCATCACAATCAAAAATTAAACAATCTTTAAACAAATGTGAAGAAAATGTAGACAATAACCTCAAAATGCAAGAAATATACATATATATATATATATATACATAAATATACTTATGTACACACACACACACACACACACATATATATATATATATATATATATATATATATATCTTGATCAGAACTAGAAATGTATGGTACTATATGATAAATATATCCTTAAATTGCATCAATATTCAAAATATCTTAAGCAGAAGAAGCATGCATACATACAATGTCAAACTGACTTTTAATAGATGCATAAACATTTTAAGCATAAATAGGAGTATATTCAGTATAAAAAATATAGTTTGAATTTGTATCAATATACAGGAATCAATACTAAATTAAACTGTCCGTAACAAAAAGCTCACAAGTAGACATACTAATTGCTAATTATCTCATCCTGTCCATTAACTCCTTCCTTTTTCCAAGAGAGATCTCGGAGCTGAGCCTACTTCATTTCCACCACATATCCTATATGACTTATTACCAACCCTCAACAGATGAACAAATTGTAGACATATTAATGAGTTCTACAATAGTCCAGAATGTAGTATAGGAAAGGTTTATTTATTTGTGTATGAACTCACTGTAAGTGTAAGGATTCACAGTCCTCTTTGTGGGGCTAGAAACCAGGAATTGAATCCAGCAGAAAAGAGAGCTGTGTATACTTTTAATCTGTATAGTACTTATAGTACCTGAGACCATGCCCAAATTGGGCAGCTATCTACACAGCTATTGACTTAAAGAGCTCCCACAACAGTTGCTCTATTTCAATTCAAAGATATGTCACTATACACTTTTCCCCAATGCCTGTATTAATCTACTTTTTATCAGTAGTTCATGTTAACTTATATAATTAATAGATGATTTTGTATCTGTATATATCCATCAATACCATGTTATAAACTTTAAATATGTATATTTACAAAAAAATTGATATTCTTAACTTTAAAATTATCTAATTTTGGTTCAGTTAATAGAAAGTATTTATGCTGCAAACATGAGAACCTGAGTTCAGTGACCCTAAATATATGTTAAAAATATAATAAAAGGATCTGGAAAGATGGCTTAGTGGTTTAGAGCCCTTGATGCTTTTGCAGAGGACGAAGATTTGATTACCAGGACCCACCATGATGTCATAAAACCAGCTGTAACTCCAGTTCCAGAGAATCCAATGATCTCCTCTGGCATTCACTAGCACCACGCATGTACACATGCTGACCAAACACTCATATATAAAATAAAATAAATAAATCCTAAAAATTAAAATAAATAACTTGACATGGTAGCATGGAGTTATATTTCTACTGTTGAGGAGGTGGCAGAAAGGCAAGTCCTTGAGAATTGCTGGCCAGTGTGTCTAGCCTAAGTGGTATGCACCAAGTCAATCAGAGACTGCTTCAGAAATCATGGTAGGTTGTACTTGAAGAATGACACAAAGGTTGTCCTCAGGTCTCTATATGTATGTGCACCCACATGAATGCAAACATATGCATACATGTACAATAGTAGTTCACAAATATTTACATACATGTAGAAATAACACACAATTATCTAATGCAATAGTTTTTAACCTTCATAATATAGCACTTTAATGCAGTTGCTTTATGTTATGGTGAACCCCAACTATTAAATTAGTTCTTTGATACTCCATAACTGTAGTTTGTCTACTCAAATTAATTATAATGTAAATATCTAGTATTTAGAATATCTGATAGGTTACCCATGTGAAAGTATCATTTGACTCCCACCCAAAAGAGTTACAGTCAACATGTTGAAAACTACTAATATAATGCATAAAGCAAAAATAACAAAAGAGGAATACATAAGTAAAATTATATTTGCTGATTGTAGTCACCTTTTCAAGAATAAATAGGAATACATAAAAGCTAGTAAACATATGAAAAAATTTACTAATATTGTCAATCATCTATACATGTGGTTTGAAAAGTATTATACTTACAAACAGCTACAAACATATATATATATATATATACATACATATATATATATATAGAGAGAGAGAGATAAAGTTTACCATAATTTTCATTGAGAAATATTGCATTTATGCATTATGAGAAATATTGCATTTATATATGCATATATTCCTATTTATGCATTTATGGCTATAACATGTAACATTAATGGAAATGAATTAAAAATTCTAAACTACCCAGTATATTTGTCAGTCGCAGCATTGTTAACACAGAAATTCATAGAAATAAAATATGTAAGAAGTCTTTTAATAATCCATGGGTTAAATTATAAAAATAAAACAGATATAATGGTGCATATAAGAGATCAAGACACCAGGTACTGAGAAATGAGATTGTAAATTGCATTTGCCTGTGTTACATTCTCAGATCTGTTCTCAAAAATAAAATCATATAAATAGATTCATAACAAAGCAATAAAAATAAGACAAAAAATACAAAAATGGGATGACTGACATGAATACAGACATCTAATTATATAAGAAAATGAATAAAACAGCATTGAATGTAGCTAAAGTCACTGCTGAAAGGATACTTGTAGATTTCAAGGCCCATTTCAAACTTAATATAGAGGACTAATAATCTATGTTTTCACATCAAACTTGTCCTGTCCAGCAGGCAACTCCCCTGGGTGTATAAGGCAATTTCAAGATAATAAACAATCATCTTGGAGCATGCCTTCTAATGCCAACCAACCAATCCAAAGCCTAAGCACTTAACCACTTCCTGTAGCATGCTTTACTCACTTGGGTTTCAGTAACCAAACAACTAGGGAACAGAGTTTGTGCTTTACTCTTCCCTTCATTATTCAAAATGTCCAATGTTAAGAGTGTTCAAGCTGACTTATCCATCAATTTTGATGGAAAGCAAAAATAATGCTTTTTGCCATATTTTTCCTTGTTCTTGAAGCTGGTCCTGCCCAATATTGTATCAAATAGGAAACCATGCTTCTTCAGTTGGGTTGTGAATATAACACCTGTGTTTTATAGATGTGGGACCAAATTCAGGACCTTGTACATGGTAAGAAAGTACTCTACCACTGAGAAAAATCCTTAGTCCCAAACCCAAACTGTCTTTGCTATGACTGTCATCACCTATCTATTAGATATTCCTTCCATCAACTTTCCTGCAGTATATTGTTTATGCCCTTGTGACCTAGCTTAAACTTTTGCATTGACCAGGTTTTAACAACAATTTTCAGCTTACACTCTGCAGCTGAAAAGCTGGTTTCTTTCAGTGTGCTGGTCTTTACTGAATTATTGATATAGGTTTTGAGATCTGTTCTAAGGAACATTATTTTTTAAATATTAACTAATCTTCTGAAATATTTCTCTGAAGGTTATAAGATGTGACTTTCATTAAGGTAACATGGAATTGGCTGATAAGTCAAATACACAGCTCAGAGAGAGGTCAGAAAAATTAAATTTTCATCCTGTACATCAGGGTGAGGACATTAATTTCTGGGGCCATTCCTTCACAACATGACAAAGGTACTTTCTATGTGTGTTTCACATGCCTTCATGTGCTCTTGCCTACTTATTACTGTCACAAAGTATTCACTGATCCACTGGGACACAAAGAGATCACAGCCTTAGAAAACAGAGCTAAGGTTTACTTAAAATGAAAGGGAAGAAATCTTCATTTACATCTTGCATATGACCTCTTAACTGCTTTTGTAATTAATTTTAGAATGACATGTGCCGCAACAATATGTGAGTTCATTATGTCTATACCATGTGAGAATACCAAGAGGCACATGCTCAAAGCCTAGAGCAATGAAATCTCTATAATTTATTATACAATGGGGAATAGATGAATTAACTTTTTCCTTCCTTCCTTCCTTTCTTCCTTCCTTCCTTCCTTCCTTCCTTCCTTCCTTCCTTCCTTCCTTTCTTTCTTTCTTTCTTTCTTTCTCTTCCTTATTTTTTTTTAAACAGGGTTTCTCTGTGTTGCTTTGGAGCCTGTCTTGGAAGTAGCTCTTTTAGAGCAGGCTGGTCTCGAACTCACAGAGATCCACTTGCCTCTGACTCCCAAGTACTGGGAATAAAGTTATGTGACACCACCGTATGGCAGCTGGATTAACTTTTAAAATGAGAAGACAATAGTGTGTGAAGCTTGTGACAGCTTGGAATGTCACATCTCAACCCTAACTGTATGTAGAATTCAGAATCCATTCTGTTAACTTGGAAAATAGTAGCTTTGCCTTAATGGAACTCTATATAGTTTAGTTATTTCCATCTCTTCATATGGTAACTGAAATTTCAAGGAATGCCAAAGCTAATGTTTACCATTTTAGTGTTACTAGAAAAACTGGAGGTGTGGTCCAAAGCATGATTTGAGAAAATTATTTTTTATAATTGCTTACTCTTCCATCTGCTCATTTAAAGCAGTTTTGAGGATTTTGTGTTGTATAACTTTGAGAACTCAGAAATAAATCCAGGCTTTGTGACCACATGATTTTAAACAAAACTGCCAAAGGTACCAGAGCACACAGTAAGGCAGTAAGAACTTCAAAAAATGTTTAGCAACTATATAGTAATATGGAGACAAAAGTAACTAAGGTCACACTATCCAGAAACCAAATAAAAGATTCTGACTTTGGGTTTGGTAAATTTTTGAATGTGGTGTTTTCTTATTTACATTTTTATCCAGAAAATGAGTATTGTCATCTCATAGTAAGAGCCTGTGACTTTAACACATAGGTAGTTACTGACATCTGTACGTTTAGAGATCTTAAGAGATGGAATGAGTAGTTTGAATTCTCAGCTATGCTGACATATAAGATAGATACCATTCCAGACAAGCAGCGTTAGACACCAGGACCAACACTAAAGTTACTCAAATCATGGTGTCCAACTACAGACATGTTCATAGCTTTAGTGGCCAGTTGCATCCCTACACATCTTTGCAAAGGGAGATTTTTGAAGGAAGATCCAGGGATATCAGTATTGGTGCAGATAGTTGCAAGTGTTTTCTGAAAATTCCAATGAGTATATGCTGCCTTTATTTGCACAGGAGGTTGAGGGGAAGAACTATAAATGTGCATGCATGAGAAGTTGCAGGAGTCACCTACAAAGCTGAGTGTACTGGTGCTGTCAGAAGCTAGGATGGGAAGAAGGATCAACAATTTGTAGACAGTCAACCATGGGAGCCAGAATAGGCAGCACTCCATGGTCAAGTTGTCAGTGCCAGTCTTGGCAGTGGGCTTGCATTGCAGTAGGATAATTTCCTTTGTGGGTCTTTGGAGAGATTTGTACATACATATTTTATAGTTTTGTCTGTCACTGTTGTAATTTACTTGGGATGCTATATCAATACTCAAAGCCTACCAAGGCTGCTGAGTTGGAATTTCCAGGATGGAGAAAGTGCAGTAGCATCTTTTATCTGGCTGTATCTTAAAGAAATAGCCCAGGTAACTCCAAAAGAGAAAAAGCATAGTGAGACAGTGAATTGAGTCTGCAAGCAAGGTTACCGAACTGAGCATTCTGACAAAGATGAGTTTTGTAGCAATAGTCATATAACTATGGGTGTCTCAAAGGAACTGGAACTCAAATTGAGGAATGATTTTTAAAGACTGCCAGAGGGAACAATATATGGCAGTGAGGAAAATGTGCATGATCTGAATCAGTTTTATTGGCAATTGGATTCATCAGTGGTGGAAGCAGCTAAGGTTCCCTATAAACAAGAATAGCTGTAGTTTACAATCTCACATATTGTAAGATGCTCAGAAATGAAGGCTTTAGATTGCAGATTTTGCATGAGTGATCTTGATATCCTCAGTAGCCAAGTTTGTTTGAGTTTTGTACTGAGCATATCACGTGGGTCATTTTTATTCCTACCAGAAGGTTGATGAGATAAATACCCTGCAGTTTTATTTATTTATGCTTCTCTCCATATTTCTTAAGTATATACTTCTCTCAGAGATCTATATGTGTACAAACAGAACCAATGGATTAGGCAGAATATGCCACAGTCTCTGTATTCATGCAAAGGTGATATGAAATCCAGAGAAATTTCTCTCTGTCCTTTGTGGAACAAGGATGCCCTTAAGAAAGGTCACTCACCATATATGTCCTTAAAAATAAAAAAGGAAATGCATAATACATACATTCAGTAGAATACCAGAAAATTTGCCTTTCCTAAGACATGAATAGCATTTTTATAGTTACTGTAATTTCTTGAATGTTTATGTTCCCTGAAATATATTTACTAAAATGTTTCTAAAAACTGATTTGATAGTATTTAAGAATGAAATGATGTGTGATTCCCCCTCAGTATGTTGTGGATTTGTTTTATTACCATTAGTTAAAGGAGAAGCTGTTTTGGTCAAAGTCTTGGCAGAGAAAAGCCAGGCAGGAAATCCAAACAGAGTTATATAGAGAGAAAATAGACAGAATCAGAGAGACACCCTGTAGCTGCCAAAGGAAAAAGCTGCCTGTTGTCAACAAGAACCTTACCAGTAGACCACAATCTTGTGGTGATTCACGGATTAATAAAAATGGGTTAATTTGAGATGTAAGTGTTAGCTAGAAATATGCATAGGCTATTGGCCAAACAGTGGTGGAATTAATATAGTTTCTGTGTGTTTATCTGTGTCTGGGTGGCCAGGAAACAAACAAACAGTCTACAAATGGCACTGGGTGGGCCATATACATCCACATAAAACCTGAGAGAGCTTGTGAAGAAATTCTAGACACAAAAGAACAGAGTTAAACACAGCTTCTTGGAAGCCACAGTTTTTTTTTAGATAATCTCTGTTTTCTGGCAGTGAGCAACTAAGTTTCTAAGTTTGTTAGTAATAACAAATGAGGGAGGAAAATGCAAACCAGGTAAAGTAAGTTTTATGTACAATTGTATTAAGATTTTCAAATTTAATATACCTTTATGGCAATATGTTTTATGAGAGCTTCATGTAAAACAAGGAATAACATATACATCATACATAAAAATTTAAGAGGGAACAAACATACCACCTCAAAACTCATCCATATTGCATAGCAAGAACACAAAAGGAAGAAAAGAACAAAAGAACTTAAAAACTAAAGTAATTAACCAAATATCAATACAAACAGGAATTGCTCGTCTATTATAAATTAATCATAGTATAAGTCAATCAAGTGTTCAAATCAAAGGCTTAGAATGAGTAAATGTATATTGTTAAGTCTTATAAACACAAGAAACACTATACTATCACAAATGTAATTATTTAAATTAAAATAAGATAGGTGCAGAAGGACAAATCATGACTTTCTCTACTTTCTTGTGGTTTCAAAAAAGGAAAAGAAATAAAAAATAAAATAAAACTTACCAAGCTTGAAAGTAGATTATTAATTGATAGGGTGTTGGTGAGTAAGAATAAATGGAAGGTCAATTACTCACCATGATTAAGCTTGAAGAATTTAATGCATAACATTATGATTAAGTTCATTAAACTCTTTTTTAGACCTAAGTCTAACCCATCCCCATTAATTATAGAATAAAGATGAATAATCATCTCTGTTTAGATACTGCATAAGAAATTTATTAAAATAATATATCAATAAATTCTCTTCAGATATGTGAGGTGATATATGTTACTTTTATTGCCCAGATTCTTAGATTATTTCAAGGTTTTCTCTCTCTCTCTCTCTCTCTCTCTCTCTCTCTCTCTCTCTCTCTCTCTCTCTCTCTCTCTCTCTCTCTCTCTCCTTCATTATAATTGGCAAGTATTACTGACACTATGCATAATAAATTAGAATCGAATTAAGTCTTTGGCACTTCTAAATTATCTTAATAAATTCAAACTCACGAATTCACAGTGTAACAGTTAATATGATCCAGCATGAGATAAAATAGTGCCTTCGGGATTTAATATTTAATATATAAAGCTTCATAAATAAAAAAGAATTATTCCCATTGATTCTTTTCACTATGGATCTCACCATTTAGACCACATTGCAAGGCTCAAGAGATAGCAGAGTAGATAAAATGTTTTCCTTGCAAGCAGCAAGACCAAATTTTTATGCTGGGGGACAAAGGAAAAATAACTAAAATTTCCTCCTGTAATTGAACACACTTGTAATTTCAGCACTATGTGGGCAGACATCATGATGTCAAAATATCACGGCAATGAGGATGTATGGTAGAAGGAGAGATAGATGATAGACAAACAGACAGACAGACAGACAGACAGACAGACAGACAGACAGATAGATAGATAGATAACAGCATCAATGATACCCTTCTTTGACTTAATTCTTCCACCAAATTCTTACTGCATAAATTTTCCAGGTTCTCCCAAAATATTGCTACCAATTCTCTACCAAATTAACCAAGTACATGAGTCTTTCTTGGAGATACATAAAGTCCAAACTATATGTTCCTCTTCCCAAAATGCTAATAGGCATTTCATAACCAAATGCCTCAAAATCCTTAAAAAAACAAACAGTATTAAAAATTATAAGTTTCATATCACCTTTCAGTCTCGAGGCAACTCTTAACAGATGAGAGTACCTATAAATTGAAAGTGAATTCACAAAGCTTAAAAATAGAATGGCATATAATGATTATTCTCAACACTTGTCAAGATATTCAAGTTTTACACAATTATGGGGACATCATTAATGCAAAGTGGAGCCTACCTTGATCTCTCCGTCATACTTTTCTACATAAAGCAGTGACTTATTCTTCTGTGTCTTGCAAGTTGCTAAGTGCTAGAGGAGAACAGAAAATTCCTACATTGCTTATCTAGTTAGCTGTTAAGCCTTTAAGATTAATAAAATGAACAAAATGCTATTTTAAATACTATAGAAATAACCTGCAATCATTATAAATGATGGAGTTAAGTGTAATACTTCTGTTTTTCATCAACTATGATATTATTGGTAAAGGATGGAACTGAGACTTAGCAAAATGAACCAAAACTTATATGGCTTTTTTAGTATTGGATTTCCTGATCAACCAATTGCCCATCTTTACATTTATTATTAAGTATTGAGTTGTATTCCAATAGTTGTTACCTTAAAATATTTTACTATGTTTAAAAGCTTTATAATTTATATCTCACAAATCTCTGAATTTCAAGTCTATATTTTTTCGAGACATTTCTTTATGCCTATGAAGTTAGCACCATTACAGAGAGTGCCTAAGGCACAGATTTGACTTTTTCAGATACAAAAGTGGACTCTTATGAAAGATATTTCATAGAATTTCCATACCCCAATAGGGAATAATCTGATACCATCAAATAATCAATTTTCAAAATTGAATTCAGTCATGACTATCAAAATAATTCTCTATTTTGCCCTAGGCCCTTATCTCATCTCTCTTAATTCAAGTACTCTTGTCTAACAGAATCCTTTAATAAAACTTAAAGAGATGGTATCATTACTATTTTCATTATTTAAAGTAGGGCATGTCTCACCTTTCTGTATTTAAACATTGTATAAGAGATTTTCTAATAAGGTATATATCTAGCTGTATACATTTTATTCTCATATGGAGCATATACAAAATTAAACTTCTATCAATTTTTCAACTGTGTACATCTGCACATTATCCTATATTGTGCTGGTGTCACTAATTTTAGGTTAGATGCATTCATTTCAGACTACATAAAAACATTTTATACAAATCTGCCATGTATTCTGACCAATATACTAGTAACTTTTGTCTTTTCTAATACTGATAACACATAGTTTTCATAAATTTGGCTTTACCAGGCAAGCCAACAGCTCAGAGGTCCTTAGGAAATAATAGTTGGAAAATCCTACCTAGACTAATGATTAAACTCCAAACTCAGATAGATATTCTACATGAAAAAATAAAAACAAAAAGAAAATGAAACAAAAATTCTGCCATTATTTTAACAACATGGACACACTTAGGAAATATGATTATTTGAACACTATTTGTAACAAAACTCCCTTAATTTATCAAGAAAAGATCATGGGTAACAGAAAACTGATAGGTTCAATCCTGGATAATTGAAGTTTCAATTACTGCAGTTAGGCTCTAAGATAAATATTAACATCACCTTGATAGTGGAAAGATCAGATGCTTAAAAAAATCCCACACTAGCTCAGAACTGGAGATAGATATTTATTTAGGGGGAAAGCTTACAAATCAGGATTCTCTGCATGATAGTGGATGGAAATGGGATCCAAACAATTCAAATGAGCAAATGAGAACTATGGGGGAGAAGAGAAGAGGTGGACTCCACAGCAGCATCCAGGTATATAGTGTAAGAGGCCACACCCCAGTAGACGGGTAATTACTAGCTGTAAACCTTCCTGCAGCATCACCTTTAGTATCTGTGTAAGAGTACCTTGAGTGAGAGTGCCTTTTGTAATGCACAGAGTTTCAGTATTATTATTTTCAGTATTATGGTTTCAGTATAATACCATAAAAACACAAAAATATTCCATATTAATCTTAAGATATGTGTCCAAATTTCACATTTCAAGTTATGTTTGTCTGGCTCAAGTTACCTCTGTTAAAAGTGACTTTATCTCTTAAAGAAGTAACTCAACCTTAATAAATAGTCAGTCTTATTAGACAATATTTAAAGATTGTCTAAAAACTTTCATTATAGAAAACAGAAAAATAAAGTTAAAAAATCTCCTCTCCTTCACTAGGCATTGCACTTCATGAAGATCTATAAATGTGTCAGTAAAACAATAAAATTTCTGAAAATATAAACACATGGATTGATTCAAATGTTCTTCCATTAGAGAAAACTCCTTAGAACAGATGTCTCAAATATTAAATTCTACCATACATGTTAAAAAATAATAACATTTAGTTCATTATGTGCCTTGATATTAGGGATTTTATTGTTACCTAGACTTAACATCTGCTTGGCATATGATTGAATGGGCATACTCTTTGATCTTTAACAAATGTAAGGTTTCTCAATATTTTGCAAAAAGGTAGAATTTCCCCCATTTTATATTCTAAAAATTTCAAAACATTGCTATTTTTCTTACAAAAGGCATCTGCTTTCGAGATACATATATGATAATTATCTTCAGAGAGCATCATATAATTCATGTGGGATTCCCCTACTATACATAATCCACATTATCTCCCACAAACATATACCCCACATTTATATACTATTCCCACAAATGTATACCCCATATCCACATACCACCCAGGATCTAACCACAGATGGATACCTGATATCCAAAATTCCATAAAAATTTCTCACCCTGTGTCTCAGATTAAGACTCCAACATCCATTCATACTTTTTATAAGCAGCTACCAATAATATTTACATGTATCTTAAAAATGTTTTAATAATAAATTGCATTTGTGTATGTACGCATAAATATGTTTGGTTGTTGTGGGAGACCAGGGATAGCATCAAATACACAGGAGCTGGAGTTTTGTGCAGTTATGACTTGCAAGATGTCAGTACTGAGAACCAAACTTCTATCCTCTAGAAGAGCAGTGACTGCTTCTGATGGTGAACAATCACTTTTGTACTTCTTCTATAAAATTTACAGTTGTGTGATACAACATCTATCAGTCCCACCCAGTAGAACTGGAATACAAATAAAAATGTTATTGTAATGAAAGTGTTCATTCTATTATTATCCTTTAATGGACATAAAAATGAAAGATTGCTTTGTGTTTACAGAAACTGTCAAAGTTTGCTTTGGAGGATAGGGTTCAGGATTAATGAAATGGAAAGTCAGGAAGGAATTTTCTACCATGGTAGAGATACTTTGTGCTATGAGAGTTCACAGTTTACCTAAATGTATGCATTTTTTTAATTTTTTTCTATCATTTGTGCACATGTGTGTGTCCATGAGGTATATGTACAAAGGCAAGAGGAGGACATTGGATACCTTTAAATTAGAGTTACAGGCAGCTTTGAGATGCTCCATGTGTGTGCTCTGCAAGAGCAATAAGTGCTCTTAACTGCTGCGTCATTTCTCTAGCTCCAGGAGCATGCATTTTTAAAAGCCTGAAACATTTGCACCCATAAAATACATGATATTAATATATGCACAATTCAGCCAATACTTTTCTTTAAAAAGAATAAAAATGTATATTTGGCATTAAGTCCCCAAATTTATTTTTAATTAAAAATCCCTTAAAAACCTTGTGAAGCCGGGCGGTGGTGGCGCACGCCTTTAATCCCAGCATTCGGGAGGCAGAGGCAGGTGGATCTCTGTGAGTTCGAGACCAGCCTGGTCTACAAGGGCTAGCTCCAGGACGGGCTCTAAAGTTGCAGAGAAACCCTGCCTCGAAAAACAAAACCAAAACCAAACCAAACAAACAAACAAACAAACAAACAAAAACCTTGTCAAAACCTGTACAAGAGTGCTTTGGGACAATGGTCTTTTATCCTGTGACTTCTTTTATTTTTAATAAAATGCGGATCGGTCAGTAGCCAGCAGGAAGTATAGGGAGGGTGACAGTGACGAGGCAGGAAGTAGAAGCATGAAAATGATCATTATGGGAAGAGAAAAGTTTCAGTCTGTAGTCGTAACCCAGACACAAAGGAAGCCAGACACAAAGCAATCAAGATGTGACTGCCTCACCAAAAAAAAAAAGGTACCAAGCCGCATGGCTAACACAGACAAGTATTATGGGATAATATAAGTTATAAGAGTTAATAAGAAGGGGGCTGGAGAGATGGCTCAGAGGTTAAGAGCATTGCCTGCTCTTCCAAAGGTCCTGAGTTCAATTCTCAGCAACCACATGATGGCTCAAAACCATCTGTAGTGGGTTCTGGTGCCCTCTTCAGGCATACACACAGACAGAATATTGTATACATAATAAATAAATAAAATATTTTTTAAAAAAGAGTTAATAAGAAGCCTGAGCAAACAGGCTCAGCAGTTTATGAATAATGTAGATCTCTGTGTATTTCTTTAGGACTGAACAACTGTGAGACCAGGTAGGAAAACAAATGGTGCCCACATGGACAACTGCATCCACATAAAGCCTGAGAGAGCTTGGGAAGTAATTAAATAATGGAGTTAAGCATGGCTTATTGATAGCATCACTTTCTCAAGTGTGCTCTACTTGTTAGAGGCAATCACCCTCATTCCTGACTCAGCTTTAGCTGCAAAACCATGCAGCCCTTTTAAGAGGTCCTGCCACAAAACACTTAATGGTGTTGATGAAAAGCTGACTGCATGCATTTTGGTGGTAGCAGGGACCTTATAATGCCATAGAGTTGTGGCAATAATCATGGCTCTGTCCAGTACCTCTGCCATGAGTCTTGACTCTCAGAAAAATGCTAAGGAATGGACTGAATCCAGATGTCAAAGCTGTGGCTTTAATCATAGCCATATTTCTTTGCAAATTAAAGACTCATGTGGTCAGAAAAAAAGAGATATGCAGTAAAGATAAATTCAAAAAAGACCACTAAACAGTTTACTATGTGTTTAAAAATATTTGTAGGCTTGGGGAATAAAAGTATAAAGTCCTTAAAAGAAAAAAGAAAAAAAAGACAGTAGTTGGGTGTGGTGGCACACACCTTTAATCCCAACACTTGTGAGGCAGAGGCAGACAGAACTCTGTGAGTTCAAGGACAGCCTTGTCTACAGAGTGACTTCCAGGACAGCCAAAGATACAAGAGAAACCCTGTCTCAAAAACCCAAAAATTAAAAATAAAAACAAAAGAAATAGAGGTTCAAATAAAACCACATAAAGATGAAAAATTCACAGATCATCTGGATATTGAATGTTATTGTATTCTCTTTGTATTGCTTGAATGCTGAGGAAGGAGCAACAGTGGCTAAAAGATATTTGTTTATAAATTCTGCTGAATTAATCCAAAATAGGTATTTTGAAAACACCTTGACATCAAAATTGAAGTCAAAGGTATGTTACTTTGGAAAAGAGATTTTGCTTTTGTTTCCACAGGAAATGAGAGGCTGTGAAATCATTCTGGGTTAAGAAAAATCAGGTTTGATCAAGGAAGACCCCATGAGAAATCTCCAATAGGAGCAGATGGCCCAGAAGTATGAATTCTACATCCAGAACAGATTCAAGACTGTTGCCTGTGATGATCAATCCTCACAGGATACTCCAGTCATGACTTGTTCATAATTTTAAATTTTCTTTAGGTCCCCATATGATTATAAGCACCCTATCCAGCAGGAAGTATCTTGGAAAACTACACCCACATTCTCAAAAATGTACTATGAATATTTTCCTTTGTTTAGAAGGAAAATTTGTTTACAAGTTATTATGGATAATGGTCAGGAGAAAAACTTAAAAAGGATATTAAATACAAAGTTCTTGTTTTAAAAAGGGGGAGTGCTGTGGGACAATGGTCTTTATTATATTTTTAATAAAAATTTGACTGGCAGGAAATATAGTTGTGGTGATGGTGTCCAGGCAGGAAGTAGAGGCATGGCAATGAGAATTATGGGAAGAGTAAAGTTCCAGTCTGCAGTCATCACCCAGACACAGAAGAAGCCAGACACAAAGCAAGCAAAATGTGACAGCCTTGCTAAAAAATGTACCAAACCACTTGACTAACACAGACAAGTATTATTGGGGCTATTGATTCTGCTCAATTAATCCAAAATAGGTATTTTGAAAACACCTTGACGTCAAAATTGCGGTCAAAGGTATGTTACTTTGGAAAAGAGATTTTGCTTTTGTTTCCACAGGAAATAAGAGGCTGTAGAATCATTCTGGGTTAAGAAAAATCAGGTTTGATCAAGGAACACCCCATGAGAAATCTCCAATAGGAACAGATTGCCCAAAAGTCTGAGTTCTACATCTAATTGCTAAAAAATGTACCAAACCACTTGACTAAAACAGACAAGTATTATGGGGGCTATTAATTCTGCTGAATTAATCCAAAATAGGTATTTTGAAAACACCTTGACGTCAAAATTGAAGCATTTTTTTATAAGTTATAAAAAATTAATAAGCCTGAGCAACCTGGCCAAACAGTTTGTGATTAATGTAGACCTTTGTGTATTTCTTTGGGACTGGATGACTGTGGGACTGGGTAGGACAGAAACCTCTGTCAACATAAGACTATTCAATCTGAATAACAATATCTTTTAAAATACATTGATTTTATAATTTCAAAAATCACATAAATTGGTCTCTGCAGACAGAGAATTATTTCTATCCAAAAGTCATGCTTGTTATACAAATTACTTGTGAAACTGTTGCAGATAATCTCAATTTCAAGGACTACCTGTGAATTTTACTAAGTGAATTTTAAAGAAACCAGTCTGGGGAGCTTTATTGAGCCTTGCTTATCCAATACAAAGTGGCTATCCCTGAAACTATATATATATGTGTGATATATGTGTGTGTGTGTGTGTGTGTGTGTGAAACATGAAATAGACAACATATATACATACATACATGTGTACACATATATGCACATACATATACGCACACACATATACACCTACACACATATGATATATATGATATATGATATATGATATGTGTGTGTGTGTATGTGTGTGCCATAAACTTGACACGTGGTAGAAGAGAGGAAGAGTGGGTAGTGACCTTGAAAGGAGTTAAGGGAGGCAAGGAAAGGAAGAAGTGATGTGATTACACTTTAATCTTAAAAATATAAAGGTATAAAACAATAGGAAAAATTCAATAAAGAAATAAAAATTAAAGATCCATTCCAGGATGTCTTTAGTGCTAAACTGCAAAAAAATATGGACCATTAACTGATTATGGTAGCACATGACTGTTGTTCCAGTTCCACAAGAGGATTTTGTGGAATATTAGTTGAAGATGTGTTACATTTGTTTATGCTGTGGAATATTCATTAAATGATGCAAAGATGTGCTTCATTCTTTTACATTGCATTTGTTTAACTCTGTGCAGCTGTGTTACTTTGTGTAAAACACCTGATTAGTCTAAAAAAGAGTGGAAAGGCAAATAGCTAAACAGGATAAAGAATAGGCACGGCTGGCAGACAAAGAATAAATAGGAGGAGAAATTAGGCAAGAGAGATCAGCGAACTAGTGGAGAAGGAGAGGAAAGGAGAATGTCAATGTCCAGCCACCCAGCTTCACAGCAAGCCATGAAGTAAGATGTCGAGATAGAAAAAGGTAAATGCCTAGAGGCATAAGGAAGTCAGAATAATTTAAGAAAAGCTGGCTACAATCAAGCCAAGCTAAGATCAGATATTCATAAGAATTTGGGAAAGGGTAGCAGGCCCCCCAAAGAGCAAAGATTAATAAACTACAGAAAGATGAGAAGAGAAAGTAACTTAAACTTATTAATTCAAGACTTACTAGACAATAAAGTAAGATCATTTATTCACCCAAAGAAAAGAATACATAAAATATTCTACATAAATTTTACTACATAAAATAAAAATAAATCCACATAGTCTTAGTTATGGT
The DNA here is from genome assembly GCF_903992535.2 of Arvicola amphibius. Taxonomy (NCBI): domain Eukaryota; kingdom Metazoa; phylum Chordata; class Mammalia; order Rodentia; family Cricetidae; genus Arvicola; species Arvicola amphibius. The sequence continues at coordinate 75,319,255 of NC_052065.1, read as the reverse complement.
TACTATTTCTGTGAAGAAATACAAGTATTATTGAAACTCTTATAAAGGAAAATACTTCATTGGGGCTAGCTTACAGTTCAGGAGTTAAGCCCATTAACATCATAGCTGGTGGCATGCAGGCAGATACATTGCTGGAGATGGAGCTTAGAGTTCTATATGTTGATCCTCACATAAGATGAAGTGAACCGCATCCCACACTTGGCATAGCTTGAACATATAAGACCTCAAAATGGGCCTCAACAGTGACAATTTCCTCCAACATGGCCACACCTGCTCCCAAAAGGCCACAGCTCATAAAGATTCTACTCCCTGTGGGCTAAGAATTCAAACACATGAACCTATTAGGGGTATACCATTTTAAAACACCATATATATATATATATATATATATATATATATATATATGTATGTATATATATATATATATATATATATATATATATATATATATCAAGGAGGAAATATGTGACAGCACCAACAAATTCAGTGAAAGCATTTGACAGAATTATCTCATGGCATTATATAAGCATCTACAAGTACATGAATTGAACAAAATAAAAATGTGAAATTGGATTCACATGTATCTAAAATTTGTTCTTCATCAAAGAAAGTCCCAGATCTGAATAAACTGAAGATTGAATTTATTAAATGCATCAAAGGAAGACAATATCAAAATTCCTCATGTTAAAAGAAAGAATTCTTCCAAAAATTTGCCATAACCTGTACTTGGCTTAGAAACAAAAAGCAAAGCCAACTCCAATATTTCTGAAAAAAATACATGCAAGCAAAATCTAACAGAACATTAAAATATTCTATATGTTAAAGTGGGATCCATGCCAGGTAAAGATGTGTCAAGATATACTTAATACATATATGAGTAAATGTAACATCATTCATCAAGAGAACGAAAGGCAAAAATAATCATCTTGATAGATACAAAAAGCATTGAAAAAATTCAAGATCTCAATATAAATTATTCAGCAAATTTTAGTTGTAGAAGGAATAGAACAATACAAAACTATGAAGTCACCCATTAGCTAACATTACACTGAAGGGAAGAGATCTAAAACATTTCAAGTATCTGAAACAAGACATGGAAGTCTATTATATTCTTTGTATATATTTTTTTCTGATACAACATTTGACAAAAGCATTTTAAGAGCTTGCAGTGTGAAGGAAGGCATGTCAGATGAGGCTTAAGGAAACTGCTCACATAATTATGTTAATTTCCTTTCTCCTTTTTATTTAGTCTAGGTACTCCACCCAAGATATTGTTCCACCATAGTAGCTATGGGTTTGCCCACCTTAATTAACCTAAATTTTGAAAATTCTTCACAGATATACTCAAAGGTTCTTTTCTATGGTGATTATCATCCTATCAAGTTAACCACCCAAATTAACCATAATACATCCTCTCTTTTACCCATAGGCTCATGGCCATCTCATAATGCAAAGTGTGTTCAGCCTAGTTACAAATGTCTATAGACTTTAACAGTTTCAGTACTATTCAAGCAGTGTAAGTACAAATCTCTTCAGATTCTTATGTAGCCTCTCAATGGTGAACTTCAGTAATATGAAAAAAATCAATTTACATATTTTCAATGGACAGTAATATAGAGTAAATACACTCCGTCCAAATGGAAAGAAGGAGAATCAGGAGGAATAATCATACCAAAGCAAGATTGACACGCAGCAGGGAGAACAGCAAAATCTAAAGATCCATGTTCTTCTTCATTGGAAACTTTTAAAAGAATCATCTGGACTTAAAAAAGCTTAGCTTGCATCAACCCTTGAGTTCCACTTCCTGTATCAAACATATTATCTCTCTTGTGTTAGGCCTATTTCATTCATTCAACTTTCCTCAGTGAAATCCCATGGTTCTAGTATTTCTCACATAATGTGGTCTCCATTCTTCCTTATGCTTTTCATTCACAGTGTCATTCTGTAACCTCTCAGAGGATCCTTGCAGGGACTCAAACTCTGGAACACATTGCCTGGTCTCAGGAACTTTATTTGGGCCAAGAATCCTTGAATTATTCAATCCTAAATCTTTCATACCTGCAAAACCACAGGGAAGAAATTGCCAAATTTGGTTTCAATTCAAGATGGTGCCTGAAATTCCTGAAGCATAATTGTACCACCTTCTATGTGGTGACCCTAGGGAAACACTTCTTGATTTCAAGGAAGAGAGCCATATTTCAGCTGTATTTTCAGTTTAGACTCTCTTTTCCAAGTACATTTGCATTTCCCAATGATAGAGCCTTAAATGAGTAGGTCATTGCTTTTGGCGTGCCCTTGCAGCTGCTTCAATGCTTAGTGCTAGGTCTCTCTTCAAAATTTCTAATCTCTTTAACAATTAGAGATGCTTTGTTGTCTGTATTTTCATCTCCCATTTTTTAAACTTGCTTACACTATTTCCTCCCCAAAGTTCACATTTTTTTTCTCTTTTTCTTCTATTTTATTCTAACTTTCTCCTTAACTGGATGAGAGTAGTATGCAATAGTTCTGAATATCTTGAATATTTTCCTGCCTTGAAATTGTGCCAAGAAAATTAGACCATTACTTCTGTATTCATTCTCATTCATATTCTCAGGAAAAGGCAGAATGCAGCTAGATGTTTTTATTGATTAATCAATGTCTTTTTATTTTAACAGAATATATCACAAATGGCTTCTAGCGTAGTTTCAGAAAGAGTTCATCTTCCTTGGTGAAGCCTCATAAACTGAGGGTCCATTCTCTTCATTTCTCTTGACATTATTTAGGGTTGTCTCTACCTTTCGGTCTCATAAAAACTTAATTACCTGTCTATTTTCCATATTTCCAAATAAAATCCCATTAGAGGATATGCTTAAAAATGGAAATTTGATTCATTTGTATATTACAAAATTGTAGATGAATATTTCAAACAGATAGCCATTGTGTTTTTGAAGCTATATTCATATTAAGTTGTTCTAGAAAAAATAAGATTAAAGATATAACACAGAAACTTGAGAACTCTAAGATATTAAGTCAAAGTCATAATAAGGATAATCCACATAATATACAATAGAAAGAGTTTGTAAGTAATGTTATTACTAAACTTAAAATTAGTTGTTTGAAATTTATTACACCATCTCAGTTATCAGTTTGGGTCACTCATTTGTCATTCGTATTCATATCAGAGATGATTGTAGGGATAAACACAGGAATTGAGGACTAGGGCATTGCATAACTGAGGCATGAACTGTATTTTCTTGTTTCTCCAAGAAACAAAAGAATACTGGCTATAAGTTCTGAAATTATAACTTGTTCTAATGGCTATGCTTTTGCTATAATAACTTTTGAGAGAGGAGAGAGATTGATGAAAGAAGGGAGAGAGAGAGAGAGAGAGAGAGAGAGAGAGAGAGAGAGAGAGAGAGAGAGAAAGAAGGAAAGAGAGTTAGCAGCCTTAATGTCTCTGTGAACTGGTCCTACTAGTCTATGGAAAACAATATACCATTTCATAATTACATCTAAATATTTCTTTAGAATACAGTACATATTTTACTCTCCAGAAAATAATTCAAATTTTATGTATGCACAAACTCATTGTTACTTTGAAATTTACTTGATACAATATAGGTCATTGCCACTCTTTTATTTCACAAGTTTCTAACAAAATTTATAAGCAGGGAACTGGAACTCAAAATAGATTAGGTTTTATATTGGTTCTAATTTACCTGCTGGTTTTAATGGCCAATATTATATCTCCCATTTAAAATTGCTTCTGGTTAAAAATTATGCAGGCTCACACTCTTTAAAGGATATAGAGCTTAAATCCATAATGACTTTTTAAAATTGGTACCATTCATTACCACTTCCTTATATTTACAGTAGTGAATTGTTTGACATATAACAAAGACAGATAAGACTATCTAATTAAAACAATGCAGACAATGTTGTCAAGCTTCCAAATTGAAGTTTATATGGCAATATTGATCTTCTTTTCTCCCCTGCCAGTCTTTAAGACTTTCCTGATACTAAAGATCAAAAGGATATTCCCAAGGGCTTTCAAAAGTAACTAGACTAGAAATACAAGAAGTTAGACCACATGTATCACTGATACCAGGCTTTTCAAACTCAACAGAAGCCCAGGAGATTGTTTGGTTAAAATATCATGTAAGAAACATCTTTACTACTATCAACAAATGATATTGATTCTAAGAAAATTGTTTTCTAAGTTAATTCTCTACACATCAAAATTGCAAAGAACCCTTATGTTTTTAAGTCTCAATAGTTAACAGTACCCATTACAATCCTGTCATGTTCATAAAGAATCCTTTTTTAATGACAAGAATTTACATTTTTTGATCATGTTATGTGTTAAAAATAAAAATAATTCTCTCTCTCTATTTTTCTCTCTATCTCTATCTCTCTATCTCTCTATCTCTTATCTATCTATCTATCTATCTATCTATCTATCTATCTATCTATCTATCTATCTATCTCTATTTGTGATTTTTGCGCAGTTGCTGTTTACCGCAGAGCGGGAGGAGACCCGGGACAAGAGCCACGTGCATGGAAAGATTGTTTATTAGGGAAAGCGGGTGTTCGACAGTGGAGGTGAAGGGGCAGAAGGAAAAGGGGAAAAAAGAAAGAGAGTGGGGGGGTTACTTTTAAAGGGAGTTTGCTTGGGCGCTGTTTCTTGTTGCTATGTTCCTGGGAAATGTAGTTTTTCAGTCCAGCGGGATGAAACTGTGATCTGCGCTTGTGCACAGGGGCCTTCTGCACACAGAGGCCTTCTGGGAGATGTAGTTCTTGCCTCTGTGCCAGCAGTTCCCCTTGAGAATCACATTTCCACCCTTTTTGGTTTATTAAAAAAACGGGGGGCGGGGGCTGAGGGTCTTAGTGGGTAGGGAATGGGGGTGTAGCCCAGTCTCTCATAACTGCTTCCTGCTGACTTTGTGGGCATCAAGGGATTTTCCATGGGTGTCTGATGTGTCCTGATGACTGTGTCCTGTTCGCTGACGTCCTGGGATGGCTGATTGAAACCACATCCGTCTGTGTCTTGAGGAACTGGGTCATCGTAAGGTGCTTGAAAACAAGAGTCACATTAGGAGAGGGAAAAGAATTAAGGGGGAGATATGAAGTAAGGGCTTCAAGGTTTGAGGTAGTGGGGGGGGTTAGGGTTTTTTGAGACCAAGAATGATAAAAATTAAATGATACTTATTCAATTTGAGTACTTATTTTGTTCATGTCCGGTCCATTTAAGTGGGTTAAGCTGGCTCCCTGGAGCTTAAAGAAAATGCCTTAAAAGGAAATAAATTTTTAACCATATTTTGGATGTTACCTCAACATTTAGGAGACACTGCTGCAGTCAGTAGCTCCTGTTATGTCAAGGAACTTTGTTAAGATTTGCGTACCACCTGAACCTCTTGGCTCCATGTGTGATGATGATTCCTGTAACAAAAACTGAGTGGTTATTTGGAAATTTAAGTGTGACATTGGAAGTGTTTGGACAGGTCATACATAGGAAGAAGAGGAGAGAGAGAGAGAGTGTTGGTATAAGAGAGTTAAGTGAAGATGGGACCATTATTTTCCTTGAACTGGAGTAAGGGGAGCCGAAGTTGGTGTCCTCTGGAACTTAAGAGAGCAAGGTCCTGTCTGAGTTACCATGAATAAGGAATTCTCTTGAGCTGGAGGAGTAAACGGTTTAAGGTGTGACAGGTGAATCCAGTGAGGAAGTCCTTTGAGCTTGGCAGCTGTGGGAGTTGGAAGAATTATTCTGAGGGGACCCTGCCATTTAGGGGAAAGCGGTGAGGGGCATTGACCTGGGGGAGAGAATAGTACCTGGTCTCTAATCTTGATTGGTGGTGGACATGAATTAGCAAATGGTTGAGGTAATGAGTGATCAGTAAAATTCCACAGTAGCGAGCATAAGTGGGTTAATAATGGTGTGAGCAGGTGATCAGGAAGGGGGGAGGTTTTAGATGGGAGCCCGGGGATTAGAACCAGCCGCCCATACATGAGTTCAAAGGGTGAAATAAACAGAGGACGTTGGGGGAGGGCCCTGAGTCTGAGAAGGGCCAAATGTAAGAGCTTTACCCAGTCGAGATGAAGTTCCTATGACATCTTAAGAAGGGTATCTTTCAAAGAGCAGTTGGTGCACTCTACCTTACCTGAATACTGAGGATGGTACAGGATATGAAAATACCAAGGGATGTTGAGAGCCTTGGACAGGTTTTGAGAAATTTGGGAGGGGAACTCAGGGCTGTTGTCTGATTGAAGAGAGGTTGGAATTCCAAACCGGGGAATGATTTCTCAGAGAACATCGGAGACTGTCTGGGCTCTCTTGTTGGTTGTGGGGAAGGCTTCAACCCACCCAGACATTGTATCCACCAAAACCAGGAGATATTAACTCTTTTGACTGTGGGCATATGAGTAAAATCCAGCTGCCAGTCAGTTCCTGGAAGAGAGCCCCTGGCCTCATGGGTAGGAATAGGGAAGCTACAGTATTTAGTCTTAGGATCTGACTTTTGACAGATCTGACAGGAGGCTGTAATAGCTTTTAGAAACCTTATATCCTTAGGAGTGGGTTGGAGATGAGCCCTAACAAAATGAAGTAGAGTTTTATTATTAAGATGAAAGAGCCGGTGTAGGTAGGACAGGATCCATTGGGTGTCAGGAGGTATCTGTGAGAGTGTGGGCTGCACTCTAAGGACTCCTTGAGGAGACTGAGGTAGATCTGGGCCCTGGAGTGCTGCTGTCTTAGCTGCCCTGTCAGCCCAATTATTTCCTTTGGAAACAATAGAACTGTCGGACTGATGAGACCGACAGTGAATAATTCTTATAGCTTTAGGAAGATGAGAGGCTTTTAATAGGTCCATGATATGATCTGAGTTAGTTATGGATCCTCCTTTTGTCGTAAGAAGCCTGAGCTCCTTCCAGATAGCTGCATGGGATAGGAGGATATGAAATGCATATTTGGAGTCTGTGTAAACATTTAAAGAGTGTCCCTCTGCTAGCTGAAAGGCACGTGTGAGAGCTATCAGCTCAGCCTGCTGGTTAGTAGTATGAGCAGGGAGTACCTTCGCCTCAACTATCTCTGTATCTGATACTATGGCATAGCCTGCTTTACAAGTCCCATCACATAAAAAGGAGCTGCCATCTGTGTACCAGGTGTAAGTGGCCTGGGACAGTTTGCCCTCCTGTATATGTGAGGGGTGAGGTAGTAGATCCTCTAGGATTTCAATGCAGGAGTGGGATGGGGAGTCATCAACATTAGGTCGAGGTAGAAGATTTGAGATATTAAGGGGTGGGCAACATTGAGACGTGAGACTGGCAACTTCCACCAGTGCCACCTCAAGGGAACGAACTTGAGACGGGGGTAGGGTTTGTAAGCCTTTGTAAGTTAAGAGGTTGGACAGGTTATGATGAGAAAAGACTGTGGTGGGTGATCCAAAGGTTAGTTTCTTTGACTCATGAATCAGAAGCTCAGTATGCAGGGTGCCCAGCCCCGAGTGGTGAGGTCCATCTTCTTTGACAGGTATGCTACAGTCGCAAAAAAGGTCCCAGTTGATGTCCTAAGACCCCGAGGGCATATCCCTTCTTCTCTGTTACATAAAGAGAAAAGGGACGAGTTAAATCCAAAGATTAAGAGCTGGAGCTTAAATAAGGGACCGTTGGAGTCTCTGGAAGGGTTTGGTGATGGAATGGAGGAGGGGCTCATGCAGGGAGCCCAGAGCTGCTTCGTATAGTGGATGGGTGAGGAGAGAGAAGGAAGGGATCCAGGAATGCAGGAAACCGGCCACTCCCAGGAATGATAAGACCTCCTCTTTGGTAGAAGGAACTGCAAGAGATTGAATTAGTTTTTTCCTGTCTAGAGTAATAGCCTTTTGAGTTGGGGTTATGGTTAATCCCAGGTACGTTACCTCAGTGGTGGACAGCTGGGCCTTAGAAGATGAGACTCTATAGCCCCTTTTGGATAGGAAATTTAATAGGGTGGTGGTGTCTGTCTTGATGATCTCCAAAGATGGGCTGCATAGAGACAGAGAGAGAAGGAAGGAAAGGAGGAAAGGAGAGCTGAGGACCCTGGGCCCCCAGACTCAGGCAGACTGAGAGGCTTCTGCCGTCTCAGGCACGGGCTAAGCCAAGAATGCAAGTCTGATTGAACATTGCCGAAGGGGACCAGAGAAGTTCCCCAACCCTAGGAACACTGGGCATATTTCCTGGAGCTCAGCGGCACCAATGTTGTGATTTTTGCACTGTTGCTGTTTACCGCAGAGTATGAGGAGACCCAGTACATGAGCCGCGTGCATGGAAAGATTGTTTATTAGGAAAAGGGGGTGTTTGACAGTGGGGGTGAAGGGGCAGAAGGGAAAGGGGAAAAAAGAAAGAGAGTGGCAGGGTTTTTACTTTTAAAGGGGGTTTGCACAGGCGCTGTTGCATGTTGTGGTGTTCCTGGGAAATGTAGTTTTCTGGTCTGGCTGGATGAAACTGTGATCTGCACTTGGGCACAGGGGCCTTCTGCTCACAGAGGACTTCTGGGAGATGTAGTTCTTGCCTCTACGCCTGCAGTTCCCTGTGGGAATCATATATATATATGATTTTTTGATATATTTGACTTGATCCTATAAAATTATTTCAATACCTATAAGTTAAAAGTGTAATTTAGAATTTAAATCATCTATTAAAAGCTCATGTTGTGATTTATTTTGAGAAGCTTTATGAATGCATAAGTTTTGCAATATAATAATATGAAAAAAGATTCTCCAGTTATGATTATTATCATAAAGATATCTTGCATGTATTTGTTGTCAATTTTTTAAATTTATTCTCACATACAATACATCCTACTCACAGTTTGCCCTCCTTACATTTTTCTTGTCATTTTAACTAAAATGGACACATTAATCTACTGTAGTAAAAGGCAATTTCTTGACGTTAAAAATAATCACTAGTAGTGGAATACATAAATCACTGAATACAAAAATCAAAAGGAATCTACTGTTTGCTTTAGTCTTGTTATTTTTGCAATAAGAAACTATTACCAAAACTAGCATGGAGAGGGGAAGCTTTATTTTAATTTGCCTTAGAATCCATTTTAAATAAAAACTATCACTGAAAGAAGTAAACACAGAAACTCAAAGCAGGAATCTGGAGGCAGAAACTGATTCAAATTCCTGGCTTGCTACTTCATGACTTTCTCATCCCCCTGTCTTATAGCACCAAGGATCACCAGTCCACTGTTTGTTACACCCACAGTGGTCTTGGTGCTCAAAAATTAATCTGTACTTAAGATAATTTCCTACAGTGTTGCCAGCAGAACAATTTTATTGATACAATTGCTCATTTGAGGTTTCCTCTTCTTAAATTACTCTAGTTTTTGTCAACTAGACATAAAATGACAGGAACAAGTGATGTTTAATAACCAAATCCAATATTCTTGAAAATTACTTAAAAGTTGATGTAAAATATCTCCTTACAACACTAAACTGATATTTAAATATATTGTACTAACTTTTCCATTAGGAAAAAATTGAAACAGACATCATACACTGGCCAAAAGTGATATAAAAGTTGTCTCAGTTAGGGTATCTATTTCTGTGAAAAGACACCATGACCATGGCAACTCTGATAAAGAAAAAACATTGAATTGGGGTGGTTTGTGTACAGTTCAGAGGTTCTATCCATTGTCACCATGGTGGCACATGGCAACATAAATGCATACATGGTGCTAGAGAAGTGGCTGGAAGTCCTACACTTTTAAAGCAACAGGAAGTAGTCTGTGTCACGGGGTAGTAGCTTCAATATATATGAGTCCTCAAAGTCCACTTCCACAGTGACACTCTTCCTCCAATAAGACCACATTAGTACCAGTCCCGTTGGGGGCATTTCCTTTCAAACCACATTAGGTAAAATATATTTGTCTCTCGTAATCTCTGTTTCTCAATGTTTCTTTGTGTCCTTCTGTATTTGTTTCTTTCTCATCTTCCAAGATGACTTTGAACTAACTCTGTAACTAAAGATTACACTAAATTTCTAATCCTCATACATCTACCTCTAAAGTGCTAAGATTACAGGCATTTATGACTATGCCTGGATTTAGTGGCACAGGATCTAGAATTAAATATTTCATCCATGGTAAACTGCTATTTGAATTTTTTTCTCTTTTATTTCATGATAAGGAGTAAACATAATTGTGTCTGATCAATTATAACTTTATTTAGCATTCATTTAGTATTTTTATTTTAGTTATTTTTTAAGACAGGATTTCTCTATATAGTCCTAGATGTTCTGAAACTCACTTTGTGGGTTTGATTGGCCTTGAACTCACAGAGATCTACCTGCCTCTGCCAACTAAATGCTGAGATTAAAGGTATGAGCCACCACACCTGAACTTCATTTATTATTTTTAGTTTTCATCTAACTCTTTAAAGTAAATATTATGTGAGTCCTGCTTTACAAATGTGAGTACATGCCTTGAAAATCATTCGCTTTTTCAGATATTTTCCATATTCCTATAAATCCATTCTTCCATTTTCAAAGAGTTTTTCCTTGTTATTATTGTTTCTTGAATGTCATACATGAGTGCTGTACTTGCTTCATTTTCACCCTATTTTCTCCCACTTCCAAATCTCCTGTGGCACCACTAAATTCCTCACCTCTTCTTTAATTATTGTATTATATGCATATAAAACAAACCTGGTGAATTCATTTATATTTTTGTTTATGGATAATCATTTGAGATTGGATTGTACCGGCGGTGGGAGGAGTTTGGAAATAACCAAAATAGTCCTTTTATAATAAATCAGTTTTAATAAAAGGGGAAATAAGGGAACTTACAGAACCAAGGGTCCAGCGAAGCAGAAGGTAACGCGGGGGATAGCAAACAGGGCTCCTTCCGGCGCCCAGATCCTTTTTAAGGGTATCCTACTCCCCTGGGGCAGCCACGCCCCTGAATGCAGGGATTGGGCCAGCTGCCCCAACATTGGATAAACTATCAGGGTGCTAATTCCTGAGGAAGACTGATTAGCCCTCTCTTAATAGCCATTAATTTCCTCTTGTTCTTAGAACAGTTCTCAAACAGTGGTTCACAAAGTTTCATAACATAAATTTACATAACAGATTTTAACAGTAGAAAAATTACAGTTATAAAGTAGCAACAAAATAATTTTATGGTTGGGATCACCATGTTATCATGTTATCATGACGAACTATATAAAAGGATCACAGCATTAGGAAGGTTGACTACTACTGATCTAGGGGGCAGAGTCTTGTGAGACTTTACCCATAGGTTTTAACATGTCACCTATATTTGTCATTGTAAAATTATTTTAGGTAACAATAATGATAAGAGTTCATAGCCATATTCCATTTTATTATACAGGGGAATAGGAGACATGATGTGGCAATAGATGTTCTGGTCCTATGACTGTTGCAATCTCCAATATGTTCCCTGTGTCTTTGGTTTAGGACTTGTGTTGTAAATGATCTTCATCTATTGCAACAGGAAACTTCTTCAGTAAAGGCCAAGAGCTACAGATATAAGAGCAATAGGTATAAGGTAAACATTTAGAATGTAGACATGAATTACACCGTTTTAGGGAACTAGTGGTATTAAGTTCTCTTCTGTTTTTTTTCTTTGTTTGTTTGTTTGTTTGTTTGTTTGTTTTTTTGAGACAGGGTTTCCCTGTAGTTTCTAGAGCCTGTCCTGGAACTAGCTCTTGTAGACCAGGCTGGCCTCGAATTCAGAGATCCGCCTGCCTCTGCCTCCCGAGTGCTGGGATTAAAGGCGTGCGCCACCACAGCCCGGCTTAAATTCTCTTCTAAGCAGATATCTGTTTCTGTTACTCTGGAAAAGATTCTCAATATGGAGATAATAAAAGTTGGATGCAACCAACTTTGAATATTCATTATGGTATTCTGAGTTGCAAGAAGTGAGATTCTGAAAGGCAAGAAATAAAGAAACCTAGTACTATCATGTGTTGTCACAAGGTAGAAGCAAATAAGTGTGAAGCTATTGCAAGATATGGTATCAGTAAACAAAATCACTACATCAATCTGGTCAAACACATAAAATTGGATTTTAGAATGGTAAATGAAACAAAGTGATGTGGTAGTCCCTTCTGTGTGCTGTGATTGCCATTAATGAAAAAAGATACTGCCTTGGCCTGTTGATAGGTAGAACTTAGGTAGGCAGGGAAAATTAGGCTGAATGCTTGGAGTAAGAAGGGTAGATTCGGAGAGACACCATGGAGCTGACAGAGTCAGCCTTGTTGAATCTTTGCTGGTAAGCCACTGCCACATGACATTATACAGATTAATAGAAATGGATTAAATTAATATGAGTTAGCCAATAAGAAGCTAGAGCTAATGAGACAAGCAGTGTTTTAATTAATATAATTTCTATGTGGTTATTTCAGTTCTGGGTGGCCAGGACAAGCAAGCAGGCCTTCCTTGTACAGACTGGCAGTCAACAGATGGGCACAACAACATAATGGAATCCATTTAAACCTGAGAAAGCTTAAAAAGGACAACAGAACAGAGGTAAGCATGGTTTGGTGCACCGGACGGAGCTCCCAAGGTCCAAATGAGGAGCAGAAGGAGGGAAAACATGAGCAAGGAAGTCTGGACTGCGAGAAGTGCTCCCATCCACTGAGATGGTGGGGCTGATATATTCGGAGCTTACCAAGCCCAGCTGGACTGGGACTGAAAAAGCATGGGATAAAACCGGCCTGAACATGGCGGACAATGAGGGCTGCTGAGAAGCCAAGGACAATGACATGGGATTTGGACCCTACTACACATACTGGCTTGGGGGGGGGCCTGGCCTGTTTGGATGTTCACATTCCTAGACCTAGATGGAGAGGGGGAGGAACTTGGACTTCCCATAGGGCAGGGAACCCTTACTGCTCTCTGGACAGGAGAGAGAGGGAGAGTGGAGGAGGGAGGGGGTAAATGGGAGGCGGGGAGGAGGTGGAAATTTTTACTAAATAAAAAAATAAAATAAAATAAAATAAATTATAAAAGTATTATGACCTCCAAATTTGAGTCTAAGGATACGTTGCTTTGGAAAATAGATTCTTCCTTTGTTTCCAAAGTTTATGAGAACCTGTGGACTATTTCCAGGCTAATATGGTTTCATGGAACAAGACTCCTTGAAAGGTTGCTGTGAACACCCCCAAAAGAAAATAATTCTCCCAACTGATAAATGAGATGAACCTAGCACACAGGATACACCATGAAATACCTGTTTAACAATGCTCCCAAACAGAAGGAAGTAGTATGGACAGAACTACACATATATGCCCAAATATTGTTTATTTACATTTTTGTTTTTTTACATTTAAAGGGGGATATGCTATAGAGATTTGCATTGGTATAAATCTTGTTGTATTGATACACACTTAAAGTCAATCTTGTTATATGTATATTTCTGCTCTTGATTAAGATATTTTAATTGTGTAGTCTAAAAATGTAATATATATTAAAAATGTTGGTTAATAAATAATCATCTATAATAGTCAAGTTAGATTTTCTAGATTTACAAAGATGTATTTCAGATGGATAGGTATTCTTCAAATCTTTCAGAAATCTTTAGAATATGGCATTTAAATTTTTAATAACTTTGAACATTTTATGACAATGAGACACATCTTCTCCTGGCAGCACCAATTTCTTTAAGAGAAAGATGATGGGCATTAAAAAGGCTCATTATGGACCTAGTCATTTGGGTAAGAAACTGTTCCTGCCTAGACTGCTTAACTGGACATGCAGGACCTGCAGAGAAATGATGGCTGAACTCAACTGAAGGTGAGATGATCCCTTCAGGGTTCCTGATTCATGAAAGAGTCTACAAGACATTCTGCAGTACACAGAAGAAAACGATGGACAAACTTCCAATATAGGCAGAACATTCTTTGAAATTTTCTGCTTCATGAAAAGTTTGCTGGATACTATGGGTCTGTAGACTGAAGATGAATGCCTCAATGGTACAGAAGAGCTTTGGGTGACTGTCAAGGTAGCAAGATGTCTCTGTCATTTCTACAGTTTTAGAAGTTGCTTACAATGTACTTCCTGTTTACTTAGGTAATATTATATTCTTTGGGAGTCTTTGATAGAGTTGAAGAATTTATAATTATAGTTATAGTTTTCCTTAGTTATGATAAAAGATAAAATAAATATAAATATTGTAACTGTAATTCTTGTTTGATACCTATTTTGTTATATGTAATTTTTCTATGCTAAAGTTAAAACCTTCCTTTTTGTTTAACAGAAAAGGGGAGGTGATGCGGGAGTCTCCTCTGTGTGCTGTGATTGCCATTAATGAATATAGAAACTGCCTTGGCCTGTAGATAGGATAGGACTTAGGTAGGCAGGGAAAGCTAGGCTGAATGCTTGGAGGAAGAAGGGCAGATTCAGAGAGACACCATGGATCCTCCAGAGTCAGACATGCTGAATCTTTGTTGGTAATCCACTGCCACATGGCAATATACAGATTTATAGAAATAGGTTTAATTAATATAAGGGTTAGCCCAATAAGAAGCTAGGGCTAATAGGCCAAGCAGTGTTTTAATTAATATAGTTTCTGTGTGGTTATTTCCATTCTGGACGAGGACAAACAAGTGGCTTGCTTCTTGTAACAGCAAAGAATTTTAAAAATGTCTGTGTGGGCAAAATAAAAATAATAGACAAACCCCATCTGTGAGGCTGTAAACAAAAGAAATGTCAAGTCTCACTGAGCTCAAGAACTGCTCTCTCAGAATTGCAAATATACAATTTGAGACAAAAGATCTGAGAGTTGCACAGTAAGTGGTGTATAGAAAATGGTTTCCTGCTATATCAGTAGTCCCTATATTTTATATTTCTAGGTTCTTAAACCCCCTTCTTCCACATTCAGAGTACAACCACTCCAGGAGTCAATGTGAGCAAAGGATACTATGCTACTGACCCAAGTTTGTGGATATGTGTCTTGTGGGAAGTGAAGTATGTTTTACAAAGGGGAGCTACTGACTCTTAAATTTTAAAGTAGTTATATGACATCTAAACAAATGAGCTAGATGAGAATTAGGGTAAAGATATTGTTCAGCATGACCAAGGCTAGTGGATAACTCAATATTCATATCATGGCTCATTTACAGTCACCAGAAGAGAGGTTTTGGTTTGTTTACTGTGGTCATTTGAATAGAAAAGGCCGCCATAGACTTATGTGTCTGATTACTTGGCCTATAAGTAATGGTACTATTACTAGTTGTGTTCTCACTGGTAGAGGTGTGGCCTTATTAGAAGAACCATCACTGTGAAGGTATATTTTGAGGTTTCATATGCTCAAGTTACTCCCAGCGTTGAACTGTCTCCATGTGCTTCCTGTGGATGGAGACATAGAACTTTCAGCTACTTCTCTAGTGCTATGTCTGCCTGCATGCCACCATGCTTTTCAGTATGATAAAGTAGTAAAAATGAGAAACTGCAAGTCATTTCCAGCTAAATGTTTTTCGTTATGAGTTGTTACAGTTATGATGTCACTTCACAGCAACAGAAATCTTAACTAAGCAGTTACTTTCTCTATTCTTCTCTGTGGTGATGCATTACTGTGAAAATATTTCTTACATTAAAAAATGGGAATCTTATATTACAAGTTAATAACTCAAGTTTAGTTCACTTAAGACTTAAGTTGATAGCCTACAGTGTACTCAGCCTGTTTACCCTGCCTTTAAGAGAATAATATAAGGCTGGGTGGTGGTGGTGCACACATTTAATCCTAGCACCTGGTGGGAAGAAGTAGGCAGATCTTTGTGAGTTTGAGGCCAGCCTGATCTACAACAGATAGTTTCAGAACAGGCTTCAAAGCTACAGAGAAAACCTGTCTCAAAAAAAGACAAAAAATATAATAACCAATAATATTTGTCTTGTTTTTTCATGCAATTAGCTATATAATCTATATAAACTGATTCATAATTTGACCTTAAGTTGTGTACTCTTCTATTTCCTTGACCAAGTGAGAAATACATGTGTGTTTGTGTGTTATGGTAATAAATGATGAAAACAGCAAGTAGATTGAAAGTACTCTTATGAAGCAAATATCATCCATAGCTCCTATATAGGTTAAGTCTCTTTGCAATACTGTTTGTCTTTTGGTCAGTTACGTTAATTGGAATCCATAAAGTTTCATTCATTGTAAAACCTTTTTCAAAGATTTCAGTAAAGTATCATTTATTCATTCCCAGTGTGATTTTTCTGAGCTGCTCAATAAAACAGAACACAGACTGTGGTAGTTTGAATGTAATTGGTTCCTATAAGTTCATGGGGAGTGGTACTATTAGCTGGTTTGGCCTTTGTGGAGTAGGTATGAACTTGATGGAGGAAAAGTTTCACTGTGGGGGTGGCTTTGAGTTCTCATATATTATCAAGACATGCCTATTCTCAGATCACTTCCTGTTGACTATAGATCAATATGAAATCAGAACCAAGTCTGTTGGCAGGCTGCCATGTACACTCATGATGATAAAAGCCTAAGCCTCTGAAACTGTAAATAAGCCACCCTAATTAAATGTATTTTAATAAGATTTGCTTTGGTCATGACATCCCTTCACAGCAATAAAAACACTAACTAAGACACAGACACTTTGTTAGGAACACACATGTATGTATACATGCACACACACACACCCACAGAGAGAGAGAGAGAGAGAGAGAGAGAGAGAGAGAGAGAGAGAGAGAGAGAGATTCACAGGGCCAGACAATTCTGCAGGTAGAGGCATATTCAGATTTATACTATGGACAGGTTGGTGATAAAAAGATACAAGAAGAATAGTAGCATGTAACAATATGTGCTTGCAAGGGCAAATTACTCTAAGCTGAATAATTTTAATTTCTTTTCATTATGGAAAATACCCATTTTGAGTACTCTGAGGTTATTATTCATGGGTTTAAACTAATGCATTTGTCTTCTCTGTTGAAATAAATGATTAAAATGAAGGATTATTTGTTTGTATGTGATATTACAGGTATCATCCCATGGTTTCTTGGCTCCATACTTTTGAATAAAGCATAATAGCAGTGATTATGTTTAGTAGAGAGTGTCTTCACCTCAAGGCTAAAAAGAAAAGGGAAGAAAAATGGGAGGAAGAGACAATAAAAGGCAACATGGCTATCAAGGACACACTTCATTTATGCAATTACTTCCTACCTCCTGAAGATTGCAGATTCTTTCAAATAACTGCTATCATCCCAGGAACAAAATGATTAACACATAAACCTTACTTTAGAGAAATACTCCAAATCAAACCAAAACTCAAAGGCTCATTTGTAACTCACAACTAAAATCTGGTTAGTCAGTATCCAAGAGTCCCCAAAGTCTTAGCATTTCCATCAATGTTCACTAAGTTCAAATTCCAAATCTTCTTTGAAGTTCAAGGCAAACCAGAATGGATAAAATGGAAAGAAATTCTTTGTGAGAATGTAAAAAGAATAACCACTAATCTAATTATTTAGTAGAATTCTTTTTTTTCTATCTGAAACCATAGCATCACTGTCTGCATTTTTGTCAGCAGCTCAGTCCTCTGATAGTCAATAATATCAACCATTAAGTTTGGTTTATAGTCTCTCATTCTTTCTCTAAATCACTTCCACATTTTCCCTATTCTTAGAGTACACCAATTCTAAATGTTTAAGATCCACATGCTCAGGATTATTATCAACCTATATCCCATTCCTCTCATAGCATAATTAGTCATTTGTTAACTTTATTTTCACTGGGACTAAAATATATGACAAAACTCTTAAGAAAATGGAGTATATATGATCCACGGTATTAGAGAATGGAGAATATAGTCACTTGCCTTCATATTCCTGAACCTCCAGTTAAGCAAAACAACAATAAAGTTGAATATGTGTCAGAGGCTGAAAACCTTATGGCAAAGAGAATACTGAGAGGAATATGGTTCTGAAAGAAAAATGAGAGATGACTTCTGTCTTTTCAATGCATAGTATATAGTGAGCTCAGTTTGACAGCATGGTAAAATGATTTGTGGTATAGAAATTGGCAATCATTGTGCATTGGGAATTATTTATTTTATATATAATGTTGATTTTCAAATACTTATCAGCATATCACTTGTTTACCTACACCTAAATAGGTAAAGCAGAAATACATAAAACTGCACTGAAAAATGAACATATTAGGATCAACATTTTAGGAGATCTAAGACTTTTAAATGCAAATAGTGATTTAAATAAATAAAAATTTCATAAGCATAAAATATATTTCAATAACACCAAACAACCTAACAGATATATTTAAAATATTACAAAGAATGATCAGAAAATATGTATTTTAAATATATACTGTTTGCTGATAAAACTAATGAAAGTCTGAATCACAAAATAATAGTAATTATCAAAATTTTAGCACTATACATCCTTGAATTCTGTTAACAAAATGCAATTAAGTTATAAACAGGAAAAATATATATATTCAAATAAGAAATACTTCTCAGGAGTTTTTTGGAGAAGAAAAATTACAACATAAATCACAAAATATTTACAATAAAAAGAAAATAGAAATAAGACCTAGAAATGGGCCTGATAAAATTTATATTGTACTTAATACTACTTATTAGAAGTTAAGATGAATACCAATGTGCATAAAAATGAAAATAATAGAAATATTTAGAAAGCAAAAAGAAAGATGAGCATAGAAATTGATGACATAGCTGAATAATATTAAGAAAAAATATTCAAAATGTCTGCAATATCAAATATCAAATGAGAAACTTTTCCAAGATGGATAAAGAATAGAAATAAAGAGCCAAAACAAATTATTTGGAATAAGAGTGAAGAAATTAAAAACACAGTGCAAAAAAATGAAAAGAATATGTGAGGAATATATTGCCAACAAATATTAAAGTATATGGAATGCACTCCTGAGGAAATCTCTTTTTTAAAAAAGATAAGATGTGGGGCTGGAGACATGGTTTAATGGTTAGGAATACTAGCTCTTCTTCCAGATAAACGAAGTTTAATTTCCAGAACCAACAGGGCATCTCACAACCATGCTTAACTCCAATTCTGGAATATCTGATACCCTTATTACTTCCATAGACACTGGATACATGAGGTGCACAGATGTGTAAGCATAACCACCATACTCAAAAAATATTTAAAAATACTTACACAGCATCAAATATATTTTATTTAACAATTCATATAAAAACTACTAGGCATAGAACATTCAAACAACAGTTTTAAATATTAAAGGACAACACTATTGACAATTTAGGATGAGAAGAACTCATATCTGGGTTAGTGTATCTTTATTATGAGAATGAAATAAATGTAATAAAAAATGATTTTTAGGAAACAAATATTTAAATCTTTATAAGATTAAATTAGGTAACATGAGAGTATGGTGACATGTACTAAAACTTGCAAAAAACATAAGACCCAACTATGTAACATATTCATGATAATTAATTAATTAATTAATCAATTAATCTCAAACAGAAGTATTATACTAAAATGATGTTCAAAAAGGAATACAAATAAATTTAACTGAGAAAAATGTAAAATATACTGCAACAAAGATACAAGTATTTTTGCTAAGTAAATATCATTAGGAATTAATAATACAACAACTAGTAATACTAGTAACCTCATTTATTTCACACTAATTGGTATATCTACATTTTCTACATAATCTTTGACTAAACCCTAAAATAATATATGAACATCTCCACCCCCAAATTAAATTTCATACTTACTTAATTCACTAAATGTTATTATATTGTTCACCTGAATAACCACATAGTTAATTATCCACACCCACAAATTAGCAGATTTTCCTTTGTTACATAGATTAACTGTATTTCAGTGTTGTCAGAAAGCTGGATCCTTTATATAATAAACGTTTTATGAAAAAATATGCTTAGATAAAAAAATTCTAAGATTAAATGCCCTGTCTCTGAGAATTAATTCCATGTGTTTAAGGCCACATTCTACTGTGATAGATAACAATATATTAAAACCAAGTATTTCAGTTTTAGTAACTGGTGCCTTTCTTTGGAGCTATTATATCACTTGATTTAACAGAATTTTATTGTTGAGTGATAATTAATTCAGTCATGCAAAACACATATTTTTACCCATCATGTGTGACAAAGCTTATATCATATTTATAAAAGCATATCTCTTTGGATATGCTAAATTAGAGTTTCTTCTTGCATTCATTAAAAGAATACTCTATGATAATAATATAAAACCTAACAAATCAATTAGGGAATTCAGACGTTTCAGGAATGGCATGAATCATAATTTTGTAATGTTATGTTCTGATTTTTCAAAATGTTACAATGTACTGAGTTTATTTTCAGACCTCAACATTTATAAAAATGAGATTTATTTTAATTTTGTGTATTTGTGTGCTTGTTCTATTTATGCACATAAGTGAAGGTGCCTGTGGAGACCTAAAGAGGTAATCAGAACTCGTGCAAGTAGAGTTAAAGGTAATTTTAAGCCTCCCAGTATGGGTGCTGGGGAGAGAATATGAGTCTTCTTGAAGTATAATACACGCTGAACTATTTTGCTAGAATCTCATACCTCAATAATTTTTTATTTTAATTTTTACATTTTGGGTAGCTTCAGGTTTGTGTAATGTGTCGAGATCTCCTCCCTCCAAGTCTTCCCACATGTCTTCCACTTCTCAAGGTCATGCCCTCTTCTTCAATTACTTTTACATATAAGTGCATATTAATTTATAATTATGACATGCTGAGTTGAGTTAACTTAGTCTTACTCATATTTACATGTGTTTAGGGATGACTACTTGAAATATGATGTTATAAAGGAGCATGTATGAAGAGATGACTGAGTCTTCCTCTCTCAACAACCGTTAATTGTCAGAGATCGCATCTTAAGGATATTTTTTGAATATAGCACATAATTTATCCACTATAGAAAGAACATAGACAGAACCAGCAACCTGGGCCAGAGCAAGCCACAGACTGTGAACTGCATGAGAGGAGGAGTGGATAGAACAGGGTGATTTGTGGAAGCAGGACTGGGCAAGCACCCTAAGCCAGAGCAGGTCTGAGGCAGTGAGGTCCACAGGAGCAAGAATGAACCACCTACCTAGGCCAGAGTGCACGTAAAAAAGAAAGCTCCAAAGGAGCAGGTGGCAGATACAGTCCAGGGACATTCGCAGACCAGGACTGAGCCAGCAACAAGGGCCACAGCAGACCTGAGACAGCAAGCTCCACAGAAAACAGATACAGAAGAGTAACTGCTGAGCAAGTGAGCCAGAGAAAAAGACTACTGCAGGTCCAGACATGAATCTGGGACATTCAAAGGAATAGACCTAAGCCAGGACACCTGTGGGTCTGGGCATGAGTCTAGCACCTCTGATAAACAAGGACTGAGCCAGGACCTCTGCAGGTCTGTGCATGAAACTGGAACCTCTGAGGGAGTAGGCAAGAACAAGAGATCTCTGCGGTTCCAGGATGAGTCTAGGACCTCTTGGGGAGTAAGCCTGAGCCAGGTCCTCTGTGGGTCTGGGAACACCTGAGCCTGTGAACACCACAGGAGTAGACTGGAGCCAGAGACCTTTGCAGGA
Organism: Arvicola amphibius; assembly: GCF_903992535.2. Lineage (NCBI taxonomy): Eukaryota > Metazoa > Chordata > Mammalia > Rodentia > Cricetidae > Arvicola > Arvicola amphibius. The sequence continues at coordinate 75,297,687 of NC_052065.1, read as the reverse complement.
CCAACTTTAAGCAAGAGACTTATGCAGGAAGGGATCTAGACCAGAGTTTACAAAAACAGGTCAAAGTCAGTAACCTAGGCCAAAGTGGGCCTGAGGCAACGAACACCACCTTGGGCTGGAGCAGGCTGAGGCAACAAATTCCACAAGAGTGGGACTGAACCAGCAACATGGGCCAGAGCAGGGCTCTAATGGTGAACTCCACGAGAGCAGGAACAGATCCAGACCAGGGTGATTTGCAGAAACAAGACTGGGCCAGCTACCTAGGTCAGAGTAGGCCTGAGAAAATGAGCTCCACAGGAGCAGGAGCAGATCCAGTCCAGGGATATTTGTGAACCAGGACTGAGACAGCAACCTGGGCCAGAGCAGACCTGAGACAGCAAACTCTACAGGAATAACTATCTAAGCCTTGGGTTTACTGGCACCCAGAAGATTAATCAACAGAATCACAGACAGTGCCAACCATACCAATTGAAAGAAAAGATGAGTAGAAAAAGTAAGAATACACAAAACACTGCAAAGAGCAATAACAGTAAAACCTAAAGACCCTACAACAGCAAGACTTGAACAAACAAATACAGATGAAGCAGAAGAAAATTACCTAAAAATAATTTCAGGAGAATGTTTGAAACTCTTAAAGAAGAAATGAAAAATTCTCTCAAAGAAATGGAGAAAAAGACAAATGAAAAAATGGAAAACATCAGCAAATCCTGTAGTGATGAGCTGCGGGCCGGCTTCTTGCCACCCTGCTCCTGGCCACCGGCTAGCTTATGCCCCAGAAATAACAACACACAAACTGTATTCTTTTAAACACTGCCTGGCTATTAGTTTCAGCCTCTTACTCACATCTTGACTAACCCATATCTAATAATCTTTGTAACACCACCAATGGTGTCTTACCGGGAAAGATTCAGCATATCTGACCTGGTGGCTGGCTTCATCGCATCTCACTGAGGAGAGGCACGGTAGTCTGACTAACTTAGGAGAGGTGTGGCATCTGACTGAGCGTTCTACCTCACTTCCTTTTTCCTGTTCTGTCTACTCCACCCACCTAAGGGCAGGCCAAGGCAGTTTCTTTATTAAAACAGAAGACCTTCCCACATCATTTCCCCTTTTTCTGTTTAAACAAAAACGAAAGGCTTTAACTTTAACATAGTAAAATTACATATAACAAAACAGTTATCAAGCAAGAATTATAGTTACAATATTTATATCTACTTTATCTTTTATCATAACTAAGGAAAAGTATAACTATTTATCCATTCTTCAACTCCGTCAAAGACTCCAGAAGAACACAATATTACCTGGGTGAACAAGAAGTAAGCTATTTTCAAAACTCTAGAAATAACAGACATATTGCTACCTGGACAGTCACCCAACGTTCTTTTGTACTGTTGGGGCATCTGTCTTCGGCCTACAGGCCCATAGTTTCCAGGAGACATTTCCATGATGCAGGAAATTTCAAAGGCAGTTCAGTCAGTATCTGCTGTGTCCTGCAGAATGTATTGGAGACTCTTTCATGAATCAGGAACCCCGAAAGATCATCTCACCTATAGGCAAGTTCAGCCGTCCTCTCTCTTAGGGTTCTCTGTGTCCAGTCTATGCATCAGTCCAGGCAAGAGCAGTTTCTTGCCCAAATGGCTATCAAACTCCATAAGGAACCTTTTCAATGCCCATTTTCCTCTTGAAGTAGCTGGTGCTGCCAGGAGCAGATATGTCTCATTGTCATGAAAAGCCTTAAGTTATTAAAACATTTAAGTGGAATATTCTGTAGTCCTTGAAAGATATTAGGAATGCCTATCTAACTAAAATATATCTATATATATCTAGAAAATCTAACTAATGTGACTATAAGCTTTACTATTATCAATGATTATTCATTAACAACCTATATTTCCTAATTATACATTACATTAAAGAACTACACAATCACAATACCTTAATCAAGATCAGACATACATATACATATAACAAAATTGACCTTAAATTTAAATCACTAAAGCAAAATCCACATCAATGCAAATTATTCATATCTATATCATATCCCCCTTTAAATGTAAAAGAACACTTATAAATAATATTTGGGAACATGGGCGCAGTTATTTCTCTCCAAACTGCTTCCTGCTGAATGGGGACACTGTTAATCAGATCTTTCATGGTGTAACCTGTGTGCCAGGTTCATCTCAGTCATCAATTGGGTGAAATAATTTTCTGAAGGTGTTCACAGCAACCTTTCAGGAGGGCGTGGTCTATCATACCATATTGGGGTAGAAGCAATCCATACGGTCTCATTTTCTGTAAAAACAAAAGAAGAATCTCTTTTCCAAAGTATCATATCCTTAGATCCAAATTCTGAAGTCAAGGTATTTTCAAGATATTTTTCTTGGATTAGTTCAGCAGCATTTATAAACAAATCTCTTTTAACAGCTGTTGCTCGTTCCTCAACATTCAAACAATTCAAAGAGAGCATAATAGAATACGGTATCAAGATTCTCTGTGTATTTTCCATCTTTGTGCAGCTTTATTTTAACCTCTATTTCATTTATTTTTACTTTTATTTTTTGAGACAGGTTCTCTATATATCTTTGTCCTGGGATAACTCTTTAGACCAGGCTGTCCTTGAACTCTCAGAGATCCACTTGCCTTTGCTTCCCAAGTGCTGGGATTAAAGGCGTATGCTACCACACCTTGAACTCACAGAGATCTGTCTGTCTCTGCCTTCCAAGCTTTGGGATTAAAGGTGTGTCCTGCCATACCTTGAAGTCACAGAGGTTAATCTACCTCTGCTTCCCAAGTATTGGGATTAAAGGTGTGTACCACCACAACAAAATACTTCCTTTTTCTTTCTTTCTTTCTCTCTTTTTTTAACTGTAAGAACTTTAACTTTTAGCCTGCATGTATTTTTAACTCACTGTAAACCATTTAGAGGTTTTCTTTGTCTTTGAATCTTTCTTTTACTGTATATCTCTCTTTCTGACTATATGAGTCTTTACTTTACCAAACAATATCAGTAGGACTAAAGCCGTGACTTTGGCGGCTAGATCCAGCCCATTCCCTAGCTTTCCAGCCTCATGGCAGAGGTACCACAACTCTTTGGCGGTTCAAGGTCCCTGCCAGCAAGCAAGCTGCAACATTGTTAAACAACACTCAAAAGCTCCATAGTCAGGACCGCCTGCTTGAAAGAGTCAGAGTTTGCCCTGGCAGGACGGCCCAGAAAGCTGGCATTTTAAAACGACACAGCTTTTTTCCTGCTACGGCTGAAAACCGAAAAGCATGCAGTTAATTTTCATCAACAGCATTTAAATGTTTTGTAGCCGAACCTCTTAAAAGAGCTGCAATGTTTTCCAGCTGAAGCTGAGTCAGGAAGCCTCTCTTAGATGAGAGTGCTTGCTTGCCAGACCAGAAAAATAGAGCTTTACTCTATTCTTTCCCAAGCTTTCTCAAGCTTTCTGCGGATTCAGTTATCCACGTGGGCGCCATTCTGTAGCGATGAGCTGCTGGCCGGCTTCCTGCCACCCTGCTCCCGGCCACCGGCTAGCTTATGCCCCAGAAATAACAACACACAAACTGTATTCTTTTAAACACTGCCTGGCTCATTAGTTTCAGCCAAATCCCTTAAAGAAATCCAAGACAAAGCTATCAAACATATGAATGAAACTATTCAAGATTTGAAAACTGAAATATAGACAATAAAGAAAACACAAGCTAAGGGAATTATAGAAACAAAAATCATGAGAAAATGATCGGGAATTACAAACGCCAGCTTAAACAGCAGAATACAAGAGATGGGAGAGATAATCTCAAAAACTGAAGAAACAATAGAGGAAATGGACTCATCAGTCAAAGAAAACATTAAATCTTACAAAATCTTAATCCAAAATGTCCAGGAAATATGGAACACCATGTAAAGAACAAACCTAAAAATAATAGGCATAGAAGAAGGAGAAGTACAACTCAAAAGCACAAAAAATATATGTAACAAAATCATAGAAGGACATTTTCCCAACCTAAAATATGATATGCTTATGAAGATGCAAGAAGCTTACAGAACACCAAACAGACTGTATCAAAAAAGAATTCCCTTTCCATGTAATAATCCAAACACTAAACATACAGAATAAAGAAAGAATATTAAGAGCTTCAAAGGGAAAAGGACAAGTGATACATAAAGGTAGATCTACCTAAATTACACTTGACTTTTGATTGGATACAATGATAGCCAGAAGGTTGTGGTCTAACATTATGCAGATATTAAGAGACCATGGATGCCAGCTGGATTACTACATACAGCAAAACTTTCAATCACCATAGAAAGACAAAACAAGACATTTCATGACAAAACCAGATTTAACCCTAACCCAGCCACAAACACAGCCCTATACAAAATACTAGAAGGAAAAATTCAACCCAAGGAATATGGCTACATCAACAACAACAAAATAAAAACAAACAATTGATGATCTCATAGCAACAAATCCCAAAGAAGGGGAAAATGCACAAATTAATATCACCAACAATAAAAATTAATTTAACAAAAGATAGCAATAACTGGTCATTATTATACCTTAATACAAATGGTCTAAACTCACATATAAAAAGGCACAGGCTATCAGATTGTATATGAAAAAAAGAATCCATCTTTCTTTTGAATACAAGAAACACACCTCAATCTCAAAGAAAGACAATGTCTCATTGTAAAGGGTTGGGAAAAAGTTCCAATCAAATGAACCTAAGAAACAAGCTTGTGTAGCTATCCTAATATATAATAAAATAGACTTCAATCAAAATCAATCAAAAAAGACAAAGAAAGAAATTTCATATTAGTCACAGGAAAAGTCCATCTTGAGAAAATCTCAATACTGAGCATTTTTGCCCCAAATACAAGGGTAACTTCATATGTAAAAGAAATAATTCTAAAGCTCACATCATACATTAAACCCCACACACTAATAGTAGGAGACTTCAACAGTCTACTTCATATGTAAAAGAAATACTTCTAAAGCTCAAATCATACATTAAACCCCACACACTAATAGTAGGAGACGTCAACAGTCTACTCTCACCACTGGACAGGTCAGTCAGACAAAAAATTAACAGAGAAATAATGGAATTAACAAATGTTATGACACAGATGGACTTAACAGACAATTATAGAATATTCCATCTAAACATAAAAGAATATATTGTGTCCTCAGCACATCATAGAACCTTCTCAAAACTTGACCACGTACTCAGTAACAAAAAAACCTCAACAATTACAAAAAATTGCAATAACCCAATGTGTCTTATCAGATCACCATTGTTTAAAACTAGAAGTCAACAGCAATACGAACTCCAGAAAGACCACAAACACATGGAAATTAAACAATACTTACTGGAATCATCAATGGGTCAAGGAAGAAATAAAGAGAGAAATTAAAGACTTCCTAAAATTCAATAAAAATGACCACACAACATACCCAAATTTATGGGACATAATGAAAGCAGTGTTAAGAGGAAATTTCGTAGCACTAAATGCCTACATAAAGAAGCTGAAAAAATCCCACACTAGTGAATTAACAGAACATTTGAAAACTTTAGAACAAAAAGAAGCAAACCCACCCAAGAGAACTAGATGGCAGAAAATAATCAAATTGAGAGCTGAAATCAACCAAATATAAACAAAGAAAACAATACAAAGAATCAATATGACAAAGAGTTGGTTCTTTGAGAAAATCAACAAAAAAGGCAAATCTTTAATCAAACTAACTAAAAGGCAGAGAGAGAATATCTAAAATTAAGAAAATCAGAAATAAAAAGGGGGACAAAACAACAGACAGAGAGGAAATAGAGAGAATCATCAGGTCATATTTCAGAAACCTGTGTTCCACAAAATTGGAAAACTTAAAAGAAATGGACAACTTTCTGGATAAATATCACTTACCAAAACAAAATTAAGACCAGATAAGCAAATTAAACAAACCTGTAACTGCTGAAGAAATAGAAACAGTCATCAAAATCTCCCAACCAAAAGAGCCCAGGACCAGATGGTTTCAGCTCATAATTGTACAAAATTTTCAAAGAGGAACTAATACCAATACTCAAATTATTCCACACAATAGAAACAGAAGGAACATTGTCATTCTTTTTATGAGGCTACAATTACACTGATACCCAAACAACAGGGAGAAATTACCAAGAAAGAGAATCATAGACCAATCTCACTCATGAACATTGATGCAAAAATACTAAATACAATACTGGCAAATTGAATCCAAGAACACATCAGAACCATCATCCACCATGATCAAGTCGGCTTCATCCCAGAGATGCAGGGATGGTTCAACATATGAAAATCTTTCAATGTAATCCACCATATAAACAAACTGAAAAATAAAAACCACATGATCATCTCATTAGATATCAAAAAAGCTTTTGACAAAATACAACACCTTTCATGATAAAGGTCTTGCAGAGAGCAGGGATACAAGGAACATACCTAAACATAATAAACAAAATATACAGTAAGCCAACAGCCAACATCTAACTAAATGGAGAGAAACTCACAGGGATCCCACTGAAATCAGGAACAAGACAAGGTTGTCAACTCTCTCCATTATCTATTCAATATAGTTCTTGAGGTCCTAGTTAGAGCAATAAGACACCAAAAGGTGATCAAGAGGATGTAAATTGGAAAAGAAGTCAAACTCTCACTATTTGCTGATGATATGATAGTTTACATAAGCAATCAAAAAAAAATCTATCAAGGAACTTCTACAACTTATAAACACTTTTAGTAATGTACCAGGATACAAGACTAAGTCAAAAAATCAGTAGCCCTCCTGTACATAGATGATAAATGGGCTGAATAAGAAATCAGAGAAACATCACCTTCACAATAGCCACAAATAGCATAAAATATCTTGGAGTAACTCTAGCCAAACAATGGAAGACTTATATAAATAGAACGTTAAATATCTGATGAAAGAAATTGAAGAAAACAACAGAAATTGGAAATATCTCCAATGCTCTTGAGTAGATAGAATTAACATAGTAGCATTGGCAATCTTACTAAAAGCAATCTACAGATTCAATGCAATATCCATTGAAATCCCTGCAAAATTATTCACAGACTGATACACGAGAGAATGGTACTCAACTTCATATGGAAAGCAAAACACCCAGGATAGTCAAAACAATCCTGAACAATAAAAGAACTTCTGGAGGCATCACAATCCCTGAATTGAAATTCTACTACAGAGCTACTGTACTCAAAACAGCCTGGTAGTGGTATAAAAACAGACAGGAGGGCCAATGAAACTGAATAGAAGGCCCGGATATTAATCTACACACCTTCGGACACCTGAACACCTGATTTTTGGCAAAGGAGCAAAAAAAGTCAAATGGAAAAAATGAAGTATATTTAACAAATCATGCTGGCATATCTGGATGTCAACATATAGAAGAAGTAAAATAGATCCATATCTATCACCATGCACAAAGCTCAAGTCCAAGCAGATCAAAGGCCTCAACATAAAACCAGCTATGAATCTTATAGAAGAGAAAGTGGAAAGTACACTTGAACACATTGGGCACAGGAGACCAATTCCTAAATATAACACTTGTAGTACAGACACTGAGAGAATTAAATAATGGGACCTCCTGAAACTGAAAAGTTTATGTAAAGTAAAGGACATGGTCAACAAAACAAAATGACAGCCTACAGAATGGGAAAAGATATTCATGCACCCCACATCAGAGAGATGTCTGATCTAAAATATATACAAAGCATTCACTAAATTGGTCATCAAAAGAACAAATCAATTAATTAAAAAAAAGTACAGACCTAAACAGAAATATCTCAATAGTGCAATCTAAAATGGCTGAAAGAAACTTAAGAAAATGTTCAACATCCTTCGTTATCAGAGAAATGCAAATCAAAACAACTCTGAGATTCCATCTTATACCTACAAGAATGGCCAAGATAAAAAACTCTGATGACAGCTTATGTTGGAGAGGTTGTGAGGTAAAGGGAATACTCCTGCATTTCTGGTGAAAATGCAAGCTGGCACAGCCCTTGTGGATGTCAGAAAATTAGAAAACAGCCTTCCTCAAAACCACTCTTGTATATATATCCAAAGGATGCTCAATAGTCCCACAAGGACATGTGATTAACTATGTTTATAGCAGCATAGTTTGTCATAGCCAGAACCTATAAACCACATAAATGCCCCTCTACCAAAAAATGGATAAGGAAAATGTGATACATTTACAAAATAGAGTACTACACAGCAAAGAAAATATAACGACATCTTGAATTTGCAGGCAAATGGATGGAGATAGAAAATATTATTTTGAGTGAGGTAACCCAGACACAGAAAGACAATTATCACATATACTCACCCATAAGTGTTTTTTAAACATAAAGCAAAGAAAACCAGCCAACAAATCACCATCCTAGAGAACATACACAACAATGAGGGCTCAAAGGGAACATACATAGATCTGATCTGCATGGGTAGTAGAAAAAGCCAAGACCTCCTGAATAAATTGGAAGCATGGAGACATTGGGAGAGAGTTGCAGGAGAGGGGAGAAACAGAGAGGGGAGCAGAGCAAAATGTAGAACTCAATAAAAACCAATAAAAAAAGAATACAAGTATTTGATTTTTTTTTCCCACCTTAGAAAGGATTTAAGCAAATTAACTTTTTATACAGTCTTTATTACCAATAAATTAACAAAGGCCAGATTACTTCCCTTTAAGCCAGGTTCATTCATTATCACATATTGTATTATGAAATAATGTAGAATGTAATTTGGGTCTAAAAGTTTCTTTTAAATTTTTGAACCTATTTTGAAACAACTGATTCTCATTCCATACACCAGAGTGCATTTCATAATAAATAAAATCTTTCAATCAGCATAATAGATTACAATTTCAGTTTTGTTCATACAGATGCCCGTTTTAGCTAATTTCTGTTCCCTGATGTTTATGCCTTAAGCTTTACAAAATGAATAAAAGTTAGAAAAAATCTGTCCCCTCTATTTGATTCATTGCTAGTTTATAAACTTGAACTAATATTTTCACATGCATACAATATAGACTTGTTTATCCAAATTACTCATGAAAATTGCTTTTTGAATTGGCAAAGCCATTCTTTTCCTTCAAGGAATGAACATATTGTAACTGATTCCCTTCATAATTTTAAGTAATCAAAAAATATCAAGTTAAATGTAACTTAACTGTAACACAATTACACGTTTTCAAATAACTATGACTTACAAAATATTTGTATCACACCTAATGAATAATATGATTGCATTTAATTATGCACAACATAAATCTTTGGAGACTCATGTTGTTACAAGGTCTTGTTTTGGATGCATGTAGAAAATCTCACAGACACATAAACTGTGTAGTATTACACTATTGATAACTCAAATTCTGTTAAAATGCAAATCAAGACATAGAAAAGGCAACAGACTCTAGAAAATCAGATAATTACAAGTGCTGCTATTTTTAATATATCAGTAGTTGTACAGACATAAACGGTAAAACACTACTGGGAATTTGTCACTTAGTACAGTATTATTTGCATAACATTTCAAAAACTTTAGATTCATATCCCCAATGACACAATGAACAAATAAAAAATAAAAAGGAAAGAAAAAGAAGTAAAACAGTATAATACTATTTCATAAGAAATAATTATTTCCCAAATTTAACTAGAGATTGTTCCTTATCCACATACAGTTTGAAGATCAGAAGTATTTGTTAAGCTTTTAAAGTGATATAGAAAACTTCAAAGCTGAGTGTAAAGGAATTAAGAATTTAACATTGGAGAAGCCAGGGTCATGGAGCACGGACATTCCTTGACCCCCTAATCTTTCTGGTAATTCTGCAGGGGCTTCTCCCTGCAGCTACTGCTCTTCTCTTCCTATCACATTCCAGCTTCACTAAGGCACCCCTCCCCTCCTTCAGGGACACAGGACCCCTCAGCTCTGCCTGTATTAGAGCTGGGACCTGTTGGTGAGTGGCTGGAGTTCCTTTGTTTCACTCAGCTTGCCAGTGGCAAGCTAGGCCTTTTGTCTGCAAGGTACCTGCCCAGCAAGGAGCCCTTAACCTGTAACAGAAGACCCATCAGAGGGGTGCCTGCTTAGCAAGGATCCCTTATCCTGTAACAAAAGATCCAAAGGAGGGATCCCTGGCCAACAAGGGGCCATAATCCTGTACCAGAAGAACTACTGGAGAGCATTTGAAGGAAGAGATGGACAGGCTCCAAGGCAAGAATCCCTCCAACAATCTAAAAAACAACATGAAAACACCAGATTATATCAATGGACTCAACTTACCTATAAAAAGTCACAGGATAAAAGATTGGACATGAAAACAGGACCCAACATTCTGCTGTTTAGAAGAAACACACCTCAACCACAAAGACGGACATCTACTCAGAGTAAAAGGTTGGGAAAAGGTGTTTCAAGCAAATGGACCTAAGATACAAGCAGGTGTGGCCATACTAATTTCTAACAAAATTGACTTCAAACTAAAATAAATCAGAAGAAATGGAGAGGGACATTTTATAATCATAAGAGGAATAATTTATCAGGATGAAGTCTCAATACAGAATATCTATGCCCCTAATATAAAAGCACCCACCTATGTAAAAGAAACACTTCTAGGACTCAAGGCAGTTATCAAACCACACATACTAATAGTAGGGGACTTCAACACACCTCTCTCACCAATTGACATGTCAATCAGACAGAAACCTAACAGAGAAATAAGAGAATTAATGGTGGTAATGAAACAAATGGACTTAACAGACATCTATAGAACATTCCACGAAAATAGGAAAGAATATACCTTCTTCTCAGCATCTCATGGAACCTTCTCTAAACTTGACCACATACTCGGTAACAAAGCAAACTTCCACAGATACAAAAAAAAAATATTAGTAACCACCTGTGTCGTGTCGGATCACCATGGATTAAAGCTAGAATTCAGCAACAATGATACTCCCAGAAAGCCTACAAACTCATGGAAACTGAACAGTCAACTACTGAATCACCCCTGGGTCAAGGAAGAAATAAAGAATTTAAAGTCTTGCTTGAATTTAATGAAAATAAAGACACAACATACTCAAACCTTTGGGACACTATGAAAGCAGTGCTAAGAGGAAAGTTCATAGCACTAAGTGCCCACTTAAAGAAAACAGAGAAAGCACACACTGGAGACTTAACAGCACACCTGAAATCTTTAGAAAAAAAAAAAGCAGACTCACCCAGGAGGAGTAGAAGACTGGAAATAATCAAACTGAGGGCTGAAATCAACAAAATAGAAACACAGAAAGAAATCCAAAGAATCAATAAAACAAAGAACTGGTTCTTTGAGAAAGTCAACAAGATTGACAAACGCCTATCGAAACTAATCAAATGGCAGAGAGAACATTCAAATTAACAAGATCAGAAATGAAAAGGGGGACATAACCACAGACACAGAGGAAATTCAGAGAATCATTAGATCTTACTACAAAAGTCTGTATGCGACAAAATTGGAAAATGTGAAAGAAATGGACACTTTTTTAGATAAGTACAATACACCAAAATTAAATCAAGATCAGGTGAACAGTTTAAATAGACCTTTAAGCCGCGAAGAATTAGAAGCTGTTATCAAAAACCTCCCTGCCAAAAATAGCCCAGGACCAGATGGTATCAATGCAGAATTCTATCAGAACTTCCAAGTAGAGCTATTACCTATACTCCTTAATGTATTTTACAAAGTAGAAACAGAAGAGTCATTGCCAAAATTCCTTTTATGAAGCCGCAGTTACCCTGATATCAAAACCACACAAAGAATCAACCAAGAAAGAGAATTACAGACCAATCTCACTCATGAACATCGATGCAAAAATTCTCAATAAAATACTGGCAAACCGAATCCAAGAACATATCAAAAAATCATACATTATGATCAAGTAGGTTTCATCCCAGAAATGCAGGGCTAGTTCAGCATACAAAAATCGGTCAATGTAATCCATCATATAAATAAACTGAAAGAAAAAAACAACATGATTATTTCATTAGATGCAGAAAAAGCATTTGACAAAATTCAACACCCCTTTATTATAAAGGTCTTGGAGAGATTAGGGATACAAAGTCCATACGGAAATATAATAAAAGCTATTTACAGCAAGCCAACAGCTAACATCAAATGAAATGGAGGGAAACTCAAAGCCATTCCACTAAAATCAGGAACACGTCAGGGCTGTCCACTCTCTCCATATCTCTTCAATATAGTGCTTGAAGTTCTTGCAATAGCAATAAGACAGCATGAGGAGACCAAGGGTATTTGAATTGGAAAGGAAGCAGTCAAACTTTTGTTATTTGCAGATGATATGATAGTGTACATAAGCGACCCCAAAAACTCTACCAAAGAACTCCTACAGCTGATAAAAAACCTTTAGTAATGTGGCAGGATACAAGATCAATTCCAAAAAATCAGTTGCCGTCCAATACACAAAGCATAGAGAAGTAGAGAGGGAAATCAGAGAAGCATCACCATTCACTATAGCCACAAATTGCATATAATATCTTGGGGTAACTCTAACCAAAGAAGTAAAAAATCTATTTAACAAGAACTTTAAGTCTTTGAAGAAAGAAATTGATGAGGATACCAGAAAGTGGAAGGATCTCCCTTGCTCTTGGATTGGGAGGATTAACATAGTAAAAATGGCAATTCTACCAAAAGCAATCTATAGATTCAATGCAATCCCCATCAAAATCTCAACAAAATTCTTCACAGAACTTGAGAGAACAACAATCAACTTTATGTGGAAAAACAAAAAACCCAACATAGCCAAAACAATCGTATACAATAAAGGAACTTTGTGAGGCATTACCATCCCTGACCTCAAACTCTATTACAGAGCTACAGTATTGAAAACAGCTTGGTATTGGCATAAAAACAGAGAAGTCTACCTATGGAATTGAATAGAAGATACGGATATTAACCCACAAACCTATGAACACCTGATTTTTGACAAGAGACCTGAAAGTATACAATGAAGAAAGAAAGCATCTTCACCATATGGTGCTGGCATAACTGGATGTTAACATGTAGAAGAATGAAAATAGATCCATATTTATTACCAGGCACAAAACTCAAGTCCAAATGGATTAAAGACCTTAATATCAATCTGAATACAGTGAACCTGATAGAAGAGAAAGTGGGAAGTAGTCTACAACACATGGGCACAGGAGATTACTTCCTACTTATAACCCCAGCATCACAGACTTTAAGGGCAACATTGAATAAATGGGACCTCCTGAAACTGAGATGCTTTTGTAAAGCAAAGGACACTCTCATTAAGACAGAAAGACTACCTACTGACTGGGAGAAGATCTTCACCAACCCCACAACAGACAAAGGTCTGATCTCCAAAATACATAAAGAACACAAGAAACTAGACTTTAAAATGCTAATTAACCCAATTTAAAAATGGGGCACTGAACTGAACAGAGAATTCTCCACAGAAGAAGTTCAAATGGCCAAAAGACACTTAAGGTCATGCTCAACCTCCTTAGAAATCAAGGAAATGCAAATCAAAACACTTTGAGATACCATCTTACACCTCTCAGAACATCTAAAATCAAACACACCAATGATAGCCTTTCCTGGAGAGGTTGTGGAGTAAGACGTACACTCATCCATTGCTGGTGGGAATGCAAACTTGTGCAACCACTTTGGGAAGCAGTGTGGCGATTTCTCAGGAAATTCGGGATCAACCTACCCCAGGACCCAGCAATACCACTTTTGGGAATATACCCAAGAGATGCACTATCATACTACAAAAGCATTTGTTCAGCTATGTTCATAGCAGCATTATTTGTAACAGCCAGAACCTAGAAACAACCTAGATGCCCTTCAATGGAAGAAAGGATAAAGAAAATGTGGAATATATACACATTACAGTACTACTCAGTGGTAAAACAATGACATCTTGAACTTTTCATGCAAATGAATGGAAATAGAAAATACTATCCTGAGTGAGGTAACCCAGACCCAAAAAGATGAGTTTGGTATGTACTCACTCATTTGTATATTCTAGACATGAATAAAGGTCAGTGAGCCTATAATTCATGATCATAGAGAAGCTAAATAAGAAGGAAAACATATAGTTATCCTCCTGAATATTAGAAGTAGACTAGATTGCCAGGCAAAAATTGGGATCTTGGGGGTGGGGGTGGGGTGGGGGTAAGGGGAGATGGGGAGAGAAAAGTGAGGAGGGGAGGATGAAGAGACCCTGGGGGAATGGAATGGTTGGGATAGAGAAAGGGTGGGTAGGGGTGAGGGAAGAAGATATCTTAATTAAGGGAGCCATTTTAGTGTTAGCAAGAGACTTGACTCTAGAGGACTTCCAAGGTATCCTTGGTGATGTCCCCAGCTAGTTCATTGGACAGCTGAGGAGAGGGAGCCTGAAATGGCCCTTTCCTATAGCCATACGGATGAATATCTTGCATATCACCATAGAAGCTTCATCTGGCATTGGATGGAGATAGAGACAGAGACCCACATTGGAGTGCTGGACTGAGCTCCCAAGGCCCAAATGAGGAGCTGAAGGAGGGAGAACATGAGCAAGGAATTCAGGACCGTGAATGGTGTGCCCACCACTGAGACAGTGGGGCTGATCTAATGGGAGCTCACCAAGGCCAGCTGGACTGTTATTAAAAAAGCATGGAATCAAACTCGACTCTCGGAACATGGCTGACAATGAGGGCTGACTGAGAAGCCAAGGACAATGGCCCTGGGTTTTCATCCTACTGCATGTGCTGGCTTTGGGGGAGCCTAGTCTATTTAGATGAGGGAGCTGGATGGAGGAGGGAGGACCTTGGACTTCCCATAGGGCAGGGAACCCTGACTGCTCCTTGGACTGGAGAGGGAGGGGGAGAAAAGTGGGGATAGGGTAGGGAAATGGGAAGTGGGCAGGAGGCAGAAATTTTTAATAATAATAATAATAATAATAATAATAATAATAATAATAATAATAATAATAATAATAAATAGAATTTAATATTTATCCAGCCTTGATAAGGTATAATATCATGTACATATTATAGCTGTTTTAGTTTACTATCATGATTTTTAATCTTTTTCTATTTTTAATATTATTATGCTTATAATTAAATAAACTCAATTTTTGTAAAATAAGAATTTTTCAAAGTATCTTACTCTGGAATTCTTATTTTTTGTCTTACTAGATTATATAGATATAGTGTTCTTGGACAATATTTATAAATATGAAGGATTTCATTTTGCTAGTTATAGATCTCCATTCAAATTTGCTTTATGTTGTGGGAATAATGAATAAAACTATTAAAATAAAGACTTTATATATGTAACATCTTTAAAAAAAACAGAGACTATAGATCATAAGTTGTAGAGAGAACAAGATGGGAGTACATGGGATATTTTCGAGGATGAAAGGAAAATGGGGAAATAATATAGTTATATTTAGTTTTAATTAAAATTAAAAATTAAAAGTACAGATTTCATATTAACATCTATCTTACTAAAGGTAAAATCATAAATAACTAGTATGAGGTAAAAACTGAAGTAGATTATAAAGAAAAAAGTAGTTTGTATAAGAAAGATACAATACCAAATACAATACTTTCCCACTAACTATGAAAATGTTCTTTGAAAGTATTTCTCAGAGAGCTCAATTATTACACTTGTATACAATTTTACAATAAAAATCTGAGAATTAGACTAAAAAATATCAATTTGAGAAACTTGGTTTTCTTTGTAACTCCCTGCTTATAGGATAAATGTACCTCACACATCAATATTGATACAACTTTTAGTTTTGTTTTTTTTTTTTTTTTTGAGACAGGGTTTCTTTGTAGCTTTGGAGCCTGTCCTGGAACTAGCTCTTGTAGACCAGCCTGGCCTCGAACTCAGAGAGATCCACCTGCCTCTGCCTCCCGAGTGCTGGGATTAAAGGCGTGCACCACCGCCGCCCAGCCTTGATAAAACTTTTGTAGGCCCTTCATGGTAATATTTCCTGAAGTATTTGATTTCACTTTTTAAGCTACCTCTGACTTCATTTTTTAACTTGTAACAGATATCTTTGTAACTATATGCATTCTTTTTCCTGGACCACTTAGGAATCTCAAATAAAATGATAGGTCTTCAAGTATTGTGAGATACATGTTAATGAGCAGTTTTGCTAACAGTACAGTAACATTAGTCTCATAGACTTTCATATGGGTGTGTATGTATTAACAGAAACTTGAGTGGTATGCAGGACTGTTTAGATTGCCAACAACCATGTCTCCTATACAAAATACTGACCCTATTTGTCATTTTCTGTCTTACATCTGCTAAATAAAACTGAACATTAATACAAAAGATATCTGAGAAACACTTACCTGTCAGATTACTGATGTTTGACCTTATACCTAAAACATATCCTAAACTCTTTTCCATATGAGAGAAACATTACCAAATATATTTATAAAATGGAATGGTATAATAGATGGTATTACCACCAAATTAATGGAAAGAATAAAATAACAACTTATCTTCTTAGTTCAACATCCAGCTGAACTTAAACCACTCTGTGTTGTAATTTATTTGAACATTTTAAAAGAGTGTTTGAGTATGAATAGCTGGAGGCTTGAGTGAGAACTCTTATTGTGTTGTGAGTCAATACAAGCATTCAATCAATAAACAACAAACACACTAGAATTTTAAAATCTATATTCCAAACAGGGTCTTTAATACATCTGTTCTTCAAATAATAAAAAACAAAAGAGCTTGTAATCTTTTTAAGTTTGCGAACAAGCTAAAATAATTCAATACTTTCAAAATAAACAATGATGTCATATTCCTCTGACTTTCTCTTTCCAGAAAAATGTAAGATAAAACTTTATGATAATTGGCATTTGGTATTTCCAAATATATGTATAAATATCATAGTTATGTGCAAACTGTTTAAGTTAAAATTAGCTTTTAGAATACTAGTTTGTTTCAGTTAACTCAATGACCAATAACAAATGTATTATATAGGCTTGTGAGTGGCTCAGTTTCTGGGAAGCATTTTGTAGAGTCAAGTACTGATTCCTTCAAATTCTCCTCTATTTTTCACACACATATGTTTTCTGTACTTAATAAATGTTAAAAGTAAAATATGAAGAACAAGTTGGCACATATTTTTAATCCTAGAACTCATAAAACAATGGTAGGCAGACTTCTGCAAGTTCGAAGACATTGTGTTCCAGTGAGACTACTTATCAAAAATAGAATAAATTTTATATATATATATATATATATATATACATATATATATATCATACACTACCCACACTGTTTTTATCAAAAATAGAATAAATTATATATATATATAATATATATATATTGTACAAATATATATATATTTCAATCTATTATTATTAACACTTTCATTTTTCCTTATTTTTTTCATGCAAAATAGAAGATGTAATATAGAAAATCATATCACAATGTCAAGAGGATAGTAAATGGACAGGTTATATGTTATAAGCATATTTAAAGCAATGAATTGGGCTTATTTTATAAATTTAATTTTGAGTATTAAACCTAATTAAATATTGCATTATTGTACATATGTCTTTTAAAATAATATTTGTGGAAGTTTGAAAGGAATAGCCCCCACCAAAAACTCATAGGGAGTGGCACTATAAGAAGGTGTGGTTTTGTTGGAGTGGGATGACCTTGTTGAGGAAGTTTGTTGTTGACAGAATTTTCTGCCCCACCTGGTCCCACAGCCATTCAGTCTCAAAGAAACAAGAGGCTTACATTAATTATAAACTGGTTGGCCTATTATCTCAACTTTCTTATTAACTAATTCTTACACCTTACATTAACTTATAATTCTTGTCTGTGTTAGACCCGTGGCTTGGTAACTTTAGCAGTGAGGCATTCTCATCTTGCTTCCTCTGCATCTGTGTGATGGCTGCAGATTGAGCCTTTCTTCTTCCCGGAATTTTCCTATTCTAATTGCTCTGCTTATACTTCTGCTTGATTGCCCTACTTATACTTCCTGCCAAGCTATTGACCAATCAACATTTTATTAAAACAATACAAGTGACAAATATTTACAGGGTACAAAACCATTGTCCCATAGCACCCCCCTTTTTTTTCCTTTTCAAAATTTTCTGAATTTAATCTCCTTTGTTTAGCTTTCTTCCTGATCATTATCCATAACAACTTGTAACCAATATTCTAAAGAAGGAAAACCATCCATAATCCATTTTGGGGGAATGTGGGTGTTGTTTTCCAGGCTACTTTCTGCTGATTGGGGGTGCTGATAATCTTATGGGCAGATATAAAAAAATATTATTATGGTCAAGTCCTGACCGAAATATTCTGTGAGGCTTGATCATCTCAGCCAGAAGTCTTGAGGCTGGTCTGGATGTAGAACTCAGACATCTGGTCTAACTGTTCTTATAGGAGATTTCTCGTGGGGAGGCTTCCTTAATCAAACCTGATTTTTATTAACAGAGAATGAATCCACAGATGCTCATTTCCTGTAACATATATTTTGACTTAAATTTTGAAATCAAGGCATTTTCAAAATATATAAATTGGATTAATCCAGCAGCAGAATTTATAATCAAATGCCTTTTAGCAGCTTTTGCTCCTAAATCATCAAACAATTCAAAGGCAAAACAATAACATACAATATCCAGATTCTTTGTGTATTTTCCATATTTATATGGCTTCATTTTAAACTCTATTACTTTTATTTTTATTTTTAATTTTTGTTTTTATTTTTTAATATTTTTTTGAGATAAGATTTCTGTGTGTATCTTTGACTGTCCTGAAATTCACTCTATAGACCAGTCTGTCCTTGAACTCACAGAAACTTGCCTCCCATGTTCTGGTATTAAAGATGTGTGTTACTACATCCAACTACTCTTTTTCTTTCTTTTTTGAAGGGCTTTATACTTTTTCTCATCTCCCAAATCTACATATATTTTTAAACACAGTATAAACTGTTTAATGTTTTTTTTTTAATCTGAATCTATCTTTACTGTATATCTCTCTTTTTCTGACCACATGAGTCTTTAATTTTCTAAGCAACATGGCTAGGAATAAAGCCATGGCTTTGACAACTGGATTCACCACATTCCTAAGTTTTATGGTTGAGATACTGGTGGGAGCCATGTTTATTGCCAGAACTCTAGGGAGTTTTAATGTCTCTGCTACCACCAAGAAGCAAGCTGTTGGCTACTCATAAACATCATTTAAGAGTTTGGTTGTGGGGCCTCCTAAAAGAGCTGCAAGGTATTTACAGCTAAATCAGAGTCAGAAAGCCTTTCTTAAATGAGATACACTTGCCTCTAGCAAATAGAGCCCATCCAAGAAAATGCTGCTACCAAGAAGCTGTGCTTAACTCTGTTCTTTTGTGTCTAGAATTGCTTCCCAAGCTCTCTCAAGTTTTATGTGGATGTAGTTGTACATGTTGGTGCCATTTGTTGTTAGGGTACCATTGGGACCAGACAGGACAGAAACCTCTGTCAACAGTGTGTCACTGTGGAAGTAGTCTTTGAGGTTTCCTATGCTCAAGATACTGCCCATTGTCTCAGTCAACTTTCTGTTCCCTACAAACTGTAACAATCTCAACTCTAGCACAATGTCTACTTGCATGCTGACATGTTCCAAAACATGATGGCAATGGACAGAATCTTTGGAACTGTATGAAAATTCCCCTAATAAAATGATTTCTTTATAAGAATTTCTATGGTCTTGAGGTCTATTCACAACAATTAAAACCCTAAGAAAACTATTAATTATTATTAGAAATATAAATTATACACGTTTTAATATAAAGCGCAGCATTGACTGCAAATGCTTTGATATTCCTAAGAAAAGAAACCAATTTGACAATAAAAGATCACAAAAGATTTGTAGTAGGAAAATGTCTATGTAAGAGGAAGGCATCTCAAAGAAACAAAAAAAGTAGTTTCTCATTCCAAATTGACTTATGTTTTCATTTAGTGGGCAACAAGTATAGATTTAAAGCATCAAAGATGTGATTTGATCCTATATTCATTTGTGTTTTTAGGTGCAGGGCCTTTGCATAGAGGAAAAAAACAAAAAAGTCTACAATTTTTCCCTTATTTTATAGCATGAATACTACAAAGCTAATATTAAAATAAATTTGATATATTTAACTTCCCCACACAACTGCCTACATATTCTACAGGATACTCCTCAACTCATACATTCCTTTGTTGTAGTATGAGCCATGGGCTATGTCCCTGACACCTGGCTAGTTTATATCCAAAATTACCACACAGAAATTGTATTAATTAAATTACTGCCTGGCCCATTATTTCTAGCCTCTTATGGGCTAACACTCATATCTTGATTAACCCATTTCTATTAAATCTGTGTATCACCAAATGACTGTGGCTTACCGGGAGAGATTCAGCATGTCTTACCTGACAGCTGACTCCATGGCCGCTCTCTGCCTCAGCATCCTTCTTCTTCCCAGCATTCTGTTCTGTCTCTTCTGTACATCTAAAGGCTGCCCTATCAAAGGCCACCAGTTTTCTTTATTCAACCAATGAAAGCAACACATAGAAAGAAGACCCTCCCACACCATTTATACTTTTTCTGTTTAAACAAAAAAGAAAGGCTTTTACTTTAACATAGTAAAATCATATATTACAAAACAGTTATCAAACAAGAATTTCAGTCACAATATTTATATCTATTTTATCTTTTATCACAACTAAGTAAAACTATAAATATCCATTCTTCAATCCCATCAAAGACTCCAGAAGGATATAATATTACATAAATAAATAAGTAAGCAACTTCCAACACTCTAGAAATGACAGAGACATCTCGCTGCCTGTACAATCACCCAAAGTTCTTCTGTACCATTGGGGCATCCATCTTTGGATTTCAGGCCCATAGTATCCAGCAAACATTTTCATGAAGCAGGAAATTTTAAAGACAGCTCAGTCACTTTCTTTTGTACACTGCAAAATGTCTCGCAGATTCATTCATGAATCAGGAACTCCGAAAGATCATCTTACCTTTAGGGAAGTTCAGCAGTCCGCTCTCTGTGGGTTCTTTGTGTCCAGTTTATACAGCAGTCCAGGAGAGAGTAGTGTCTTGCCCAAATAGCTATCAAACTCCATAAGGAGCCTCTTCAATGCCCATCTTCCTCTTGAAGTAGCTGGTACTGCCAAGAGCAGACTTGTCTCATTGTCATGAAAAACCCTAAGTTATTAAAACATTAAATGCCATATTCTGTAGTCTTTGAAAGATATGAAGAATGCCTATCTAACTGAAATGTATATCTATGTATCTAGAAAATCTAACTAACATGACTACAAGCTTGACTATTATAGATGATTATCCATTAACAACCTATATTTTCTGATTATACATTACATTTTTAAATAAGCTACACAATCACAATACCTTAATCAAGATCAGAAATACATATACATATAACAAAATTGACCTTAAATTTCTATCAATAAGGTAAAATTTATAACAATGTAAATTATTTATATCTATATAATATCTCACTTTAAATGTAAAAGAACATTTATAAACAATATTTAGGAATATAGGCTGTTTTTTCTCTCCAAACTTCTTCCTGCTATATTGGGGCGCTGTTAATTAGGTCTTTCATGTTATAAACTGTGTGCTAGGTTCCTCTCAGTCAGCAGTTGAGTAAAGTAATTTTTGAGGGTGTTCACAGCAGCCTTTCAGGAGGGCATGGTCTATCTTCATATTAGGGTAGATGCAATCCACAGGGTCTCATCCTCTGTGAAAACAAAAGATCCTTTTCTTCCCAAAGCATCATATCTTTAGACCCAAATTCCAAAGTCATAATACCCTATGATATCCATTCTGGTTTAGCTTGGCAGCCCATATAATGAAATGTCTCTCTGTATTTAGCTCCTTCACAATCAAAAAATTTAAAGAAAACACAATGTACATAATCCAGACTCCCTGTGAATTTTCCATTTTTACGTGGCTTATTTTTATTTATTTCTTTTAATCTATAACTGTCTGTACTCTGTCTCTTTAAAGAATTTACCATTTAAGGCATTAACTTTATTCTCTATATTCCTTTTCTTCTCTCTCCCAAGTCTATGTATCTCTAACACTGTGACCCATTTAGAAGTCTTTTATGTATGAATCTGTCCTATCGTGAATCTGTAATTCTTTACTGTCCAGGAACATTTTTGTTTTGCAGTTTTAAATTAATAACCACTTAAGAATCTAAGCTGTGACATTCCTAGGTCAAAAACAGGTACTGTGGGCTTGCCATGCCACAACATGCCCGAGCCATGTATATTGCACTGCTAGCATGGTGGAGCTGCTTGTGCCTCTGAGCTGTGGCACACAATGTCCCACTTTGAGGCACATAGCAAGTCTTGATATCAAACAAATCGTAGCACTTTATATGCTCCATTCAAAAGCTCTGTCTTCCACAGGAGCCAAACAGAGATCTCGATGGCAGCATAGTTCAGAAACTGGTATTTCAAAACCATCACTTTCTAATAGACCTGATCCCAATGCCTACCCATGCAGGAAGAGCTGAGCCATGGGCATGGACTCAGTTACATTATTCCCGACTCTGAGTGGGCCCACAAATGCTCCATCGCCGGGAGTTTTCACTGGTGGTAGTGCCCAGGAAACCTTGGTTTTATTTTTGTTTTTGTTTTTGTCTTTGTCTTTGTTTTTGTTTTTTGTTTTGTTTTGTTTTAAGGCTGATGAGTCAGGAAATTTTCTCTGCAGCATGCCACCCACAAACAGCAAAAAGCTGTGTTAAATACTCTCTTTCTCCTTTTTAAGCCCTCTCAGGTTTTATGTGGAGTTAGTAGACCACATTGGGCAGCCACTCTGTTGTAATAAGGGAGTGGGCTGCTTTTCATCCTGCCTGGCTACCTGGCTAGCTTTACCCAAAGTAATTACACAAAACTGTATTCATTAAATGGCTGCCTGGCCCATTGTCTCCAGCCCCTTATTGGCTAATTCTCATGTATTAATTTAACCCATCTCCATTAGCAGCATCCCTTAACTAACTTCATGTTCTCTTGAAAAATAATGTTGTATCCCACTGAGACCAATTAGTGTTGCTAATATATTCATGAGTGTATGACTACCAACAAAAATGTTGCCAATAAATACCCTTAAAATAAAAATCACAAACTTTTCTTTATCTACTCTTCAACTGAGAGACATCTAGTTTGTTTGCAGGTTTTGCCTATTATGAATAAATCTGCTATGAATATAGTTGAGCAAGTATCCTTGTGGTAGGTTGGAGCTTCCTTTGTATATAGACCCAGGAGTGAGATAGCTGGTTCTTGAGGTAGATCAATTCTAATTTTTATAATAAAAAGATATACTGATTTATACAATGGCTATATAAGTTTGCACTTCTACCAATAATAGAGGAGTGTTCAGTTGCTCCACAACATCTTCACGAGAATGAGCTGCCACTTGCATTTCTGATCTTAGCCATTTTGCCAGGTGCAAGAGAAAATTTCAAAGTAGTTTTGATTTGCATTTACCTGATGGCTATGGATGTTGAACATTTCCTTAAGTGTTTCTCACCCATTTGAGATCCATCTTGTAAAAATTCTGTTTAAATCTGTACCCCAATTTTAGTTGGATTATTTGGTTCCTTTTTATGTCTAGTGTTTTGAATTCTTCATATATTTTATATATTAGCCATATTACAGATGTGGAGTTGGTGGAACTTTTTCCCTATTCCATAGGCTTCCACTTTGTACTATTGACAGTGTCCTTTGCATTACAGAAGCTTTTCAGTTTCATGAGGTCCCATTTATGAGTTTTTAATCTCAGTATCTGCAAGGTTTGTGTTGTGTTCAGGAAGTTGTCTCCTGAACCAATGCATTCAAGGCTATTCCCCACTTTCTCTTCTGTAAGGTTCGGTGTGTCTGGTTATATGTTGAGGCCTTTGATCCTCCTGGACTTGACTTTTGTACAGGGTAATAAATATGGATCTATTTGCATTCTTCTACATATAGACATCAAATTAGACTAGCACCATATGTTAAAGATGTTTTCTTTTGTCCATTGTATATTTCTGACTTCATTGTTAAAAATCAGTTATTCATAGGTGTGTGGATTTATGGCTGGGTCTTAGATTTTATTCTATTGATAAGTCTTTCTGGATGTTGATGTGGAATTCCCTCAGTTATGCTATGAACATGTTTTATTACCATTGGTTAATAAAGAAGCTACATTTATGGTAGGGCAGATCATAGCCAGGCTGGAAGAGCTATATAGAGAAAGTAGGCAGAGTCAAAAAGACATCATGTAGCTGCTGAAAGAGAAAGACACTGGAACCCACCAGTAGGTCACAGCCTTATGTTTATCCATAGATTAATAGAAATGGGCTAATTTAAGAGCCAAGAGCTGGCTAAAAATACATCTGAGCCTTAACCAAGCAGTGTTGTAATTAATATATTTTCTGTGTTATTATTTGGGTCTGGGTAGTTGTGAAACATAAGTGTGATCTCTGTTTACAGATTTTATGCCAGTACCATGTGGTTTTTGTTACTATAGCTCTGTAGTAGATTTTGAATTCAGTCATGGTGATATCTTCCAGAGTTCATTTATTTTAGAGGATTATTTATCTATCTTATTTTTGTTTTTGTGTTCCACTTGAAATTGTGGATGATTCTTTAAAGGTATGTCAGAAATTGTGTTTGAACTTTGATGTCAATTTCACTGAATCTATAAATTCCTTTTGGTAAGATCATCATTTTTTTTCCTCATTTTTTTATTCAAGATTTCCATCTCCTCCCCCTTCCCTCCCCTCCCTTCCACCCATACCCCCACTCCACCCCTCTCCAAAGACAAAGAGCCATCAGGGTTCCCTTCACTATGTTAAGTCCAAGGTCCTCCCAGCTCACCCTAAGTCCAGGAAGGTGAGCAACCAAACTGACAAGGCTCACAGTGAGCCCGTCCATGCTGTAGAGTTCATGTTCATTGCCATTGTCCTTGGTTTCTCAGTCCTCCTCCACCGTCAGCCACATTCACAGAGTTCGGTTTGGTCCCCTGTTCCATCAGTCCCATTCCGACTGGACTTGGTGGTCTCCCGTTAGATCTGTTCCACCATCTCAATGGGTAAAAGCACTCCTCGCGGTCCTGGCTTCCTTGCTCATGATCTCCCTCCTTTTGCTCCTCATCAGGACCTTGAGAGCTCAGTCTGGTGCTCCTATGTGGGGCTCTGTCATTTTCTCCATCCAATGCCAGGTGAAGGTTCTATGGTGATATGCAAGATATTCATGAGTATGACAATAGGATCTGGACATTTCTGGCACCCTCTCCTCAGCTGCCCTAGGAACTAGCTGGGGTCGTCTTCCTGGACACCTGGGAACCCCTCTAGAGTCAAGTCTCTGCCAACCCTAGAATGGCTCCCTTAACTAAGATATATAATTCCTTATTCCCATATCCACCCTTCCTATACCCCAACCATCCTATTCCCCCAAGCTCTTCCCATCCTCCACTTCACACTTTTCAAAGATCATCATTTTTTATATGTAAATACTAATGATTCATGAGCATTAGGGTTTTTCTATCTTATGATATCTTCCTCATTTTCTGTCTAAAAAGACTTGAAGTTATTGTCATATAAGTCATTAACATTCTTGGTTAAAGTTATCCCAAGGTATTTTATAGTATTTGTTGCTCCCATGAAAGGTGTTGTTTCCCTGACTTCTTCCTTGGCCCATGGGTAGAATCTAGGTCTCCTCATATATACTATGCTTCTGAAGCTTGGTGTTCTTGTTGAATTTCTAAAAGTGGAAATCAGGGTTGCCTCTGGCTCTTTTGTCTCTTTGGGGGACCCATTTCCTACTACTGGTTTCTTTGTCCAGCCTTGAAAATGAAAGCATGTACCTAGTCTTATTGTAACTTGTTATGCTGTGTTTGCTTGATATCCCTGTGCCACCTGCTGTTTTCTGCAAGGAAGCATAGGAAGAGTGGATCTAGGGGGATGTGAAGAAGGGAATAGGTGATAAGAGTATAGAAAGGAGGGGAAACTGCAATCAGTATGTAATATATGTGAGAAGAAAATATAAATAAATTAATTAAAAAAGAAACTGACACTTCTTTCCCTAGCACAAAACAACTGTCAATAGCTTCTCAGTTAAAAATTGGGGGTTCTTTTATCCCACTACATTCATGCTAGAATGTTGGCAGGTTTGATCTTATGAAAGTCTTGCACAAGACTTAAGAAGGAATCCTCAAATGCCATTAGTTCAAGAATATAATAATCTTTTTATTTCTAGAAGACATCACTTTACTCCCGTCCTCCAAGGCCTCTGGTGTTATATGATATTTTGTTTGTGTCCAGACATAAAGTTTGTTTGGAGATCACAGGGCAGAGCTTGTGACTAATTAAAAATAGAGGTCAGGCAGTGGTGGCACACCCCTTTAAGGGCAGCACTTAGGAGGAAACAGGAAGCTTAGGACTTCAAGGCCAACATAGGCTACACAAGAGTGAACTGCCCTAAAAGAGAAACATAGCAAGAGAGGGGTGGCTCACACCTTTTCTCCCAGCACTTGGGATCTCATGCTTTTGTTCCCAGGATGTGGCAGTCTCAAATCTTTGATGCCAACACAGGGAAGGCTCATGCCTTTAATCTCAACATCAAGAAGGAAGTTGGAACAGGAATATAATGTGGGTGGAGGTAGGATCTTGTGCCCCTTCAGTCTGAAGTTTTGTACTTCCCTTTCAGTCTGAGGCTTCATAGAGATAGGATTGTCCCATTCAGTCTAAGATTTCGTAGACGTAAGAGGTCTCTCTCTAGTGACTGGCTACTCTGAACTTTCAGCTTTTACCTTCAATATCTGACTCTAAATTTTTATTTTTAAGACTAACTAGGACCATGCTTCACTCTGGCTTTTACAATATTTCTCTCTACTGTCGATGATGTACTGTGAACTTTCAGTAAGGAAGTATCACACAGATGCCCGATTTATGGCTTAAGACTCCATAGACATTTCATCTCTGAACTTGGACCAGTTATTATTCTCCATATTAACCATCTCCATTTGGCAAAGGTGCTTCTCTAATAAGGACTAATAGTTGCACTGATCTATGGGTATAGAGATATTTATTTATAAGGCAACTTGATACCATCATCATATTAATGTTAATCATGAATAAAATAATGTTAGTAGATTCACCTCTATAACATCTGATTTTCATAGCCATGAGCTGTTGCCCAGTTTTACAGTATGCCATCCATGAGTTTCTTCTAATAGTGGGGGCCTTTAATCATCTCTGAAAGAGTTTCGTATGCTCCATATTATTTATACCACTATTGCAATTGCAGGTTTGTCACAGAGTTCACTGCTCAATGAGACTACTGATGACTTTTTTCATCACCAGTCTCCATAGTGTCTCTATGTACTAAGAAAGTCGTCTAGCACAGAAAAAGGTTCCAGGGCAATATTAGTGTGATTTCTTCAAGTCCTGTGATCAAAGTATGTGCTGTCTACAGGAAAGAGTCTTACAACAAATTTCTGATGTGCAACAAAGAACAATACTGTTTTAGTTAGGGTTTTATTGATGTGAAGCATTATTATGGCCATGGAAACTCTTACAGAGAAAAAAAATGTAATTAGGGCTTGATTTCAGTTTCATAAATTTAGTCCATTCTCATCCTACTGGGAATCATAACAGCATGCAAGTAAATATACTGCAGGAGAAGTAGTTCTACATCTTGACACCCACAGGGATCAGAAAGTTAACTGGTTTGAGATTCTGAGATCTCAAATCCACTACCTAGTAATGTATTTCCTTCAGTAAAGCCATACTTATTTCACCAAGGTCATACATCCTAACAGTACCACTCCCTTTGAACAAATAATGCTAATCTTATTCAAACCACCATGTACCATGTGCTAGCTCCCATAGGCTTGTAGCCATCTCATAATGCAGACATGCATTAAGTCCAACTTCCAAAACACATAGTCTCTAACAGTCTCAATACTGTTTAAGGTTCAAAGCTCAGAGTCTCTTCCAAGATTCATGGCAATCTAACAGAAACCCTTGTAAAATCAAAATGAAAATGCATATCACATACTTCCAACATACAATGAAACAGGATACATCCCATGTTCATAATTTTGGGTCTGGGTTGCCTCACTCAGAATAGTGTTTTCTATTTCCATCCATTTGCATGCAAAATTCAAGTTGTCATTGTTTTTTACCGCAGAGTAATACTCTAATATGTATATGTTCCACACGTTCTTCACCGATTCTTCAATTGAAGGACATCTAGGTTGTTTCTAGGTTATGGCTATTACAAATAATGCTGCTATGAACATAGTTAAACAAATGCTTTGGTAGTATGGTAGGGCATCTCTTGGGTATATTCCCAAGAGTTGTATTGCTCGGTCCTGAGGTAGGTTGATCCTGAATTTCCTGAGAAACCGCCACACTGATTTCCAAAGTGGTTGCACAAGTTTGCATTCCCACCAGCAATGGATGAGTGTACGTCTTACTCCACATCCTCTCCAGCAAAAGCTATCATTGGTGTTTTTGATTTTAGCCAATCTGATAGGTGTAAGATGGTATCTCAAAGTTGTTTTGATTTGCATTTCCTTGATCGCTTAGGAGGTTGAGCATGACCTTAAGTGTCTTTTGGCCATTTGGACTTCTTCTGTGGAGAATTCTCTGTTCAGTTCAGTGCCCCATTTTTAAATTGGGTTAATTAGCATTTTAAAGTCTAGTTTCTTGTGTTCTTTATATATTTTGGAGATCAAACCTTTGTCTGTTGTGGGGTTGGTGAAGATCTTCTCCCAGTTAGTAGGTTGTGTTTTTGTCTTAGTGACAGTGTCCTTTGCTTTACAGAAGCTTCTCAGTTTCAGGAGGTCCCATTTATTCCATGTTGCCCTTAATGTCTGTGCTGCTGGGGTTATATGTAGGAAGCAGTCTCCTGTGCCCATATGTTATAGAGTACTTCCCATTTTCTCTTATCTCTGGTTCAGTGTGTTCAGGTTGATATTGAGGTCTTTAATCCATTTGGACTTGAGTTTTGTGCATAGTTATAGATATGGATCTATTTTCATTCTTCTACAGGTTGACATCCAGTTATGCCAGCACCATTTGTTGAAGATGCTTTCCTTCTTCCATTGTGTACTTTTAGCTCCTTTATCGAAAATCAGATGTTCATATGTTTGTGGGTTAAAATCTGGGTCTTTTATTAGATTCCATTGGTTGAATTCTCTGTTTTTATGCCAATACCAAGCTGTTTTCAATACTGTAGCTCTGTAATAGAGTTTGAAGTCAGGGATGGTAATGCCTCCCGGAGTTCCTTTATTGTATAAGATTGTTTTGGCTATTCTGGTTTTTTTGTTTTGTTTTGTTTTGTTTTTCCATATAAAGTTGATTGTTGTTCTTTCAAGATCTGTGAAGAATTTTGATGGGACCTTGATGGGGATTACATTGAATCTATAGATTGCCTTTGATAGAATTGCCATTTTTACTATGTTGTTCCTTCCAATCCAAGATCAAGGGAGATTCTTCAATTTTCTGGTATCCTCTTCAATTTCTTTATTCAAAGACTTAAAATTTTTGTCAAATAGATCTTTCACTTTCTTGGTTAGAGTTACCTCCAAGATATTTTATGCTATTTATGGCTATAGTGAAAGGTGATGCTTCTCTGATTTCCCTCTCTGCTTCTTTATCCTTTATGTATATGAGGGCAACTGATTTTCTGGAGTTGATCTTGTATCCCGCCACGTTGCTAAAGGTGTTTATCAGCTGTAGGAGTTCTTTGGGGGAGTTTTTGGGGTTGCTTATGTACACTATCATATCATCTGCAAATAAGGAAAGTTTAACTTCTTCCTTTCCAATTTGAATCCCCTTGATCCCCTTATGTTGTCTTATTGCTATTGCAAGAACTTCAAGCACTATATTGAAGAGAGTGGATAGCCTTGTCATGTTCAGGGGCATATAATGAGGAAATATTGAACCAAAACAAGACAGAAAAACAGCTGAGCAAACTCCAAATTCTGCATTTCTATGTCTGATGTCAGAAAGCTCTTCAGATCTCCATTTTGTTTCAACTTTGTTGACTGAAACACACTTTTTTTCTTGGGCTTATTCCACTCCCTCTTAGCTCTTCTCCTTGGAAGGTGTCCAGTGATTCTGGCATCACAATATCTTGGGTTCTCCAAGATGACCAGTGCCTCACCTTAACAGTTTCATACAATGGCCTCTCTTGACCTCCATGCATTGACACCCATGACACATGCGTGGATGGCCTCAGTGGCTTTATTTAGTCACAGAGGGAGATTCCTCAACCCCCTTATTCTATCCTTGACTCTAAAGCCAGAAACATGTGGCCAAAGCTGACAAACTGTGCTTGCTGAGGCTGCAACAAAGCCCCCACATTCAGTTACATCTTGATCAGCTTTTTGTTTTTGATGGCTTCCTTCACTGCCTAAGTTTGCCTGTCCTATAACTTGTTCTATATGTCAAGCTGGCCTTGAACTAATAAATCCACTCATGCTGCCTCTGGGTGCTGGGATTAAAAGCATGCACTACCATACATGTCTCTAAGCTCATCTTTAATTACTTTTCATAAGTTGGGAGTTTAGCAGGGTGAGTGCTTGCCCTGAGATCCCCATTCCATTTATCCCATTCAAGATGAAGATTTCTTTAATCTTGATTGACACACAACATGAAGAGAAGTTATTTGAGCTTCTGAGACCCCAAAGCCTACCCTGTAGTGACATGCTTTCTCCAACAAAACCACACCTTCTCCAGCAATGCCTCCCCTCCTAGTATAAATTGAATATATAGAAAAAAAAGTATCCCTGTCATCTCCCCTTCTACAACTCCAACACTGTAGCCAAGAAATGGATGTCTCTCTGATGGTAAAGAAATAAAAAAAATACTGGTTTCAAATTGTGTCCAGCACAGACACATGACAAGTGTTATCTGACCAATATTACAGGAACTGTTGCCATGATTATCTTAGCGAGGTACCATCAACACTGGCATCCTTTTTCACAGTATAGTGGGGATGGTAACTTTACCTGTTTGAGTCATAAATGCGAGATCATTGCTTTTCCTTGGAGCTTAGCTCTATGTGTGCTAAAGTAAAACATGAGATCTTAAAAAAACCCCAATGATCATGTGCACAGGGTGAGGCTAATATTCCCAGTGTCTGTTTCTACCATCCTACCAAAAAGAGTCAAAAGATGGTGGTAAAATTAAGTTTCAAATTTCTTCATTGTCATTCTTCAAATGTAACCAGAACACACTCCTTGAGAGTGTGCTGTGTAGCTATGACATTAAGGGTTGGTATAGCTTACCTTCTACTTTGGTGGTCTGTATTTACTGCCAATTCTTCATTGGATATAAGCTTAGGTATTTTCTGACCAGTGATTTTAAATGGTAAAAAATAACTTTACAGCATAAGGCACAGTTAGACTGTGATAAGATAAACTCATAGTTTAGAATATAACACATCTAGTTATGATTTTGGACGAAATGGCTTCTTGGTCTATGGGAAGTATGAATTAGAATGCAAACGGTACCTTGGAACTTCCATGAAGTAAAATGTACACAGTACTTTGGAACTTCTCCTGGGGCATAAAACTGTGCCTGGAACTCTCTCTCTTTCACACCGACATTTGATGTAATTGAGATTTGGTGTTAACCTTGCACTGTATGCATATATAGTAGTCTATTTGTATTTCCAAATACTGACAATGGATAGTGAATGAGATTCCCACTCTCTGGCCTTGTGAAAGTGTTTTAAGCTCAGAACTTTGACCTTAAATTTAAGAACAGAAAATTGAAACATAACATGATTATTCTAAGGTTTCTCAGTTGGAAGACTATCTGAATAGAGACCTTTGGAACTAGATCAGGATCTCTGAAATATGTTTTGATCCAGTGTATTGGACTTCTACTGTAGTCAACATTATGTGGGGCTAGTTTGGGGGGTAATGATACATAAATCTATTTCAAAGAAAAAGCTATGCATGTTGGACATTTAACAGTGATATCGTAATTTTGGAATGTTTAAGGCTCATAGTGTGATAGAGTTACTAGGGCTGGAAGCCAAAATAGAGAAAAAGAACCAGATTCTGATAATTTGTCTTCCCAGATCTTGTCAGAAATAGCATCTTGGCCTATGATATTTCTGGAAAAAATCAAATGGATAGGAATAATTTTTATACCACTCTCCTAGAAAATTTTAAAAAGATGAACTCTAAATTATGAACAAAATAGGTGTGGATGACATAATAGTGCTAAGACACTGATGGAATGTCACTAGGAGATTACAATAAATCCTGCATCTGGGCACAGTACTAAAAAAGTGTAAATGAGTAGATAGTAAAAAGAAATCACCACACTTAGAATTTCTGGAGATTTAGGAAAAATTTAAAGATCAAATGTCAACTGATGTAATGTTGAATGTTATCAAACTGACTGGACAAAATATGCCTAGAAAAGAGAAAAAATAAAAGTAGAGGGACATTAAATATGAATAAGGAAGGACAATACAGATGGAAAGTCTTTTAGTTATTCTTCTATCAATGTAAAAAAATACTATGACCAAGACAATTTATAAAAGAAGTCATTTGATTGTCTTACAATTTCAGAGATTGAGTCAATGATGTCAGATAAAAGGCATGACATCAGGATCAGCTGAGATCTCACATACTGATTTGTAAGCATGAGGTACAGAGAGGGTACAGTGACATGTTTCCTCTAACAAGATCATATCTTCTATACCATCCCAATGAGGTTCAACAAATGGGAACTAAATGTTTTAACTGAGCAGCCTATATGGACAATTCTCACCCCAATAATCATATTCCACTCCTTGGCCCCAAGAGGCTGTGACCATAACATAATGCCAAAAAATTACTCCAACTTCTAAAGCTGCCATAGTCTTTAGTCTCAATACTGTTTAAAAGTATAAAGTCTGATACAATCTTTTTTCCTCCTTTTCTGAAGAAGGTGGAGGGGTAAAGGATATTGCATGAAAACTCACAGAATCTACTACCCTGGGCTCATAGGGGCATGCAGAAACTGAACTGACAAGCAGAAAACTGAACTAAGTACTCTGCATGTACATTACAGTTGTGTAGCTTGGTTCCTTGATGGAGGAGTGTTTATGTGTTACTTTCATTATTAATAAAGAAAACTGCCTTGGCCCTTTAAGAGAAAATTAGGTAGGTGGAGTAGACAGAACAGAATTGTGGGAACAAGGAAGTAGAGTGGGGGAGACGCTTCAGGCATTCGCCATAGTGAGTCTCCATGCTGCTCCTCTCCGAGATAGACGCAGGTTAAGATCTCTCCTGGTAAGCCACACCTCGTGGTGCTACCCAAATTACTAAATATGGGTTAAAGGAAGATGTGAGAGTTAACCAATAAGAGGCTGAAACTATGGGCCAGGCAGTGTTTTAAAAGAATACAGTTTCCGTGTAATTATTTTGGGTAAAGCTAGCCGGGTGGCGGGACGCAGCCCCGCCGCTTCATACTACAGATTGGCGCTCCAACGTGGTGACTAAATCCACGTAAAAACCTGTAAAAGCTTCAAATAAAGGAGAGAGAGTGTTTAACACAGCTTTTTGCTGTTTGCCTGGACGTACTATAGAGAGATTTCCTGTTTCGGCAATAGCGACAGAGAAAAAGCTGAGTCATTTTAAAACGCGGTTTCCTTGTGCTGTGCTGCCAGTGCAAACTCTGGCTTTAAAGCATTTCAATGGCTTTTATGGACTGGATGTTTGTGTGCCTGCTTGGGATCGTAAAGAAAGTGCTCTGAGACCATGCCAATGGCTCACTGCTCCCCGCCTGCACCTGGGCAGATGGCGGAATCAGGCTTAGGCGAGCGGGAGAGCATGGCGGATTTCTGCCGATGTTTCCAGGCTGCGCGGTACTCTGCGCGTCAGATTTGGCTGTAACTTGGATGAAATGAGTTTCTGTGCGACACACTCAGTCTCAGAATTAAAGTGCTGAGTGTGGCTCCTACCTGGAGGCCCCAGAGCTAGTAGAAAATGGTACATCCTCCATTTTGAAATTGGAGAGAGGTGGAGCCAACATCCAGAACAGCCCAGCGGCTCTGCAGCTCAGAGGTGCAACCGATTAAGAGTCACAAGCGGCTCTGCCATGTTGGACTGGATGGGGCAAGCCTGCAGTACCTGTTTTTGACCTAGGAATGTCACAGCTTAGAGTCTTAAGCGCTTAGCAATGTAAAGGCTCAAATCAAACAAGTTTCTCGACAGTAAAAAAATTACAGATTCACAATAGGACAGATTCAGACATAAAAGACTTTTAAATGAGTCACAGTGTTGGATGAATGTATGTAGGCTTGAGAGAGAGAGAAGAAAATATAAAAAATAAAGTTAATGCCTAAAAAAAGGCTAAAGTCTTTAAAGAGACAGAATAAAGTAAAGTGATAGAATGAAAATAAGCCGCATAAAAATGGAAAATTCACAGAGAGTCTGGATTATGTATTTTGTTGTGTTTTCTTTGATTTTTTTGACTGTAAAGGAGCTAAGTACAGAGAGACATTTCATTATATGGGCTGCCAGTCTAGACCAGAATGGACATTTTAATGGTATGACTTCAGGATTTGGATCTAAGAACATGATGCTTTGGAAAAGAGTTTCTTCTTTTGTTTTCACAGAGGACGAGACTCTGTGGATTGCTTCTATCCCAATATGGTATGATAGACCACGCCCTCCTGAAAGGTTGCTGTGAACACCCTTAAAAAATTACTTCGCTCAACTGCCAACTGGGATGAACCTAGCACACAGGTTACACCATAAAAGACCTAAATAACAGCGCCCCCATTCAGCAGGAAGCAGTTTGGAGAGAAAAAACTGCGCCCATTTTCCCAAATATTGCTTATAAATGTTCTTTTACATTTAAAGGGGGAGATGATATAGATATGAATTTGCATTGGTATAGATTTTAAGGTCAATTTTGTTATATGTATATGTATTTCTGATCTTGATTAAGCTATTGTGATTGTAGTTCATTTTAAAAACTAATGTATAATTAGGAAATATAGGTTGTTAATGGATAATCATCGATAATAGTCAAGCTTGTAGTCATGTTAGATTTTCTAGATGTGCATAGATATATTTCAAATAGGCATTCTTCATATCTTTCAAAGACTGCAGAATATGGCATTTTAAATGTTTTAATAACTTAGGGTTTTTCATGATCATGAGACACGTCTGCTCCTGGCAGCACCAATCTACTTCGAGAGGAAGATGGGCATCGAAGAGGCTACTTATGGAGTTTGTTAGCCATTTGGGCAAGAAACTGCTCTTGCCTGGACTGTTGCATAAACTGGACACAAGGAACCCACAGAGAGAGGACTGCTGAACTTGCCTAAAGGTGAGATGGCCTTTTGGGGTTCCTGATTCGTGAAAGAGTCTGCGAGACGTTCTTCAGGACACAGCAGAAAGTGACTGAACTGTCTTTGGAATTTCCTGCTTCATGAAAAAGTCTGCTGGACACTATGGGCCTGAAGGCTGAAGATGGATGCCCCAACGGTACAGAGGAACTTTGGGTGACTGTCCAGGCAGCGAGTTGTCTCTGTCATTTCTAGAGTTTGAAAGTTACTTACTTCTTGTTTACTTAGGTAGTCTTATATCCTTCTGGAGTCTTTGATGGAGTTGAAGAATGGTTCAATAGTTATAGTTTTCCTTAGTTATGATAAAAGATAAAATAGATTTAAATATTGTAACTGTAATTCTTGCTTGATAACTGTTTTGTTACATGTAATTTTACTATGTTAAAGTTAAAGCCTTTCTTTTTTGTTTAAACAGAAAAAGGGGAAATGATGGAGGAGTGTTTATGTGTTACTTTCATTATTAATAAAGAAAACTGCCTTGGCCCTTTAAGAGAAAATTAGGTAGGTGGAGTAGACAGAACAGAATTGTGGGAACAAGGAAGTAGAGTGGGGGAGACGCTTCAGGCATTCGCCATAGTGAGTCTCCATGCTGCTCCTCTCCGAGATAGACGCAGGTTAAGATCTCTCCTGGTAAGCCACACCTCGTGGTGCTACCCAAATTACTAAATATGGGTTAAAGGAAGATGTGAGAGTTAACCAATAAGAGGCTGAAACTATGGGCCAGGCAGTGTTTTAAAAGAATACAGTTTCCGTGTAATTATTTCGGGTGTAAAGCTAGCCGGCGGCGGGTGGCGGGACGCAGCCCCGCCGCTTCTCACTACAGTTCCTCTTGTGGGACTCCTAAAAGTGGGAAGAGGGGCTGTCTCTGGCTCTTTTATAGGTTTGTGGTCATTAACTGGTCATGACTAGGTTAATTTCTCTGAGTATTGTGTTTGAAAGGTGTTGTAATTTTGCAATAGGGACATACTACCAAATGCAGAATGATACCAAGGAATTTAAACAGTTGACTGCTTTTGGAGGAACAACCATCACTTCACTTGCCATGATTTTATATGTACACAAATGTACTTATATGTATTATATTTAATAATAATAATATTTAAAAATAGTACTTTAAGCCTTTTTTTAAAAACTTCCTTAATAGTACTTGTTTTTCTTCCTTCCTTCTCCAATGTGATCAGTTGTTGAGGGCTCAACCTATTGAGGATGATGTTATTCTTGGGCTTGGAGTCTTCAATGAAACCCAGATTTCATCTTCATAGTTTGATGCAATGGCCTTTCATGGCTACTTGTTCTCTTACAACCTGATGCCTCCAGGTTCCAGGACTATTTGGCTTTCTGTACTGATTTCCTTTGGTGATTAACCATTACCTGGAAGTATGAATGTAAATAAACACTTCTCTACACAACTTGCTTTTGTCACAGTATTTCATAACAGCAATAGTAATCTTAACTAGGCTAGTGCTCCACCAAATATATTACTTACAACACAAACCCTACACCTAAGATTTAGAGAAATATCACAGATAATAGGGCAAAATGAGTTGTATGAGTTAAAGAGCCAGGGAATCTGCTTTATGATCATGTCTTCTAGATATCATAGGGATCTTGGAAGACAGAATTGCTAAGAGAAATGCAAACTGAGGAAACCTCGTACAAAGATTTTAGAAGGAAACAATATTGGCAACGAGGCTAGAGGCCATTCATTATTTTGTAGAAATGTCTGGAAACTTAGGAGCTTTGACCTTATTGATGGATGTGTGTCACTGGAGTTAGGCTGTGTGGTTTTAAAAGATTGGTCTCATTCTCAGTATTCTCTATCTACCTTATCTTTATAGATTAAAACGTAAACTCTCAGCTGTTTCTGATACATGTTTTTGCTCTGACATACTAGAGTCTAACTGGAAGCAAATTGTTTTCTTTGATTACTTGCTTAACTGGAAGCAAATTGTTTTCTTTTATTACTTGCTTTGGTATAATGTTTTGTCTCAACAGTAGAAAGCTGACTATGCCATTATATAGAGAATTAATTGTTAGTAATTTTAGGGGTAACACAGGAGCATTGCTGAAGAAAATCCTACAGCCAGTAGCCTTTAAGTTACCCGCCCACTTGGGTGTGGCCTCATTCTATTTATGCCAATGTAAAGGCATGCCTAGCCTCTGTTCTGGCTGTGGGATTCGGTTGTTGTTCTCCATCCCATCAGAAGATATTGATTTGAGAGTCTACCCCTAAATAAATAATCCTCTATGATTCTCAATTCTGACCTTGTATGCTTTTTCTTTAAAGCTTCCTTCTTCAAAGAATAGCTAAAGGAGAGATTGGAAGAAAGGGATGGAGGGGGGATGGTGATTTTACATTTTAATTTGGATGGAGGGGGGGATGGTGATTTTACATTTTAATTAAAAATTAAGAAAAGAAAATACATAGACCATCCATGGTTTATATGTTTGGATGTATTTGTGAGGGTTTTCCTAAAGATTTATTTGAGAAAGGACAAACATACTGGAAATTATTTGGGAAATCATCCCAGCTAATACTCCAATGATAAACATCTATGCCAAAGAGCTAGGGAACAACACTGACCATGGACAGAAGGAGTATAGAACCAAAGAACTAGAATTATTATTGTAAGTTAGTATCTTCTAGAAGTTGCAAGGATGTACCCTCCATGGACTCTCAACAATTTTATTGCTCATAAAATACCAGAACAAGATTGTACTAGTAAATATGTCAATGTGGATGAGTGAAAATTTACCAAGACCTTGCCCTTAGATGAAATGAAATGCTATAGGCAGCCAATGGGTATGGAATGAGATAGAATTAGTGTTTTTTCCAGTCAAGTGTCTCCAGTTAGGCTTCCCAATTCTACATAGTGAATCCTAAACATATGTACATGTGAATAATGCTAACTGGGCTCTATCGGTATATAGAGCATAGTTATATATAAAATTGTTACAGAAGATTGGGTCATGATTATAAAGCTGGAGAATAGACAAAGGGATAATTGTTGTAGTAGAGGAAAAAGTATAAAT
Source organism: Arvicola amphibius (assembly GCF_903992535.2). NCBI lineage: Eukaryota > Metazoa > Chordata > Mammalia > Rodentia > Cricetidae > Arvicola > Arvicola amphibius. Next base: position 75,259,219 of record NC_052065.1, on the reverse strand, counting down.
GACACAAATACAGTATACTAATGCATGAAAGTCTTAAAATTAAAAGTAAAACTAACAGTTTTGAAAGGAATAAAGAAGAAAGACAGTTGAGTAGCAGGATTCATATGCTATCTGCATTTAGTCAGCCAAGATGAAAGCAACAAGTCTTAAGTTCATGCCAAATCTGTCAGATTCACACATCAATATTTATTTCTGGTTTTGATGGACTGTAATCTCAAACTGTGAATTAAAATAAATCTGTCTCACCTTAATTTGTTAGTGATCAATTATTTGACCACAGCAATGAGAATAGTAACTAATACACATGCCAGCCTGCATTCAAACATATTAAAGAAGCTATAGCTCTACCTAGGTATGGAAGCCCAAAAATGTGAGACAGTTTTCACCTTGTCTGATGGTCAGAGTTAGAGGTTGCTAAAAGTGGCTGACAAGCATAGTTTGTGCCAACTCAGGATGTAATTACTTGGTTCTTTTGACATTAAGATAACTCATACAAGTAGGTCCATCCAATCCAAACAGATGGTCAGGATATGTAAATGTACTTTTGTTCCTTCTTTTATAACTATGTGGTCACCTGGATAGTGACTGCCTTTAGGATACCTGGACCTAGGGCAGCTTCACTGCCTAAACAACAGAATGCTAATGATTCGATGTCTCAAAGTGTTTAAGTAATTAACTGTTTGAAGTATTATTTGTACTATGTTAATAAAGTCTTTTCTTACATTTCCCCTGTTTGTATTGCAAATAAAAAGGTATGGGAAAATAAACGTAAGTGACTTTCAGTATTCACTGGAATGCTTCCAGGTACTTTCTATGGCTTCAGTTTTATTATTTTCATATATATTTTTTTTATTTTTTACTTATATTTCTAAAAACCCCACGTTCCTTCCCTGACAGTAGGCATTTTTGTTGAGGCAGGTCCATGACATGTAGGTGTCAAAATAGGATATAAAAAAGTTGTCAAAGAATAAACAGGAATTCTCAGATAATTTTTATAAAGTTTTAAGAAAACTGGTTGAACATGAGTAAAATACTGAGATGTATTTTTATATTCAACAGAGAAATTTAACTGAAATACAAGCAATCAGAAAAATCAAACATAAAACTTTGAACTAAAATACACTAAGAGTAATTAAAATTGGAATTAAATTCATAAATGGAAGAATATATTAAAAGAAGAAAAGCTTAGTGGTCTTGAAGGTAAACTAAAATGGAGAATGAAAGTGAATTAAGAAAGCTTAGTGGGATCTTGGCATAGCCTTAAAGAAGGTTATGCTTAGGATATTTGGTATTGGAAAGAAACTTCAGAATGTCAAAGAGGTAGAATGTCTATTTGAGGAAATTAAAGAATATTCTCTTTAGATAGTGTGTTGCTTATTTTTTGACAACATGAGACAAATAAAATCATCTAGAAAGAGTGAACCTCAATTGCCCAGATAAGACTTGCTTATGAGCATGAGTATGAAAGATCATGTTGGTTGATAATTGTTATGACAGGACTCGGCACACTTTCATAAGCAACGTGCTTAGATAGGTGGGCTTGGATTATATAAAAATCACTGGTTGAACATGAGTCAGACAGTGAATCAGTAAATAGAGTCCCTTCTCCTGGTTTCTACTTAAATTCCTGCCTTGCTTTCCCTAAGTGATGGACTTTGAACCAGAAGTACACAGTGAAATAAACCCTTTCTTCCTCGAAACTGTTTTTGTACATGTTTTTATTATATCAGTAAAATAAAAATCAAACTGGAACAGCTCGTTAGATGGCTTAGTGAGTAAATTTAATTTCTACCAAGCTAGTTGACCTTGTTGAGTCAAATTCCAAGAATCCACATGGAATAAAAGAAACAAAAACAACAACAAAAAACCTTTCAGGACATGTAGATGTGTGCTTACCTACATATGTTTTCTATAGTACAAGTGGGTCTGAACATGTATATAGTCCCCCTGGCACACACACACACATTTTGTGAAAGAATGTTTCCAGGCACAGGCAAATTTAAAATTGCTGGATAGATTTAATTCAACCAAGTCTATGCTGGGACACCTTTCTTTGTGTCTCTATGTGTCTTTTTGTATGTTTGATGTGTCTTTTATGAGAGTATGTTAGCTGTAAAAGATGAGAGGTTTCATCCCTTCTACATCTTCTTTCTCTCCTTCCATAATCATTATAGGCCACATTAATATCATTTTCTGCACATGAGAGAAAAACATATGACACTTCCCTTTAAAACATTGGTTTTTCTCCCTCAACAACAGAAATTCCGTTCCATGTACTTTTTTTTAAAGTCATAATTTAAGACTCACTTATACATTTATTTTATAATGGACTGAATCTATAGTATGAAAATAAATACAAATATATAGTTATCTCTATGTATGCTAACTAATCTGTTGAATGTATATACCCAGAATTGGTATAGCTTCATTCTAATCATTTTCTGGTGTTTGTATTATATACAAGTTCAATTAAAATCCACCAAAAATTTTATATTAATATAAAATCACATAAAGCTATTATGATAAAATATATAACACTTGATAAAGAACATTTGCCTGTACAAAAATGTAGTTTAAATTTCTTACCATCAGATTATCAAATTTCTATTAGTACTGAACCAAAAACAAAGAGCCATGCTATATAGATACAAACTGGCTCTCACAAAAATTAGAATTATCTCATTCTTTCAGATCATATTATGACATTCAGTTAGATCTCTTAGGGTAAATGTGATCATTTAGTGCCAAATTTTTATTGATGCCACCTCTAGAAACTTAGTTCAATAAATTTACATTTGAAAATATTTTTGACACTTAAAACTTTTTGAGTCAAAATTTCATTCTGTATCTCTGGCTAGCCTGGAACTTACTATGTAGTCCAAGCTGACCTCAAACTTATGATAACCCACTTGCTTCAATATCTCAAGGGATTTATTTATGGGTATGAGAAATCATTTCTGACAAAAACTTAAACTCTAGTTAAAATAAATTTTTATGCTTAAGCATATGAAAATCTCTGAAATTTAATACATAACTTTATCTCAGGCAATTTATTTTTTCTAACAATGGGCTATGTTTCCATATGTCTTCAACTAAGAAGTTACTTACTAAGATGCTAATATACAGAAAATACTCTTTGTACTCCAGATACAGCACCAGAAATAGCTTGCATTCTAGCTGTGATAGATGCTAAAAAACATTATACATCACATGACTTCACTTTGTATATCATGACAGACAGTAATACATAGAATGAAAAGTAGTAGGCCATGGTTAGCAGGACCTTGGTTAAGTTAGAAAATACTTTTCAATTTTGAATCAATCAGAATAATGGTCACCATAACAGAGGCCAGTTACAGAGACTTAAACATCCTAAACATTCGTTAACATATCTCAAAGGCCTTTCATTGAAGTTTAAAGGGCCATGGATGCCTGAATTGGGGGTGGAGGTTGTATGATGAGAAAATTCCTAGTCAGGGTTAATATTGCTGTAATAAAAACATCATGACCCAAAAACAACTTGGGGAGTAAAGGATTTATTTGACTTACACTTCCACAGCACTGTTCATTGCTGAAGAAAGCCAGGACAGAAACTCAAACAGGGAAAAAACCTGAAGTCAGGAGCTGATACAGAGGCCGTGGAGCATGGAGGGGTGCAGCTTACTGGCTTGCTCTTCATTGCTTGCTCAACCTGTTTTCTTATAGAACTCAAAACCATCAGTTTATGAGTACCTTCACAGACAATGGAATGGACAATCCCCTGTCAATCAGTTGCCCACCTTCAGACATACATGCAGTCAGAACTGCATAGATATAAAATAAGTAAATAAATCTTAAAATAAATGCCCTACAGGCTTGCCAAAATCTCAGATTAATGGGGGAATTTTCTCAACTAAAGTTCCTTCTTCTCTGATGACTTTAGTCTGCATCAAACTGTTATAAAATTAGTCAGCACAGGAGATGATGTTCTATACTAGTGAAATACTGTTACTACACTCTACCACTAGCCCATATAGATTCTTCTTTAAAGCTGTCACATGTAGTAGCATTTATTTTTTATTTTAATAAATAAGACTTGCCTGAGGATCTGAACGGTAAAACAGCCACACTATCCAGCCTGACAGACCAGGCAAAAATAACACACCTTCAATCTCAGTAGCTAAACTAACTTGCCATAGAAACTAGAGAGTAGTGCTGCACACCTTTAAACCCAGAACTAGAGAGGGTTATAAAACAGGAGTAGACATTGATTAACGTCGTTGTCATTCTGAGGTTTTGTGAAGGCAGGATTAACATTTTTTGGACTGAGTTCAAGGTTAGAGCCAGTGGCAAGGACTGCTTTGCTTTTCTGGTCTTCAAGTTGAATCTCAATATCTGTATTTGAGTTTTTATTAATCATGCTTCAGTCATTTTAATCTGATCATGATGAAGTGAGTTTACAGGTTTCTGAATAGAAACAGCATGATCATTTGTGTTAGTAAGGTGACTTGGTTCTATTAAGACAGAAGAGAATAAATTTAGAAATGGTATTTCAACACATACAAATCCAACTTTGAGTGAAACAAGAGGACTAATAATTATTTTATCTTTCTTTGATTAACTTGGTGACTTTAATAAATTTCTTTAATCTTTTTCTGACTCTTAATATCTTATTTTTGAAATAACATATAATTTAAAATATATAATAAGCTTTGCGAGAGTTAATATCTGAAATATTTAAGTCAAACAATTGAGAACTTCATGAAGTACACTCAGTTATATTTAATATCGTGAACTTGAGTTGTTATGAGTGAAAAGTACTGACTTATATTAATTTAAAAATTGAGAAATAAATTAATAGCAAAATTAAGTTCTATTTCTGACTTCATTTTGACTTAATATTTCATCCTTTTAAATAAATTAATCTGTGCTGAACTTCAATATTATCATTTGCTACAGTAGATGAATCGATAAATTAAATTATGAATTAAATTTTTAGCATTTCTTATAAGTCTACATTTGTTTTTCTTTGCTATAAATTAATGATACTGAAAATCTCTTCTTGCTTTAAGAATTCCATTTGATATGTCATGTTTTCTATTAGGAACCTTTTAAACATTGACCTTAACCTTTATAACTCTCTAATGCATTTAAAAATCTGAATACATTCTTCAGAATATGCTAATTCTCCTGTAACTCTGAAGAGGAATGCTTCCTAACAATGAAGAATCTAGAGCTAAAGTAAAAATTTCATGCCCCACTTAGAACTCTAAATTATCCTTCTGTCATGTTCCATCACTTTTCTGTTCTGAAGTGTAAGATTTATTTTATAGTGTCTTTCCTTACTCATTTTTTCCATTACCTGTCAAACATTAGATGACTGTCCCACCTATATAAAATATGTTATCTATAGATCATTATCTAACTAGATACTTCTACTATTATTTCTCAAGAATTACAGACACAATAGTATAATCGATTGATTTGTCCTCTGAACCACTGGTGAATGTTCCCATTTTTAGTAAAGTATATGACATGATCATATTTAGGATTTACATCTTATTTTTCTTCTAAATGTTGTATATGCAAATTACATTTTTTGCACAAGATTCCTTAAATCTCAGAGTTTTATTTACTAATTCTTGTGTGATGTTCTTTGGACTCTTTTGGGGGGCCACCATACAGCTTCCAAATAAATCACACACAAGGTTATTCTTAGTTATGAATGACTGGGCTTAGCTTGGCTTTTTTCTTGCCAGTTTTTCTTATCTTAAATTATCCCTATTACTTTTGCCTCTGGGCTTTTATATTTCTTAATTTTGTATATCTTAATTTCCTTTCTTACTCTGTGGCTGGCTGAGTGACTGGGCGGCTGACACCTGATGTTCTACACACCTTGTTATCTTGATCCTTGTTCTCTCTCCTCTCAGATTTCTTTTTCTTTTGTGTGTGTTTTTTTCTTTATTTATTTAATTAATTTATTTTTTTATTAAAAATTTCCGCTTCCTCCCTGCCTCCCATTTCCCTCCCCCTTCCCCCTCCCCTCCTCCTCCCTCTCCAGTCCGAAGAGCAGTAAGGGTCAGATTTCTTCTTCTATTTATACTCTCTGCCTGTTCTCCCCACCTATCCTTGCTCCTGCATCACTATTGGCCATTCAACTCTTTATTAGAAATGTCCTGTGTTTGAGCCAGGCAGTGGTGATGCACGCTTTAATCCCAGCATTCAGGAGGCAAAGGCAGGTGGAACTCTGTGAGTTTGAAACCACTGTGGTCTACAAGAGTTAGTTCCAGGACAGGCTCCAAAGCTACAGAGAAACCCATCTCAAAAAAAAAAATAGCAAAATAAACAAACAAAAAAAGAAATATCCCGTGTTTTAGACAGGTAAATAATCACAGCTTTATAGAGCTAAACAAATGAATCAAAACCAAAAGTCACACATCTGAAAATAATCCCCAACAAATACTAAATATTTGCCATCTAAGTCTTCTATTATTAGCAATCTCAAGCAATATAAACAGTATTATAATTTTACCCATTTTGTTAATCAGTGCATAATAAGTTATCAAGAGCAAGGAATAATAATAATCGTAACAGCCTGGCTATGATATGACTGTTTCACTTAAAGATAAGCTAACAAGTTTGCATTAGAATTTCCATTAGGTTTTGGAAATGAAAAATGACAGTCATGGAGAGTGAGGTAAGGTATTCGAGAGATTTGCTTGACAGAATTTGAATGTTGTAGATTATCTCTGTTTGGTGAACAAAAATCACTCTCAGTTTTTTTGGTAGAGAATTATAATTTCATCTTAGCTATTTTGAGTTTTAGCAAAGAGTTTTAGAGCTTGTCATTCTGGGTTTTTGTTTTATTTTACTGATGCGATTATTATATCTCTATTGTTTTTTTTTTTTTTTTTAGTTTTTACTATGCTCATCATTTTCAACATAAGGTGAAGTTAACTTTTAAAAACAGATATTCTCCAGGTGAATAATAAGTTACCAGACACAGATGATGTTAAATTTAACATCTGGAAAAACTGCAATGGATTCAAACAAATACTTATTTGGTAATAGGCATCTATAGCAAATAGAACAAGGTTACTAAATAGTGCAGAATTTCATAGAATGCTGTTACAATGATGCCAAAAAACACTTAGCAATACCAACAAAAGCACTGAAACCTATATTCACTGAGATTTTGCAGAACATGTGCATCCATGTAGCAAAGTAAGTCCATGGAAAGAAATGAAAATTATTTCATAAGACATAGTCAATGACATCAAGTGTCATATAATTAAAAGTGTATAATGAATAGTCTGAACTCCTTTATTGTCTTTAGTCTTCATCATTTTATCTTATATCCTGATAATAGATTAATATTCTTAAATCACATGGATTATCTATTTGGATATTAATTTTCAATGAACTTTATTATCTTTCCTATTTTATGCTCTATAGCATTCAACACTTCATATTTATGTTATGTTTTCATTAAACTTATAACTTTCAAAAAATGTTTCTCATTTTGTCTTTTACATTCTACTTATGCCAGTATTTATGTAGTCTTATCTTTCTACAATGATCTTTTTAATATAATACTATTATTCTTTGAGTGACTTCTGATAAATTGTGGTTCTAAGAATCACCCGGTTCTCAAGTCCCTAAAATTTTGCTAAATAGATACACATCTTTTCAAGTAGCATTATATCAGCCTAGCAAATGTACCCACTGACCTACAGTGAAAAATAAAGTTAAATAAAAAACCTTTCATAATAGTAGTTAATACTAAAGCATATTTTCTTACTCCCATGTTACAACTTATATAGTGCAATTATCAAGAATTTAGTCAAAATGAGGCTACAGTAGAATCCAATATGCTATTTCAATTTTCTTAAATTTCTTAAGACTTGTTTTGTCATCTAACATAAGCTAAATTTAACAAAAAAGTTTCAAGGACTGCTGCAAAGGATATGAATTATTTAGTGTTTGAGTAGACTGCTCTGAGGATAATTGTTAGGTCTACCTGAACAATAATATTTTTTACCTTTAGATTTTCTTGGTTTACTTTTATGGGAATGGCCTGCCTTTGATAAAAGTGGAATAGGGAAGTAATTTAAAATCACTGTGTAGCAGTGGATATGTTCTACATGTAGTAGTATGTAGTATTTATATCATAGTAGACTTTTATGAAGTTTTTTGTGTCTGTGTTTGATATTTATATATTTATAATTGTTGTTATATTTGTTTTGAGATTGTAATATAGTTAAAATATCTCTGTTTTCCCCTTTCTCCCTCCAAAAATCTCACATATATATCCTCCCTTTTCTCTAAAATTTATGGCCTCTTTTTCATTAACATTTTTATACATATATACATACATATAATCTGCTCAGTCTGTAGAAGGTTAATCATATGTGTTCTTACTGAACTGACCATTTGAAAGTGCACAACCATAGCTGCCTTTAGCTTTTTTTTTTTCTTGTGGAGATATTGAGGGCTTTTCCCCATTCACTTTGGTACATCTATTAATGTCATCCTTGTTAAGCTCATTTTTGGTTACTCATGTTGGTGAGACTATATTAGTATAGCCTCTGACATTACTAGGATACACAGTCGCACAACAAATTCTCTGATTCTCTGGATGTTAGAATATTTTCATTGCATTTTGCACAATGTTCTCTGAGCCATATGTGTGGGAGTGTATATTAGATTTAAACATTCGAACTAGGCTCTATAACTCTGCATTTTGATTGGTTGTGGTTTTCTGTAGTGGTTCTCTTTCAAAGAGAAGTTTTCTTGATGAAAGCAGAAGATAAAATTTACCTTTGGGCCTAAGGGCAAATATTTAGGTTTTTGTTAGAGCTCATGCTCGTTTACTAATGTAGTAAATGTAGATTTTCCTCTAATATCAATGACTTCAATAGCCTTGAGTGTTTGGCTAGGTTTCCAGTACCAAGCATGATTTCCATCTTATTGAATAAGTCATTAGTCTAATCAGACATCTCTTGGTTAACACCAAGGTATTTGTAGCATGACTACACCCTTAGGGTTGTAGTGCCATGTTGGTTGTTGTTATAATTAAACTGCATGAAAGCCTGATGAGATTGTTGTTGGAATTTTGCATGTAGACTTCTTCTAGATTAAAAACTCTTCCTCAGGGATACTTGGATCAGTTCTAGTTTCAAAGGTTCAGAAGTTCCTATGCATGCAACTAGAGGAGAAAGGTATTCAGTCGACTTACCAAGCTGTGAAGTTTTACTACTGGCCTGCAATGATATGCCTATTGATGCAATATTGACAGTGATACTGTGGAAGTAATTAACCACTTTCTGATGGAAATCTTTCTCAGTAGGCTTAACTGGGTCTATAGTCCATGGCTACTTAAGTCATATGGGGAGAATCTAATACGGCTACTTTACTAAATGACCACAGTTATAGCTGCATACTGAGTTCTTACCATTGTATCCATAGATGATCAAACCTAAAAAACACCAAATAAGCTTCATTTTGTGATAGCTCCTGATGATTTCTGAGGCTCAGAACTGGCCAACACAGATAAAACTAAAAAAATAAATTAATAAAAATAATGGAAAAAATAAAAAAATAAAATGTTTATTAGAAAAAGACACAGATATATTTGCATAAACCTATCACTTTTGAGGCTATGGCAAGAATTTTGTTATTTCAAGGCCCGCATAATCTGCACAGTTAAGATTTTGTCTCAAAACCTGTATTCACAATTGACAAGTTGGTTAGAAATAAATTTAATTTTCACAATTTAAGCAAAATTTTTCCATTGTGACATCATCAGTAAAACCAGACAACATTATACATCAAATATACCAGGCACAAAATGGTAAATATTATAAAATGTCACTTATTTAGGCAAGCTACAAAATTAAATTTAGTGACGTAGAAAAGAGAATAATTGGTTATTAAAGAATAGAGATCTGAAGAAAACACATAGATTACAATATACAAGTTTTCAGTTAGACGGGATAAATATTTCTTGAATGTTTTGTGCAGTATGGGACTATTTCACAATATTGTAATATAGATTTCAATTACACTTCAATAGTAGATCATAAATATTTTCATTATGAAGAAATGATAAGTGGCTCTTGAGGAGATCAGAACAAGATGATGAAATAAGACTCTCCAGTGAAATTTTCTTTGCAGAAACACCAATTTGAACAACCAATCATTAAATAAAATGTGCTCACCATCTACAGAATGTGAGACAATTTCAAACAACTATTTATGTCAAATGATTAATATGCTGTATATATAGTACAAAAAGATCTCAAAACAGTACAAATGTTCAATAAACAAGCAAAACCATTTGTTTGGATGGTATAGCTATCCATCTGGGCTTTGATTCTACTGCATGGATGGGCTCTGTGGGAGCCTTCTCAGCTTGGTTGATCACCTTCCTGGACCTGAGGGGAGTTGTGAGGACCTTGGTCTTAACATAGAGTAGGGAACACTGATGGCTTCTTGGCCTGGAGAGGAAGAGGGGGTATGGGTGGAGGGGAGGGGAGGGAAGGGGGAGGAGAAGGGAAGGAGATGGAAATTTTTAAATATAAAAAAATAAATCATAAAAAATAATAGAGAAAAGTATAAATCAAAATTATATTTATTTTTCTCCAGATACCATCAGGAAAATAAACATAAGCCAGGCATGGTTGCACACATTTTTAATTACAGGACTCAAGAGGCAGGCGCAGGTAGATCTCTTGTGTCCAAGGCCAGCCTGGTCTACAGAGTGAGTTCCAGGAAAGCCAGAGATACACAGGGAAACCATGTTTTGAAAAACCAAAATCAAACCAACCAAACAAGCAAACAAAAGACTAATGTTGTTGAAGATTTAGGAAAGAAGGAAGTCTGCAATCTTGGAGATACTGTAGGTTAGTATAGCCACAATGGTTTTTGTTTCAGGTCATCCCATTTGTCTATTATTTGTTTCATTTACTAAGCAACTAAAGTTTAATTTATAAAATCCCTAGTTGTGTTGTAGTTTATTGCCCCCTATCATTTCTGTTAGCAGTTTCAGAGTTCCATGTTTTATACTGTGGTCTTACTTCCATTTGGCACTGATTGTTTTTGCTAGACCTAAGGTTATTTAAATACCAATCTTCTACATAGCAGATACTCTTTAATGCGTCTACTGAGATTAAAACGTGATGTTTTTCTTTAATCAGTTTATATGATTTATTCTATTTACCATTTTATGTATTAAAGTATCCATATATTCCCAATGTCAACATGATCATTGTAACTGATGTTTTTGATGTGTGTCTGTGCTGTTTGAGAGAATTTTGTTGAGAGCTTTTGCTTCTGTATTAATCACAAATATTGGTTTGTACTTCTCTCTCACATACTTTCCATGTTTCTCTCTCTTCCACATCACTCCCATTTGCAGTGTCTTTACCTTCATCAGTGTGTCACTCAAACTTCATTAAAGAAGTCTCTTCTTTCAGTAGGTTCTTTTAAAACTGAATAACACCTTGTACACTTGAACTCTGTGTGCTTAAATCCTGTCATTGGATGAGGGAAACAATTCTGCCTGTGCTCATGCACTTCTTGGGTTGTTGCATTGTGGGTTTACTCAGTTAGTCCCATGTATCAGTATACTTTCCCATTAAGCTAGAGTATGTGGTGGACTTAAAACTCACCATTTTGCTTCCATCTAAATTCCTGTTAACTCTGACATTTTCTGGAACTGGATCAACAATGTAAAACTATTAGTCATAAAAACTGTCTCTGTGAAATGAAAATCAAAACAACTCTGAGATTCCATCTTACACCAGTAAGAATGACCAAGATCAAAACCACTGATAACAACTTATGCTGGAGAGGTTGTGGGGTAAAGAGAACAGTCCTGCATTGCAGGTGGGAATGAAAGCTGGTACAGCCCCTTTGTATGGTGATTTCTTAGAAAATTAAGAAACAACCTTCCTCAAGACCCAGCAATACCCCTTTTCGCATCAAAGGATGCTCAATCGTGCTAAAAGGACATGTGCTCCACTATGTTCAAAGCAGCATTGTTTGCCATAGCCAGAACAAGGAAACTAAATACCCTTCAAATGAAGAATGGATAAGGAAAATGTGTTAACTTACAGAATGAAGTATTACACAGCAGAAAAAAATAATGAAATTATTGAAATTTGCAGGCAAATGGATAAAGCTAGAAAACAGAAGTTTATCTTCTTCTCAAATGTTTCTCAATTAATATTGTAAACATAACTAACAGTGTATAACCAAAATTTTACTTCTTTCCTTATGAAAAAATGATATTATCAGAAGAAGAAGGAATTTAGTATTGCAGATGCATAAGTAAATCTAATTACTTTGCCAGCTAGATCTATGGTCCCAGTAAATGTGCCGTATCATCCTGATCTCACTTGGCAATGTGAATAGGATAAAGGTAAGTATTGAATACTAAATTTATGAGAACATCAGAAGTCCACTGGAAGTCATAGTAATTCATATGCTTATTACTGCATACTTGATTTTGATGCATTTTTCATTTTAAAATTAAGAAATATAATCAAAACTAATTTTGATTTGGAAAGTTGTAGTTGTAATGGAATATGGTAGTATGTTGCAGTTCTATAGTAATCAAATCATACTTATTTCCACCAGTTTTACTTATATTCATTTACATAATATATTCATATACTTACTTTGCAATGAGAACATTTGAAAGTTACTCCCAGTGAAAATTTGAAATGAATGATAAAATATTGCTAAGTATACTTACCATGCTATATAAAGGATATATATATATATATGTATGTATTTAATGTCCTAACTACCATCATTTCTCCACTAGCATCTGTAAGCACCATTTACTCTAGCTTTCTGTGTAATATATTGTTTTAAATTGTATTTAAAATTTGAAACATGTAGCAATTGCATTTCTTTGCCTAATATGTTTCATTTATCAGAATGCCATTGATTATAAGTATGTTATCAAAACAGACATGTTTTCCTTCTTTGGAGGTATACAAATTTCCCCTTGGATGTGCATATTATGTGACATTCTCTCTATTTTCTTGATAAATATTTAGGTATATTGAATACATGGATTAATTTAAATAGGTCTACACTCTACACTGAAATTCAATTATACCTTTGACAGGCTGACTTTAAATAGTTTATATAAGTACCCAGAAAAAGACTAATGGTTTATTCTTACTAAACATGTATGAGCTGCATCCATTTTCAACAATTTTATATTTTTTCATATACTATATTTTTATCATATTAATTCCCCCCCCAGATTTTCCCTGCCCATCCAATTTCATGTTCTGTTTCTCTCTCAAAATTAATTAATTAGTAAAATGTGGAAGACACAAAAGACAGCAAACCAAACCAAACAGAAATCATAAAAAATGGAGTATGTTTTGTGTTCATCAATTACTCTTTAATGTGAAGCCTGCTACATTGTGTGATTGATAAACACAATGTCATCTAAGGAAAAGACTGATTTTCCTTCTCCTTGTCACTATCAGTCTCAAATACCTTCTTGGTTAGGAGTGAAATTTTGTATCTACTTCCATTTCTCTTTGTTAGGATTCTTCTTGATATAGCTAGTGCAGGTATTTTGCATCCTGTCACAATCTTTCTGAATTAATATGTGCAGCAGCCATGTCGTATATTAAAAACATTTTTCCTTGGAGGTATAATCTTTTTGCCTCCTCTTATTTTTAAGGTGAGGTATTTGATAAAGACATCCTGTTTAGAGATGAGTGAACCAAGGTCTATTTTTCAATGCATATTGTTCAATTTGCAGGTCTGTGTGTTAAGTACCATTTACTGAAAGAAGAGGCTTCTCTAGTGAGGGATGAGGGATGAACTTATCTATGAGTATATCAATACATAATCAGAACTCATTTTATTACTGTGTTCTTTAGCAAATAATAATAGTAGGTTTCACACTAGGGGCCATGACCTCACTCTCATGTTCTTTATTTCATTAACGGTGTCAGGTGTGTGTTCCATGTCATAAAGTGAACCTTACACCAACAACAATAAATGGTTAGTTACTCCCTCAACATGTGTCACAATACTGTATCAATGAATATAACTTACAGGCAAGTCACTGTTATAGCTCTTAAGTTTCTTAGCTGGTGATAGTGATGATTGTTTTTCACCCTCCATAGTGTGTATAGTACCTTCCAGCTCTGTGAATGCTAGTCAGTAAAAGTGAAGCTTCCAGTTAGTGATCAGCTCAATTTTCCCATGTTTGATCTTGTAAGTTAATGATGTATTAAGTAATAGAGCATTGCCATCATGTAGATGGTAACTAATTAAATTAATAACCTGCCACTGGGGATATCTACTTATCCATTTTGATAAAAGAATTGAGATGTAAACTATTCTTGGTAGTGAGGTCTTTGTTTAGTGCCATAAGATGTGTAGTTAAGGGCATTCTTTTCCCCCATTAAAACACTGATATTTCTGTTAACAATCCTTTCACAAAGTAAAAGGTTCAACTTCTCATTTTTAAATTGGTTAATTTGCTTTCCAGCAATCAATTTATTTTGATTCCTAATATCTTTTAGAAATTAATTCTTTGATTGTGTGGCTCTCAAATAATATCTTTCAATAATTTATAGATTTCTATCCAAATCTGGTGAATTCCCTAGGGTCAACTTGATTTGATTTCAAAGAATAATCTTACATTACCACCCACTTCCAAAATTTATATATCTAGCTTCTATACAATGATGACATCTGGAAGTCATCACTTGCCTCTTATGGATGCAGAGTCAGTCTTTACACTGTCTTGATTTTCTTTCTTTGAGTACTTGGCATAATGGTTTTCAGAAACAAAAGTTCCTTTGGAATATTCACTTCTAATGTTCTCTCTCTCTCTCTCTCTCGTTGACCAACAATGAAGTATGCATAATTCATGGAACAGGCTGTACCTATAACAGGCAAGTGATGACAAAGTGACAAACTGAATTCTTGTACTGTCTTTTTCCTTTAATTTCTTACTGTTCTATCACTTAATGTCTAATTTTGTAAACATGCTTTGTTCTGACCTGTTGTCTTTCTACATTTGTTCACATATTTAAGACATGCATACAGCACAAGTTGGCCAAGGGTTGAAGAAGCATTGTGTCTCAGCTTTCTGAGATATTAGACAGTTTTAGGTTCTGTGGTCACATTTTTATACTTATTTTTCTTTTCATAATTGTACCCTTAGCTGCTGCTCTCTTATTTTTTACCTTGTCTTTAATCTTCTCTTTCTACTTAGTAGTTCCTCTTCTATTTTCACTTTTTTACTCTGCTAAAAATTTACAGTCTTGGTCTACATATTTTCTTTCACAATTATGAAAATTTTGGAACTGGAAGACAGTGTGATTTTTTTGTACAATTTCAAGATCTTGTAGAAATTTTCTCATTTTAGAATAAGGTCAATAATAATTAAATAATTTCTTAATCAGAGTGGTGTGTGAAATTACCCAAGAACCTAAGGATAGGACCTATATCTAAAAATCCTGTAATATCTCACATTTCTACTGCTTACAATCAAATCCTGAAGGTGTGGTCCTTTTAATAACAAGCCATATCCAACCCATTATGTTCCATTCCTGTACTCCAAATGTATAATTATCCAACATATAATAACCATTAGTCTCCTATAGTCCAATAAAGTATTAATGGTCTTGTTTCACTTAAAATCCCAAGTCCCATCATATGAGAGTCAAGGTAAATTCTACATAGCAATGATTTTTAAGATTTGAGACAACTCATCTACTTCCAATATTCATTACTATTCCAAAAAGGAGGAATAAGAACTATTATCTCAAAATCAGACCTAAAGACACCAAAGAAGACATTAGGCTCTATACCTCCTGTCTAGCAACTTTTTCAAACTATCACGTGATTGGGGTTCTTAAGACCATGGTTGCAGGATGCTAAGGGCTACCAGACCAAGAGGAGTCAACTGGGGTCTGCCTAGTGCTGTCAGAGGTCCTGCTAGTGCCTAGCCAATGAGGTGTGACCACTCAATGCTGTTTGAGTGTCTAGAAAGAGGCTCTGTCAAGGTTCCTGATCATGCCTAACCAATGAAGGACATCTAGGCTATGCCAATGGATCACAACATATGGGGGCTAGGAGGATATATAATGTTAAATAAATAAGTCTGTTGTATATCTTTTAACTAAACTCCTGGTATCTGTATCCATTGACATTGTGTCTTCTCACCCTCTTCCCCAGGAAGATGTTAGGACCCAGCTACATCTGGAATATGGAACAGGGAATTCTAGTATAGGTTTTGAGCTCATCTAGTCAGAGTCCCTTTCTTTCATTGCAATCTCTATGATCCAATAACCTGCTTGGAGGCGTGGACCCCACTGTGCTCCTACACAAGGGCAGCTACCTAGGCAAACCCTGCCCACCAATGTGGCTAAAGGGAAGAACAGTGATTATTGAACAGAGATGGGGAAGTCCCAAAGTATCAAAAGATGGGGTTAGTGTTGCAAAGGCAAATGATTTAAAGGATAAATTTAAAAATATCAGATCTAAACTTCTTCAAGTTGTTGCCAATAACTTAAGTGAAGATGCTGGGGATGGCATTACCACTGCTACTGTTCTGGCATGTTCTATTGCCAAGGAGGTTTTTGGGAAGGTCAGCAAAGGGGCTAATCCAGTAGAAATCAGGAGAGGTGTGATGATGTCTGTGGATATTAGAATTGCTGACAGGACCATTGGCCAGCACCTTGTCAGACTAAAAACATATAGCTACCTTCCTGGATCTGACTCCTGCTCCATCTGCAATACAAATCCTTTATACCATAATCACCTGGAGTCCCTAAGGCTGAACAGTCTGTTAGCACCCCAACCTCCATGGCTCCCTTACCCCAAAGCCCAGCATGCTGTTTGGGATGCAGAGCCCAACTTCCAATTCTTCCTTGCCACTTCTGGCCCTGCTTGTGTTTCTTCTAGTTTAAATCAATTTTTGTGGCCACACATAAAAGTGAGAATAATAGTCCCTTGCCATGTGGCTCCTCTGCAAACACTACAACTTCTTCCAGCATATATCTACTATGCCTCCTTTTGCAAACTTGAATATGTACAAGTTATAATAGATGCCTTACTTTGTTTATATCCTTGCCCTTTCTGGGTAGAAGCAGTCAATGATATCAAGGCCCTTAAATCAGCAATGGTAGTTATGGTGGTACCTTAAGACTGATGAAGGTCATGCCTTTTCCTTTCAACAATTCAACGCTATCAAGACCCTTAAATCGGCAATGGTAGTTATGGTGGTACTTAAGACTGATAAAGGCCATGCCTCTTCCTTTCAACAATTCAATGACTTTCTGGGATCCTGGAAGATTTCCCATACTACTGACATCCCCTGAAGTACACAGGGACAAGCTTTTGTGGAGAGGATCAACAGAGCTCTTAAGGAGTTCTTGTCCATGACTATCTTGCCAGAGGCTAGGAGAGATCCTCATCTGGTGTTATCAGAGGTTCTTTTCCATAGGATCTTCCTCAGTTTTGATAACAAGGGGGTCAGTGCAGGTTATAAGCACTGGGAATCTCTGCCAAGAAAGATAACACTGCCCTTGGTAAGATGGGAAAATCCTGTCTCCATTCAATGGCAGGATCAGCCTACCCACTAACAAATGGAAGAGGGTTTGCTTGTGTTTTTCATCAGACTGCCTTGACACCAATATTGAACCTGGTAAAAAATGTGCACCAAGCCATGGATCAGCCTGATTCCACCAAGAAGGAAATAACCTGGGATGTATAATATATATGCTTCTCTTTGTTGCTAATATTGCTATTGAATACCTCCAAAGACCAGTCTTGAAGATCTTGACTATGGGTTCAAAAGTGAAGCCACAATAAGTGTGTGAACTAAAGGCTGATGGCTATAGGAAAAGAATCTTCTCTCATGTGTTCTTTCTATTTCTGTTCTCTTCATCTTTTCTCTTTATTTTACTGCCTGTACCCTATTTTTTGTCCTATTTGTTTATAATTTCTTTTCTCTAATTCTCTGTTTCAATTCTAATCCCAATTATCTTTTACAATACTCTGTTCCAATTCATTCCTGTTGTAATTACTCTTCATTCTTTCTTCTTTCTTTTTCTTCTTATTTCTTCTCAATCTATTTCTCAAATATTTTTATTTCTATCTATGAATTTTCATTCTACTGCTGTTACAAGTTTCTCAGCACACACACACACACACACACACACACACACACACACACACATTCATTAGCAGCTTGTTAGTAATAAAAAAACAAAAGGAAAATTCTAAAGGGCACAGCATTCTTTGAGGTAATGTAGCAAATCTTACCAGTTACTTTGTAGCTAAACAGAGCTGCAGCTCTGGCCCCCACAATTTAAAAAGGGAGAAAGTCAAACCAATGTGATATCTAAGGAAAAGGCAAAGAATGTGTGCATTATTTTTCATTCTTTACGTGTGATTAATAACATACGGATAAGGTTAGTCAGTTAGGTGCTATTGGCCTCTTGAAGGACTAAGACAGAATGAGGACAGCTACCTAAAATACCATCCTAATTTATCATAAAAATAGAAGACCCGGATTTTAACCGACAAACCTATGAACACCCGATTTTCGATAAAGGAGCAAAAGTACACAATGGAAGAAAGAAAGCATCTTCAACAAATGGTGCTGGCATAACTGGATGTCAACCTGTAGAAGAATGAAAATAGATCCATATCTATCACCATGCACAAAACTCAAGTCCAAATAGATTAAAGACCTCCATATCAATCTGAACACATTGAACCTGATAGAAGAGAAAGTGGGATGTACTCTATAACATATGGGCACAGGAGACCGCTTCCTACGTATAGCCCCAGCAGCACAGACATTAAGGTCAACATGGAATAAATGGGACCTCCTGAAACTGAGAAGCTTCTGTAAAGCAAAGGACACTGTCACTAAGACAAAAACACAACCTACTTACTGGGAGAAGATCTTCACCAACCCCACAAAAGACAAAGGTCTGATCTCCAAAATATATAAAGAACTCAAGAGACTAGACTTTAAAATGCTAATTAACCCATTTAAAAATGGGGCACTGAACTGCACAGAGAACTCTCCACAGAAGAAGTTCAAATGGCCAACAGACACTTACGGGCATGCCCAACCTCCTAAGCGATCAGGGAAATGCAAATCAAAACAACTTTGAGATACCTAATCTTACACCTGTCAGAATGGCTAAAATAAAAAACACCAATGATAGCCTTTGCTGGAGAGGTTGTGGAATAAGGGGTACACTCATCCATTGCTGGTGGGAATGCAAACTTGTGCAACCACTTTGGAAAGCAGTGTGGTGGTTTCTCAGGAAATTTGGACCCAGCAATACCACTCTTGGGAATATACCCAAGAGATGCCCTATCATATTACAAAAGCATTTGTTTAACTATGTTCATAGCAGCATTATTTGTAATATCCAGAACCTGGAAACAACCTAGATGCCCTTCAGTGGAAGAATGGATGAAGAAGTGTGGAATATATACATACTAGAGTATTACTTAGCGGTAAAAAACAGTGACATTTTGAATTTTGCATGCAAATGGATGGAAATAGAAAACACTATCCTTAGTGAGGTAACCCAGACCCAATAAGATGAACATGGGATGTACTCACTCATAATTGGTTTCTAGCCATAAATAAATGACACTGAGCCTATAATTCATGATCCTAGAGAAGCTAATAAGAAGGTGAATGCAAAGAAAAACATATAGTTACCCTCCTGGATATTGGAAGTAGACAAGATTGCCGGGCAACCCATTGATTTTTAAGGGCACTAATATCTGACTAAAACTATCTTCAAGAAACACTGTTAGTCCCCAAGAGTGGCAAGTTCTAAAAAGAAAACTTCTGAATTTCATATTAAGTACTCTAATTACTATTAAAGGTAATTTAGGAAAAATACCTCCACTTTATTTTCTTGGGTTCTTTCACATATGACATTTAGAGAGCAGCACGTGTAAATGACTGCCCTTTTAAGTTTAGAATCACCAATTTTTAAAAGTATTTAAATATACTTATATTTAGGCATATTCTTGTGGTCTTTTTCTACAGAAAATATATTTCTGTGGAAATTAACTTCATTTTCTGCTACTTAGAAAACTTTAGAGAGTTTTTAAATGACCCTAATTTATCATGAAAGTATTTTTGTTGATTAAATTTTTATTTGACAATTTAATACACTTTTGAATTTTTTTCATTTTTCATTTTTACTGATTTTTTTTTGAGCTATACATTTTTCTCTGCTTTCCTCCCTGCCTCTCCTCTCCCCTTTAACCCTCTCCCTTGGTCCCCATGATCCCAATTTACTCAGGAGGTCTTGTAGTTTCCTACTTTTCATGTAGATTGAACCCATGTATGTCTCTCTTAGGGTCCTCATTGTTGTCCAGGTCCTCTGGGACTCTGAATTGTAGGCTGGTTTTCTTTGATTTATGTTTAAAAGCCACTTATAAGTGAGTGTACATGATAATTGTCTTTCTGTATCTGTGTTACCTCATTCAATGTGATGGTTTCTTGCTCTATCCATTTGACTGCAAATTATAAGATGTAATTTTTTTCTGCTGTATATTATTCCATTATGTAAATATACCACTTTTTCCTTATCCATTCTTCGGTCAAGGGGCGTTTAGGTTGTTTCCAGATTCTGGTTGTGACAAACAATGTTGCTATGAACATAGTGGAGCACATGCCCTTGTGGTACAATTGAACATCCTTTGGATATATACCCAAAAGTGGTATTGCTGGGTCTTGAGTAAAGTTATTTCCTAATTTTCTGAGAAATCACCATACTGATATCCAAAGGGGCTGTATCAGCTTGCAGTCCAACCAATAATGCAGAAGTGTTCCCTTTACCACAGAACCACTCCAGAATAAGTTGTTATCAGTGTTTTTGATCTTGGCCATTCATACAGGTGTGAGATGGAAGCTTGGAGTTGTTTTGATTTGCATTTTTTGGTGACTAAGAATGTTGAGCATTTCCTCAATTGTCTTTCAGCCATTTCGGATTCCTCTGCTGAGAGATCTCTGTTTAGCTCTGTACTTTATTTTTTATTGGATTATTTGTTCTTTTGCTAACTAAATTCTTAAATTATTTGTATATATTGGAGATCAAACCTCTATCTGATGTGGGGTTGTTGAAGGTCTTTTCCCATTCTGCAGCCTCTTGTTTTGTCTTGTTGACCATTTGCTTTACAAAACCTTTTCAGTTTCAGGAGGTGCCATTTATTATAACTGTTTCTCTCAGTATCTATGCTACCAGGATTAATTTCAAGGACTTCCTTCCAGTTAGATTGGTACTCCTGTCCGTTTTTATGCCAAAACCAGGTTGTCTTCAGAACTGTAGCTCTGTATTAGAGTTTGAAGTCAGGGATTGTGATGCCTCCAGAAGTACTTTTATTGTACAGGATTGTTTTGGCTATTCTGGGTTTTTGCTTTTCTATATGAAGTTTAGTACTGTTCTTTCAAGTTCTGTGAAGAAATTTGTTGGGAATTTGATGGATCTATTGAATCTATAAATTGACTTTGGTAGAATTGCCATTTTTACTATTTTAATCCTACCAATCCAAGAGCATGGGAGATCCTTCCTTTTGGTATCCTCTTTAATTTCTTTCTTCAAAGACTTAAAGTTCTTGTCAAATAGATCTTTCACTTCCTTGGTTAGTGTTTATGAAGAATTTTGATGGGATTTTGATGGTCATTGAATTGAATCCATAGATTGCTTTTAGTAAGATTGCCATTTTTCCTGTTAATTCTACCTTCCCAAGAGCATGGGAGATATTTCCACTTTGTGGTATCCTCTTCAATATTTTTCTTCAAAGATTTAAAGTTCTTGTCATACAAGTCTTCCATTTGTTTGGTTAGATTTATTTGGAGACATTTTATAATATTTGTGGCTACTGTGAAGGGTGATGTTTCTCTGATTTCTTTCTCAGCCCATTTATCATCTGTGTAATGGAGAGATACAGGTATTTTTTTTTTAGTTAATCTTGTATCCAGGTACATCACTTAAAGTGTTTATGAGTTGTAGAAGTTCTTTGGTAGAATTTTTTTGGTTGCTTATGTACACTATTATATTATCAGCAAATATTGAGAGTTTGACTTCTTTTGTGGTTTGTATCCCCTTGATCTTCTTTTGTTGTCTTATTGCTCTAGGTAGGACCTCAAGAAATATATAGAATAAATATGGAGAGAGTGGACTGTGTTGTCTTATTCCTCATTTCAGTGAGATCATCTTGAGTTTTTCTCCATTTGGTCTGGTGTTGACTGTTGACTTGCTGTATATTGCCTTTATTAGCCAATTTAATACACTTATAACTTATTCTGATTTCTTTTTTCCTCTACTCTTACTCATATACTCATGCCCTTATAAACCCCTTTATCCATTGTTAGGAATACCCTTACTAGGTTCATAACTTTAAGTTTTGTTTTGTGATTCATTTAATTTAACCAGAGTCATATGTGATAGCACTGGATCAGAGTGAGGTGGGGTCATCAGTAGGTACAAAACTGAGGCAATGATTTACCTTTTCCCTGAATCTAGAAGCAGCAAGTCCTTCAGGAGTGAGGGGAAGGGGATTCTTAGCCATCCTTTCATGCATTTAGAGTCATTGTATGCCAAATCTTAAAAATACCCAACCTTTATAATAGCAGCTTTGTGTAAAGTGTACAGTTTAAAACATGATTGTTGAGCTACTCAACTTAATACATATCTCATTTACAGCCTCCTTTTTTTCCTAAAGAATCAAAAAGATAGGGTTCTGTATTTTCTTAAAGATCTGTGTCAGAATGTATGTATGATTATGTTTGTAGATAAACAGGAATATAGTTTCAAAGCTTATGCATAATGTTGTTTATACTAAATCTAATTATTGTCGGGTGTTCTTATTTTTCAATGACTTTACTTTGGTTCAGTCTTTATTTTTATGGCTTATCCATTTATGCAATGTTTATATATATACATACATATATATATATATATATATAAAACAAAATAGATTAAAAAATGGCTGGAAGTCATCAGAATGAAAGTTTTAGTGTCAGCAGATATTTTAAGGTATGAGACCATCCAACTTGTCCTTCAGGCTTTTGCTCAACAGCCTGTATTTGTCATACAGTACTGTGGACACTATTAGATCAGGGATTTGGACTGAGACAATGTGGAAAAGAAATGAGAGCACAACTCAGACTCTAAAAGAATCAGATTGTCCTTATATCAATGATGGGAAATACCTTATCTATAAGAATGGAGGTTGTACAACATGTCTCTGGGGAACTTGAAGATTTGTAGGTTTTGAAAGGCAAAGTGCCTTTCAGGATGAGGATCCAGTGGAAATTTTATTGATCTTAGTTTGCAGTTTCAGAAAAGGAACATTTCTGCTGGCAGTTATGCTGTATGAATTCCTACAGCCAATATCCTTTAAGTTACCTGCCCAGTTGGGCATGGCCTCTTATACTATATAGACCTCTTTTCCAGCTGTGACATTCAGTTGCTGTTCCTTGTTGGAGCAAATGATTATGATCTGTGATCTACCCCTAAATAAATAACCTTTTATTATACTCAATTCTGAGCTAGTGTGGGATTCCTTCTTATCATCCTTCTTCACAGTTATCACTGAGAGGTTGGGTTCTCTTTCAGATTGTACCCATCTGTTGTAGCAGATATCCTTAAACATGACAAACTTCTGTTGTCAGGATTAGCCAGATGGAAATATATCACTAGTGTTGTGCTTCATGGTGATATGTTGTCATTCTTTTTATTTCTATAGATTAGATTCCTGATATTAAAAAGTTTGGGGATTCCCAGCAGCTTTGTGATGTCATTGGGAAATTGAGGTCTCTTTTTGAGGTTCTCTATCTCATTACTAAAAGAATTTTAGAACATCCTTAGAAGGAAGCTTAAGGAAAATTTTAACCAGAGTTTTAAAGTAAAACCCCCAAGGTAAGAAAACTAAATCTCATTAGCTCCCTGAAGAAGATGAATAGAAAAACCAAGGATACTTGATTTAAACCAACATGGCAGTCAATCACATGGCAAAGAAGCAGCCACATGACAGGGAGGAGAATTTTAGACGGAGTGAAATCTGAAGTCTTAGGTAAGTTAAGTTTTGATAAGAGATTAAAAAGAAAAAGGAAACACAGTTTCCATTTCCTGAGTAATTCAGAAACACAGTCCACCTTAATAAAGCTTCATAGATATTGCCCTGTTAGAGATTACACAAAAGTCAGGATTTCAAGGAATTCACTTTCCTGTTGCATCTTCTTACCAGCTGATTGACCTGTATGACTCATTCTACCAAGAGGAGATAATGGTGTGATTTCACCCAGAAGTGGATTCAATTCTGTTCTTTAGGAAGCTTTCTGTTAGTGGGTCTTCAATGCCTCTGCAACATTCATTCTTTTTATGTAGCAATGTTAATAATGTTTAGGTAATAGAGATAACCCATTTCTGCCATGAAAAAATTAGAACTCTAGTTCCCAAAATGTTCCTCAGAAGAGATTAATGCAATTGGAGAGTCAGTACAACCTTGAGGCTTTGTTGCTCATTCAACAGGGAACAAGAAACCAGAACTCTATTCTGCCATTCTTAGATAGACAATCAAGGAATTTTCTAGAACTGTTGATTTTAGGGTTCCTGTTTTGAGATGCTTAATAAATATTTTTTAATTCCCATTAATAGGTTTCTCCATCAATATAATAATCCAAACAAGACAGATTAATAATACCAGGCTTAATTTGAGAAAAGCACTACCAAGTGATCTGGGGGGGGGGGTTTCAGGGAGAGGAGAATTCACAACACTCCAAGGAGGGGGGAATTAAACACCCTGTAGGAGTGGTCTTTGAGCAGCTCCAAGGGAGGAGTCTCTGCTTGTTGGGCTGGAGAAGTAGGGTCTGGAGAAGGAGAAGTAGGCCCAAACAGAGTTAACAACTGAACACTGACTATCTTCATCAATCCCAGGTAACTTGTTCAGTATTACAGAGGAAATTCAATATAGCTGAAAACTACTTCACAATGATCTGAAAAGTTGACTACATATGTTTTATCAAGCATTAAGTATTAAGATATTCTCTTGTAAATTCTTATTTTTGTGTTGAAATTTTGGGTATTTTTTTCATTTAATGAGAAACTATGCTTGAAGCCACATATTTCTGTAGGAGTGTTAGACACATACCACAGCCCCCATAGACAAACCTTTTGTGATTGCATGAAATCATTGTTCATATTAATATGCAAAGGACATTCATTGTATAAAACCTGTTTTTCCCCAATGATGATTAGCAGACATTAAAGCAATTGCTTTTTGTGATAATACAGTTTTCTTTGTGCCAACAGAAGCATTAAAAAGTAAACTCTCATTCCCCATTCCTGAGTTTTAAGTCTCCTTTTATAAAGAGATTATTTTACTACATTTATATCTTCCTTTCTACCCAGGTGAACTCAGCCAAAGGTTTAAATAAAAAGGCAGAGAAAATAAAAGTTTGTTGAAAGTGCATAAGTAACTGGATTATCTTCATTAAGTCTGACCTATTAGCAAGATAAATTATTGTTTATACATTTTTAAATATCTCAAAAATATACAAAGATATATGGGGCTTCTAAATCCTTCAGATTGCTTTTTAAATGAGAATGAAACATGAAAAATATCTTGGCTGAAAGACTTGTACTGAGTGAGGGATATCCCACTTAGAGATCCTCCTATTTAACAAACTGCCTTCCTTCTGTCCCAAGAAATGTGCCTGCTGGGCCAATTCATACTTGCATAATATCAATTTGGAGACTTTCCTCTTTACCCTTAGATAAATGGTAATATATTTATTAAAATAACATTCATAAAATGTTTATGCTTTATTATTTCTTTCAAAATTCCTATTTTATATGAAGGATAGTAAAATGGGAATTGCAATTGAAGAAATCATAACAGAAAATTAAACAAAATAAGTTTAATGCATGAAGTTTAATTGCTGAATTTTTGCTAAGTATTTAATCAGGTGAAGTCACTTACATTTTAGGAATTTTTCAGAGAAAGCTTGAGGCAGATAAATTGTTATAAAGCACTTACAACTGTTGTATCTACAATATACCTTACTTATGATTTCTAAGCTTCTTAGAATGTATCTTAATTTATGTGCATTAGTGTCTATATGTATGTGTGTATGTATGTATGTATGTATGTATGTACGTACGTATGTATGTATGTATGCACTTCAAGCATGTCTTGTGCTGATGGAGGTTACAAGCAGAACCCAGATCCCCTAGATCTCAAGTTATGTGTAGTTGTGAGTCACCTTATGGGTATTATAAACTGAATCTGGGTTCTCCTCAAGAGTAGCAAGTCCTCTTAATTGCTGAGCAATCTTTCCAACCCAAGATGATTTCTTTCTTTAATATAGATGTCATTATTCCACATATTATTTTCCTTTGAAAGTGCAATTCAGGAAAAAAATAATAAATAAAAAATTAGAAGTTGCTAATTAAACATAGTAATGCAGAAGTGATAAATATATGTTATTCAGATAAATATTAAATCAATGAAAAATTCAAGTTATTTATTTTGTAGAATAAAAATTCCAAACCTAGATAAACCTCAGCAGACACAAACTAACCAACCTGGTTTTTCTGGACACACACACTTCGCGTGTTCTCTTGCCTTCCACAGTTCTACTGCAACCCTCCAGTCGCTGTGATAATTCTCTGTCCTTGATTGTCCATGATACATGATTGTCATTCTCACCTCTTTGCTGTTACTAAACATTTTTGGCCATTCTAATAAATGACTTCTCTTTTCCCTTATGTCATTAAACAAAGGGTTCAAAAAAAAAAAAAAAAAATTCCAAACCTAGTATTCACACATCAAACATATTGAAGAAAAATGAAATCCAGCAAGCTCTACTCTAACTGGGGCCTCAGCTAGAAAAACTTTTGGGGCATTTATGCAGTCATTGAGTAAAATTATTTGTGGGCTCAGTCACTGATATTTCTAGTACCTGGGTGTGGTGCGGGAGAATTGTCTGTATTCTGTCAATCATGTATTTTAATAAAATGCTGACTGGCCAGGCAGGAAGTATAGGTGGGTCAACCAGACAGGAAGTGGAGGCAGGTCGATGAGAACAGGAGAATGCTGGAAAGGAGGAAGCCTATTCCTCCCAGTCCTGCCCAGACTCCGAAGAAGCAACATGTAATCTGCCCCACTGTGAGAGGTACTGAGCCACATGGCTAACATAGATAAGAATAATGGGTTAATATAAGCTACAAGAGCTAATAAGAAGATTGAGCTAATGGGCCAATCAGCTTTATAACTTATGGAGATCTCTGTGTGATTTCCTGGGACTAAATGTCTGGGGACCGGGCGGGACAGAAACCCCAACAAGCCCAGCCCTCGTGTTACAGAATGGCAGGCCCTTCATGTTACATGTGTGTATTAGAGTATTAGTCATGGTTCTCTATATGAACAATTGAGATAGATAGATAGATAAATAGATAGATAGATAGATAGATAGATAGATAGATGAAAGATAGATGATAGAGTATGTGTGTGCTTGTGTGTGCATATGTCCATCCATGCATATATAAATATGCACATATATATCAAATATATACATATACAAACACACACAAACACCCATATATACATATGTAGAAGATTTATTAGACTTCATTACATGTTGCTGTCTGAGTTTTCCATGATTACTGTTTCCTACTGGAAAAACTAAGAATCTGATAGTTTTTCAGTCCATGAGACTGACGTTCTCAGCAGACCCAATCTAATGTTGAGGGTCTGATGGATTCCTTGAGAATTATTTGTCTTCTGTCTATGCTGATACTCTGAAAGGTTATTTTTAATACTTTTGGAGAAAGAATTCCACAAGAACAGGTGAGATGAACTTCCCAGGGAGAGTAAGGGTGAGAAATAAATAGCAAAGTTTACTTTTTCCATGTGCCTTTATCTGGGAAGCCACCAAATGTCCTGGTTTAGATTAGGTCTTCCCATTTCAAAAAATGTGATAAAATATTTATCACAGATATGCCTAGCCACTTAGGTTTTATCTGATTCTGGATGTGGCCAAATTTACAACAAAGTTTAGCCATTGTACTAGGTGTTCCCACAGCACTTTGTCTAAAGTGGTCAAGCTTCTTTCATGTCTATTTAGACCACTAGAATTGTGTGGAAAAAATGGAAGATCCCATTACTTTTTCTAATTTAGCAGCAGAATTATAACAACATTATTTCTCCCTGTTTCTGTTAGCAATACTCAATACAAATGTATATGCATTTTCAGGGGAAAGGGAAAAGATATGTATATGTGTACTCAATGGGAATGTCAAAACACGGGTGAAAGACTATGCAAAGTGGAGGATATTGCACTGCTAAATCTAACATTACTGCCATTACCATTAATAGTCACCACCATCTAGATCTTTATGAAAAATGCTTGTGCATGTGTCATGTGTTATGTGTCAGTGGATATTCAGAATTTCCCCTAGTTGGTCTTAATTCATTTTTTTCCCACTGAACACCTAGTGAGAATTGTAGTGACTTGTATGAGAATGTTCAGATGGGCTCAAATATTTGAAACATTTGGTCCCTACTTAGAATCACTACTTGGTGAGGCTGAAGAGGAGAGGGTTGCCCTTGCTAAGGGTAAATATGTAACTGGAAGTGGGTCTGAGATTTTAAATTGCCATGCCACTTCCAGTTTTGCTCTCTCTGTTTTTGTACTTGAAGTTCACAATATGTGCTTTCTACCTTCTGCTTCTTTTGCCATGCCTGCTGCTTGATGCTATATTGTTCCTGCCATTATGGACTTTTATCCCTCTAGAATAATAACTCAAAATAAACTTTTCTTACATATTTTGCTCTGGTCATGTTAAAATGTATATGTAGTTAGGAATGCCATCCATCCTACAAAAAATATATGTCAGGAGGAGTAAAAGAAGGACAAAGGAAAATAAATATGATCAGATGACATCAAGGATGACAGGTTATTAATACACATATATTTAGAGGCTACACAGATTTCTGATGAAAGTTTTCACTTGTGCTTCATAGAGAAATCAAAGTAGCAATTGAGAGGTCAGCAAAGCAGATTATATGAAGAAGATGATAGATACGACCCATTTTATAGCTATTTGAAGTCTCAGTAGATTATGTCACCCAGTAGTGACTTAAAGAGTTTTAGGCCCAGATAAATTTAAGTGATATGTAAAAATGTAAATTACATTTTCTTTCCTAATTTCTGCCACAGAAAAATTAATCTGGTAAATTTGTTCAATATTATACTTTGGTACAATTGTGACATTGAGGGTTTTAACTACGCCCTTTGGTGGCACCAAATTTTGGTGATCATAGTAAAAATAAACCCATTATTTCCAGGAGCACTAAATATATGTTGTCAATATCATAGTCTCTGGTTCTTCTCAATGTTTTTTGAGCTTTTCCTTGCTTAAGGTTCTGTAAATGGTTTACAATAATTTTAGGCTTCTCATTACTTTATAAATAATACCAATCAATATTTCCACTTCCTCCTCTCCTCCCACTTCCATCCCACTCCCCCACTCACCCTTTCCCCTCACCCTCCAGTCCTAAAAGAGGGCAGGGTACCTTACCCTGTGGAAAGTCCAAGGCCCTCCCACCTCCATCCAGGCTTAGGAAAGTATGCATCCAAATAGAATAAGATCCCAAAAAGCCATCACATGCAGTAGAGACAAATTCCAGTGCCATTAGCATTGGCTACTCAGTCTGGCCCAATTGTCAGCGACATTCAGAGGGTCAAGTTTGATCCCATGCTTGTTCAGTCCCAGTCCAGCTGAATTTGGTAAGCTCCCATTAGCTTAAGCACACTGTCCTAGTGGATGGACCAACCCCTCGCCATCCTGACTTCCTTGACCATATTCTCCCTCCTGCTCTTCAACTGGACCTTGGAATCTCCGTCCAGTGCTCCAATGTGGGCCTCTGTCTCTATCTCCATCTGTCACTGGACAAAGGTTCTATGGAGAGATTTAAAATAGTCATCCGTCTGACTACGGGACAGGGAAGTTTAGGCACCCTCTCCTCCATTGCCCCAGGTCCTAGCTTGGGTCATCCCCATGGACTCCTGGGAATGTCTCTAGAGCCAAGCTTCTTGTCAGCCCCCAAATGCCTCCTTCCGTTAGTTCTGTCCCACCGTCTCAGTGGGTGAACGCACCCCTCAGGGTCCTGACTTTCTTCCTCATGTTCTCCCTCCTTCTGCTCTTCATCAGGACCTTGGGAGCTCCGTCCGGTGCTCCAATGTGGGGCTCTGTCTCTATCTCCATCCATCGCCAGGTGAAGGTTTTATGGTGATATGTAAGATATTCATGAGTATGGCTATAGGATCTGACCTTTTCCAGCTCCCTCTTCCTCAGCTGCCCAAGGAACTAGCTGGGGGCATCTCCCTGGATACCTGGGAACCCCTCTAGAGTCAAGTCTTTTGACAACCCTAAGATGGCTCCCTTAATTAAGATATATGCTTCCCTGCTCCCATATCCACCCATCCTATATCCCAAGTCCAGTTGGAATGGGACTGATGGAACATCCGACCAAACTGGACCCTCTGAAGGTGGCTGACGGTGGAGGCTGACTGAGAATCCAAGGACAATGGCGATGGGCTTTGACTCTATGACAAGGACAGGCTCTGTGTGAGCCTTGTCAGTTTGGTTGCTCACCTTCCTGGACCTGGAGGGAGTTGGGAGGACCTTGGACTTAATATAGTATAGGGAACCCTGATGGCTCTTTGGCCTGGAGAGGAAGGGAGTGGGGTTATGGGTGGAGGGGAGGGGAGGGAAGGGGGAGGAGGAGGGGAGGAGATAGAAATTTTTAATAAAAAAATGAGAAAAAAAGATAACTCCTTCCCTGCTCCCATATCCGTCCTTCCTCCATCTCAAACCATCCCACTCCCCCAAGCTCTCCCCAACCCTTCCTTCTCCCTTCTCTCCCCCCCTCTCCCCTTACTCCACCCCACCCACACCCCATGCTCCCAACTTTTGCCTGGCAATTTTGTCTGCTTCCAATTTCCAGGAGGATCTATATATGTTTTAATTTGGGTTCACCTTACTAATTAGCTTCTCTAGGATCTGGAACTATAGGCGCTTTTATTTATGGCTAGAATCCACTAATGAATGAGTGCATACCATATTCATATTTTTGGGTCTGGGTTATCTCACTCAGGATAGTGTTTTCTATTTTCATCCATTTGCATACAAAAATCTAGATTTCATTTAAAGACCTCAATATAAATCTTACCACACTAAACCTGATAAAAGAGAAAGGGCAGCCTCCAATGCATGGGCACAGGAGACCACTTCCTACATATAACCCCAGTAGCACAGACAATAAGATCAACAATGAATAAATGGGACCTCCTGAAACTGAGAAGCTTCTGTAAAGCAAAGGACACTGTCATTAAGACAAAAAGGCAACCTACTGAATGGGAAATCTTCACCAACCCACATCAGACAAAGGTCTGATCTCCAAAATATATAAAGAACTCGAGAAACTAGACATTAAAATTATAATTGACCCAATTAAAAATGTGGTACTGAACTAAACAGAGAATTCTCAACAGAAGAATTTCAAATGGCCAAAATATATTTAAGGACATGTTCAACTTCCATAGCTATCTGGGAAATGCAAATCAAAATAACTTTGAGCCGGGCGGTGGTGGCGCACACCTTTAATCCCAGCACTCAGGAGGCAGAGGCAGGCGGATCTCTGTGAGTTCGAAGCCAGCCTGGTCTACAAGAGCTAGTTCCAGGCCAGGCTCTAAAAAAGCTGCAGAGAAACCCTGTCTCGAAAAACCAAAAAAAAAAAAAATAAAATAAAAAATAAAAAAATAACTTTGAGATACCATCTTACACCTGTCAGAAAGGCTAAAATCAAAAACGCTATAGTCTATCTTTGAAGGATGTGGAGTAATGGGAACACTCATCCACTGCTGGTGGTAATGCAAACTTGTGCAACCACTTTGGAAAGCAGTGTGGTGGTTTCTCAGAAAATTGGGAGTCAACCTACCCCAGGATCCAGCAATACTGCTTTTGGGAATATATCTAAGAGATGCCTAATCATACTACAAAAGCATTTGTTCAATTATGTTCATAGCAGCATTATTTGTAATAGTCATAACCTGGAACCAATCTAGATACCCCTCAATGGAAGAATAGATAAAGAAAGTGTGGCACATCTACACATTAGAGTACTACTCAGCAGTAATTTTAGGTTTTTGTTGACGAAGGCTACTACTCATTCTCTAATGCCCAGACCTAAAATAATCATGCAGAAACTATATTAATTGTAATGTTGCTTAATGAATAGCTTATTTCTAGCTAGTTTTTACATCTTCAATTTACCCATCTCTATTACTCTGTGCATCAACACACGATTGTGGACTACTGGCAAAGTTCTAGCAGGTTCCGGCAGGTGACTTTCTCCTTAGGCAGCTACATGGTACCTCTCTAACTCTGTCTAATTTCTACTTATATCTTCCTAGCCTGTCTGTATTCTGTTTAGCCATGGGCCGAAATCAGCTTTCTTATTAACAAGTGGCAATAAAACATATACACAGAATACAGAGGGTAATCCCACATCAGTTGTTATTTCATTTATCTCACATTATTTGACATTATGACTGCTCTAAATTACTAATTTTATTTATTGTTATTTCTAATTTCCCGAAATATTTTCTATGAAATATTAATGATTTTTTTTTCCAATTTTTATTAGTTACAACCTGAGAAACAATTAACCCATATCTGCTACCACACAATGAGGCTCTTCTAAGAATTTTGGGTATTTATTCAGTGTTTTTGATTATCATATTCTCATGAAGAGGATGTCATAGAAATTAAATTTAATATTTTGGTTTCTTAACAGTTAATTACAAGTGACTCAGAAAATGTACTTGGAGTGTTTATTTTGTGATGTTTATTGTGTTATACAAGTTATGTGATATCAGATACATTATATAACTATTTTTGCTTTTGATTACACACTAACAAAATGAGAAAAGAATGACTTTATCTAGCTTATGAGTGCTAAGATTAAAGAAATTAATGTTTTGTATAGTGCCTTATACACATAATAGTCTTTTA
Source organism: Arvicola amphibius (assembly GCF_903992535.2). Lineage (NCBI taxonomy): Eukaryota > Metazoa > Chordata > Mammalia > Rodentia > Cricetidae > Arvicola > Arvicola amphibius. Next base: position 75,226,112 of record NC_052065.1, on the reverse strand, counting down.
AGAATATACTATTTAATAAAATTGAGATTTTATTATTACTTTATTTAATAATAAGTTGTGATTGTATAACGTTTCTCATTATTATACTTAAGAAAAGTATTTTTTCCACCACCTTTGTAATCTGGTAATATATCATTTTTACTAACATACAAGTTTAAGATACACCTCTAAAATTGACCATTTTAGAGTTTTAACCTGGTTGTAGTCTTTGTTAATAATATTGTGCTGCTGCCAAACCCAAATTGACAAATAATATTTTCATTAACTACAAGTAAAATCATCCCAAACACACTAAAGATTTCTTAATAATGTCCCCATAGTCTTTAGAACAGACTGATCCTCTTTTGCTGTTGTTTTTCTGCACATATTTTTGTATGCTGCATAGTTTATATAAACAAAATCTTATGACATCTGTTCGTTTATGTGTAGTTATTTATTTCACCCAATATGTGATATTTAAATGTTTATTTATACTATAGTTAATAGTAGTGTTTATTGCTTTTTAGTGTCAGTATTTATTGTATAACATGAATATCATCACATAGTACTTGCTCATTGATGAATTTATAGAAATTTATATTTTACCACTTTTATATTCAATTTGTATAAAGTTTCTCTGACCCTTCATCTGTGTTTATTTTTCTATATATGTTCTTATTTGTGTTGAGAGAGAGTGTGTGTGTTTGCCTGGTGGTAATTATTGTAACAATGTTTTAAAGGTATTCTTGACATAGGATCAATTTATTTTTCAAAACTGGTGCACAATTTTGTAATGCCACATGTAAGGTAAAATTATTCCAATCCCTCTATGTGTTCAATACAAATTTTATTTGAACTTTAGTTACATGTATATAAACACAATATATATGTTTGGAGATATGAATATACATATGCATATGATTATTAATACATCATGAAGTAGAAAACTGTACTAAAATTCTTTTCTATATTTATTTAAATGTTTCTTCATTGTAATTCATAGTATTATTTTCACTTTATGATTATAAATATGTATAATACTATTATTTTTTACTATGGATTTATAAACATTGAAAACTTGGATATATATATATATATTTATATATACACACAATCAATGTGTGTGTGAAATCATGATTTCAAATTATTATCTCATATATATATATAGAGAGAGAGACAGAGAGAGAGAGAGAGGCTAATCCAAATTTCAGAATGAATAGATTATATTTTTCTATTTTACTAATTACTATTGATTCAAAAATAGAGAAATAACAAAAAATTATTTCTGATAGAAAGATACAACTACTGTTAATTTAAAAATATTTCCTCTCATATATATATATATATGTGTGTGTGTGTGTGTGTGTGTGTGCATTCATAGCATAATATAGAGTAATAGAAATATGGATAATAAAATATTTCTACCTTTTAATGTGATTGATGCTATTTAAATAAAACAATAGAAAGTATGTATAAATTATAATATTGGATGCTCAAAGAAAAATAATAACAAAATAATGAGGAAAAATATCAATGGGATTAGATTTTCATCTAGCAAAATAATGGCTGTGTAGTGAAACTAAGCAAATTCATTTGCTTTGAGTCAAGCCAGAATGCTAAAAGACTGTTTTATCACTCAAGCCTTTGGTCAACTGTAACTTTGATCTGTCAGAGATTTAAATCTCTTTATATAGACTTAAAATTTTCCTTAAATTTCAACTATGAATATGACTCTGTTGGAAGTGTCTTAAAGTGTTTGTGTCATCAGGCTTTACCTTTGTGTGTGTGAAGATGTACATGTATCCTAGACAATAGATTTCTGTAAATCAGTGAGGATTAACTTTCATAGAATAGCTGCAAAGCATTTTTTTCTTTAAAGTCATATTTAATTCTTATGTCTTTCTCTAAAGAAAGTATAAAATGCTTCTGTGAATGAACAATTGAATATGTTGATAGCATTTGAAGTTGTATTTTTAATATTTTTAAATCTCTTATCTTAATTTTTGAAGAATTGCTACAGTGTAATATTGAGAAAAACCTCAAACAGCTTTAGCAGTAATTTCTTTAGTTTCACTGAGTTTTAGTACCACTAGAATATAGTAATTTTATTAATGCTGCATTTTCTCTATTTCAATCCACCTACAAGAATATTTATACTTAAGTAATACTAAAACAAAGTACATATTACATATTTGCAATACTGGCCTAAGCTGCATTTCTGAACTCAGAAATGACCTTAATTCTTGAGAAAATGGAAATTATCATTTATCATATTCTCAAAATTTTTAAATAACCCAAAATATTTAATCAAAATGTCTACTAAGTTTTAGTAAAACAGGAAAGACTTTGGCATTTAATCCATGATACATGCACTGACATCCTTTTCCAAAATGCAATACGATGGAAACTCTGCTTTAGAAAAAATAATTCAAAATCATATAAGCAAAGAAAACCAGCCTACAATTCACAATCCCAAAGAAACTAGACAACAACAAGAACACTAAAAGAGATATACATCTATCTAATCTACATAGCAAGTAGAAAAATACAAGATCACCTGAGTAAATTGGGAGCATGAGACCATGGGAGAGAGTTGGAGGGGAGGGGAGAGGAAGAAAGAGGAACAGAGCAAAATGTATAACTCAGTAAAGTCAATTTAAAAAAAGAAAGAAAGAAAATTATATGACCCTATTCCCTTCTAGCATCTTATGCGCCAACACTCCTCAGGAGGCTAACCTATCATCGTTTGTGAGCTACATGATGTAGAAGCTAAATTCCTGCTAAATTAAGTCAGACTTATCCTTTTCAAATACCACTCATATGGCCACAGGATGGAGTACTTTTTCCAGGAAAAGCAGGTGAAGAATTTCAGTGTTCTGACTACTTTGGAGCAATACACTTGTCAGGTGGATACCTAATGAAACAGTCAAGTGGTTCCTACCACTGCAAAGTGCAGTCTTAATAAAGCAAAATCTTATTGTGAGGGAAGTGGTCAACCATCATACCTCAAACCAATTCTAAAACAATAGTTGAGGAACTTTGCCAAGGGAGATACATATAGACAACACAAAAATAAAATGATTTTAAAAATCTTAACCAGAATTGATTTGAAAAAGAGAAAGAAAATCTCTTTAACTGAAAGTAAATCTAAGCAGACATTGTAATTTTACATGCCATTATTTTGGAGGTCATGCAGCTGAACTGTGTATTATTAAGGTCTCAAAAGCTTTCCCATAAAAGGAATATGTGACTGAAGCTGCTTAAGAGATTAAAAACCTGTTCTTTAGCAAAATTGATGCTTTCACTTTTTTCCATGTTATAAAATTTATGCCGATCTAGTCTGAGAAAAAGGAATTTTATTTTAGATTTTTATGTGTATGTATATTTTGTGTATATGTACGTATGTGTTCCATGTTCATATCTAACTTTTCTATATGCCATAGAGGGCATCAATTACCCTGAAAATGGCATTACAAATAGGTTAGAATCACTACATGAGTGTTAGTGATCTGAGCCTGGGTTCTCTACAAAGGCACCAAGTACTCTTAACTTCTGAACTGTCTCATCAGCCTTGAAGTTTTCTAATAGTAATCTTTTTTAAATGTGTAGAACTCATGTCACCTCATTAATTTCAGATAAAAGCAACATACACACCAGGAAAAAATTATCATGCAATTATTATCTACCAGGTTTCTACTCATCTGATATGCCTCTTCAAATATTCTTGTATAAACTCTGTGCCTGTGATCTCTACTTTTGTGGGACAAGATATTATGAGTTCATATATCCCAAACTAGATTAAGTTTTAATGTGTAGCCATGGATGACATTGAATTACTAATATTCCTGGCACCACCTTCAAAATGATGGAATTACAGTTATATGACAAAAGAATTGTTATATATGTGATGGTGATTGAACAAGTACAGAAACAAAGAAAATATCCCATCTAAGTATTAACCAAAGAGTTTAATTTAGGAGTGAACCACTGAAAAACAAAACTCTCAGAAATTTTTAAGTGTCTTTATATTCTTCCATATTGGTAGGATCTTGTGAGGTCTTCCCCGTAACAAACATTAACTGTATAAATCCTTGGGAGATAGTGTAGTCTTACTGGAGACTTTTCCTCACCTAACAACACTAGAAATATAGGAATCCTGCAGATAATCAGCATTGCTAACCGTTCAAGGCAGAAGTACCTATATCACATTCCAAGGACAGTGCTTCACAATAATGAGCACTTCTAAAACCATTGCCTTAACTGTGTTAATGCACAAGTTTATTAATGTAGTGCCCTTTGAGGAGAATCATCAAAATTTTCATACTTAACATGGAAAGGTTGACATCAGTTACATGCCCAGATAATCCAAAAGACAACCAACAGTCACAGAGCTCTAGATACAGCACAAAGTAGATTTTATTGGTAAATTGTCATGTTGTCTGTACTCATTGAGAAATAGACTCTGGTAACAAAGTTGTTCTCTCCCTTTTAAGACATATACATATTTGTCTCAAAATTCCTCTAGGGCCCCTTATCTGAACACACACTAGCCTTTCAACTCTTTGAAATGGGAAAGAGAAGAGCAAAACAGAACAAAAGCAAATGACTGTGCTAGGAAAGGTTACTATTACTATTATTCTTGGTTATCCCTATACTAGACAAACAGAAAGTTCAGCTATTAGAAGCTCCACCAATGAGAGAAAGCTCAGTCAGTTTATGCTAGATTCTGATAAGCCCTTGGTTTGACAGCAATACATTACTGTTATTTTAGTTCATAATTGGAAGCCTCATCAGAGGGGGAAACTCTGCTTTTCCCAGGGAATTGTTCTATTGGTAACTCCAGCTTATTGCCTCCTCCGGTCATTCAAGTGGGAAGTTTTGAGTACCTGATATGATGAGGTTTTACGTTTTTACTTTACTCTTTATTCTTTTTACTTTGTTTTGTTGTATTCTTCATAGTAGCTTCTATAAATTTGTTAAAAGACATAGAAAAATTAACTGAATGAAGAAAATTAAAAGTACAAAGTTTCTGTTTCATCAAATAAAAAGTATCCACAAAGCAATAGCAATAAAAGAGAATTAACTATAATGAAATAAAAGATAAAAACTTTCCAAATTTTATGAAAAATACTCTAAACATCTTAGATGGCCAAAGAGTTCAATTTAGGACAAGCACAAAGAGAAATGTATCAATATGTATAATAGGAAAATAATTGACGCACAAAGAAAAATCAAATAATAACACTCATTCTTGGACATAAAGAAATGTCTGAACAGTTAAAATCTTAGTCCCTATCACCCATGTTAGAGAGCTAACAACTGCCTAAAATAATCTAATGACCTCTTCTTGTATCTGTGGTCACATGCACTAACATGCATATACCCACACATATACACATAAATAAAAATAAATCTTAAAATAACAAGCCGACTACTTATAAAAAGGTCTTAAATTTAAAAATGCTGAAAGACACTTATGGAAATGTTCAACATCCTTAATCATCAGAGAAATGCAAATGAAAACAATTCTGAGATTCCATCTTACACCTGTAAGTATGGCAAAGATCAAAAACACTGATGAAAACTTATGATGGAGAGGTTGTGGGGTAAAGGGAACACTTACACATTGTTGGAGGGCAGGCAAGTTGGTACAGATCCTTTTGTTATCAATGTGGTGATTTCTCAGAAAAATTAGGAAACAACCTTCCTCAAGACTCAGTAATAACACTTTTGAGTATATATTCAAAGGATGCTCAATTATTCCACAAGGACATGTGCTCAACTATATTCATAGCAGCATTGTTTGTCATACCCAGAACGTGGAAACAACCTAAATGCCCCTCAGCCAAATAAAGGATAAGGAAAATGTGGTACATTTACACAATGGAGTATTACAAAGCAGAAAAAAACCATCATCTTGAATTTTGCAGAAAAAAGGAATGGATCCTGTTGATACTTCATTTTAAATTTTAAGACAAAATTATGGAGGCTTGTCTTCTGCTTTGGAATACACTGCTATAGCAACCTTAGAAAACAAATTTGAATAGTTTCAGGAATAGACATATGAATTCCTTAATATTTATAGCATATGAAATTAATTATTTCTTATGTTAGACAATGCTCCCTCATTGCTAACTGAAACTTTTCAGATCTAATTATTTACAATATAAAAATTATTTTCAAAAGATTATAATAATTGTCCACAATGTAAATTATATCCTTTAAAGACTTAAAGATACTTCTACATGTTGATATCCAGTTATGCCAGTGCCATTTATTAAATATGCTTTCTTTTCTCCATTTGATATTTTCTGCTTCTTTGTCAAAAATCAGGTATTTGAAAGAGTTTGAATTAGCCCTTTGGTCTGGGCTGCGACCCTGGGCTGCCTGGAATCCCTGATCCTGTGCCCTGACATTCCATCTGAACTGGCCATCCACCCAAAGGGGTCAGACTCTGGCCTCCAGGCAGGTCTGAGGATTCCTGCGGAGGGGTGCGGGCTCTTTCAGATTGTGCTGCCAGGTTCGCTGTGTGGTATTCCATCCCGCCCTGCCCCCACCTTGGCCCTTTGGTCTGGGCTGCAACCCTGGGCTGCCTGGAATCCCTGATCCTGTGCCCTGACATTCCATCTGAACTGGTGAGTGAATGCGGACCCTGGGGCAACCTGCCCTGGAAGAGAGCACAGACCCCCTACCCCCACTTCCCTCTGCAGGCTTGTGTCCCTTTCTCCCGTCCCTGTGTCTCCCAAGTTTTCCCTAGTGTTCTCAGGAGTCCTGCTCCTGTTCTAAGGCCATCCACCCAGAGGAGTCAGACTCTGGCCTCCAGGCAGGTCTGAGGATTCCTGCAAGGGAGTGCGGGCTTCTTCAGATTGTGACTCAAGGAATAGGTCCTCCTCTGGCACTGGGGAGATCCAACCAGTTTCAGTCACAGCAAAGATTGGTCTAGGACACCAAACGCCTCCGGGCTCCTTTTGAAGGAAGAGATGGGCAGGCGCCAACGCAGGAGCTCCCCCAACAACATGAAAGGCAACATGACATCACCACAAGCCAGACATCCCGAAACAACAAGAATTGAACACCCTACCCCAGAAGATATAGAAGAAACCGACCTTAAACAGTACTTTATGAAAATAATAGAGGACCTTAAACAGGAGGTAAAAAACTGCCATAAAGAAATGGAGATGACAAACAAAAAGGTAGACGAAATAAATAAATCTCTCAAAGATACCCAAGAAAAACAAGAAAAACAAGAAAAAGCAATCAAACAGGTAAGGGAAACAGTACAAGACCTGATAAATGAAATGGAGGTATTGAAGAAAACACAATCTGAGGGACGACTGGAAATGGAAACTCTGAGTAAACGAACAGAAACTTCAGAGACAAGTATTTCGAACCGAATACAAGAGATGGAAGAAAGAATCTCGGACTCTGAAGATACTATAGAGGAAATAAACTCACAGATTAAAGAACTAAAGAAATCTAACAAATTCTTAACACAAAACATTCAGGAAATCTGGGACACCATGAAAAGACCAAACCTAAGAATAATTGGGGTAGAAGAAGGAGAAGAATTACAACTCAAAGGCCCAGAAAACATATTCAACAAAATTATAGAAGAAAACTTCCCCAACCTAAAGAAGGATGTTCCTATGAAGGTACAAGAAGCCTACAGAACACCAAATAGACTGGATCAAAAGAAAGCATCCCCACGCCATATAATAATCAAAACACAAAACATACAGAATAAAGAACAGATATTAAGAGCTGCAAAGGAAAAAGGTCAAGTAACATATAAAGGGAAACCTATCAGAATTACACCTGATTTCTCAATGGAAACCATGAAAGCCAGAAGAGCTTGGATAGAAGTGCTACAGACACTAAGGGAACATGGATGCAAGCCTAGACTATTATACCCAGCAAAGCTTGCATTCACCATTGATGGAGAAAACAAGATATTCCAGGACAAAAACAGATTTAAACAATACGCAGCCACAAATCCAGCCTTGCAGAAAGTAATAGAAGGAAAATCACAAACCAAGGAGTCCAACAACGCCGACAATAACTCAGGCATCTAGCAACCCTTCACCAGCACAACTAGAAGAAGGGAAACACACAAACTCTACTACTAAAAATGACTGAAGTTAACAACCACTGGTCATTAATATCACTTAATATCAATGGACTCAATTCACCTATAAAAAGGCACAGGCTAAGAGACTGGATACGAAAACAGAATCCAACATTTTGCTGTTTACAAGAAACACACCTCAACCACAAAGACAGACACCTACTCAGAGTAAAGGGTTGGGAAAAGGTTTATCAAGCAAATGGCCCTAAGAAACAAGCGGGTGTGGCCATACTAATTTCCAACAAAGTTGACTTCAAACTAAAATCAATCAGAAGAGATGGAAAGGGACACTTTATACTCATAACAGGAAAAATCCATCAGAATGAAGTCTCAATCCTGAATATCTATGCCCCTAATATAAAAGCTCCCACTTATGTAAAAGAAACACTTCTAGAACTCAAGGCAGCCATCAAACCACACACACTAATAGTTGGAGACTTCAACACTCCTCTCTCACCAATGGACAGGTCAATCAGACAGAAACCTAACAGAGAATTGAAAGACTTAATGGAGGTAATGAACCAAATGGACTTAACAGACATCTATAGAACATTCCACCCAAATAGGAAAGAATATACCTTCTTCTCTGCGGCTCATGGAACCTTTTCGAAAATTGACCATATACTTGGTAACAAAGCAAACTTCCACAGTTACAAAAAAATATTAGTAACCACCTGTGTCTTATCGGATCACCATGGATTAAAATTAGAATTCAACAACAATGCTACCCCCAGAAAGCCCACAAACTCATGGAAACTGAACAGTCAACTACTGACCCACACCTGGGTCAAGGAAGAAATAAAGAAAGAAATCAAAGTCTTCCTTGAATTTAATGAAAACAAAGACACAACATACTCAAACCTATGGGACACAATGAAAGCAGTGCTAAGAGGAAAGTTCATAGCACTAAGTGCCCACTTAAAGAAAACGGAGAAAGTGCTCATTGGTGACTTAACAGCACACCTGAAAGCTCTGGAAAAAAAAAGAAGCAGACTCACCTAGGAGAAGTAGAAGACTGGAAATAATCAAATAGAGGGCAGAAATCAACAAAATAGAAACACAGAAAACAATCCAAAGAATCAATGAAACAAGAAGCTGGTTCTTGGAGAAAATCAACAAGATTGACAAACCCTTAGCCAAACTAATCAAACGGCAGAGGGAGAACATGCAAATTAATAAGATCACAAATGAAAAGGGGGACATAACCACAGACACAGAGGAAATTCAGAGAATCATTAGATCTTACTACAAAAGCCTGTATGCCACAAAATTGGAAAATGTAAAAGAAATGGACAGTTTTTTAGATAAATACCATACCAAAGTTAAACAAGGACCAGGTAAATGCTCTAAATCGTCCTGTTAGTCGCGAAGAATTAGAAACTGTTATCAGAAACCTCCCTACCAAAAAGAGCCCAGGACCAGATGGTTTCAATGCGGAGTTCTACCAGAACTTCCAAGAAGACCTAATTCCTATACTCCTTAAGGTATTTCATAATATAGAAACACAAGAGTCACTGCCAAATTCCTTCTATGAAGCTACAGTTACCCTGATACCTAAACCACACAAAGACTCAACCAAGAAAGAGAATTACAGGGCAATCTCACTCATGAACATTGACGCAAAAATTCTCAATAAAATACTGGCAAACCGAATCCAAGAACACATTAGAAAAATTATCCATTACGATCAAGTAGGCTTCATCCCAGAGATGCAGGGCTGGTTCAACATACGAAAATCTATCAATGTAGTCCATCATATAAATAAACTGAAGGAAAAAAACCATATGGTCATCTCATTAGATGCTGAAAAAGCATTTGACAAAATTCAGCACCCTTTTATGATAAAGGTCTTGGAGAGATTAGGGATAAAAGGGTCATTCCTAAATATAATAAAAGCTACTTACAGCAAGCCGACAGCTAACATCAAATTAAACGGAGAGAAACTCAAGGCTATCCCACTAAATTCAGGAACACGACAAGGCTGTCCACTCTCTCCTTATCTCTTCAATATAGTGCTTGAAGTTCTAGCAATAGCAATAAGACAACATAAGGGAATCAAGGGGATTCAATTTGGAAAGGAAGAAGTTAAACTTTCATTATTTGCAGATGATATGATAGTATACATAAGCGACCCCAAAAACTCCACCAAAGAACTCCTACAGCTGATAAACTCCTTCAGTAACGTGGCAGGTTACAAGATCAACTCCAAAAAATCAGTTGCCCTTTTATACACAAAGGAGAAGGAAGCAGAGAGGGAAATCAGAGAAGTATCACCTTTCACAATAGCCACAAATAGCATAAGATATCTGGGAGTATCTCTAACCAAGGAAGTGAAGGATCTATTTGACAAGAACTTTAAGTCTTTGAAGAAAGAAATTGAAGAAGATACCAGAAAATGGAAGGATCTCCCCTGCTCGTGGATTGGGAGGATCAACATAGTAAAAATGGCAATTCTACCAAAAGCAATTTATAGATTCAATGCAATCCCAATCAAGGTCCCATTAAAATTCTTCACAGAGATTGAGAGGACAATAATCAACTTTATATGGAAAAACAAGAAACTCAGGATAGCCAAAAAAATCTTATACAATAAAGGTTCTTCTGGAGGCATTACCATCCCTGACTTCAAACTCTATTACAAAGCTACAGTATTGAAAACGGCTTGGTATTGGCATAAGAACAGAGAAGTTGACAAATGGAATCGTATAGAAGACCCGGATCTTAAACCACAAACCTATGAACACCTGATTTTTGATAAAGGAGCCAAAAGTACACAATGGAAGAAAGAGGGCATCTTCAACAAATGGTGCTAGCATAACTGGTTGTCAACCTGTAGAAGAATGAAAGTAGATCCATATCTATCACCATGCACAAAACTCAAGTCCAAATGGATTAAAGACCTCAATATTAATTTGAACACATTGAGCTTGATAGATGAGAAAGTGGGAAGTACTCTACAACAAATGGGCACAGGGAACCGTTTCCTATGCATAACCCCAGCTGCACAGACTTTAAGGGCAACATTGAATAAATGGGACCTCCTGAAGTTGAGCAGCTTCTGTAAAGCAAAGGACATTGTCACTAAGACACAAAGGCAGCCTACTGACTGGGAAAAGATCTTCACCAACCCTGCAACTGACAAAGGTCTGATCTCTAAAATATATAAGGAACTCAAGAGACTAGACGGTAAAATGCCAATTAACCCAATTAAAAAATGGGGCGCTGAACTGAACAGAGAATTCTCAACAGAAGAAGTTCGAATGGCCAAAAGACACTTAAGGTCATGCTCAACCTCCCTAGCTATCAGGGAAATGCAAATCAAAACAACTTTGAGATATCATCTTACACCTGTCAGATTGGCTAAAATCCAAAACACCAATAATAACCTTTGCTGGAGAGGTTGTGGGGTAAGGGGTACACTCATCCATTGCTGGTGGGAATGCAAACTTGTGCAACCACTTTGGAAAGCAGTGTGGCGGTTTCTCAGGAAATTCGGGATCAGCCTACCCCAGGACCCAGCAATTCCACTATTGGGAATCTACCCAAGAGATGCCCAATCATACAACAAAAGCATATGCTCATCTATGTTCATAGCAGCATTATTTGTAATAGCCAGATCCTGGAAACAACCAAGATGCCCTTCAGTGGAAGAATGGATGAAGAAACTGTGGAATATATACATGCTAGAATACTACTCAGCGGTAAAAAACAATGACATCTTGAATTTTGCAGGCAAATGGATGGAAATAGAAAACACTATTCTGAGTGAGGTAACCCAGACCCAAAAAGATGAACATGGGATGTACTCACTCATAATCGGTTTCTAGCCATAATTAAAGAACATCGAGCCTATAAATTTGGGATCCTTGAGAAGATAATAAGAAGGTGAACTCCCAAAAAAAGATATAGTAATCCTCCTGGATATTGGAAGTAGACACGATCGCCAGGCAAAATTGGGAACTTGAGGGTTGGGCAAGACTGGGCCAAGGGAAGATGGAGAGAGAAAAGTGTGAAGGGGAGAATGGGGGGAGCTCGGAGGAATGGGGTGCTTGGGATATAGGAAGGGTGGATATGGGAGCAGGGAAGCATATATCTTAATTTAAGGAGCTACCTGAGGGTTGTCAAGAGACTTGACCCTAGAGGGGTTCCCAGGTTTCCAGGGAGACGCCCCCAGTTAGTTCCTTGGGCAGCTGAGGAGAGGGAGCCTGAAAAGGCCAGTTCCTATAGCCATACTGATGAATTTCTTGCATATCACCATAGAACCTCCACCTGGCAATAGATGAAGAAAATGACAGAGCCCCACATTGGAGCACCTGAATGAGCTCCCAAGGTCCTGATGAGGAGCAGAAGGAGAGAGAACATGAGAAAGAAAGTCAGGACCGTGAGGGAACCTCCATCAGGCGACAGATGGGGAAGGTGACTGAGCCCCACATTGGAGCACTGGACTGAGCTCCCAAGGTCCTGATGAGGAGCAGAAGGAGCGAGAACATGAGGGAGAAAGTCAGGAACGAGAGGGGTGCGTTCTCTCATGGAGACGGTGGGACAGAACTAATGGGAGATCACCAACTCCAGTTGGAATGGGACTGATGGATCATGCGACCAAACCCATCTCTCTGAATGTGGCCAACAGCGGGGGCTGACTGAGAAGCAAAGGACAATGGCGCTGGGCTCTGATTTTTCTGCATGGACGGGCTCTGTGGGAGCCTTCTCAGCTTGGTCGATCACCTTCCTGGACCTGGGGGGAGCTGGGAGGACCTTGGTCTTAGCATAGAGTGGGGAACCCTGATGGCTCCTTGGCCTGGAGAGGGAGGGAGGGGAGGTATGGGTGGAGGGGAGGGGAGGGAAGGGGGAGAAGGAGGGGAGGGAAGGGGGAGGAGGAGGGGAGGGAAGGGGGAGGGGGAGGGAAGGAGATGTAAATTTTTAAATATAAAAATAATAAACCATGAGGAAAAAAAAAAAAAGAAAGAGTTTGAATTAATATCCGGGTCTTCTCTTCAGTTCCATTTGTTCTCCTGTCTGTTATTATGCCAATACCCAGCTGTTTTCAGTACTGTAGTTCTGTAGTTGAGTTTGAAGTCAGGGACTGTGATGCCTCCAAAAGTTCTTTTATTGTACAGCATTGTTTGGGCTATCCTGGAGTTTTTGCTTTTCCATAGGAAGTTGAGTACTGTTCTTTCAAGTTCTGTGAAGAAATTTTTTGGGAATTTGATGGGTATTGCATTTAATCTGTAGATTGCTTTTGGTAAGAATGCCATTTTTACTATGCTAATTCTGCCTACCCAAGAGCATGGGAGATCTTTCCACTTTCTGGTGTCTTCTCCAATTTCTTGCTTTAAATTCTTGCCATACAAGTCTTCCACTTGTTTGGTTAGTTACTCAATGATATTTTATGCTATTTGGGGATACTGTGAAGGGTGTTGATTCTCTGATTTCTTTCCCAGCCCTTTCAATCACCACGCACAAAACTCAAGTTCAAATGCATTAAAGACCTCAACATAAAGCCAGCCACACTGAATCTTATAGAAAGAGAAAGTGGGAAGTACACTTGAATGCATTGGCACAGGAGACCACTTACTAAACAGAACCCAGAAGCACAGACACTGAAAGAAACAATAAATGTGACCTCCTGAAACTGAAAACTTCTGTAAAGCAAAGTACATAGTTAACAAGACAAAACAACATCCTATAGAATGGGAAAAGATATTCATTATTCCCACATCTGACACAGGTCTGATCTCCAAAATATACAAAGAACTCAAGAAATTAGTCACCAAAAGAACACATAATCTAATTTAAAAAAATACGAAGTACAAACCTAAACAGAGAACTCTCAAAAGAGGAATCTAAATTGGCTGAAAGACACATAAGGACATGTTCAGCATCCTTAGTCATCAGAGAAATGCAAATCAAAACAACTCTGGGGTTCCATCTTACAACTGTAAGAATGGCCAAAAACAAAAACACTGATGAAAACTTATGCTGGAGAGGTTGTGGGGAAAAGGGAACAGTCCTACATTGCTGGTGGCAATGCAGGCTGGTACAGACCCTTTGGATATCAGTGTGGCAGTTTCTCAGAAAACTGGGAAACAACCTTCCTCAAGACCCAGTAATACCACTTTTGGGTATATATCCAAAGGATGCTCAATTGTTCCACAAGAATATGTGCTCAACTATGTTCATAGCAGCATTGTTTGTCACAACCAGAACTTAGAAATGCCCCTCAACCAAAGAATGGATAAGGAAAATGTGGTACATTTACACAATGGAGTACTACACAGCAGAAAAAATAGAGACATCTTGAATTTTTCAGAAAATGGATGGAGCTAGAAAACATTATTTTGAATGAGGTAACCCAGACACAGAAAGACAATTATCACATGTACTCATGCATAGGTTGGTTTTAAACATATAGCAAAGAAAACCAGCATACAAACCACAATCTCAGAGAACTTAGAAAACAATGAGGACACTAAGAGAGACTTACATAGATCTAACCTATATAGGAAATAGAAAAAGACAAGATCTCCTGAGTAAATTGGAAGCATGGGGACATTGGGGGAGGGTTTTTTTTCTTTTTCTTTTTCCTTCTTTTTTCTTTTCTTTTTTTTTTTCATGGTTTATTTTTTTATATTTAAAAATTTCCATCTCCTCCCCTCCTCCTCCCCCTTCCCTCCCCTCCTTCTCCCCCTTCCCTCCCCTCCCCTCCACCCATACCTCCCCTCCCTCCCTCTCAAGGCCAAGGAGCCATCAGGGTTCCCTACTCTATGCTAAGACCAAGGTTCTCCCAACTCCCCCCAGGTCCAGTAAGGTGATCGACCAAGCTGAGAAGGCTCCCACAGAGCCCGTCCATGCAGAAGAATCAGAGCCCAGCGCCATTGTCCTTTGCTTCTCAGTCAGCCCCCACTGTTGGCCACATTCAGAGAGACGGGTTTGGTCGCATGATCCATCAGTCCCATTCCAACTGGAGTTGGTGATCTCCCATTAGTTCTGTCCCACCGTCTCCATGAGTGAACGCACCCCTCACATTCCTGACTTTCTTTCTCATGTTCTCTCTCCTTCTGCTCCTCATCAGGACCTTGGGAGCTCAGTCCAGTGCTCCAATGTGGGGCTCAGTCATTTTCTTCATCTATCGCCAGGTGGAGGTTCCCTCACGGTCCTGACTTTCTTTCTCATGTTCTCTCTCCTTCTGCTCCTCATCGGGACCTTGAGAGCTCATTCCAGTGCTCCAATGTGGGGCTCTGTCATTTTCTTCATCTATTGCCAGGTGGAGGTTCTATGGTGATATGCAAGAAATTCATCAGTATGGCTATAGGAACTGGCCTTTTCAGGCTCCCTCTCCTCAGCTGCCCAAGGAACTAACTGGTGGGGGGGCGTCTCCCTGGGAACCTGGGGGAGGGTTTCAGTGTAGAAGGGGAAGGCAGGGTGAACAGAAAAAAATGTAGAGCTCAAAAAACTCAGTAAAAAAGAAAAAAGACTTAAAGTTACAAAGAAGAGACTCTAGCTCCAAAACAATAAAACTGTAACATATTTAACTTAAATGACTAATAAAATAGATATGTTCATAATACATGTGAATAATGAAGCTTCATTCATTTAAATACCTACATTTAAAAACTAGAAAGAACCATACACTATCATGATTGAGGAAATCATATGACTTAAAAATGAAGGACTTAAACTGGAATGTGACAGCACATGCCTTTAATCCCACCACTAGGAGATAGAGGCAGGAGGATTACTATGAGTTTGAGGCCAACCTTGTCTACAAGAGTTAATTCCAGGATGGCTAGGACTTTTAACAAAAAAACACTGTCTTGAAAACACAAAAAGTACTACAAATTCAGTTGTTATTGTCTAAATTATACAAATTATGAAACTAAATTATCATGACACTGAAAATACATCATATAGGATTCCTAAATCAGGAGAGTTTTGCTCTTCTAATGGTTGAGCACAATTGTGTATCCAAATATATTCCTTAAAAATTGTCTAACCCCTGATTCAGAATGGGATGATTAGGAAATTATAGCATCATTGACCACTTTAATCATTATTTTTAAGAATAGCTTGCATTGGTTGTTGTTTCAGAAGAATCCCCATTTTTTATTAATGCAAGTGTGATCTTAAAGAGGTGAAACACTTGATGAAACACATATTGAGTTAGTAAGAATTTTTCTTATAGTCTACATAAGAATACCCAAATTGCAAATGCTTAAAAGACAGTGGCACATTACAATAAAACTATGTTGAAGTGTAATCTTAAAGAAACATGAGAATCACTTAAAACAAGCTCACCAGTCAGATATTACAGCCCTGAGAATTCTGTTTCTCTGTAAAAGTTTCCAGAAAACTTGATAAGACTTCGATTAGTAAATGTTTTATTTATATAGAATTCTTCACTTATATGAGAGATTTTATACATCAAGTGATTTGAACCATGAAAAACGGGTTTTTGATTTTTTAAAAGTGCAGTTTGGGGCCTGTTGTGCTAGAAAAAAGGTGTGCTTTCCTCTGTGTCTGAAGTATTTGCAGGAATCTCTAAAAGCTGGAAAAGCATTTCTGAAAAGTGGCTGACAAATGAAAAATTCAAGCAGTTTACTACATAAATATAACAGCTGGAAAATGATGTTTTTTAGGTTCCTCATTGACATTTTGTTTATAGCCCCAATACTTCCAAGATAATCATAATATTTTTTGTATAAGAAAAAAAATCAAGAGAATTGTGAACATATGTATTTTAGGCCATGATAGACAATCATCGCATGGTTTTTAATTAATAAACAAAAGTATTATATGTATATAAAGGATATATTTGATATATGTCTATTCAAATTTCCATAGTTATATGACCAAAATTATCACTTTCTTTTTTTTTCTTTTTTTCTTTTCTTTTTTTTTTTTTTTTTTTTTTTGGTTTTTTGAGACAGGGTTCTCTGTAGCTTTTTTAAAGCCTGTCCTGGACTTGTAGACCAGGCTGGCCTCAAACTCACAGAGATCCGCCTGCCTCTGCCTCCTGAGTGCTGGGATTAAAGGCGTGCGCCACCACCACCCAGCTTATCACTTTCTTATAAGTGGTAAAAGGTATTAACTGATTTCAAGGTGTTGCAATTAATTGGAATTAAAATTTTCTTTCATTACTTATATAGGTTACACACTAAAACCCTCTGAAATATGTAGTTATGCAAAAATATGATAGTAGTTTATTTTCAATAGAACAGAAATACACCTAACCATGTATGTACCTAACATGAACTTATATGTTGAATTTATTTTTTACTAAATCGACTCAATATCCTTTCAATTTTAATTTTATTTTCAGCCTGTAAATATTTCTTATTATTAGAGCTATATGTTTATTTATTTTTATACTTATTTATTTTCAAGATAAGGTTTCTCTGTTTACCTATGGGTGTCCTGGAACTCACTCTGTAGTCCAATGTGGTCTTGAACTCACAGATCCTCCTGCCTCTTCCTCCCTGAGTGCTGGGAGGAAAGGCATGCATCATCACTGCCCAAAATAGAGTTCTATATTTATTATTCACTATAAATATAAACTACATTTTGCAAAATTTTTCATTTTCATTTCCATATAAACGATATTTGGAGCTGGGTATGTAACTCAGTTGAAAGAGAGCTTGCCTAGCATGTATAACACCTTGGTTACATTCATAGCACAATACAGAACAGGAGTATGGGCACATTCCTGCTATCTCAATACACAAGAGACAAACATGAAAATCAAAAGTTCAAACAATGTTCAGCTACATGTGAGTTCCAAACCAGTATACCACACAGGAGTCATGTCACAAAGTAATCAAACAAACAGAGACAAAAACTAAATTAATGTACTAAGTGGCAGACAATAGTGTCAGATTAATGAATTGATGATAATTTCTATACTTTTAAAATTATTTGTCAAAATCGGACATTCTTAAAATGTATAAATGTCTTTCCTCTATTGCTATTTCTCCATTTTTTATTTCTGATTTTGTTAATTTGGATATACTTTCTCTAACTTTTGGTTAGTTGGGATAAGGGTTTGTTTATCATATGGATGTTAAAAAAGAATTAATTCTATGTTTCACTGATTTTTTTGTATTGTTCTCTTTAGTTCAATGATGTTGAGTTGCATCCTGAGTTTGATTATTTCCTGACATCAATTCTGCCTGGATGTGTTTGATTGTTTTTGTTCTAGAGCCTATAGGTGTGCATTAAGTTGATCATGTGAGATTTCTCCACATTTTTATTTATTATTTTACTTTTTTATTAAAAATTTCTACCTCCTCCCTCTTCCCATTTCCCTCTCCCTCTCCCCAATAGCCTCCCCTCCCTCTCCAGGCCAAAGAGCAGTTAGGGTTCCCTGCCCTGTGGGAAGCCCAAGGTCCTCCCCCCTCCATCCAGGTCTAGGAAGGTGAGCATCCAAACAGACTGGGCTCCCACAAAGCCAGTGCATGCAGTAGAATCAAAACCCAGTGCCATTGTCCTTGGCTTCTCAGTCAGCCCTCATTGTGAGCCACATTCAGAGAGTCCAGTTTCATCACATGTTCCATCAGTCCCAGTCGAGATGGCCTTGGTGATTTCCCATTAGATGAGCCCCACTGCCTCAGTGGGTTGGCGCAGCCCTCGCAGTCCTGACTTCCTTGCTCATGTTCTCCCTCCTTCTGTTCCTCATTTTCACTTTGGGAGCTCAGTCCAGTGCTTCAATGTGGATCTTTGTCTCTATCTCCATACATTGCCAGATGAAGGTTCTATGGTAATATGCAAGATATTCATCAGTGTGGCTATAGGACAAGACCAGTTCAGGCACCCTCTCCTCTGCTGCCCAAGGAACAATCTGGGAACATCTCCTTAGACACCTTTTGGCTATTTGAACTTCTTCTGTTGAGAATTCTTTGCTCAGTTCAGTGCCCCCTACCTCGACAAAACCTTTGTCATAAAGGGGTGTTGAATTTTGTCAAATGCTTTTTCAGCATCTACTGAAATGACTATATTTTTTTCTTTCAGTTTATTTATATGATGGATTACATTGATAGATTTTTGTATGTTGACCCAGCCCTCCATCTCTGGGACGAAACCTACTTGATCATAATGGATAATTTTTAATGTGTTCTTGATTCAGTTTGCCAGAATATTTTTGAGAATATTTGCATCAATGTTCATGAGTGAGATTGGTCTGTAATTCTCTTTCTTGATTGGGTCTTTGTGTGGTTTTGGAATCAGGGTGACTGCAGCTTCATAAAAATAGTTTGGCAATGACTCTTCTGATTCTATTGTGTGAAACACATTAAGGAGTATAGGTATCAGCTCTTCTTGGAAGTTCTGATAAAATTCTGCATTAAAACCATCAGGACCTGGGCTTTTATGGTTGGGAATTTTTTTTTTATGACAGCTTCTATTTCTTCATGACTTATAGGTCTATTTAAATTGTTTACCTGGTCTTGATTTAATTTTGGTTAATGATACTTATCTAAAAACAAGTCCATTTCTTTTACATTTTCCAATTTTGTGGAGTACAGTCTTTTGTAGTAAGATCTAATGATTCTCTGAATTTCCTCAGTGTCTGTACTTATGTCCCTCTTTTCATTTCTGATCTTGTTAATTTGCATGTTCTCTCTCTGACTTTTGATTAGTTTGGATAAAGGTTTGTCAATCTTGTTGATTTTCTCAAAGAACCAGTTCTTTGTTTCATTGATTCTTTGGATTGTTTTCTGTATTTCTAATTTGTTGATTTCAGCCCTCAGTTTAATTATTTCCAGTCTTCTACTCCTCCTGGGTGAGTCTGCTTTATTTTCTAGGGCTTTCAGGTGTGCTGTTAAGTCTCTAATGTGAGCTTTCTCTGTTTTTTTTTTTTAATGTGGGCACTTAGAGATATGAAGTTTCCTCTTAGCACTGCTTTCATAGTGTCCCTTAGGTTTGTGTATGTTGTGTCTTTATTTTCATTGACTTCAAGGAAGACTTTAATTTCAATCTTTATTTCTTCCCTGACCCAGGGGTGGTTCAGTAGTTTACTGTTTAGCTTCCATGAGATTGTAGGATTTCTAGGGGTAGCATTATTGTTGAATTCTAACTTTATTCCATGGTGATCTGATAAGACACTGGCGGTTACTAATTTTTTTTTTATCTGTGGAAGTTTGCTTTGTTACCAAGTATGTGGTCAATTTTCAAGAAGGTTCCATGAGATGCTGAGAAGAAGGTATATTCTTTCCTATTTGGGTGGAATGTTCTATAGATGTCTGTTAAGTCCATTTGATTCAATACCTCCATTAATTCTCTTATTTCTCTGTTAGTTTTCTGTTTGATTGACCTCTCCATTGTTGAGAGAGGTGTGTTTAAGTCTCCTACAATTAGAGTGTGGGGTTTGATGTTTGCCTTGAGTTCTAGTAATATTTCTTTTACATAAGTGGGTGCTTTTATATTAGGGGCATAGATATTCAGGATTGAGTCTTCATCCTGATGAATTGTTCCTGTTATGAGTATAAAATATTCATCTCCATATCTTCTGATTGATTTTAGTTTGAAGTCAATTTTGTTAGAAATTAGTATAGCCACACCCACTTGTTTCTTAGGTCTGTTTGATTGAAAAACATTTTCCCAACCCTTTACTCTGTGTGGATGTCTGTATTTGTGGTTGAGGTGTTTCTTGTAAACAGAAGAGTGTTGGATCTTGTTTTCGCATCCAATCTCTTAGCCTGTGCCATTTTATGGATGAATTGAGTCCATTGATATTAAGTGATATTAATGACCAATGGTTGTTAACTCCGGTTATTATTTTTTTTTGGTAGTAGAGTTTGTGTATTTCCCTTCTTTGAGTTGTGCTGGTAAAGGGTCACTAGTTTCTAAGTTATTGTGGGTCTTGTTGGATTCCTTGGGTTGTGATTTTCCTTCTAATACTTTCTGTAAGGCTGAATTTGTAGCTACGTATTGTTTAAATTTGTTTTTATACTATAATATTTCTGTTTCTCCATTGATGGTGAATGAAAGCTTGGCTGGGTATAGTAGTCTGGGCTTGCATCCATGGTCTCTTAGTTTCTGCAGCACATCTATTCAAGACCTTCTGGTTTTCATGGTTTCCATAGAGAAGTCAGATGTAAGTCTGATAGGTATACCTTTATAAGTTACTTGAACTTTTTCCTTTGTAGCTCTTGATATTCTTTCTTTAATCTGTATGTTTTGTGTTTTGATTATTATTTGGCTAGGGTATTTTTTTTTTTGATCCAATCTATTCGGTGTTCTGTATGCTTCTTGAACCTTCACAGGAACATCCTTGTTTAGGTTGGGAAAGTTATCTTCTATAATTTTGTTGAATATATTTTCTGGGCCTTTGAACTGTAATTCTCCTTCTTCAACCCCTATTATCTTAGGTTTGGTCTTTTCATTGTGTCCCAGATTTCCTGGATGTTTTGTGAAGAGAATTTGTTGGATTTGCTGTTTTCTTTGATCAGTGCGTTTATTTTCTCTATGGTATCTTCAGAATCTGTGATTCTTTCTTCTATCTCTTGCATTCTATAGGTTATGCTTGTTTCTGAAGTCTCTGTTCATTTACCTAGATTTTCCCTGTCCAGCTGACCCTTGGTTTGTGTTTTCTTCATTGCCTCCATTTCAGTTTTCAAGTCTTGAACTGTTTCCATTATCTGTTTGATTGTTTTTTTTCTTGGTTTCCTAGGGTATCTTTTACATATTTATTCATTTCTTCAACTTTTTGTTATTCTTCTCATCCATTTCTTTAATGGAGTTTTTCACATCCTGTTTAAGGCACTCTATTGCTTTTATAATGTCTATTTTTTCTACTTTTTCTGGATTTTGGTATTCAAGTCTTCCTCTTGTATGTCTGCTGGGTTCTGGTGTTATCATGTTGTTTTTCGGACTGTTGGAGGAATTCTTGCATTGGTGCCTGCCCATCTCTTCCTTCAAATGCTCTGTGATGGATCTTCTGGTACAGGATTAGGGCCCCTTGCTGGCCAGGGAACTCACAGACAAAAGGACTAGCTTGCTGCCTGCAGGCTTAGTGAAATAAAGGAACTCCTGACCAGTTGCACTCACCACCCCATCCCAGCCCCCAATCAGGCTGAGCTGGGAAATCTTATGACCCTGAAGAAGGGAAGGGGTACATGGGCACAAGCTGTGATGGGATAGGAAGAAAGAGGCAGTAGCCAGGGAGAGAAGACCCTGCAGAATGACCAGAAAGTTTAGGGGGTTGAGGAATGTCTGTACTCCCTCTCTGGGCCTTCTGCCAGCCAGTCAGGAACACTCTCACCCCTCCAGTGGATCTTCTGGTACAGGATCAGGGCCACTTGCTGGCCAGGGACCTCACAGACAAAAGGACTAGCTTACTGCCTTAAGACTTAGTGAGACAAAGGAACTCCTACCACTCACCATCCCAGCCCAGTCCCAAATCAGGCTGAGCTGTGGGACCTTATGACCCCAAAGAAGGGAAGTGTTGCCTGGGCGCAAGCTGGGATGGGATAGGAAGAGAGAGGCAATAGCCAGGGAGAGAAGCCCCTGCAGAATGACCAGAAAGTTTAGGGGGTTGAAGAATGTCTGTGCTCCCTCTCCAGGGCTTCTGCTAGCCAATCAGGAATGCACTCACCCCTCTGATGGATCTTCTGGTACAGCTCTCCAAAATTTTTTATGTAGGCACTTAGTGCTATGAACATTCCTTTTAGCAGTGCTTTCATTGTGCCCCAAAATTTGGGTATGTACGGTATGTACATTGTGGATTCATTTTCATCAAATTCTAGGATGTATTTAATTTTCTATTTTTTGGTGTTCTTTGACCAAGTAGTGGCTGAATTGAGAGTTGTTTAGTTTCCATGAAACACTGTAGGCTTTCTGTAGTTTGTGTTGTTGTTGAACTTTAACTTTAATCCACGGTGGTTTGATAAGATACAATATCTGTTTCTTTGTATCTGTTGAGATTTTCTTAATGACCAGGTATGTGTTCAATTTTAGAGAACATTCCATGAAGTGCTGAGAAGAAGGTATATTCTATTGGGTTCAGGTTAAATCCTTTAAAAATCTATACTCAAAAAATGAAAATATAAAAGAAATGGACAATTTTCTTGGTAGGTACTACATAGCAAAATTAAATCAAGATCACATAAAGAATTTAAATAGACCTATAACCACTAAGCAAATAGAAAACCATTAAACATCTCTCAACCAAAAAAAAAAAAAAAAAAAAAAACTCAAGGGCCAGATGCTTTCACTACATTCACTGCAGAATTCTATCTGAATTTCAAAGAAGAGCTAATACTAATACTACTTATAATTTTTTTGAACAAGAAACAGAAGGATCATTGTCAAACTCTTCTTATGAGTCCACAGTTAAACTGACACCAAAACCAAACAAAGATGCAAATAAGATAGAAAATTATAGACTAATCTTCTCATCAACATTTATGTAAAAATACTCCATAAAATACAAGCAAATTGAATCCAATAAAACATCAAAAAAATCATCTAGCATGATTAAGTAGGCTTCATTCCAGAGATGCATATTAAAATCTATAAATGTAATCCACCATATTAACAATCTGAAAGAAAAAAACCACATGATCACCTTATTAGATTATGACAAACCCTTTAAAAAAGTTCAACACCCCTTCAATAAAGGTTCTGGAAAGAGCAGGGATATAAGGAACATACCTCAACAAAATAAAGGCAATATAAAGCAAGCTGACAGCCAACATCAAAATAAATGGAATGAAAGTCAAAGTGATCCCATTATAATCAGGGGCAAGTCAAAGCTGTCCATTCTCTCAATATCTATTAAATGTAGTACCTGGGATTCTAACTAAAGGAATAAGGCAACAAAAGGAGATAAAATAGGTACAAATTGGAAAGAAAGAAGTCAAATATTCCCAATTTGAGATAATATGACACTATACATAAGTGACTGCAAAAAAATCTACCAGGGAATTCCTACAGCTAATAAACACCTTCATCAGCCTTCCTATACACAGATAATAAATGGGCTGAGAAAGAAATTAAAAGAACAGCAATTATCCCTGATTTTAGTGGGATGGCTTTGAGTTTCTCTCCATTTAATTTAATGTTAGCTGTCAGCTTGCTCTATATTGCTTTTATTATATTTAGGAATGAACCTTGTATCACATTATCTCTCCAAGACCTTTATCATAAAGGGGTGTTGAATTTTGTCAAATGTTTTTCAGTATCTAATGAAATAATCATATGTTTCTTTTTTCCTTCAGTTTATTTATATGATGGATTACATTGATAGACTTTCGTATGTTGAACCAGCCCTGACTCTCTGGGATGAAGCCTACTTGATCATAATGTATGATTTTTTGATATGTTCTTGGATTCGGTTTGCCAGTATTTTATTGAGAATTTTTGCATCAATGTTCATGAGTGAGATTGGTCTGTAATTCTCTTTCTTGGTTAAGTCTTTGTGCAGTTTTGGTATCAGGGTGACTGTAGCTTCAAAAAAGGAGTTTGGCAATGACTCTTCTGGAGATAGAGACAGAGACCCACATTGGAGCACTGGACTGAGCTCCCAAGGTCCTAATGAGGAGCAGAAGGAGGAAGAACATGAGCAAGGAAGTCAGGACTGCGAGGGGTGTGTTCACCCACTGAGACGGTGGGACAGATCTAATGGGAGATCACCAAGACCAGTTGGAATGGGACTGATGGAGCATGTGATCAAACCGGACTCTCAGAATATAGCTGACATGGTGGAGGCTGACTGAGAAGCCAAGGACAATGGTGCTGGGCTTTGACTCTATTGCATGGATGGGCTCTGTGGGAGCCTTGTCAGTTTGGATGCTCACCTTCCTGTATCTGGGGGGAATTGGGAGGACCTTGGACTTCCCATAGTGTAGGGAACCCTGACTGCTCTTTGGCCTGGAGAGGGAGGGAGTGGGGGTGTGGCTGGAGGGGAGGGAGGGAAGTGAGAGGAGGGGAGGAGTTGGAAATTTTTAATTAAAAAATAAATAAATAAAAGAAATCTAAAACAACAACAACAACAAAGAACAACAATTATTGTAGTAGCCATAAACATTTTAAAATATTTTGGACTAACTCTAGTCAGAGAGTTGAAAGACCTGTATGACAAGAATTTTAAGTGTTTGAAGAAAGAAATTGTTGAAAAGATCAGAACATGGAAATATTTCCCATGCTCATGGATCAATGGAATTAACATAGTAAAATTGGGCAAGTTTACCAAAAACAGTCTACAGTTTCAATACAATCCACATCAAAATCCCAATGCAATTCTTCACAGACCTCCAAAAAACAATACTCAACTTCTTATGTAAAAACAAATAACTCAGGATAGCTAAAAACAAGCCAGTAAAATAAAGAAACTACTACTAGAGGTATCATCATCACTGACTTTAAGCTCTAAATGTAGAACTATAGTAATAAAAACAGTCCGGTATTAGCATAAAAACAGGTACATGGATCAATGGAGTCAAATCAAACATAATGACAAATCCACACCTATGAACACCTGATTTTTAACAAGGAAGCAAAAAATACACCACAGAAAAAAGAAAGCATCTTTAATAAATGGTGCTGGCATAACTAGATGTCAGCATGGAAAGAATGCAAAAAGATCCATATTTATCACCCTGCACAAGATTCAAGTCCAAGTAGATCAAAAACATCAGCATAAATCCTGAAATATTGAAGTTGATCAAAGAGAAAATAGGACTTGGTTGGTGGTGGTGCAGACCTTTAATCCCAGCAAGCAGGAAGCAGTGACTGGCAGATCTGTGAGCCTCATTTACAGTAGTAGTTTCAGGAGAGAGTCTAAAGGTACAGAGACCTCTATCTCTAGAGAGACAGAGACAGAGACAGACAGAGAGACAGAGAGAGAAAAGATAAAAAGTAGAAAGATGCCTTGAATACACTACCACAGGAGACTATTTCCTAAATATAGCACCAGCTGCTCAGACACTGACAATTAAAAATGGGACCTCTTGAAACTTAAAATATTCTGTAAGGCAAAGGACATCGTCACTAAGACAAAATGGGAATTCATATATTTGGAATAGATCTTCACCAACCCCATATCTGACAAAGAACTGGTATCAAAACTATATAAAGAACTCAAGAAACTAAAATTCAAAATATAAATTGGGGTATAGATTTAAACATAGGAATCTCAAAAGAACAACTAAGATATACTTTGAAAACTGTTCAACATCCTTAGCTATCAGGGAAATTCAAATCAAAATAATTCTGAGATGCCATATTACACCTGTCATATTGCTATGTTCAGTAACACTACTGACAGCCTATATTGGAGAGGATTGGAGTAATGGGAACAATCCTTCACTGCTAGTGAGACTGCAAACTTGTGCAATCACTTTGGAAATCAGTATAGCAGTTTCTCAGATAATTGGGAATCAATCTACCTCAAGGATCAGTGATATCACTCTTGGGCAAATACCCAAGGGATGCTAAATCATACCACAAAGAGTATTTTTGATAATAGTCAGAACCTGGAAACAACCTAGATGCTCCTCAACCAAAGAATAGATAAGGAGAATGTGTTACATTTACAAAATGGAGTATTCCTCAGTGGGAAAAACAATGAAAACATGAAATTTTTAAGCAAATGAATGGAACTAGAAAAATCATCCAGATCAAGAAAGAAAAACAGTGTAAGTACTTACTTATAAGTAGATAATGGATGGAAAGCAAAGGATAACCAGGCTACAATCCTCAGCCTCTGAGTAGCTAGGTAAAAAGAAGGAAAATAAGAGGGGCATATGGATTTCCATGAGAAGAAGAAAATAGATCAGATGGGTCAACTGGGGGTTGGATGATTAGAGGGGAGTGGATGGAGGAGGAGAACAAGAAGGTTCAGGATGGTTGTTTTGGAGGCTGGATGGGTAAGGAGAGAGTAATGAAAGTGATATCTTAATACAGGGTCCATTGTGAGGTTAGGGAGAAACCTGGTTATAGTGAAATGCCTGTTCTATGTGCCCTGTACTACTACTGTATGGTTCGTGAGTTAGGCAAAGGGCTGGAAATTGAAACACACACACACAAAAAGACATGGGTAATGCCAAGAATGTCCCAAGAATGTACACTTTGTATTCCAGGGCAGCTTATATAGAGTCTCTTTGAGTAATGGCCACGCCCTAACTCTCATCTCCAAGCCTGCCAGTAACCACTCTCCTGCCATCAGGAACTCCCGAGGGTCTCCTCCTGAGAGCAACTGCAAAACAAGTTGTTTGCTCAGAGCAGCTGCAAGCATAGGAAAACAAGTTGTTTACTCTGGCAAGCAGAGAGTCACAGGAAATTCAGGGTCTGGTGGTTCAGTTTTCAACATCTCCCTCTTTTCTATCCAATTAGACCAAGTTTCTAAACTGGCATGGGCATAGTCACTTTATAAGATAGTCACAGCAGATGTCTGGTTGATGGCAATTCCAGCTGCTGCAGAAGAAGGCCACAGTGGTGACAATAGCAGTCACTACAGCCGTGGTGATGCCGAAGTCTCTCCCTCTACTGGGATTTCCCATCATAGCTGATTAGTGGCAAATGTAACTCCAGATCCTCCTGCCTCTGCTTTATTTAGTAAATCCTACTGGCATGCACCACCACAACTGGACTGGGTAGTTCCACATGGCCAAGTACTGACTGGACCAGGAAGATATACCTCTGATCACAACTGGGAGCTGGGCTGCCAGGTGTAATTGAAGACTTCCACTGTGGCTGCTGCGCAGGTCCTTGGGCCCTGCATGTAAGTCAGCTGCTTGCTCCACAAAAACTTCAGCATGCAGAGCACGGGACCACTGTTGCTTCTCTGTCCCACTGCCAACTTCTCCATATGCTGCTCGCAGATAGGCAGTCCGGTGGGGTCTCAGTGGCTCCAACTCACTTCAACTTCGGCACTTGTTGCTGCGTTTGCCAATGCTCCTGTCACCACAGCCACCTAAGACATCCTCCTGGCCACACAATCTTCAGTAAACAAGTATTTAGGGAATTTGGAGATCGTTCTCTCTAAACTACTTCCTGCTCTTAGTTGGGTGAAGTAAATTTTTGAGGGGTATTCAAGGTCACCTTTTGGGGGAACTTGGTCCATCAAAATCACATCAGTCTGTAAGGATTCCATAGGTTCTTTTCCTCTGTGGAAATAAAAGAAGAACCTCTTTTCCAAAGAAACATATCCTTAGACCCAAATTTTGAAAACAAGATACCTTTCTTAGAAATCCCCAGAATCAAATGTCTCTTTCCAGTAAAAAAAAAAAAAAAGAAAGAAAAGAAAACACAATAATATATGTAATCCAGATCCTCAGTGCTCATTCATCTTTTCAAAGCCTTTAATTCACTTTCCCACCTTCTCTTTATTATTTTCCTGATAGCCAGTCTTTCAGAGGGCATCCCTCAGAATGTCTCTAGTTGCCAATCTCAACAGTGCCTCCTTTGTTGCCTGCACCACCCAGAATCACTATTGGGCAAGAGTTTGGGGATGAAAAAACATATAGACACATACCCATCTTCAATCCACCCTTACCATTCCTGAGGGCACTCTCTCAGGGATCCCCAGTTCCTGATTTTGCCAGGGGGTCTCTATTTGTAGTTCAATGCTTGCTATACATGCTGCATGCTTTGATAAAGTTCATGAGTCAGGCAAGGGCTAGAGATTGAAACACACACACACAGACAGAGACATGGGTAACACAAAGAATGCCTACTTTATTGTGGTCCAGGGCAGATAATATAATGTCTCCTTAACTAATGGCCACACCCTCACACTTAGCTGCAAGCCCACCAGAAACCATTAACCTGCCATCAGGAATGCCTGAGAGTCTCATGCTGAGAACAGTTGCAAAAGAAGTTGCTTAGTCAGAGCAGCTGCAAGCATAGGAAAACAAGTTGTTTACTCCAGCAGGCAGGGGGGTCACAGAAAATTCAGGGTCTGAGGGTTTACAGTTGCCCACACCTGGAATCAGGGAAACTTCCAGGAACCATGATGATGACCCCAGCTAAGACTCCTGGCAATAGTGGAGAGGGTGCCTGAATTGGCCTTTCTCTATAATCAGATTGGTGACTAACTTGTCATCACAGAGGCTTTCTTTAGTACGTGAATAGAATCAGAATCAAAGATCCATAGTCAAGCACCTTCCCGAGCTCCAGAAGTCCAGTTGATAAGAGGGAGGAGGGATTATATGAGCAACAGGAATCAAGATCATAATGGGGAAACACAGAGCTAGTTGACCTGTGCTTGGTGGACTCACAGACTCTGGACTAAAAGCTAGGGAGATGACATGGTAGAGACTTAGGGCCTCTCTCTGTGGTGACAGTTGTGTAGCTTTGTCATTTGTGAGGCTTTTGAGAGTGGGACCAGGACATCCCTGTGATGTATGATCTGGCTCTAAGGAACATATTCCATATGGTGAGATATCTTTCCAAGCCTTGATACAAGGGAAAAGAGCTTGGTCCTGTGTCAACTAAATATGCCATACTTTGCTCAATCCCATGCCATACTTTGCTTACTCCCTTATCCTTTCCAAAGAGAGATGGAGGAGATGTGAATAGGGGGGTACAGAAGGGAGGTGAGGGGAGGGAATGGGAAGAATGTAGATAAGGGAAACTAGTTGGTATATAAAATAAATAAATAAAAAACAATAAACAAAAAGTATAAATATTGTTTATATACTGTACAAATTAATGTACTCTTTAAACACTATGTCTGTCATCTAATAAACATTCATAATAATGAAAGGAATCTACATAAATGTCCTTTTGACTACATTCTCATCATATTTTTATTGTGGTTTAAAATAAAGAATTATAAATATTCAATGTTGATTCATGCTAATTCAATATTACCTAGAAAGAAATCCATAACCATAAGTAATTTAATTAAAATGAAATTTTAAATTTTAAATATGTATCATTGTAACTGTGTCAACCATCTTTTGAGGATTTTTATAAGTAAAAATTAACAAATACAAAGATGATTAAGAAATGGCAAAAAAGTACTATGCTGTTCAACAACAGGATCATTTTCCTTTTTATTGTCATACATCTTTGCATCATTAAACAAATTTGTTACAGCATAACCAAATGTAATATATCTTAGAATAATATTATACAACATTCCTGTTTTATGTTTTCTCCCCAAAGTAAACAGAAATTTTTTGGAATATCTGTTCTGCCATAATGCATTAGTCATTCTCAATCCATAAGCCATAACTAATCCTTCCTCCTCTGTAGATGAAAGTTTCTGTCTTGCCTGATCCCGCAGCATTTCAGTCCCAAATAAACACGCAGAGGCTTATATTAGTTATAAACTGTTTTGCCTATTGTTCAGGCTTATTATTGGTAACTAGCTCTTAGATCTTAAATCAATCCAAAATTCTTGTCTATGTTTAGCTATGTGGCTTTGTACCTTTTTCAATATGGCATTCTCGTCTTTTTGCCTTGCATCTGGCTGGTGACTGCATCTCTGTCTTTCCTCCTCCCATAATTGGTCTAGTCTGTTTTCACCAACTACACTTCATGCCTGATTACAGGCCAATCTTCATTTTATTAAACCATACAAGTGAAAAATGTTTACAGTGTACAAGAGCATTATCCCATAGCATTTCTCTATATTATTTCTGTCAGAATTTTTTTGACAGTAACAAAAATGTTACAGAAACACCTAATGTTAGGGTTAACATGTATGTTTTGAGGAGTCAGTATTCTTCATAAAAATACTAACTTTGTTACTTTTCTATTGCTATGACAAAACACTGTTACCAAAACAACTGGTAAAAAAGACATGCAACTGTGGGCTTGTTTACAGTTTTAGAGGGTGAATGTTAAAAGAAGTTGCTTGTTCCTTTCCTAGCCACCCAGACTCGTGAAATAATCACACAGAAACTATGTTATTTGCAATACTGTTTGGCGAATAGCTTAAGCATCCTTTTAGCTAGTTCTTACCTTAAATTAACCCATTTCTATTATTTTATACATTACCATGGGGCTTGTGGATTACTTTCAAGGTTCTGATGCATCTGTTCCCTGTTGAAGTTATATGCCTTCTCTCTGACTCCACCTACTCTCTCTATATATAGCTCTTCCAGCCTGGCTATATTCTGTTAAGCCATTGGCTGAAAGCAGATTCTTTATTAACCAATAAATGTAACATATATACAGAAGGACCTCCAATACCATTTCTTCTTTTCTGTTTAAATAAAAATGAAGTTTTTAATTTAGTGTAGTGAAATTACATATACTAAACAGGTGTAAAGCAAGAATTACAGATACACCCCCTTCCTCATCCTCCCGTCTTTGGGGCCACAAAATCCCACAGCTCAGCCTGTTTGGGCTCTGGGGACCCGGAATTGAGTGCACCCAGGCCGGTGGGAGGTCCCCTCCTTCATTTGACTGCCTGGGGCAAGGTAGGCCTTTGTCTGAGAGCTGCTTGGCCTGCAAGGGGACCTCACAGTCTGCAGGAGGATCCATCATTCTTTGGGCTCAGCCTGATTGGGCTCTGGGGACCTGGAATTGAGTGCACCCAGGCCGGTGGGAGGTCCCCTCCTTCATTTGACTGCCCGGAGCAAGGTAGGCCTTTGTCTGAGAGCTGCTTGGCCTGCAAGGGGACCTGACAGTCTGCAGGAGGATCCATCGTTCTTTGGGGTGAGTGAGGAGTGAGTGCCCGAACCGCGGCAGCTGCCCGGAGAGGGACCACCGACTCTCCACAACTCCCCCTGCCACCAGCACACTTCCTGCTCTTCCTGCAGGGGTTATTCTCCCCAGATACTGCCTCTCTCTTCCTGTCCCTTCCCACCTTGCACCCAGAATCCTCCCCCCCTCCCCTTGCCCCATCCTCCCGTCTTTGGGGCCACAAAATCCCACAGCTCAGCCTGTTTGGGCTCTGGGGACCTGGAATTGAGTGTACCCAGGCCGGTGGGAGGTCCCCTCCTTCATTTGACTGCCCGGAGCAAGGTAGGCCTTTGTCTGAGAGCTGCTTGGCCTGCAAGGGGACCTGACAGTCTGCAGGAGGATCCATCGTTCTTTGGGGTGAGTGAGGAGTGAGTGCCCGAACCGCGGCAGCTGCCCGGAGAGGGACCCCCGACTCTCCACAACTCCCCCTGCCACCAGCACACTTCCTGCTCTTCCTGCAGGGGTTATTCTCCCCGGATACCGCCTCTCTCTCCCTGTCCCTTCCCAGCTTGCACCCAGAACCCTTCCCCCCTCCCCCTTCCTCATCCTCCCGTCTTTGGGGCCACAAAATCCCACAGCTCAGCCTGTTTGGGCTCTGGGGACCCGGAATTGAGTGCACCCAGGCCGGTGGGAGGTCCCCTCCTTCATTTGACTGCCTGGAGCAAGGTAGGCCTTTGTCTGAGAGCTGCTTGGCCTGCAAGGGGACCTGACAGTCTGCAGGAGGATCCATCGTTCTTTGGGGTGAGTGAGGAGTGAGTGCCCGAACCGCGGCAGCTGCCCGGAGAGGGACCATCGACTCTCCACAACTCCCCCTGCCACCAGCACACTTCCTGCTCTTCCTGCAGGGGTTAGTCTCCCCGGATACCGCCTCTCTCTCCCTATCCCTTCCCAGCTTGCACCCAGAATCCTCCCCCCCTCCCCCTTCCTCATCCTCCCGTCTTTGGGGCCACAAAATCCCACAGCTCAGCCTGTTTGGGCTCTGGGGACCCGGAATTGAGTGCACCCAGGCCGGTGGGAGGTCCCCTCCTTCATTTGACTGCCCGGAGCAAGGTAGGCCTTTGTCGGAGAGCTGCTTGGCCTGCAAGGGGACCTGACAGTCTGCAGGAGGATCCATCGTTCTTTGGGGAGGATCCATCATTCTTTGGGGACACCAAACACCTCCGCACTCCTTTTGAAGGAAGAGATGGGCAGGCGCCAATGCAGGAGCTCCTCCAACAACATGAAAGGCAACATGACATCACCACAAGCCAGACATCCCGAAACAACAAGAATTGAACACCCTACCCCAGAAGATATAGAAGAAACCGACATTAAACAGTACTTTATGAAAATAATAGAGGACCTTAAACAGGAGGTAAAAAACTGCCATAAAGAAATGGAGATGACAAACAAAAAGGTAGACAAAATAAATAAATCTCTCAAAGATACCCAAGAAAAACAAGAAAAACAAGAAAAAGCAATCAAACAGGTAAGGGAAACAGTACAAGACCTGATAAATGAAATGGAGGTATTGAAGAAAACACAATCTGAGGGACGACTGGAAATGGAAACTCTGAGTAAACGAACAGAAACTTCAGAGACAAGTATTTCCAACCGAATACAAGAGATGGAAGAAAGAATCTCGGACTCTGAAGATACTATAGAGGAAATAAACTCACAGATTAAAGAACTAAACAAATCTAACAAATTCTTAACACAAAACATTCAGGAAATCTGGGACACCATGAAAAGACCAAACCTAAGAATAATTGGGGTAGAAGAAGGAGAAGAATTACAACTCAAAGGCCCAGAAAACATATTCAACAAAATTATAGAAGAAAACTTCCCGAACCTAAAGAAGGATGTCCCTATGAAGGTACAAGAAGCCTGCAGAACACCAAATAGACTGGATCAAAAGAAAGCATCCCCACGCCATATAATAATCAAAACACAAAACATACAGAATAAAGAACAGATATTAAGAGCTGCAAAGGAAAAAGGTCAAGTAACATATAAAGGGAAACCTATCAGAATCACACCTGATTTCTCAATGGAAACCATGAAAGCCAGAAGAGCTTGGATAGAAGTGCTACAGACACTAAGGGAACATGGATGCAAGCCTAGACTATTATACCCAGCAAAGCTTGCATTCACCATTGATGGAGAAAACAAGATATTCCAGGACAAAAACAGATTTAAACAATACGCAGCCACAAATCCAGCCTTGCAGAAAGTAATAGAAGGAAAATCACAAACCAAGGAGTCCAACAACGCCGACAATAACTCAGGCATCTAGCGACCCTTCACCAGCACAACTAGAAGAAGGGAAACACACAAACTCTACTACTAAAAATGACTGAAGTTAACAACCACTGGTCATTAATATCACTTAATATCAATGGACTCAATTCACCTATAAAAAGGCACAGGCTAAGAGACTGGATACGAAAACAGAATCCAACATTTTGCTGTTTACAAGAAACACACCTCAACCACAAAGACAGGCACCTACTCAGAGTAAAGGGTTGGGAAAAGGTTTATCAAGCAAATGGCCCTAAGAAACAAGCGGGTGTGGCCATACTAATTTCCAACAAAGTTGACTTCAAACTAAAATCAATCAGAAGAGATGGAAAGGGACACTTTATACTCATAACAGGAAAAATCCTTCAGAATGAAGTCTCAATCCTGAATATCTATGCCCCTAATATAAAAGCTCCCACTTATGTAAAAGAAACACTTCTAGAACTCAAGGCAGCCATCAAACCACACACACTAATAGTTGGAGACTTCAACACTCCTCTCTCACCAATGGACAGGTCAATCAGACAGAAACCTAACAGAGAATTGAAAGACTTAATGGAGGTAATGAACCAAATGGACTTAACAGACATCTATAGAACATTCCACCCAAATAGGAAAGAATATACCTTCTTCTCTGCGGCTCATGGAACCTTTTCGAAAATTGACCATATACTTGGTAACAAAGCAAACTTCCACAGTTACAAAAAAATATTAGTAACCACCTGTGTCTTATCGGATCACCATGGATTAAAATTAGAATTCAACAATAATGCTACCCCCAGAAGGCCCACAAACTCATGGAAACTGAACAGTCAACTACTGACCCACACCTGGGTCAAGGAAGAAATAAAGAAAGAAATTAAAGTCTTTCTTGAATTTAATGAAAACAAAGACACAACATACTCAAACCTATGGGACACAATGAAAGCAGTGCTAAGAGGAAAGTTCATAGCACTAAGTGCCCACTTAAAGAAAACGGAGAAAGCACTCATTGGTGACTTAACAGCACACCTGAAAGCTCTGGAAAAAAAAGAAGCAGACTCACCTAGGAGAAGTAGAAGACTGGAAATAATCAAACTGAGGGCAGAAATCAACAAAATAGAAACACAGAAAACAATCCAAAGAATCAATGAAACAAGAAGCTGGTTCTTGGAGAAAATCAACAAGATTGACAAACCCTTAGCCAAACTAATCAAACGGCAGAGGGAGAACACGCAAATTAACAAGATCAGAAATGAAAAGGGGGACATAACCACAGACACAGAGGAAATTCAGAAAATCATTAGATGTTACTACAAAAGCCTGTATGCCACAAAATTGGAAAATGTAAAAGAAATGGACAGTTTTTTAGATAAATACCATATACCAAAGTTAAACCAGGACCAGGTAAATGCTCTAAATCGTCCTGTTAGTCGCGAAGAATTAGAAACTGTTATCAGAAACCTCCCTACCAAAAAGAGCCCAGGACCAGATGGTTTCAATGCGGAATTCTACCAGAACTTCCAAGAAGACCTAATACCTATACTCCTTAAGGTATTTCATAATATAGAAACACAAGAGTCACTGCCAAATTCCTTCTATGAAGCTACAGTTACCCTGATACCTAAACCACACAAAGACTCAACCAAGAAAGAGAATTACAGGCCAATCTCACTCATGAACATGGACGCAAAAATTCTCAATAAAATACTGGCAAACCGAATCCAAGAACACATTAGAAAAATTATCCATTACGATCAAGTAGGCTTCATCCCAGAGATGCAGGGCTGGTTCAACATACGAAAATCTATTAATGTAATCCATCATATAAACAAACTGAAGGAAAAAAACCATATGGTCATCTCATTAGATGCTGAAAAAGCATTTGACAAAATTCAGCACCCTTTTATGATAAAGGTCTTGGAGAGATTAGGGATAAAAGGGTCATTCCTAAATATAATAAAAGCTATTTACAGCAAGCCGACAGCTAACATCAAATTAAACGGAGAGAAACTCAAGGCTATCCCACTAAATTCAGGAACACGACAAGGCTGTCCACTCTCTCCTTATCTCTTCAATATAGTGCTTGAAGTTCTAGCAATAGCAATAAGACAACATAAGGGAATCAAGGGGATTCAATTTGGAAAGGAAGAAGTTAAACTTTCATTATTTGCAGATGATATGATAGTATACATAAGCGACCCCAAAAACTCCACCAAAGAACTCCTACAGCTGATAAACTCCTTCAGTAACGTGGCAGGATACAAGATCAACTCCAAAAAATCAGTCGCCCTCCTATACACAAAGGATAAGGAAGCAGAGAGGGAAATCAGAGAAGTATCACCTTTCACAATAGCCACAAATAGCATAAGATATCTGGGAGTATCGCTAACCAAGGAAGTGAAGGATTTATTTGACAAGAACTTTAAGTCTTTGAAGAAAGAAATTGAAGAGGATACCAGAAAATGGAAGGATCTCCCCTGCTCGTGGATTGGGAGGATCAACATAGTAAAAATGGCAATTCTACCAAAAGCAATCTATAGATTCAATGCAATCCCAATCAAGGTCCCATTAAAATTCTTCACAGAGATTGAGAGGACAATAATCAACTTTATATGGAAAAACAAGAAACCCAGGATAGCCAAAAAAATCTTATACAATAAAGGTACTTCTGGAGGCATTACCATCCCTGACTTCAAACTCTATTACAGAGCTACAGTATTGAAAACGGCTTGGTATTGGCATAAGAACAGAGAAGTTGACAAATGGAATCGTATAGAAGACCCGGATCTTAAACCACAAACCTATGAACACCTGATTTTTGATAAAGGAGCCAAAAGTACACAATGGAAGAAAGAGGGCATCTTCAACAAATGGTGCTGGCATAACTGGTTGTCAACCTGTAGAAGAATGAAAGTAGATCCATATCTATCACCATGCACAAAACTCAAGTCCAAATGGATTAAAGACCTCAATATTAATTTGAACACATTGAGCTTGATAGAGGAGAAAGTGGGAAGTACTCTACAACAAATGGGCACAGGGAACCGTTTCCTATGCATAACCCCAGCTGCACAGACTTTAAGGGCAACATTGAATAAATGGGACCTCCTGAAGTTGAGCAGCTTCTGTAAAGCAAAGGACATTGTCACTAAGACACAAAGGCAGCCTACTGACTGGGAAAAGATCTTCACCAACCCTGCAACTGACAAAGGTCTGATCTCTAAAATATATAAGGAACTCAAGAGACTAGACGGTAAAATGCCAATTAACCCAATTAAAAAATGGGGCGCTGAACTGAACAGAGAATTCTCAACAGAAGAAGTTCGAATGGCCAAAAGACACTTAAGGTCATGCTCAACCTCCCTAGCTATCAGGGAAATGCAAATCAAAACAACTTTGAGATATCATCTTACACCTGTCAGATTGGCTAAAATCCAAAACACCAATAATAACCTTTGCTGGAGAGGTTGTGGGGTAAGGGGCACACTCATCCATTGCTGGTGGGAATGCAAACTTGTGCAACCACTTTGGAAAGCAGTGTGGCGGTTTCTCAGGAAATTCGGGATCAACCTACCCCAGGACCCAGCAATTCCACTATTGGGAATCTACCCAAGAGATGCCCAATCATACAACAAAAGCATATGCTCATCTATGTTCATAGCAGCATTATTTGTAATAGCCAGATCCTGGAGACAGCCTAGATGCCCTTCAGTGGAAGAATGGATGAAGAAACTGTGGAATATATACACGCTAGAATACTACTCAGCGGTAAAAAACAATGACATCTTGAATTTTGCAGGCAAATGGATGGAAATAGAAAACACTATTCTGAGTGAGGTAACCCAGACCCATAAAGATGAACATGGGATGTACTCACTCATATTCGGTTTCTAGCCATGATTAAAGGACATCGAGCCTATAAGTTTGGGATCCTTGAGAAGATAATAAGAAGGTGAACTCCCAAAAAAGATATAGTAATCCTCCTGGATATTGGAAGTAGACACGATCGCCAGGCAAAATTGGGAACTTGAGGGTTGGGCAAGACTGGGCAAAGGGAAGATGGGGAGAGAAAAGTGTGAAGGGGAGAGCGGGGGGAGCTCGGAGGAATGGGGTGCTGGGGATATAGGAAGGGTGGATATGAGAGCAGGGAAGCATATATCTTAATTTAAGGAGCTACCTGAGGGTTGTCAAGAGACTTGACCCTAGAGGGATTCCCAGGTTTCCAGGGAGACGCCCCCAGTTAGTTCCTTGGGCAGCTGAGGAGAAGGAGCCTGAAAAGGCCAGTTCCTATAGCCATACTGATGAATTTCTTGCATATCACCATAGAACCTCCACCTGACGATAGATGAAGAAAATGACAGAGCCCCACCTTGGAGCACCGGACTGAGCTCCCAAGATCCTGATGAGGAGCAGAAGGAGAGAGAACATGAGAAAGAAAGTCAGGACCGTGAGGGAACCTCCAGCTGGCGACAGATGGGGAAGGTGACTGAGCCCCACACTGGAGCACTGGACTGAGCTCCCAAGGTCCCGATGAGGAGCAGAAGGAGCGAGAACATGAGGGAGAAAGTCAGGAACGAGAGGGGTGCCTTCACTCATGGAGACGGTGGGACAGAACTAAAGGGAGATCACCAACTCCAGTTGGAATGGGACTGATGGATCATGCGACCAAACCCGTCTCTCTGAGTGTGGCCAACAGCGGGGGCTGACTGAGAAGCAAAGGACAATGGCTCTGGGCTCTGATTGTTCTTCATGGACGGGCTCTGTGGGAGCCTTCTCAGCTTGGTCGATCACCTTCCTGGACCTGGGGGGAGTTGGGAGGACCTTGGTCTTAGCATAGAGTGGGGAACCCTGATGGCTCCTTGGCCTTGAGAGGGAGGGAGGGGAGGTATGGGTGGAGGGGAGGGGAGGGAAGGGGGAGAAGGAGGGGAGAGAAGGGGGAGAAGGAGGGGAGGGAGGGGGGAGGAGGAGGGAAGGAGATGGAAATTTTTAAATATAAAAAAAAATAAACCATGAGGAAAAAAAAAAAAGTTGAAGTTTTGCATATGCGTTTGGCGACTTGCTTAGCAAGTATTTCACTCTACCGAGATTGTAAGCTGAAGGTGGTAGAGATAGCACTGTGCCCTCTTAAGTGTCTTTAAAAATCACAGAAATCTTTCCAAATGGATACATATACTAAATGTAACTATATTTGTAGATTTAATTTAAAATTTACTTCATTTTTCCAATTAAATACATAAAGTTGATTATTATCATTTGAGCCATAAATGGCCACATCTGGCTCATGTGAGAAAAGGCAGCTTTATTATAAGGTTGGTGGGAAGAGGGTATTTAATTGCTCCTTGCAGACCATCTTACAGTTCAGATAATCCCTTATTCCAGTGATGTTTTACTCATTGCTCTGTGAAAGAATCTGCTGAAAAGAGATCAGTGTGCAAAATACTGCCAGTCGCTGGTATTTCCCCAGGTGTGGATCTATGGATTTGAGCCACTGTTACCAGGAGTTGAAGCAAATTTCTCCTATTGCATATCAGGCAAGTATTGCAAGTCAATAGCATCTTCAACACAAACTTGTAGCTATTCCTATTTGCAGAGTCTTTCCAAATCATAGAAGCAAACCAAAAATTATGCAATTTTTATACTGCATTAGTAGATTTCAGGATGCAAATGTAGTGTTCCCTGTGCCCACAGGAATGGTCATTTTCACACGGGAGCTCTTCTCTGTATCACCAAGTCTGTGTCTGAGGTTGACTCTAGTCTTGAGCCCTGCCCTAATGTCTTCTCAGCTCATGGTGCATTTCTTAAGCTTTGGCTAGAAGAATGTGAATCAGATCAAAGAAGAATGATAAATAATAACAGTTCATGGAAATTTTGAAAAAAATCTTTTCAATCACTGCCCCAACCATGCTGCACACAGACACTGTAATGTGCCAGCTCAGAAAGCATGGACTGATCAACAGACTAATAGGATGCAGCATGACAGAAGTAAGGAAGTTAGGATTCGGGTGTCACTCGGTGACAGAGACAGAGAAATATTACAGTTTCCCACTGGTTGTAATACTAAGTGATCATTAAAAGTCACATTCTCAGGCTCAGGAGATGACTCAATGAGTAAAGTACTTGCTGTACAAGCATAAGGACCTGAGTTCAAATCTCCAGAACCCATGGTTGAGCACATCTCTAATCTCAGCATCCCTGTGGGGAGGTGGGCGGCAGATACAAAAGCATCCTCAGAAGCACCCATGTCAGCTAGCCCAGCATACTTCAAGGTAAACAACAAAAATAAACCCTGTCGCCAGCAAGATGGAAGCCAAGGACTGACGCCCAAGCTTGTTGCCATTGGCCTCGTTCGAGGAGCAGTGAGTGGCAACTGAAGTTCCAGGTGTCAGCCCACCAGGAGGAAGCTTTCTGATGAGCCAAGCTTTGGGGGGCAAGGCCACGGGACTGCAGAGCCTGGAATGCCTTTTGCTTCTGCTGTGCCTTTACATGTTTACTGTGGCTCTCTTTCTCTGGTATCTAACATGGTGTGAGTGGATGTGAGGAGATCTCCACTGCCTGTAACATAGTGTGTTTATCTCTTGGAAATATCCGGGCTAGTGG
Source organism: Arvicola amphibius (assembly GCF_903992535.2). Lineage (NCBI taxonomy): Eukaryota > Metazoa > Chordata > Mammalia > Rodentia > Cricetidae > Arvicola > Arvicola amphibius. The sequence goes on along the minus strand of NC_052065.1, from coordinate 75,185,518 downwards.
GCATTTTTACCTGTGGATTGTTGGGAAGATGACCCCTCCCTAAGCTGTACTGTCTAATTTGATAATAATAATAATAAAGGCCTATACAGAAAAAAAAAAGAATTACAGATACAATATTTATATCTGCTTTATCTTTTAGCATAACTAAGGAAAGCTATAATTATAACTATCTATTCTTCAACACCATCAAAGACTGCAGAAAGATATAATATTACCTAAGTTAACAGGAAGTTCATTATAAGCAACTTCCAAAACTCTAGATTTGACAGAGACATCTTGCTTTCTAGACTGTCATCCAAAGTTCTTCTGTAACATTGGGGCATACATATTCAGCATACAGGCCCATGGTATCCAGCAGACTTTTCTATGGAGCAGGAAGTTTCAAAGACCATTTTGCTTATATTGGCAGTTTGTCTGTCCTCCTGTCTGGCCTTTAGGCAAATTCAGTCATTTTTTGTTGCTCCTGCGTGTCCAGTTTATACAGCATAGCATCAAGCAGTCGAGACAAGCAGTTTCTTGCACAAATGGCTACCAACACCATAAGGAGCCTCTTCAGTGCCCGTCATCCTCTTGAGATAGATTGGTGCTGCCAGGAGCAGATGTATCTCATTGTCATGAAAAGTCCTAACTTCTTAGAATATTTAAAATGCCATGTTATGAAGGTCTCAGAAAGATTTGAAGAATACTTATCCAACTGAAATATATCTTTCTATATATAGGAAACCTAACAAACATGAACAAAAGCTTGACTATGGATGATTATCTATTAACCTATATTTCTTAGTTATAATTCTTAAATGAGCAGTACAAACACAATACCTTAATCAAGAGAAGAAATTATACATATAACAAAATTGATGTAAAATTTGTATCAATAAACTTAGATCCATTCCAATGCAAATTAATCATCTCTGTAGCATATCCCCCTTTAAATATAAATAAACATTTACAAACAATATATGGAAATTTGGTCATAGTTCTCTCCAAACTGCTTTCTGCTTTTTATTGGACAAAGTAATTTTGGGGGTGTTCACCAAGACATTTCAGGTGGTATTCATGCATTAAAGCCACATTAGTCTGGAAGGATTCCACAGGTTCTTATCCTCTGTGGAAACAAAAGAAAAACCTCTTTTCCAAAGCAACACATCCTTAGACTCAAATTCTGAAGTCATGATACCTTTAAAATATATATGCTGGTTTCACTTAGTGACCCATACAATGAAATGTCTCTCTGTCCTTAGCTCCTTAGCAATCAAAAAAACAAAGAAAACACTTTAATGTACATAACCCAGACTTTCTGCATATATTCCATCTTTGCATGGCTTATTTTTCTTACTCTATTACTTTTTCTATAAGTTTACTGTGCCTCTATAAAAATTTTGCTTTATCTTTAAAACAATTTATCTGGTTTTATCACTCTCTAATTCTCTATAATTTTTTATTCTCTTTCCCAAGACTACATAAATATTTTTAAAACACACTTTATCTCATTTATAGGTCTTTTATGTCAGAATCTATCCTATTGTATATCTGAAATCATTTTCTATCTAAAAGCACTTTGTAAAATACTAAGCAGGTAGATCTCAGCAGCCCTGGGTGCTGGCTCCATCTCTCTTAGGCTTTAAATATGGTGGAGGTATTTCTGACTGTTGTGTGGGAGCCATCCTCACCACCTCAACTCTGAGTAGAATCCTATAGCATATAAACCTTTTTTATCTGAGTAAAGGCTAAATTTGCTATGCAGGACATTGCATGGCCTGGAAATGTCTCTGTGTATGGTAGTGGGAATCAACAATGCTTTCCTGCCTGTACACTCCTAGCAAACTTAGTCCCATCACCTGACCAGGCAAGGAGTGCTGAACCAGGCCATGTTCTCTGCTACTTTCCTCTGGACCCTGAGTGGGCACATAGCATATGGACCCAAAGTGGGTGGCGGGCATTGATTCTAAAATAGAGCCAGAGGTGGTACTGGCAGCATGTAACGGGAAGCCAAAATTTCAATACTGTGCAGGTATTTTCAGCTACCACTGAATCAAGAAGACCTCTCTTAAAGGAGCTACAGAATGTTGCCAGCGAGTAGAGCCCATCCAGAAAAAAAAAAAAAAAAAAAAAAAGGTGTGGCTAAACTTTGTCTCTTAGAGTCTAGAATTCCTTTCCAAGCGTTCTTAGGTTTTATGTGGATTTAGTCTGTCAGTGGTGTGTCAATTTGTTGTAGGAGCCCTCTTGTTTGTTTCCTGGCCCTACAGATTCTCAAAATAATCACACCAAAACTATATTATTTGCATTAGTGTTTGGCCAATAGCTTAAGCATTTTTTTTAGCTAGTTCATAAATTAACTAATTTCTATTATTTTATACTTTACCATGAGGCTCATGGTATATAGGCAAGATTCTGGTGCTTCTATACCCAGCAGATACTACATGGCTTCTCTCTGACTACACTTACTCTCTCTTTCTCTCTCTCAATATATATATATATATATATATATATATATATATATATATATGTATGTATGTATCTCTTCTACCTTGGCTATATTATGATAAGCCATTGGCCTAAAGCAGATTCTTTTTTTTTCTTGTATTTGATATTTACGCTTTATTGTTTTCACATGCGTCTTTTCTGACTTAATTTATTTTTAATATATGTGTGTGTGTTTTATTAAAAATTTCCACCTCCTCCCACTTCCCTCCCCTCCCACCACACCCCCTCCCTCTCCAGGCCAAAGAGCAGTCAGGGTTCCCTACACTATGGGAAGTCCAAGGTCCTCCACGCTCCCCCAGGTCTAGGAAGGTGAACATCAAAACAGACAAGGGTCCCACAAAGCCCATTCATGCAGGAGAATCAAAACCCAGTGCCATCGTCCTTGGCTTCTCAGTCAGCCTCCACCATCAGCCACATTCAGAGAGTCTGGTTTGATCACATGTTCCATCAGTCCCATTCCAACTGGCCTTGGTGGTCTCCCATTAGATCAGTGCCACCGTCTCAGTGGGTGGACAAACCCCTCATGGTCCTGAATTCTTTGCTCATGTTCTCCCCTCTTCTGCTCCTCATTTGAACATTGGGAGCTCAGTCCAGTGCTCCAATGTGGGTCTCTGTCTCTATCTCCATCCATTGCCAGATGAAGGCTCTATGGTAATATGCAAGATATTCATCAGTGTGGTTATAGGACAAGACCAGTTCAGGCACCCTCTCCTCTACTGCACAAGGAACAATCTGGGAACATTTCCTTGAACACCTGGGAACCCTTCTAGAGTCAAGTCTCTTGCCAACCCTAAAAAGGCTCCCTTAATTAAGATACCTAATACCCTGCTCCCATATCCAACCCTCCTCCATCCCAACCATCCCATTCCCTCAAACTCTCCCCATCCTCCCCTTCTCACTTCTTTCCCCCCATCTCCCCTAATCTCCCCCCCCCCCGTGCTCCCAAACCCTGCCCGGCAATCATGTCCACTTCTAGTATCAACCTACCTCAGGACCCAGCAATTCCACTCTTGGGAATATACCCCAGAGATGCCCATTCATACTTGAAAAGCATTTGTTCAACTATGTTCATAGCAGCACTATTTGTAATTGTCAGAACCTGGAAACAACCTAGGTGCCCCTCAATAGAAGAATGGATAAAGAAGGTGTGGCACATATATACTTTAGAATTCTACTCAGCGGTAAAAAACAATGACATCTTGAATTTTGCATGCAAATGGATGGAAATAGAAAACACTTTACTGAGTGAGGTAACCCAAACCCAAAAAGAGGAATATGGTATGTACTCACTCATAAGTGGATTCTAGCCATAAATAAAGGACATTGAGCCTATAGTTCGTGATCCTAGACAAGCTAAATAAAAAAGTGAACCCAAAGATTCTTTATTAAGCAATAAAAGCAACACATATACAGAAGGACTTCCCACACCAGGTGAATATGTGACCATGACCTAAGCAAAGAAGCAGATCGATAGGCATGTTGCTAGAGAAGTAGAGGAACCCTTGCAACCGATTCACTAGCCTGAGGCAGAGGAGTTTGGAGAAAGAGGTAAGAAGCATAAAGAACTGGGAATGACATGAGCTTTTGAAATCTCAGAGCCCAAATCTGGCAACATATGTCCTCCAATAATCCTACAGTTTCCAATCCTTTCTGAAATATTTCCATCAACTGAGAAAAAAACAATAAAATATCTGAGCCTAACAGGAACATTCTAATTCAAAAGACCAAAAAGATTAATTTGGAAGAGCAGTTGCTATTGAGTAAAAATATTTTTGCCTAGTTCTTGAGTTCAGTCTCTAACTAATCTTGCTACATTAGTATTCAAATGTTGCCTTAACCAGGGTATTTATTTATTTCATTCTGTCTTATATTTCACAGGTAATGTGGACTGTAAGACCTAGGTTTTAGAAACTGAATATAAGAGAAAGGAAAATTAGAGGGTATAGTAGCTTGAATGAGACAGTTCCCCACAGTCTTAGATATTTGTATACTTAGTTTCAAGTGAATGGTATCATTTAAGAAAGTTAAGGAGATGAGGTAATTCCTGGACAACTATGCCACTGGAGGAAGTCATTTAGAGTTAAAAAGCCACACTTACTTTCAGTTTGCTCTTACTTTTTTGTGCTTGTGGTTGAATATTCATTCCTCTGAAGATATAAGCCTAGTAAGCTTCATTTTATATGATGTTTTGGTCATGATATTATTTTCACAGCAACAGAGGAAGATAATAATTTTACCAACACCTGGAGTACTTAAAGTTGCAATAATTGAGTTGATACATAAATAACTTTGTATCTATATCCAACTAATTTTAGATATTAAGTGAATTTATACCCACAAACAGATTTTTTTTTGTTTTTTCCAAAAATAAGAATGATTTATTGTTGAGTTTATAATATTATTACAGCATTTCTCCCTTTCCTTTCCTTCCTCAAAACCCTACCATAAAATCTCTCTTACTCTCCTTTGAATACAGGGCAAGTTTTTCCAGTAATTGTTATCACATGCAAGTGTGTGTGTGTGTGTGTGTGTGTGTATGTATGTATGTACTTATATATTCCTAAATGTAAAATTTTCAGTTAATATATGTTTCAGGACTTACATTTGACATAACTTTTCTTTTCAAAGTTATCAAATTCTTCACATACCATGTACTGTGAAAGCATATTTTTGAATCATTAAATATTAAAAAATCAATAAATAAATAAATTATTTTTACAAAGAATTTTACCCAAAATATGATTGTTTGTGAAAATGAATAACAGAAAGATAATAAGTTTTCTATTCTCATGTGTTCTGGGTGCTCTTATGATCAAGGAAATCCTTCTGTTTCTTTGTTAGTGAGATCAATTATTCAGAGCAGAAGACCCACTTATCTTCTTTCTTCCAAAAGAGATATGTCATTTAGAGGTATAAATGCATTCATTCAAGAGAAAGGTGATAAGGACATACTATTGTTTTCAAATTATTTTATGATTAAAATAATAGAACAACCCAATTGCTAGTGAAATAGAGGATTAAATGCAAAGATAATGAGAAATCAGAAGGTATTTTTAAAGAACTGTATAAACACACTTTAAAGAAAATTTCTGATAGTAGCAAATGATTACTTTCTATATGCTGGTAATTACCAGTGGTTCCTTCAGGAAGAGATAGTAGCAGAGTTTGTGGTATATAATTTACAACCTTTGATAAATTATTTTTTCCTTAAAAATGAGATGATATGGTGGTCTCCCTTTAGATCTGTCCCACCGTCTCAATGGGTAAACGCACTCCTCACGGTCCTGACTTCCTTGCTCATGATCTCCCTCCTTTTGCTCCTCATCAGGACCTTGGGAGCTCAGTCCGGTGCTCCTATATGGGGCTCTGTCATTTTCTCCATCCAATGCCAGGTGAAGGTTCTATGGTGATATGCAAGATATTCATGAGTATGGCAATAGGATCTGGACATTTCTGGCACCCTCTCCTCAGCTGCCCAAGGACCTAGCTGGGGGCGTCTTCCTGGACACCTGGGGCATGGACGGGCTCACTGTGAGCCTTGTCAGTTTGGTTGCTCACCTTCCTGGACTTAGGGGGAGCTGGGAGGACCTTGGACTCAACATAGTGAAGGGAACCCTGATGGCTCTTTGTCTTGGAGAGGGGTGGAGTGGGGGTATGGGTGGAAGGGAGGGGAGGGAAGGGGGAGGAGATGGAAATCTTTAATAAAAAAAAAAAGAAAAAAAAAGAAAACTGGGCCCACCAGAGGCACTAGACTGTGGACACCAAATAAAGCTATCACATCCCCCCCCCCCAAAAAAATGAGATGATATCTGAAAAATCTGTTCATCTACTCTACTACATAATTTCAATTCAGTTTACACAATTCTTCCATAATAGCAACTATTGGACTTTCTGAATAGATATTTGTTGTGTCTTTACATGAAAATCACGAGGCTATACAAAATGAATTGATATGATATTTCTATCTCCCCATGTATTTGAATGAATGGTTAAACAACAAATTTATTCACCTCTCCTCATTCCCTAATTCTGTCAGTACTCCATTCATTTATGTCCAAGTTTACACTTTGAAAGTCCTAGAGATTTATTTTATATAACTCATGGTAAAACTAAGATAAGGCAAATACTAAAAAATAAGTATCTCACAATATAAATTATGCTATGCTATTTATGTTCTCCTAGCTCCTCATTTGAGAATGTTTGCTTTATGTTGTTATGTACCTGCATGATTCCACCAAGTTACTATGTACTATAGTAAATCATTAACAGTGGCATGATCACACCTTACAGACCCTCCTTGCTTGCCTTTGCTCATTACCACATTCAAGACTGAACTTATATGATGAGATTTTTTACCTGGAAAATACTTATTGAGAAGCTGTGACCATTATCGGTCTGCATTTTATTACTTTTCTTTTTTTTAATTTTGAGTTTTATTGTTTTAGGCCATAAACTATACATAATCAAAAATTGTAACTTTAATAATGGAAGGTGTGTCCATCCACAAAATTAATCAATGCAATAGATAGATATTATAAGTGGGTCTAGGATAACTCTGCTTACAAAAAGCATTTTATCATGTTACTAACTTAATAGTGTGGTAATGTTTTGTGACTAGTAACTTCAGCAGAACCTTCACATAAAACTTATGTTACAAAAATATATAAGGCTGCCACATGTATTATTGTTCACCATCTGAGTATATCTTGGAGACATGAGCTTTGTATTAATAATTATTGGATGGCAATTTAACACTGGAGAATTGACTGAATTGACTGCAATACCCTTTGATCACTAAAACTTTCCCTTAGTTAGTTCTGTTATTTGTCTCCTCAGAGTCCAGCCACTGGAATTTCCGTATATGCTCACTCTACCTATTGAAGTGACTCGTTTGAAGTGAAGAGAATAAGGGGACTGGATTCATGGCAGTAAAAAGAGTGACAATCCAATTCAATAGCTCAAAGGAGGCTCACATTTTATATGTGCTAAATATGCCTCACCACTCTTATCATGCCACTTCACAGCTCGTCCCACTTCACAGTTCCTTTAAAGCTCGCCATGGTTATTTTGAGAGTGCAAACATTCTTTACAAACATTTTTCAAACTGCTTTGGAGCATTTATGAGGATATGGAAACTTTCATTACTATTTTCTTTAAAGCTTTGAAATACTCAGAAGAAGAAAACACTTTGAGGAAAGTTTTCCAGCCTGCTTCTCACTTTTGCTTGGATAAAGAGAATATATTGTCATTAGAATTTTGTTTAGCTCTTCAGCTAAATCAAACTTGTGCTACAATATTGTCAAATAACAAAATAAAAACTTGAGGAGATTTAGTTTGGATACATGGCTGCTGACTATCCTGGTACATTTTTCTGTCTAATTAGACAAGACATGAAGCAAACTGTTTACACCATTTTATTAAGCAATGTGATCTAAAAGTTCCATTGTGAAGACATGATTTTCTACTCATAATGAGGATCTTTATACACAGCCAAGAATGAAGAAACTGTTCAGGAATAATTCATTAAAGGATCATGGGTCAGATTGATATGAACCTTAGAAAGCCACGTATTCAGATCTGAATCTCTTGAATCATGATCTGTTCTTGAAGGAAGACTAGCTTTGTGTATGTGCATTCTATTCACAAGATTTGTAGTACAATTTCAAAGGTTATTGCCTCATTTTTCTTCTTGAAAATTATGTATCCAGTCAATCCTCAAAACTTGTTTGTTGGTATTGCTGCTTGGGGTATTGTTTTGGGTTTCCTTGTTACAAGAAAATTTAATGAAGATTTTTCCTCCCACTATTATCAGATTTTAGTTAGAAATGTTTACATGTCAGAGCAATAAAATCCTGTACTTCTATATTGGGAAGTATAATGTGAACCTAAGGGCAAGCACTAGTGTTTTCTTGAGCATTAATGCTGGCAGAGGCTGAAAAGTTATCCCACAGATCTAGATAATGGACAAAAAATATCAACAATGTACTGTTATTGTTTTGGGTTATATCCTTAGGGGTTCCATATGCTATCTCAACAGTGTGTGTGTGTGTGTGTGTGTGTGTGTGTGCCTGTGTGTATTTGATTATAGAGGTTGTTAGATAAACAGAAACATGAATACTAGGTAAAAATACATATTCATTTATATTCTTTTATTCATTCAAATTCATCCTGTATCTCACTATATTTATTCTGTACATTATAGTATTTGCCATTGAAAAGAAAACAAATGAATTATTTGACCCATTTTTGCTTTAATTAATTTATTCACTCTATCGCCATATTTGACCCAGTTCATTTATTGGGCAGATATTATATTTTTCTTTTTTTTCCAGTTTATTTATTTTTTATTAAAAATTGCCATCTCCTCCCCTCCTCCTCCCCCTTCCCTCCCCTCCCCTCCACCCACACCCCCACTCCCTCCCTCTTGAGGCCAAACAGCCATCAGGGTTCTCTACACTATGTTGAGTCCAAGGTCCTCCCAACTCCCCCCAGGTCCAGGAAGGTGAGCAACCAAACTGACAAGGCTCACACAGAGCCCGTCCATGTCGTAGAGACCAAGCCCATCACCATTGTCCTTGGCTCCTCGGTCAGCCTCCACCATCAGCCACCCTCAGAGAGTCTGATTTGGTCGCATGTTCCATCAGTCCCATTCCAAGTGGACTTGGTGGTCTCCCATTAGTTCTGTCCTGCCGTCTCAGTGGGTGAACGCATCCCTCATGGTTCTGACTTTCTTTCTCATGATCTCTCTCCATCCGCTCCTCATCAGAACTTTGGGAGCTCAGTCCGGTGCTCCAATGTGGGGCTCTGTCTCTATCTCCATTCATCACCAGGTGAAGGTTAAGGCTCACAGTGAGCCCGTCCATGCTGTAGAGTTCACATTCATTGCCATTGTCCTTGGTTTCTCAGTCCTCCTCCACCTTCAGCCACATTCAGAGAGCCCGGTTTGGTCCCCTGTTCCATCAGTTCCATTCCAACTGGACTTGGTGGTCTCCCGTTAGATCTGTCCCACCGTCTCAATGGGTAAACGCACTCCTCACGGTCCTGACTTCCTTGCTCATGATCTCCCTCCTTTTGCTCCTCATCGGGACCTTGGGAGCTCAGTCCGGAGCTCCTATGTGGGGCTCTGTCATTTTCTCCATCCAATGCCAGGTGAAGGTTCTATGGTGATATGCAAGATATTCATGAGTATGGCAATAGGATCTGGACATTTCTGGCACCCTCTCCTCAGCTGCCCAAGGACCTAGCTGGGGGCGTCTTCCTGGACACCTGGGAACCCCTCTAGAGTCAAGCCTCTGCCAACCCTAGAATGGCTCCCTTAAGTAAGATATATAATTCCTTGTTCCCATATCCACCCTTCCTATATCCCAACCATCCTATTCCCCCAAGCTCTTCCCATCCTCCACTTCCAGTATCCAGGAGGATAACTATATGTTTTTCTTTGGGTTCACCTTCTTATATAGCTTCTCTAGGATTTTTACGAATTATAGGCTCGATGTCCTTTATTTATGGCTAGAACCCAATTATGAGTGAGTACATCCCATGTTCATCTTTTTGGGCCTGGGTTACCTCACTCAGGATGGTGTTTTCTTTCTTTTTTTTTTTTTTTTTTTCTTTTTTGGTTTTTCGAGACAGGGTTTCCCTGTAGTTTCTAGAGCCTGTCCTGGAACTAGCTCTTGTAGACCAGGCTGGCCTCGAACTCAGAGATCCGCCTGCCTCTGCCTCCCGAGTGCTGGGATTAAAGGCGTGTGCCACCACCGCCCGGCAAGGATGATGTTTTCTATTTCCCTCCATTTTCATGCAATTTGGGCACAGGAGACCGCTTCCTACGTATAGCCCCAGCAGCACAGACATTAAGGACAACATTGAATAAATGGGACCTCCTGAAGCTGAGCAGCTTCTGTAAAGCAAAGGACACTGTCACTAAGACAAAAAGGCAGCCTACTGACTGGGAAAAGATCTTCACCAAACCCACAACAGACAAAGGTCTGATCTCCAAAATATATAAGGAACTCAAGAGACTAGACTTTAAAATGCTAATGAACCCAATTAAAAAATGGGGCACTGAACTCAACAGAGAATTCTCAACAGAAGAAGTTCGAATGGCCAAAAGACACTTAAGGGCATGTTCAACCTCCTTAGCAATCAGGGAAATGCAAAGCAAAACAACGTTAAGATACCATCTTACACCTGTCAGAATGGCTAAAATCAAAAACACCAATGATAGCCTTTGCTGGAGAGGATGTGGAGTAAGGGGTACACTCATCCATTGCTGGTGGGAATGCAAACTTGTGCAACCGCTTTGGAAAGCAGTGTGGAGGTTTCTCAGGAAATTTGGGATCCACCTACCCTAGGACCCAGCAATCCCACTCTTGGGAATTTACCCAAGAGATGCCCAATCATATTACAAAAGCATCTGTTCAACTATGTTTATAGCAGCATTATTTGTAATAGCCAGAACCTGGAAACAACCTAGATGCCCTTCAGTGGAAGAATGGTTGAAGAAAGTGTGGAATATATACATGCTAGAATACTACTCAGCGGTAAAAAACAATGACATCTTGAATTGGGCAGATATTATTAAACTTGTGGAGGTACTAGTAAACTCTAATCTTGTGATACATCATATGTTATAATGGTAGGGTATAGATAGCAAGAATGAAATTATGTCTACAAATTACATATTTTTTTCAAGTATATAAAATCTTCACTTTGAATATTTGATTTCGTTGTTTTTTGCCTTCCTGGTTTCTTATAAGACTCTTTTGTTGGATGCAGCGACTTTCTTTTGGGCCAACAACCATCTCCAAATTGTGACATAGAGATTTATTATTGTTATGAATGCTGGGCCTTATGCTTGTCCCACTAGCTCTTATAACTTAATTTAACCTGTTTCTCTTCATCTACATTTTGTCTTAGGACCTTTTACCTTTTTTTCATTCTATATGTCCTATCTCATGTCTGGCTGACTGACAGCTGCCCGATTGGTCCCAGGTATATTCCTCTCTTTCTTTCTCATTCTCTTCTCTCACTCTTTCTCACCTAGATTCCTCCTGCTTATTCTCTGTGTCTGCCAACACTGCCTATTATGCTACTGCTACTACCTAGCTATTGACTATTTAGCTTTTATTAGAACAAGCAGGGTCTTAGGCAGGAAAAGAAACATATGTTTATATCATTAAACAAATTTAACAAAAACAAATGGCACCTTTAATGTAATTAAAGAAATATTCTACAACATTTATATATAACACATTCATCTGGGAGTTTTTAGATTATTTCTGACACAGAAATGTACGATGTTATTAGGAATATGTCAAGTGTAATTGTCTTTATGTCTCCTTTGGTTGTTGAGCTTTGAAAACATATTTCTTTAAATTTTTATGGTATTTGAGATTCTTAGGAAACATATCTTCAAATACCCATGCATTTTTCTGTTGATGCCTTCTTTGTTTTCACTTCCATATGTTAGAGCATATGATGTTTTTAAACAGCTCTTTAAAATTCTAGTTTTTAGTCATTTTATGCTTCATGGTTCAATTTTAGTTGGTTGAATTGCTATGCTACAATTTCATATTTTTTCAGTATTACAACCAACCATATCAATGTAGAAAGAATATTTATCCATTTTTTTTTTACTAAGGTCTCCTTGGTTCTTTTGGAATCCATTGTTATGTAAATCAGGATATCCTCAAATACATAGCAGTTTCTTCAGCCTCTATCTCCAATATCCTACGATTACAGACCTGTGCAATCTCAACTGGCTTCATTTACTATATTTTTCTACCCCTGGATATGGAGTTAGAGTTAGTCATGAGTGATGGGAACAGAATGCTAATGCTCTGGAGAACAGCTAGAACTCTTAAACATTGAGCCATTCCTTTTATTTATTATAATTGTACATTAAATGTGTTTTCTAGCAAATTCAGCTCATGTCAAATTTCATTCTATATATTGATATTTTTTACATTGAAAAAATATAATACATGTTAATCTTACATTTATGCTATGTTTTTCTATTGACATAGTTTTTAGGTTTTCACACACTACATTTTAGTATATATTTATTTTAATGCTACTTTGTTTTGAAGTAGTAAATAAAAAAGCTGTAGACACATTTGAAGGCTATTTCCAATCTTTATTATGTAAGGAATCTTTGGTCCAGGAATACTTTGCTTCCACAAGTAGACTATCAACTTCTTTTGAGACTTTTACAGTTTGAACTTATTAAATAATATATACAAAATGATTATTCAGAATATGATCTTTACCTATAAATATATTAACTATTAATTGTTTCTATAGACTCATGCTGCTCTTTCTCTCATTCCTCACTTTTACTTTATATGATATCCTCCAAGATAAATTCACGATGCCTTAAAAATTATAGACACTGATCTGTCTGTGCTTACTTAGAAAGTACTGCTAATATGTATTATAACTCCTCCTCTTTGTGAGTGGCATGGAAACTGCTTCTTAGCATTAAGCTAGGACAAGCATAGGGTTAGCATCTTTTGTAATTTCCTTCTCTTCATGATTGTAACCAATATTTTATTCCCCAGTACTTCAAGATCATAGATTATTTCATAATATTTGGCTTTTTACTAGCTTATTTCAGGAGAATGACTTCCAGTACAGCTAAATCTTCCGACCTAAAGAACATAGTGCTGATAAGACATAGAAATTTTTATATGATTTATTCAAACAGCACGGTGAAGAAAAAGCAAATAGAAAAACATCATTTTAGCAATAATGTAAAATTAACTTTTTAATATTCAGCAAAGTATTTATAATTCACATCATTTGATTCATAGATATTTGAAACATGCATTCTTATTAACTCTGAAATGAAACTTGTTTATGAAAAAGAATCTAAATCAAAAAGGTAGTCTCAATTAAAGACTTGGTTAATGTGCTAAATTAGTATTGTTCTTTTAATTGAACAAAGTACTGTTTATTCAGTTAATTGGTCATTTTCTCAATACAATGAAGAAAGAAATTTAACTTGTGTGGATAATAAAGATTTCTATAAAATTGTGTTGTACAGTTATATCTTCCGTAATTGAATCTCATCATTTTTTTTAAATTGGATCATGTTAGTCCTCCTTACATACAAATATTTTAGGGAATGAACAAGCAAACCTAATCATCAATATATTATTTTATTAGTAGTATAATTATTTAAACATATTAAAATGCAGAGAGGATCCAGACAGGTGAGTGAGTGGCCAAGCAGGCAGAAGTCCTGGGGAACTGAGTGCAGGCCCCCTCCAACTCCCTAAGCTTTTCTGACCCTCCAGCCAGGTGTTTCCTGGCTGCTGGCTTTCTTTAGAACACTCTAGCTTGCCGCCAAGCACCACTTTTCATCTGCAAGATCCTTGGATTCCCCAACTCAGCCTGCTCCAGGGCTGAGAGGTTGGAGAGTCAGTGGGAGTGACCCAAAATAATTACACAGAAACTGCATTATTTTAAACACTGCCTGGCCCATTAGTTTCAGCCTCTTATTGGCTAATTAACCCATATTTAGTAATCCATGTAGCACCATGAGGTGGTCACTTACCAGTAAAGATCTTAACCTGCGTCCATCTCTTAGAGGAGAGACATGGCAACTGTCTGAGCCATCTACCTCACTTTCTTCTTCCTGTTCTGTCTACTCCACCCACCTAAGGGCTGGCATATTAAATGAGCCAAGGCGAATTCTTTATTAACGAATGAAATCAACACAAACAGAAGACTCTCCCACATCAAGAAATTATGTTCTATTTATGCTTCTCAAAGTTTATTTTTGTTAGGCCAAAATTATCTCAGGGCCTGTACCTCAAGGCCTGTAGTACAAAGAAAATCCTGGCTTGAGTTTGAAGAATAGTCTCAAAGATACCAAGTGGAGATGAGACAGAAAAATCTAAGTAGACACCCCTCCAGCCAGAGAGGTGGGGCTTGACTGTCTCTCACTGGCTGAAAACCCCGTATCACACGATGTCACTTAACCTATATAAGCTGATGCTCACAGTAATAAATTGAGTTCCTGCTTTGTCTTGACTCTATTGAGTCTGATTTTCCTGAGTCGTGGGGCTGTGGATCTGATTGTCTTACATCATGGGGCTGCAGAATGGGCAGATCGTCCATTCACCTTTCCCTGGGGAACAAGGCTAAGGAGGCCTGGCAACTGATGCCCAATGTGGGGCTTGTCTGGTCCCAGGGCTAAGCATTTCAACGAGGTGAGTGGGACCTCATGATAGGTAATACAACTTCACACAAAAATGACTGAGTGCTTAAAGTGCTGAAATATATGCTACTATTCTGAGACCTGGAATTGTCAGACCAAAATGCTATCCAGACATGAAAGGATATAATTACCTTGGCCCCCTGGGGACCCACCAGGAATCTCTTTTCATGGTACACATGGAACTGGATGGAGACTCTGGCCAGAGAAAAGGAAAACCACTTTGTTATACCCCCACCATTGGGATTATATCCAACTATAATGGCCCTGAATACAAGTTTTCACTCTGCTGCTCTGTCTTCTCCAATGGCAAGTAAAGAAAAAGTCAGAGACCGTGAGAGGTCTACATAATTCAAAAATAACCAACTGGCTAGAAGAGCAGGGTTCGAGAAAGAGACAGGACAGGAGCAGAAAAGGATCAAAGATCAAGAGAGGTCTAAAGAATCCAAAAGTAACCAATTAACAAAAAAAAAAAAAAGAGTGGGAGAAAAGGAGACAGACGAGGGGGAAGATAAAAAATTTGCATAATTTACTGAAGAGTGTTCCCAGAGAGAAGGAATAAGGCAGACAGAGGCAAAGACAAAAAGGAAAGTAGATATTGCCTATGACAAGGAGTGATCACCTCTTTATGACCCCAGCCACACTGGAAAGGATAAAATGGGAGAGGGGAATGGGACAAATAAGGGGGTTCCATCCTTGCCAGGAGGAAATGAATGTACATTTGGGTATGGATGGATGGAGACAAAGGAAAGTTCAGGCCTCTGATCCTCCTGGGGTTGTCTGACAACCTCCTGGGACAAGATTTGTTAGAACAAATGGATGTCATAATTACCACTGACCACCTAGCCTTTATGATGATAAAACTGAGCAATGTGTCACCAGGAAGATCCCTGATACCTGGATTCACTCCCAAAAGTAGAGGCCACTGACACCATGGTCCCTATCCATTAGGTGGGCACCTGGTAAGCCAGTATGGGTGGAGTAGCAGCCATTACTTGAACTTAAACTTAGGATGCTCAAGGGAATCACAAGGAATTTGCTTAAATAAGGATGGATAAGGCTCTCGAAGAGCCCCTGGTACAGCCCCGTGTTTGTGATAAATAAGCCTAAAGGGACCTGGAGAATGTTACAGGAACTACAAGGAAATGATGCCCATATGGAACTAGTAGGGGCCCCTTTAAGGGGTCCCAGTAATCCCCTCTCACTTTCACCTCACTGTAATTGAACTAAGGAATGGTTCTTCTCAATTTGTCTTCATGAGGAGGATTGTGAAAAGTTTGCCTTTTCAATCATTACAGTTAACTCCTTTTGACCTAACAAGAGATATGAATGGGGATGGCCAATAGTATGGCTTTTGCCAACAATATTTGCATAGTATCCTCTGTCCTTATTTTGAAAAATATAATACCCTCTGATATGTTTATATGGATGATTTAATAAATGGGCATTTGGATGAATCAGGTCTAGCTTCCTGGGTAACCACTATTGCTGAAATCCTTCATCAACATGGACTTAAAATAGCCCCCAAAGAAAATACAATAAGTACCCCCACTTCAGATATTGTGATCCCACTTAACACCCACTCAAGCCAAAGTGAATGAACCCCAATTAATCCTGTATTAGCCTCTCACTTTATCAGAGTTACAAAAGATACTGGGGGAAATGAACTGGGTAAGGCCCTGGTTGCCTATAGGGACTGGGAGACTAAATGAGTTATATTATCTCCTAAAAGTGACACAAGCTTATGAGATCATTTTCTTGTTCCCTGAGGGCCGCCAGGCACTCATGGAATTTGTCAATGAGCTTCATCAGGCTTCTTTGGTGAGATATAATCCTAACATTCCAATCCATGGCTGAATATTTTTAGAAGAAAAATAAAACATGCTAGCGGTCATTGTTCAGCAGTCACAACCACTAGAATGGGTACATACCACCCTGGGTAGGGGCACTCCCAGAGTGTACTTTCTAGTCAATCAAATAGCTGATACAATCATAAAAATCAGGGACATTTCCCTTCTATATTATGGAAAATATTCCTCTAAATTAATAGTTGAGCCTCGACCTAGAGGGATTTCTGGGGACCTTGGACATCCAATTTGGGAAGTCCCAGCTAGAGAAGCTATATAAGGAACTACACTGGAGAGTCCTCTTAGTCTTTTCTTCTAGGCCCCTGCACAAACATTCACTGTTTGCACAGATGGTGAGAAGAATGGGGCCGCCTATGTAGTTTTCTCTGCAGGGTGAATCAAGTGAAAGATTACCAAAATTTTCCTTTGTGGTGGATCTGCTCAATATAAGGAAATGATGACCATATATATTGTCCCAGAACCCTGCAACTTCTATTCTGACAGCTCTTATATGGTGAACC
Organism: Arvicola amphibius; assembly: GCF_903992535.2. Taxonomy (NCBI): domain Eukaryota; kingdom Metazoa; phylum Chordata; class Mammalia; order Rodentia; family Cricetidae; genus Arvicola; species Arvicola amphibius. The sequence continues at coordinate 75,168,446 of NC_052065.1, read as the reverse complement.
TACTGCTACACTTACCATATGCTTATATTAGATTGGATGCTAATCCTATTTCTGCCTTGATGATACAACTCAGATTGCTCTTAGAAAATAGAAAAAAAACATATATATTCAACATCTCAGAGGACACCAAAACCTCCCTGGCCTCATTTCCCAAGGCAATGCTGCTATGGATGCTGCAGCTTCAGGGGCTTGTCTCATAGAGGTCTCATCTCTGCCCATACAAAATGCGACCCAAATGCATGACTTAACAAATATCAACTGGAAAGGACTCAAATACCTATACCCCCAGATCCCCACAACAGAATTAAAGATAATTATCCATCCATGTAGGACTTGCCAACAGTTTCTCAGCATCCCCCTTTACAACAGCTGGGGTGAACCCACGAGGGTTAGGTCCCAATATCATCTGAGAAAAAGATGTAACACATTACCCTCAGTTTGGCAAATTAAAATAAATGTTTGTGACCATATACATTTACTCTAAACCATGCTGAGCTACTGCCCACTAAAAGAAAAAGGCAACCCATTCCAAAAGCTACTTCTTACAGTGTATAGCTATTTAGCGACTACCACAACAGGTCAAGACTGAAAACTGCTCCTGTTTTGTAAGTAAAACATTAAAATAATTCTTCCAGAGATGGAATATATCTTATATCAGTGGGATCCCATACAAACCCCAGGGTCAAGCCATTGTCAAAAGACATCACCAGTATCTCAAAGACGTCTCTATAAAGCAAAAAAGGGAAAAAGTCTCTCCAAATATACAACTACAAAACTGTTATTAACCATCAATATTTTAAATTTTCAAAAAATCAGGTGAACAAAATAGATTCCAGAAACATTGGGAATAACTACCAAGAGGCCCTGCCTAAAGGTTAAGTGGAAGGATCCTCTCACCAAACAATGGAGGGTCCCAGATCCCTTGTTGACACAGGGCCTAGGATTTGGAAGTGTCTTCTCAAACAGAGGGGGGAACACCTATATGGCTACCCGCTCATAACTTAAAATTCCTCCCCTGCCCTCAGGACAAAGGGGAAGACCAAGATGACCAATAAAGAAAGAAAGAGATTATGGTGGGCAACTCTTAAATTCAAACACCAGGGAAGAAAAATCCCTACTGCCCAAGGAAGACTGACCCTTGAGGGAAGTATTACCTGTTTATTACAGATGACTTTCCTAGTGGTAATCATGTTAATTCTTCTCACAGGGACCAAGGTCCAGGCAACAAGCCCCCATCAACCACAGAAGGTAACATGGATTTTGTTGATTGCTTGCAATGGAGGAATCCTAAACCAGACTTGTCAGATGATGACACCTTGCATGTGGTGGACTGACCTGATGTTTTACCTCTGTGATTTTGCATGTGAGAGCTGGGACATTGGAGCCTGAATTCCAGGGATCAATAGGAGACCTGAATATGGAGGTTCTCACAGGTGCACCCTACTCCAGGCATCTTGGCCTAATGAGCCCGGGTGTTCTCATGTCCTTAGGAGACATGCCCTCCTGCAGATACCATTTTATGTATGCTCAGGAAGCAACCGGAATGCCTCTGCTATTAGATACTGTGAGGTGGCTCCTGATTTCTATTGTTCTTCTTGAGGATATGAACAGACTGGCCTGGACATAATTAGAAAAGAATGAGACTACATTATGTTATTCACAAAAGTCTTCGGATTCTTTAGCAAGGGTAACCTTACAAAATAGGAGAGGCTTGGACTTGCTGTTTATGTAACAGGGAGGAATTTGCAGGGCACATGGGGAAGAATGTTGCTTCTATGTGGACCATTCTAGAATAGTTACAAAAACCCTAGATGAGTTAAGAAAAGATATTGGTTCATTTAAGTCAAGGACACCTTATGAGACCTGGTTTAATTGGTCACCATAGCTTACCACACTTATGTCTTTCCTAATTGGGCCAATGGGTATTTGTTTATTAATCTGTATTTTTGGCCCATGCATTCTCCAAAGGCTGAAACAACCATTTCAAAAATAGATACAAAAGGTACAACTCATGGCCCTTTGAGTACATTATGATAAGTTAGATACATCTCACCCCATGGATGAACTCACAATTTGAGGGTATCCAGGGCAAAACTCCAGATAGGGGTGGCTCTGCCGTGTACCCTCTCTCTCCAGTAGCCTATTCTGGCCTGGTGACTAGAGTAGGGGTGGGATATTTAAAAAAGTAAAGGTGCTGGGTCAAAATTATCTCATTGCCTGTACCTCGAGGCCTATAGGATAGAGTTTGACAGGCCTGGTTCAAGTTTGAAGGATAGTCTCAGAGCTACCAAGTAGGGATGAGACAGCAAAAGCTAGGTAGATGCCCCGTTAGCCAGAAGGAGGTCTTGGCTGTCTCTCATTGGTTAGAGGTCCCCCATGTCACATGATGTCACTTAACCTATATAAGCTGATACTTACAATAATAACCTGAGTTTCTACTTTGACTTAACTCTCTATTGTATCTGATTGTCTTATATCATGGGACTGCTAATCTGATTGTCCTGCGTTGTGGGGCTGTGGAATGCACAGATAGCACACTCATTTTTCCCTGATGAATAAGGCTAAGGAAGCCTAACAATTTTCTCCATCTGTGATCATAACTGAAACTGTATTATAATCATAGTTGACTTTTCAGTTGACTTCTTATTTACCATCTACTCAATGCTAATATTTTATATAAACTTTTTATTTTGTATTTTGTATATATTTATATAAAGTAAATATATTTATTTTTATTTTTGTGATGGCATGTGAATGTGTGCATATGTGTGCTCATGTATGGTGGAACATGCAAAGATCAGAAGAAGGCATTGATTTCCCTGGAGCTGAAGTTACAGGCAGCTATTAGTGACACAATGCAAGTGATACGAATTGAAGTCTACTTCTCTGAAAAAGTAGGAACATTTTTAAACACTGAGCTATCTCTTGAACCCATATATACACAATTTTATTTGTTATTTAAGTTTTCTGAGGTAAGCACTAAGGTTTCTCTAAGTTTTCATAATATAAAGCTGAAGCCCATAGAAATGACATAATGTGTTTTACTGACAAGATTTTATTGATTGTGATAGTATTGTAAGCTCTGAATTTCATTTAGCAATTTTCTAAAATTGTACTTATTTTTATGTATGTTTTCAATCAAATCATTCATTATGCTTTTGAAGTAGAAAACTATTACCTCTGTTTTGCTTCTTCACTTTAATTCATTTCCTTATTTTTTAATTGTTAAGGCTATGTGAGTTTAAATAATTAATTCAATGTGACAGAGAAAGACTATCAACTTAGTTTTTCTAGTGCTCTATCATTGACTTTTCACTATTCCAACCATCCTCTCTATGAAGCTGTAATTAATTGTGGACATGTGAATTACAGAAGAATGCTCAGGAGTTCAGGTGATAGAAAAAGAGCAGACATTATTTATTTATGAGCAACTGTTTGCCACTTATTAGAGACTTAAAAATGATTAAGATACAAAACATGGATGTTTGATATATGTATTTTTCCATCTTGCCCTATAATCCACCCTGATTAGAAATACCAAAATTATTATAAGAACTACTTTAAAATAGAGTTATAAACAGAAAAAACCTGTCTCTGTAGGAAGATAGGCAATTCCTATAGTAATGTCATAACTTTTCTATAAATTTAATGTGATTTATAATCTGGACATTAATCAAAAATAACATGGAAATAAATCATTGTTAAACTCTTTTCTCAACAAAACACCTAAAATCATGATATAATAAAACTTGAACTTAAAAGCAACATTCATTACCACTCCTAGATAAAAAGACATATTAATGTAACTAAAAAGAAGCTGAGTGTAAAATAATGAATACTGTATTCAGATAATACATAATGCTGCTTAAATAAAATTAAAATAATTCTGTCTCTAGCCTTGCAAGATAGCTGGTTGCTTTACTAGAGGATCTGAGATTGATCTCCAATCCCCACAAGAGGGCTCACAACTGTTTGTAACTTGATTCCTGGGAGATCTGACACATTTTTCTGGTATGCACAGGTATTGTTCACACATGGTGCATAGATATGAATGCAGAGAAAATACAAATACATATAAAATTTAAAAGGAAACTTTACTATCCATGCCACAGTGTTAGTAATCAGGAAGGCATTTCTCTCTTGAATGGGGTAGTATCTAGAGCAATGCTAGACTTTTTATTAGTGAACACTGGCAAGCTATATTATTTTCTGCCATTTTCCATGGTATTGCGCTTTAGATATTCATCCATGGCTTTGCACATAGCTCTAATTAATTTTTGTACCATACTGTAGATACATCTTTTTGATTCTATCAACTGTATTATGTACCTTTTATATAAACAAGGCTTTATATCATCCATCATGGTGATTGCTTTTGTCTATTTTGAATGCAACAGAAATATCATATACTAACTGAACTATAAAAAATAGAAATTTATTCATCCTATTTCTAGCATTGAGAAACTTTAAAATCAAGGTGCTTGCAGATCTGGTGTTCAGTGATAGCCCATATATATATAATGTGTGTGTGTGTGTGTGTGTGTGTGTGTGTGTGTGTGTGTGTGTGTATGAGTTAATTAGGTCAGGCAAAAGCATAAAATGTAGACTTAATTTTACTATCACTTCTGTGTTAACAAATAGTTAACAAGTCATTTTCAAAGATCAACTGGGTATATTTACACAGAGATATTAAAATCAGCATTGCATATATAACAATGTTATCAAGGTGAGAAATCAATAGGTCATACAGATTCTGTTTTTCTAAGCTCCAATATAAATGCATGAAACAAGTAGAGAAATATAAAAGGAAGGCACATTGTATTGTATCTAAACTCATTAGCAGTTAATGAAGCAGAGAATAACAAGAGTCTATAAGTAGATATTGAATAATATCAGTATAAAGGTCTGGGAAATGAAGACAGATGATCAGGACAATGAACTGGGACAAGTTTACAACTTGACATTAATTGAAACTACCAAATGTCTTCTAATAAATCTTAGTACAGAGTTTGTAGAGAAAATAATATTTAGTGCAAGGGCAAGAATATTAGCAGTGTTTTGATTGTGATAATGATTAATGTTGAATTAAATATAGACTGCTCTCAATTTCAAGAAAATACTTGAACTATAAATTTTCATGACCTTGCTAGTTCTTAAGCAACTTTCTTCACAAATATTTGTTGGGGCAGCTGGCCCAATCCCTGCGTTTAGGGGCGCGGCTGCCCCAGGGGAGTAGGATACCCTTAAAAAGGATCTGGGCGCCGGAAGGAGCCCTGTTTTTCTATCCCCCACGTTACCTTCTGCTTCGCTGGACCCTTGGTTCTGTAAGTTCCCTTATTTCCCCTTTTATTAAAACTGATTTATTATAAAAGGACTATTTTGGTTATTTCCAAACTCCTCTGACCGCCGGTACAAATATTAATAAAGACCACGCCAAAATGATGTACAGGATATATTAAGGTCAGTGAGAAATAAATACTACTATGGATACACTTTCTTTTCCCTATAACAGTTACTACATGGTGTTCTTCCAGAGGAAACTTTGTACCAGTTACATAATATTTTAAGAATTGTTAACGAAAGTATTTAATTGGGGTAGCTCACTAGTTTCAGATGTCCAGTAAGTTATCATCATGGCAGAGAACATGGCAGCCTGCAGGCAGACATGTCTCTGGAGAAGTAGCTGAGAACCCTAATCTTACAGGCAACAGGAAATCAGCTAAGATACTTGCCAATATCCTGAGTATAAGAAACTTGAATTCTCACCCAAGAGTGATACATTTCCTCCAACAAGGCCACACCTACTCCAACAAACTCACATCTCAAAGTAGTGTTACTCTCTATGAAATTATGGGGGCTAAATACATTCAATTTTTTACAGGAGTTAATTAGAGCTTTCATTTCTACTGATCAATGTTCATGGTACTGGAAGATACTCTCTCTAATACCAGAGGAGAAATATAAACACCATCGTCCTATCTATAAATCATACAATAAACAGTTTTGTAGATTGCATGCAAGATATACTAGTGCAAAAGTGGCACAAAATTTATGGGTATAACCAACAACTATCTGATTGGTTCTAATGTTTTTTAAAACATGATTTGGTATTTTGAAAATGATCTTTAGGAATTAGCCATAATGGGATGAAAAATGAATAAATATTTACCATAATAATGGAAATGTTTTATTGTGGATGTGTGAAATACTGGCATAAATATAATTTTTTAATTAGATTAGGACAACATGAAGTCATATGAAAAAGTAAGTATTTTATCTTTTGATTTTGTTTTTATACTATTTCTTAATATAAGTGAAATAAAATACAGATTGAAAGGATAAAAATGTTTTCTTAATTTTAAGTGTTAGATAAGCCAGGTGGTGGTGACACATGCCTTTAATCCCAGCACTTGGGAAACAGAGGCAGACAGATCTCTGTGATTTCAAAGCCAGCCTGTTTTACAATAGCTAGATCCAGGACAGGCTCCAATGCTACAGAAAAACCCTGTCTTGAAAAACCAATGAAATAAAAAAATTTAAAAAAAGTAGAAACACTGTTTCCTTATTTTGGCTTTGTTTTTCTACTATCATTAGAAGAATAATGACAACTCAAAAATATAGTCACCATAGTTCAGAGAACTATTGACTGTACAGTCCTTTATGGTAAAATGGTCAATGGGTACATAATTACGGTTAGAATACTGAGAAAAGTAAATCAGCGTTGATTATCTGGGTAGAGTTAATGCAATTACAGAAAACTGTAGAAGAAGGAGGCTGGCATCACTGACATTTATTTAAAGATTTTCTTTTTTAACATTTTATTCAGAATCTATGACCTGTTCTGTATAATGTGATCTATGATAAATCCTGTGGAAATAGTGGAAAGATTTAAGACCCACTCCATAAGATGATATCCATTTTGGACACTGCTTGGATAGCCAAAATCTGAGACTAGATAGGCTATAGATCTAGAAAATTTTTTTTTACTATTTTTCTAAATGAATATCGTAATAAAATGATACCTAACAACATTATTGTAATTCTTTTAGCCACCCTTAAGGCTGCACTTCTGGGTTCTATGGCAGGTGCATATGGATGGTTCCTTGGGAATAGGACCCGCATGACCCATGTGCCCGCATGAGTGGTTACCTCCACCCACGACTCAACTAACCCCTTGTGTGTGCATGCATGGGTCCCCCACCATCTGTGTAATCAGCATCTGACATAAGCACGTTGTTCCCCCCATGCGCATGTGTTAGGAAGCCTTTAAAAGCTGGATGTGCCATCTTTATGCTCTCTCTCTTTTGCACACTATTTCCTCGGGTCCCATGAGCACATTTTCTTTTGATAAACTCCTACATGGGTTCATTTTTGTCTCCTATCTTCTTCTCATCCCACTGGACATTTTCATCTGGTGCCATGACTCAGATGATGCTCCTGCCCCAAGCCCCTATCTCAGGGCCAGAATTTCCAGCTCCAGGGACTGGAATTGCAACCAAAGACTTTTTCAAAAACAACCACGTGTTCTATATGCCTGAGAGTGGCACCTCTGAACAACACCGGCTTCTAATGGTGAGTGTTCCCATTCTGGCCAGCTTAACCATTTCTTTGAACCCAAGGAATTGACCATTGAGCTCCCAGCAACCCTCTGGAGTTCTCAGAGACAGAGGGCACTGCCCCCAACCAAGGTCTTGAAGGCCATCGTTGTTCCCTTCACTGGTATTCATCTGTGGTTTGCTTCCCTTATTTTAGCTTGTGTTTGGGATGACCCTGGGGCCAACCCACCTGTGACTGAGGGCCCAGGGTCCCTCAGATCTTTCTTTCTGTTTTTTCATTTCTTTTTCTTTCCATTTTCTTTTCTAAGGCTGATCATAGCAGCCTCTGGCCTCTCTGGGTTTGGGCCACCAATTAGATCCAGCCATGCCTTACCTTCCTACTTGTGGCTTGAGGGGACACCCACGCGAGTCTTGTAAAGGTCACACAGATTTACACCCCATTCTACAGTCAAGAGACATCTTCTGTAGAGCCCTGGGTGTCACTGTTTTTTTGTGGGTTTACAGGGCTCTAACCATGGGAACCAAACCTTCTAAGCCTATCAATCTGGTCTCCCCACTGGGGCACCTTTTAGAGGCCCTAAAACCTCAGGCCTTAATACCCTACTTATAGATCTCCACACTTTTCCATCTTTGTTCAAAAAAATGACCCCAGTACAATTTAGAGGAAAATATAAAATGGCCACCTAATGGCACCTTTATCCCCGACATTTTATTGGAATTGTCTAACTATTGCCAGCACATAGGCAGATGGAAGGAGATTCCTTATATTCAAGTCATTTTCTACTTAAGCTCTAAATTTAACCCCTCTGTCCTTGTAAACTGCTCACCTTCTTACATATTTCTAGCTATGCCATCTGCTCCTGAAGAACCTCCCACTTCTGCTCTGGACCCAGCTAATGAACCTCTGCTTTTTAGACCTCGGGAAGCTACCCATTCCCTCAGCTTCTACCCCTCCCTCTTTAGCTCCTTCAACTGCCTCACCACCTCCAGCCACTTGCTCTGCAGCTCCCTCTCTCCCCTCCCCACCTGCTCAGTCTCCAACAGCCCCGCTAAATTCCTCTTCCTCTCTGGAGCCTTGCCACGGCAGCCACCCTGCTCTGACACCCACCTTTACCTCTCCTCTCACACGTTTGCATGCTGCCATGGAACCTAACCCTAACCAAGCCAAGCCTGCTACAGTTCACCCCTTGTGAGAGGTGGCTAGCATAGATGAATTGATTACGGTACATGTTCCTTTTTCTCTCTCAGAGCTCTCCCATAGAGAAAAATTACTGGGTTCCTATAAGTCTAATCCTAGGACTTTCCTAAAACAATTCTAATATCTTACCCACTCTTATACTCTCACCTTTCATGACATCTATATGATCCTATCTAATAACCTACTTCCTGAAGAGTACAGGAGAGTTTGGGAGCAGGCCATATAACATGCAGACAAGATCCACCAAACACTTGCCTCCCACCCTACTGGGACAGACATGGTCCCAGAGCAAGAGCCACACTGGGATTATAATACTCCAGGCGGGATCTTAGCTAGGGACCAGTTTTTTACTTGCCTCCTGGCAGGTCTCCATAAGGCTGCCCTCAGGCCAGTAAATTATACTAAACTCTCAGAGATTATTCAGGATATGAAGGAAAATCCTTCCGCATTTTTGGAACACTTCAAAAAAGCTCTGTTACATTATACTAACCTAGATCCAGAAATCACAGAAGGCGAGAAGTTACTCATGACGCATTTTTTAAATCAGTGCTACTCTGACATTAGGGCTAAGCTTAGACATTTGGAGAAAGGCCCCTTGACCCATCATGAAGAAGTCCTAGAGGTGGCTTTTAAGGTGTACCATGCAAGAAATGACAAAGCCCACAATCACTGTCATGTGTTAGCCACAGCCTCCTGACCAGCCGAGGTGACAGACCACCCAATCCTTGCTTTCCATACTGCTCCCCTGCCCCCCCCCCAGGGCTTGAGAACTTCCAGGTCCATGTTTTAAATGTGGTAAAACCGGTCACTGGGTACGAGCATGCCCTAATCCTCATTTTATTCCTAGGAGATTTTCTCCAAGGTGTCACAGGGAAGGTCATTTGTCAGTAGATTGTCCTCATGCACATAGTGGCATGGAGACATCAAACCCAGAAAATTCCCAAGTTGACCTTCTAGGTCTGGCCATAGATGAGTGAGGCTGCCTGGGTTCCTTTGACCCGACCACAACCATCATCTGTAATAAGGAGCCACAGGTTATAATCATGGTATCAGGACACCCCATCTCCTTTCTCTTGGACACTATAGCCACATATTCAGTACTGAGGGTATTCTGAGGACCTACTTCTCCTTCTAGTTTCCCTATTGTCAGGGTAGGGGGACAGCCTTATCTACCTCAGCAGACCCCACCACTTAACTGTGTGTTTAGGGGCATTTATCTCACTCATTCATTTTTAGTTATGCAAACCTCTCCAGTACCTCTCATGGGAAGGGATATTTAAACAAAGGTAGGAGCCTCCATTTCTTTTGTGCCTCCCATTTACCTTACTCCAGACTCACCAGCATCTCCATTCCTTCTTTTTCTAGCCCCCCAAACTTCTGAGCCTAACGAGTCTTTTCCTCTACCTCCCAGGTAGACCCCCCAAGTCTGGGACACCCAAAACCCCTTCGTTGCTAAACACCATTCCCCCATTGTTATCCAGTTACAGGACCCTACTAAATACATTACCCAAGCTCAGTACCCTCTCTTTCTCCAGAGCCTTAAGGGACTTAAGACTATTATTTCTGACCTTTTATGAAAAGAGCTACTTCACCCCACATCTTCTCCCTTTAAGACCCCTATACTTGCCATTAAAAAATCTAATTAAACCTATAGTCTGGTTCAAGATTTCTGGTTCATTAACTCTTCAGTTGTCCCTCTCCACCAGGTAGTCCCTAATCCTTTCACCCTTCTATCCAATATTCCTCTAGGAACCTCCCCCTTCTCAGTTCTAGAACTCAAGGATGCTTTTTTCTCTATTCCTCTCAGCCCTCAATCTCAAAACATCTTTGCCTTCACCTGGACTGATCCTGACACTCATTTCTTCACAAAACTCACATGGACTGTTCTTCCCCAGGGATTCCCGGACAACCCACACCTGTTTGGCCAGGCTGTAGCTTCTGACCTGCTCTCACTGTCTCTCCCTAAATCTAAGCTCATACAGTATGTTGAAGACATTTTACTTTGCACCCCATCATTGGAGATCAGCAAAACTGATACCTCTGCCCTTTTAAGTTTCTTGTCCAAAAGGGGCTATAGAGTCTTACCTTCTAAGGCCCAACTGTCTAACACTCAGGTCGTTTATTTGGGATTAACTATAACCCCAACCCAAAAGGCTATCACTCTAGACAGAAAAAAAACTAATTCAATCTCTTGCAGTTCCTTCCACCAAAGAAAAGGTTTTATCCTTCCTAGGAGTAGCTGGCTTCCTGCATTTTTTGGATCCACTCTTTCTCTCCTCTCTCGCCCCTTATATGAGGCAGCTCTCACCTCTCTGCATGAGCCCCTTCCCCATCCTGTTACTAAACCCTTCCAGAGACTACAGCAGGCCCTTATCCAGGCTCCAGCTCTTCATCTTCCTTATTTATCTCACCCCTTTTCTCTTTATGTAGCAGAGAAGGAGGGATATGCCCTTGGGGTCTTAGGACATCAACTGGGACCTTCTTCTGAACCTGTAGCATACCTGCCAAAGATTGACCTAACCACTTGGAGCTGGGCACCCTGCTTACATGCCTTAGCAGCTGCTGAGCTTCTTATTTGTGAATCAAAAAACCTAAACTTTGTGTTACCCACCACTGTCTTCTCCCACCATAATATGCTCCACCTCTTAACTTACAAAGGCTTATAAACCTTACCCCCATCCCAAGTTCTTTCCCCCCAGGTGGCACTGGTAGAAGATGCCACACTCGATTCAAGTGTCCTGCTCCTATACTAAGGTCATCCACCCAAAGGGGTGAGAGGCTGCACTCCAGGCAGGTCTGAGGATTCCTGCAAGGGAGTACGGGCTCCTTCAGATTGTGCTGCAAGGTTCGCTTTGTGATACTCCATCCCACCCTGCCCCCACCTTGGCCCTTTGTCCGTGTGGCATCCCTGGGCTACCAGGAATCCCTGATCTGCTGCAGTGGAGTTCCATCTGGATGGCCTTCGCTAGTGTATTCAAGTGTCCTGCTCCTGCACTAAGGCCATCCACCCAAAGGAGTGAGAGGCTGACCTCCAGGCAGGTCTGAGGATTCCTGCAAGAGAGAGTGGGCTCCTTCAGATTGTGCTGCAAGGAATAGCTCCTGCTCTGGCACTGAGGAGATCCAACCAGATTCAGTCACAGCAAAGATTGGTCTAAGACACCAAGTCCCTCCTGGCTCCATTTGAAGGAAGAGATGGACAGACACCAATGCAAGAACTCCTCCAACAACATGAAAAGCAACATGACATCACCAGAATCCAGACATCCCGAAACAACAAGAATTGAACACCTTACTCCAGAAGAAATAGAAGAAATCGACCTTAAAAAGTACTTTATGAAAATAATAGAGGACCTTAAACAGGAGGTAAAAACCTGCCATAAAGAAATGGAGATGACAAACAAAAAGGTAGACGAAATAAATGAATCTCTCAGAGATACCCAACAAAAACAAGAAAAACAAGTAAAAGCAATCAAACAGGTAAGAAACAGTGAAAGACCTGAAAAAGGAAATGGAGGTAATGAAAACACAATCTGAGGGAAGACTGGAAATGGAAATTCTGAGTAAATGAAGAGAAACTACAGAGACAAGAATTTCCAACCTAATATAAGAGATGGAAGAAAGAATCTCAGACTCTGAAGATACTATAGAGGAAATAAACTCACAGATTAAAGAACAAAACAAATCCAAAAAATTCTTAACAAAAAACATCCAGGAAATCTGGGACACCATGAAAAGACCAAACCTAAGAATAATTGTGGCAGGAGAAGGAGAAGAATTACAACTCAAAGGCCCAGAAAATATACTCAACAAAATTATAGAAGAAAACTTTCCCCAATTAAAGAAGGATATTCCTATGAAGGTACAAGAAGCCTACAGAACACCGAATAGACTGGATCAAAAGAAAGCATCCCCACGCCATATAATGATCAAAACACAAAACATGCAGAATAAAGAACAGATATTAAGAGCTGCAAACAAAAAAGATCAAGTAACATATAAAGGGAAAACCATCAGAATTACACCTGACTTCTCAATAGAAACCATGAAAGCCAGAAGGTCTTTGATAGATTTGCTACAGACATTAAGGGAAAATGGATGGAAGCCTAGACTACTATACCCAGCAAAGCTTGCATTCATCATCGATGGAGAAAACAAGATATTCCAGGACAAAAACAGATTTAAACAAAACGTAGCCACAAATTCAGCCTTGCACAAAGTAATAGAAGGAAAATCACAAACCAAGGAGTCCAACAATGCCCACAATAACTCAGACATCTAGCAACCCTTCGCCATCACAACTCAAAGAAAGGAAACACACAAACTCTATTACCAGAAAAAAATGACAGGAGTTAACAACCACTGGTCATTAATATCACTGAATATCAATGGACTCAATTCACCTATAAAAAGGCACAGGCTAAGAGATTTGATACGAAAACAGGATCCAACATTCTGCTGTTTACAAGAAACACACCTCAACCACAGAGACAGACATCTTCTCAGAGTAAAGGGTTGGGAAAAGGTTTATCAAGCAAATGGTCCTAAGAAACAAGAGGGTGTGGCCATACTAATTTCTATCAAAGTTGACTTCAAACTAAAATCAATCAGAAGAGATGGAAAGGGAAACTTTATACTCATAACAGGAAAAATCCTTCATAATGAAGTCTCAATCCTGAATATCTATGCCCCTAATATAAAAGCAACCACTTATGTAAAAGAAACATTACTAGAACTCAAGGCAGCCATCAAACCACACACATTAAAAATAGGAGACTTCAACACTCCTCCCTCACCAATGGACAGGTCAATCAGACAGAAACCTAACAGAGAATTAAAAGAATTAATGGAGGTAATGAACCAAATGGACTTACCAGACAACTATAGAATATTCCACCCAAATAGGAAAGAATATACCATCTTCTCTGCAGCTCATGGAACCTTTTAAAAATTGATCATTCACTCGGTAACAAAGCAAACTTCCACAGTTACAAAAAATATTAGTAACCACCTGTGTCTTATCTGATCACCATGGATTAAAATTAGAATTCAACAACAATGCTACCCACAGAAAGCCTACAAACTCATGGAAACTGAGCAGTCAACTACTGAACCACAGCTGGGTCAAGGAAGAAATAAAGAAATTAAAGTCTTTCTTGAATTTAATGAAAACAAAGACACAACATACTCAAACCTATGGGACACAATGAAAGCAGGGCTAAGAGGAAAGTTCATAGCACTAAGGGCCCACTTAAAGAAAACAGAGAAAGTACTCATTGGAGGGAGACTTAACAGCACACTTGAAAGCTCTAGAAAATAAGAAGCAGATTCACATAGGAGGAGTAAAAGAATGGAAATAATCAAACTGACGGCAGAAATTAACAAAATAGAAACACAGAAAATAATCCAAAGAATCAATGAAACAAAAAGCTGGTTCTTGGAGAAAATCAACAAGATTGATAAACCCCTAGCCAAACTAATCAAAAGAGAGAGAACAAGCAAATTAATAAGATCAGTAATGAAAAGGGAGACAAAACCACAGATACAGAGTAAATTCAGAGAATCATTAGATCTTACTACAAAAGCCTGTATGCCACAAAATTGGAAAATGTAAAAGAAATGGACATTTTTAAGATAATTACCATATACCAAATTAAACCAGTACCAGGTGAAAAATCTAAATAATCCTGTTAGTCACGAAGAATTAGAAACTTTTATCAAAAACTTTCCTACCAAAAAAAGCCCAGGACCAGATGGTTTCCATGCAGAATTCTACCAGAATTTCCAAGAAGACCTAATACCTATACTCCTTAATGTATTTCATAATATGGAAACAGAAGAGTCATTGCCAAATTCCTTTTAAGAGGCTACAGATACCCTGACACCTAAACCACACAAAGACTCAACCAAGAAAGAGAATTACAGGCCAATCTCACTCATGAACATTGACACAAAAATTCTCCATAAAATACTGGCAAAACGAATCCAAGAACATATTAGAAAAATTATCCACTACGACCAAGTAGGCTTCATCCCAGAGATGCAGGGCTGGTTAAACATATGAAAATCTATAAATGTAATCCATCATATAAATAAACTGAAGGAAAAAAAAAACATGTGATCATTTCATTAGATGCTGAAAAAGCATTTGACAAAATTCAATACCCCTTTATGATAAAGGTATTGGAAAGATTAGGGATACAAGGGTCATTCCTAAATATAATAAAGGCTATTTACAGCAAGCCGACAGCTAACATCAAATTAAATGGAGAGAAACTCAAGGCCATCCCACTAAATTCAGGAACATGACAAGGCTGTCCACTCTCTCCTCATCTCTTCAATATGGTGCTTGAGGTTCTAGCAATAGCAATAAGACAACATAAGGGGATCAAGGGGATTCAAATTGGAAAGGAAGAAGTTAAATTTTTGTTATTTGCAGATGATATGATAGTGTACATAAGCGACCTGAAAAACTCCACCAAAGATTTCCTACAGCTGATAAACTCCTTCAGTAACGTGGCAGGACACAAGATCAACTCCAAAAAATAAGGTGCCCTCCTATACAAAAAGGATAAGGAAGCAGAGAGGGAAATCAGAGAAGTATCACCTTTCACGATAGCCAGAAATAGCATAAAATATCTTGGAGTAACTCTAACCAAGGAAGTGAAGGATCTATTTGACAAGAACTTTAATTCTCTGAAGAAAGAAACTGTAGAGGATACCAGAAAATGGAAGGATCTCCCTTGCTCGTGGATTGGGAGGATCAACATAGTAAAAATGGCAATTCTACCAAAAGCAATCTATACATTCAATGCAATCCCCATCAAGGTCCCAACAAAATTCTTCACAGACGTTGAGAGGACAATAATCAACTTTATATGGAAAAACAAGAAACCCAGGATAGCCAAAACAATCTTATACAATAAAGGAACTTTTGGAGGCAATGCCATCCTTGACTTCAAACTCTATTACAGAGCTACGGTATTGAAAACAGCTTGGTATTGGCATAAAAATAGAGAAGTTGACCAATGGAATCAAACAGAAGACCCAGATCTTAACCCACAAACCTATGAACACCTGATTTTTGATAAAGGAGCCCTAAGTACACAATGGAAGAAAGAGAACATCTTCAACAAATGGTGTTGGCATAACTGGATGTTAACCTGAAGAAGAATGAATGTAGATCCATATCTATCACCATGCACAAAACTCAAGTCCAAACTGATTAAAGACCTCATTATTAATTGGAACACACCGAGCTTGATAGAGTAGAAAGTGGGAAGTACTCTACAACATATGGGCACAGGAGACCGTTTCCTACGTATAACCCCAGCAGCACAGACATTAAGGGCAACATTGAATAAATGGGACCTCTTGAATCTGAGCAGCTTCTGTAAAGCAAAGAACACTCTCACTGGGACACAAAGGCAGCCTACTGACTGGGAAAAGATCTTCACCAACCCCACAACAGACAAAGGTCTGATCTCTAAAATATATAAGGAACTCAAGAGACTAGATTTCAAAATGCTAATTAACACATTTAAAAAAATGGAGCTCTGAACTGAACAGAGACTTCTCAACAGAAGAAGTCCAAATGGCCAAAAGACTCTTAAGGTCATGCTCAACCTCCTTAGCTATCAGGGAAATGCAAATCAAAACAACTTTGAGATACCATCTTACACCTCTCAGATTGGCTAAAATCAAAAACACCAATGATAGCCTTTGCTGGAGAGGTTGTAGGGTAAGGGGTACACTCATCCATTGCTGGTGGGAATGCACACTTGTGCAACCACTTTGGAAAGCAGTGTGGCGATTTCTCAGGAAATTCGGGATCAGCCTACCCTAGGACCCAGCAATACCACTCTTGTGAATTTACCCAAGAGATGCCCAATCGTACTACAAAAGCATTTGTTCAACTATGTTCATAGCAGCATTATTTGTAATAGCCAGAACCTGGAAACAACATAGATGCCCTTCAGTGGAAGAATGGATGAAGAAGCTGTGGAATATATACATATTTGAGTACTACTCAGCGGGAAAAAACAATGACATCTTGAATTTTGCATGCAAATGGATGGAAATAGATAACACTATTCTTAGTGAGGTCACCCAGACCCAAAATGATGAACATGGGATGTCCTCACTCATAATCAGTTTTTAGCCATAAATAAAGGACATCGAGCCTATAATTCGTGATCCTTGAGAATACAATAAGAAGGTGAACACAAAGAAAAACATATAGTTATCCTCCTGAATATTGGAAGTAGACAAGTTTGCCAGGCAAAAATTAGGAACTTGGGGGTGGGGTGGGTTGGGGCAAGGAGAGATGGGGAGAGAAAAGCGTGAAGGGGAGGATAAGGAGAGCTTGGGGGAATGGGATGCTTGGGATATAGGAAGGATAGATATGGGAGCAGGGAAGCATATATCCTAATAAAGGGAGCTATCTTAGGATTATTAAGAGACTTGACTCTAGAGGGGTTCCCAGGTATCCAGGGAGATGCCCCCAGCTAGTTCCGTGGGCAGCTGAGGAGAGGGAGTCGGAAAAGGCCAGATCCTATAGCCATACTGATGATTATCTTGCATATCACCATAGAACCTTCATCTGGCGATGGATGGAGACAGAGACAGAGCCCCACATTGGAGCACCGGACTGAGTTCCCAAGGTCCTGATGAGGAGCTGAAGGAGGGAGAACATGAGAAAGAAAGTCAGGACCGTGAGGGAACCTTCATCTGGCGTTGGATGGAGATAGAGAGAGAGCCACACATTGGTGCACTGGACTGAGCTCCCAAGGTCCAAATGAGGAGCAGAAGGAGGGAAAACATGAGCAAGGAAGTCTGGACTGCGAGGAGTGCTCCCCTCCACTGAGATGGTGGGGCTGATATATTCGGAGCTTACCAAGCCCAGCTGGACTGGGACTGAAAAAGCATGGGATAAAACAAGACTCCCTGAACATGGCGGACAATGAGGGCTGCTGAGAAGCCAAGGACAATGACAATGGATTTGGATCTTACTACGCATACTGGCTTTGGTGGGGCCTGGCCTGTTTGGATGCTCACCTTCCTGGACCTGGGTGGAGGGGGGACGAATTTGGACTTCCCACATGGCACGAACCCTTACTGATCTCTGGACAGGAGAGGGAAGGGAACTGGAGGGGGGAGGGGGGTAAATATGAGGTGAGGAGGAGGCGGAAATTTTTAATAAAAAAGGGAAAAAAGAAGATGCCACACTCACTTTCCAATGCTGCCCACCCCTTAATATCTCAAATCTCCTACATCAACCTAATGTTAATGATTCCTCATCTTACTCCTGCATAGAGATCTTAGAGGATCTACTGCCCCACCCCTTACATATACAGGAGGGCAAATTGTCCCAGTCCACTTATACCTGATACACAGATGGCAGCTCTTTTTTATGTGATGGGACCCATAGAGCAGGCTCTGCCATAGTATCAGATACTGAGATAGTGGAGGCATGGGCACTCCCTGCCTGTACCACTAATCAACAGGCTGAGTTGATAGCTCTTACCCATGCCTTTCAATTAGCAAGGAACAATCTTTAAATGTATACACAGATTCCAAATATGCCTTTCATTTCCTCCTGTCCCACATGGCTATCTGGAAGGAGTGTGGGTTTCTTTCAATGAATGGAGGATCTGTAACTAACTCGGGTTACATTATGGACCTGTTAAAAGCCTCACATCTCCCCAAAGTTATAGAAATTATTCACTGTTGGTCTCATCAGACTGACAGTTCCATTATTTCCAAGGGAAATAATCGGGTGGACTGAGCAGCTAAAACAGCAGCATTCCAAAGCTCAAACCTACCTCAATCACTTCAGGGGGTTTATAGAGTACAGCCCAAGCTCTCGCAGACACCCTCTGACACCCAACAAATTCTGTCCTACCTACATCAGTTCTTTAATCCTAATAACAAAGCTCTGCTTCATTTTATTAAGGCTCACTTCTAACACACCCCTGAGGACATAAAGTTCCTAAAAGCTATCACTGCCTCTTGTCAAATTTGTCAAAAGTCAGATCCCAAGACCAAATACCGTAGCTTTCATTTTCCCACCCACCAGGCCAGGGGCTCCCTTCCCGGAACTGACTGGCAGCTGGATTTTACTCATATACCCACAGTCAAAAGAGTTAAATATCTCCTGGTTTTGGTGGATACAATGTCTGGGTGGATTGAAATGTTTCCCACCACTAATAAGAGGGCCCAGACAGTCTCTGATGTTCTTCTCTGAGAAATCATCCCCCAGTTTGGAATCCCAACCTCTCTTCAGTCAGATAATGGCCCTGAGGTCACTTCCCAGATTTCCCAAAACTTGTCTAAGGCTCTTAACATTCCTTGGCATTTTCATATCCCATACCACTCTCCATCTTCAAGGAAGGCAGAATGAACTAACTGTTCCTTAAAAATGTTCTTATTAAAATCACAGAAGCTTCATCTTGACTGGGTAAAATTCTTGCCTCTGGCCCTCCTTAGGCTTAGATCCCTTCCTAAAAGACCCCTTTTCATCTCACCCTCTGAACTCATGTATGGGCAGCCAGTTTTAACTCCCAGTCTCTCACCTAAAACTTCTTCCCTTTCTTATCACCTGCTTACTCCCCTGTTATCTCATCTATGCTCCCTATTATGGGATTCTACAGACCACACATTAGCTCAATCATGTGGTAACTTATGCCCACCACCAATTAAAATAGGAGATCAGGTATTATTTTCTCCCCCAGGCCAATGTCCAACACCCTTTCTCCTAAAGGGCTGGGTCCCCTTAGAGTAATTTTCTGACTCCCACAGCTGCCAAACTTGGGGGAATTCCTCATTGGATTAACCTGTTGCATCTTAAACTGTTTACTCTTCCAGCTCAAGATGACCCTTCATACAAAGTAACTCACACAAGATCCTGTTCCCTTAGGTTCCAGAGGACACCAATATCAGCCTCTCTTGCTCCAGTTCAAACACAATAAAGGTCCCATCTTTATTTCTCTTGTGCCATTATACTCTCCCTTCTCCTCTTTTTCCTATATACAACTTCTCCATATACCTCCAATGTCAAGCTCAAATTTTCAAATAACCACTCAGCTGTTATTACAGGAGCCATCATCAAATGTAGAGCCGGAGGTACAAGGACTGTCAAAAGCCCAGGTGGTAATAAACAATAATAAATTTGTAGCCCCAATCTCCAAAAATTCTCACAAAACAAACCTTAACATAACAGACTTGTCACTGACTGAAGCAGTGTCTCCTGGATGTTGAGGTAATGTCATGATGCACTCTATTGTTATAATCATAAACTATTAATATGTCTAAAATTTATTTCTTCTCAAACATTTTTTATAAGTTCCAGGGAGCCAATTTGGACCTAAATGGACCACACTTACCCAGAATAAGTATCATTTAATTCTTTCTTTGTCATTCCCAGTCTCAGGAACCCCTAAACTCCCCCCTTATATCGTCCATCTTAAACGTCTCCTCTATCAATCACTCAGGAACCACTAACCCCCATCTATCATCCATCTTAAACCTCTCCTCTATTAATCACTAGGATCTATTTTTTTCTCTAAAACATAAATTTTGTCTTTCCAACATCTTGCGAGGTTCATTCTGCCAGATGACCCAGTTCCTCAGAGCCCAGAAAATATAGCCTTAATCAGCCGCCCCAGGACGTGGTCAGACATCCCAAACTCCTCGATGCCCACAAAGTCAGCATGAAGCAGTTATGACAGACCTTGATGCACCCCATTCCCAACCATTAAGATCCTCAACACCCCACCCAAATTTTTATAATAAGTGAAAGGGTAAAATGTAATTCTTTTAGCCACCCTTAAGGCTGCACTTCCAGGTTCTAAGGCAAGTGCATGTGGGCAGATCCTTGGGAACAGGGCCTGCATGACTCGCATGCGTTCATGCATGGCCCACGACTCAACTAACACCCCTATGTGCTCATGCATAGGTTGCTCACCATCTGTGTCATCAGCGTCTGATGTAGGCATGTTTGCCCCTGTGTGCATGTGCTAGGAAGCCATTAAAAGCTGGATGTGCCATCTTTGTGCTCTCTCTCTCGTTTGCACCCTGTAAGCACATTTTCTTTTAATAAACTCCTATGTTGGTTCGTTTTCATCTTGTGTCTTCTTCTCATTCCCGCCAGACATTTTCAATTATGCTACACTCATATATTACTGTATTACTCATCCATCCTCAGAGAATACTCCTCTTGCAATAAGTAGATGGGAAAAACACAGAGACCCACAGACACATGATGTTTAGAGTGTGAGAGACCCTGGAGCACACAATCTTAAGTGGTATGTCTCAATCACATGTCTCCCCACAAGACTGAGGAAACTCCGCAGAAGGGGAAGAAAGATTAATGGTGGTGATAGAAGATACCAAGAAAATGAGACCTTTGAGACACAACATGGTTAACTGACATCTGAACTCATAGATACGTTAGCAACATTCATAGGGAATGCACAGGTGTAAGCCAGATGAAGTTTCAGTGCTGAGAGGATCAGTAAAAATAAGCTACTGATAACTGCAAAAAAAGTGGGTTTTCATTGTTGTCATTGATTCTTTTCCAATAGAGTCTCCCTAGGCATACAAACCACACTTAAAGGCAGAATCCATTATCATAAGAAAATTGCCCCCACAAAAGGAAAATAAGTGTATTTTTGCATGCTCTCTTGCTCATAATGCTAAGTCTGGACATTTTTAACCTTATAGATCTTTTGTTCTATATTAAATTTTCCAATTTTGTTTTAATGAGCTCTCACTATGTGTTTGAATGTATGTTCTTTCTCTTTCTGTATGTGTTGCTTTTGTTTTTTCTTCAACTCTCTTATTTTCTGTTTGTTTGTTTTACTCTGCTCAGCTTCATTTGTTCTCATTCATTATCATTATTTTTGTTTTCATTGTTTTTAAAATCTCTTGTTTCTCATGAGTGAGAGAAAGAAAGGTGTGGATTTCATGGTTGGAGGAATGAGGTAGATCTTGGAGGAGTTGGAAAAGAGGAAACAATAATCAGAATATATTTTATGTAAGAAAATATATTTTCTGTAATAAATGTATTACATTCACTAATCTGTTATGAACTGACAAAAAAGTACTGTATATCCTCTTCTTTGCAAAACAGTTATTAATTATTGTGGTGATATGAATAAGAATGATCCTCATAGGTTCATAGAGTTAAATACCTACTTAGTCACCACATAGAACTATTTCAAAAGATTAGGAGGTGTTGCATTATTGGACAATGTGTGTCAATTGGAGTGGGCTTTGAAGTCTCAAAAATCCCATTCAAATGCCAGAGTCTCTCTTTTCCTGCTGCCTGTGAATTCTGATGTAGAACTTTCCACTTATACTCCAGTACCATATCTACCTATGTGTCACCAGGCTCTCTGCCATGATTAGAATAGATTAAACTTTTGAAATTGTAAACAAGCCCCAATTAAGTGCTTTCTTTTTAATAAGAGCTGGCATGGTCATTGTGTACCTTCACAGCAATAGAACAGTGACTAAGACACTGTTGGAAACTATTTTTTATTTAACAGTAAGTGCAACAAAATACTTAAATGTGTCATAAATTGACCAAAACTAATTAACTATTTTAAAATCTTTTATTTAGGTAAATTTAGTAAATGTTATTATGAATAGCAACAACTTTTTGGATTTTAGCTTTTTTCCCATTACTTGCTTAATAAATATTGCTATGGAAACCCTGTTATAGTAATTCTATCCCTTAAAACAAGGTCCCTTTTATCTCAAAGTCCTAGCTAGGTGTTCTACTATTTCTTCAAGAGAGCCTACTTACACTTCTTATCATTGTCCAGGTCTGTTTCTGTGGACTACATATTGAGTATGAAATTGAATCCTAGCAACAATATTGCCTTTATCTGAGCTTTCTTGTTTCTAATTTCAAGTTTTGACATTACTAAGACATGGCGATGAGATCAGAGATATTAGCAAATGCTGAGTACCCTGTTTGCAAAATTAAGATAAGAAGAAAAAAAGGAGCAGAATTTATATGTGTAACACCATTGTATTGTTACAGAAATTTTGCCCAGGAGCAGAGGCAGACCTTAAGAGAAGAGAATTCAGTAGCTATCTAAAAATATATTGAATGGTTTTGGAAACCATGTGTAGGGATGTTTAAATAATGATGTCCTCAAATATATCTGTGATTTGTTGGGTTATAACAAGACTAATATCACCATGAGAAAAATCAAACTAAACCATGAGGCAGAAAGATCATAATTATAAACACATGTGCACTGAATAGTGGTGTTTACAATATTATAAAACATCTATTACTGATTGTAAAGACAATGAATATACACATCACAATAATATTTAGTGATTTCAATACTCCCCTTTCACCATGACTGGCCATCACAACAAAATTAAACAGAAATATTTTTTACATGATATCATAAGTCAAATTGGCCTGGCAGTCATTTATAAAACATTCCATACAAACAGTGAAGACTGTTATCAGCATTTCAAAAAATATTTCTAAAATAGAGCACCTAATAGGATACAAATCAAACATTACAAATTTTGGAAAGATTATATAGTGTTGTATTTATTAATTTAAAAATTAAACCCAGAATATCCTTTACCAGAATCTAGCTTGGTGAGTCTACCTGATGTTCCCCTACATGCACTCTTCCCTAAACCCCAGATCTTTTAAGATCCCAAATGCAATATCCTTGCTTAATCAGGTCAATACTGCTTTCACTTTCCCCAAACTTTGTTTCTCCTGAAATCTTCCCTGTCTGTGCCAACCTTCAGTCCTATCTCACACCACCTCCAGCCTATCTGCCAAGTCAGATCTTGTTCACCCTTTTGTAGTATCTAAAAAGTTGAGTTCACCTTATACTCCCCTCTGCACACTCTCCTAAATCCTCAGATGTACCCTCAAATACAGGATTTGGAGCAAGCAGCACAATCTGTACACCATGTCCATGTAACTTAATTCTAACTAAGCCATATCTAACCTTTAGTCCAAACCCAGGTTGTATATCCTGTATTCTGCTTTCACCTTCTCTTTCTGTATCAGACATGGACCTAACAAAAGAAGTTCATATTCCTAAATCTCATAACAAAATTACAACCAATATGAAAGATCAGGGCAGTACCCCACCCCAAACTACCAGTTCAGTAGCAATGTTTACACATGAGAATTAACTAGATGAGCCCCAGGACACAGAGTTAAAAAACTGTCATAAACTTCATGAAAGAATACAAGAAGCTTAAAAAAGACACACAAAAAAAATCTAATGAACTTAAAGAGAATAAACTTTGGAAATGGAGACTGTTTTTTTTTTCTTCCTCAGCTACCCATACACAAATAATCACTCAGAAACTAAATTAATAACAAACCATGTAACTAGGTGTATTTCTACATATCTCTTACAAAATAAATTGACCAATTTCTATTAGTTTATTTATCACTATGAGGCTGTTGCCTACCAGTAAGGTTTTGGTTTCTTTTTCCTTCATCAGCTAAATACCATCTGTCTGACCCCACCTTTTTTTTCTACCAGCATTCAGTTTAGATTTCCCACCTACCTATATTCTATCCTTCCATATGCCAAAGCAGATTAACCCATGGTAAGAAAACATATTCATTGCATACAGAGGGAAATCCCACATTGGAACATAGAATGAATGAATGCCTGAATGATGCCCAAAAAACACAAACAAGAATGGAAATGCCACACCAACTCCAGTGTCGTCTGTGTGACATGACATATGTCACTATGCTGGACGGGAGCTACCTTTCCTATGAGACTAGGCTTCCTGGAGGTCAATGGCAGATGGCCCGGTATTAGCCACCACTGAGGCATAGACAGTTTTCTCGAGTAGCTGGCTATGCAGGATATGGGCTTTGCACAATCTCTTTTATAATAATGATAGTCTTTATATATACAAGACAAGTATTATCTCTTCAGGAATAGCTCTAGGATAGGGAAACACAGTATGGGAATGTATAAGACTACAGCAGAACCTTTGTCATACATGGGGTGTATGATGAGCAAGGAAATAGATGGTCTAATGTTGATGGACAAAGACTGTTATATTATACTTTGAACTTTATGGATAGGCTTGCTAGATCCCAACCCCCCATGGTGTCTGCTGCATAAGAACGTACTAAAAAGTATATTTCAACAGGTGTAGAGAACTGATTAGGCATATTTGGTCACTAGGTGAGATAAAGAAAGGGTTAGAAAGAGGAAAGGCCATGATAGCGATAATAAGACAGAAACCTTCTATTCTTAAAATGAAACCACTTGACTGAGTTATACGATCCCAAGGAAAAGATTTCCTCTTCAAAGGATGCTTTATGTCTAACACCTGTCCCTGATAATATGCTTTTCTTAAATATCGCTGATGTGACTAAAAGAAGCTTTCATACTGTGCCAACCAATGATATATGACCTTCTGATCTGTTCTTTGTTTGAATACTATATAATGAAAACATGAATTCAGTAAAATTGCAGCAGATTCCAACCACTCTCTTGTGTGTTGTGTCTGTATGACATTTGCCGAACTTGTGCCTTTCTGTGTACCAAGACCCTGCTTCTCCCATGGTCTGAGTAGCTCCCCTGAGCTGGTCCGTGGCATGGAAATGGCAAAGATAATCCAGGATTTGTATTTGAATTTGAAATTCAATAAACAGAAACATTTAAAAGAACTCAATCTAAAATGATGTTGGAATTGAAAAACTCTGTAACTTAACTAGAAAAATCAAAGGATACACTCTGGGATAGAAAGAAAGTAAGAAAAAAACCAAATAAGCAAGAAACATAGAGGAAGCATGGAAGAACATAAAAAAGGTGAAACTATAGTCATAAATAATGTATTAAAATATCAAGTTTCTTTTAAAGACCAGATCGTCAACATAAACAGAAGGAAGGGTCTCTCATGCAGATATAAGTAGCACATAGAACACAAAAGATACAAAACTAGAAAGGAAAATCCCCACACCATATCATAGTGAAAACACCGTATATACAGAAGGAAGAGAGTTCATTGAAAGTTGCAAGAGACAAAACACAAGTAGCACATAAACAAAACCCAACAGAATAACAATTGATTTCTCAATGGAAAGTTTGATGGCCAGAGCAGCCTGAAGCAATGCATTTCAAATCCTATAAGAACACAATAGCCAACCTAGACTTCTTATCCAGCAAAGTTGTCTGTTGTCATAGATGGGAGAAAAAAATAAAATAAAAGTTAAAAAAACAACCTTCTATGATAGATCAGTTCTAAAGAGAACACAAGTGAAATTTCAAATTAAGAAGCACAATGAGCAGAGCTAAGAGACTGTGAAGAGAAAAAAAATTGTAATTACTGGAACAGAACAATAACACTGAGCTTATGAACAGTACCCTAAATTAACAATACAATGACTACCATCATCACACACCATTCAGTATTCAGTATTAATTTTAACAAACTCAATTATTCAATAAAATAACATAGGCTGGATAAATTTACCAAGAACGAAACCCATCAATCTATTCTCTATAAGACACGCATCTTAAAGTTAAAAACAGCCACTGCATTACAGTAAAAGGATGAACAAAATACTCCAATCAAATGGGACCAGGAAGCAAGAAAAGGTTGCTACCCTAATATCTGAAAAAGTAGACTTCAAACTAGAACTAACTAAAAGTAATAAGAAAGAATACTTTACTCAAAACAAAGGAAATTTTATCAAAAAGGCATATTTATAGAAAACAAATTTTGGTGCACCAAGTTTCATATCAAATGTATTATTGAAAAGAAAGAAAGATTAACATAAACCCATCTATAGTAGTAGGTGATTTCAATGCCCTATGTTCTCTAATAAACAGGACAGGTCATCTGAAAAAATATACAGAAAGAAACATCAGAAATGAATAATATCATTCAAATGGTTCTAATTGATAGCTATAGAATATCTCAACCAAATACCAAAAAATATACATTATTGTCAGCAATAGATGGGAGATTCTCTATAATAGATTGGTTCATGTATTATGAAACAAATCTTAACAAATTCAGAAAGATTAAAATAACTCCATGTTCTATTCTTTCTGACAATAACACAGTATAATGTAAAAAAAAATAGCAAACAGATATTTAGTACTCACATAAACTCATGGAAATTAGACAATTCATTAGTGAATGATTAACAGGTCAAAGAAGAAATCAATGAGCAGACTAAAGCACTTTTGGGAATAATTAAAATCTATTAATTATAATTTTGGGAATAATTAAAATCTATTAATTATAATTAATATCTATGGGATATATTGATAATAGTCTTAGTAGGGAAATTTATAACTCTGAGTGACTAGACTAAAAAATTAGAAAGAATACAAACAACTGTCTTAATGATACTATTCAAAATTTTAGAAAAACAAGAACATGCCAAATGCAATTTTCCCATTTGGATTGACAATGTACTTCAAAAGAGCAATAGACTATCTAACAAAACTTCTAACGCTAAGCATGAGAAGCTTCCTTTGAATTTTTAAGAATATTTTTGTATGTGTGACTATTTTATCTGTGTATGTTTGTACACTCTATGTGAGACATGTGTTCAGAGGCCAAAAGTGGTGAATGAATTCCCCTAGCTCAGAAGTTATATATGGCTGTAAGCCACAGAGTGGGTAATGGTAATTGAATCCAGATGCTCTGAAAGATTTGTAAGTGCTCTTAAAGATTAAACTATGTCTCCAGCCTTTTGCTTCCCTATTTTTGTAGAAATGAAATATGTCCTTGAGAGAAAACAAAAATCTCACTGGTTTAAATTATAGGGAAAGAGAAATAGACTATGTGTAACTTCATAATTTCCATAATTTCCTTTTTCTTTATTATTAATCCACTTCATTTAATCTATACTGATAACAAACAGCAGTATGCAGAAAGTGAATTGTTATGGAAAGATAACCCATTAAAGAATACTCATGTTTCATCTATTTATTCATTATACTTTATATTAATCAACGGCATCTGATACAAAATGGACCTTTATCAACATTAAAATGCATATAATACACAAAATAAATAAGGTATAATAAATAAATACTAAACTCCCTTAAGACAAGGTGAAGCTTAGAACCAAGCATTTTGAAATATTTAATTATTAATAATATATTCATTGGAAGTCGGTCTAATATTTTGTTATAAAGCTTCTTAGATAAATATTAAATAGAAAATAAGAATAGGCAATTTATTTATAGCACTGACCAATATTCACATATTTTTACCCATCTTAGACACATTTAAATTAATTCTATAATAAACTCTATAACATAAGCACTGCAATTGCTGTGTGAATGAAAATTCTTAAAAGGAGCTCTTTTTGGCTGTAAATGAAAAACTGGAAGGAGTTTTTCTGAAGAGACTCATGAAGTGATTGGAATTTTGGTATTGTGGAGAAATTGGAATTTTCCAGGTATAGAGGCTAATTACCTTATCTTGGCCTAGTTTTATTTCTCTAGAAGAGCCATTCCTTGCCAGACTTTGTATCTGACAAAACATCTCCTGGTAAATAAGAACCTTTTAGGTATTATTAACTTAAAACTAATATCTTGTGCTAGTAAAGAAAAGCCTGAAAAGCAATTAACTTAGAAAGATTTAGCTTCTGCCAATTCAGAAGTTAATAATGTCATTAGATAGTGTCTTGGGCCTATAGAATAGCTTTATCTCATCTTATTCTATCTGCTTCTGTGTTATGCTCACCAATGTATTGTAAACTTGCCTTGATTTATGACTTTGTTTTTCTGTAAAACTATAAAAACTTTATGAAACTGTTTTCACATTGTAACTTTTAATTTTGGGTCATCCAAATTTTGTTCCCTGGCCATGGTCAATCAAAATGACTCCAGTATAAACTCTCTTTTATTCCCTTTAGTATGGCTCTTATAGTCACAGCTGTACATTTTAATGGTGAGTGAGGAATAAAAATATTAAGAATTGGCAATGATATACAAGAATTTAAATAAAAACAATCAGTATTTTTATTACATCAACATGACTCCTTAATAATATCTCTACCTTTTAATGTATTCTATATTAATTTATTTTTGTTTATGTGTGTATATGTATACCACTGTGTATGTGTAAACATCAGAGAACAACTTGCAAAACAAAGTCTCTCCTTGCACTGTAATAGTCACAAGTACACTAACCTTTTGGGCAATCTTTTTTTTTGTTTTCATTAATTGCTTTGGGTCTCACTTTATTTTTTTTTTCATTCTCATGGTTTATTTTTTTTATATTTAAAAATTTCCATCTCCTTCCCTCCTCCTCCCCCTCCCTCCGCTCGGCAATCTTGCCACAAAATCCATATAAAATTATATAATTCTAATGTAAAGATGATAGTAGTAGCTATTTGATACTGGGTGTTTAGCATGTGCCAGGTACCACTAGACAATAACACTGTAAGGCAAGAATTGTTACTTTCATTATGGGTAAGGAAGGTAATCCCTTCAGAAAGATTCACTTGCAGAAGAAAGAAATCAAATGAACCACACATTAATTTTAACTATGTATTTGCAACAGAAAAATTGACTTTAAAATCAGAATTGGTGTTAACAGTAATTATATTTCAATGAAAGTATAGTATGTTACATTGGGAATGAAATAAATGATGGTAATTCCTTATTTCCTTGGTTGATAGCTAAGAAACAGATTTTATATTTTCCTGTCATTGCTTATCTGAGTACCTTAATGGCTATTTGCATATGTAAAATATGATCACAAAGCCAAATAGAAGGTGAGGAGTTTAATTACTCTGGTTAATAACAATGAGGAGAATTGAATTTCTCAAGTACGAAAAAGAGTAGAAATTACTCATAAGGGGATAATATAATGATGGGATAACTGATCACACTTTAGATAATTCACATAGTCTCTCAGGCATTCCTCTGCTGAACTTTTTGGAGACAGAATCTCCTAGGGTCTATATTTAAAACAATCTTGATTCTGAGAAGAATAAATTCGGCACAGATAAGTTGGTGAATGGAAAGCAGTTTAGGTCTCTTTATTCTAGATGCAGTTAGGGCTACAGATTCATGTAGAGCAGGGTTTTAGCCAGTTGAAAATTATTTCACATGAAGTATAATCACAATTTCATAATTGTTCTGAAGGCACACATCTCCTATAACAATACACAAACACCTATATGTTATATGCATGAAGATATTGTCTCAAAAAGAAGCTGCATATACTGTAGTTCACCAGAATTTTAAGAGGAGGACACTGAGAGAAAAAGGTTCAGAATATAATTTTTGTGACTAGAACACTGTCATGATAATGGCATGTCATAAGCAGGATATGTGTCATTTTATTAAGTCAAAATTTATTACATAATGATTTATAAACAATTCAAAAATTTATTGGCACCAATTTTTACTAAATGTTACTGTTGTCCTTGATAGGCTGATGAGGCAAATGAAGGTTGTATTCTTCCAATCATAATGACTAATATTAACTCTCAGATTGCATACTATACACGTCAAAGTAAAATAATTTATCAGAATTGATAGATAGATAGATAAATAGATATGTTTCAAAGTAACTATAAAATGTTAAAGGGACCACACCAGAATTCAAGGAATTTCAAAGAACTCCAAGTGAAAGAAACTGGGAGACAATGTATATGCAAAGACTGTATATACAGGAGTATGATAAGGGATATGAATGAAGAGTCAGATCACTTTCAGGGTTACAGGCATGAAGAAATGTACAGGATCATGGATGCTATAGATAGGGATCAAGGAAGTCTACAAATGGACAAATAGGCAGATGGATGGATGGCAGGTTCAGATGTATGGTTATCTAAGTAAGTAATATCATAAATTGGGTACTTATGTGAGCTAAGAAGCCTATGGGATAGTTGGGACAGTTACCTATATGTATCTTGCCCCATAATATCTAATAATTCAGATTATAAAAAAACCTGATCTCAATAGTCAAAGTTTTATTTAAAATAGTTGATCTATTATTGTAGAAAATATATTATTCTTGTTGTTAACAATACCTTTTAAATATTAGTTTAATTAAGAGTAAATTTAAATACCTTTTTTTACAAAAGGAATGCATCACAATTAGTTTTTTTAGCAAAGGTCTTTTTTCATCTTCATTTGCTACAAAACAGGACTGTTTTTGTTCTTTGTAGCAGTCTAGAATGTTATACTGTGACTGGATCAGGGTAGAAAGAATGGAATTGACTATTGCTACTGGTTCTCACATGTTTGCTTTTGTTTTCAAATGTGATTTAGTGGTTATTTCTAGAATCCTACTCTTCTCTTTCCAACTTCCTACAGGCAGAGCATACATCTGGCATCCAAAGGCAAAGTTGTAATAATCAATTCTGTTTGTGATTGGCTACATCTTCTAAAAAATATCAAAATTGATAGAGGATGAATAAATAGCCCTCAATATGCTGCCTATGTTCTTGGCTTCATTTGATGAGATGACTGCTACCATATTAGCAGTGTCTTTTAGGTCTGTTCTCACATCTCATATCCAGATCCAACATTGTTTGAAACTAACTTTTTCAAATCTATTTATTAAATGACAAATCAATGGCAAATCCTACAACTGAAAATTTCTGGATATGACTACTTAGCATATATATAATGTTTCCATTTGAACAATTATTTAACTTTTTACATTAAATTCTTTTTAATTGTGTGTTTAATATTTAATTGTTGTTATTGAGCTATGTGTTTTTCTCCACTCCTGCACTTCCTCTGTTTACTTTTCTACCTTCTCCCATGATCCCCAGGCTGCTCCTAATTTACTCAGGAGACCCTGTCATTTTCTACTTCCCATGTAGATTATATTCATGTATGTCTCTTTTAGTGTCCTCTTTGTTGCCTAGTTTTTCTGAGATTGTGGCTTGTAGGCTGATTTGTTTTTCTGGGCTTTATGACTAAAACCATTTATGAGTGAGTACATATTATTTTTGTCTTTCTGGGTCTGTGTTACATTACTCAATATGATATTATCAGATCCATCCCTTTGTCCACAAATTTCTAGATGTCAATTTTTTTCACTATTTAATACTCCATTGAGTAAATGTAATCACACCTTCTTTATCCATTCTTTGGTAGAGGGGTGTTTAGGTTGCTTCCAAGTCCTGGAAATGATAAGTAATGCTTCTATGAGCAGAGCTGAGCACATGTCCTTTGGTTGAGCATTCTTTGGGTATATACCAAAAGTGGTATTGTTGGGTCTTAACATAGGTTATTTCCCAATTTTCTGAGAAATTACCATAATGATTTCCAAAGAGGTTGTACCAGTTTACACTCCCACCAGAAATGGAAAAGTATTCCCTCTACCCCACATCCTCTTCAGCAAAATTGTCATCAGTGTTTTTCATCTTGGCCATTCTTACAGGTATAAGATGGAACATCAGAGTTGTTTTGATCTGCATTTTTCTGATGACAAAAGATGTTAAGCATTTCTTTAATTATATTCATCTTTCAACAATATTAAATTCATCTGTTGAGAATTCATTGTTTAGGTCTGTAATGGTTTAAGTAAAAGGCTGCAGATCCCTGAGAGGTGGCAGTGGGCAGTGGGCCATGAGACCATGCTACAGGTCCCTAAGCTGCAGCAGGAAGCAGGTTCCAAGACCATGGCAGGCCGTGAAGGCAGCCAGATCCCAGGCAGCAAGCCATGTGGTGGGTTAGAGACCAAGACAGATAGGTACACCATGTAGAGTGAAATTAGATATTTATTTAGAGACAGAAAGGAAGGGCTTGGGATGCAGGCACACAGGATGATCTGCCTGCCTCAGCAGTGAACATGTTAGGGAGTAGGCAGGGCTTGTCTCTTACATGGACAGGACAGACCATTACATTCCCATCTTTTTTTTATAATAAAAGGGTGGGAGGTTAGGTGCAACAGTTTAAATGAATTGGGGTAGAAGATTCTCAAGACTGCTTCTTGGTTATTTGAGGGCATAGTCTTTGGGGAGAAACATGAGAAAGCTGGGTACTGGTTATATCCTGGGGGAGCTGGTCTCTTTGTTCCTGTCTGGCGTTTGTGATATGAAAATGTCTAGTTTCTCTTACAACTGTTTAAGGTATTGGCAGAGCAGAGGATAAAGTTAAGTTTAGGGAGAAAAATAGGACCAAGGAATTGAGAGGAGTGTAAATTTTTAGGACCAGGGAATTGAGAGGGGTGTAACTGATCTGTTAAAGGTGGATCCTTCAATTCATCTCCTGAAACCCACAAGAAATTTTTGCATTTGTGAAAACATGATTTAAACAGAAGCATATTTATATCAGAATGACTATGACAGATATGCTTTGCCCAATGAAAATAATTTTTAAGACTATGGAAGGCAGCTTGAGAGAGAGATTTGATAACTTGTATTTGTCCTCACACCTTTATAATTTGCAGGTATACATTTTAATAACTTGCATTTATATTTTACTGAAATTTGTTTGGTGAGGCTGTCCTTTTCAAATGACAAAACATCTCAGCTGTCAAACTGCATCAGAGATCTTTGAGAAGAATAAAATTTTACTTGAGTTACTGCTTAGACAGAAAACTTACTTGGTTGACACCTAGAGCTACTCCTGAGGGTCCTCTGTGGTCACTGAGGGTCATATTCACCTTTTTCTGTTTAGTTCAGGGCCTGCCAGGATCCAGAAGATCCTTCGGGGTAAGAAATCTATAGGAGGACTTCTCTACCTTGACCTGAGGAGCTAGGCTGTTGATTCCAGAGATTCTGTCCACTGTCTGGTAGTCAGCACTTGGCAGTTGAAGCAAATTGTGGATGAAGGTTGTTTTGTCTCTATTTGTCTTCTGCCTTCTTGGAAAAAAATAGATTTCTGCTGCTAGGAGCCAACTTGTCTCTTTTTGTTATGAATATGTCCTTTAATAATTAAATATTTAAACGTCATATTTCCCAGATCTCTGAGCAGTTGAGGGCCATTTATCAGGAACAGCTACAGTATAGAATCTGGCTGGTGAGCTAGGTACAAGTTTGACTGTACTGGATCTCAACTTAACAGGTAAAGCAGGGGTAGATTAAATATAAAGTACTTTTGTAAGAGACTTAAAAGTACATACCAGTTTAAAACATGAGACATTTTATTTTTGTAGTCTGAAATAAGATGCAATGAACAGACAATTATAACATTTAACAGTAAACATTGGTGTACTTAAGTTACATGTATGAACACATACACAGAGATTGAGGAGGAATTGGGTGAAGTGGATGCTCTTGGTGGGCCCTACCAAAGGCATACCACTGTACAAAACACAAATGAAACAGAGTCAGTAAGAGGAATTTAGAGACAAAAACATAAGAAAATTGGGACCAGGCAGGGAATACCTCAGTAAATATGGCAGAACTTGGTCTCCTGTCCTGGCTCTCTGTTAAGATGGTGGCAAAGTCACCTGACCTCAGTTAAGATGGTGGTAAGATCACCTGACCTCAGTCAAAATGGTAGCAATCACATGATGTATATATGAAAGACCTAGAGGCATGATCCACCCTATTTCCACCATGCCACAAGCTGTGGTGGGTAACAAAAGGCCGGAATTGAAAACAGCTGCCTCATGGATCTGAACAATCTTGTTGACAGCAGTAGTAGTGGCAGGGAAAGTTTGAGGTAAAGTGGAGTCAGTTGAGCCAGTGAGGGTTTATACCATAGCTGAAAACATGAAAATCTCTGAAAATGGCAAACCATAAGGTTTATAGAAGGATGTCTCCCCTCTAGAGGTGTGAGGATCAGCCATGATAATTTAAGTCTGGGCAGAAAGGAAGTTCTTTACTTCCTCCAACCATTACCGCCTGGGACTCTGGCAATCGATAAATTTAAAAGGAGTCTCAATGGTTTACCCTGAGACAATGCCTAGCAGGCTAAGATTTCCTGACCCCCACCCAAGAGCAAACCATTCAAAGAAAATTCCTGGCATTCCAAGCACTGTAAATAGAAACACTTGCCAGCACTTCACCAGGACACCCCTAGACAAATGTCAGCCAATCAGGGGTCCTGAACCTCAGAGACCCCTCACCCCCACCTTTCCTACTATAAAAACCCAATTCTAATTGAGCTTGGGGCTCTCCAGATATTCTAATATGTTGGACATGCAGAGAGATCGAGTTTGCAAACTTGATTAAAATAAAGGCTCTTTGCTTTTACATATGGGACTCCGTCTCCTTTGTTGGCTTTAGTGGGGACTCATGGATTTGGGCATAACAGAGACAAGGTGTGAAACTGCAACAAACACCACAGAGCTTTCATAACAGTGTCCTCTATCTACAGGTAGGGTGTTAAAGCCTGACTGGATCTTATCTGGGCGACCGGAAGCCAGAGAAGCTAGAGGCTGGTCTGAGCGGTTTCTCACAGTGGGACCACTAACAAGTGATCCAAATGAAAAGAAAAGAAAAAAAGAAGAAGAAAAAAAAAACACGAGGGACTCTGGGCCCCTAGTCAAATGCACCAAAAAGCATGGGACTCAGGAGGACTGATCCCGGACCATTCAGTCATGTTTTTAGCTCTAGAAAGCAGTGAAGGGCTCAAACTGTGGCCATGAAATCTGTAGTTGGGAGCTAAAAGGGGAAAACATACAACCAAAGCTGCTTGTGTGCATTGAGGTCAGCGTTCTGGCAAATGGAACACATAGTTGTTGTGGAAAATAATACCCACTTCTGTATCCTGACACTGAGAGAAGGGTGGGAGGGCCTACCATGTCTGATGGCACCAATGTAATGGTTTAATAAAATGCTGCAGGTCACTGAGTGGCCCAAACAGTGGCAGGCAGTGGGCAGTGGGTCCTGAGACCACAGCAGGGCATGAAAACAGCCGGATCACAGGCAGGAAGCCATGTGGTAGGTGAGAGACTGAGACAGAAAAGCATGCCATGCAGAGTGAAGTTGGATGTTTATATTTATTTAGTGAGTTATGGAAAGGAAGAGAAGGGGGAAGAACAGAGAAAGAGGCAGAGAGGGGGGGAAGGGGAGAAATAGGGAGAAGGGATAGGCAGGAGCTGCTTCAAGAGAGAGAGAGATGGAAAGGAAGGGCACAGGCTACAGGCATGAAGGAAGATCTGCTTGCTTCAGTGGTGAATGGGGGAGGGGTTGGGCAGGACTTGTCTCTTAAAGGGACAAAACAGACCATTACAAGTTCTATACCCCATTTTTTTCCTCATTTTTTTATTAAAATTTTCCATCTCCTCCCCTCCTTCTCCCCCTTCCCTCCCCTCCCTTCCATCCATACCCCCACTCTGCCCCTCTCCAAGCCAAAGAGCCATCAGGGTTCCCTTCACTATGTTAAGTCCAAGGTCCTTCCAGCTCCCCCTAAGTCCAGGAAGGTGAGCAACCAAACTGACAAGGCTCACAGTGAGCCCGTTGTTCAACTATGTTTATAGCAGCATTATTTGTAATAGCCAGAAACTGGAAACAACCTAGATGCCCTTCAGTGGAAGAATGGATGAAGAAAGTGTGGAATATATACATATTAGAGTACTACTCGGCAGTAAAAAACAATGACATCTTGAATTTTACATGCAAATGGATGGAAATAGAAAACACTATCCTGAGTGAGGTAACCCAGACCCAAAAAGATGAACATGGGATGTACTCACTCATAATTGCTTTCTAGCCATAAATAAAGGACATCGAGCCTATAATTCGTAAAAAAAAAAATCCTAGAGAAGATATATAAGAAGGTGAATCCAAAGAAAAACATATAGTTATCCTCCTGGATATTGGAAGTAGACAAGATTGCTGGACAAAAAATGGGAACTTGGGGGGTGGGGTGGGATAGGGGTTGGGGGGATGGGGAGAGAAAAGTGTGAAGTGGAGGATGGGAAGAGCTTGGGGGAATAGGATAGTTGGGATATAGGAAGGGTGGATATGGGAACAAGGAATTATATATCTTAAGGGAGCCATTCTAGGGTTGGCAGAGACTTGACTCTAGAGGGGTTCCCAGGTGTCCAGGAAGACGCCCCCAGCTGGTTCCTTGGGCAGCTGAGGAGAGGGTGCCAGAAATGTCCAGATCCTATTGCCATACTCATGAATATCTTGCATATCACCATAGAACCTTCACCTGGCATTGGATGGAGAAAATGACAGAGCCCCACATAGAAGCACCGGATTGAGCTCCCAGGGTCCTGATGAGGAGCATAAGAAGGGAGATCATGAGCAAGGAAGTCAGGACCGTGAGGAGTGCATTTACCCATTGAGACAGTGGGACAGATCTAACGGGAGACCACCAAGTCCAGTTGGAATGGGACTGATGGAACAGGGGACCAAACCGGGCTCTCTGAATGTGGCTGATGGTGGAGGAGGACTGAGAAACAAAGGACAACGGCGATGAGCATGTACCCCATTTTTTATTGGATTATTAGTTCTTTAGCTGACCAATTTCTTGAGTTCTTCGTATATTTTGGAGATCATCCTTTGTCTGATTTGGGGTTGGTGAAGATCTTTTCCTATTCTACAGGCTGCTGTTTTGTCTTTTTCACCATGTCCTTTGCTTTACTGAAGCTTCTTAGTTTCAGAAGGTCCCATTTATTAATTGTTTTTCTCAGAGTCTGTACTACTGGGGTTATATTTAGAAAATGGTCTCCTATATCAATGCATTCAAGTGTACTTCTCACTTTTTCTTTTATGAGGTTCAATGTGGTTGGCTTTATGTTGAGGTATTTGACCCATTTGGACTTGAGTTTTCTGCATGCTGATAGATATGGATCTACTTTCATTCTACTAAATGTTGATATTCAGTTATGCCAGAACCATTTGTTGAATATGTGTTTTTTTTGCATT
This sequence comes from Arvicola amphibius, assembly GCF_903992535.2. NCBI lineage: Eukaryota > Metazoa > Chordata > Mammalia > Rodentia > Cricetidae > Arvicola > Arvicola amphibius. The sequence continues at coordinate 75,130,900 of NC_052065.1, read as the reverse complement.
TGATATTTTTTATTTCTTTGTCAAAAATCAAGTGTCCATAGGTGTATGGATTGAATCAAGGTCTCCGATTCAGTTCCATTGGTCCTCTTATCTGATTTTATTCCAATACCAGGCTGTTTTCAGTAGTGTAACTGTGTAGTAGAGTTTGAAGTCAGGGATTGTGATGCCTCCAGAAGTTCTTTTATTGTACAGGATTGTTTTGAATATCCAGAGTTTTTTGCTTTTCCATGTGAAGTTAGATATTATTCTTTTGAGGTCTAGGAAGAATTTTTCTGTTTTTTTTTTTTTTTGAGCATTGTATTGAATCTATAAATTGCTTTAGGTAAGATTGCCATTTTTACTATGTTAATTTCACTTATCCAAGAGCATGAGAGATTTTTCCATTTGCTGGTGTCTTTTTCAAATTCTTTCTGTGAAGATTTGAAACTCTTGTCATACAGGTCTTCCAGGTGTTTGGTTAGAGTTACTCAAAGACATTTCCTGTTATTTTTGACTATTGTAAAGGGTGATGTGTGGAGGCCCAAAGAGATCAAAGGTCAGAGAGTTTGGAACTTGTTTTTAGTTCAGAGTTATTGTGCTTCTAACAAAGGTCCCACCTAGTTGTAAATAAGAGTTCTTCTCTATCAAGGCTATTGTCAACAGGTGTGGCTTGTTTCCAGACTTTTCTAGGGAATGAGCAATGAATGTAGCCCTTGATTTTCAATTTGTATGTTAATGCAGTCTTGTTTTACTCCTACCTTTTGGGGTCAGGGATATATTAACCAGTTGGAAAATAAAACACAGGTGAATTTTCAGTACTCACTGAAATATTCCTTCCTAATACTATCTTATATGTTTCTCTTTTATTATTTTTACCCGCATCTTTGTATTCTTTACTATATTTCTAAATTCCCATGCTTCCACTCTGGGGAAAGGTATTTTTTTTCAAGGCTGGCCCCCAACAAATGATGTTCAACATGGGCCTGACTGGTGAACCATGAAAAACGCAAAAGAGTGGCCAGCTGTACAAAGGAGAACATGAGGAACCCGCTAAAGAAAAGTGCACCACAGGTGGAAAGGTAAGTAATGAGCACTCAGAAATAAGTAGTAGAATTTTAAAATAAGAGAGAGGTGGAAAAGATAAAATCAGAAGTAAAACTGTAAATATTTGTAAATATGGTACAAGGAAATAGGATTCAACAGTCTGTACAGTGGCTTGGATGTATTTTGATAGCTAGAGGAGCTGAAATGAAGCAGAAACAAAGGCTGATGTTTCTAGAGTTTATAAATATTATATTCCTGTCCCTTCACTGGTGGCTTATCCACCACCAACTTTGGGCTGCTCTGGGACTTGGAGAGGTAAAAGTAAGGCCTCAGCTTTGCTCCTGCAAGTTTTGGTGCTGTGGTCACAAAACTAAAGCCTCTACCACTGCTGATCAGATTTGGAAGAGTATAGGAAATGTGGCTGTGGTTTTTGACCTAGAATTGGCCTAGGTTACCACTGAGACCGTGGCAGTTCATGCATGTGCTGTAGCCAGCTAAGTCTGACTCAAGCTGAACAATATGGCTAGGAAAGACAAGAAACAAAGAAAATTTAAAGGGCTATCTATACCTCCCAAAATCAATGCCTAGACGTAGTCAATGGAAATACTTAGAGGCTAAGTGAGAAATTAGCCAAGATATATGGATAAATCTATGGCTTTAGCAGAGTAGAGGATATAGGAATTCTAATTTTGTTACTACAAGATTTTTTTTTTAAAAGGCAAGGATAGTAAAAAATGGCATGCCTATATCTGTCTAAGCTTGTGAATCTGGCAATCTAAAAACTGCTGTAATGGTGGACACCTGAGAACCTGAGCTAAATTTGCCAGCCCGTCACAGTCTGGAGCAGGACCACTGAACATGGCCTGTGACTGGTCTAGGCAAAGCAGGCAATGAGGGACTATCTGCCCGGTCCCAAGAACACAATAAGGATGGCCAAGTGGCAGAGAGAGCATGGCTTGTGCCCTGCCACATGTCCTATCTTCAAGTCCAGATCCCAGAATCCAAGCCTAAAATCCAAGCTGCAAAATGTAGCCTCAGGGAACTGCAGTTTCAGGCAAGTCAAGTGTTAGTGAAAATAAATAAGCAAATTAAGCCTGCCAGCTAGCCAGACTTGCGGTTTGGATTAAAAAGATATCAGATAAATGGAGAATAATTCAGGATTTAAGAGAAGTTAATGCAACCATGCAGTTGATAAGAGAATTACAACCAGGACTGCCTTCTCCTATAGCTATATCAAAAGGCACCCATAGAATCATTTTAGACTTAAAATATCATTTTTAATACCATCCTTTTGGCACCACAAGATTGCCAAAGATTTGTTTTCAGTGTCCCCTCAATTAATCTCAAAGAGCCAATGAAAAGGTAACAACGGAGCGTCTTACCTCAGGGTATGGCAAACAGTGCAACCTTGTGTCATAAGTTTGTAGCTCAGGCTATACAAAGTGTCAGAGATCAATTTCCACATATTTATATTGTTCATGATATTGATGAGGTCCTGCTTTTCCATAGAGATTAAGGAGTTTTACTTGAGACTTACGAACTACTACAACAGAGCCTTATCCATGTTGGTTTAGTTATTGCTACAGAGAAAGAAATTAAGCCTCAAAAATTAAAAATTGGGAAGGATGGTTTAAAGACTCTAAATGATTTCCAGAAGTTGTTGGGAGATATCCAATGGCTGAGACCTTATTTAAGATATCCCACAGGAGACCTCAAGCCTGTAAGTGAAATGCTTAAAGGGGACAGTGATCCAAATTCTAATAGACAACTTTCAGAAGTTGCCAAAGAGGTGCTCTCCCAGGTAGAACATGATATATAAAAACAGAAGATACAACATATAAATTAAAACAAACCTTGGCAAGCATGTATATTACCCCCAAAACATGGTCCAGAAAATATACTTAATAAAATTATAGCCGGGCGGTGGTGGCGCACGCCTTTAATCCCAGCACTCGGGAGGCAGAGGCAGGCAGATCTCTGTGAGTTCGAGGCCAGCCTGGTCTACAAGAGCTAGTTCTGGGACAGGCTCTAAAACAGCTGCAGAGAAACCCTGTCTTGAAAAAAAAAAGAAAAAAAAAGGACAAATAATTTAGAATGAAGTCTCAATCCTGAATATCTATGCCCCTAATATAAAAGCACCCACTTATGTAAAAGAAACATTACTAGAACTCAGGGCAGACATCAAACCATATACATTAATAGTAGGAGACTTCAACACTCCTCTCTCACCAATGGACAGGTCAATCAGACAGAAACCTAACAGAGAATTAAAAGACTTAATGGAGGTAATGAACCAAATGGACTTACCAGACATCTATAGAACATTCCACCCAAATAGGAACGAATATACCTTCTCCTCTGCGGCTCATGGAACCTTTTCAAAAATTGATCATATACTCGGTAACAAAGCAAACTTCCACAGATACAAAAAAAATATTAGTAACCACCTGTGTCTTATCTGATCACCATGGATTGAAATTAGAATTCAACAATAATGCTACCCACAGAAAGCCTACAAACTCATGGAAACTGAGAGAGTCAACTACTGAACCACACCTGGGTCAAGGAACAAATAAAGAAATTAAAGTCTTTCTTGAATTTAATGAAAACAAAGACACAACATACTCAAACCTATGGGACACAATGAAAGCAGGGCTAAGAGGAAAGTTCATAGCACTAAGGGCCCACTTAAAGAAAACAGAGAAAGTACTCATTGGAGGGAGACTTAACAGCACACCTGAAAGCTCTAGAAAAAAAAGAAGCAGATTCACATAGGAGGAGTAGAAGACTGGAAATAATCAAACTGAGGGCAGAAATCAACAAAATAAAAACACAGAAAATAATCCAAAGAATCAATGAAACAAAAGGCTGGTTCTTGGAGAAAATCAACAAGATTGATAAACCCCTAGCCAAACTAATCAAACGGCAGAGAGAGAACATGCAAATTAATAAGATCAGAAATGAAAAGGGGGACATAACCACAGACACCGAGGAAATTCAAAGAATCATTAGATCTTACTACAAAAGCCTGTATGCCACAAAATTGGAAAATGTAAAAGAAATGGACATTTTTTTAGATAAGTAACATATACAAAAGTTAAACCAGGACCAGGTGAACAAGCTAAATGGTCCTGTTAGTCATTAAGAATTAGAAACTGTTATCAAAAACCTCCCTATTAAAAAGAGCCCAGGACCAGATGGTTTCGATGCAGAATTCTACCAAAACTTCCAAGGATACCTAATACATATACTCCTTAATGTATTTCATAATATGGAAACAGAACAGTCATTGCCTAATTCCTTTTATGAAGCTAAAGTTACCCTGATACCTGAACCACACAAAGACTCAACCAAGAAAGAGATTTACAGACCAATCTCACTCATGAACATTGACACAAAAATTCTCAGTAAAATACTGGAAAACTGAATCTAAGAACACATTAGAAAAATTCTTCACTATGACCAAGTAGGCTTCATCCCAGAGATGCAGGGCTGGTTCAACATATGAAAATCTATCAATGTAATCCATCATATAAATAAACTGAAGGATAAAAACCATATGATCATCTCATTAGATGCAGAAAAAGCATTTGACAAAATTCAACACCCCTTTATGATAAAGGTCTTGGAAAGATTAGGGATACAAGGGTCATTCCTAAATATAATAAAGGCTATTTACAGCAAGCTGACAGCTAAGATCAAATTAAATGGAGAGAAACTCAAGGCCATCCTACTAAATTCAGGAACACGACAAGGCTGTCCACTCTCTCCTTATCTCTTCAATATAGTGCTTGAAGTTCTAGCAGTAGCTATAAGACAACATAAGGGAATCTAGGGGATTCGATTTGGAAAGGAAGGAGTTGAACTTTCGCTATTTGCAGATGATATGATAGTGTACATAAGTGACCCAAAAAAACTCCACTAAAGAACTCCTACTCCTTTAGTAACATGGCAGGATACAAGATCAACTACAAAAAATAAGGTGCCCTCCTATACAACACGGATAAGGAAGCAGAGAGGGAAATCAGAGAAGTATCACCTTTCACGATAGCCAAAAATATCATAAAATATCTTAGGGTAACTCTAACCAAGGTAGTGAAAGACCTATTTGACAAGAACTTTAATTCTCTGAAGAAAGAAACTGTAGAAGATACCAGAAAATGGAAGGGTCTCCCTTGCTCGTGGATTGGGAGGATCAACATAGTAAAAATGGCAATTCTACCAAAAGCAATCTATAGATTCAATGCAATCCCATCAAGGTCCCAACAAAATTCTTCACAGACGTTGAGAGGACAATAATCAACTTTATATGGAAAAACAAGAAACCCAGGATAGCCAAAACAATCTTATACAATAAAGGAAATTCGGGAGGCATTGCCATCACTGACTTCAAATTTTATTACAGAGCTACAGTATTGTAAACAGCGTGGTATTGGCATAAAAACAGAGAAGTCAACCAATGGAATTGAATAGAATACTCGGATCTTAACCCACAAACCTATGAACACCAGATTTTTGATAAAGGAGCCAAAAGTACACAATGGAAGAAGGAGGGCATCTTCAACAAATAGTGCTGGCATAACTGGATGTTAACCTGTAGAAGAATGAAAGTAGATCCAGATCTATCACCATGCACAAAACTCAAGTCCAAATGGATTAAAGACCTCAATATTAATCAGAACACTCAGCCTGATAGAGGAGAAAGTGGGAAGTACTCTACAACACATGGGCACAGGAGACCGTTTCCTATGTGATGGAGGAGAGTTATCTGTCTATGTTTCTTTCATTGGTTAATTAATAAAGAAAACTGCCTTGGCCCTTTAAGAGACAAAATTAGGTAGGTGGAGTAGACAGAACAGAATTGTGGGAACAAGGAAGTAGAGTGGGGGAGACGCTTCAGGCAGTTGCCATAGGAGTCTCCATGCTGCTCCTCTCCGAGATGGACGCAGGTTAAGATCTCTCCTGGTAAGCCACACCTCGTGGTGCTACCCAGATTACTAAATATGGGTTAAAGCAAGATATGAGAAATAGCCAATAAGAGGCTACAGATAATGGGCCAGGCAGTGTTTAAAAGAATACAGTTTCCGTGTAATTATTTCGGGTAAAGCTAGCCGGGGGCCGGACACAGCCCCACCGTTCTCACTACAGATTAGCGCTCCAACGTGGTGACTAAATCCACGTAAAAACCTGAAAAGGCTTTAAATAAAGGAGAGAGAGAGTTTAACACAGCTTTTTGCTGTTTGCCTGGACGTGCCATAGAGAGATTTCCTGTTTCGGCAATAGTGGCAGAGAAAAAGCTGAGTCATTTTAAAACGAGGCTTCCTGGTGCTGTGCCGCCAGTGCGAACTCTGGCTTTAAAGCATTTCAGTGGCTTTTATGGACTGGATGTTTGTGTGCCTGCTTGGGATCGGAAAGAAAGTGCTGCTCTGAGACCATGCCAATGGCTCACTGCTCCCTGCCTGCACCTGGGCAGATGGCGGAATCAGGCTTAGGCCAGCGGGAGAACATGGCGGATTTCTGCCACCATACAGAGAGATGTTTTTCAGACTGCGCAGTGCTCTGCATGTCAGATTTGGCTGTAACTTGGATGAAAAGAGTTTTTGTGCTGCACGCTCAGTCTCAGAGTTAAAGTGCTGAGTGCGGCTCCTACCTGGCGGCCCCAGAGCTAGTAGAAAATGGTACATCCTCCATTTTGAAATTGGAGAGAGGTGGAGCCAACATCCAGAGCAGCCGGCAGCTCTGCAGCTCAGAGCTGCAACCGATTCAGAGTCACAAGCGGCTCAGCTATGTTGGACTGGGCGTGGCAAGCCTGCAGTACCTGTTTTTGACCTAGGAATGTCACAGCTTAGATTCTTAAGTGTGTAGCGATTTAAAAGCACAAAACAAAAGTGCTCCTGGATAGTAAAAAAATTACAGATTCACAATAGGAAAGATTCAGACATAGAAGGCCTTTAACTGGGTCACAATGTTGGATAAATGTACGTAGGCTTGAGAGCGAAAGAGAAGAAATAATATAGAAAATAAAGTTAATGCCTTTAAACAAAAAGGGTAAAGTCTTTAAAGAGACAGAGTACAGATAGTTATAGATTAAAAGAAGTAAAGTGATAGAGTAAAAATAAGCCACATAAAAATGGAAAATTCACAGAGAGTCTGGATTATGTATTTTGTTGTGTTTTCTTTGATTTTTTTGACTGTAAAGGAGCTAAATACAGAGAGACATTTCATTATATGGGCTGCCAGTCTAGACCAAAATGGACATTTTAATGGTATGACTTCAGGATTTGGATCTAAGAACATGATGCTTTGGAAAAGAGTTTCTTCTTTTGTTTTCACAGAGGACGAGACTCTGTGGATTGCTTCTATCCCAATATGGTATGATAGACCACGCCCTCCTGAAAGGTTGCTGTGAACATCTTCAAAAAATTACTTCACTCAACTGCCAACTGAGAGGAACCTAGCACACAGGTTACACCATGAAAGACCTAAATAACAGCGCCCCCATTCAGCAGGAAGCAGTTTGGAGAGAAAAAACTGCGCCCATTTTCCCAAATATTGCTTATAAATGTTCTTTTACATTTAAAGGGGGAGATGATATAGATATGAATTTGCATTGGTATAGATTTTAAGGTCAATTTTGTTATATGTATATGTATTTCTGATCTTGATTAAGCTATTGTGATTGTAGTTCATTTTAAAAACTGTAATGTATAATTAGGAAATATAGGTTGTTAATGGATAATCATTGATAATAGTTAAGCTTGTAGTCCTGTTATTAGATTTTCTAGATATGTAGAGATATATTTCAGTTAGATAGACATTCTTCATATCTTTCAAAGACTGCAGAATATGGCATTTAATGTTTTAATAACTTAGGGTTTTTCATGACAATGAGACACGTCTGCTCTTGGCAGCACCAATCTACTTCAAGAGGAAGATGGGCATCGAAGAGGCTACTTATGGAGTTTGTTAGCCATTTGGGCAAGAAACTGCTCTTGGCTGGACTGTTCCATAAACTGGACACAAAAAACCCACAGAGAGAGGACTGCTGAACTTGCCTAAAGGTGAGATGGTCTTTCGGGGTTCCTGATTCATGAAAGAGTCTGCGAGATGTTCTGCAGGACACAGCAGAAAGTGACTGAACTGTCTTTGGAATTTCCTGCTTCATGAAAAAGTCTGCTGGACACTATGGGCCTGAAGGCCGAAGATGGATGCCCCAACGGTACAGAGGAACTTTGGGTGACTGTCTAGGCAGTGAGTTGTCTCTGTCATTTCTAGAGTTTGAAAGTTACAAATGACTTGTTTACTTAGGTAATATTATATCCTTCTGGAGTCTTTGATGGAGTTGAAGAATAAATAGATAGTTATAGATTTCCTTAGCTATGATAAAAGATAAAATAGATTTGAATATTGTAACTGTAATACTTGCTTGATAACTGTTTTTGTTATATGTAATTTTGCTATGTTAAAGTTGAATCCTTTCTTTTTTGTTTAAACAGAAAAAGGGGAAATGATGGAGGAGAGTTATCTGTCTATGTTTTTTTCATTGGTTAATTAATAAAGAAAACTGCCTTGGCCCTTTAAGAGACAAAATTAGGTAGGTGGAGTAGACAGAACAGAATTGTGGGAACAAGGAAGTAGAGTGGGGGAGACGCTTCAGGCAGTTGCCATAGGAGTCTCCATGCTGCTCCTCTCCGAGATGGACGCAGGTTAAGATCTCTCCTGGTAAGCCACACCTCGTGGTGCTACCCAGATTACTAAATATGGGTTAAAGCAAGATATGAGAAATAGCCAATAAGAGGCTACAGATAATGGGCCAGGCAGTGTTTAAAAGAATACAGTTTCCGTGTAATTATTTCGGGTAAAGCTAGCCGGGGGCCGGACACAGCCCCACCGTTCTCACTACACCTATGTATAACCCCAGCAGACCAGACATTAAGGGCAACATTGAATAAATGGGACCTCCTGAAGCTGAGCAGCTTCTGTAAAGCAAAGGACACTGTCACTAAGACAAAAAGGCAGCCTACTGACTAGGAAAAGATCTTCACCAACCCTGCAACTGACAAAGGTCTGATCTCTAAAATATATAAGGAACTCAAGAGACTAGACTTTAAAATGCTAATTAACCCATTTAAAAAATGGGGCTCTGAACTGAACAAAGAATTCTCAACAGAAGAAGTTCGAATGGCCAAAAGACACTTAAGGGCATGCTCAACCTCCCTAGCTATCAGGGAAATGCAAATCAAAACAACTTTGAGATACCATCTTACACCTCTCAGATTGGCTAAAATCAAAAACACCAATGATAGCCTTTGCTGGAGAGGTTGTGGGGTAAGGGGTACACTTATCCATTGCTGTTGGCAATGCACACTTGTGCAACCACTTTGGAAAGCAGTGTGGTGATTTCTCAGGAAATTCGGGATCAACCTACCCCAGGACCCAGCAATTCCACATTTGGAAATTTACCCAAGAGATGCCCAATTGTACTAAAAAAGCATTTGTTCAACTATGTTCATAGCAGCATTATTTGTAGTAGCCAGAACCTGGAAACAACATAGATGCCCTTCAGTGGAAGAATGGATGAGGAGACTGTGGAATATATACATATTAGAATACTACTCAGTGATAAAAAATAATGACATCTTAAATTTGCATGCAAAAGGATGGAAACACAAAACACTATTCTAAGTGAGGTTTCCCAGACCCAAAAAGTTGAACATGGGATGTACTCACTCATAATCAATTTCTAGCCATAATTAAAGGACATCGAGCCTATAATTTGTGATCTTTGAGAAGATAATAAGAAGGTGAACCCAAAGAAAATCATATAGTTATCCTCCTGAATATTGGAAGTAGACAAGATTGCCAGGCAAAAATTGGGAACTTGGGGGTGGGGTGGGTTGGGGGCAAGGGGAGATGGGGAGAGAAAAGCGTGAAGGGGAGGATGTGGAGAGCTTGGGAGAATAGGATGCTTGGGACATAGGAAGGGTGGATATGGGAGCAGGGAAGCATATATCTTAATTAAGGGAGCCATCTTAGGGTTGTCAAGAGACTTGAGTCTAGAGGGGTTCCCAGGTATCCAGGGAGATGTCCCCAGCTAGTTCCTTGGGCAGCTGAAGAGAGGGAGCCGGAAAAGGCCAGATCCTATAGCCATACTAATGAATATCTTACATATCACCATAGAACCTTCACCTGGTGATAGATGGAGATAGAGACAGAGCCCCACATTGGAGCACCAGACTGAGCTCACAAGGTCCTGATGAGGAATACAAGGAGGGAGAACATGAGAAAGAAATTCAGGACTGTGAGGGGTGTGTTCAACCACTGAGATGATGGGACAGAACTAATGGGAGATCACCAAGCCAGGCTGGAATGCGACTGATGGAACATGCGACCAAACCGGGCTCTCTGAATGTTGCTGACGGTGGAGGATGACTGAGAAACCAAGGATAATGGAGATGGGCTTGGACTCTATGGCATGGATGGGCTCTGTGTGAGCCTTGTCAGTCTGGTTGCTCACCTTTCTGGACCTGAGGGGAATTGGGAGGACCTTGGACTTAACATAGTGAGGGGAACCCTGATGGCTCTTTGGCCTGGAGAGGGAGGGAGTGGGGGTATGGGTGGAAGGGATGTGAGGGAAGGGGGAGGAAGAGGGGATGAGATGGAAATTTTTAAGAAAATAAATAAAAAAGTATAGAAAAATTAAAAAATAAAAGAACAACGACAAAAAATTATTAGACTTATAAATTTATATCAGAAAAACTGTGCATGTGCAGCTCTTAATTATATGATTCTTACATAAACCTAATGGTAGCATAGTTTTTATATAAATCCCTATTGCTTGAAAATAAACTCATGCCCCTTTTTGACATTTGTGATGAACAGAGGAAGCCATGAATGTGAGAGGTCCTGGGTGAAGGCATGCTGTTGACATTGCAACTGCCATATCAAAGATCATAGCCTCAGTTCCAGACAAAAATACCAGTGTCTCCCACACAAGCCTACACTCCCAGAGCCCTACAACATTAGTTTCAGAGGGAAATGCTAAATCATTTTTCAGAGGTATGGAGGTGAGTGTTGATTGGTTTTTGTTTGTTTTTTTTTTTTTTTTTTTTTTTGGTAGAAAATATCCACCTTAGTTTTCTTTCCTCTTGGATGTTTACAGTCTGAAAAGTGCACTCCTCCAGTGACAGCTCTTATGAAGATTAGTCAGACCTTACTTCTGATCAAACTGTGCACTATCTGCTTCCCTGTACAGTTGTATGAAGTAATCCTGCCTCCCTGTTCTGCTCTATATAATAAAAATACTGAGCTTCTGTATTTTAAGTTTTAGGGCTTCTCAATCAGAAAGCCCAGTCTACCTGATCCCAATATTTCTGTCAGTCTGTGTATCTGTCTTTTCTTGATTCCCTTGCCACCCCAAGTAAGTTCTAGGTATGAGTCATTGAAGGACTCTGCATATATTAAACTATTATTTTCAAAGTATGATTGTTTTAATTGTAAATTCATATATAGCAATGCTTTCCTTTTAATGGTTTAATTCACTAGTGGCCCACAGAATTTAATAAAGCAAATTCTGAAATTTAGTCACTTGCTATATCTTGCTATATATATTCTTTCCCTTATTATTTGTATAATAGATAGAACTGAATGAAGCAAAAGAATACATAAATTTAACCAATTTTAAAACCTAGTCCTAAATGTGATTTTTAATTGATTTACTCCTTTTGTATTGATGTTACTTCTCTTTAAGTATTTCAGGCTTGTACTTCTTCCATGCTGTCTTGAAATTCTTACTTAGTCTTATTTATCATCGAAATAAGCTAAAATTTTACTCAAATGAAAATAAGCTAAAATTTTACTCAATCAAGGTTATATAAATTTTCTGGATAAATTACTAAATTAAAAAAAGAAAATTTATACAAAATATTCTATAAGCATTCAACAATTTAATGATGCTGACCAATTCTTAAAATTGTATGTTAGGGTCAAGAGTAATGATATGTACGTAAACAAGATCTTTAAATATTTAAAAATTGTAATTTTAAACAAGATATTTAAATATTTAAAAGTTGTAATTTTAGTTAAATGGTTAGTCAAATATGTATCATTTTCTTAAGAATCATGTTAAATTTAATGACCAGGGATAATCTTTTTATGATAATGCACTGGATAAATTTTATGCTACTTTAACACAAGCTAAGGTCATCTGAGAGGTGGGAACATCAATTAAGGAAGTATCTCCATAAAATCAGGCTATTGGCAAGCTTATAGGGTAGATTCCTATTTAGCTATTGAAGAGGGAGGGCCTGGCCTATTGTGAGTGGTACAATCAGTGGCCTGGTAATCCTGGGTTAGAAAAGAGAGAAGGTTCAGCAAACCCGGGGAAGTGAGCCAGTAAGCAAAAACCGACCATGGCCTCTGCATCAGCTCCAGCTTCCAGGATCCTGCCCTGCTTGAGTTCTGATCCTTATGGCTTTGGATGACGAAGTGTTATATGGAACTTTGTGTGGATAAACCCTTTCCTCCCCAAGTTGCTTTTGGCCATTTGATTTCATCATAAAAATGGTAACCCTAAACTAAAAAGACTGGGATATTCAACTTTTCCAGAACAAAACACATGCAAATGCACTATTAAACATAGGAAAGTAAGGTCCTGAACCCCACTTTTTGTGTCACTCTTCCTTTAGTATATAGGTGGAAAAATAAAGAATATCAATTAGAGAAATGCATGCTTATATAAAACTTTGACATATAATTTTTAAAATATTATAGTAAAAAGAGATAATACACATAAACACAATCAATGTGGCACCTCTTTCTATATATAGGGAGAAAAATCTTTATAAGTATTTTACTCATGTAGTTACAAAGATTGATGCATTCCTGGCTCTATAGTAGATTGGAAGAATTGATAAAATAGTCTTTAATCCAATAGATTCAAGAAGCCAGAACAGTTAATGGACCTTTTTGACTCTAAGGGAAAAGAAAAGGGTCTATGTATCAGCTCAAACAGTGAGTATATTTGTATTTTATTTGTGGAAGGGACAGACTATTTAGGCCTTCAATTGTAAAAAACTTCAAGTTGCATTAGAAAGGAAATCTATCAGTTCACATGCTAATCTTATCCAAAATCATCCACACACATACTCAAAGGAAGTTTTGACTAAACACCTGAGCCTTCTAAACCCACTCAAACTGGTATATAAAATTAACAAGTATAATGTACTTGTTAATAATATTCTCACAATTTGCTTAGGCAAAAAAGATTAAGTAGAAAACACTTAAATTTTGATCCTAAAGTTTTCCTTTTAATTAAAGTGATAGTCATTAAGATATTTAAGCAACTAATTGAATGTGTAAATAAAATATTTTTGATGAAGTCTATTTTTGGTTTAGCTCTATAATAAACATAGTAATTCAAATAATGACAAAAATACACAGGATAACACAACATCTTAAATACTGATAAGTAAGTGAAACCTGTAATACAAAGCAGAATATTAACTGAATTTTGATAGTTGCTTACAAAGTGCACATACTGGTTATGAAAATTTGGTGTCTGCCTTTTTGTTTTATTTCTTTATTAGGTGTGTGCAGGGGTAAATTTGAGTGTAGTTGCCTTCTGAGGTCAGAAGAAAGTTTCAGACATTCTGAAGTTGGATTTATAAGAGCCTGTGAAATACTCTACATGGTCTCTGGGAAACTGTATTTGGATTATCTACAAGAGCAGTGTGCTCTCCTAACCACTAAGATAATTGTCTAGCCCCATGAAAATGTAAATTGTTAACATCAAGGAAAAAACTTTCTATTTTGGCTCATTTTCCTTTGGGTGATTATTTCCCACATCATTTGGTAAATGAAAGGCAAGGAGCATAAAGATCAAATAAGAAATAAAAAAATGTATAAATAAATAAATGACAGAGCAATTGTTTTTAGCTGAATATTTCCTCATTTACAATGAGTTAAAAGGAAAGGGGTCATTTAAGAAAATGTAAAATATACATATATATATATATACATATATATACATATATATAGTATATTATAAATGTGTATGTAAATGTGTCTGATATATATCCACTTTGATATTGGTATGATAAGGAGATCTTAGTTCTGGTCTCTCTCTCTCTGCACAGTCAACAGCTTGTACATCAATGGCTAAAACTGTAAGTCTCTCATAAAAGGTCAGAGGAATGCTAACTTATACATGTATCTAGCCCGAAGGAAAGATGAGGGCATCATGAATTTCCAGGAAAGTCATTGATTGATAATTATCTAAGCCTGATTTCCAGGAGACCTAAATTTTAGAAGATTCCTAGCTTACAGGAAGTTGTATGACAAAGAGCAAACATATCCAATGTGTTTCTTCCTCTGAGACTCAATACAAATGGCACTGTCTTTGAAAGAAAAAAATAACAAAAGTGACCCTCTGCAAAGCAGTATATCCCAGGAACTCCAAATATGATTAAACCTTCTAAAATTAAGCCAGTACAATAGCATCTGTGACTATTGTCCATGCTCACCCAGTTTGAAAATACTCTTCTCTACAATGGCCCATTTGGACATTTCCAACTCTTATCCCTTGAGTTTGTGCTTTCCTACACTCTGAAATAAGCTTTTTCCACTATACAATGCACTTTAAATCTCATCTAAATTCCTTCAGTGGTATTTATATTTAACATGGAGTCAAAAAGAGGCCTAAGAAAGATCCTTAGATAAACCATTCCCACACATGCACAAGAAAACACATGGTACATATGCTCTACCACAATAAAATAAATTATTAAGAAAAAATAATGTGTTGTATAAAATACAGTTCACTGAAAAATACGTTAAAGATGAGAATTTTTTTTATTATTGGCAGTAAGTTTAAGGGTATTAAATTTGCTTCCAAAATCATTTTTGTCAATATATGCTTAAAACCCTAAAACTCTGAATACACACACACACACACATACACACACACACATACACACACACAAACACACACACACACATATATGTATATATATTGCATAATTCATTACCAAAATATGCTTACAAATGCTCTATGGTTTGTGTGTATGTGTGTGTGTCTACTAAACAAAGTGAAATGATGGACCAAAAAAATGCAAGGTTTATTCAGGCTGTGTATATGAATGATGCTAAAAGTTAGATGCTCAAATACCAATTTCTTCCATAGGAAGCTCTTTTGTTTCATTTTGCTATTTTTATCTCAGTAGATATCTATGTTATCACTTTATCTTTCTACTCTGTTGTTGTCAGTGCATGAGAAGAAATATCTTAAGAATATTTTAAGTATTTTTTTTCCAAATCACAACTATGGTTTTTAAAGGCTCACTGTCAGGTTTAATATGTTTAGCTTACTATGTCTGAATTTTGCAAATTTTATTTGCTTTAAATAGCAGCTTTTATATCCTTTACATCTCAACTATATCAACCACACATCAGGATAAACAACATGGCATAAAAGAGCAGAAGGCACAGTTAAGATAGGATCATTATGCAAATAGGTTATGGAAAGCATTATATGAAAACAGCTTCCCTAAAGAGACCTAATGGGATGACTGACCTATAAAGCATTTAATTTGTTGTTAGCATTTCATTTAATTGTCTTGTAGCTCCTCTAGGAATAAAACTTTTAATTGTAAAAACTTTTAAATGACACAATGCTTAATTTCTTTTCCTGTAACTAACAGCTTCTCTTACTGTACAATGCAAAATCTTATACTATAATTTCTTACATGTTCCTTTGCATGGCTTTTAAATTCTGAGATAATGAAAAGATCTAGAGTAGTTACAAAGATGACTTCTTAACTTTTAAGAGTTTGTTTTAGGAAATGATTGCCTTACTGATGCACAAATAATCCTTTTCTATCAATGCAAATGAAAGAAAAAACTATCAAGAGGATATTATTCTTCATTTATAATCATTGTGGAATTTTCACTTTGGAATAGAACATAGTGTGATGTAGGAGTGTTTCTATTTGTTGTTTCATTGGTTAATTAATAAAGAAACTGCTTGGCCTGATAGGTCAGAACGTAGGTGGGTGAATTAGGCAGAACAGAATGCTGGGAAGAAGGGAAGTGAGGCAATCACCATGCCTCTCCTCTCTGGGTCATATGCCATGAAGATAGCAACCAAGTGACATACAAAACATATGAGAAATGGCAGAAACAGTTGGCTACCTGAACAGTCACTCAAAGTTCCTCTGCAACATTGGGGCATCTATCTTTGCCCTATAGGCCTAGCATATTAGATATACTATTTTGTAAATCAAGATATTCTGAAGCTGTTTTCTTTATCTTGACAATATTTGGCAGTTACTTTCTTTTGTATCCTGCTCGTCCAATTAGGACAGAATACTGTTAACAGTGAAGTAAAAGACATTTATTGCCCAGTGGATTACATGCTGAATCTTTCCCGGTAAGCCACCACTTCATGGTGCTACAAAGATTATTAGAAATGGGTTAAGCAAGATGTGAGAGTTAGCCAGTAAGAGGCTGAAACTAATGGGTCAGGCAGTGTTTACAAGAATACAATTTGTGTGTTGTTACTTCAGGTGTAAAGCTAGTTGTTTGGGAGCTGGGCGGGACAAAAAGCAGGCCTGCTCACAGCTCATCACTACAATAGTGTGCTGTACAGAAATTATATTTTAACTTGTTATGGTTAATAAGTAAGCTAGGAATAATAATAACAATGTTTTTTTCTGAATGTTAGTGAGTTTCTTTAGGATTGTTGCACTTATCTCCACACATATTTTATCTACACATACCTAAGACTATTGAAATTGTTCTGAAACTCTTCACAAATAATACAGAAACTCAGAATTATTTACAACTAGGGTTATATATATTTCTGTTTAAAAATTTAATGTTTAAGTCATACAACAAGAGACAATTATCTTAAATTTGGCCTGGTTGGAGGTTGACATCGATGTTTCATTTATGGATGAGCATTCATAGTCAGTTACTTGTAGAGTTTTGAACTGTTATGCATCGATATTAACCATTCCCCACTATAAACATAAGTTTCTCTGACAATTGTTGGTAGCAACAAAATACCATGAGTATAAATATCAGTATTTGAGTGTTACTTTAACAGCACAGCCAGAAAAAAAAAAACATAGAAGTTTAACCTCTAGGGTTTCTAATTTTCCCAGTAATGTAACCTTAATCAGGCTTACATTACCAAACATATAATCCCTTATCCAATGCATGACTCAAAACCACTCAGAAAATCATTTTTTATTTGTGCCTCAAGTCTTTAGTCTAAGACCAATTATATCACCTTCTTTTATCAGAAAGTTGTTGTTTGCTCCCATACAACAAAAATAAATTTATTTTTTAAAATAAAAACCCAGATACAGATATTGGGATTCAACCTGAAGACCAAAAAAAGCAAAGCAGCCAGCCACTGGATTGTACCTCTACCTCAGTATGAAAATGGAAATCCAGCCTCCAGAAATCCTCAGAATGAGACTGAGACTAAAACCTGTCTCCTCCCATCTTATATTTTTCTCTAGTGCTGGTATTAAATGTGTGTATCACTACTATACATTTTCTATGGCACACTAGTTTGACTATTGGAATTAACTGTGGGTGCCACGATTGCCTGGTCTGGATGGCTGATTAGTGCAATTGTTTTACTCTCTGATCTTCAAGCAATCTTTATTTATTAAAATATAAATGAAATATCACTACATTTCTCCTTTTTGACTAAAATAAAGAAGACTATAAGTAATATTAGAAAAACTATATATTAAAAGTACAATATCTATATAAAATATATACAGGCAATAAGTACATTTCAATGTCCAGTCCATTTGTATTTGACAAATTCAAAGAAAATACTCCATATCTGTCATGCCTTGGTGAGCTCAAAGTCTTGTACCTAATTACCTTCTATCATAACATTCTTTGTTTGTCACATAAATAAGGAAAACTGTAATTATATATAACTATACAAACAAGGAAAAACCATATCATGTCTTCAATTCCCTTGTAGAACCAAGAAGGAAATAATATTAACTGAGTAAGCAGCAAGTGCAACCAAGTGACATACAAAACATGTGAGAATTGGCAGAAACAGCTGGCTACCTGAACAGTCACTCAAAGTTCCTCTGCAACATTGAGGCATCTATCTTTGCCCTATAGGCCTAGCATATTAGATATACTATTTTGTAAATCAAGATATTCTGAAGCTGTTTTCCTTATCTTGATAATATTTGGCAGTTACTTTCTTTTGTATCCTGCTCGTCCAATTAGGACAGCATACTGTTAACAGTGAAGTAAAAGACATTTATTGCCCTGTGGATTACTTTTGCCACAAAGTAAACTTCATGTGCAGTTTCTTTGATGTCATTGTCTTCTCTGAATTAGATTGGTGCTCCTCGGAGCAGACATGTCTCAATGTCATAAAAAAGTACCTATGTAATTAAAACATCTTAAATGCCATATTCTGTAGATCTCTGAAGTGTTTGAAGATGACCTGTCTAATATTCATCTTTGTTTAACCTTGAAAACATACCTATTATGACTACAAGTCAGCTTATAATAGGTAACTAATTACTAACCTGAATTCCTTATTGTTCTAATTATTTGGTAATAATGACATTCAAAGACTAGAAATGTGCATCACATTGTTAAATGAGCTGTATAGGTACAATACCTTGAGCAAGAGAAAATTTATGTACAGTATGATTTAGCAAAATTAATCCAAAATTTGTATTATCAATATACAAAATTTGTATACAATATATAAAAGTCCAACTCGAGCCCAAATATTTAAAATTAGTGGTTGCTTTTTAACAGGAGATTCAACAATCTACTTTTTTTATTTTATCATTTCTATATCCTTCATTTTTTCTTTTCAGAGTAGATTGAATAATCTACCCTTTTATCCTATCATATCTAAATACCTCTTTTCTTCTTTTCAAAACATGATCTATAAATCTGATTTCCTTCGTTTAGCTTTTTCTTCTGACCATTATCAATAAGAACTTGTAAAAAAAAAAACACTAAAAAAGACAAATATACATAATCCATTTTTAGGAGACATGGACTATTGGGCTTATGTTTTAAAAAATAAATGGGAAATACTGTGGGATAATGCTCTTGTACAGAGTAAAGATTTATCATTCATATTAGTTTAATAAAATATTGATCAGCTGCTGTGGGACAATGGTCTTTACCCTGTCTTTTGAATTATTTTAAATAAAATGCTGATTGATTGGCCAGTTGGAAGGTAGGAAGTATAGTAAGGTGACCAGGCAGGAAGTAAAGGTGGGGCAATAATAACAGAAGAATTCTGGGAAGAGGAAAGCTTGGTCTACAGTTATGACCCAGCTACAGAGGATGCAAGATGTGACTGCTTTTCCAAAAAGGTACCAAGCCATGTGGCTAACATAGACAAGAATTATGGGCTAATATAAGTTATAAGAGTTAATAAGAAACCTGAGATAATAGGGCAATCACTTTATATTTAATGTAGACTTCTGTGTGTTTATTTGGAATTAAATGGCTGTGGGACCTGTGGGACAGAAATCTTTGTCAATAGAATGGCACTTGGGCACCAAATGGTGCCCAACATGTGGACAACTGCATTCACATAAAGCCTGAGAGAGCTTGGAAAGTAATTCTAGACAGAAAAAAATAGAGTTAAACACAGTTTATTGATAGCAGGATTTTCTCAGGAGGGCTCTCTTTGCTAGAGGCAAATATATCTCATTTAAGAGAGACTTCCTGACTCTGATTTACCTGCAAAAACTTTGCAGCCCCTTTAAATGGCTTTGCCACAAAACACTTCCTGGTGGCAGCACAAACCTTGAAACATCATAGAGTTGTCACAATAAGCATGGCTCCATCTGGTACCACAACCATGAGGCTGAAATCTTAGAATGCTAAGGAGTAGGCTGGATCCAGCCAGCAAAGCCACAGTTGTAATCCCATCCATATTGCTTAGCAAATTAAAGACTCATGAGGTCAGAAAAAGAGAGATATACAATAAAAAAAGTTTCAGATGAAGAAAACCTCTAAATGGTTTACAGTGTGTTAAAAAATACATGTAGGCTTGGAATAAAAAAAAAGAAAAAGTCCTTAAAATAGAGTAGTTGGGTGTGGTGGCACATTTAATTCTAACACTTGGGAGGCCGAGGCAGACAAATCTCTGTGAGTTCAAGGTGTAGTGGCACACATCTTTAATCCCAGCACTTGGGAGGCAGAGGCAGGTGTATCTCTGTGAGTTCAAGGATAGCCTGGTCTATAAAGGTACATAGAGAAACTCTGTCTCAAAAAGCCAAAAATTAAAAATAAAAATAAAAGAAATAAAGGTTAAAATAAAGCCACATAAATGTTGAGAAATACACAGAGAGTCTGTATACTGTATGTTATTATGTTCTCCTTGTATTGTTTGAATGCTGAGGAAGAAGCAATATCTGCTAAAAGATATTTGTTTAAAATATTGTTGAATTAATCCAAGAAAGGTATTTTGAAAATAACTTTGACTTCAAAATTGAAGTCAAAATATGTGTTACTTTGAAGAAGAGGTTTTGCTTTTGTTTTCAAAGAAAATGAGAGGCTGTGGATTTGTTCTGGGTTAAGAAAATTCAGATTTGGATTCTCTGAACATGGCAGACAATGAAGGCTGATTGAGAACCCAAGAACAATGGCACTGGGTTTTGATCCTCCCACATGTACTGGCTTTTGGGGAGCCTAGTCTGTTTAGATGCACACCTTCTTGGACCTAGATGGAGTGGGTTAGACCTTGGACTTCCCACAGGGCAGGGAACCCTGACTTCTCCTTGGACTGGAAAGGGAAGGGGAGGAGAGTTAAGGGAGGGGGAGGGAAATGAGAGGTGGGGAGGAGGTGGAAATTTTTAATAATAAAAATAATTTAAAAAAAAGATAAAAAAGAAAATTCAGGTTTGATCAAGGAAGATCCCCTGAGAAATCTCTGATAGGAGAAGATGGCTCAGTTTCTGACTTCTACATCCATAATAGATTCAGGAGTGCTGCCTAAGATGATCAAACATCACAGGATAATCTAGTCAAAACTTGATTATAATTCTAAATTTTCTTTAGGTCCCAATAAGATTATTAGCACCCCCAATCACTAGGAAGTAGCCTGAAAATACACCCACATTCCCAAAAAAATGGACTATGGATATTTTCCTTTGTTTAAAATGTTATTGCAAGTTGTTATGGATAATGGTTAGGAGAAAAGCTAAACAAAGGAAAATAGATTCAGAGTTCTTGTTTTGTTTAATGGATGGAAGTGCTGTGGGACAATGGTCTATACCCTGTCTCTTGTATTATTATAAATAAAATGCTTATTGGCCAGTAGCCAGGCAGAAAGTAAAGGCAGGGTGACAAGGCAGGAAATAGAGGTGGAACAATGAGAATGGGAGAATTTTGGGAAGAGGGAAGCTTAGTCTGATGTTGTGTCCCAGCCACAGAGAAAACAAGATATGACTACTTCGCTGAAAAATGTACTACAGAGAATCATCAGGTCATATTTTGAAAACCTATACCGCACACAATTGGAAAATGTAAAGGAAATGGATAATTTTCTGGATAAATATAATTTACCAAAATGAAATCAAGACCAGATAAGCAAATTAAACAGACCTATAACTGCTTAAGAAATAGAAATAGTCATCAAAATTCTCCCAAACAAAAAAAATCCCAGGACCAGATGGGTTCAGCTCAGAATTCAATAAGTCTTTCAAATAAGAACTATATCAATACTCCTCAAATTATTTCACACAATAGAAACAGAAGGAACATTTCCAAACACTTTTTATGAGGCTACAATTATCCTGATACCCAAAACACAAAAAGGCATTACTAAGAAAGAGAATTACAGAACAATCTCACTCACGAACATTAAGGCAAAAATACCAAATAAAATATTAGCAAATCAAATCCAAGAACACATCAGAGCCATCATCCACCATGATCAAGTCCAGTTCATCCTGGAGATGCAGGGATGGTTCAACATATGAAAATCTGTCAACATATTCCACCATATAAACAAACTGAAAAATAAAAACCACACAATCATCTCGTTAGATGCCAAAAAAAAAAAAAAAAAAAAAAAAAAAAAAAAACTTTTGACAAAATCCAAGATACCTATATGATAAAGGTCTTAGAGAGAGCAGGGATACAAGGAACATACCTAAACATAATAAAGGCAATACAGCAAGCAAACAGCAAATATCAAACTGAATGGAGAGAAACACCCACTGATTCCACTGAAATCAGAAACAAGACAAGGTTGTCCACTCTCTCCATA
The DNA here is from genome assembly GCF_903992535.2 of Arvicola amphibius. Taxonomy (NCBI): domain Eukaryota; kingdom Metazoa; phylum Chordata; class Mammalia; order Rodentia; family Cricetidae; genus Arvicola; species Arvicola amphibius. The sequence continues at coordinate 75,108,582 of NC_052065.1, read as the reverse complement.
TATATTCAATATAGTTGTTGAAATCCTAGCTAAAGCAGTAAAACACCAGAAGGAGAACAAGTGGATACAAATGAGAAAAAAGTCAAACTCTCACTGTTTCCTGAGGATATGTTAGTTTATATAAGTGACCCCAAAAATTCTACCAAGGAATTTCTACAATTCATAAACACTTTCAGTAATGTAGCAGGATACAAGATTAACTAAAAAAAAATCAGTATCCTTCCTGTACACAGATGATAAAAGGGCTGGGAAAGAAGTCAGAGAAACAACACACTTTATAATAGCCACAAATAGCATAAAATAGCTTGGAGTAACTCTAACCAAAGAAGTGAAAGACTTGTATGACAAGAACTTTAAATCTTTGAAGAAAGAAACTGAAGAAGACACCTAAAAGTGGAAAGATCTCCTATGCACTTGGGTAAGCAGAATTAACATAGTAAAAATGGCAATCTTACCAAAAGCAATCTACATATTCAACACAATGCCCGTCATAATCCCAGCAAAATTCTTGACAGACTTCACAAGAATGCTACTCAACTTCATATGAAAGAGCAAAAAACCCAGGATAGCCCAAACAATCCTGTATAATAAAAGAACTTCTGGAGGCATCACAATCTCTGACTTCAAACTCTACTACAGAGCTACAGTACTGAAAACAACCTGGTATTAGCATTAGAATAGACAGCAGGATTGATGGAAATGAAGAGAAGACCAGGATATTAATCCACACACCTTCAAACACTTGATTTTTGACAAAAAAAGCAAAAAATATCAAATGGAAAAAGAAAGCATATTTAACAAAGGGTGCTGTCATAACTGGATATCAACATGTATAAGAGTGAATATAGACCCATATCTATCACCATGCACAAAACTCAAATCCAAATGGATCAAAGACCTCAACATAAAGTCAGCCACAGTGAACCTTATAGAAAAGAAAGTGGGAAGTAGACTTGAATGCATTGGCACAGGGGACCACTTCCTAAATATAACCCCAGCAGCACAGACACTGAGAGAAACAATAAATGGGACCTCCTGAAACTTAAAAGCTTCTGTGAAGCAAAGGACATGGTTAACCTGACAAAAGAGAAGCCTATAGAATGTGAAAATAACTTCACTAACCCCAAACAGGCAGAGGTCTGATCTCCAAAATATACAAAGAACTCAAGAAATTGGTTATCAAGAAAACAAATAACCCAATAAAAAATGGAGTACAGACCTAAACAGAAAACTCTCAACAGAGGAATCTAAAATGGCTGAAAGACACTTAAGGAAATGTTCAACATCCTTACTCATCAGAGAAATGCAAATCAAAACAACTCTGAGACTCCATCTTATACCTGTAAGAATGGCCTAGATGACCTTCATCTGGAGATGGATGGAGATAGAGACAGAGACCCACATTGGAGCACTGGACTGAGCTCCCAAGGTCCAAATGAGGAGCAGAAGAAGGGAGAACATGAGCAAGGAAGTCAGGACCACGAGGGGTGCGTCCACCCACTGAGACAGTGGGACTGATCCAATAGGAGATCACCAAGGCCAGTTGGACTGGGACTGATGGAGCATGTGATCAAACTGGACTCTTTGAACGTGGCTGACAAGGAGTGCTGACTGAGAAGCCAAGGACAATGGCATCGGGTTTTGATTCTACTTCATGGACAGGCTTTGTGAGAGCCTAGTCTGTTTGGATGTTCACCTTCCTGAACCTGGGGGGAGCAGGGAGGACCTTGGACTTCCCATAGGGTAGGGACCCCTGACTGCTCTTTGGACTGGAGATGGAGGGGGAGGGGGGAAGGGGAGGGAAGTGGAAGGAGGGGAGGAGGTGGAAATTTTCAATAAAAAACAAACAAACAAAAAAAGAATGGCCTAGATCAAAAACACTGATGACAACTTATGCTAAACATATTCTTTTATAAGTTGTCCTTGTCATGATGCTTTATCACTGAAATTGAAAAGTAACTAATACAGACACTTAGGCTGTTTAGAACACCAAGCAATTATGTATAGAGTAGCAAAAATCATGAATGAGAAAGTATCTTTGTAACATCACTGAAAGCCCTTTGGGTATATTCCTAAGAGTTGTAAAGCTCAGTCTTGTTGTAGATCAACTTTCAACTTTTAAAGAACACCCACAATGGTTTCCTTAGGGGTTATACCACTTTGCACCTCCACCAGCAATTAATAATATTCTCCTTACCTCACATATTTGCTAGCATGTGCTTCCATTTATTTTATTGATTGTGATCATTCTGGTAGGGGTAAAATTAAATCTTTACGTTTTCCTGATTGTGAAGCATGCAGAAATTTTTTTTCAAAAGTTCCTCAATCATTTGTGTTTCAGCTTTTAAGGACTCTCTGTTTAATACTGTACCTCATTTTTTAATTCTACTTTTTAGTTTCTTAATATTCAATTTTATTTTTAGTTCTTTATACTTACTAGATATTAATCCTATATCAGGTATACAATTGGTTATTTTTCTACCAATGTACTCTTTATTCAAATAGGGGTGGCCTTTGCAATAAAGACTAAATTTAGCTTCATGGGTTCTCATTTTTTTTTATTATTTTTCTTTTTCTTTTTGAATGTCTACACCAGATGGAAATTTTTTTCTGTGCATTTTAGATACAGTAGTCATCCCAAGTGCTATAATGGCTTAGATTATTTTTAAATTCCCTTTTTATTAAAAATTTCCACCTCCTCCCCTCCTATCATTTCCCTCCCCCTCCCCCCAACCCCCTTGCCCCTCCCTCTCCAGTCCAAAGAGCAGTCAGGGTTCCCTGCCCTCTGGGAAGTCCAAGGTCTTCCTCCCTCCATGCAGGTCTAGGAAGGTTAGCATCCAAACAGACTAAGTTCCCACAAACCTGTCCATGCAGTAGAATCAAAACTCAGTACCATTGTCCTTGGCTTCTCAGTCAGCCCTCCTTGTCAGCCACGTTCAGAGTGTCCAGTTTGATCACATGCTCCATCAGTCCCAGTCCAGCTGGCTTTGATGATCACCCATTAGCTCAGCCCCACCATCTCAGAGGGCCCTCTCGTGGTTCTGAGTTCCTTGCTCATGTTCTCCCTCCTTCTGCTCCTCATTTGGACCTTGGGAGCTCAGTCCAACGCTCCAATTTGGGTCTCTGTCTCTATTTCCGTCCCTTGCCAGATGAAGGTTCTTTGATGATATGCAAAATATTCATCAGTATGGCTATAGGATAAGGCCAGTTCAGGCGCCCTCTCCTCAGCTGCCAAAGGAACAAGCTAGGGACATCTCCTTGGACACATGGGGAAACCCCTCTAGAGTCAAGTCTCTTGCTAACCCTAAAATGGCTCCATTAAGATATATACATCCCTGCTTCCATATCCACCCTTCTTCCATCCCAAACATCCCATTCCCCCAAGCTCTCTCCATCCTCCCCTTATCCCTTCTCTCTCCCTATCTCCCCTTGCTCCCATCCCAACCCACTCCCATGCTCCCAACTTTTGTCTGGCAATTTTGTCTACTTCCAATATTCAGGAGGATAACAATATGTTTTTCTTTGGGTTCACCTTCTTATTTAGCTTCTCTAGGATCACAAATTATAGGTTCAATGTTCTTTACTTATGGCTAGAATCCACTTATGAGTGAGTACATACCATATTCATCTTTTTGGGTCTGGGTTACCTAACTCAGGATAGTGTATTCTATTTCCATCCATTTGCATGCAAAATTCACGATGTCATTGTTTTTAACCTCTGAGTAGTACTCTAATATATATATATATATATATATATATATATATATATATATATATATATATATATATTCCACACTTTATTTATCCATTCTTCCTTTCTTTGAGGGGCATCTAGGTTGTTTCCAGGTTCTAGCTATTACAAATAATGCTGCTATGAACATAGTTGAACAATTGCTTTTGTATTATTATTGGGCATCTCTTGGGTATATTCCCAAAAGTGGTATTGCTGGATCCTGGGGTAGGTTGATCCCAAATTTCCTGAGAAACTGCCACACTGCTTTCCAAAGTGGTTGCACAAGTTTGCAATCCCAACAGCAATGGAAGAGTGTGCCCCTTACTCCACAACTTCTCCAGCAAAGGCTATCATTAGTGTTTTTGATTTTAGCCATTCTGACAGGTGTAAGATGGTATCTCAAAATTGTTTAGATTTGCATTTCCCTGATTGCTAAGGAGGTTGAATATGACCTTATGTGTCTTTTGGCCATTTGAACTTCTTCTGTTGAGAATTCTCTGTTCAGTTCAGTGCCCCATTTTTAATTGGGTTAATTAGCATTTTAATGTCTAGTTTCATGAGTTCTTTATATAATTTGGAGATCAGACCTTTTTCTGATGCGGGGTTGGTGAAGATCTTCTCCCAATCAGTAGGTTGCCTTTTGTCTTAGTGACAATGTCCTTTGCTTTACAGAAGCTTCTCAGTTTTAGGAGGTCCCATTTATTCAATTTTGCCCTTAATGTCTGGGCTGCTGGGGTTATATGGATGAAGCAGTCTCCTGTGCCCATATGTGGTAGAGTACTTCCCACTTTCTCTTCTATCAGCATCAGTGTGTTCACATTGATATTGAGGTCTTTAATCCATTTGGACTTGAGTTTTCTGCATGGTGATAGATGTGGATCTATTTTCATTCTTCTACAGGTTAACATCCAGTTATGCCAGCACCATTTATTGAAGATGCTTTCTTTCTTCCATTGTATACTTTTAGCTCCTTTGTCGAAAATCAGGTGTTCATAGGTTTGTGAGTTAATACCTGTGTCTTCTATTCTATTCCATTGGTCGACTTCTCTGTTTTATGCAAATATCAAGCTGTTTTCATTACTGTAGCTCTGTAATAGAGTTTGAAGTCAGGGATGGTAATGCCTCCAGAAGTTCCTTTATTGAATAAGATTGTTTTGGCTATCCTGGGTTTTTTGTTTTTCTATATAAAGTTAATTATTGTTCTCTCAAGGTCAGTGAAGAATTTTGTTGATATTTTAATTGGATTTCATTGAATTATATATTGCCTTTGGTAGAATTGCCATTTTTACTATGTTGATCCTCCCAATCCAAGAGCAAGAGAGATCCTTCCATTTTCTGGTGTCCTCTTCAGTTTCTTTCTTCAAAGACTTAAAGTTCTTGGCATATAGATATTTCACTTCCATACTTTATGCTATTTGTGACTATTGTAAATGGTGAAGTTTCACTTATTTCTCTCTCTGCTTTTTTATCTTTTGTGTATAGGATGGCTACTAATTTTTTGGAGTTGATTTTGTAACCTGCCACATCACTGAAGGTATTTACCAGCTGTAGGAGTTCTTTGGTAGAGTTTTGGGTGTCACTAATGTACACTATAATATCATCTTCAAATAATGAAAGTTTGACTTCTTCCTTTCCGATTTGAATCCCCTTGATCTCCTTATGTTGTCTTATTGCTATTGCTAGAACATCAAGAACTATGTTGAAGAGATATGGTGAGAATGGGCAGCCTTGTCTTGTTCCTGATTTTAGTGGAATGGTATTGAGTTTCTCTACACTTAATTTGATATTAGCTGTTGGCTTGCTATATATTGCTTTTATTATATTTAAGTATGATCTTTATATTCCTAACTGCTCCAAAAGCTTTATCATAAAGGGGTGTTAAATTTTGTCAAATGCTTTTTCCACATCTAAGGAAATGATCATATTGTTTTTTCTTTCAGTTTATTTATATGATAAATTACATTGATATGTTTTTGTATGTTGAACCATCCCTGCATCTCTGGGATGAAGCCTCCTTAATGGTAATGGATATTTTTTAAATCTATTCTGTATTCTGTTTGCCAGGATTTTATTGAGGATTTTTGCATCGATGTTCATGAGAGAGATTGGTCTGTAATTCTCTTTCTTGGTTGGGTCTTTTTGTGGTTTTGGAATCAGGGTGACTGTAGCTTCATAAAAAGAGTTTGGCAATGACTCTTCTGATTCTATTATGTGAAACACATTAAGGAGTATAGGTATCAGCTCTTCTTAAAAGTTCTGATAAAATTCTGCATTAAAATCATCTGGTCTTGAACTTTTTTTGGTTGGGAGGTTTTTGATAACAGCTTCTAATTCTTTGCGACTAACAGGTCTATTTAGATTGTTCATCTGGTCTTGATTTAATTTTGGTAAATGGTACTTATCTAAAAATAAGTCCATTTCTTTTACATTTTTCAACTCTGTGGCATATAAGCTATTGTAGTAAGACCTAATGATTCTCTGAATTTCCTCAATGTCTGTTGTTATGTCCCCCTTTTCATTTCTGATCTTGTTAATTTGTATGTTCTCTCTCTGCCTTTTGATTAGTTTGGATAAAGTTTTGTCAATCTTGTTGACTTTCTCCAAGAACCAGCTTTTTGCTTCATTGATTCTTTGGATTGTTTTCTTTGTTTCCATTTTGTTGATTTCAGCCATCAGTTTGGTTATTTCCAGTCTTCTACTCCTCCTGGGTGAGTCTGCTTCTTTTTTTTCTAGAGTTTTCAGCTGTGCTGTTAAATCTCTAATGTGAGCTTTCTTAATTTTTAATGTGGGCACTAAGAGTTATGAACTTTCCTTTTAGTACTGCTTTCACGGTGTACTATAGGTTTGTGTATGTTGTGTCTTTATTTTTGTTGAACTTAAGAAAGACTTTAATTTCTTTCTTTATTTCTTCCTTGACACAGGGGTGGTTCAGTAGTTGACTGTTCAGCTTTCATGAGTTTGTTGGATTTCTGTGGGTAAAATTATTGTTAAATTCTAAATTTATTCCATGGTGATCCGATAAGACACAGGTGGCTACTATTTTTTTTTTTTTTTGTTTCTGTGGAAGTTTGCTTTGTTACCAAGTATGTGGTTAATTTTTGAGAAGGTCTCATGAGATGCTGAGAAAAATGTATATTCTTTCCTATTTGGAGGGAATGTTCTATAGATGTCTATTAAGTTTATTTGATTCATTACCTCCAATTATCTTATTTCTCCATTAGGTTTCTGTCTGATTGACCTGTTCATTGGTGAGAGAGGTGTCAAAGTCTCCTGCTATTAGTGTGTGGGGTTGGATGTCTACCTTGAGTTCTAGTAATGTTACTTTTACATAAGTGGGTGCTTTTATATTAGGGGCATAGATATTCAGGATTAAGACTTTATCCTGATGAATTGTTCCTGGTATGAGTATAAAGTGTCCCTTTCCATCTCTTCTGATTGATTTTAGTTTGAAGTCAATTTTGTTAGATATTAGTATAGCCACACCCACTTGTTTCTTAGGTCCATTTGATTGAAAAACAATTTTTGAACCCTTTACTCTGAGTTTGTCTGTCTTTGTGGTTGAGGTGTGTTTCTTGTAAACAGCAGAATGCTGAAACCTGTTTTCTCATGCAATCTCTTAGCCTGTGCCGTTTTATAGGTGAATTGAGTACATTGATATTAAGTGATATTAATGACCAGTGGTTGTTAACTCCTGTTATTTTATTAAATTTTTTTGGTGGTAGAGTTTGTGTGTTTCCCTTCGTTGAGTTGTGCTGCTGAAGGGTTGCTACATGTCTGAGTTATTGTAGGCATTGTGGGACTCCTTGGTTTGTGATTTTCCTTCTATTACTTTCTGTAAGGCTGGATTTGTGGCTGTGTATTGTTTAAGTTTGTTTTTATCCTGAAATATTTTGTTTTCTCCATTGATGGTGAATAAGAGCTTAGCTGGGTATAGTAGTCTGGGCTTGCATCTATGGTCTCTAAGTTTCTGCAGCACATCTATCCAAGACCTTCTGACTTTCATGGTTTCCATAGAGAAGTCAGGTGTAAGTCTGATAAGTTTACCTTTATAAGTTACTTGACTTTTTTCCTTTGCAGCTCTTAATATTCTTTCTTTATTCTGTATGTTTTGTGTTTTGATTATTATATGATGAGAGGATTTTTTTATTCAGTCTATTCGATGTTCTGTATGCTTCTTGAACCTTCATAGGAATATCCTTCTTTAGGTTGGGAAAGTTTTCTTCTATAATTTTGTTGAATATATTTTCTGGGCCTTTGAGCTGTAATTCTTCTTCTTCTACCCCTATTATTCTTAGGTTTGGTCTTTTTATGGTGCCCCAATTTTCCTGGATGTTTGTGATGAGAATTTGTTGGATTTGCTGTTTTCTTTGATCAGTGCATTTATTTTCTCTATAATGTCTGAGATTCTTTCTTCTATCTCTTTTATTCTGTTTGTTATGCTTTTCTCTGTAGTCTTTGTTCATTTACCTAGATTTTCCATAGCCAGCCAGCCCTTGGTTTGTGTTTTCTTCATTGCCTCTATTTCAGTTTTCAAGTCTTGCACTGTTTCCATTATCTGTTTGATTGTTTTTCTTAATTTCCTATCTTTTAGGAAATTTATTTTTTAGGGATATCTTTTAGGGATTTATTCATTTTTTCAAACTTTTTGTTATTCTTTTTATCCATTTCTTTAAAGGAGTTTTTGACATCCTGTTTAAGGGACTCTATCACATTCATGATGTCTATTTTTTTCTACTTTTTCTGGATTAGGGTGTTCAAGTCTTCTTGCTGTATATTCACTGGGTTCTGGTGTTATCGTTTTGTTTTGAGATTGTTGGAGGAATTCTTACATTGGTGCCTGCCCATCTCTTTCTTCACGTGCTCTCTGATGGATCTTCTGGTACAGGATTAGCACCACTTGCTGGCCAGGGACCTCACAGTCAAAAGGACTAGCTTGCTGCATGCAGGCTCAGTGAAACAAGGGAACTCCTGCCCGGTTGCACTAGCCACCCCGTCCCAGAGCCTCAGCTCTAAAACAGGCTGAGTTGGGGGATCTTATGACCCTGCAGAAGGGAAGGGGTGCCTGGGAGCAAACTGGGATGGGATAGGAAGAGAGAGGCAGTAGCTGGGGAGACTTATTATTTTTCTTAATAATGACTTTGCTATTAATGTCCTGTTACAAAAGGCCTTTCTTGTCCCACTGTGGTCAATGTTATTTCCCCATATTTTCTTCAGTCTGGTTTTGGGTAAATCTTATTTTGAGGTACCTGATACTTTCGTGATGGAGGAGAGTTATCTGTCTATGTTACTTTCATTGGTTAATTAATAAAGAAAACTGCCTTGGCCCTTTAAGAGAACAGAAAATTAGGTAGGCGTAGGGAGTAAGTAGTAGACAGAACAGAATGCTGGGTAGCAGCCAGTGGGGAGACGCTTCAGGCAGTCGCCATATGCAGTAGCCATGCTTCTCCTCTCTGAGATGGACGGCAGGTTAAGATCCTCTCCTGGTAAGCGATCCACCTCATGTGCTACACAGATTACTAAATATGGGTTAAAGCAAGATGTGAGAATTTAGCCAGTAAGAGGCTGAAATTAATGGGCCAGGCAGTGTTTAAAAGAATACAGTTTCTGTGTATTTATTTGAGGTGTAGAGTAAAAATAATCCACGTAAAAATGGAAAATTCACAGAGAGTCTGGATTATGTACTTTGTTGTGTCTTCTTTGATTTTTTTGACTGTAAAGAAACTAAATACAGAGAGACATTTCATTATATGGGCTGCCAGGCTAGACCAGAATGGACATCTTAACGGTATAAATTCAGAATTTGGATCTAAGAACATGATGCTTTGGAAAAGAGGGTCTTCTTTTGTTTTCACAGAGGATGACACCCTGTGGATTGCTTCTATCCCAATATGGTATGATAGACCATGTCCTCCTGAAAGGTTGCTGTGAACGTCTTCAAAAATTACTTCACTCAACTGCCGACTGAGATGAACCTGGCACACAGATTACACCATTAAAGATCTGATTAACAGCGCCCCCACTCAGCAGGAAGCAGTTTGGAGAGAAAAAACTGCGCCCATTTTCCCAAATATTGTTTATAAATGTTCTTTTACATTTAAAGGGGGAGATGATATAGATATGAATAATTTACATTGGTATAAATGTTGCCTTATTGATTTAAATTTAAGGCCAATTTTGTTACATGTATTTCTGATATTGATTAAACTATTGTGATTATGTAGTTCTTTTAAGAATGTATAATTAGGAAATATAGGTTGTTAATGAATAATCATCGATAATAGTAAAGCTTGTAGTCATGTTTGATTTTCTAGATATATAGATATATATTTCAGTTAGATAGACATTCCTAATATCTTTCAAAGACTACAGAATATTCCACTTAAATATTTTAATAACTTAGGGCTTTTCATGACAATGAGACACATCTGCTCCTGGCAGCACCAATCTACTTCAAGAAGATGATGGGCATCAAAGAGGATCCTTATGGAGTTTGATAGCAATTTGCACAAGAAACTGCTCTTGCCTGGACTATTGCATATAACTGGACACAAAGAACAAGCAGAGAGAGGACTGCTGAACTTGCCTAAAGGTGAGATGATTCTTTGGGATTCCTGATTCATGAACGAGTCTACAAGACATTCTGCAGAACACAGCAGATACTGACTGAACTGCCTTTGAAATTTCCTGCTTCATGGATACATCTGCTGGAAACTATAGGCCTGTAGGCTGAAGATGGATGCCCCAACAGTACAAAAGAACTTTGGATGACTGTCCAGGCAGTGAGATGTCTCTGTCATTTCTAGAGTTTGGAAGTTGCTTATTTCTTGTTTACTTAGGTAATATTATATCCTTCTGGAGTCTTTGATGGAGTTGAAGAATAGATAGATAGTTATAGCTTTCCTTAGTTATGATAAAAGATAAAATAGATCTAAATATTATAACTATAATACTTGCTTGATAACTGTTTTGTTATATGTAATTTTGCTATGTTAAAGTTGAATCCTTTCTTTTTTGTTTAAACAGAAAAAGGGGAAATGATGAAGGAGAGTTATCTGTCTATGTTACTTTCATTGGTTAATTAATAAAGAAAACTGCCTTGGCCCTTTAAGAGAACAGAAAATTAGGTAGGCGGAGTAGACAGAACAGAATGCTGGGTAGCAGCCAGTGGGGAGACGCTTCAGGCAGTTGCCATATGCAGTAGCCATGCTTCTCTTCTCTGAGATGGACACAGGTTAAGATCTCTCCTGGTAAGTGATCCACCTCATGGTGCTACACAGATTACTAAATATGGGTTAAAGCAAGATGTGAGAAATTAGCCAATAAGAGGCTGAAATTAATGGGCCAGGCAGTGTTTAAAAGAATACAGTTTCCGTGTATTTATTTCAGGTGTAAAGCTAGCTGGCGACTAGGTGGCGGGACACAGCCCGCCGCTCCTTTCTACACTTTTGGAATGGAGATTTAAACAGATTGATAGACACGGACAAATTTTTTATTCTTCTATATACAGTAATCCAATTTGACCAGCTCCATTTTTACTTGAATATATTGACGGTATTCCACACCCTTCTTTGCTATTGGCAGAACACATAGATATTGAGGTTGTTGAATGGAATTTCTCAAATGCTTTTCTTAAATAAATAGAGTAATATTTTATTTTATTTCATATTTTTACCAGGTTACCTGTTCATGGTGGTATCCATAGAAACTTTTTTGAACAATAAAAGAATAGTTACCCACTGAAATAAAAATGAATACTGTAAAAGTAGCTCAGTCTTCTATTGGTCTGAAATGTTGTTACATCTAAGAGGCATCTTTACACTGGGACTGTTTTCATGAAAAAGATAAAACGTCACCTTTTATTCAGTTAATTATGTCTGTTAAATTTGAATAAATATTAAAATTTAAAGAAATATTGACAAAATTATTTTCTAAGTTCAGATCATTTCTGAATCAAAGGAATGAAGAGAAGGAAATACCTTGGAATATTATTGTGGAATGTTGCTAATTTCCTAGGTCATGATTGGATATATCTTAGTATTTATAAGCAAAAAACTATCATACTTACTATGGTAGGAAAAAAAGTGGTTGAATTGATGGCTAATTGGTTAAGAGTAGTTTTTCTAACAGAGGACAAAGGTTCCATACATGGCACCTATATGACAACTCTGAATCATCTCTAACTCTAGTTCTAGGGTAAGTGATACATTATTCTTACCTCTATGCACAACTGCCATGCACTTGGTGTATATATATTTATGAAGGTAAAAAGCTCTTATAAACACAATTAAATGAAAATATCTACAAAGTAAAAAAAAATTAAAACAAAATTACATTTACAGTTAGCTATGTCTGAAATTGATTCATGAGAAAACTGTACCTTCAAAAGGTAGAGTTTTCCCCTATCACTGTAAACACATAAAAATCATGCTGTTTGCAAACCCACAGGTTCATTAAAGTGACTCTGGTACTTGGCTACTTTATTATAAAGCTATTGTATTAAAAACAGACTGGTATAGTCATAAAAATAGGTTGACCAATGGAATAGAATTGAAGTCATGTATATTAATCAACACACCTGTGAAACCTGATTTTTGATAATGAAACAAAAATATACAATGGAAAAAAAGAAAAAAAATCTTCAAAAAATGGTTCTGGCATAACTGGATATCAACATGTAGAAGAATGAAAGCAGACCCATATCTATCCCCATGCACAAAACTCAATTCCAAATGGATTAAAGACCTCAATATAAATTTGACCACACTGAACCCGATGGAAGAGAAAGTGGAAAGTATAACCTTCAATGTATGGGCACAGGAGGCCACTTCCTAAATATATAACACTAGCAGCACAGACACTGAGAGCAACAATAAATAAATGGGACCTCCTGAAACTGAGACGCTTATGTAAAGCAAAGGACACAGTCAATAAGACAAAAAGGCAGCCTACTGAATGGAAAAAGATCTTCACCAACCCCACATAAGACAGAGGACTGATCTCCAAAATAAATGAAGAACTCAAGAAACTAGACATCAAAATTCCAAATAACCCAATTGAAAAATGGGGTACAGAACTAAACAGAGAGTTCTCAACAGAAGAATTTCAAATGGCTGAAAGACACTTAAGGAAATGTTCAACATCTTTAGCCATCAGAGAAAAGCAAATCAAAATAGCCCTGAGATACTATCTAACACCAGTCAGAATGGCTAAGATCAAATCAACCAATGATAGTTTATGCTAAAGAGGATTTGGAGTAAGGGGAACACACCTCTATTGCTGGCAGTAATGCTAACTTGTACAACCACTTTGAAAATCAGTGTGGTGGTTTCTCAGAAAATTGGTAAGGTAATTTTTTTTAATTAAGTTAAAAAGTGTAGAAGTGGTAAGTAATACTGCTATTAGAAGACATTGATTATTACATAAAATCCTACTGCCAATTATGGACTACATTATTTCATGTTACTTGTTAACCATGTCTCAGAACCCTTAAGAAAATCTACAGGCTATTTCTATTCTTCTGTGTTGCCTACTAAAACTAGAGGATAATACCTTATGATACTTCAAGGTATAAAGTAAGCAAACTGAAACTGAACAGGAAGTTTCTTCCTTGTCAGTCAGAATCTATAATGCTATGCAGGTTTTTAGAGCAGAAAAAGTAGCAATTGTCTTATGGAAATCTGAATCCTATTAACTACAGTAGCAATCTTTTAGGCAAAATATGATCACAGGTGCAATAGTGGCACAAAAGTTTATGAGATTATACAACTACTCCTGGATTGGTTTTAAAGTCCAACCACAAGAGAGAATACATGACTGATATTGTAGATTTAGTCTAAAACCAATATTTAGAGGGTTCAGAGATTCTAAAAGAGGCCTTATTACTATTGTTTACCTAAATTGACATGATACAAAATGTAGTCTAAATATTTATGTTTCTATATGTTGACAAATGCTATATATATATATATATACATATATATAATGATATTTTATTTATATATATATATATATAATGATATTTTATTTATGTTTTATAAATAAAGCTTGCATGAAGACCAGAAGGTAAAACTAAGCCACTACAGGGCAGGCACTGGTGCCACACAACTTTAAGCCCAAGATTTGGAGAAAGAGGCAAAAGGATCTCAGTGAGTTCAAGGCTACCCTGGGTTATACAAGATCAAGGCATAAACAGACCCAGGTGTTGGTGGGTCACACCTTAATGCCAGTGCTAGGGAGTCACATGCCTTTAATCCCAGTATGAGAAGAATATAAGGCAGGGTGAGACAGGACTTTGCTCTTTTTAAATCTGAGGATTTCTTAGATGTAAGAGTTCTCAGTGGCTTGGCTACTGTGTTTTCTGAACTTCATGTTGAATCCAGATTTCTCTATCTGTGTTTTTATTATTTGACTTACATGTCTCTCATCAGAAATGGTTATTTTTGAGTGAATGATAGTGAATTTAGAGACTCATAGTAGTTCAGAGTCTTCATAATACAAGGCAGTTTTGTGCTCAGCCCTAAACAGGGCATTTTGACCATCCCCTCTAGGAGTCAGAGAGACCTGCAAAAGAAGAAGCCAAAAGAATTAAGATCCAGAAGATATGGAGAAGACATGAGAAATGCCTATCTTACAGGCATGAAACAGCCACTGAAAATATGTTATTTTAGGAGCTATGGTTGACTGGTTGCCTGTACTGGAGTTTCAAATGATATAACTTCTCAAAAGAAAATCATATGTCACAAAGAAACTCATGGGAACATACCTATACTTATTAATTTCAACAACAAAGAATGGGCCCACATAGATGAGAATAGGTAGCCCCAAACTTGTGTACAATGAGATAGTTCGGTTAAAATCTGATTCATGACCAAAACAAAAGGCATCACTGTGGAAAGGGGACCTATAGGTAAGAGATGGCAGAAGAAAAATAATAGAGGTGGAAGAGACATAAGAGAGGGCGAAAGATGAGTGTAAACAGAATGTACTATACAAATGTATAAAAAGTCAAAGAAAAAATATAATCAATACAAAGTCTAAAAGAATTATAATTATCTTGCTAATTTTTAAATCAAATTATGTAAACTGCTACCACTATTAAAATTTTTTCCTTTTCCCTCTTAAAAAAGTGACTGAGAAAGAATTCCACGCACAAACAGGATAACAGAAGGATATGAAGAGTACTATTTATGGAGGAAGATGCCTCATTTTGAGTAAGACAAAATGAACTAAATTATTGAAACGTTTAAAACAGGATTAGGTTAATTCATTTGTCTTCTCAGATATTCATTTTATATAATTTCTGATGTAAGCCAAGCTATGATGTATAATAAAGTTGAAAGATGTAGTTATATGAAAGTCCAGATCCTTTATTTGAGATGTGTACTTATGAATGTGTGTGTGTTTTCAAAGTCACCTATGGAGTGCTGGCTGCATCTAGGACTTTTTCATTAAATGAAATGTTCAAAGGTTTATTCTGCTTTCCTGTTTACCTCTCCCTTGTATCTTATTCCTCTCCACTGAAAATACATACTTAATAAATTACATTTATTAAATATTTGCTTCAAATACTCTTTCAGAGTCCAGCTTCAGATAAGGGCAGGTCTAAAATTGGATGAATGCAACAGCAGTAATGGAAGGTTTCAGACATGGGACACTTCTCAGTTTCATTTTAGGAGAGATGGACAGAGGAAGTGCATCTCTATATGGCTTGTCCAACCCTGACAACCTGTTTCCCACACAGGCTTTATTTATACACAAAATCATTTCTTTGAGTCATCATTAATAAACAGTTATCTTTTCCAATCATTTTTGTCAAATTTTGACATCATTTATAAAAAGGAATTATATTTTTAGTCACAAACCCCATAGACCAATGTTTAAGAATCTACAGGCTTATGAAATCCTATTCTCAGGCTGGTTGCTCTGGTAGATTCAAGGATTCTAGACTGCCACACACCACGCCCTCATGTCTGCGCTCTGTGCACTGACATCCAGTTAGCGAGATTTGGGCAAGGGGTAGGAGGTTAAAATACACAGAGACTCACACAGACAGACAGAGAGACAGAGACACGGGTCATCCTTGAATTCCCCAAGAATGTCTCCTTTATTGTGTTCAGGGGCAGATTATATAGAGATAGCCACGCCCCAGCCAAACCCACCAGAAACCACTCTCCTGCCATCAGGAACTCCTGAAGGTCTTATGCTCAGAGCAGCTGTAGGCACTCAGATCAGGGGATTACAAGAAATTCAGGATCTGGGGTCTCACTGCTCCCAACATCTCCCCCCTACATTTTTTTATAAAACAGTGTCTGATCTTAAGTATTCGGGGGGATGAGGGAACAGTATCTCCATGTAACATGTACTTCGGGCAATGCTGTGGCATTCGCCAGGTTAGGCACCAACTGGGCTGAGGCAATGTGCCTTCCACCACAGCCACCTAGCAAAGCTCTGCTCCAGCTGCCTCTTCTAGCCCCAGCTGCATTCGTTCTGGGTCCAAACTGGTGCATGAAATGGAGCAGAACTCAGGGAAGCAGGCTTGCTGCTCTGCAACCACTGAAGGGGCCCCACTTAGGGAATTTGGGCGTTCTCAATCTGTCTGGCTACTTCCTGCTGAGTGGGGATGCTGCATTCTTAGGGGTATTTACTGCAATTCACTGCCATTTTCCAATCGAGCTTGGAGGCGAGTCGTGATCGTGATCGTGATCGTGCTGTGCTTCTGCACCCTGAGGCCCACACTGGAAGTGGGCCTTGCATTCTTGCCTCGTTGGTCCTCAAGGCAGGTCCCGGGGTTTGGTGTTGCAACCCCTCAGCGCTTGGCCTTGGAGCTGCCGCCGCTCACACTCCACTGAAACATTTCAGGAGATCTCCGGGATTCAAACCACATGAATATCGAATAAATCCTTAGGCTCTCATTGTCTGTGGAGACAAAAACAGAACCTCCTTTTCAAAACATCAAATTCTTAAGCCCATATTTTAAAGTCAAGATACCTCTCTTAGCAGTTCCTAGAATCAAATGTCTTTCTCCAGTCCAGAACACAAAAGACAAAACAATCAACATATCATACATCTGTACACATTTATGATTTTAAGCTCTCTACTTTCTATCTTTTCCCAATACATATGTCCCCTCTGGCCGGGGACAACCCTGTTCGTTTACCCCTCTTTCTCGGTTGGACTTTCCTTTGCTGCCAAACCGAGCGAAGGATGTCAGGATTAACCATACCCCAATCCACCCTCACCTTCTGAGGGCGACCTCTCAGTGTTCCCTAGTTCCCAAATTTGGGACCACCAATTGCAGCGCACCACACCCCTGTGTCTGCCTTGGGTGCGCTTTTACCCAGTTAGCGAGATTCGGGCAAGGGGCAGGAGGTTAAAATACACAAACACATACAGACAGAGAGACAACGACACGGGTCCTCCGTTGAATGTGTAAAGTAATATATTAACATATTACAGGTATTCCATATAACCCTACTGGACAAGCTAGTAGAAAGAATGCGTATGATAATAAAACAGTATTTCACAAAAATAAATAGGGGGAGTATATTCTTTCTCCCAATACACAATTGGCTTCTATTTTGTTTATTCTAAATTTTTTAACTGTGGATAATGAGGGTCATTCAGCCATGGAAAGATATTGGAATGAAAGTTCTCAGTCCTTAGGATGGGTACGATGGAAAGACCTTCTTACAGGACAATGGAAGGAGCCCATGCCCCTGTTGGCTAGGGTGAGAGGAGCTGTTTATGTTTTTACTCCAGGAACAGATAAGCCTATTTGGGTACCAGAGCGATATGTTCAGGCTGTGGAAAATGATGAGAAAGGATCCTGTGATGAGCTTGAGAATGACACCCGTCATTCTCTTGATTAGCCTCCTGGGGAGTCCCAATCAAGGGGAAAGCTCTGTGTGAAGCCTGGTAAGAAACCCCCTTGTAATGATATATGAGCCAAGCTAGTTCTTTGTATATGGCAATAGAACAGGTTTCTATTAATTAAACCTTTTCATTTGTGAATGCTTTATGTTTTGTTACATATTTTGGGCTATGAATATTACTTTAAAGAAATTCTATACAAGTGAGTGTAGTTCTATCTTTCTTTTTTGAATATTTCCCTGAGAGCCCAGTACTATTTAGTTTTCTTTCATTTTTTCCTTTTTTCATTTTTTGTAATATGGAATAGCACATTGTTGAGGGAAAGGATATTCTTGGTTTGTTCTTTCAGAAACTGTGGCTGAGTGACTGCTGGGATGACACTCAGTGCTGCCTTGGTTGGTTCGGATACCAGTCATCATACCACTGCCAACCAACAAAAAGGCTAAGCAGACTGAGATGACCTTGCATTGAGAGAAACGAGATTTTGGAGAGATAGCTGCAGTGATTGCTGTCATTGCTGTGTCTGCTGCTGCAGCCATGGTTGCAGGACTGGCAATAGCACAAACATCGTTGGTGTTGGACACAATGGATAAACTGGCGAGACAAGTCAGTGATGCACTCCAGACTCAGAATGCCTTGAGTGTTGACATTAAATTGACTTTTGAATTTAGATCAAGAGACTGCCCTATTGTAGGAGCAGGTGGACTTATATTTAGTACAACAAATGTCTTATTCATACTTTTATTATGACATTTGTTAATATTGCTAATGCCTCTTATGTGGTGAAACAACTCAATGGCTACTTGAATAGCCTTTGAAATGTTACAATTAGTACTACCAGATTGTAACTGTTTAGCCCAACGGGATGGTTGAATACCATAGCCCAAATGGGAGGCTGGGTCCAGTGGTGATTGGGGACCCTATTGTTTGCAATCAATGCCTGTTGCCATGGCATTCATCTTTAAATCCTGTGTAAGATCAGACAACCCATGAGAATGCAGCATATGGTCATGTAGCAAGTCCCCCTTCCTGGATAGCGTAGTAAGGAGAGACAGAGAAAGTTTACCAATTTTTCCCTTCTCTAGATAGGTAGTAAGGAAAGACAGAGGAGGTTTAGCAATTTTCCGCCTTCCCTGGATAGCATAGTAAGGAGAGACAGAAAGTTTAGTAAATTAAAGACTCGTGTGGTCAGAAAAAAAAGAGATATACAGTAAAGAGATTTTTTTAAAAGCTATAAATGGTTACATGTGTTAAAAATATATGCACGGCTAAAGGTTAAGTTCTTAACAGTTAAAAAGAAAAAAGGAAGTAGCTAGGGTGTGGTGCTACACACCTTTAATCCCAACACTTTGGAGGCAAGATAAATTGACCTCTGAGACTTCAAGGGGCAGAGGTAGATTGACCTCTGTGACTTCAAGGTGTGGTAGCACACACCCTTAATCCCAATGCCTGGGAGGCAGAGACAGACAGATCTCTGTGAGTTCAAGGTGTTGTAGCACACACCTTTAATCCCAGGTTGAGGCAACTGGGTCTCTGTGAGTTCAAGGACAGCCTGGTCTACAGAGATATTCCAGGGCAAATAATTCGTCAACATTTTGCAATAAAATTTAAAGAAATAAAACAATTAAAGGAAGCTGTAGCTGTATATGGGGCTCAAGCACCCTTCACGTTGGCCATGGTAGAATCTTTCTCTGATATGAATTTAACGCCAAGTGATTGGCAGCAATTATGTCGTACTGTCTTATCTGGGGGAGATAAGATCTATGGCGAGGGGAATATCAGGAAAAATGTAAGAAAACGGCCCAATTCAATGCTCTAGTGGGTCAAACTCAACGTAATTTAGATATGTTAACTGGGGCTGGGATTTATGCTGATTTGCAGCAACAAATTCTTTATGATCCAGGAGTATTTGCCCAAATAGCTGTAGCTGCCACTAAAGCTTGGAAGGCCCTACCTAACAAAGCAGATGGAGATCATATTGGTCAAAAGTTTTACAAGGACCATCTGAAACCTTTCAGCATTATGTAGATATAGACTGTTACAAGTAGCGGGTAGATATTGTTTGGAGATGAGACAGACATGCCTATGATAAAACAACTTGTATTTGAAAATTCCAATAAATACTGTAAGGAAGCATTATGCCCTCATAAAACAAGAGTTAAATGAATATATCAGGTATGCAGAGATATAGATGGAAATTTCATTCAAGGCCAGGTTTATAGCAGCCGCTATCAACCTCGGAGAAACATAAGAGGATTGGGAGAGAGGGCTGGAGGCCGTATTTGTTTTAATGCGGAACTCCTGGTCATTTTCGAAAGGAATGCTCACAGCTGATAATGAAGGGAAGGAGGAAGGAACCTGGCTTGTGCCCTAAAAGCAGAAGGGGAGCACATTGGGCTAAGGATAGTTTTGTCTAGAACGGATATAGATGGGAAACCTCGACCACGTACCATTAATCAACAGCAGGGAAACTGGCAGAGGGCCCTGCTCCAGGGCCCCAAAACCTCAGGTATGGAGCAATGACTGCGGGACCGCAGGAACGATACCCCGGCAGAGGCCATGTCCAATTCCTTCCAGAGAAATCCTTTTGCATTGCAGGACCTTGTCAGAGCCACACCAGGGAACTCAGGGATTTGACCTCTGTGCCTCTGCTCTTAAACTCCACAAATGGGAGTGCAAGCACTCCCTACAGGAGTATATGGGCCCTTACCCCCGGGTACCATGGGGACTTATATTAGGCGAAGAATCAGTACTCTTTTAAAGGGGATCCAAATACATCCTGGAATAGTAGATGCAGACCATCAAGAGGAAATTAAAGTTATGACATCTGTCCAACAGGAGGTGGTGGTAATTCCTCAAGGTGAGCGGATAGCACAATTAGTGTTGATTCCCAACAAGGTTACCAATAATAAACGAGCCCGTGGCAATCAAGAATTTGGATCACCTGTAACAGACTGCTTTTTGGGTTGCACCAGTTAAATGAACGGCCCAACTTAAATAACTATAGAGGGAAAAAGGCTTTTGATGGTTATTTTAGATTCTGGGGCAGATGTATCAGTTTTGTCCTTAAAATACTGGCCAAAGGCATGGCCCTTGGAAGAAGGTACTGTAAGGCTGCAGGGAATAGGTCAAGCAACTCCTCAAAAAAGTTCAAAGATATTGAAATGGCATGATGAAGAAGGACATGAAGGTTTTTTCCAGCCATATTTTCTTCCTGGCCTGCCTGTCAATCTATGGGGACAACCCTGTTCGTTTACCCCTCTTTCTCGGTTGGATGGACTTTGCTGCCAAACCGAGCGAAGGACGTCAGGATTAACCATACCCCAATCCACCCTCACCTTCTGAGGGTGACCTCTCAGCTTTCCCTAGTTCCCAAATCTTGGTGGAACCTCCAATTGCCGCGCACCACACCCTCATGTCTGCGCTCTGTGTGCTGGCACCCAGTTAGCGAGATTCGGGCAAGGGGCAGGAGGTTAAAATACACAGAGACACACACAGACAGAGAGACAGAGACACGGGTCATCCTTTAATTCCCCAAGAATGCCCCCTTTATGGTGTTCATGGGAAGATTATATAGAGATAGCCACACCCAAGCCAAACCCACCAGAAACCACTCTCCTGCCATCAGGAACTCCTGAAGGTCTCATGCTAAGAGCAGCTGTAGGTACTCAGATCAGGGGATTACAAGAAATTCAGGATCTGGGGTCTCACTGCTCCCAACACTGGACTAAAACAAAATTTCAAGCCGGGCGGTGGTGGCGCACGCTTTTAATCCCAGCACTCGGGAGGCAGAGGCAGGCGGATCTCTGTGAGTTCGAGACCAGCCTGGTCTACAAGAGCTAGTTCCAGGACAGGCTCCAAAGCCACAGAGAAACCCTGTCTCGAAAAACCAAAAAAAAAAAACAAAAACAAAATTTCAAGCCACCCTGTGCATTATTACCATTGTTCAAGGCAGTGTATTATAAACTCTTAATTGCAAAAGTTTTCAAGAAAAATCCTCAGGCCAAAGCTGCTGCAGTTATTATCTAAATTCTGGCAAGATCCAAAGTTTATATTTTATATCTTTATAGCATTTGTTTATATGTCTAATACTGAAATTCCATTGTTCCTCAGTCACATAACACCATAGTAACCCTGTATGTGCTATTTTTCTAAGAAAGGGAGGGGCTGCTATACTATTCTTTTATCAGTTTTCACCTCCATTACTTGTCCATCTGTATAAGTCCCTGTGTAGTGCAGACTTTACTTCAGCTAACTTAACTTTGTTGGGATATATTCCTTGCAATTGCTTATAATGGGAAGAGGCTTGCAAGCTGAACTGTGGCCAACTCATCTAGCCCACTGAACCTTCTTGCCCTTTGTTGTTAAGATTACTTTGTTTTGAATACCTTGTTGCTACATAAGTATAGGAACAGATGTTTCAAGAATGACTCAAAGCCTCATAAAGAGACCTCTAGCATCTTTATGTGTGTCATAACCACCAAGACTTAAAAAAAAATTCAAGTAAGCCGGGCGGTGGTGGCGCACGCCTTTAATCCCAGCACTCGGGAGGCAGAGGCAGGCGGATCTCTGTGAGTTCGAGACCAGCCTGGTCTACAAGAGCTAGTTCCAGGACAGGCTCTAGAAACTACAGGGAAACCCTGTCTCAAAAAACCAAAAAAAAAAAAAAAAAAAAAAAATTCAAGTAGATAAGGATATCTTCCTAAATGCAGGAGGGGTAGTATGTTTCAGGATTGCCCTCGGGAAGCTTAGAAGCAGCATTCCTGGGAGAAGGTATAAATGATTCATAAGAATTTTCCCATAAATTCAATATCCCCTAATTGTACAAATATTAAAAGTCTCCAAAATACGTAACAGGTGGAGATGAAAACCTAAGGTGGCATGATGACAATAATATGGATGAACGTTGCTGGATTTTTTGTGAAGCAGCTGTGCTGGCTTTCTGACTTCAGCTTTTCCCATCAGATATGGCTATGCCAATACTCATTATATAAAACTTAATCTAAAACATGTGTTATGTTAAATGAAGATTTTATGGATGAAAAAAGGGCAATTTTGGTGATTTAAATATGAATGGGATTAAGAAACAGAAGACTAACCATACAAGTGAGAACAGCATTGAATGATATTAAAGTATTAAACTAATTTTGTATCATTAGGCGTTTTTCAAGACACATTTAATATCTTAATTTGTTAAACTTAGAACTCATGATACCATTGCATGTGATAACCCAACAGAAAGAAATAATAAAAAAAGAATGCTGAGTTCTTTGATCCACTTGGACCTGAGTTTTGTGCCAGGCAATAGTTATGGATCTATGGGGATTAGATGGTAGGTGGATGGAGGGAATGGGATGTGAGGAGGGAGGGTAAACCACAGTCAGTATGTAAAATAGATGAAAAATTGTAAGTAAAATTTAAAAATAGAAAGGAAAGAATGCAATTTTAAAACTTGTAGAAGAAAAATGTAATGAAACAATGAAATGTTTTTTTTAAAAAAGAAAGGCAACACTGGAGAAGAATTCTAAAGCTAGAAAAAAATAAGCAGCAAAATAAGATGTTATGTTTTACTTGGGAGAGCTGAAGATATGGTTTAGCACATAAGATCAATGTTGCTCTTACAGTAGATATAAATTCAATATGAAGCACCCTCATGACAATTCACAAATGTGAAAAATTAGGAAAGCCTACCTGGCCTCACAGACTCCCATTTTGAAAAGGTTCTCCATGTTAAGATACCTGGTGACTGGGGAGTGAACTCAATTCCAGAAAAAAAAAAAAATACGTAATGTGCTGTGGCAGTGAAATTTAAACAAACTCCCTAGAAATATTCATTCAAAAGACAGGGAAATAAACTTATAAGGTCCAGATGTTCTTATAAACATCCTGTTGGCAATTGGTGGTTTTGTGGCAATAGCCTGGCCAATGATTTTTAAAAAAATCTCCTCATCCCATACCTCCTGTACCAATCCTGAAAGATGAAGACATGTAACACCCTGCCAACCCCTGCTTGTGTTTTTTGTTGTTGTGTTGTTGTTTTTTTCCTTTAAAAGTTACCCTTTTCTGAGTTCAGGGCTACATTCCATATATCTGCTGTGATGGAGTGTTGGTTTGCAGATTAAGCTTCAGCTTGTCAATAAAGGCACTTGTGTGTTTACATCAGAGACTGACTCCTTGGGAGTCTCATTGGAGATCTTTTAACATAGCATAACATTTGGTACATGGTTCAGGAACACCCATGACCCCCAAGAACCTGGACTGAAGGGTCTCTGATCAACCAGTAAGTATCTTTGTTCTTTGTCAGCAGCCACTTTCCTAATTTTTGCTTCTTGTGGTACACCTGAATAAGTAATTATGGTCATTGGTGGTTAGATTGGGCATGCTGGAAAACCATGATCACAAGGGGCTGGAAGACATCTTGAGGATAAAGAGTTTTACATCTGTTTAATTGAGGATGGAGAGGATGTTGTTAGGACACACAAATAGGTCACTCCCATGGCATGATGACAAGCTGTCTTCCTTGTCACTTTGCTTTCAGTCTCATTGGGGCAAACTTTTTCCTGTGCCCTTGGTCTCCTGTGGTGTATGAGTTTGTCTGTATTTGTTTTCCTGGCTGTGAAGGATTCTATGAGACAGATGACTTATTATCCTCTAGACTTACTCTTGATTCCTTACAAGGATGTCAATGTACAGGTTCACAGTCTCTCAGTCCCGATTAAAACATCTAAACTTTTGCGGTCCTGAATGTCCAACTTTCAATGTTGGCTGGCCTTCCAAAGGAACTTTTGACCTGACTCATAGGAATAGAAGAGGAAATAGTCTTTAGACCACATGTGAGGCACCCCCACCATGTCCCCTACATAGTATTCTGGAAAGACCCTGGTAGAAGACACCCTCCCCTGGATTTAAACCATTCTTTCCCAGGTAGGTTACACTCTTGGCCACTGCTGAAGAAGACCCTGCCTACAAGAACCCTTTGGCTGCCAATCCAGAGAACCTCCAAGGCAATACAAAGGAGGAGATCTTAACCTTCCTCCCCTACACCCCTGATCCTGGCACACTTATTCCACTGCCACTTCCATCAACAATTTAGCCAGATCCTCCTCTGGTGCTCCTGTCTGTGTTAGAAGGGGGACCAATCCACAGGATTTATAGCCATAGAGGAAATATCCCTGACCCAAGGACCATTTTCTGTTTCCTCAGGATGGCAGGATCCAAAGACCGTGATGGGAATCAGCCACATCCATTGTGGCCCTTTGTCACTAGTGATCTTTACAATTGGAGAGCGCAGAATGCACCCTTATTGGAAAACCTAAAGTAACCAATCAGCCTTTTTGAGATAATTCTTTTCACACATCAACCTACTTGTAATGACTGCCCCACCTTATGCTGGTCCTCTTCATGATGGTGGAGAGCAAGACAGGATATAGAACAAAGCCCAGATATTGGTTCTGTGCTCCACTAAAGATCCCACAGCTAACCAGGCTGTCATAGATGCAGCCTAATTCACCAACCATGGGCCTACAACATGACTGATGGTAAGGGGAATATCCTAGTCTATCCCTAGACTCTATTGGCAGGTTTCAAAGCAGCTGTAAGACAACCTACAAATTTGAATAAAGTCTATGATATAAGATAGGGAACAGATGATAGCCCAGTAGTATTTCTAGAGCACTTCCAGGAGATTTTCAGGAGATATATACCCTATGATCCAGAGTTCCAGGAAAACATTCTCTGGATTTCATTAACCAATCAGAAGAGAATGTAACAAAGGCTAGAGCACCTCAGAGAGAAGAGCATTTTTAGTGATGGCTGAGAAGGTATATAATGGAAGGTATAGTGCAGAGAAAAGGAAACTTAAAAAGGAAGCAGCACAAGAACCAACACACCACTATATGCTGCTTGTTGCTACAAGGAATTGGAAGGAAGTGCAGGAAGCAACTGAGATGCTGGAATAAGAGGATGAGAGAAACTAAAATATTAACAAATAAAGCTCCCTGGTTGAGAAACACTCAATTCCCGTACTGTATAGAGAAGAGGGGTACTAGGCCCCCGAGTGCACCAAAAGGCAGGCTAGAGTCAAGACTAAAGTCCTCAGCTAGCAGTATATAGAAAGGGATTAGGGGAGATGATGTTCAGCTCCCCTGCCTGAGCCCAGGGTAACCCTATGAGTGTAGGGAAAATCAGTTGACTTCATGGTGAACACGAAACTCACGAACTCAGCTAACAACTGAGGGCTGATGGACTCTTGACCGACAAAAAGAACTGGGTTCATGGTGCCACTGGAGTAAAAAAATATTCATGAAGTTTTATCCACTGAAGAATAGTTGACATGGAAAAATGCTGGATAACCTACTCATTCCTGGTAATCCAAGAATGCCCATACCCCTTTTTGGGCTGTGACTTACTGACCAAAATGAAAGCCCAGATCCATTACTATAATGGAAAAACTAAGCTGTTTAATGAGGATGTGAAACCCATTCATGTACTGTTGAAAAGTATTTTGAAGAGTACAGGTTTTCATTCTACGGCATGAACGGGCTCTGTGTGAGCCTTGTCAGTTTGGATGCTCACCTTCCTGGACCTGAAGGGAGTTGGGAGGACCTTAGACTTAACATAGAGTAGTGAACCCTGATGGCTCTTTGGCCTGGAGAGGGAGGGAGTGGGGGTATGGGTGGAAGGGAAGGGAGGGAAGTGGGAGGAGGGGAGGAGATGGAAATTTTTAATAAAAAAAATGAAAAAAAAGAGTACAGGCTTCATCAGGTACACATTGGGCCTGTCTCCTAGCTGGAGAGATGGCTTCAGGAGTTCCCATCAACCTGGGCAGAAACAGAGGGAATGGGGTTAGCATCACATAACCTCCTTCCCCTCTCAGTCTATGTGGAAGTTACACCAGGGGCAGACCCTGTCAAGGTCCACCAATAGCCCATGCCACTAGAGGTCAAGAAAGGCATCACATCACACATCAGGAGTCTACTCTCAGGCCTGTTCAGTCTTCCTAGAACACATCCCTGCTACCATCAAGAAGCCTCATACCAATGATTACAAATGGGTCCAAGACATGCGAAAGGTCAAACAAGAGGGTAACTGACTACAGCCCCACAGTGCCTAAACTATATACCCTACTCAGCTCAATACCAGCAACAGGTACCAGAAGAACAATCGGAGAACATTTGAAGGAAGAGATGGGCAGGCGCCAAGGCAAGAATTCCTCCAACAATCTGAAAAACAACATGAAAATGCCAGAACACAGCGATCTTACAACAGAAGGACTTGAACACTCTAATCCAAAATAAGTGGAAAAAACTGACATTATGAAAGCGATAGAGACCCTTAAACTGAATATGAAAAACTCCCTTAAAGAAATGGATGAGAAGTATAACAAAAAGTATACTGTCTTTAAACTAAGGGATGCAGTTTTCAGTTTGCTTCTGGTCCCCAAGAACCAATAACACATTGCCTTCGAATGGCATGATCCAGAGATTGGGATCAGTGGCCAGGTGACATGGACAGCCTACCCACTGTGATTCCATCTGTGATAAAGCTATGCATGAAGAACTGGATGAGTACCAGGCACAGAATTAAGATATCAGTTTGTTGCAGTATGTTGATGACCTACTAATAGAAGCTACAGACCAAGACATACCTGACCACTACATAACTGCTGCCGTAAACCGTGAGTGACCTAGTGTACTGTGCTTCAGCCAAGAAAGCTCAAATATGCAAGAAGCAGGTAATGTACCTGGGGTACATATTAAAAGAAGGATAGCAGTGACTCTCGATGCATGGAAGGAAACAGTACTTAAGATCCCAACACTTACAACCACCAGGCAGGTCAGAGAGTTTTTAGGCTCTACAAGTTTCTAACGCTTGAGAATCCCAGGCTTTGCAGAACTGGCCAAGCTGCTATATGAAGCCACCAAAGAAGGGCAGGGTTTCACCTGTACTAAGGACTACCAGTTGGCCTGTGATAAACTCAGACAAAACTTGTTCTTAACCCCAGAACTGACCAGATGTGACCAAACCATGTCACCTCTATGTAGATGTAAACAAAAGGATAGCCAAGGAAGTCCTCACCCAAACACTTGGTCTCTGGTGAGGGCCTGTAGCCTGTCAAAGAAGCTGTATTCTGTGGTGGCTGAATCCCCTGACTCCATATAATAGTGGCCTTTGTACAATTGATCAAAGATGCTGACAAGCTGATCTTGGGACAAAGTCATACCATAACAACCCCTATGAACTTGAGGGAATTCACAAACAACTGCCTGACCAGTGATTGAAAAATGCCAAAATGACCCATTATTAGACTCTTGCTGAACCCCACCAGAGTATCTTTCCAGGTGCCATCAATTCCAAACCTGGCTATTCTGCTGTCCGATCATGACATGGAAACACTGTTGTACAACTGTTCTGGGACCCTAGTCCTGGCATATAGCATTAGGCCAGACTTGCAGGTCACCCCATTACCTAATGCAGATGGTACGTGGTTTATGGATGGCATCAGCTTCATGCAGGATGGCAGAAGATATGCAGAGGTGGCAGTCACCACTGAAGAGTAAGTATTATGGGCAAAATCAATGCCAACTAAGACCTCCACAAAATTGGTGGAGCTGAGAGTTCTAACAAAGACACTAGAACTGGGGAAAGAGCACAAAGTCAACATCTTCAACCAGTGCACTTTTGCCATGGTGCATGTGCATGGGTCAATATACAAAGAAAGGGGACTGATAACCATGGGAAAAACATCAAAAATAAAGTTGAAATCTTGGTCCTCCTCAAAGCCCTATATTTACCCCCAAAAAACTGGCCATCATCCATTGTCCAAGACACCAGAGAGAGGATGGACCCTTCCCCAGGGGAAACAACTTGGCAGAAAAAAAAAACAGTCCATCAGGTGGCACTCCAAACTCATGTAGTATTTGCACATGTACTGGTAGACCTGGAGGTACCCAATCTTCCTGAGAACCCTCAGTTTACTGGACAAAGATCTTCCCTGGATTAAGACCTTCCCTATGACCCAGTATCTAGGCAAGTAATGGAGAGTTGCAGGTAGTAAAATTATCCTGCCTGAACAGCTGGGAAAGAGACTGCTCAACAAGAACCATTGATCCTCTCATATTGGAACACAGAGGATGCAGGACTTGGTTAGACACTCAAGAATCAAAATCAGAGTTGTACAACAAAAAGTTATAAATATTGTCACCAACTGTAAAGCTTGACAATTCATCATTGCTGTTGCCAACCCTAAAAATCACGAGTCTCAACTTAGAAGAAAGAAGCCTCAAGTCTCTTGGGAAAATGACTTTACTGAGATAAAACCTGACAAGTATGGTTACAAGTATTTTCTAGTATATGTAGATATGTTTCAGGGTGGAGAGAAGCTTTATCCACCAAATATAAAACAGTACAGGTGGTGACATAGAAGTTACTTGAAGATATCCTGCCCTGGTATGACTTTCCAACAGTGATAGTATCTCACAATGGCTTGGTTTTGTGTCACATGTAAGTCAGAGTTTAGCCACCTTGCTGTGGAGGGATTGGAAGTTGCATTGTACATATAGACTCCAGAGTTCAGGGTATGTAGAAAGGGTAAAAAGAACTATAAAAGAGACCCTAACTCCAATCGACTTTGAAGACTGGCTAGGACTGGTTGGTTCTCTTTCCCTTTGCCCTGTGTACGCTCAGGAATTCCCCTACCAGGTGGTACTTACCCTTTCCAAAATCATGTTTAACACCCCAGCTCCCATCATTCCCAACCTCTCGGCAGGTTTGCTTGCAGAACTGAATGACCAAAGTCTCCTCAATGCTATGTGAAGGGTCCAGTAAGCATACAAGTAATTTTGGCCCAAGCTCAGAGTCCTCCATGAATCTGGTGTTCCCCCTAAATCCCACAGGTTCAGACTGGGGAATTGGGTCTACATTAAGAGACACCACCTAGGGTCATTGGAACCTAGGTGGAAGGGACCATGCATTTTTTTCTGTTAATTATGCCTATGGCCATCACATTTGATGATATAGCCAACTGGGATCATTACACCAATACTAGGTCTGCTGATCCCTTCACACTCAAGGAAGACTATCAAAGTGAAAGTGGGGAAGAAGAGTAAAGGGACCCAGACAATCCCCTCAAACTCTGGTACAGTACAATCAGTATATGGATACTGTTGGTAATTATACCCATCCACATCTGAGGTGCAGGAAGCCCACATGACCCATGGAACCAGACTTGGACAATCAACAACACAGACATAGCCCATAGCTCTATTTCTGATGAGCCCACCATGGAGACCTGTTTTTATGACTTCTATGTGGACCTCTATAAATTTGCAGGAGAGTGCTAGGACCCCTCTCATCATCTAGATTAAGGGGTGTCCTGTTACCAGTTCAGTTGCAATCTCCCAGAGAAACAAGCAACTATTAGATACCATGGGTTCTATGTTTCCTCCAGTCATTCTTGATCCTAACCTCAAAGAGATAAATTTGGGGTGCTGCCAAAGGGATATTACTATGCCAACTGGGGATGTGAGTCCACCTGATGGATCAACTGGTCACTCCCTGTCACTGGGGATTTAATAATTGTTCAGCAAGCCAGAGATATGAATAGGACAGACACCTGAACAACAACCTGATGACCTGCTGGTCATCAGCTTCCCTGAAGCTGGAAAGAAGGCTAACTGGACCACTTGTGAGAGTTGGGGTCTACAACATTATCACTGCAATCACAACTTGGAACTGATATTCACCATCTACAGAAGCCAGTAGCCTCTCAGAGTTGTGATAGAACCCAAACAGGTGATTAATCCTCCTGCACACACATCCACGCCAAGCATCCTGCACCTGACCCTTTGCATAGGCCTTGAGGACACAGCTCAGTTCATCCACCCCTGCAGTGACAAAAAACCCAGGCCAACTCAATCCAGACAGAAGATCCACTCCTAATCCTTCTTGAGAAACCATTCTCAGTCCTAAATGCCACCAATTTAACAGCCACCTGCTGGTTTTGTTATGATACAGACCTCCACACTTATTGTGATGGGATTGCTGTCATGAGTACCTATGCCCAGAACTCAGATTCTACCCAGTGCTTCTGGCAATCCAAAACACAGATGACTCTCTGACAGATATTAGGTCAAGGCTTATGTATAGGGACAGTGTACCCTGAACAACAAAACCTTTGTAATAAAACTCTAATGCTCCCCAGTTCCCAGGAATACATGATTCCTCATAATAACACCTGGTGGGCCTGTTTCATATGACTGATACCTTGTAACCATGCTGTGATCCTAAATGAGACTAAGGGCTTCTGCATGATGGTATGACCGGTCCAAAGATTAATTTACCACAAAGGACTTATATAACAAATTGGGAGGGACCTCCTCCAAGGTTATGAGAGAGCTTGTGACAGTCTTGATCCTAAGCATACTGCTGGGAGCTAGCATAATATGGGTGGAGAGAAGAGCTGCCTCCCTGATTAACCAGAATCAACATTATTTCAGCCTGCTCAAAGCCATTGATTTAGATATAGAAAGGTTAGAAAACCCCAACTCCCACCTCTAAGAGTCTGTGACATCTTTAAAAGATGATGTAATACAGAATAGATGAAGTCTAGACTTTATCTTTCTCCAACAAGGGAGAGTATATGCAGTGTTGGGTAAAGAATGATGTTTCTATGTGATAATTCAGAAAAAGTTAAAGATTCCATGTCCAAAATCAGAGAGGGGCTAGCCAAATACACAGGATAATGCAAGGCCCACCAAGACGAGTTCAATTCCTGGTTTAATTTATCATCTTGTTTCACTACCTTAATTTCTACCCAGCTGAGTCAACTCCTTATCCTGGTTATGTTACTCAATTTGGACCTTGTATATTAAACAAGTTAGCACAGTTTATGAAGGAATGACTGGGAACCATTCAAATGACAGTGATGTGGATTCATTATCTTGCCCTCCAATAAGAAATCATAGAATTTGAAGGAGCTCCATGATTGGAACTTCAAGAGACTAGTCTAGGGGAAGGGAGGACCTAGGAAAACTTACATGGCCCATAGACTCCATTTTGATAAAGGACCTCCATTTTAAGACATCTGGTCACCAGGTGTTTAACTCAGTTATAGAAAAAAGAATCCATAGAACTTGCTGTGGCAGTGAAACTTAAAGAAAAGCCCTAGACACTGCCAATCAGAATACAGGGCAATAAAGTTTACAAGGCCCAGATATTCTTGCAGACATGTGCTTTCATGACAATAGTCTGACAAATTAATTTAAAAATGTCCTTGTCCTAGCCGGGCTGTGGTGGCACACACCTTTAATCCCAGCACTGGGGAGGCAGAGGCAGGTGGATTTCCGAGTTCGAGGCTAGCCTGGTATACAAGAGCTAGTTCCAGGACAGGCTCTAGAAACTACAGGGAAGCCCTGTCTCGAAAAACCAAAAAAAAATGTCCTTGTCCATCACCCAGTCCTGAAGACATGTAACTAACTCGCTATTTGTGGTTTTTTATTTCTTTAAAAGCTCAACCTCCTGACTTCAGGACTACATTCCCTCCAACTGCTGTGTCAGAGTGTTGGTTGGCAAACTAAGCATTGACTTGTCAATAAAGATTCTTGTGTGTTTGCAATGGAAACCAATTCCTTGGTGGTCTCATTGGGGTTCTTATGACATAACATGAACATCTATAACACTGTTTCTCAGGATTCCAGCTCCCATTTCTAATGTTTGAAGGAATCTACAAGTAAAACATTCAGTTATAAAATAAAATATATATATGTATATGTGTGTGTTATTTAAATGTACAGATTTTTTTTAAAAAAATAATATAACTAAAATTCCTAGGTGTTTCCTTAGAAATAAACAACTTTAAGATTATCAAACTCCAAATAAAGCTTCACAGTGTTCCAAAAGATGTATGTATTGCACAGAAATAAAAACTGTGATAAACAGCTGGAGATAACATTCAAAGTAAATGCTAATGACATATACTAATATGCCAACTTTAAAAACACAATAAAAATCTAAATAAAATAATTACAAATAATAAAAGATAACTAGTAAGATTAAATAAATAAATAGCTATATAAAACCAAATTTCTAAAGACTTCATAAAAGTTCCACCAAATCTATACAGAAAACAATAAAAACTATAAAGATAAATGTGTAAATAAAATCTTATTATTTTAAAATTGGCACAAAATTGATCAACCATAAAATAACTGAACAAACATAGAAATCAGGGTTAAAAATATTGATTAGTTTACATTAAGAGAAATAGTATGAATTTCAAAATGCACAGACTTGTAGCAGGCATAAATCAGCTCTAAAACTGATATTTGGAGGGGGCATAAAGCAATTCTAAAGAAATATTAAGGTCATGAGCAGAATACAAAATCATAGGAAATCCTGTGTCTTTGATGAGAAAGAGGAGATTCTTTCTCAGACATCTAGGCTAAGACTTTTGCCAGCAAAGAAGCAAGAATTTCAGCATAACTAACTGCTTCAATCCTTTTTCCTTCCCAGCTATAAACCTTGATTTTTCTAGGAATCTCACATGGTTGTCCATTTTCAGGAAATGACACATTAAAAACGCTTTGTGAAAATTAAGTGACATCCAGTTTTATCTCCTCAGATTGTAATTACATAAAATCCACTTTGAAGCCACCCTATGATCTTTCTTACTAATTTTTTTTTTCTTTTAAACACTGCTTGGCCCATTAGCTCTAGCCTCTTACTGGCTAATTCTCATATCTTGCTTTAACCCATATTTAGTATTCTGTGTAATTTTAAATTTTCTTTTCATCCTGTATGAGTTTTTTTTTCTCATTGTTTCTATTAATTTTTAAGCTTTCTCCTGAAGCATATGCAAACAAATACAGAGACCTACCACTAGATATTACACAGAGAATGAAAGACATTGGAATACTCATGCCTAAATGATATGGTTTTATCAAAATCCTCCCCTCAGGGCTGAGAGATACCTAAGAAAGAGGAGGTGAAATGAATGTAAAAGATAGAGGGGTTAGAGGCCATCAAGAAAACAAGGTTCTGTAAATCAACATAATAAAGCACATATGAACTCACAGAGAGAAAAGTGGAATGTACTGGGAATGCATGGTCTGTACAAAGTCCTTAGCATATATATTACAGCTTTCCGTTGAGTGTTTTATGGGATTCCTGAGTGTGCAAACACCTGGGTCTCTGGTTCTAGTTCTTTCTTTTGTACTTTCTTCCTTCTATTTGTTTATCTCTTCCAATTTTGATGGTTTTTGTTTTGACTCAATATATTTTATTTTGCTTTATTTTATCGTTATAGCTTAGAAGCTTGTTCTTTTCTAATGACAGACAGAAATTGATCCTGATGTGAGTGAAGAAGAGCAGTAACTGAGACAAATACAAAGAAATAAAACTGTAACCAGAATATTATGTGACAAAAAATCTATTTTCAATAAAATGAAAATACAATGTGGTAGGCATCAAATATTTTGATCATATTATTTGCCCTTCCCCACCTCCCTTCTGACTAAACTTCTCTCTCTCTCTCTCTCTCTCTCTCTCTCTCTCTCTCTCTCTCTCTCTCTCTCTGCCCTCCCTCTCTCCTTCCCTCCCTCTCCCTGTGCTGTGTGTCTCTCTTTAAAAACACCCACCAAGTTGAGTCAATTATCAGGACAAATTGGAAATTGCACAACAGAGCCTCCCTATTCCTCCAAATCTACCTGTTTTTTCTCACAAATTCATATATACATATACATATATACAAACATCTATATATATATATATTACAATGTTATTTATACTGTGATTATTTAGTGAGGTTTAAATGTACATGTTTAGGACTGATTATTGCTATCACATAACATATAAGAAAGCTGTCTCTGAAGAAAATTAATTAATTCTCTCTCAGGAACAATTGATTCCCTATAACTCTTTATTTACAAATTAGAACCTGTGACATGTTTAACATTTATATTTGCAGGCTGATTGGTATTGTCATTTTGCAGTTCTTTTTTAGGAAATCACATCATAAATATTTCATGGTTAAGGTTTCCCTCTGATGCTAATGTTGAAAGACGGCCACTTGTTTGTTCCTGACACTCAGAACCAAAATAATCACATAGAAACTGTCTCTTTAAGACTTTGTTTTACGTTTTAAAAAGAATTTACTTCTTTTTATAACTCTCTATACTCTTTTTCTTCTCATTCTCAGGCCTATGTACATTTATCCAACACTGTGACCCATTTAGAGTTCTTTCATATCTGAGTCTGTCCTATTGTATATCTGTAAGTCTTTACTGTCCAGGAGAACTTATTAAAATGCTAAGTGCTTCTTACAAACTTAAGCTGCACTTTGCTCAGAGAAATATGTCATTGCCTGCTTGCCCTACCCATCCCAGCATGGCAGAGCTGTTTGCCACCTTGAAGAGCCATGCACAATTCCCCATCTCTAAGCACACAGATGGTCCATGTTGCCACCAAGAAAGCCATAGAACATTGCTTACAAAGCACATTCAAATGAAAGCCAGAGGTCACTATGGCAGCCTGGTCCAGAAAGCAGGTATTTCAAAACGGCACAGCTTTTTTTTTCTGCTACTACCAAATCAGGAAAACCTCTTTAAAAGGAACTGTGGCACACTACCAGCAAACAGCAAGAAATTGTGGTAAACTCTGTACTTTTGTGTTTAGAATTTTTTTAAAGATCTCTCGTATTAAGTGGATTTAGTTGGGCATGTTGGCATGCTAATTTGTTGGAAGAAGGTCGCTTGTTTGTCCCAGTAATGGAGAACAAAATAATTACAGAAACTGTATTAATTAAATAACTGCTTGGCCCATTAGCTCTAGCTTCTTATTGGCTAACTCTTACATCTTAATATAAGCCATTTCCATTAAACTGTGTATTGTCATGTGGCTCTTGCTTACCAGGTAAAATTACCAGTGTCTGTCTCCAGCGGTAGCTCCATGGCTTCTCCCTGACTCCCCCTTCTTTCTCACAGGATTCAGTTCAGTTTTCCTCTCCTAGCTCTGTTCCCCTATAGCTTGATCTAGGCCCAAAGCAGTTCCTTTATTAACCAATGATATTCACAGCATACAGAGGGAATCCCACATCATGCTTAAAGATGCTATCTTACACTACAAGATCTGACCTTTAGCTTTTACAATATTTTTCTCTCTTCCATGAGACATAGTTATATGAATTCTTTTTTAGATGTCCTCTGTCAGCTAAGGAAAACACCATTTTGTGATGACACCCAATCTGAATTTCCAAAATAATAATCTCCCACAATTCTGACTCCTTGTCCTCTCCCGAGAATTGCAAAACTGTTATGAAATTATTGCCCGCTTGTTCTAGTTTCTGTATACTCCACTTATCAGTCCATACAGGGGAGTACACTTGCTTATTTACCTAGGAGTGAGGTGGTACCAAACTTATCTCTAATTCCAAATGAATTGTGACCAGTAATTGTGAACCTGGGCCTTAGTTCCAAATCTAACCACAGGAACTAAGAAAAGCTATAGGTTAAAATACAAAATAAAATAAAATTCCAACTAAGTATAATTTAAATCGTGTCTTTTGTCATTCCTGGTGTATTTGAACTCCATAGTAATACTAATTGGAGAAGGATATATAGCATGCAAAAGAAAAATCCAGAGACAGATATTGGAATTCATGCTGAAGATCAAAAAAGCAAAGCAACCAACCACTCAAGAATCCTTTTGCCTCCATCTCAAATCTTCAGAATGAATGCGCGAGATCCTGTCTTCACAATCCTCAGACTCCACTCTCCGATAAGTACTTGTCTCTTCCCCTTTATATTCCTCGTTCAGACAAGCCATATCATTCTCATCTTCAACTCCCTAGTGCTGTGCTTATGTCACTCCACAAACACTGGAATTAAATGTGTGAATGTGTGAACCACCACTACCTAGATCTGTTTCTTTTTTTTTTTTTTTTCATGGTTTATTTTTTTTTATATTTAAAAATTTCCATCTCCTTCCCTCCTCCTCCCCCCTCCCTCCCCTCCTTCTCCCCTTTCTCTCCCCTCCTTCTCCCCCTTCCCTCCCCTCCCCTCCACCCATACCTCCCCTCCCTCCCTCTCAAGGCCAAGGAGCCATCAGGGTTCCCCACTCTATGCTAAGACCAAGGTCCTCCCAACTCCCCCCAGGTCCAGGAAGGTGATCGACCAAGCTGAGAAGGCTCCCACAGAGCCCGTCCATGAAGAACAATCAGAGCCCAGAGCCATTGTCCTTTGCTTCTCAGATCTGTTTCTTGATTGATGTTGTGTAGCTCAGGTTAGCCTTGAACTCAGAGAGATCCATATACTTCTGTCTCCCGAGTCTTCGGACAAAAGTCCAAGTCCCTGCTTTTTGTGACTTAACTTTGCATTCTGAACTTCAGGCAAATTTATTTATTAAAATATAATATAATATCACTGTAAGGGTACTCCACATTAATAAATTCTCAATATTTTGATCAGTTGTGGATTTCTGCAGGAGCCTTTATCTGTTTCTGTATCAGATTGGCCTGTGTTATATTTTCTCAAATAATAATTGGTAGGGGACCCCCCATTCTCCCCTTCACGCTTTTCTCTCCCCATCTTCCCTTGGCTGCGTCTCACCCAACCCTCAAGTTCCCAATTTTTGCCTGGCGATCGTGTCTACTTCCAATATCTAGGAGGATTACTATATCATTTTTGGGGGGTTCACCTTCTTATTATCTTCTCAAGGGTCCCAAATTATAGGCTCGATGTCCTTTAATTATGGCTAGAAACCGATTATGAGTGAGTACATCCCATGTTCATCTTTTTGGGTCTGGGTTACCTCACTTTGACTATTCTGCATGGACAGGCTTTGTGGAAGCCTTCTCAGCTTGGTTGATCACCTTCCTGGACCAGGGGGGAGTTGGGAGGACCTTGGTCTTAACATAGAGTAGGGAACCCCGATGGCTCCTTGGCCTGAAAAGGGAGGGAGGGAGGGTATGGGGGGAGGGGAGGGGAGGGAAGGGGGAGGAAGAGGGGAGGAGATGGAAATTTTTTAAATAAAAAAAAGAAAAGTAAAACTTGTAAATATTCATCATAACCTAGGTTAAAATATACATATATTTTGTGAAATGTCTCAGTTGGGTTAATTAATATGGGGGAGAACACTTAACATCTCTTTTCTTAGTAATTTTCAAAATAAATAACATTGTTATTAACTATAAAAACAAAAAAATAATTGGTAGGGGAGTACCCATCCCACTGGAGGTAATGCCATTGCTGTGCAGGTATTTCTAGGTTGTATAAGAAAACTGCAAATAAGCCAGTAAAAAGCATTATTCTGTAGTCTCTGCTTCAATTCCTGCCTAAAACTTCCTACCTTGGCTTCTCTAGATGGCATCCTATAATGTGTAAGATGAAATAACCCCATTCTTCCTCCAGGCTGCTTTTGGCCAATATTTATCACTAAGATGAAAAGTAAATTGGTACATTGGAAAAGGGATTTCCTAGTAGCCATTTGAGATGTAATATAAATGCCACCAAAAGATTATCTGTGTGTTTAAGGATAAATTTTTATAATATAGTTATAAATTAGATTTTTTAAATGGCAGTAGTAGTTTCTCATCTGGGATCTATCACTTCTCCAGTCACACGTAGTTAGCTATGTTTACATCATCAGTCATGAGCTCCCTCTTATTGAACAAGCCTTAAGTGCAATTATGCAGATATTAGGTATCTCTAAGATAAAAGTGACACTGTTGAAGCATTGGGATTTTCTTGCTGGGCTGGTCATTTTTTGTGGTTCATAAGTTTATGAACAGGATATTGATTGTTTTTCTTCCTTAGAATCCTGAATAATACATTCTGAGACTATGGGAGTTAATACTTAGTGAGGAGGTTTCCTGCTCAGTTCCAGCTTGATTCCCCCAATTTCTATGTTTGAAGTGTATGGTATTTTCAGCAATAGAGTTTTACCTTCAAGTTCTGAAAAGGAACAAATGGTGGTGCTAATAGATTATATTGTTCTGAGAGTTTCTTTGAAGCCACTGAACAAACTAATCAAAGGGAGGTTCACCATACCTGGCACTGGGGTTTTTGTTAATCTGTTTCTTTTGGAGGAAGTATTATCACCCCCATGTGACACATATATACACACATGAAGCTTTTCTTTCTATTTTCATAGTGGTCCTGACCCCTCGTATGCTGGGAGATGGAGTCCAGACCAATACAGCTCTCAGGCCTTGGGGCTGGGGGCTATGCTCCCAACTTAACAAATTTTATCATTCATATATATATATATATATATATATATATATATATATTTGAATTTTTTTGTCTTCTTACAAATACATCTTTTTTGGAGTCAGATGGTGGAACTAGCCAATAGTTAAACATAGAAGTCTGAAGGTCTTTAAAGACAGGAGATAGGAAGTGATAAGACAGGGTGGAGTGAGTATGTAGGCAACTTTATTCAGAGGAATAGGACAGGTAGGAAGAAAATATGGCTCTTACCCTGTTTCTCTGAACTTTCAGGTTTTTTCCTCAATAGCTGATTCCTGGTTTTTATTGGGAGATTAATTAGATTTATGCTTCAGGCAAATGAGGAGAAGCCACTCACTTGGCCCAATGTGACAGCTCAGTTGTTCAATTGATTTATCATATCAGTAGACTGAGTATAATTACCAACAATATATTGTATAGTTGCATGTTAAATAGGAGGATTTTTTTAATGCTTACATCACAAATAAATGGGGCAGTAGACTTAAATTTGGTTAAAGTATGTAGTACACTTGTATAACTATGAGACTCATCATTCTATACTAATACATATGCATCAAAATGAATAAATCAATAAAAATATGTAAAGTGATGTAAAATTAAGTATTTGTTCAATAATCTCTACATAAATTATACTGTATAAATATGTGGGATTATTGTGTTTCAATCTAATTGAAAGTTATAATATGGTTCCTATGGTATTGCAGGCCATATTAAGAATACTGCATTAATACTGTGAAATAATTGGTTTAAAAGTGAACAGTGTTCTTTTTTGCCTAATAAGTACTCAAATTAGCACTCAGATGTTTTGTTACCAAATAACAACTATTTTCCAGAACAAAGGTTAATAATATTTATAGACCTATATTAATATTAAACAGTCAATTTAGTAATATTCAGTGTTTTCATTCCAACAAAAAAATTTACCAGATCTACAAAAAAGCAGAAAATAACTCATAATGTGAAAATAAATCAATCAACTGAAATTGTCCAAGAAAATACACAGATGTTAAGATTAGCATACAAAGGCAGCAATACAGATATAATTTGATTATGTAAGTGGAAAGTGTTAAGCTGCAAATATGAGATGGAAATGTAACTCAAACAAATACTTCCAAAGATGACACTTAAAAAGTTATTGGAAATTTTGAGACCAATTAAAACTTTTTTGTAGCACTTAAAATAAGAAGTTTGAAGAAAA
Source organism: Arvicola amphibius (assembly GCF_903992535.2). Lineage (NCBI taxonomy): Eukaryota > Metazoa > Chordata > Mammalia > Rodentia > Cricetidae > Arvicola > Arvicola amphibius. Next base: position 75,068,540 of record NC_052065.1, on the reverse strand, counting down.
TCATTACCAATTATTTGAAAAATATGAATAAAATTCATTATCTTGCTTCTCTTGCTGTGATAAACCAGTGAGAAAAAAGGGGTTATTTCATCTTACAGTTCCAGGTTCATCACTGAGGGAATAGAGGAAAAAAACACTGAGAAAATTTGCTTACTTGCTTGCACACTTTTTCTTGATTAGCTTGCTTTCTTAAACAACTCAAGACCACATGCCCAGAGGTATCACTTCCTGCAGTGGGCTATGCCCTCCCCAAAACAATTACTGACCAAGAAAATGCCTCACAGACTTACCTACAGCACAATTTTATGGAGAAAATTTCTCAGTTGAAGGTTTCTTTCTCCAAGACATCTAGTTTGTATCAAGTTGATAAAAAACTAACCTGTACTGAAAAGAAAATTACATAAAATTGAAACTAAAAGTTAACATTGACTTAACAGTTAGGCTAAAGGTATAAATTTTTATAGTAAGTATTATGGAATTAGTAGCAGAACTGACATCTCATTAGTTGGAGTAGAAAGTATAAAATGAATGATCCATTTTAAAAAATAATATTTCAGTTGCCAAAAAAAGTTGATCATAAACTAGAGAGATGTCTCAGAGATTATGAACACAAAGTTCCACCAGAACTGTCTATGATGTGCAACACCTACTTGGTGGCTCCTATTCATCTGTCATTGAAACTTCAGGGTACCTGATCATTTTTTGGCCTATATGGACATTTGAAGAAAAAGTTGTATACATAAATTCACATAAGTACAAAAATATACACATAAAAAATAAAATAAATCTTAAATATAAAAAAATCAAAGAAGTGCCTATATTAACCCAGAATGACAAAATTTATAAGAAACAACAACAATAATAAAAAGTATACATGCACAATTTATCAAACTAATAAGTATGGCACTACAAAATAGCATTAAGTTTTGTGCTATCATTATTTTTTATCACTGGTAATCCCTGCAGTACTATTTTAGTGGATTCTTAGTATTCTATTAGAAATAAGAGCTCTCCCTTTCTGCTAATGTATTTGAATAACTTTTATTATTTGTCAGATTTCAAATATTTAAAACAATTTATAACATAGCAAATATTTTCATGATTAAGTTGTATCATGCTTTGTAATTGTACCTCCTCATTGTTGCTATTATTGCTAGGCCTCATTAGCCTTCTTATTCCCCAGGGAAAAGTGAGTATGCTATCCACCCATTCTGCAGCCACACACCTTAGGATAATCAATCAGACATGATAGTGAATCAAGTCAAAACAGGAATTCAGCTTATTACCGTAAGCATCAGCTTATATAGATTAATTGACAATGTATAAGAGATAGCCAAGCCCTCCCTCTGGAAGGGTGTCTATCTAGATTTTGCTGTCTCATCCTCACTCAGTTTCCTCAAACTCAAGCCAGGCTTTTATCTGTTCTACAGGACTCAAGGTATAGGCCCTATTATAATTTTGGCCCAACATCTCCTCCTTTTGTTTTATATCCCATCCCCTACCCCTGTCACCAAGCCAGAATAGCCCACCATGGAAGGAGTATGTGTCAGGGCCACTCCTATCTGGAGTTTCAGCCTGGATACCCTTAAATTAAGGGCTCATCCATAGTGTGAGATGTATCAAGCCTATCACAATGTACTCGAAGGTCCATGAGTTATACCTGTTGTATCTGTTTTTGAAGTGTTTGTTTCAGCCTTCGGAAAATGCATGGACTGTTGTGGTCTGGTGCCAGCCTAGACCATAAATTATTTCTCTGGACTGACATGGAAGCACAGGAATAATTGAGACAACTCAAATGGCTTTATTGGGAGAGAGATTTTCAGTGATCCCTCAAGAAATCCTGAGTTCATATCAAACAGCTTTTATACCAAAAACATAAGCTGAGGGGGAAATACCTTAGCATTATGTTTCCTAGATAACCAGGTGAATGTGAATGGCTTTTAGTCACATTCACATCTACCTATGTTTGCTGTCAAGTCTTCTTGGTCAGTATGCTAGCTCAGTCATGTAGGCTTGGATTAGCATCTCTATTCAGGCATCCTCCAAATTACAGAGAACAGAGAAAAACATCCTGACACTTTGTTAGGTTAGTAACAGCCTGTCTGAAAGGGTAAGTACCACTTCAGGTACAAACTACGGCCTGAGAGCCTGGCTGTTACACCATGTAGAAATATGGGCCTACAATGGGCCAAAAGACAGATCAATAAACAAATAGCTATAGGCCCAATTAGGAAAAGATAAGTGTGGGGAGCCAAGGGGACCAATAAAACAAGATTTCATGGGGGGGGGGGGGGGTGACATAAATGAATCAATATCTTTTCTTAACTCATCTAGGGTTCTTGTAACTGTTTCAGAATGATCTGCATACAGGCAACATTCTTCCCAAAGTGCCCTGCAAATTCCTCCCTGTTCCATAAACAGCAAGTCCAAGCCTCTCCTATTTTGTAAGATTGTCATTGCTAAGGAATTCAAAAACTTCTATAATAATATAATGCAGTATCATATTAAGGGCAACATTGAATAAATGGGACCTCCTGAAGCTGAGCAGCTTCTGTAAAGCAAAGGACACTGTCACTAAGACACAAAGGCAGCCTAATGACTGGGAAAAGATCTTCCCCAACCCTGCAACTGACAAAGGTCTGATCTCTAAAATATATAAGGAACTCAAGAGACTAGATTTAAAACGCTAATTAACCCATTTAAAAAATGGGGCTCAGAACTGAACAGAGAATTCTCAACAGAAGAAATCCAAATGGCCAAAAGACACTTAAGGTCATGCTCAACCTCCTTAGCAATCAGGGAAATGCAAATCAAAACAACTTTGAGATACCATCTTACACCTGTCAGATTGGCTAAAATCAAAAACACCAATGATAGCCTTTGCTGGAGAGGTTGTGGGGTAAGGGGTACACTAATCCATTGCTGGTGGGAATGCAAACTTGTGCAACCACTTTGGAAAGCAGTGTGGCGGTTTCTCAGGAAATTCGGGATCAACCTACCCTAGGACACAGCAATTCCACTCTTGGGAATTTACGCAAGAGATGCCCAATCATACTACAAAAGCATTTGTTCAACTATGTTCATAGCAGCATTATTTGCAATAGCCAGAACCTGGAAACAACCTAGATGTTCTTCAGTGGAAGAATGGATGAAGAAACTGTGGAATATATACATATTAGAATACTACTCAGCGATAAAAAACAATGACATCTTGAATTTTGCATGCAAATGGATGGAAATAGAAAACACTATTCTGAGTGAGGTAACCCAGACCCAAAAAGATGAACATGGGATGTACTCACTCATAATCAGTTTCTAGCCATCAATAAAGGGCATCGAGCCTATAATTTGTGATCCTCGAGAAGATAATAAGGTGAACCCAAAGAAAAACATATAGATATCCTACTAGATATTGGAAGTAGACAAGATTGCCGGGCAAAAATTGAGAATTTGGGGGTATGGTGGGATGGGGGCAAGGGGAGATGGGGAGAGAAAAGTGTGAAGGGGAGGATGGGGAGAGCTTGGGGGAATGGGATGGTTGGGATATAGGAAGGGTGGATATGGGAGCAGGGAAGCATATATCTTAATTAAGGGAGCCATTTTAGGGTTGTCAAGAGACTTGACTCTAGAGGGGTTCCCAGGTATCCAGGGAGATGCCCCCAGCTACTTTCTTGGGCAGCTGAGGAGAGGGAGTCGGAAAAGGCCAGATCCTATAGCCATACTGATGAATATATTGCATATCACCATAGAACCTTCACCTGGTGATGGATGGAGATAGAGATAGAGCCCCACATTGGAGCACCGGACTGAGCTCCCAAGGTCCTGATGAGGAGCAGAAGGAGGGAGAACATGTGCAAGAAAGTCAGGACCGTGAGTGGTGCGTTCACCCACTAAGATGGTGGGACAGAACTAACAGGAGATCACCAAGACCAGTTGGAATGGGTCTGATGGAACATGCGATCAAACCGGACTCTCTGAATGTGCCTGATGGTGGAGGCTGACTGAGAAGCCAAGGACAATGTTGATGAGCTTTGATTTTTCGGCATGGAAGGGCTCTGTGTGAGCCTTTTCAGTTTGGTTGCTCACCTTCCTGGACCTGGGGGGAGTTAGGAGGACCTTGGACTTAACATAGTGTAGGGAACCCTGATGGCTCTTTGGTCTGGTGAGGGAGGGAGTGGGAGTATGGGTGGAGAGGAGGGGAGGGAAGGGGAAGAGGGGAGGAGATGGTAATTTTTAATAAAATAAACGAGGAAAAAAAGAAAACTATATCTCAGGACACAACAAAAAAGCTCATCGGCATACTGATTTTTAAGTAAAAAAGTAAAACATAGAAAAATGAAAAAAAAAACAAAAAAATAATATAATGCAGTCTCTGTTATTTCTAATTATATCCAGCCCAGTCTTCTCACATCTCCAAAAAGAACAATAGTAATCAGGAGCCACCCCGTAGTTTAAAATAGCAGATATAGTCTGGTTGTTTCCTGAGCATACATAAAACGGTATCTATAGGAGGGCATATCTCCTAAGGACAAGAGAACACCTAGGCTCATTAGGGTAAGATGGTGCACCCACAAGAGCCTCCGCATTCAGGTCTCCCTTCAATCTCCAGAATCCAGTCTCCCATGTCTCAGCTCCCACATGCCAAATTGCAGAGGTCAAACATCAGTTCAGGCCACCAAGTCCAGAGTGACATTATCTGAGAAGTCTGGTTAGGGTCCCTCCAGTACCAGTGTTCCGGAGGATACCTGCCACTTTCTGTGATTGGTGGGTGCTTGCTGCCTGAACCTTGATCCTCTTGAGAACAGTTAACATGATTACTGCCAGGAGTGCCATCTGAAATAGATAAAAAGGAAACAGTTTCTTCAAGAGTCAGTCTCCTTTGGGCAGTGGTGATTTTTCTTTCCTTGTGTTTGAATTTAAGGGTTGTGTACCATAATCTCTTTCTTTTTAATTGGTCATCTTGCTCTTCCCCATTATCCTGAGGGGAGGGGAGAAATTTTAAGTTATAAGCGGGTAGCCATATAGGCGTTTCCCCTCTGTTTGGGAAGACACATCCATATCGTCGGCCCTGTATCAAGAAGGGATCGGGCCCCTCTATTGGTGAGTAAGAGAATCTTTCCACCTAAGCTTTAGGCAGGGCTTCATTGGTAGGGATCCCCAGTGTTTCTGGAATCTATTCTGTAAATCTTATTTTTGAAAATTTAAAACATTGATAACCCCTTTTGCAGTTGTAGATTGGGGGAGACTTCTCCCCCCACCTCTTTTATCAGGACCTCTTTTTGATATTGGTAATGTCTTTCAACAACTTGTTGACCCTGAGGGTTGTATGGGATCATGATGGTATGGAATATATTCCATCTCTGGAAGAATTCTTTTAATGTTCTATTTATAAAACAGGGGCCATTACCAGTTGGTGGTAGTCCCAACGTGAAAAAATATTTAAGAAGTGGCTTTTGGCATGGGTTCTATTTTACCCTGAGTGGTCAGTAGCTCAACAAGCCTTAGAGTACATGTCTATGGTCACAAACATATATTTTAATTTGCTAAATGGAAGGTCATAAGTTACATCTGTTTGCCAGATGATATTGGGTCCTAACCCTCGGATTCACTTCTGGCCCTTGTAATAAGGGGTATGGATAAATTGTTGGCAGGTCTTATGTGTATGAACAATTCTCTTTAATTCTGTTACAGTGATCTAAGGGTATAGGTATTTGAATCCTCTCCAGTTGACATGAGTTAAGTCATGCATTTGGGTAGCATTTATGTACTGGCATATTTGAGACCTCTATGAGATAGGCCCCTGAAGCTGCAGCATCCACAGCAGCATTTCCTTGGGAAATGAGGCCAGGAAGGTTTTTGCGTCTTTTGAGATGTTAAATATATATGTTTTTTGTACCTTCTAAGAGTGATCCATGTTGTATCATCAAGGCAGAAAGAGAATTAGCATTTAATCTGATATAGGCATAGAGTAAGTGTGGTAGTAGGTTCACCACATAAGAGATGTCTGAATAGAGACATCTCTATTGCAGTGTTCTGGGACCTCTTATAGGACAATATATATGGCCATCATTTCCTTATATTGTGTGGATTTCCCACAAGGGAGAATTTTGTTAATCTTTGTCTTAGTTACCCCTGCAGGGAAAACTACAAAGGCAGCCTCATTTTTCCTACCATCTGTACCAACAGTGAAAGCTTGGGGAAGGGTCCTAGAAGAAAAAACTAAGGAGACTCGCCAGCATAGTTCTTGATATAACTTTACTAACCAGGACTCCTCATAGTAGGTGTCCAGAGTCCACAGAAATCCCTCCACAGCAAGGCTCAATTAAGAACAATTCTAGCTGCCCATTCTAAGTCGTTAATTTTGAATGGAATTATTAATTTAGAGGGATCTTTTCCAGAATGTTGGAGGGACATGTTCTTGATTTTTATAATCATATCAACTATTTGATTGACTAGAGAATACACTGACAATGCCCCCCAGTTTGATGTGTACTCATTCTAGTGGTTGTGACTGCTGAACAATGGCAGCCAGCAAGGTCTTTTTCCTAATAATATCCATACTATGTTTGGAATGTTAGGATTATATTGTGCCAAAGGAACCTGATGGAGCTCATTGATGAATTCAGTGAGTGCCTGATCACCCTCAGGGGCCAAGGAAATGATCCCATAAGGTTACCTCCCTTTTAGGAGATCAGATAACACATCTAGTCTCCCAGTCTCTACAGGCAACCAAGGCCATACCCAGTTCATTTCTCCCACTATCTTTTGAAACCCCAATAAAGTGAGAGGTTCACCAGTATTAAATGGGGTCCATTCACTTTAGCTTGAGAGAGTGTAATTGGAATCCCAATTTATGAATTGGCAGTGCACTCTGTATTTTATTTGGGGCTATGTTAAGGGCATGTTGTTGGAGGATATCAACAATAGTGGTTACCTAGAGAACTAGCCCTAATTCCTACAATTGCCCAATTATTAGATCATTCATAAAAACATATAGGAGGGTATTATCTGTGTCAAAATAAGGAGAGATGATACCATAAAAATATTGTTGGCAAAAGGTCAGACTATTTGCCATCCCCTGTGGGAATATAGTCCATCCATTTCTCTCATCAGATCAAGAGGAGTAAACTGTAGGAATGGAAAAGGCTAACTTTTCACAATCCTCCTCATGAAGACAAATTGAGAAGTAGCAGTCCTTTAGATCAATTACAGTGAGGTAAATCTAGGAAGGGATTGCTGGAACCCAAGATAAGCCCCTTAAAGGGGCCCCTACTAGCTCTATATGAACATTGATTGCCTATAGGTCCTCTAACATTCTCCAGGCTTATATATCACAAACACAGAACTGTTCTAAGGGCTCATTGAAGGCCTTACCCATCCGTCTCTAGGCAGATTTCTGGTGATTCCCTTGAGCTTCTTAATTTTAAGTTCAGGTAATAACCACTGTTTCACCCATACCAGCTTACCAGGTGCCTACCTAATGGTGAGGACCCTGTGGCCTGTGGCCTCTATTCTGGGGGTCAATGCAGGTGTCAGGAGTCTCCCAGATGGCACCTTGCTCAATTTTATTATCATAAAAGGCTAAGTGGTCAGTGGTAATAATGGCATCCATTTGTCCTAACAAATTTTATCCCAGAAGGTTTGCAAACAACCCCAGGAGGATCAAAAGCCTGAACTTTTCTTTGTCCCTGTCCGGCCCCACCCAAGTATATATTCATTTTCTCCTGGCAATGATAGTACCCCCTTATTTGTCCCATTCCCCTCTCCCATTTTATTTTTTCTAGGGTGGCTGGGACATAAGGAGGCAGCTACTTCTCATCACAGATAAAATCTACTTTCCTTTATATTGTTGCCTCTGCCTGCCTCTGCCTTATTCCTTTCCCCTGTGATTGCTTTTCAGTTAATTGCACCCATTTTTGATCTTTCCTCTTGTCTGTCTCCTTTTCTTCCATTCTTTTGGTTAATTGGTTACTTTTGGATTCTTTAGACCTCTCTTGACCATTGACATTTTCCTACTCCTTGCCTGCCTCCTCCCCTGCGGTCCTAGCCAGTTGATTATTTTCAGATTCTTTCCCAGTCTCTGACCTTTTCCTTACCTGATATTGGGGGAGGTAGGGCAGTGGGGTGAAAACATGCCTTAAGGGCCCTAATAGTTGGATATCTCAGTACCTTAAGTGCTGGGTCATTTTTGTATGAAGTTTCATTACCCAATGTGGGGTCCCTTGAAGACTACTTTGCCCTGGGACCAGTTGCCCCATGTTGGGCAGCAGTTGCTAGGCCTCTTTAGCCTCCTTATACCCAAGGGAAAGGTGAGCGCATTATCAGCCTGTTTTGCAGCCCCATTATGCGGGATAGGAAGTCAAGTCAAAGCAGGAATTCAGTTCATTACTGTGAGCATCAGCTTATATACGTTAAGTGGCATAGTGTGATGCGGGGTACCTCTAGCCAATAAGAGACACCCAAACCCTCCCTCTTGCTAGAGGGGTGTCTACCTAGATTTTGCTTTCTCATCCTCACCTAGTTCCCTCAAATTTAAGCCAGGCTTTTCTTTGTCCTATAGGCCTCAAGGTACAGGCCCTGAGATAATTTTGGCCCAAAAATTATTTCCTATAAATATGTGTTTATGAATTGTTAGTTCTTTTACAATCTAGGGTTTAATAATGTGTTCATCTACTTTGTACATATTCTGTCCAAGTCTTGCGATTATTCCTTTTTACTGATGTTTTCTAGTTGCTTATATTGAAGAATGGCATTATTGTCAAAAACATGAGAGTTGTAAATTTTATTCCAACAGTGATATTTTCACGTTTTCATCTGTTCATCTTTTCAGTATGTTTGACCTAGAAAGAAACATAGTTGTATAAGTAAGCATTATGTTGGTCATCCAAGTATAGTTTTGAATATTAAAAATTCAGATTTTCTTTGAATGCTATTGGGATAGTTGGATATTTGCATATATACATTTAGTTCAAATTACTCATAACATTAGGAGGTGATCCTTAAAACAGAATTGGAATAAACATTTTAAAGATATAGGACTAAAGTATTGCATAAACATACAGGGGAAAAATTCAATTTTATGAAAATTCAGAATAAACAAATTTCCAAATTCACCATTAAGAAAATGAAAACATAATCATAAGTGATGAAGTATTGACAAAGCATATAGACTGTGAAAAGTTTTATATACATAGTATGCCAAAACATCACAAATGTTTTTCATAAGATAAACTGGTGATGAAAAGATGAGTCAGTGGTTAAAAGCCATTGCTTCTATTACAGAAAATCCAATATATGTTCACAGCTTCCACATGTTGTCTCACAAACATCTGCAGCTCTATTCCCAAGGGATCCAGTGTCCTCTGTCTTCTACATTTCACATGCACACAAACAAATACCTATACATATAAAATAAAAACAGATATGTTTAAACTACAACCTATTGTGAATGTATGGACAGATCCTACACGAATGTCCAATAATCCCATAACACTAGTGATTAAATAAATGAAATTGCAAACCAAAAAAGGACTGAGTTTCTTACCTTCTAGAGAGAATAAAACAAAAAGTATATATATATATATATATATATATATATATATACACACACACACACACACACACACACACATATATATATATATATATATATATATATATATATATATCAGAGGGTAATGAAAGGAGTGGAAAATGTTTTTTTCAATTTATTTTATATTATGAAGAAAGAGGAGAGAGAGATAGAGAGAGAGAGAGAGAGAGAGAGAGAGAAGAGAAGAGAAGAGAAGAGAAGAGAAGAGAAGAGAAGAGAAGAGAAGAGAGAGAGTTTGAGATTGAGCACATGCAGTGCTTGGACGCTGGAGCAATTTAGTTGCATCCTGAGGCTGAGTTACTGGCAGTTTTGAGAAGACTGATCTGGGGGTTGAGTTCCCAATTTGGCATTCTACAATAATATGATGCAATCTTAATTGCTGAGCTATCTCAATAGCCCAAGAAAAAAAAACCTATCTTACAACAAGTCATAAAAGAGAATAACCACTAGACTATGCATTAAAATCTTCAAAGATAACCATGTTTGTCAAAGTTGTACAAATTTATACAACTTGTATCATTTCATATATTGTCGCTATCTCTCCATTTTACTAATTATTCTCTGTTTCTGATACTTGTAGAGATGTGAAATAGAATGTTGATCTTGCGGAATATTTCAGTAGGTCTTAAGCTCATGAGTGGTTGCCTAAAACAAATTGAACTCCATTTTATTTTATGTTAGTTTGTTTTGTTTTATTTTTTCATAAAATAGAAAGAATATGAAGTTGGGTAAATGAGAACACAGGAAGAGTTGGGGAAAGTGAAATAATGTAAATAAATATATTTTATAACATTCTCAAAACATAAATGAAAATATAAAAATCTACAATGAATTGTATTGAAACTAATATAACCCAAATAAAATATCAAAGATATTAATTCTATGGAAAGTTAAAACTATCCTCAAATTTTCTTCAGAACTGCAATTAACACTGTGTCATATTATAGGAAATTAATATCCACATTATTGTTTTCATTCAAAGTAGAAAAATGAAATTAATTGGGCATATATTTCTACCTTCTCACTTCAGTGAAATTATATAAACTTCTTTAAAATAATTTCATTCATATTTTGGCTATGTCTTCTACTGTAGAACATGACTATCTCCAGAAATATTTAATTTTATACAAATTAAAGTACATATTTTCTACCAGTGAGTTTATAAGTTTTGTTATTCATGTGTCCATCATTTCAGCAGTACAAAGAACAATATTGTTACAATAAATATATTTTTCTTTTGTATATTTTTCAGACTTTAATTTATTTGAAACACTTCTTCCTTTTTTATGCCCTCCTAACCCTCTCATATACCCCGCCCCATTCTTCTTCAATTAGGACCATATCTTTTATTAATTTGCATATATCTGTACACATACACATATACAAACACACATATTCATATATATTTATTAACATTCCTAAATATAACCTGCTAAACACATATGTTACCTATATGCCTATTTTAGGGCTGATCATTTGGCTCTGGACAGCCAATTGGTATGCTCTGGGTAAAACTACCTTTTTCAGTTTTTTTTTGTTTAGGGTTGAGGCCTTGTTCACTTTTCCCCCTTTCACTTTGTTTTTATTTTCTTCAGTCTGCTCATATTTGGGCTGTTGTGTTGTTGTGTTGATAAGACTTTACAGGTATAACTACTGATGATACTAGGAGACACAGTCTCACAGGAAACTCCCTGATTCTCTGACTCTCACAACCAGTGAGCCTGAGTGTTCCCTACGACTATAGTGTGGGAGTATGTGATAGATATGTATCCACTGGGACTAGGTATGACACCTCTGCATTTTGATGGGTTTTGTTTTTCTAAGGCAGTCTGTCTGTTGCTGAGAAAAGGTTCCTTCATGAGGAAATAATACAACTCTGCGAAAGAACTCAAAAGTGGACTTTTTTTTTCATCTGGTATTTGGGTTTTGTTATGTGATCTTTGGCTCTTGTGGGGGGAACACTATGAGTACAGATGAGAAAAGTTCATTAAAACTGTTTATGTATATTTATACTCTGAATTATGTGCATTATATGTTTTAGGTAAATAGTTAATTATATTATTCCTTGTAGATTTTTCAGATATCTAAAGTGTAATTTTATCCATCTTTCTGATTCTCCTTATTTAACTTTTTCCCCCTTTCCTAAAGAACCTCCTGATTTCTCCTGTGTTCTCTATAAGATCACTTGTATCCTGCCATTCCCTGTTACCCTCTTGTTCCTTCTTCTATATTTTCCTACCTTTCCCTTCCAAAGGAGAACCCCAATTCCCATTTTCCTGACAGAGAGATTAACACGGCACATTAAATTTAAGACCCTATGCAATCAGTCAGATTTCCAAGCCACCAGAACTAATGATCTACTTCGTTCACCACAGTTTTCTTAATTTTGCCTTTTCCTGGGTTTATAAGAAAGTAAAGAGACAATAATATTCCTTTCTAAATGTATTTTTTATTTTACATACATGAATAAACTTCAAAAATGTTATTTTGAAATTTTATGGTCCTTTGGACATTCAACATTGTCTTTCTTTAATTTTCTTGAACACAATATGCTACTGTTTCCTTTTCTTATTTCTAGTTTTTGAAAAACTTACAATATAACTATTATGCTTTTTAAGTCTTATCAACATTCTACATAAATGCTCTGAAATTTCTTGTTTATTAACCATTAAAGCATCTTCAGGATTGTTTTTTTAAATATACCATGTAGTAAATCACACTAAATCAGTCTTGGGGATGTTATACAGAGAGCCTTTGTATGTTCAGTTCTGCTTTACATGAAGACAAATTAAACTATAAATATTTTAAATTATATTATTTTCTTTTTAATAAAATATATTTTGTCTCACATAATATATTCTAATTATAGTTTCTTTTCCCTCTATTCCTCCTAGTTCCTCCTCCCTTTCCTTCCAATACAGATTCAATCCTTTTCTGTCTCTCATTAGAAAATAAAAGAGCCAGGACTGTTTTATAGAGAAGACCTGTCTTGAAAACAAAACAAAACAACAACAACAAAAAAAAAACCCAAAAAGAAACAGGCTTCTACAGGATAATAATGATATCAAATCAAACCAAACCAAAGTAAGACAATGGACTTTGACAAAACAAATAGCAAGAAAAGAATCCAGGAAAAGGCACAAGAAACAAAGACCCTCTATTTTACACACTTAGGAATTTTATGAAAACTCTGAACTGGAAGCCATAATATATACATATTCTTAGAGAACCTGTGCAGAACCATGCAGGTCCTGTGAATGTCTCCTCTGTCTCTTTGAGTTGATATGAAATTAGATCCTACTTGTTTAGAGGAATCTTCTATCCTCTCTGGCTCTTTCATTATTTTTACCTTCTCCTCTGTATGGTCCCCTGAGTCCTTTGAGGGGAGAAATTTAATAGAGACATTCCATTTTTTTCTGAGTGTTCCAAGGTCTCTTTCTCTCTGTGTCTGTATAATTATTGGCTGTGGATTTTTTTTATTTTTTTCCCATCTGTTGTACTAGGAAGCATCTCTGATGGTAGTTGGACAAGGTACACATTCTGTGAGTATATCAGAATATCATTAAGTATTATTTTATTCCTACTTTATTTTCTTAAGAGCAGTGATACTTGTTTTTACTGTAGGTCCCTGGTCACACACGAGGTATATGTCAGGTATGGGTTCAATCTCATAGAGTGTATCTTAAGTCTCATCATGTACCAGTTGGTTACTCCCACAAGCTTTGAACACCATTGTCATATCTTGCAGGCAGGCCACTATTGTCAACCAAAAGATTTTTGCATAGATTGATGTTTGCCTTTCTGTGTTTTTTTGTTTGTTTGTTTGTTTTGTAGCATGCAGAGAAAGAGTACCTTCCTGTACCAAAGATGTTAGAACATAAGGGTGAAGGTACCACATAGGCATCAACTTTACTTTTCCACATTGATGAGTCGTGTAGGTGTTATCTTCCATAATGGAGCATTATGGTTATTTTGTGAAGAGCAGCCTATAATCTTAGCAACAACCTGGTTTGTTTTCTCATGGGAACCCTTTGGCCAGTAACTCAATTAGATGTAGCAAAATCCCAGGATTGGAATTCTGATTTGATGATAGGAGATGTGCAGTTGGGTGCTCTGTCTCCCCATTAATTGGTGTATTTACTTAGAACACCTTCATACATATATATGAAATTTTTCTATTATATTAGGTTTCCTTACTATCCCTCAATTGGCCTTTAATTGATTTTTCTCCTTCAGTGAAATAAATAACATAAATATTTGACTTTCTTTTATGATTTTGAATTTACCAATTTTTCTCTGACTTTTATTTCTCTAATTGCATTTCAACCTTAGTAACTTTCTTGCTTTTTAAAAGCGCTTTTATAAACTGCTTGTTTAATAAATTACCATTCATTTCTAATGAGTACATTAAATGTGTTTTTAACTCAGCAAATATTGATTGATGATTGATTTTTTACTAATTTTCAGTTTCAGCCTGTCTAATTTTCTTACACTAAAACATTTGTTTTATGATGTTTCATTCAGTTAATATGTCACTGTTGTACTCTCTTGTTATTTAAGGGGAAATCTTTCATGAATTCATATATTTTCTCTACATGTTAAAGTGTTGTACAATCACCCTTATTTTAAAATTGTTGTTCCTTCTTTAGCATTCCTGTCCTTTTAAAAATAAATTTATTAATTCTTTGAAATTTTCATAAAATATATTTTGATTACAATTATCCCCCACTCTTCCCTCTAACTTCTTTAAGTTCTATACCTACCTCCTTGTTTCCTCAACTAGTGTCTTTTGTAGCCCAGCCCGACCTCAGATTCACTATGTAGCCAAGGATGATCTATCCCTGTGTTCTAAGATTACAAATATGGGTTGTCATATCTGATTTATGTAGTATTGGAGAGAGTATAGGCACAGAACTGAATTTCATTCTATAATTGGCTATAGTATTTAGTGAATAGTAATGGATAAGTGTGTATCCAAAACACAGTGAGGCAAATACACTGTATCTTAGGTATACAGAACATATATGTTTGGGGTTTGTGCAAGTGCACATTATGGTTGTTAAACAATGATGATACTGCATAGTTATTCACTTCTCAGAACATACTTCCATCAAATGACATAAATATGTTTTAGGAAAGCTCACATTCACATAACTTTATTGTTTTACACTGTTATTTTTTCTAACTTACTATTAGTTACTATTGCTAATAGTAAATTATTTTGTCAAGTATATAAAATACACTTTCTGTAACACATATATATTTATATATGGGTTTATGTTATCTGTAGTTTCTTTCAAATGTTGAAGTGTTTCTGAACAAATTGCCTGAAGGTCAGGAGACTACTGTATCTTGAGTTTAAGCTATTCTTGCTCTCTGCTGCCTTCACCTTTAACTATTGGGTCATGTCTATACAAATGGTTTTCCTCCAGGTAAAGTACTTCCATGAATTCACCCTTGTGACTGCACACAGTTTTAGCCCCCTTTCTATAGCAAAGTCTAAAAATAATCAAGTCATGACTGGTATTCAGAATTTTGGGTTTAATTCTTTGTTTTCTTTTATTACTGACTGCCTGAAGAACTCAACTGCCCTCTGCTATTTTCTTTGACATCCTTTCAACCTCTCCTCCTTCTGCATTGTACCTACAGGATTTCATAAAAATGTAAGAGGAAGATAATGGGAGATTCACCACAGTTTTTTATTAAGTAATTTTAAGTGCTGCAGACAGCCCTATCTGATTCTAAAAGTTTTGATATTTTTGAGATTTTATTTGTTATAGAGTTTAAATTTATGATTATTTTGGAAAAACAAAGAGGAGATTCAGAAATTTGTAATAATAGTCTTCAAAAGCCTTTTCTCTCATATCTATCTTTTAGTTTTAATGAACAAATACATGATTTGAAAGTAAAAATTTTTTAAATGCTCTCATTATTTTTAAAGTATTCTGACTTTAGCATATAGTAAGAAATCATTAGGCATGTTCATGATTACTCAGATTAAAATGACCTGAGATAAGAAGATTCAGATGAGGAATAATATTATTAGACAGTGTAATTTCTGTAACACATTTAAAGCAAAGTGTAAGGTTATATAGTTTGGTATGAAACAATACAGGGATAATTGGAAGAACAAAGGTGAAAGATTAAATATGTCTTGATTTCAGCTATAGTGATTCTTTTATAGGAAACATAAAAATGAAGAGCAATACAGAATAATGAACATCAGATAGACAATTGAGGGCAAAGATAATATGATAGTTTATTATTCAATAAAAAACACTAATTTTACGAGGCTCTACTAGTACTTTGTCTCAATAATGTCAATGCTATGAAATTTTACACTTTATTTTATGTTTAAAATTTAGATGTTGATGATAAATTTTACAAATGCTTAGTTTGTCAATGTACAATTCAGTTGTATCTAAAATGATTATATATTAAAGAAATACAAGAAACCTCCAAGAAAAAAATGTATACAAATATGTGATAATGGTAATTCAATTGTGTCTATCCTGAGTGGTGATAATTTCAAAGCAGTAAGCATATGGTTAATTAGGAAAAAGAAGCATATAAAGTAAATAATATACATGGTACAATAAAATAATATTGACTTTAAAAAATAACTAATTCTTTCACCTACTGAATATGAAATTCAATGTCCATGTTCTATATCCTGGTAATGTCAAACAACTATGCTACTCTGATAAATACAGAAATCCTCTATGAATCTATGAAAGATATGGACAGAAAGATAAACTTCTTGAAAATATTTTATATAAAAATACTAAATTCCCTCTGTTTCTTATGATTAATTTTTTAGGTATGTAAAAAAGAAAGTCAGATGACAAATATACATTAATTGTTGTATGAAATATTTTTGAACAATGCTAATACTGGCAAATTTATTAATGAAATTTGAAATTATAAAATGCTTTTAATTATCCTTCTCAATTCTAGTCAGTCCTAACAAAAACATGAAATTACCAATGAAGTTCATCAGTGAAATAGTAGTTGAATAAAATAGTTCATGTAATTGAAGAAAAACATGATGTGATTCTTGTCATTTTTGTCAGTTAAATTACATGTATTAAACATTATTTTATTATGAGATATATCTATGGTAACTGGGATTCCTAATTCTGAAATATAGGAAATCACAAATTCATGTGCCACCAACTGCCCAACACATTTTCTTTTTTAGAAATGTCAATTTATTTTTTTTTTTTTGGTTTTTTGAGACAGGGTTTCTCTGCAGCTTTTTTAGAGCCTGTCCTGGAACTAGCTCTTGTAGACCAGGCTGGCCTCGAACTCACAGAGATCCGCCTGCCTCTGCCTCCCGAGAGCTGGGATTAAAGGCGTGAGCCACCACCGCCCGGCAAAAATGTCAATTTATCTGAGTCTAGATTTCTATCTTAGTGAAAAACAAAATTTATCAACACTATGAGTAAGGACTCAAAATTACCTAAACAGAACTAGTGGAACAATTACTTAGTCGAAGCTGATTAATTGAATACTGTATGAGATATGTACAAATCCATCAATATTCATTGTTGAAATGTTAGTATACTAGTCTAAATTTAACTACTTCAGTATACCAATTTAATATACTGATTTTAATATTTGTCATTATTAATATCTCCAAATCATTGTTTTATGCTCCAACAAATAAATATTGTAATCAAATATATTTTTAAGTACACATTGTTTATGTCCTATTTGCTAGTGAATTCACTTTAGTGGCAGAGTTTTGCTTTGATTTAAGCATTGACATGCAGCATGGGAAAAGTTATATTAATGAAAGAATTTGATACATGTATGCCAATGCATAAGAAAAAAATGCCCTTTTTACATTAATTTTAGAAGAAATAGAAAAAAGAAGAATGTCTCTATCTCTACAAAAGGACTATACCTGGCAAAGGATAGAATCTGTCTTTTCCTGTTTCTTTACTGACATGATTATCACTCATGCAATAAATGATCTGCACTTTTGTATTTAATTCTATCCCTTTTTGTCTCTATACTTTGACACATTTTGGATTCAATACACATTTGTCTTGACTTCTTCCTTAAACACTCTATCAAAAATGGCAGTGTGAAGCAAACTGGAATGTAAATTGTGTTTTTATTTTTTAATAACTGTAAAAATTGCTTTTCTGTCAAATCTGACAAATGCTTATTAGTGTGCTGACCTTGGATATGTTCATCTGTACAATTCTAAAACACCTAAATAAATGGACATGTGTCAAACTGAATGGTATTCTAGAAATCCACATTCAGAAAATGCTAACCATCAGCTTAAAAGTTCTCTTCTAGATATTTAAAAAATTATCCTGATAGTCTCACAGGATTATACTAAAGTCCTGTGATTTTATGTATTTGAAAGAAAGGTTTAAGTGGCTCTTGTTCTATTCCACAGAGTTTGAATTAAAGAACAGTATGAGAATTAAATAATGGGCATTATTTTTAACATTATTTTATGTCAATAACAACATACAAACCTATGCTTTGAAGATATTCTGCCTTTCACTATTACTAAAAGCCTTTGGGTAGGAAGATGATGTGTACACTCCATTTCTATTTTTATTTTTGAAGATCAAAAAGCACATCACTTGATGCCTTAAGCATGAGTAGCTCACCCTTTCTTGATCCCTTTGTTATGTAAATCGTATTCCACTACCTCTGTCTCTTTAAATCTCACCTTAAATCCTGGCTTTTATCTTTAACTCTGACAGTAGAGTATGTAATGTTTATCTATTTGAACCTGTATGTTCCTACCTAGATTTAGTATTGGAGGTTTGTAATTGTTCTTTTTAAAGACTTGTTGTGACCAGTCCAGCAGGCCAGGTTATTTATGGGTCTCGAGGAGGCATCACCTAGGAATAATGGGGGGAAAGGGAAAGGGAACCAAGCACGTAAAGAAGGACAGAGTCAGTCTGAGATGCATCAAGGTTCCGTTTATTGCAAGCAGGGTCTCGTTTTTTGTAGGGTAGATCTGGTAGGGAAAGGTAAGGCTAGAGTAGGGTGGCAAACTACTGAGCCCTAGGCCAAAGGGGAAGTAGGCTGTAAATACCGTCAGAGGGAGGATCTGTCAGTTGCATGGTTGACCTTAAGATGTGCTTAGGATAAGTACGTGCTTTTAACTCATGCAGGCTATCCCAAGCAGAAAGGCGCGGGGGATGAATCAGCCTGCCAGACCCGAGGGTCCTTTTAGGTCCCTCACATTGTTGTTTAGTTGAAATGCTACAATCAACTCTTACCAATAGAGGAGAGTTTCAAAATCCTTTAATATCACCATTTACTATATCTTAGTCACTTTTAAAGTCATAACACAAAATACCACATGCTTTGAATTCTGTAGCAAACATTTTTAGTTTTACCACAATGTATAAAATATCTAGAGAATAGTCCTGGACAAGTGACGAATTGCTGGCAATGAAATACTAAAAATATATCACTAAGAGCATTTCAAATGTTATTTTTTATAATTTTTATAATTTTGACTTGAGGAGAAACCATTTCCATGACTATCTGGTAAAGCAAGATACAAGGGACTGGCCAGACAACCATTTTCCCGTAATGATGGAGGAGAGTTATCTGTCTATGTTTCTTTCATTGGTTAATTAATAAAGAAAACTGCCTTGGCCCTTTAAGAGACAGAAAATTAGGTAGGTGGAGTAGACAGAACAGAATTGTGGGAACAAGGAAGTAGAGTTGGGGAGACGCTTCAGGCAGTCATAGGACTCTCCATGCTTCTCCTCTCCGAGATGGACACAGGTTAAGATCTCTCCTGGTAAGCAATCCACCTCGTGGTGCTACACAGATTACTAAATATGGGTTAAAGGAAGATGTGAGAATTAGCCAATAAGAGGCTGAAACTATGGGCCAGGCAGTGTTTTAAAAGAATACAGTTTCCGTGTAATTATTTTGGGTAAAGCTAGCCGGGTGGCGGGACACAGCCCCGCCGCTCCATTCTACACCCTAAGTTGAGGTTTCAGATAACAACCCTTTACTGGCTTTTGAGGTTCCTTTTATGGAAAGGATTATAGTTGAAAAAAAAAAAAAACAGCTGTTGAGATAATAGCACCTAAACAGAAGAGTGGTGATGGAGGAGAGTTATCTGTCTATGTTACTTTCATTGGTTAATTAATAAAGAAAACTGCCTTGGCCCTTTAAGAGAACAGAAAATTAGGTAGGCGGAGTAGACAGAACAGAATGCTGGGTAGCAGAAGTGGGGAGACGCTTCAGGCAGTCGCCATAGTGAGTCGTCATGCTTCTCCTCTCCGAGATGGACGCAGGTTAAGATCTCTCCTGGTAAGCCACACCTCGTGGTGCTACACGGATTACTAAATATGGGTTAAAGGAAGATGTGAGAATTAACCAATAAGAGGCTACAGATAATGGGCCAGGCAGTGTTTAAAAGAATCCAATTTCCGTGTAATTATTTCAGGTGTAAAGCTAGCCGGCGGCCACTCCTTCTACAGATTGGCGCTCCAACGTGGTGACTAAATCCACTTAAAAACCTGAAAAAGCTTTAAATAAATGAGAGAGAGAGTTTAACACAGCTTTTTGCTGTTTGCCTGGACATGCCGTAGAGAGATTTCCTGTTTCAGCAATAGTGGCAGAGAAAAAGCTGAGTCATTTTAAAACACGGCTTCCTGGTGCTGTGCTTCCAGTGCAAACTCTGGCTATAAAGCATTTCAGTGGCTTTTATAGGCCTGCATATTTGTGTTCCCACTTGGGATCATAAAGAAAGTACTCTGAGACCATGCCGATGGCTCCCTGCTCCCTGCCTGCACCTGGGCAGATGGCGGAATCAGGCTTAGGCGAGCGGGAGAACATGGCCGATTTCTGCTACTATACAGAGAGATGTTTTCAGACTGCGCAGTGCTCAGCACATCAGATTTGGCTGTAACTTGGATGAAAAGAGTTTCTGTGCTGCATGCTCAGTCTCAGAATTAAACTGCTGATTGTGGCTCCAATGTGGACTGCTGTGTGCCTGGAACTGTATGCAGCTCAGGGGCACCAAATGACTGAGGCAGGAGAAGCTCTGGCTCTGCTCCACCATGCTGAACTGTGCTGACCTCAGGCAGGAACTATCTATTGTAATTACCATGATAACAGCACAGTTAACGTTTAGACTTGGCTGGAAACAGGCGGTACCTTATTACCTCTACGTGGCGCAACTTAAGTTTTTAAGAAGTGCTTAACCTTTTAAGAAGTGCTCCTGGAAAATTACAGATTCACAATAGGAAAGATTCAGACATAGAAGGCCTTTAAATGGCTCACAATGTTGGATGAATATATGTAGGCTTGAGAGAGAGAAAAAGAATATAGAGAATAAAGTTAATGCATTTAAAAAAAGGGTAAAGTCTTTAAAGAGACAGAATAAAGTAAAGTGATAGAGTGAAAATAAGCTACGTGAAAATGGAAAATTCACAGAGAGTCTGAATTGTGTATTTTATTGTGTTTTCTTTGAAATTTTTGATTGTAAAGGAGCTAAGTACAGAGAGACATTTCATTATATGGGCTGCCAGGCTAGACCAGAATGCACATCTTAACGGTATGACTTCAGAATTTGGATCTAAGAACATGATGCTTTGGAAAAGAGGGTCTTCTTTTGTTTTCACAGAGGATGACACCCTGTGGATTGCTTCTATCCCAATATGGTACGATAGACCACGCCCTCCTGAAGGGTTGCTATGAACACCTTCAAAAATTACTTCACTCAACTGCCGACTGAGATGAACCTGGCACACAGGTTATACCATGAAAGACCTAAATAACAGCGCCCCCATTCAGCAGGAAGCAGTTTGGAGAGAAATAACTGGGCCCACATTCCCAAATATTGTTTATAAATGTTCTTTTACATTTAAAGGGGGATATGATATAGATATGAATAATTTGCATTGGTGTGGATTTTAAGGTCAATTTGTTATATGTATATGTATTTCTGATCTTTTTTTTTCTCATTTTTTTATTAAAGATTTCCATCTCCTCCCCTCCTCCTCCCCCTTCCCTCCCCTCCCTTCCACCCATACCCCCAGTCCACCCCTCTCCAAAGACAAAGAGCCATCAGGGTTCCCTTCACTATGTTAAGTCCAAGGTCCTCCTAGCTCCCCCTATTAAGCTATTGTGATTGTGTAGTTCATTTTAAAACGTAATGTATAATTAGTAAATATAGGTTGTTAATGGATAATCATCGATAATAGTCAAGCTTGTAGTCATGTTAGATTAGATTTTCTAGGTGTACATAGATATATTTCAGATAGGCATTCTTCATATCTTTCAAAGACTGCAGAATATGGCATTTAATGTTTTAATAACTTAGAGTTTTTCATGACAATGAGACACATCTGCTCTTGGCAGCACCATCTCCTTCAAGAGGAAGATGGGCATCGAAGAGGCTACTTATGGAGTTTGTTAGCCATTTGGGCAAGAAACTGCTCTTGCCTGGACTATTGCATAAACTGGACACAAGGAACCCACAGAAAGAGGACTGCTGAACTTGCCTAAAGGTGAGATGGTCTTTTGGGGTTCCTGATTCATTAAAGAGTCTGCGAGACGTTCTGCAGGACACAGCAGAAAGTGACTGAACTGTCTTTGGAATTTCCTGCTTCATGGAAATGTCTGCTGGATACTTATGGTCCTGTAGGCTGAAGATGGATGCCCCAACAGTACAAAAGAACTTTGGGTGACTGTCCAGGCAGCGAGTTGTCTCTGTCATTCTTAGAGTTTGAAAGTTGCATATGACTTGTTTACTTAGGTAATATTATGTCCTTCTGGAATCTTTGATGGAGTTGAAGAATAAATAGATAGTTATAGCTTTCCTTTGTTATGATAAAAGATAAAATAGATCTAAATATTGTGAATATAATACTTGCTTGATAACTGTTTTGTTATATGTAATTTTGCTATGTTAAAGTTGAAGCCTTTCTTTTTTGTTTAAACAGAAAAAGGGGAAATGATGGAGGAGAGTTATCTGTCTATATTACTTTCATTGGTTAATTAATAAAGAAAACTGCCTTGGCCCTTTAAGAGAACAGAAAATTAGGTAGGCGGAGTAGACAGAACAGAATGCTGGGTAGCAGGAGTGGGGAGACACTTCAGGCAGTCACCATAGTGAGTCTCCATGCTTCTCCTCTCTGAGATGGATGCAGGTTAAGATCTCTCCTGGTAAGCCACACCTCGTGGTGCTACACAGATTACTAAATATGGGTTAAAGGAAGATGTGAGAATTAACCAATAAGAGGCTACAGATAATGGGCCAGGCAGTGTTTAAAAGAATCCAGTTTCCATGTAATTATTTCGGGTGTAAAGCTAGCTGGTGGCCGGGTGGCGGGACGCAGCCCCTCTGCTTCGTTCTACAGAGTGGGGAAATTAAGACTCAGGCCTTAGTAGGGTAGATTAGTCTGTAGCACCTCAATAGAAGAGTGCAGGACTCAGGGCTCCAGCCTATCTCTGGTTATAGATAAGTGCATGTGGAAGCAGAGTCATATAGGTGCTCATGAATTTAGCAAAGCAAAAGGGATGGGTATACATCACAGAGTTACAAGTTTAGCATAGGTTGAAAAACAAGTTTGCAGGATACATTAGGCTTATGAAACATAATTATTCTTGTAAGAAATGGAGACATAACAACAATGTGGCTCCTAAACAACAACATGGTTCCTGTTTTGGTTTTCCAACTTCCATTGAATTATTTTAAAATCTTAAGATCTGCTTTTGTTAAGTGGTCATTTAAAAGTGAAATTACTATACTCCCTATGATATGCACTTAGACTTATTAGTTATGCAAACAGACATGTCTCTAGTCTAGTAGTTATCAACCTGTGGGTCTCAACCCTTTTGGGGACACATATATGATATTTTGTACATCCCATAATTGTATTACAATTCATAACTGTAAAAAATTACAGTTAAGAATATAAATTAAAAGAATTTTATAATTGTGGGTCACCACACAAAAGGAACAATATTAGAAACATTGAGAACCACTGCTCTAGTCTTACTGCTTAGTAAAAAGCTTTGGTGTGAGGATGGTTTAATACATATTGGTTGTAAAATTCTAAAGATTTATTTTTATTCATTTGTTTATTTATCTATTTGTGTATTGTTAGTGTGTACATATAAAAGTGTATGCATCTGCTCACCACATGTATTCAAGAGCCCACAAAGGACAGAAGAGAAAGTAGGATATACTAGAGCAGGAGTGGCAGATAGTTGTGGACCACCAGATGTGTATGCTGGGAACTAAATTGGTCCTTAACTTACTGGGGACACCAAGAGCACTATTCTTAAACACTAAGTCATCCTTTTATTTAAAAGTTATACAAGGAAAAATCAGTGACTTTCTAAACAAATGGTCTGATAATAGCTATGTCACAAGGTCTTGACAAATTAAATATCATCATTCTTGCAATTTAACCCAGTATTTGTTTTTTGGGTTTTTGTTTGTTTGTTGTTTTTTGAGACAAGCTTTTGCTGTAGCTTTGGAGGCTGTCATGGTACTAGCTCTTGTAGACCAAGCTGACCTCAGACTCAGAGAGTTCCATCTGCCTCTGACTCACAAGTGCTGGGATTAAAGGTTTGTGCCACCACTGCCCAGCTATAATCCAGTGTTTGGTTCAGTACTAATACTAAGTAGATTTGACATAACTATATATAATACTAACATAAATAATAATATTTGCTCCTTGATTAATAGCTATAATAACTGCTTAAGAGGACCTACTCTGAACAGAGAAATGTTTCATATATGCCTGTGTACTCCACTGTTTGAACCTCTATGTACTCCCTCATCACTTCAGAGAAACTTGTATGTCAGTTTTCTTCAATAGCTTAGCAATATGGAAGTGGAAAATGTGAGATCTGGTTATCAAACCTTAAATGCCCACAACACATGAAAAAATGTTTAAACCAGATGATAATTTTTTCTCAAATTTTCACACCAAGTTTCTGTTTCCATCTTATTTTGCTTCTTCAATAGTTTTCCAAGATATCCTACTGAACTATGTGCAGGCTGCACCAAGAAAGTTCTAAAGCATATCTAACTATGAATATTGGTGCACTGCAGTGATGCTTCAATTCAACATGCCAGCAGAATTTATAAAACAAGATTTTCTTCAAAAGTCTATAAAATTCATTTCAATGAAATATTCATGTCTATCGAGACAGTTAATTAATATATTACTGTCCATTAAGCATCGTTATTTACTGGAAATTGATTCACGTCTCTTTTTTTGGGGTGCAGACTGTGGGAACTGCAGTCCCGAGTTATGAGATCCCTGCCCCCTTTTGAGGTGCTTATCTGCAAAGAAAACATAATAAATTCCCTCTGCTCCTGGAGCAGGGAAAGGAAGGAATTTTGAGTGCATGGTGACCATTACTTGATCCCTGCCAGGGTCAGGTTACAGTCCCTTCGCAGCCCCCTCCTCATTTGGTGCCATGGTATAAAAGCCAGTCCCAGCAAGACAATTAAAAAAAAAAACAAAAAACAAAACAAAAAACAAAACAAAACAAAAAAAAAAAAAAACAAAACAAAACAAAAAAAAACAAAAAAACCTGTTCCACCTCAACCTCGTGCTCTGTGCATTCATTCAATCCGGACACCCTACGATGAGATTCTTGGTTCCAGCCCGCGCTGGCGCGGCATCTGGAGGTCTCCACCGAGATCGGAAAGTGAGGTACAGTGGACCGGGTCGTCCCGTAGGCCGGCTGGGACGTATTGGGGAGATTTTAATAAGAAAAATAATTAAGAAATATGGGAAATATCCCTGGTAAATCGGAGTTAAAGTTTCAGTTAAAGAGATTATTGAAGGAGCAGGGAACAGCTGTAAAAACTAAGACTTTAGAAGATTTTTCTTAAAACAATAGAGAAGTGGAGTCCCAGTTCGTCACCAGTGGAGCCCTCAATATTCTGAATGGGAACAGGTCCGCTGAGATCTTCAAAAAGCGTTGACAAAGGAGGGGCCTGAGGTCCTGCCAATGGCTTCTTCTCCCTTTGGAGATTGATCAGGGATGCTTTGTTTACAGAGAAAGTCCGGGTTAAGCAGGCTTTGGAAGCAACAAAAGAAGTTTTATGTGAGATTCAAGATAATGAGACTAAGGCTTCCCTTTGTTCTGATGTAGCCTCCCAAACGGAAGCGGAACAGCTCTCTCAGCCTGCTAAGGGGAGGCCATGTAAGGTAGAGGAGAGAAAGATTAAAAGGAAGCGAAAACCTCCAGACAGTGGGGAGGGAAATGTTTCCTCTCAGAGCTTAGGGGCTTGTCCCAAGCAAAATTCTTTGGCACAAACACGCCTCTACCCTTCTTTGTCTGATTTTGAAGAGAGTTTGAGGGAATCTACAGGTTCAGAAGAAGAAGAAATTTTGGAGGGAGAAATTGCAGCGCTGCAGCGGGAATTATGCAGGGCCCATTTAAAAGAAAAGACAAAAGAGACCTCTGGGGAGCAGGAGAAGCCCCCTCCCTATCCTCTTTCTGAACGGTTCAGGACCTCTCCGGCCCCTCCCACTTGGTTAGGCTCGTAGAAGGCTCTGCTAAGAGGAGGCTCCCCGCAGAGGCGTTAAGTGCTGTCCAGTGATTGACACTGTTATGGAAATTCCTGACCCTAACAATCCAGGACAGGGCTGCCAGTCCTTCGATTTGTTAAATGTATGTTGCAGCTTGTTTGTATCCACTTCAGTTTAAGTTTTCCTCCTTCCATAGTGTCCTTTATATTGGATGATATACTTCTGGCAGCATCAGCAAAAGAGGATTAATGTTTGCAGAGTTACAGACCCTTCTGGAGGAACATGGGTTCATTTTGGCCCCAGAGAAGGTGCAGATGCAGCCCCCCTATTCCTATCTGGGCTTTCAAATCCAATCCATCGGGCTTCAGCCTCAGAGGCTGCAGCTGGATTGCTCCCATTTGAGGACCCTCCATGACTGGCAGAGATTATTGGGAGATGTTCAGTGGATCCATTCCTCCCTTTCCATTCCTACGGGAGCTCTTAAGTCCCTTTATGACATGCTGCCTGGGGACCCTTACCCTGCCTCCCCCAGGATCATGACTCCAGCGGCAAAAGAAGCCCTATATGCCTTGCTTAATGCTCTTGAGCGAGCACATCTCTGCCGCCTCGATTATGCCCACCTTTTTTATTTCATGGTCTTTTCTTCAAAATTTTCTCCTACTGGTGTTTTTTTTTTTTTTTTTTTTTTTTTTTTTTTTTTTTTTTTTGGCAAGGGGGACCCATTTATTGGCTATATTTACCAGCTTCCCCTAAGAAGGTTGTGACTCCGTATTATGAAATGGTGCTGCAGCTCTTATGGAAGGCATATGATTTTAGTTTACAAGTTTTTGGCAGGATCCCAAATAAATTCCTAATTCCTTATCAAAAAGAGGAAATAACAAGGCTACAGAGGGTTCAAGATGGATGGACCTTGTTCATTGCCACCACTGGAGCCATTTTTGATAACCATTATCCTGATTCCCGTTTAATTTCATTTTTTTAAGAATCATCCTGTTATCTTTCCAAAAATTATTAAAACCTCCCCCCTAAGGGAGTGCGCTCAGTGTTCACCGACGGTTCTTCCAAGGGCTATGCAGTGGTAGTCTCTGATTCAATTAAAGAAAAGCAGCCCCTAGGTCCAATTTCTGCCCAAGCTGCAGAACTCACGGTCTTCCTTATGGCCTTTTCTCTTTTCAAGGATCAACCATTCAACTTGTATACTAATAGTATATATGTGGCAAGGATTGTCGGGCCATTGGAAACCTCGCCATACATAATACCTACCTCTCTGGTTTTCCACCTTTTGGTTCAGCTGCAAAGTCTTATATGCCAAAGAGTGTTTCCTGTCTTTCTTGGCCACATTCGGGCCCATACTGATCTGCCAGGGCCCTTGGCAGAGGGAAATAAGCTCGCTGATTCCCTCACCCGCCCAATGGCGTTGTTCCTTTCTGAGGAACAACGAGCCCATCATCTTCATGAAAAGTATCATTTAAATGCCTCTTCTCTAAAGTTTCACTCTGGCTGTTCTCTAGCCACAGCTACTCAAATCACGACCCAATGTCCAGCTTGTGTTCCATTTCATAATGCCCCCAACAAGGGTGTTAATCCTCGATGCCTCCATCTTAACCACCTTTGGCAGATGGATGTTACCCATTTGACCCAAGCTGGCAGACTTAAATTTTTACATGTCTCTGTAGACACTTATTCCAAGGTAATTTATGCCTCCCTACATTCAGGGGAAAAAAATAAGGACATTGTTGCCCATTGCCTACAGGCTTTTGACTATATGGGCATCCCAGACTTTCTCAAAACAGACAATGGACCAGCTTATACCAGCCAATGGTTTGCAAAATTTTGCCAAGAACAACAAATTACACATACCTTTGAATTCCACATAATCCCAGAGGACAGGGCATAGTGGAGCGTACGCATGCTACCCTTAAACAGTTTTTTTGTAAAATAAAGAAGGGGGAGTATATCACCTCCCCAAATACCCAATTATCCACAATTTTATACATTTTAAATTTTTTAACAGTAGATAAACAAGGTCTATCAGCAATGGAAAGACATTGGCAGAAATCCTCCCAATCTCTGGCTGGATTATATGGAAGGATAGTATCATGGGACAATGGCAATCACCCACACCCATGCTGGCTAGGGTGAGGGGAGCCATTTGTGTCTTCCCTCCAGGAACCAAAAAACCCTTCTGGGTGCTGGAGCAGAATGTTCGGCCAATGGAATCGGGCACTAATGGCCCTGATAATATGGGTTCAAGTGAAGAACATCGAGGGAGGCCTGTGATGGACACTGGTGAGGAATCCACCCATACTGATAAGTAAAATAAGCTCTGTTTTTCCATCCTTTTACTTCACCATTATACCTTGGGAGTTCCTGCAGCTAATACAGCATTAGAAAGATCCTCACTGGGTAATTTAATGTTTGATATATCCCATGCCCTCTGCTTCCGGAGGATTAGCAATATTTCAGCAATGCCTAGTGTCTCCCTTTCTGGACCATGTGTGGTCCTTAGTAATTATTCTCTGGGAGACTTTTCTTCTAATTCTGGACAACCCTGTTTTGGATTGAGAGATATCTTTTACCCAATAAAATTTAAAAGAAATGTTTCTGGACTTCCTACCCCTCCGAGATCAGCTCCCTTGCGTTGGAAGACGCCACAATCCTTCAGATTATACTTACCATTGCCTTGGGAAAAATGTGCTATTAAAGAACCGTGGAAATTGGAGGGAGATAAATATTTATGGTGGTTTGGTCACCGACCTACCTTTAAGAACTCCTTGAGATGAGCCTTTGATTATTCCTATAGAAACCCAAATATGGCAGGGGTTTCACCTACATTCACAGGCATGTTTCTCTGCCCTCATGCATGTACAGATATTAGACCTTTAGCCCTTCAAAGGGGCTTGGCCTTCAATGATACAGCCCGATGGAACACATCGGACATCTTTGAAACCTCCCTCCAGATTAATTATGCAGCGGGAATGAATTTCTCTATTGTCAGCCTAGCTTGTGTTCTACCTCCCTTTATGATTGTCTCCTTTAATGGGTCGGTCGGGGAGGATGGTGTCCTTAATTGTTCTTCCAGCTCCTGCTTTTTGAGCAATTGCTGGTCCCCGACTGATGAGTCCGTGCTGTTGGTGAGAATTCCTGACCTGGTTTCCCTGGTGGTAGAAGACCCACATGATGGACGAGAGCTTATTTTGTATAGAGAAAGAAGAGACTTTGGGACCACTGCATCAGTCATCACAGCTATCACCATATCAGCCACAGCCGCCACCGTTGCAGGAATCACCGTGTCCCAGAATGCAGCTACTGCAGAGACTGTTAACACTCTTGCTGCCCGTGTTACCCAGGCCTTAGAAACTCAAAATACCATATTCAATTGGGGATGTTAAATTTAAATCAGCAAACGGCCTTATTACAGGAACAGATTAATGTGTTGTGGATGGTGCAATAAATCTCTTGTTCTCATTTTTGTCATTCTGCCTGTGTGACCCTTATGGAAGTGAAAAATATGTCCTTTGAGGTGCAACACCTTAATGCTTACCTTAGGGGGCCTTGGAGCGATTCCTTTGTAAACTTTACCCACTCTTTGGTACATCAAATTATTGCAATTAATGAAAATCATGTTAAACCTGTATCTGCTGAGGGATGGTGGAATACTATGGCCCAGATTGGGGGTTGGGTGCAGCGATAGGGAGGTGTCTTATCCCTGGGGATCTTGGGACGAGTAGGGGTGGCAGTAGGCCTACTCCTCTTAAAACGAGTCCTAAACATCTTCACCGTGACTGAGCTTGTTCACCATCAGGTGTTACTCAGTCTGGCCCATGACTCTCCCGAAAGTCATGAGGTGTGGTTGCAGATGCTGAAAAAATGAGGGTCTCCAAGGATGGGCAACCTGTGGGGAGAACCCCCACCTAAGACAGGGTATGGGGGCCCTATGACGGGTAAGGGAAGGTACTTCCCTCGCAGGATCTAAGACAGGACCACTCATTATAAAATATAGTAGGGGAATTGTGGGAACTGCAGCCCCGAGTTATGAGATCCCTGCGCTTATGTATACTATCATATCATCTGCAAATAATAAAAGTTTAACTTCTTCCTTTCCAAATTGAATCCCCTTGATTCCCTTATGTTGTCTTATTGCTATTGCTAGAACTTCAAGCACTATATTGAAGAGATAAGGAGAGAGTGGACACCCTTGTCGTGTTCCTGAATTTGGTGGGATGGCCTTGAGTTTCTCTCCGTTTAATTTGATGTTAGCTGTCGGATTGCTGTAAATAGCCTTTATTATATTTAGGAATGACCCCTGTATCCCTAATCTCTCCAATACCTTTATCATAAAGGGATGCTGAATTTTGTCAAATGCTTTTTCAGCATCTAATGAGATGACCATATGGTTTTTTTCCTTCAGTTTATTTATTTGATGGATTACATTGATAGATTTTCGTATGTTGAATCAGCCCTGCATCTCTGGGATGAAACTTTCTTGATCATAGTGGATAATTTTTCTAATGTGTTCTTGGATTCGGTTTGCCAGTATTTTATTGAGAATTTTGGCATCGATGTTCATGAGTGAGATTGGCCTGTAATTCTCTTTCTTGGTTGAGTCTTTGTTTGTTTTAGGTATCAGGGTAACTGTAACTTCATAGAAGGAATTTGGCAAGGACTGTTCTGTTTCTATATTATGAAATACCTTAAGGAGTATAGGTATTAGGTCTTCTTGGAAGTTCTGGTAGAATTCTGCATTGAAACCATCTGGTCCTGGGCTCTTTTTGGTAGGGAGGTTTCTGATAACAGTTTCTAATTCTTCGCGACTAACAGGACAATTTAGAGCATTTACCTGGTCCTTGTTTAACTTTGGTATATGGTATTTATCTAAAAAAGTGTCCATTTCTTTTACATTTTCCAATTTTGTGGCATACAGGCTTTTGTAGTAAGATCTAATGATTCTCTGAATTTCCTCTGTGTCTGTGGTTATGTCCCCCTTTTCTTTTCTGATCTTATTAATTTGTGTGTTTTCCCTCTGCCGTTTGATTAGTTTGGCTAAGGGTTTGTCAATCTTGTTGATTTTCTCCAAGAACCAGCTTTTTGTTTCATTGATTCTTTGGATTGTTTTCTCTGTTTCTATTTTGTTGATTTCTGCCCTCAGTTTGATTATTTCCAGTCTTCTACTTCTCCTAGGTGAGTCTGCTTCTTTTTTTTTTCAGAGCTTTCAGGTGTGCTGTTAAGTCACCAATGAGTGCTTTCTCCGTTTTAATTAAGTGGGCACTTAGTGCCATGAACTTTCCTCTTAGAACTGCTTTCATTGTGTCCCATGTGTTTGAGTATGTTGTGTCTTTATTTTCATTAAATTCAAGAAAGAGTTTAATTTCTTTCTTTATTTCTTCCTTTACCCAGGTGTGGTTCAGTAGTTGACTGTTCAGTTTCCATGAGTTTGTGGGCTTTCTGGGGGTAGCATTGTTGTTGATTTCTAATTTTAATCCATGGTGATCTGATAAGACACAGGTGGTTACTAATATTTTTTTGTAACTGTGGAAGTTTGCTTTGTTACCCAGTATCTGGTCAATTTTCGAAAAGGTTCCAGGAGCCGCACAGAAGAAGGTATATTCTTTCCTATTTGGGTGGAATGTTTTCCCTTGGTGAGAGAGGAGTGTTGAAGTCTCCAACTATTAGTGTGTGTGGTTTGATGGCTGCCTTGAGTTCTAGAAGTGTTTCTTTTACATAAGTGGGAGCTTTTACATTAGGGGCATAGATATTCAGGATTGAGACTTCATTCTGAAGGATTTTTCCTGTTATGAGTATAAAGTGTCCCTTTCCATCTCTTCTGATTGATTTTAGTTTGAAGTCAACTTTGTTAGAAATTAGTATGGCCACACTGGCTTGTTTCTTAGGTCCATTTGCTTGATAAACCTTTTCCCAACCCTTTACTCTGAGTAGGTGTCTGTCTTTGTGGTTGAGGTGTGTTTCTTGTAAACAGCAGAATGTTGAATCCTGTTTTCGTATCCAATCTCTTAGCCTGTGCCTTTTTATAGGTGAATTGAGTCCATTGATATTAAGTGATATTAATGACAAGTGGTTATTAACTCCGGTAATTTTTTTGTAGTAGAGTTTGTGTGTTTCCCTTCTTCTAGTTGTGCTGGTGAAGGGTCGCTAGATGCCTGAGTTATTGTGGGCGTTGTTGGACTCCTTTGTTTGTGATTTTCCTTCTATTACTTTCTGCAAGGCTGGATTTGTGGCTACGTATTATTTAAATCTGTTTTTCTCCTGGAATATCTTGTTTTCTCCATCGATGGTGAATGTAAGCTTTGCTGGGTATAGTAGTCTAGGCTTGCATCCATGTTCCCTTAGTGTCTGTAGCACATCTATTCAAGCTCTTCTGGCTTTCATGGTTTCCATTGAGAAATCAGGTATAATTCTGATAGGTTTTCCTTTATATGTTACTTTCCCTTTTTCCTTTGCAGCTCTTAATATTTGTTCTTTATTCTCTATGTTTTGTGTTTATTATATGGCGTGGGGATGCTTTCTTTTGATCCAGTCTATTTGGTGTTTTGTAGGCTTCTTGTACCTTCATAGGAACATCCTTCTTTAGTTTGGGGATGTTTTCTTCTATAATTTTTTTGAATATGTTTTCTGGGCCTTTGAGTTGTAATTCTTCTCCTTCTTCTACCCCAATTATTCTTAGGTTTGGTCTTTTCATGGTGTCCCAGATTTCCTGGATGTTCTGTGTTAAGAATTTGTTAGATTTGTTTTGTTCTTTAATCTGTGAATTTATTTCCTCTATAGTATCTTCAGAGTCCGAGATTCTTTCTTCCATCTCTTGTATTCGGTTGGAAATACTTGTCTCCGAAGTTTCTGTTCGTTTACTCAGAGTTTCCATTTCCAGTCTTCCCTCAGATTGTGTTTTCTTCATTACCTCCATTTCATTTATCAGGTCTTGTACTGTTTCCCTTACCTGTTTGGTTGCTTTTTCTTGTTTTTCTTGTTTTTCTGGGGTATCTTTGAGAGATTTATTTATTTCATCTACCTTTTTGTTTGTCATCTCCATTTCTTTATGTCAGTTTTTTACCTCCTGTTTAAGGTCCTCTATTATTTTCATAAAGTACTGTTTAAGGTCGGTTTCTTCTATATCTTCTGGAGTAGGGTATTCAATTCTTGTTGTTTCGGGATGTCTGGATTATGGTTGTCATGTTGCCTTTCATGTTGTTGGAGGAGTTCTTGCATTGGCGCCTGCCCATCTCTTCCTTCAAATGGAGCCGGGAGTTGCTTGGTGTCTTAGACCAATCTTTGCTGTGACTGAATCTGGTTGGATCTCCTCAGTGCCCGAGCAGGAGCTATTCCTTGCGGCACAATCTGAAGAAGCCCTCACTCCCTTGCAGGAATCCTCAGACCTGCCTGGAGGCCAGAG
Source organism: Arvicola amphibius (assembly GCF_903992535.2). NCBI lineage: Eukaryota > Metazoa > Chordata > Mammalia > Rodentia > Cricetidae > Arvicola > Arvicola amphibius. Next base: position 75,035,035 of record NC_052065.1, on the reverse strand, counting down.
TCTGACGCCTTTGGATGGATGGCCTTAGTACTGGAGCAGGACACCTGAAAACACTGGGGAAAGTTTGGGATAGGCAGGGACCTGAGAAACAAAGACAAGCCTGCAGAGGGAGCTGGGTGAGGGGGTCTGTGCTCTCTTCCAGGGCAGGTTGCCCCAGGGTTGTACTCATTCACCAGTCCAGATGGAACTCCCCTGCATAGGATCAGGGATTCCAGGCAGCCTGGGTAAGCTGCCAGGACAAAAGAGCCAAGGTGGGTGCAGGGCGGGATGGAATATCGGTATCCACTTTTTAAATGACAAGACTATATAATCTCATACAATACCATTGTATAACCATCCATTTCCCTCAAAATTTTGTGATTACATTTTTCTTTTAATCTAAAAAGTATTCACCTTGTTTATATATAGAATTTTCTAAATCCAATTATTTTAAAGGTTTCTACATTGAACTAGATTATATTTTGCTTTCTATAGGAAGAGTTTGCATTGCTGTTTCTCCTCTTTTATTAAAAAAAAACTAAGATATACTAAGTTCTTACTCATCACCAATGTTATAAACTCAGTTGTACATATATTATTCTTATATCCTTTATTTTATCTTGGTCTTTAAATATATATAAATATTATTAGGGTTTTGATATTGAAATGTGTTAACATAATGCAAACAGGAGGTAGAAAATATACAAACAGAATAATGTAAAATACAAAAGAAACAAAATAAAAACAAAGTTATCACTTTCTTTCTTGTCTAAAAGTTAGAACTCTCCTTTTGAATGTAATTTTCTTTGTTCTTCCCATATGAGAGAGATGCCAGAAGTATCTAAACCAAAGAATCTCTGCTTTTGCCACTGCGAGAGGCTAGAGATGCCAGGAAGTGGGTCTGAAATAAGGGATTATTTTATTTTTTTCTAAAATGTTATCATTCCCTGGAAAACACTATCAAATATACAGGGACCTAACACCTGGAATGAAAACAAGATTGATCTAAACACATAACTTCTTGCTTTCCTCCATCCACTAAAGTCTTATTAACTCCAAGACAATGAGTCTAATGGTATTCCATTCTGTGGGACCCTTCGTGCTTTGACAGATATTTGTCTTCTTTCCCTCCTTATTTTGAATATTTCTTTCTAAATCTTTTTAGCTGTGGTCATTGACTCTCATTCTCTGAATTCATGAAGCCAAAACTTTAGAACTCCTGACTTGGGTTGGTTTTGGTGGCCATTGAGTTAAGAACCATAGCTGCTCAATCTAAGCACCACAGATCTGACAAAGGTTCAGTTACTCTCAGACATCTCAAAATTTCCATATTACAAGAGCTTTTACCACTAAAATTTAGAATTAATTTTAGTGTGAGAAAATTAGAATCCAAGGAAGCATTTACAACTGAAAACAGCAATATATCAACAGATAATAGAAAAAAAAGCTAAAAAAATTATGACGGTGATCTTTTATGTAAGGTATATTTTTGGTAATGTTTCTAAGTATTATATTTTACCACTAAAATTTAGAATTAATTATAATGTGAGAAAATTAGAATTCAAGGAAGCATTCACAACTGATAATAGCAATATGCCACCACATAATAGACAACAAAAATAAAGCTAAAAAATGATGGTGTTCTTTTATGTAAGGTAAATTTTTGGTAATGTTTCTAAGTATTATATTATTATTTTGTGTTTGCTTTTTGTATATAATGTATATGCCTATGTGCATGTGGTATATGTATATGTATTAAATGCATTTGTATACATTTTTGTGTATAGAAGCATATTCTCATGTAGAATCCAGAGAAGGACATCTGGTGTTATTCTTTATTACTATTGCACCTCATTCTGTTGAGATGATGATACTCACTAAATCTGCAGCTTGCTCAGTTTTCAACAAACCCCAACAATCTGCTTGTTTCCACATTCTTTTTAGGGCTACATGTATATGTGCCCATGTCTGGCATTTAATTGAATTCTAGGATCTGAACTCAGGTCCCCATAGTTCTATAGGAAGCATTATTATATACTAAGCCATTTATTCAGCCACAAATAATATATTTTTTTTCTGAAACTGTCATTGTTGGATATATAACATGTTGGTAGATGACTTGCTAGAAGTTATGAAAAGCCCTAAGTTTTATTCTTACTTTCTTGTGAAAATAAAAATTCCACACAAGTATTCTATATCTTTGTTCCCTTGACATAATGGTTATTAAGTTTAAAAGCTGTTGATGTTATATTCAACGTCCTCTGTCTAGATACACAATTGACTGAGGAAGAGTTTTAGAAGGTAAAAGAGCTTGTTTGATGGGATGTGTGTCATTCTTACCTGATCGTGTTGTAGTCAGTACTCTTACAAAGAAAAATTAAACTTAATAACTTCATATTTAGCCACTAAATTGGGAAGTTCTGAGTATTTAACTGATGTCCACATACATAGTAGGCAAGAATTCTAACAATAATCTAAATCCTCATTTGTATACAATTATATTTTTAAACCATTTTTACTACATAAAAATACTTATAGGTAACTATGGTGGTTTGAAAGAAAATGGCCCCCGTAGGGATTGACACTTTTAGGAAGTATGGTTTTGTTGGAGTAGGTATGCCCTTGTTGAAGAAACTGAGATCCTTTGGTGGTGGACTTTGAGGTTTCTTATGCTCAAACTCTGCTTAGTGATAGTTCCCTTCCTGTTGTCTGTGGAACAAAATGTAGAACACTCAGCTACTTTTCAAGCACTATTTGTGGCTGGATTCTGCCATGTCTCACTGTGATGATAATGGACTAAGCCTCTGAAATGTTAATCCACCCCACACAAATGTTTTACTTTATAAGAATTATCATTGCCATTTTTTTCACAGCAATAGAAACTTAGTAACTAAGACAGTAACAATTTTCTGTGTAATCATTTGTGTTTAGATCGACAGAGGTACTAAGGTTATATGGCATATTTCCTTTCAATTATTTCTTTTTAAGTCTTCCTTTATCTTCTCCTCATATCTGATGCCTTTTACATTTTTTGTGTTACATATATTCTATTGCCTCAAATAGAATCCTTTCAGTAGTCAAATTATATATCTTTGTAATTATTTATAAACATTTATATTTAGAGACAGTAAATAAATAAAATTCAGCTACTAAACAAGATGTTTTTGAGCAAATGAAATCACTAGAAAGCACTGAGATTTTATATATATATATATATATGTACATATATATATATATATATATATATATATATATATATAATTACTTTGTATCATCTTTCAGTGAACAAGGCAGTGAAGCATGGCTGAAACTATCTTCAATGTCATGCTTCGTAAAGCAAGTAAATAATATCGATTTCTCTGGCTTTTACAAAGTAAAGAATTTCTGATAACAAGCTGCAATGAAAGCACAATAACACATTGTTTTGTTTATTTCATTGATTATTTTCTTGTAAGAAAGCCTGCAAAAAACACACGAGAAGACATTTCTCCTGTAGATGACTATTTTTTTAGATAACACCAGATAATTGTGTGTGTGTGTGTGTGTGTGTGTCTCGTATGTTTCCTGTGTGGGTAAATAAGATATAAGGGCACAGTCATCAAAGACAGCATGTGTCATAAAAGTCAGTTTCACAGGTATGATACAGTCAATATAGTCTTTGGAATTTAGGAAATGGCCTTGAAATAAATGACTCCAGTTTGATCAAGTTTCTTTAAAAGTGATAAAAAGCTGTTTCTTAAATATATATATCTCTGCATTATATTACTATATCTCAGCACAGATTACCTTCTGTTATTATCATTGATCTTTATATTAAAGCTTTGAATTCTGGCTTTTTAACTAACATTTTGAGATGATAAATCAAATCACTAACAAGTCTATTAACCATGTTAAGTACTCTCTGAAAATTATGCATAGGATGCATAGCTGTTAGCATAAAGTATAAAAGATTTTCCTAGGTATAAATAAGGTCTCACATATAACTCGTAGAAGGAAAATGAATCTTCTTAATATTTGTCTGATAATATGGGAAGTTCTGACTTAAGAAGTGATGTCCACCCATATAGTAAGAAAGAATTCTAATACTGCACTAAATCCTCATTCTAATGCAATTGATTTTTCAAAATACTATTTTACTACATAAAATATATATGGTCTATGAAATTACATTCAGAAACATTAAAAGTATAACCTACATTATGGAATGAAAAATTAACATATATAAATCTAGTGTCAAAATAAACAAAACTAAAATGCAATAACAAATCAAAAACTCATTTTAAAAATATACTCATTTTTGTCATTAAAATAGAGCACCTGGCCCTAGATTTTTTTTTGCAATATTTTTTTTTGTACTAGGAATTTTTCATGTAGCCCAGGCTGGCTATAAGCGTGTGATCTTCCAAACTCTGTGTCTTGAATGCTGAGACTACAATAGTGTACTGCTTAACTAGCCTGACACTGGATATTTATGAATAAAAGATGCTTAGTGATATTTAGAAAACTAAAGCTCTGTATTGTTTTTAGTCACTAAGATTGTGATAATTTGTTATGGAAACCACAAAAAACAACAGAGGTAGGGAGATTTCATTATTTGCCAAGACCTCTTATGATGTATAATCACAAATACTACTTTACATTGCCACTACTGTACTATCATTTTCTTTGTGATGAATATGTGTTAGTAACATACAAGTTTATGAAACACTACAGAGAAAACTGAACAATTTTGTTAGCTCATTGTAAATAGTGTTCACAATTGAGCTGAGCAGTATTCTACAATGCATTAATCAATTTATTTTCCTGTACTTAGAATTGACAGAAAGAAAAGGTCATTTAACTCAGATTAGCAGTCTGGAAGGCCATGATCATGCTGCTGTACATGTTCAAACTGTGATACAGAACCCATTGGAATGTGCATAACATTGTATAGCAGAGCTGTACAAGAGAGCTAGCCATATGCAAAATTTATCATGCATTTCTTATTGTCTTACATTGTAAAACCTCTAATGAGAAGTTCTAGAGGAAACTACAGTAATATTGTCTGAAAACAGTAAATAATCTCAATGACCTGATTACCTTATGGTGTAGAAGGTTTTCTGTCTATATGTTGTTTTCATTGGTTAAATAAAGAAACTGCCTTGGCCTTTTGATAGGGTAGAACTTAAATAGGTGGGAAGACAGAACTGCATGCTGGGAAGAAGGGCAGTGTAGCAGATGCAAGGCATCTCCTGCCCAAGATGGACACTGGATAGACTCATGCCAGTAAGCCACAGTCAAGTGGTGATACATATTAAGGGAGGTAGGTTAATCAAGATGTGAAAGTTAGCCAATAAGAGGCTAGAGCTAATGGGCCAGGCAATAATTTAATTAATACAATTTCTGTGTGGTTATTTTGGGTATAAGCTAGTGGGGTGACTGGGACAAACAAGGGGCCACTCCTCTTACTACAGAGTGGCACCCAACATGGTAAACTAATCTTCATAGTACAATTGTTTCAGCAATTTTACACATACATTTCTAGTTAGATAAAATAAAGAAAGATCACCTTGAAATAAAAATGGGTCCCTAAGCAACTGAAATCATGAGAAAGCACAGGTATTTAATTTTTTAATGCTGAATTATCTGTTATTGAGCAAGTCACTATTACGTAGAGGAAGCCATATTGAAAACCACATTTTCAAAACATAAAACCTTGAATAAAATACTCAAAAATATTTCTAAATCAAAGAATGGATTAAGGAAACATTTATCAAGGAAATATATAAATAATAGAAAATGTATGAAAAATGACTAACACTGTTAGTAATTAAGAAGAGAGAGATCAAAACCAATATGAGGTATTGCTTCATTCCAATAAAAATTGATATCTTCAAGAGACATAAAATATGTCTTCAAAGGCCATGCAGGCATTAGGTCCTTTGTGCATTGTTGGTGGAAATGAAAAATTGCCTAAAATTTGATGGAAAGTATGTAGTGATTATTCCAGAAAAGTTAAGCATAACACTACCATTTGACCACTATAATTTTACTGTATAGTACACTCAAAATTATAAATACTTGTGTACTAAAAGCACTATTCACCATAACCAAAAATTAGAAATAATTTTAATGCATATAAGTGTGTAAATGGATAAAAAACTGTGAGAAACTTATATGCATATAAATGGATGCCATACTATTATGAAATAAATAAGTACCACACATGTTACACCATATTCTTGAAACTTCAAAATACTATATAATGACAGGTGTGCATGAAAGTCCTAGCACTCAGAAAACAGAGGAAGATGGATTGAGAGTTCAAAGAAAATTGGGCTGCATAAAAGCACTTTCTGAAATGATTCAAACAAATATACAAATAAAAATGACATGCTAAGTAAAGAAATAACATTGTGATTACATTGATATAAAGCTCCAATATAAATAAATCTAGAGAGTTAAAATGGCTATATTCATCTTTGTCAGCAACTTGTGAAGGCAGATTAAGGAGAGACTGTTTCATCGATATTGCTGAGTTAATTAAACTCAGCAGTTTAAAGCCTAAATGTTAAAGCTTAAATACACAATGCAATAACATTATGACATGGGACCTCCCTCAGAAAAAGAAAGAACTATTATGTGACCAACTTTGTCAATTTGGGGTATAACATGCTATGGAGATACGTACACATACATATTTATCACAGACTTGTTCAAAAACAGCAAAAAAAATGGAGCCAGAAATGATGTGTATCAACAAATAAGTGAATGAAGACATGCAGCACATATATACAATGAAATTTATGCACCCATGAGGAAAAATCAAATTATGACATTTGCAAAAAAAAGATAAGAAGGAAATCTACATATTTAATTAATTAATCCTGAGGCAGAAAGACAAACACAGACTATGTTCTCTCTATCAGAAATCTTCACTTAAAACTTCATATGTATTTATATATATACTCATATATATATATATATATGAGAGTATAATATATTTATCGATTATTATTGTGCATATCTATATGTATAGTTCATAAATCTATAATGGGGCTCATTAGAGGGGATGAAGACATCTTAACAGTCATGTGAAATAGAGACTATATCAGAATGCATGTCACAAGAAACTCTACATTAGAGGCTATCTTGGATGAGGAAGGGAACCTACATAAGGTAAACCAGTGCTAATGTAGTTGGGGAGAGGACAAAATAGGATGAAAGCATAGCAATGTATGTTTTCTTAGTTAGGGTTTCTATTGCTGTGAAGAGATATCATAACCATGGCAAATCTTATAATGGAAAATATTTAAATGGGGCTCACATAAAGTTCAGAGGTTTACTGAAGCATAATTAATAAAAACTCAAGGTCAGAAATTGGGGTTTAAACTGTAGGTCTGAAAAGAAAAACATCCAGCCACTGGCTCTTACTTCGACCTCAGTCTGAAATGGCAATCTGCCTCCTGGAATCTCAGGAGAATGTGTGCTATGAGAGCTGTTTCCTTCCATTTTATAATCCACTCTAGGGCTGCACCACCATTATTAAAGTCATGCACCGCCCAGTTTCTATGGCAACTAATATGGCTACTGACATTAAAGGTGCATGTCACTGTGGTTACTGAGATTAAAGGTATGTGTCATTGCAGCTACTGGGATTAAAGATGTGTGTTAGCATAGCCTGGTCTGTAAGGCTGATCTTATAGTAGGACTATTTTACTCTCAGATTTTCAGGCAATCTTTATTAATTAAAATACAGTTAAAATGCCACTACAGTTTTTCCCATTATTGTCATGGCAGGAATCATGGCAGCATGCAGGGAGGTGATGGAGAGGTAACTTAGAATTCTATACCTGGATCTTTAGTCTACGGGAAATGATAATGAGACACACTTCCTCCAACAAAGCCACATCTATTCCTGCAAGACTATACCTCCTATTATTGTCACTCCCTATGAGTCAAAAGGGGCTATTTTCTTTCAAACCACCACCTTCTAATCCCTTGTCCCCATAAACTTGTATTCCTATTATAATGCAAAAATGCATTTAGTCCAATTTCAAAAGTCTCTTTAGTCTATAACAGTTTCAAACTTGCTTAAAAGACTAAAGTTTAATTTTCTCCTATGAGATGTAATCAATCTCTTAACAGTAATACCCTGCAAAATCAAAATGATAAAGCAGATTACATACTTCCAACATACAATGGCATATGATATACATTCTTATTGTAAAAGGGAGCATAGTGAAGAAATACTGGACCAAACTAAGACTGAAAACCAGCTGGGCAATCTCCAAACTCTTCATCTCCATGCCTGATATAAAAGTGTTCTTCAGATCTCCAACTCCTTTCATATTTACCAACTGCAACACCTCTCTCTCTCTCTCTCTCTCTCTTGCTCTGTCTACTCCCTGTTAGTGTCTCTCTTTGTCAGGTGTCCTATGGCTCTGTCATCTTCAACATTATGGTATCTCCAATGCAATTGATCTTCACAGTTTTATACAAAAGCCTCTCTAGGGCTCCATGCAGGGACAGCTCTGAAACATGCCTGTCCTCAATGTCTTTCCTTAGACTTACAGGAAGATTTCATAACCCCTTTCTCCTATCTTAGCTTTTAAAGCCAGAACCATGTGTCCCAAACTGCCAAGTACTGTTGTTAGCCAGGGTGGAAGTATAGACCCCTCATTCAATTAAATCTTTATTAGTTTTCTGATTTAGATTATTTCCTTTACTGCTTGTGCTTGGCTCTCCTGGACCATTCTTTGTAGACCAGACAAACATCAAACACAAAGATACACCTGTCTCTACCTCTGGAGTGCTGGGATTAAAGGCATATACACCCATACCCATTTCTTAGCTTAATTCTTTTTCTTAATTTGGAAGCTCAGCTGGATGGCATCTTTCCCTGAGTTCAGCATTCCCTTTACTCCTTTTAACGCCAAGCTTTTCTTAATCTGTTTATCTTGTTGAACATAGGATTTAGCTCCATTTAAATTCTTGGTGCCCATTTTGTTTTCTTTTTGAAATGTACATTTTGTGTTTTACCTTGCTCAGCTTATTTCTTTTTATTATAAATCTTCAAAGAATGAACAATAATAACCACACAACAGAGTCACTACTAGGCTGCTTAACAATTTCCTATGCTAAAATCATTAATATAAAATTCTTCAATTTAACATCAGAAAGACTTTCAGACAAGGCCAAAAACAACCAGTCTTCACCAAAATATCACAAGAACAGTCTCAAGGTCACATACTAGTACTCTTCTGTTCTGATACAAGCCAAACTGCCACACTTCAGATCACCCTAAGCACCATTGTTTTCTGTGTTGCTACTAATATGGCCCATTAATCAGAACTTAAATCATTCCAATGCTTTCTAAACTAAAAGTCCAAAAGTCTATATTCCTCCAAACAAAAGTATGGTTAGGCCTATCACAGCAATAACCTACTCCTTGTACTAAATTCTATATCAGTTAGAATTTCTATTGCTGTGAAGAGACACCATGACCATGACAGTGCCTATAAAGGAAAACATTTATTTGGGGTGGCTTACAGTTGAGAAGCTTAGTCCATTACCAATATATCATGGTGGGAATCATGGCAGCATGTAGGCTGATTTTTTTTTTCTTGAGAGGTAGCTGAGTGTTCTACATCTGGATTCATGTTAATGAGAGACAATTCCTCCAACAAAGCCACACCTACCCCAGAAAGAATACAGCTCTGAGTAGTGCCACTTCCTGTGAACCAATATGGAGTGTTTGAAGTTATCATGATGAAGTCCAGTATTGATTTTATCTGCTAACCTAAAAGCAAAAACAGACAGAAGGGAAAAGGAAAAAAGAGTGAAATAAATGACATCATAGAGAGATGAATAAATCATTTGGGCTTTATCTTCATAAATGAAATAAAACTGGATTATACTGGGTATGGTGATTCATAGTTATCATTCAAACCCTTAAACATAGTGGTGCTTGTAAAACTAATTAGGGTTACATGACTATTCCAGGAAATTGTAGCAATATTGGCAGAACTTGTCCCCAAAAACTGAACTCACCAAAAACCTACACATAGAGACATTGATGTAGGAGTGTTTCTATCTATCTGTTGTTTCATTGGTTAATTAATAAAGAAACTGCTTGGCCTGATAGGTCAGAACATAGGTGGGTGGAGTAGACAGAACAGAATGCTGGAAAGAAGGGAAGTGAGGCAGGTGCCTCAGGCAGTTTCCATGACTCTCCTCTCTGAGGTGGATGCAGGTTAGAATCTTCCTGGTAAGCTACCACCTCATGGTACTACACACATTACTAAATATGGGTTAATCAAGATGTGAGAGTTAGCCAGTAAGAGGCTGAAGCTAATGGGCCAAGCAGTGTTTAAATGAATACAATTTGTGTATTGTTATTTTGGGGACATAAGCTAGCCAGGCAGCCAGGAGCCAGGTGGCAGGAACGCGGCCTGCCACTGCCATTACTACAAGACATATACACATGAAATACAGCAAAACAGAATTTAAAACATGGTTTGTCATGCTACCTTTTGTTAATTTATATGTACTAAAGTAGTTCCTCATGGTGGAGTAATGTAAAGAATGTACCCTGTACCTTCTCCCTGGCCTCCATATTCTAACAAATAATTTTAGGCACTTTATAAGATGTCAGGCTGGTTCTAGGAACTCTGGGTAAGACAACCATCCTCTAACAATCTTTAAAGCCCACCAACAACACAAGACAGAACCCCTTGCACTGGACTCTATATTCTGGACTACATTGTTGTCAGAATAATTCTGCTTTACCAGATGTCTAACTTGTTCTAAATACCCAAGAGAACATACTGCCCACAACCATGATGGAGGACTTTCATTGGTTAATTAATAAACAAACTGCTTGGCCCAATAGATCAGAAAATTAGGTAGGCAGAGTAGACAGAACAGAATGCTGGGAAAGAGAGGGGAGACGCTTCAGGCAGCGGCCATATGTAGTCACCATGCCTCTCCTCTCCTAGATGGACGCAGATTAAGATCTCTCCTGGTAAGCGATCCATCTCGTGGTGCTACACAGATTACTAAATATGGGTTAAAGCAAGATATGAGAATTAACCATTAAGAGGCTAAAACTAATGGGTCAGGCAGTGTTTAAAAGAATACAGTTTCCATGTAATTATTTTGGGTAAAGCTAGCCGAGTGGTGGGACACAGCCCATCGCTCCATCTACACTACCAGTTAACACTACCTAAAGCTGGCCCAATAACACCCAACTCTAGCCCATCCTCTGAGCTCTATATCCCATCCAACAGCTTTTTCATAAACCTTTTTTTCCCTGGAGGCAATGTTGTACTAGAAATCCCAGAGACACAGTTAGTACTCAGAATCCCAAGGAACCACAGATTGAAAGTGGGCATCCAAAATCCCAGAGGACGTGCATACCAAAAGAAAATCTCAGCAGAGACATCCTGAATGACTTGAAGACTCATTAGTCACCAGAATCCCTAGCCACTTAGACCAAAAGACCAAAGAGAAAACAGAAACAAAAGAACAAAATGCCCATCCAACAAAGGCAAACTCAGGAATCAACACATAGATCTTTCATCATCCCAAACCCAGAAGCCTAACTGTCAGTATAGGAATACAGTCAACAACAGAAAGGGAAACATGGAACAACCAGAGCCCAGGTATGCTATGACAGCATAAAGTTTATTGCAGTTGAAGCACACAATAAAATGACCTTTAAAATAATGTTATAAAGATGATAGAGGTCCTTCCAGAGGAAATGTAAAAATGTCTCAAGGATGTCAAGGAAAGACAACCAAAAATTTGGAGGAAATCACTAAATCCTTTAAAGAATGCAAAGAAGGCAAGTAAAATACAAACAGGAAAAAGAAATTATTCAGGTCTTAAAACTGATAAAGAAAACAAAAACTGGATGAATTCTAAAAATGGAAAATCTGTGTAAGCAAACAGAAACTGCAGATGCAAGCATTAATAGCAGAATATAAGGGATGGAAGAGAGAATCTCATTCATTGAAGATATCACAGAAGATGTAGATTCATCATCAGTCAAAGAAAATGTCAAATCTAAAAATAAAAACTCTGAACAAAATACATCCAGGAAATTTGAGAAGCTATGAAAAGATCAAACCTAAGAATAATAGGAATAGAAGAAAGAGAAGAATACTAGCTCCAAAACCAAGAAATCATATTCAACAAAACAATATTAGAAAAATTTGTGCCAAGCAGTGATGGCACATACATTTAATCCCAGTACTCAGGAGGCAGAGACAAATGAATCTCTATGAGTTTGAGGCCAGCCAGCATGGCCTACAGAGTGAGTTTCATTACAGCTGGGGATCCATAGGAAACAAAAAAAAAAGGAAAAAAAAAGATAAAAATTTCCAAACCTAAAGAAGGATATTCCTTTAAAAGTAAAAGAAGCTTACAAAACACCAAAAAGATTGGACCAGACAGAAAATAAAAGTTCCCATGCCATATACTAATCAAAACACTATACATACAAAACAAAGAAAGAATATTAAAAGCTGTAAGGGAAAAAGCACAAGTAACATATATAAAGGCAGACCAATTAGACATACACCCAACTTTTCAGTGGAGACTCTAAAAAGCAGAAATGCCAGGATAGATGTCTTGAAGACTCAAAGGGAGCATGGATGTGAGCCCAGACTATTTAATCAGCAAAGCTTTAAATACCATAGATGAAGAAAACAAGATATTTCATAACAAAGGCAATTGCAAACAGCATCTACCCACAAATTAAGCCTTACAGAAGGTACTAGGAGGAAACCTCCAATCCTCAGAGGTGAACAACACCAACAAAAATACAGGAAATAAATAATCTCACACCAAAAAAAGCCCAGACAATGCAAAGACACATACACATTACCACCAGAACCACCAATAACAAAATAACAGGAACTACCAATCTTTAGTAATTATTAACTCTCAATATCTGTGGACTCAATTTCCCAATAAAAAGACAATCTAACAGTATGGATACTGTCTTAGCTTAGATATCTATTGCTGTGCTGAAGCATCATGACCAAAAGGCAAGTTAGGGAGGAAAGGCTTCATTGCTGTTCATCACTGAAGTAAGTCGGGGCAGGAACTCAACAAGGCAACATCCCAGAGGCATGAGCTGATGAAGATACCCTAGAAAATTGTAGAAGGAGCGGCAGGGTTGTGTCCTGTGACCCTGCTAGCTTTACCCAAAATAATTACATGGAAACTGTATTCATTTAAATACTGCCTGGCCCCTGGCCCGTTATCTGTAGCTTCTTATTGGTTGATTCTCATATCTTGCTTTAACCCATATTTAGTAATTTATATAGCACCACGAGGGGTGGCTTACCAGGAAAGATCTTAACCTGCATCCATCTCAGAGAGGAGAAGCATGGCTACTGCATATGGCGACTGCCTGAAGCGTCTCCCCACTGCCTGCTACCCAGCATTCTGTTCTGTCTACTCCGCCTACCTAATTTTCTGTTCTCTTAAAGGGCCAAGGCAGTTCTCTTTATTAATAATGAAAGTAACACATAGACACTCCTCCATCATTTCCCCTTTTTCTGTTTAAAGAAAAAAGAAAGGCTTTAACTTTAACATAGTAAAATTACATGTAACAAAACAGTTATCAAGCAAGAATTACAGGTATAATATTTAGATCTATTTTATCTTTTATCATAACTAAGGAAATCTATGACTATCTATTTATTCTTCAACTCCATCAAAGACTCCAGAAGGATATAATACTACCTAAGTAAACAAGTCATATGCAACTTTCAAACTCTAGAAATGACAGAGACAACTCGCTGCCTGGACAGTCACCCAAAGTTCCTCTTTGCCGTTGGGGCATCCATCTTCGGCCTTCAGGCCCATAGTGTCCAGCAGACACTTCCATGAAGCAGGAAATTCCAAAGACAGTTCAGTCACTTTCTGCTCTGTCCTATAGAACGTCTCGCAGACTCTTTCATGAATCAGGAACCCCGAAGGACCATCTCACATTTAGGCAAGTTTAGCAGTCCTCTCTCTGCGGGTTCTTTGTGTCCAGTTTATGCAACAGTCCAGGCAAGAGCAGTTTCTTCTTGCCCAAATGGCTATCAAACTCCATAAGGAGCCTCTTCAATGCCCGTCTTCCTCTTGAAGTAGATTGGTGCTGCCAGGAGCAGACGTGTCTCATTGTCATGAAAAACCCTAAGTTATTAAAACATTAAACGCCATATTCTGCAGTCTTTGAAAGATATGAAGAATGCCTATCTGAAATATATCTATGCACATCTAGAAAATCTAACATGACTACAAGCTTGACTATTATTGATGATTATCCATTAACAACCTATATTTCCTAATTATACATTGCATTTTAAGATGAACTACATAATCACAATAGCTTAATCAAGATAAGAAATACATATACATATAACAAAATTGACCTTAAAATCCATACCAAAGCAAATTATTCATCTCTATATCATATCCCCCTTTTAAATGTAAAAGAACATTTATAAACAATATTTGGGAATGTGGGCACAGTTATTTCTCTTTAAACTGCTTTCTGCTGAATGGGGGCGCTGTTATTTTGGTCTTTCATGGTATAACCTGTGTGCCAGGTTCATCTCAGTTGGCAGTTGAGTGAAGTAATATTTTGAGGGTGTTCACAGCAACCTTTCAGGAGGGCGTGGTCTATCATACCATATTGGGATAGAAGCAATCCACAGGGTGTCATCCTCTGTGAAAACAAAAGAAGACCCTCTTTTCCAAAGCATCATGTTCCTAGATCCAAATTCTGAAGTCATACCATTAAGATGTGCATTCTGGTCTAGCCTGGCAGCCCATATAATGAAATGTCTCTCTGTATTTAGCTCCTTTACGGTCAAAAATGTGAAATAAAACACAATAAAATACATAATCCAGACTCTCTGTGAATTTTCCATTTTTACGTGGCTTATTTTTACTCTATCACTTTACTTTATTCTGTCTCTGTAAAGACTTTACCCTTTTTTTTTAAAGGCATTAACTTTATTTTCTATATTTTTTTCTTCTCTCTCTCAAGCCTACGTACATTCATCCAACACTGTGAGCCCTTTAAAGGTCTTTATGTCTGAATCTGTCCTATTGTGAATCTGTAATTTTTTTTTCACTATCCAGGAGCACTTTTGATTTGTGCCTTTAGATCACTATGCGCTTAAGAATCTAAGCTGTAACATTCCTAGGTCAAAAACAGGTACTGTGTGCTTGCCACGCCCAGTCCAACATGGCGGAGCCGCCTGTGACTCTGAATTGGTTGCACCTTTGAGCTGCAAAGCCGCTGGGCTGTTCTGGATGTTGGCTCCACCTCTCTCCAATTTCAAAATGGAAGATGTACCATTTTATACTAGCTCTGGGGCCGCCAGGTAGGAGCCACACTCAGCACTTAACTCTGAGACTGAGCGTGCAGCACAGAAATCCTTTTCATCCAAGTTATAGCCAAATCTGACACACAGAGCACCGCACAGCCTGGAAACATCGGCAGAAATCCGCCATGCTCTCGCTCTCCTGCTCGCCTAAGCCTGATTTCGCCATCTGCTCAGGTGCAGGCAGGGAGCAGAGAGCCATTGTCACCATCTCAGTGCACTCTCCTTCCTATCCCAAGCGGGAACACAAATATCCAGGCCCTTAAAAGCCACTGAAATGCTTTATAGCCAGAGTTTGCACTGGCGGCACAACACCAGGAAGCCGCGTTTTAAAATGACTCAGCTTTTTCTCTGCCGCTATTGCCGAAACAGGAAATCTCTCTACGGCACGTCCAGGCAAACAGCAAAAAGCTGTGTTAAACTCTCTCTCTCCTTTATTTAAATCCCTCTCAGGTTTTTAAGTGGATTTAGTCACCACGTTGGAGCACCAATCTGTAGAAGGAGCAGCAGGGCTGTGTCCTGCGACCTGGCTAGCTTTACCCAAAATAATTACATGGAAATTGTATTCATTTAAATACTGCCTGGCCCCTGGCCCATTATCTGTAGCTTCTTATTGGTTGATTCTCATATCTTGCTTTAACCCATATTTAGTAATTTATATAGCACCACGAGGGGTGGCTTACCAGGAGAGATCTTAACCTGCATCCATCTCAGAGAGGAGAAGCATGGCTACTGCATATGGCAACTGCCTGAAACGTCTCCCCACTGCCTGCTACCAAGCATTCTGTTCTGTCTACTCCGCCTACCTAATTTTCTGTTCTCTTAAAGGGCCAAGGCAGTTCTCTTTATTAATAATGAAAGTAACACATAGACACTCCTCCATCAGAAAATTGCTGCTTACTGGCTTGCTTCCACTGGCTTGCTCAGCTAACTTTCTTATAGAAACCAAGACCAGCCCAAGGATGGCACACCCAACCATGATCTGAACCCTTTCACACTTATAAATAAATGAGAAAAATGCCTTACAGCTGTATTTCAAGGAGATATTTTGTCAGCTGAGGCTCCTTCCTCTGATGACTCTTGATAGTCAAGTGGGCATTTCAATTCTTAACACCTATGCCCCAAACTCAGGGTAGCTACATTTGTAAATGAAACATTACTAATGATTAATTTACATATCACCTATCACCCACTAATTGTGAGAGATTTTAATATCGCACTCTCAACAGAGATCATCCAGACAAAAATTAAACAGAGAAATAATGCAGCTTGCAGATGTTATAAATCCAACGTTCCTAATAGATGTCTACCCAACATTTCACCCAAATACAAAAGAATATACTGTTTTTTCAGCACTTCAGGAACATTATCCAAAATTAACCATACACTTTTTAACAAAGCAAGTCTAAACAGATACAAAAAAAATGGAAATAACTGTTTGAGTGGAAATTTCCACCTCTAGCCCCCTCCCCTGGGAGTTGTGGCAGGCCAGACTCCACCTTTGAAAAAGCCTGCCAAATGGGGACCTGCCGTGCCTGCATGTTGGGAACCATTCACAAGCCGGGCAAGGGCCTGGAGATTTAAACACACAAAGACACACAGACAGAAATGCAAGTCATCCTTGAAACAGGAATGCCCCAAGAATGCTCTATTTATTGTGTACCAGAGCTGCTTATATAGGGATCCTTAACTGATATCCACATCCATACCCCAGTCAAACCCACCGGAATTCACTCTCCTGCCATCAGGAACTCCTGAAGGTCTCATGCTCAGAGTAGCTGCAGGCTGTCTCAGAGGAGAGGAAAACAAACTTTACAAGAAGTTTACAAGAAGTTCAGGATCTGGGGGTTCACTGATCCCAACAGGGACTCCTCTCCAGAGAGGGTCAAAAACAATCCCACAGTCTATTTAAACTGCCCCCCAGAGAATAAACATGTGGTCTTCCTGATCTTCCTTTCCCTTCGCCATAGTCTTCCCAGTATTCCTTTCCTTTCTCCATGGTTTTTCTGTTCTTTCTTCCCCACCTCCTCTCTGAGGGCTTAGAATTCCACCTGAGAGTGCTGGCATCTGTTAAACCTGAGATTTTTCTAATTTAGTTTTTTTTTTTGATATGGTCTAATTTGGATTATTGTGTTGGCAGAGAGGTTTATTGAGACATAAAAATTTTTCATCTGGAGGTCTCACTGAGGGGGCTTGTAGTGAGGAGCAACAGGCTGTATTTCTGCCGCCCAGCTCCAAACTGCCTGGCTAGCTTATGCCCCGAAATAACAACAAACAAACTGTATTCATTTAAACACTGCTTGGCCCATTAGCTCTAGTCTCTTAATGGCTAACTCTCACATCTTGATTAACCCATATTTAGTAATCTGTGTAGCACCATGAGGGGTGGCTTACCGGGAAGATTCTAGCCTGCATCCATCTCAGAGAGGAGAGTCATGGCGACTGCCCAGAGAGGAGAGGCATGACGATTGCCCGAGGCGTCTGCCTGAGCCATCTGCCTCACTTCCTTCTTCCCAGCATTCTGTTCTGTCTACTCCACCTATTTAAATCCTGCCCTATCAAAAAGCCAAGGCAGTTTCTTCATTAACCAATGAGAGTCCTCCATCAGGGGCTGTTTTCCCCACTGGTCCAGAGATGGTAAGAAAACACCCTTCTCAGCAGCGCCTGCTCTCGACCAGGCTAAAATCAGCTTCATCTGGGTAAGTTCCCCTTTTCCAAATCATTGCCCTTAGGGCCCAGGACCTCATACATTTATTGGACCATCTGATGAAGTAACGGCAGTTACCCTAACCAGACCAGACAAGGACCTGCCTTGCTCTGGGTAAGAAAACAAGGGCCTGCCTTGACCCCGTGGGGTTCCTTCAGTAGGAGATATTCTTCCAAGGAATTGCCCACACCTTTCTGTTTTTGACTCGAGTCTATCACATTGGATATATTTTGCTTGGCTTTGAGTCCCAAGTCTCATCATAGATTTGCTAGATGGGCACACATCCTCTAGTGCCCTTGGGATGTATCTTACAAAAACAATCTTTTTAAATTGGGGCTCTCTGACATCTTACATCTCTTAACACCTAAATTTTTTGCCAGTGTAAAATGAACAAGCCCCCTGTATGTCTATGGTTTCTAGATGCTATATTTCTGCTCCCATTCCTGCTGCTCAACCCTCCTTCCCCTTTCTCTAGCTGTTTACTGTTTGTCTTCATGCCAGGCATTAATCTGGTCATGCTGGGATTCTCTACAATGGATCCATTACCCCCTGTTCTTCCACTCTAAAACTTCATAGGTATTCCATCATTATGTTTCTGTTCTCCCCAACAACATCTGCTAATCTAATCCTTAATGGGACCACCTGTGTGCTTCCTGCGCTTCATCAGCCTACATCAGGATTTTTAAGTTGATCACCTAACACAGGTTCCTAAAAAAGATTTGATTGTCTGTCTATTTATTTATATGTAAAAATAATGTGGCCACAACATGCTTGTTTTATGTCTGTGTGTGTATGTATGCATGTTTTAAAATCTGTAAAACTTGTAACTCTAGTTTACAACAGCTCTTGAAAAATGCAAACACTTGAGTAGCTACCATTTTGACCTCAGTGCTATCTTTGGTAAGAGTACCCAGGTATACTAGACCTACCAAGAAGAGATTCCACCTACAATATTCTTAGACTTAACTAAAATATTCTTTCTAATATTCTTGCCTCTACTAGCATTGGTAAGCTGTAACTGATTGGGAAAACTGTATGCATAAATTTCTTTTGTCTAATTTGGATATACCTAACAGGTAATGATGCCCTAATTCTCAAGTGCCTTTATAGATCCGAGAGTAGGACATTTAACAAAAGAGCTTCTTATGACAGAGACTTGCCAGCTCCTGCTATACTCCTAGCATACTATAACTCTTCCAAGAAGATGCATGTTTACATAAGATCGTCCACCTGGAGGCTTGCCTTTTGGTATGACAAAGCTAAGCACACAGCAAATGCAGCCTTCCACCTCATCAGCTTCCTAGACATTATACCAGGGGATTGATCATCTCATCTTGCCAAGGCAGGTAGACTAAATCCTCCCCCCTCAAGAAAATCTTTGGGCCTCTTGGACTCAGTAGCTAAAAGCAAGTACTGCTTCTTAAACTGATGCTTGCCAAATACCACAAAAAGACTTGGGATTGCCTGCATAAGTAAAAAAGCTGTCTAGCGTCTGCTCATTTATCCCTCCCAAATCTGTCTAATGGCATTTATTAAACTAGGGTACTGGTAGCTCTTTACTCACTTCATTTGTTGTTTCCTGCTAAAAATACAAAGAGGTGTGCCTCTCTCACAGGCTTCATAGTTTAGGATTAACAGGTTTCAGATGTGTCTTCAGAGATCCAGAGTTCACAATTCCCTTTAATTGTCTTCTAAAATGTTCATGCCTTTTAACCTAAAGCCATAGCCTTTTTCTATGACACCAAGATGTAAATCTGTTCTCATTGTCTTACAGATACATGCAGGTTCCTGGGGAGAAAAAAAAAACAGTTCTGCTGCATCAAAAAATAAGGTCTGGTAAAAACAGTCTCCAGAACCTATTTTAACCCCCACCAATTTTCAAGCATATTTTACAGGTCAATCATGCTGTCTAGACCAAGACTAACTTACAGAGGGCATTCTAGACAACACCAATATCTGCACCAGCTCCTTAAGCTTCATTCAATATTGGTTCCACCTCTCCTGGCTCAAATGGTCACCTATCAACTATAATACAGTTTTAAAGGACATATCTGCTCTTATGTCTCACTTATTCACCTGTACCTCTGATGTAAAACCAATACACTTCTCTCTCCCATTTGTTTTGGCAGTTAATAACCCTTCCTATGGCTAGCACCATTCATAGAGCCAATAGTAACAATCTATTTTTTCCTAGCCACCTGCCTTCTCATCTCCCTCAAGAAACAGTGCCTAAGTTAGTGAGATGCTTCTCCAGCCACATCTCCTGCTGAGCGTGAGTCCACTAACTCCCAACTCTCCCCTCTCTCATGTTTCTCCATGCCCAGAGGAAGTAGCCATAATTTAGCTGGCAACCCCTATACCCAAATAGTCTAGGATGTATGGTTGGAAACATCACCCTAGTCTCTTGGCACGCCTATAAACAACGAGCCTGAAATATTTGGGTTAAGGCTTCAGCCCAGCCCTGGCATCCATATATCCAAGGAGTCTGAAATGTTTGGGTAGAAAGTTCAACCCCAAGCCCCCTCCCCTGGTAGTTACCACAGTCCAGACTCCACCTCTGAGACAACCCGCAAAATGGTGACCCCCTCCCCAGAGAGGGAAAAGACCACTTCCATAGTCTATTTAAACTGTTCTCCAGAGAATGAGCATGTGGTTTCTCCAGTCTTTCTTCCTGTCTCCATCCCTGGGGACCTGGAAAGCCACCCAGGAGTGCTGTCATCCATTAAACCTGGGCTTTTTCTAATTTAATTTGATTTGGTCTGATTTGGATTACTGCATTGGTGTAGAGGCTTATCAGGTTGTAGAAACTTTTCAATAACCACATGTGTATTATCAGACCACAATGGATTAATGCTGGATTTTAACAACAATAGAAACAACTGATAGACCACAAAGTCATGGAAAGTGAACAACTCTTTACTAAATGAATACTGTGTCAATGAAGAAATAAAGAAAGATATTGAGGTCTTCCTAGAATATAATGAAAATGAATGTACAGCAAATCTAAACTTATAGGACATAATGGAAGTGGTGCTAAAAGGAAAGTTCATAGCACTAAGTGATTTTATAAAGAAATTATATAGATCTCATACTTAGCAGCACATCTGAATGCTCTATAACCAAAATAACGAAAGACATCCACGAAGAGTATATGGCAGGAAATAAACTGAGGGCTGGAATCAGTAAAATAAAAACACAGAGAACAATACAACAAATAAATGAAATAATGAGTTGATTCTTTAATAAAATCAACAAGATATACAAACCCTTATTCAAGCTAACTAAAAGGCAGTGAGAGAGAATATCCAAATTAACAAAATTAGAAATGAAAATGGGGACATGACAAGAGACAACAAGGAAATACAAAGAATTTGTAGGTCACACTTCAAAAACCTCTATTTGAAAAAAAAATGGAAAATATCAAATAAATAATGATTTTGAAAGACACCAATTTATAAAGTTAAATCAAGGTCAGATAAATACTATAAATATACCTAAAGCCCCTTAGGAAATAAATAAAAGAAGTCACTACTTATTTTGTTTAGTCCCAACTAAACAAAGGGCAAGGTCAGATGGTTTAACCCACAATTCTATCAGACACTGAAAGGAGAGTTAATAACAATACTATTCAAATTATTCTACAATTGCCAAATTCATTTTATGAGGCCATAGTTGTCCTTATACACAAACAGCACAAAGAGTTAAGAAAGAGAATTACAGACCAATTTCCCTCATGCATGTTGATACAAGAATACTCAATAAAATATTTGTAAATTATGTCCAAGAATATATCAACTAGTTTGTGATCACCTATCCTTGGTAGAGGCCAGAGCAACCTCCATGGGAGCAGACAAGGCCCAAGCAACCTCTGCCAGAGAGGCAAGAGCCTAGGGAACTCTGTGGGAGCAGGCAAGGCCTGAGAGACCTCCTTGGGAGCAGGCAATGCCTCAGCAACCTCCTTGGGAGAAGGTAAGGTTCTATGGACTTCCCATGGAGAAGTTCCAAGTGACATCTGAGGGAGCAGACAAGGTGTGATTGACCTCCATAGGAGCAGGCAAGGTAGGAGGGACCTCTGAAGGAGTAGGCAATGCCTGAGCAACCTCCTTGGAATCAGACAAGGCCTGGGCAACCTGTTTAAGAGTATGTAAGGCCCACCCAATTCACCTCTTTGTAAACAGGCAGGCCTAACCTCCTGAAGAACCAAGTGACCTCTCAGAGTGCTAAGCAACTTCTGGGACCTCTGATCAACAAATGGGAGCACCAAACAACCTCTGGCTTGACAGTAACCATGGCTATGACTATACCAAAAGGAGCAACCACCTGAGCATTTGATCCACTGGCACCTGGATGAGTGATCACTAGAGACACAGTCCCATCTATACCAATTGAAGGAAAAAATGGGGACACAACAAGCTAAGAATGCACTCAACAGCACAGAGAGCAATATGACACCACCAAAAACTTATAATGCTACAACAGTAAGACTTGAACATCCAAACATAGATGAAGGTGAAAAAATGACCTAAAAATAGCATTGGGAAAATGTTTGAAGCCCTTAAAGAGAAAATGAAAAATTCTCTCAAAAAATGGAGGACGAGCCAAACCAAAAAAAAAAAAAAAAAAAAAAAAAAAGGAAGAAATCAACAAATCAAAAAAAAAAAAAAAAACCATAAAAAGCAATTAAACAGGCAAACCGGTGAAAGAAATGACTGAAGACTTCAAAATCAAAGTAGAGACAATAAAGAAAATACAAACTAAGGGAATTCAGGAAACAGAAAATATGGGAATATGGGTAAACAACAGGAACTACAAATGCAAGCATGAATAGGAGAATACAAGAGATGGAAGAAAGAATCTCAGGAGATGAAGATACTACCGAGGAAATAGATTCATTAGTCAAAGAAAATGTTAAATCTAATAAAAGCTTAGCACAAAATATCCAGGAAATATGGGACAACATGAAAAGACCAAACCTAAGAATAATAAGAACAGAAGAAGGAGAACTCCAAGTCAAAGGCACAGAAATATATTTAAAAAAATAGAAGAAAACTTTCCCAACCTGAAGAAATATATGCCTATGAAGGTACAAGAAGTTTACAGAACATCAAACAGACTGGAACAAAAGAATGTAGCCTTGCCACGTAATAATCAAAACACAAAGCATATAAAATAAAGAAAGAATATTAAGAGCTTCAAAGGAAAAATGCCAAGTAACATATAAAGGCAGACATATCAGAATTATACCTGACTTCTCAATGGAAGCAAAGAAAGCCAGAAAGTTCTAGTCAAGCATTATATAGACATTAAGAGACCTTGGATGCCATCCAAGACTACTATGCCCAGCAAAACTTTCAATCACAATAGAGAGAGAAAACAAGATATTCTATTACAGAACAAGATTTAAACAATGCCTAACTACAAATGTATCCCTACACAAAGTACTAGAAAGAAAACTTCAAACCAAGGAAGGTAGCTACACCCACAAAAACACAAATAATAGAAGATCTCACAGAGGTAAATTCCAAAGAAGTGAAAAGCAAGTGAAAGATCTATAAGACAGGAACTTCAAATCTTTGAAGAAAGAATTTGAAGAAGATATCAGAAAATGGAAAATGGAAAAATCTCGCATGCTCATGTATTGGTAGGATTGACATAATAAAAAATGTCATCTCACTACAAGTCATCTACAGATTGAACACAATTTGATCAAAATTCCAACACAATTCTTTATAGATGTTGAAAGAACAATATTCAACTTCATATGGAAAATCAAAATCCCAGGATAATAAGAACAATCCTATACAATAAAAGAATCACAAGAGATATCCTTGATTTCAAGCTGTACTACAGAGCTGTAGTAATAAAAACCCAAATGGTATTCACACACAAACTGATAGGTTGATCAATGGGCCTCAATTGAAGACCTGAGACATTAATCCACATAAATATGAGCACCTGATTTTTGATAAAGAAGCCAGAAATATACATTGGAGAAAAAAAAACATCTTCAACAAATAGTGCTAGTGTAACTGGATATCAGCATGAAGAGGAATGCACATAGACCGATATCTATCACCCTGAAAAAAAACTCAACTCCAAATAGATCAAAGACTTCAACATAAAACCAGGTACACTGAAGCTGATAAAAGAGAAACTAGGATATAGTTCTAAATGTATTGGCACATAAAATAACTTTCTAAAGAAATCCTCAATTGAGCAGGAACTAAGATCACCCATTAATAAATGGTACCTCATAAAACCAAAAAGCTTCTTTATGGTAAAAGACATGGTCAATGAATACAACAGCAGCCTAAAGAATGGGAAAAGTTCTTCACCAACCCCACTACTGACAAGAGGGCTTTATCCCCAAAATATAAGAAAACCCAAGAAACAAGACATCAACAAATAAAATATCTAATTTAAGAGGGGGTATAGATTAAACAGAGAATTCTCAATAGTGAAATCCTAATTGGACAGGAAGCACTTGAAGAAATGTTCAATATTCTTAGCCATCTGGGAAGTGGAAATCAAGACAACTGTGAGGTGCCACATCCTGTCTAGCATGAGTTATCATTCATGTTTTTGATGTTAGGCATTCTGACTGTCATAGATTCTTGCATAACCGAGTTGACATCAGTGAGGCTTAACCAGGAACCAATGGAAACAAATACACACACTCACAGCTAAAACAAAAAGGACATTGTGGAATCCTGTGGAGGAGGGAAGAGAAAGAATCGTGGGAGTGAGTTGGGTCAAGGACACAACAAGAAAACCCACAAAATCAATTAACCTGGGCTCATAGGGGCTCACAAAGACTGAAGTGACAACCAGGGAGCCTGCATGGGATTGACATAGCCTCTCTCCACTGTTGTTTAATTTGGTCTTCTTGTGAGATTCCTACCAGTGGGAGCAGGAACTGTCTCTGACTCTGTTACTTGCTTTTGAGACCCTTCCCTCCTGGATTTCCCAGTCCTCCTCAATAGGGGAGGAGGTGATTTGTCTTACTGAAACTTATTACCATAGCTGGCTGATATACATGGGAGGCTTGCTCTTTTCTGAAGAGAAGGAGTGGATGGGAGAGAGATAAAAAGTGAGGTTACAGGAAGGATGAGAAAGAGAGGAGGAAGGGAGGGGAAACTGCTCAGGCTGTAAAAATAATTAATAAAAACGAATGCAGCATGAAATCATTATCTACGAAACTCAGGGAGACCTCTTTATAACAACAACAACAAAATGCTTGCTTAACGATTGGTCTTTTATATAGAACTTTTATATATAACTAGCACTATTAACAATTTTGTTCTGTCATTTATAAACATTTAGTCTAAGGTATTTTGATTAAACTTACTAAGAAAGTAAAATATTTTTAATTTTGAGGTATTAAATATTGTAAAGAGAAAATCAAAAGGTGAAAGCATAGTGTAGTGATTATAATACCCTCCCACAGCTCAATCCTGATATTGTATAATGCCAAGGGAAAATTTGAAACACTAGATAGTAAAAACATTACATACCAGCACTATAATAAAATAACAAACAGTCTGATCAGTGACTTGGTTACTAACTGATCCAGGAATAGATAGCATTTACAAAAAGGACCATTGGACAAAAATATGATTAATATCATGGGTATCATAGAGTTGACATATACAAGACTCTGTGTTATTACTTGGAATGGCAAACAATTTAAAATCTATGATTTTTCTTTTCTGTGGAGTTTCGCATTTAATAATGCCAACCAGTAGCTAACCAAAAAGTGCAGAAAGGTAATCCATGTGTAAAGAGGGACAATTAGGTGCTCTTAAATATTTCACACTACATGAGTTCACCTTTCCTATAATTTAATTTTCAGAACTTTTAATTTAAAAAATGACAGTTTCATAAATATATGTAATTTTAGTGATTTTCTACCACTATTTCCATCTCTCATCCCACTCCTTCTTTCACTTATACCCTTCATTTTGCAAATCACTCACCTACTTTTATATTCTTTTTGTGAATGATTCACTGAATTTAGAGTTTTTACCAAAGCACAGGAGGAAGGTTATTTATTGGAATAAGGGAAACTTAACAGTAGCTATAGCATTGAAGAAAATGACACCTTCTTTTATAACAACCATGAACTACCATTAGTTATTCAAAGAAAAGTGGTGGTCTCATAGTTCCCTCCCTCATCCATAATGAGATGATAACAAACCCCATCTCGTATAGGTCTTGTACAGTTAAGTATAGTTTCAATCAGTGTATTAGTATGAAAGCTTCAATATGTGCAGAAGATTTAAGTCTGGTATCCCTCTCAGAGTTCTAATACTTTGCAATATCTCTTTTTGTATCTTTTTTTATCCACAACATATTTGTGACATTAAGAGATTACCCACTTTTATTTTTAATTTAAAAAGTAGTAAGTCAAACTCCAAAACTAGGCCCATAGAAAGTGCATTGTCTGGTATATGTGCTATCTGATCAATAGCCAACAGCATCACCCTTACTGTTTACATAGGTTGCCTAGTTACCTAATATCTTCCATGCAAGATAGGAGAAAAGAAGTGGCATGCTGATATAAACAATCCATGTCGTATCTATAATATTGCTGAAAATAAACCTTTTAGCCCTTTATTAACCACCTAAAAATTTATCATAGTACACTAACCTTCCCCTCTATAATTTCCTGATGATTTAATTCCTTTCTTACCTAACTTTCTTCATTAAGGATTTCACCAGACATGCATGAATGTGTGTGTGTGTGTGTGTGTGTGTGTGTGTGTGTGTGTGTTTGTGTAAAAACTCTTATCTGGTTTTCTATGGGACAAAAGAATTCTGGCCCTGGAACCTGCTAGGTTTGAGGAATTGCTGGTTTTAAGGGTATATATGACTGAAAATGTTTGTAATCAGTAAGGCAAAAAAGAACAAGGGAGAATTGATAGACATGAGAAAGAGAAAGAAGAAAGAAATATGGACAGATGATTCCTGTTGTGTGTAGATTTCTTACCCCTCAGATCTTTACCCTCAAATTTTAGCCTCCCTTTTGCTCATCCCAGCATCCTGAACCCAATTTATCAAGTAAAATAAAATGAGATGACACTTTTCATGATCATTTTATTAAAACTAATACATAATATATGGTAATCACACTGGTATTGAGCTTTGAAGCATGGAAAACAAAAAAATTAAAAACTATAGAGGAAAATATGGTAATGGACATTTACTAGAAAAGAATGAGAAGTAAAAACAAATTGAACCTTACCCTTATTTAGATAAATATAAACTATAAATTTATAGCTATTTGATTGAGAAACATAAAAAATAATTGCCTTATTGGTACAGAATTAATGGCTCTCAAACACTGCTGCTGAGAATGCAAACAAGTAGGAGACTTATTGAAAAGAACTTTCCTGACTATAAAATCTCATGCTGCTTTCATTCCGTGATGTAACTTTTAATGACTGATCTCATGTATGATTTGGCAAAAAGTAAGAAATAATTTACAAATTGAGCTATACATTATACCATTTTTTTTTGTTTTGTTTTTGTTTTTCGAGACAGGGTTTCCCTGTAGTTTCTAGAGCCTGTCCTGGAACTAGCTCTTGTAGACCAGGCTGGCCTCGAACTCAGAGATCCGCTTGCCTCTGCCTCCTGAGTGCTGGGATTAAAGGCGTGTGCCACCATCGCCTGGCACATTATACCATTTTTATAAGAAAAAGTAAAGACAGAGTTTTTTTAATGAAACAAAATACGTAATTCTCTGAATGTGATTTTTATCATCAATAATTTCTTGTAATGGTTCCTTATATATGTAGTGAGGAGTGGCAGGCTGCATCCGCCACTTGGCTCCTGGTCACCCGGCTAGCTTTACCCCGAAATAACAACACACAAACTGTATTCATTTAAATACTGCCTGACTCATTAGTTCCAGCCTCTTACATCTTGACTAACCCATATCTAATAATCTGTGTAACACCACGAGCGGTGTCTTACCGGGAAAGATTCAGCATGTCTGACCTGGCAGCTGGCTTCATCGCATCTCTCTCCCTGAGGAGAGGCACGGCAGTCTGACTAACTTAGGAGAGGCGTGGCATCTGACTGAGCCATCTACCTCACTTCCTTCTTCCTGTTCTGTCTACTCCACCCACCTAAGGGCTGGCCAAGGCAGTTTGTTTATTAGCCAATGAGAATCCTCCATAAATATAAATATATATTTTCTTTATTTTATAACTGTGACTTTTCTTAGCCTAAACTTTTTATACATACCTAAATTGTTGAGTATGTTGCATTTCCTAATCAGTCTTCTACTGGCTATCTTTACTCAAATTAGCCCAGATTAGACCAAATCAAAGATGCCCACATTTAATGAATGCAGTGTTCTTTGTTGGCCAGGAACATATCAGGAGGGATGACAGAGAGGAAGAGAACACACAAAATCCAGAGAACATGTGTACCTTTTTCCAGTGAAAGCCAAAGTAGCCTGTGGGAGTGGTCGTGACTCTCCCTGGGAAGGGGTAAGTGCTTAGCAGCTTTCCGAGAGGTGGAGTCTGGACCAAGGCAACTCCCAAGAGGAGGGGGCTTGAAATGAAGCATTCTACATTGGTGTTCCATTGGCACCCCAAGGATGGCTGCCAAGGACTTGGGTGATGCTTCCAATCATTTCAGACTCCTTGGCTATAGGGGTGTTAGAAGCCTGGGGTCCCATTTTCAATCAAACATGTATAATGAAGGCATTTATTATAGAAATGAGAGTTAAAAGGAAAACTATAAGATAGGAATGACATAAAGAATCAAGGCAGAGAAAGAAGAGAGAGTAGAGAGTTCTTTTAGAATTTATCTTTAATTTTGACTTAAGTTCTAAAAATATTTTAAAAATAATTTTTAGTATCTCATTTAACTTAATCCACATGGCCATTTTTAGAGCTCTAATTTATTATGAATTACTAATTTCATTAGTTTATTTACATTTTAATTTGAGAAAATTGTGATATTTTAAAAAGTTTTATTGCATGAGACTTCCGTAAGAGCTCAAGATAAACCATTTCAAGGTAGTAAATGTTTACGTTATCTTTAATTCTATCTCCCCACTTTCCCAAATACTTATAAGATAGTCAGTATTGTCACACATTAAACTAGGTTCAGTAGCACATGATGTGTTTATATCCAAATACTTCTACATTTTTGGAAACTTTGTTTGGCATTTTTTAACTGAAAATTTGCCTATCTATGCTAGGTAGAAGATAAGCCTTTTGTGTTTGTTTTAGTTGCTATTTGAGGAATACACTTTGATAGCCTTTACCAACTATTTTTCCCACTGAGCCTTGGGGTCATTCTGCAGGTTTACACAAACTTGAAGGTGCTCAAGACACTGGGTCAATCACAAAACCCTAATATGTGTGTCCCTTTTAGAGACAAAATAATTCCTTTTGACTTTATACGAGTGTGTTCTTTTGGTTATCATATGAGGCTATAGCACATTGTTGGGGATTCCTCCTGATACTTCTATTCTTTTGTAACTGAGGAAAACAGTGGCTTTTATCTTTCATGGCTTTATCATTGGGTACTCATAAAATTCCTAAGGTAAAGGTTTGTCTAGATCACATGCAAAACAACAGAAAACAAAATAAAACAGAATTAAGCATGTGTGGAGGAGTATCAGTAGACAAAGACCAAAAGAAAATAAATAAAAATATTCACCAACAAACAAAGCCAAGACAAAACAGCAAGCAAATGTCTCTGTAGCTCCAAAAATGAGTAAAATCGTAATTACAAATGCCTTTAGACATCTTAAAACAAGCAAATAAAAATCAAGAAAATAAAAACATACAAAAAAGAAACCAACCCAACAAACAAACAAAATAGATAAAAATGTGTCGTTGTATAATCAGCTAGGTACTGAAGTGCTCTTTAGCAGGCTCAAGTATTGTAGGCAGGGTTTGCCCTTCCTCCTTACCTCTCCCTTGCTAAACTCTTACTTTACATTCCAAAAGCTAGCCCCTAAGTCATATGCCATTAACTGGCCACTGACTCATTCCTGAATATGACCACCAAGGTCCAGCTATCAAAATACCAAGATCCAGCAACGAAAATTGATTATTTGGCTACACTGGCTAACCTGTCCATCCAATCAGAACTTTCAAGTTCATCCTAGCATAGATTTACATTTTTCTCCAAAAAAAAAAAAACAGGAAAAAATAAAAACCTGAAACCAAAAAAAGCAAACAGCTGCTGCATGCTGTCTGCCTTTGTCCAATACAGAGGCAGCCTCTATCCCAACTTGACCATCCAGAGTAATAAATCGTCATTCTGTATATTTGGTATCTAAGTGTGCTCTGAGCTGAGTTGGAGGAGCCAACCCTTACAGATACTATAAAACAAATGCACTTAAAGCCAATCAAAAGAGGTATCTACCAAATTAGGATCCTTAATTAACCAGCTCAAAATAAAAGAATCAATAGACCATCAAACAAACAAAAGGAGGCACAAAATCGTCAAAAAGAATTCACCAACAATCCATATAAAGAAACTGCACCAGCTGCAGAGACTCAATGGAATAATAAAGGTACATGACTTCCATTCTTTTTATGGGCAACCAAGTCTTATTTAACTATTAAAAAGCAATGCAAATTTCTTCTGTGTTTTGATAGTTGCTTTCCCCCATTATAGTTACATTTGTCTGTTAACTATAAAATAATTTTCATCTGGTATTGCTAGGTAGTTAGTCTGACAGTAACACATTAAAATTCTCTAGTATAAACAACTTTAGAAAATTTAATTGTGGGGATGGAAAGATGGATCGGCTGTAAAAACCACTTCCTGTTCTTGATGAGGATGCAGATTTAGTTCCTAGAAACCATAGGGTGGTTCAATACCATCTTCAATTCCATATCTGTCCATCTGACACCCTCTTCTGATCATTATAGGCACCACAAATACAAATGTTACACAGACCTACATACAAGTAAAACATAAACACTTAAACTAAAACACCATTTTTTAATTTAAAGAGGCAGTTGGAGAAATGTATTTTAAGAAGACATAGTTTTACTCATCTAGTTGCTTTAGAAAGAGCAATAATTTTCAGTCTCAAAGAAATGTATTTCCTGACATCAGAGGAGCTTCGTCTTATAGAAGATGGTGATTAATGTAGAGTCCACAACTAGTCAACACACAAGTAACAAAAGCTATGAAGTGTTTCAGATCTATATGGGACATATATATCACACCCTGATAGAGTGTTATATTGATGTACTTTTTTTGCTTAAATATTAAATGTTTGTTGCTTGGTAAGCAATAATAAAAAGTTAGTGCAGTACTCATAATTTATTCCTTATTTGGCAAGCTGCCTCTATGAGAATTCTAAATTACTCAACATTATTATCAAAATTCTGATATTTATTTAAATGATATTATTTAATATATTTATTAATTTTATTAATGATATTTATTTAAATTATAAATGATACTTATTTAAATGCAGTACAGCTTTATTATCTAACATTAACATATTGCTATTTCCTTTAATTTTATAAGAGAAATTTACCAGAAATAGCAAAATGATGAAAATTAGTAATATCAGCATAAACAAAAAAATCTGTTCACACAAATGATAAAAAAATATGCTTAACTAACAAAAAGAATACTCACTCGGGATTTAAATAAATTTAAAATGTGCTCATTACATAGATACATTATAAATGAACTTTCAGCAATATGCCTTCCTATCTTTATTACAACTAAGTCCCTATAAAATTAATGGAACTTATAAGCTCATAGCAAGTTGAAAATAAATTTTCTAATAAACAATGGTTTAAATCTCTATCCATGAAATAATTTATAAGAATTTAATAAATCCTTTAAAATGACCACAGAGAATACCCAAATTAATATTTTTGCTATGGTGTAATTCAGCACATTAAGATGAAGAGGTGCATTATACATGCAATGAGTGTCTGTGTTATCGATATTTTTATAAACATTATTTTAATTCTCTACTAAATAAAAGATACTCAGTGGATTAACACATGAAATGAGATAATAGTGTTTGTTATACTTATGGTATTATTTAATCTAAAATGTTTCCTAAGATATTTTTACTAAATTATTTAATGTAGCAGGAAGAGTATTTTAAACAGCTTCTCTAAATTCTAGTGGAGATTGTTTTACCATTTTCAAGCCTGATGACAGTATATTGTTTTAATCTGTTCTCATGAAATTCATCCTACAATATAAATTTCAAAAAAGCATGCAAGTTTATATTTATGACCCATATAAATATGTTTATGACCCACTTCCTACACTACTAGCATTACGATTATATTTCTAGTTTGGTTGCCTTTGGTTTTAGTATTTATCTATGTGGAATAGATATGTCAATTTCATTATCTACCAGAGTATCAGAGTCACTTAATGCTTTATAAATGGAGTCTTTGGCCCAGATTGATTGAGTTAGAATTTTATAGTGAGTAAACTACTCCCTAGGATAAAATTGGGCATTTTTGGAAACTATGTGTACTTTTCCCATTCTCTGGGGTACCATTAAGTGAGTTACTGCATCGGTAGCTTGAAAGAAGTCATTGAGCTTCCAAAGAGCCTAATTGACTCTCTGTGAATAGAACTGGAGGTAGCTGTTCAGTCAGTATTGTTTTCATATTTACAGCTTCTACTTCATTCGTGAATTTAATAGAAGGACACTAAGTGAACCAGATTTTCCCAGCATGGGAGTCCACAGTGACTAAATCAGGCAGTCTCTTATCTGACTTGAGAATTCAGCCACAGTTCAGCAAAACAATGGGAGGCAATTGCTTGAAGACTACAGAATGCTGTATAGTCCTGAAGTTACAATTCAGGACTAAGGGTATTGATAATTAATCTGATCAAATAATGTAATATATTTATTATACCAAACTGAGATTAGAAGTATATGAAAAACAATTGTACTGAAAGATAATTTTCTAAAAAATCTTATTTTAAGGACATTGTTGAGTAGATAAGTGTATGGTCTCTCAAACTGTGACTCACAGTCCCATGTAACATCACCTGACTAAATGTGGATATTATTTTTAAAAAATCCAGTGGTAAAATGTCACTGAACATGCAACAAACAAGTATAACTGACAAATTTGCAATAAATTCAGGACGTTTCTGGCAGTGCTTGCCATGTTGTATTACATTACTTCATTTCTTTGCAGCTGTGGTTCTGAAAGTGCAGCAAACATACTTTGCAGTGTGCATGCCATTACAACAACATATGCTACTGAAACATGTAGACTCAGATCAGGAACTAATGTATGAAAAAAAACTTCAGTGTCCATATAAGTGCCAAGTTTTGTACTCCTGAGGAAATGTATGGCATACTTACAGGAAGAAAAGCTTTATTTTCCTACCATCATTCCTCATTGTTGTGAGGGAGGACAGCAAAACTATAAAAGAGGGTCACTGCACAGGTAGAAAAATAGTTTATTAGGGGACAAATTGCTGGACTGCCTGAGAAGAGAAGAGAGCAGAAGCCCAGCTAGAGAGAAGCAAGTAGGTTTCAAAGGGTTTCTGAAGGCTTATGGACATATTCCTTCCTTTTGGGAGGTTTGCCCTGTCTTAAGTAGAACAGGGTCCTCAGGGTTTGCCAGCTGGTAAGGGGTCTGTGCCTGTCACAATCATGTAAATTTATGGGTGGCAGATGCCTTTTTGTCTGTGGAGAATGGCCATTTAGGGAGAAAACAAAGGGACTGCAGTTACCTTGTAATCAAGGTCCCTGAGTCACAGGGTTTCTGAAAAATCCTGGGAATTAGTTAGGTTTCTGTTTCCTCATAGCCATCTGCCCTTGATAAACTTGGTAGTCATTCTACCCTATTGGCATATGTACTACTGCCATCTTAGTTGTTCGTTGGCTTTGTGATGTAACAAATGTGTATGTATAAAACTGGTATACTATTTCAATATACTGTGATAAAATATTTAACTTTGAAAATTGCTATTTGAGATACTGACCTTAATAAAAGCAAATGAAATAAATTTTGGCTTTTTTATTAAAATGAAAATTTGAAAAATCTTTAATAAAAACATATGAAATAAACTTGTTGCTAAATTTTGAAACAGAATTTTTTTTTTTTTTTTTTTTTGGTTTTTCGAGACAGGGTTTCTCTGTAGCTTTGGAGCCTGTCCTGGAACTAGCTCTTGTAGACCAGGCTGGTCTCGAACTCACAAAGATCCGCCTGCCTCTGCCTCCCGAGTGCTGGGATTAAAGGCGTGCGCCACCACCGCCGGGCTTGAAACAGAATTTTTGAAGTATTTATGAGCCCACTTCTTCTATTTTGTACAATTAGTTTTTATGAAGCAGTTTTCCCAGTATTGATAGTTATCAAATCAATATATTGATCTGTTTTGAAAAATACTGAATATCTATATCCCATAGCATCAAAAATATTTTGGAAAGATGTTCTTTATGTTAAAATAAACACCAACCCTGTTAGTATGCAAATTTGTTTTTGCCATCAAAAATAGTAAAATTATATGAATGTGAAAGAAGTGTTTTAAAATATCATTTTATGATCATTAGCTAATGATTAGCTTATATAGTCAGCATCTTTTGACAATGTCTTAGAAAGCTGTCACAAGTGGAAAAGATGCAAGAATTCCCAGTGTGGCCACTAAAATTAGGCATTTTAATTGAATTCTGAAGCTAGATTATTTCTTTAAAAACAAGGAAACATTTTGTAGACTAGTAATATAAGGTCACCTTTCATTTATGGGCTGAAAAGAAAGCAAGATTCATAACCACATGTTCTACCTAATATCAGACAATTGCCATTTGACAACTATTATAAGCAGCCTTCCTTCATATAATGTAATTGATATATTACATTACAGAGGAATAAACTAAGAATTGTATTATAATGATGCATAAAATTCCATGCTTATCAAATAGTGCTCACAAAACACATGATAAAATTATAACCTTTCACTTAAAAGTTCAGGAAATAAATGTGTTCTTTAGGGCCACTTGCAATGGGATCAGGATTTATCCCCAGTGCATAAACTGGCTTTTTGGAGCTCATTCCCTATAGAGGAATACATTGTTCAGCCTGGATGTGGTAGTGAGGAGTGGGCATTGGGTGGTGGGATCCTGCCTGAATGTGATGTGACAAGCTTTGTTGACTCCTCATGGGAGGCCTCACCCTCTCTGAGGAGTGGATGGGGGATGGGTGAGAAGGTGGGAGGAGTATGAGGAGGGGAGGGAGGGGGAACTGGGATTGGTATGTAAAATAAAAAAAGGATTGTTTTAAATAACTTAAAAAATAATTAACAATTGGTTCATAAAAACATTTTAATGTAAACTTATGAAAGCAATGCATTTTAAGTATTTAGCTCATCACTTCAAAATTAGTTATTCATAATTTATAATTGTTCCATGATTTCTTTGTATTTAACCACTATTTAGGAAGACCATCAGAAGTAAAACACAACAACCAGATATCTGCCTTCCACAAAATAGATTCTGAGCTACTTTGAGGAAAGCAAGTGTTTTGATTTTTTTTTTTCTTTTTTCTTTTTTTGGTTTTTCGAGACAGGGTTTCTCTGCAGCTTTTTAAGAGCCTGTCCTGGAACTAGCTCTTGTAGACCAGGCTGGCCTCGAACTCACAGAGATCCGCCTGCCTCTGCCTCCTGAGTGCTGGGATTAAAGGCGTGCGCCACCACCGCCCGGCTAAGTGTTTTGATTTTTAACTAGAAATTCAGAATTAACATAAGGATGTAACACAAATATTTTTAAGCCATAATCTCTATCTATCTATATATCTATCTATCTATCTATCTATCTATCTATCATGATCTCAAAGCCTAATATTTCAAAATAGATGTTTATAATCAACTATTACCTGTACCCAAACTTTTGGATCTAAATTACAGAGAAATATTACCATTTATTCTTTTTTTTTTTTTTTTTTTTTTTTTTTTTTTTTTTTTTTTTTTTTTGGTTTTTCGAGACAGGGTTTCTCTGTAGCTTTGGAGCCTGTCCTGGAACTAGCTCTTGTAGACCAGGCTGGTCTCGAACTCACAGAGATCCGCCTGCCTCTGCCTCCCGAGTGCTGGGATTAAAGGCGTGCGCCACCACCGCCCGGCACCATTTATTCTTTTTATTCTTACATATGTTCAGAGTTGAGAAGAACACATATAAAGAAGAAGCATTTGTAATCTAAATTAGGAAATATCTTTTAATTGGCATAATGATTTTTCAAAAAATATGTTTATTGCTTGTTGCTTATCCAAAACAGCTTTTTTTCTAGACTCAGTTTTTGTTAAAAAAAAAAAAAAAAAGGGAAGAAAAATTCATTCTTTGAAGCTTCAAGTATTTTTCTGAAGAACTCCACTTAGATTTCTCTGAAATTTTTTGAAATACTGGAATTTAAGGTATTAGATATTGATGTAGTTATAGGTTCTGTTGTATGTTCTTTGAGAATGATACAATTGTTTTAAAAAAAATCATCAGAACGACTTTAGTATAATTTGATAATAATTTATCAAGTTCATTTACCTAAGAAAATAATAAATGAAACATTTTCATTTAAGAAAGTTGTATGAATTCTCTATGTTCATATACCCAAACATGCATATTAACTTGGAGTCTCTGATTTGGTTAACACACATTACAGGAACCTTTATTTTTCTTGATTCCATCTTCAATAAAGACAGGAATAAAATAGGATGCCCTTTTCAAACCGATTTTCATTACAGATTTCCATGTAACATTGTTTTGGTAGATGAAGTAGAAGTAAAAGTTACCAGGCACAGATTTTGATAAAATACATGCTTTAGTCTCACCCTTCTGCATTCTTGATTATATACCTGGATGCATAACAATTAAATGATAAATATGTTACCTAAAAGCTGGTATACCAGGTGTGACAATCTGAATAATTCCTCCGTAAGGATAATAGCATAATCTCAATTTTGGAAAAAACAAACATGATCTTCTAATGTTCCCAGAAATAACCAGTCATGGTTACCCCTTGTTTTTAGCTCAAGATCATTCATTTAACAATTTCTGGTATCTAACAGTATAAGAGAATATATATTGAGAATATGTATTGTAATAAACCCCTGAAATTATAGAACATTTTACAGGCTTTCTGTAGCAGATCATGTAAACATGTAGTCCTGTATGTCCTGGAAATTCCATGTCAAGTAGGTTGACTTTGAACTCACTTAGATCCTCCTATATCTGCCTCTCAAATTATGGGATTTAAGAGTGTGCCACCACACTTGGCCTATTTCTTCCTTTCCATCTCTTCAATATTTCCTCTCTCTCTCCCCCCCCCTCTCTCTCTCTCCTACCTTTCTTTTTCTCATTAACTTGGTTAATTTAAATAGAGCATGTTGTGATTCTCTCTCCAAAATTTGACTGACAAAGGTAATATTTAAACATACATACATTTAAAACTTTTCACATTCCTTTAAAGAATTTGACATTTTCTATTTCTGTTGCTAGTTATCTTTTTTTTTGTTTTTTTTATATTTAAAAATTACTATCTCCTCCCCTCTTCCTCTCCCTTCCGTCCCCTCCCCTCCACCCATACCCCCCCTCCCTCTTCAGGCCAAGGAGCCATCGGGGTTCCCTACTCTATGTTAAGACCAAGGTCCTCCCAACTCCCCCCAGGTCCAGGAAGGTGATCAACCAAGCTGAGAAGGCTCCCACAGAGCCTGTCCATGCAGAGGAGTCAAAGCTAAGCGCCTTTGTCCTTGACTTCTCAGTCAGCCTCCACCATCAGCCACATTCAGAGAGCCTGGTTTGGTCTCATGTTCCATGAGTCCCAATCCAACTGGAGTTGGTGATCTCCCGTTAGTACTGTCCCACCGTCTACATGGGTGAAAGCACCCCT
The DNA here is from genome assembly GCF_903992535.2 of Arvicola amphibius. NCBI lineage: Eukaryota > Metazoa > Chordata > Mammalia > Rodentia > Cricetidae > Arvicola > Arvicola amphibius. The sequence continues at coordinate 74,997,119 of NC_052065.1, read as the reverse complement.
CATGGTCCTGACTTTCTTTCTCATGTTCTCTCTCCTTCTGCTCCTCATCAGGAACTTGGGAGCTCAGTCCGGTGCTCCAATGTGGGGCTCAGTCATTTTCTTCATCTATCGCCAGGTGGAGTTTCAGTCCAGATGGAACTCCAGGGCACAGGATCAGGGATTCCAGGCAGCCCAGGGGAGCCGCCAGGACAAAAGGGCCAAGGTGGGGGCAGGGCGGGATGGAATATCACACAGCGAACCTGGCAGCCCAATCTGAAGGAGCCCGCACTCCCTTGCAGGAATCCCTGTTGCTAGTTATCTTAATTTGCATAAATCGAAGATGTTTAGTCAATATATTTCTGTATCTTCCTTGCATTTCACAGAGCCAAATACCATAAATAAATGCCAGTAAATTTTAGTGAGAGCAATTCTGGTAAATTATTTGAAAATTAAATTTTAAAAGAACATTTCTTCATATTTATATATCATTGCCCCTTGCTTAAAATCAAATAATATTCCAATAGCCTGGGCTGGAGAAAGTCAAAGGAGAATAGTTCAGAATGATTACTGCTGATTGCTTCTTGTAATTGCATCAAAGTTCCAGTTAATTAAAGATAATTGTAGAACTGACATGTGTGACAAAGCTGATAATTATCTGGATGAGTTTATTGGTCTTACATTATGGCAAGTGTTAAGTATATAAAGTAGTTTTTGATATGGCAAATTTACAAGTGAGTGCACCACTGATTGAGAGATAAATAAATGTCTTGGGTCACTAATTTTTCTGCAGCAAAGAACATTACAAATAGAACACACTGTACTCAAATATTTGCACATTGATGATTTTGTGGATAACTAGTCAAACAACTTATCTAGGCTGCTAAAATCAATTAGGAAGACAGATAAACATGACTTTGATTTACTAACTACGCATAAATAAATCCTAAAGAACTGAGAAACAGAATTAATCTTTGATGTTTTTAAATTTTGTCTGAATTCAGAATGTAATCACTTCAAAGTATATGAGTTAATTCTTTTTTAAATGCTTCTTTCATATTCCTACACCAGCTTTCCCTCCCGCTCCTTCTCCTGTTCTCCCACCTGTCTTACCCAGATTCATAGCTTCTCTGTTTCCCTTCAGAAAGAGCAGACCTCCCAGGGATATCAGCCTGACACAGCTTAAAGAGATGTAATAAGACAAAGCCTCAAAGATTGGATGGGGAAACACAGAAGGAAGAAGAGAATTACAAGAGGAGACAAAAAAAAAAAAAAAACCCTCAGAGATATCCCACTTTTGGGAGTCCAACAAAATTCCAAGCTAAACATCCAGAGCATGAATGCAGAGCATCTAGCACAAACACATGAAGCCTCCAGGATTCAGTTTCTGTGAGTCTCTATGAATCAAACGCCAGCTTAGTTGATTCTGTGGGCTAGGTACTTCTAGTGTCCTCAAACCCTTGACTGCTACAGTCATTCCACTACTTTTTCTTCAGGGTTCCCTGAACTCCAACTAATATATCTGCCTCTGCTCTCATCAACTGCTAGAGGAATCCTCTCTGATGGTATTTCGCCTAGGCATTGATCTATGAGTATAGCAGAATATCATCAGGAATCATCTTTGACTTTTATCATTTATCTATCTATCTATCTATCTATCTATCTATCTATCTATCTATCTATCTATCTGTCTATCTATTCATTGTTAGTCCTGTTGGTTGTCCCATTGATCTTTGAGCTACCTGACTTTCTGAAACTGGTCATCCAGCTAATCATAATATGTCAATTAATGAAAACATGAAGAAAATTATTCATAATAATTTTATGCTGTTGCTTTCATCAAAAATTCATTTATAAGAGACAGAAACATTGAACAATTTGTATAAGACAATTTTAGAAACTTGGGTTGTCTTTAGAACTTCCTTTTGTAGTTCTATGACTTCCATTGTACACCACAGTTGATTTAATTGTTATCTGAAATACAGAGAAACAAAAATGTTTCCAATTTAACATTTTACGATTTTCAGATATTTGAGTTCATTCACTGAGATAGTTTTGGTACAGTACTTATGACAGTTTGAAAGAAAATGGAACCAAAGGGAGTGGCACTATTAAGAGTTGTAGCTTCATTGTAGTATGTGTGGACCTGTTGGAAGAAGTGTGTAACTATGAAGGTGGGCTTTGAGTTCTCCTATTCTCAGGTTGGTTCCAGTGAGACAGACTGATGTGGGGTTCTTTTCTGTATGTTGTAAATACATTTTATTACCATTGATAAATAAAGAATCTGCTGTGGGCCTTTGGGCCTATGGGAACTCTGAATAGAGCAAGGAGAGAATTCCAAGCAGAGATGAGGAGAAAAGAAGGCAGAGTCAGAGAGATGCCATGTACCTACCAAAGGACTCAGATGCTAGAACCTTACTGGTAAACCATGAGCCTTATAGAAATGCATAGAATAGTAGATATGTGTTAAATTCATATGTAAGTGTCAGTTATCGAGCCTATAATTCGGGATCCTTGAGAAGATAATAAGAAGAACCTCCACCTGGCGATAGATGAAGAAAATGACTGAGCCCCACATTGGAGCACCGGACTGAGCTCCCAAGGTCCTGATGAGGAGCAGAAGGAGGGAGAACATGAGAAACAAAGTCAGGACCATGAGGGGTGCTTTCACCCATGGAGACTGTGGGACAGAACTAACGGGAGATCACCAACTCCAGTTGGAATGGGACTGATGGAACATGAGACCAAACCGGACTCTCTGAATGTGGCTGACGGTGGAGGCTGACTGAGAAGCCAAGGACAAAGGCACTGGGCTTTGATTCTTCTGCATGGAAGGGCTCTGTGGGAGCCTTCTCAGCTTGGTTGATCACCTTCCTGGACCTGGGGGGAGTTGGGAGGACCTTGGTCTTAACATAGAGTAGGGAACCCCGATGGCTCCTTGGCCTGGAGAGGGAGGGAGGGGGGTATGGGTGGAGGGGAGAGGAAAGAAGGGGGAGGAGGAGGGGAGGAGATGGAAATTTTTAAATATAAAAAAAAATTAAATAAAAAAAGAAGCCTAAGCTATTGGTCAAGAAGTCTTGTAACTAATATAGTTTCTGTGTATTATTTTGGGTCTGGGTGGCTGGGACCAAGCAAGTAGCCACCAGCCTACAAAATGGCACCAATGTCAGCCAACTACATCCATATAAAATCTGAGAGAGCTTTAAAAGAAATTCTATATACAGAAAAACAGTCAAGTGCCACTTCTCGGTAGCTGCATTTTTTTTTTTTTCAGGATGAGATCTGTTTGCTGCTGGCGACCAGGACCACATAGACTGCTTTAAGAGAGGTCTTCCTGACTCAGCATTGACAATGAAGGTTGCTAGGTTTCTTTATGGAAGGACTTCCTGGTTTGTGCTAGTTGCATGAACAGCTCTGGCTTTTTCAGGAGACCGAGTATTTAAATGGGGACTGTTAGCAGAATATAACAGATTGCTTAATGGTGACATAGACCTGCTGTGACCCTAAAGGTGGTGTGGTGTGAATGGCTCTCAGACGCAGTGAACATACCTTTGCCATGTTGGACTGGATAGAGCCAGCAGGCAGGTCCTTGGAGTTGGTCCTAGCCATGCCCGCTTAGCATTAAAAGATAAGGCACTCCTCATCAGAAAATAATTTTAGATATATACACAATAAAAACAGATTCAGATAAGAAACAAACTTCTAAATGTGTCACAGTGTTAAATAAATGTATGTAGGTTTGGGAGAGAGATGAAAAAGAGTATAGACAGTTATTTAAAAAGTAAAAGTCTTTTAAAAAACAGAGTACAGAGAGTCATAGATTAAAGGAATAAAGAAAAATAATCTACATAAAGATGGAAAATATGCAGATGGTCTTGATTATATATAGTATTGTGGGTTTTTTTAAATTTTTGATGCAAATGAACTAAGTACAAGGAGATATTTGCTTCTGGGGCCTGCTGAGCTCAACCAACATACATACTTTAAAAGTATCTTGATTTGAAAATTTGGGTCCAAGGATATGTTGCTTTGGAAAGGAGTTTCTCCTTTTGTTTTCATAGAGTATAGGAACTTGTGGATTTCTTTTATACTAATGTGATTTGATGAACCAATATGCCCAAAATGTCTCCATGAACTACCCAAATACTTTGCTCAACAAAAATCAAGAAGGAGTTTGAAGAGAATTTGTAACATGAGGGCCTACTTGTTGGGTTTTCTATGCTGCCCACTTCATGCAACCATTAGGTTTCAAAGAAAATCACACAGAGAGTCTATATTAATGATAAACTGATTGGCCCATTAGCTCAAACTTCTTATTAACTCTTATAACTTAATTAGCCCATTATTCTTATCTATGTTAGCCACATGGCTCAGTACCTTTTCAACAGGGCAGGTTGCATCCTCCTTTTTTGGTGTCTATACAGGACTGCAGAGGGAGCTTCCTTCTTTCCAGAATACTCCTGTTCTCATTTTCTTACCTCTACTTTCTGTCTGGTTGTCCTGCCTATACTTCCTGCATGCCTACTAGCCAATCAGCATTTATTTAAAACATAATTGACAGAATACAATTCTCCCAAACCAAGAATTAAGCCAAAATTCCCAAATATTGTGTTTAAATATTTGGTTTCTTTTACTAGAGGGTTATGCTATAGAGATAAATATTTTACATTGATATGGATCTTAGTTTCTTAATATAAATTTAAGATCAATTTTATTATATTTATATTTTGTTCTTGACTAAGTTATTATATTTGTGTTGTGAATTAGGTAGGTATGATAAATAACCAGGCCAGCTCAAGAATAACAATTATATTTTAATTATATTAATAATATTTTAATGGTTATAAGGGGAAACTCATGCTACAAAAATGGGAGGTTCGAGTTTCTATGCATTCAGTGGGATCTGCGCAGAGAGAGCACACATCTGGGTCCTCCCCGTTTTTCTACCTGGGCCCCAGGTATTCATGCCTTAACTAAGTGTGATTGGGTGATAAGAGTTTCCCCATTATCATCTCCCCCTTTTGTCTAAGCAAGATAGATCCAAACCTAATACAACTATATACAATAGGAACAGATACTAAATATAAAATTACAAACAATAAACAATATTAAGCAAGGAAAATATAACAAAAGTTTACTAAATATTTTATTTTAAGGACTCTAACTATTGCATTTAAATTAAGCTTGGCTAAATCATGAGGAAGGTAACTACAATTATCTAATCTTTAACTCCATCAAAGATCTGAGAATGGAAACAATATTACTTGAATGAACAGAAAGTGCAATGGAGAAACTTCCAAAATGTGCAACAAATGACAGAGACAACTGGCTACCCGGGCAATCACCCAAAGTCTCATTTGCAATGTCGAAGTAACCAACTATGGCTAAGGCCTAACGTAACTGACATACAATTTTCAAAAACAAAAAATTTTAAAAAACTGTCTTACCCTGTCTTGGCAGGATATGACAGTCTTGTTTTATCCATTTACTAATACTATGTATCTCTGTCAGTGGTTGAGGTATGGGCATTTCTTTGCCCAAAGGCCAGTTCTACCAAGAAGAAAAGCTCCAGGTGGAGTGTCTTTGGTGCTCAACATTCTCTCAGGAAAAGATCAGTGTTGCCAGGAGAGATTGTGTCTCACTACCATGGAACTCTAAGCTAGACTAAATTCCATTTCATACATGTCTTTGAAGAGGTTGAAGATTATCTATCTATACTGAATATAATCTCTATGTATCTAAAGAACCTGATTAGTCTAATTATAAATATGGCAAACATAGATGACTATTGATTTATAATTCTCCACACCTATGTAACTTAAAGACTAAGACAATAAACAACTGTGCAATAAATGAGGACAATCAACTTCAAATGTCAACAATGTATAAGTATCTTGATCAGAGGTAGAAATGTATACTGCAATATGGTAAATATATATCAATATATAATGTTTTAAATAGAGGTAGAAGCATACATGCGTACAATATTCAATATATTTAACTTTGTATCAATATACAAGAATCTATACCAATATAATTGTCTAAAAACAATAACTCACAAATACCAATCTATTATCCCATCATCCAATTAATCCTTTTTTTTAAAAAGATTCCTGAGCCTATAAAATTCTTCCCTCATCCCTCAACTGTATTCCAATTATAATCAACCCCTAAATGATGTCCCTAAGCCTGAGGGCAAAATTTGCTGGGAGATAGGACTTCATCCACTAAAATTGCTTGAGCTGTCATGGGGGAAACATTCTTTCTAGGGGATCCTGTGAAAGTAAATGATGGTTTAATTCCATGATTAATATCTGGTAAAATTGCAAACAGTCTCTGAGTATTTTGTGAAGGTCTGGCCAGAATGTTGTAAAAGATATGCACCATTTTAGCTAACCTATTTGGAGCCATCTTGTGCAACTGGTACCCAAAATAGATCTTGTAGTAGTGCTATCAGTATCATGAGGTCATATTAACCAGGTAGAGTTGTCATGGGGCCTCATCTTCTTTCTGGAAACTTCAAAGATTACTGCAGGGAAATTTATCATTCATTATGGAAAACTTAAGCATTATCTATATAGACATATACATTCAATGAAAGATATGATAAAGAAAAAATAGATATGAAGAAAGGCAAAGAAGTTTTATATATTATTTTTTTCTTCTGTCCCATTTCATGACTCTTGACATGAGACAGAAACTCTGGGTGTTCTCTTAACAAGAAGCTTGGAATTATAGAGGGGCTGAGCCAGAGTCCAACTCCAAAACCAGCTTTATATATATATATATATATATATATATATATATATATATATATATATGTGTGTGTGTGTGTGTGTGTGTGTGTGTGTGTGTGTGTGTGTGTGTGTCTGTGTGTGTCTGTGTGTGTGTCTGTGTGTCTGTGTGTGTGTATGTATGTGTGTATATATATGTGTATATATATATTTACTTACAGAACCTATTTGATTTTCTTGTTGATCCTTATTGGGTTGTAAATTGTTTCCATCTGTCAGTATTTAAACATCCAGGGTCCCTTTTTTTGAAGATGATTGTTTTTCTGCAGAGATAAGAACAGAACCCTGCCCCATCCTATATGGTTTTCTTACAACCTGTATGATTATCATCATGGCAGATGAGCTGTTATTTCTCCTTTCCAAGAGGTTCCTCCTCTTTGAATTGAACCTTTATTAATTTTGATGGTATCCACAATTTTTCTTCTCTTGTGGAAACAAAAGCAAAACTGCTTCTCCAACACAGCACATCTCCTGGTTTCCATTGCTAGGTCTGCACATCCTTGAAATAAACCAGTTGATAATTCAGCAGACTTTTTTATTATCTAATGTTTTTCTGCTGCTGTTGTCCCTTTCTCATTAGCATTAAGAAAATTCAAGGTTAATAAAGCATTATATAATCTATTTCTTGGGGTATTTTCACCCCTTTCTGTTTGTTTAACATATCCTTTATAGTTTGATTTTATCTTCCTGTAACTACTTGACCTGTAGGATTGTGTGGTATACCTGTAACCTGTTTAATATTATAATAGGCAAAAACTTTTAATTTTCTTAGACACATAAGCTGGACCATTATCTGTTTTTATTTGTGCAGGTATACCCATGATGGCCATAACTTCTAATAGATGTGTGATTCCTGAATCAGCCTTTTCTGACCTTAAAGCATTTGCCCACTGAAAACCTGAATAAGTCTATTCTGCAAAGTGGAACATATCCATCTATCAGATTTTATTCCTTTGAGTACCCTTTGCATTAGTCCCTGCAGGTAGTGGTGTTTGGTTATAGAAAGAGCAAGTAGGGCATCTCTTTATAATCTCTTAAACTTGTCTAAAGGTGAGACAGTCCATCAAGATACCTGCTTTCTGAAAGAGTCTACCAGACATTTTACAGGATACAGAAGAAAGTGACTGACGAACTGCCAATAAAGGCAAACAGTCTTTCATATTTCATGTTTCATGGAAAAGTCTGCCAGCTACTATGGGCCTGTAGGCTGAAGATGGATACCTCAATGTTACAGAAGAACTTTGGGTGACTGTCCAGGCAGCCAGATGTCTCTGTCAATTCTAGAGTTTTGTAAAGTTCTTATACTGTATTTGCTGTTTACTTAGGTAATATTTTCTTCTGGAGTCTCTGATGGAGTTGAAGAAAGATGGTTATAATTACAAAAGATAGAGGTCAGAAGGTCCCTGCAAGGGAGTGCAGGGCACCTTCAGTTTCTGCTGCAGGGTCTTCTGTGTTCCACTCGACCCTGCCCTACCCCACATTTGTCCTTTTCTCTGCAGCATCCTTGGACTACCAGGCATCCTTGTCTCTGTGCTGAGGAGCTTCATCCAGATGGGAACAGTTCCTGCTCCTGCACTGAGGGGATCCACCCAAGGAGTCAGTCAGAGCAAAGATTGGACCAAGACACCAAGACACTCCTGACTCCACTTGAAGGAGGAGATGGGCAGGCACCAATAAAAGAATTCCTCCAACAACCTGAAAGGCAACATGACATCACCAGAATCCAGGGATTACACAAAAAGAATTGAACATCCTACACGAGAAGAAATAGACTTTAAACGGAACATTATGAAAATAATAGAGGACCTTAAGCAGGACATGAAAAACTGCCATAAAGAAATGGAGATGACAACCAAAAAGGTAGAGGAAATGAATAAATCTCTCAAAGATACCCAAGAAAAACAAGAAAAAGTAATCAAACAGGTAAGGGAAACAGTTCAAGACTTGAAAAATGAAATGGAGGTAATGAAGAAAACACAAATCCAACAAATGCTCATCACAAACATCCAAGAAATCTGGTATACCATGAAAAGACCAAACCTAAGAATAATAAGGGTAAAAGAAGGAGAAGAGTTACAACTCAAAGGCCCAGAAAAGACATTCAACAAAATTATAGAAGAAAACTTTCCCAACCTAAAGAAGAATATTCCAATGAAGGTACAAGAAGCATACAGAACACCAAATAGACTGGCTCAAAAGAAAAGCATCCCCTCACCATATAATAATCAAAACACAAAGCATACAGAATAAAGAACAAATATTAAGAGCTGCAAGGGAAAAAGGTTAAGTATCATATAAAGGGAAACCTATCAGAATTACACCTGACTTCTCAATGGAAACTATGAAAGCCAGAAGGTCTTGGACAGATGTGCTGCAGACACTATGAGACCATCGATGCAGCCCATACTACTATACCCAGCAAAGCTTACATTCACTATGGATGGAGAAAACAAGATATTCCAGGACAAAAACAGATTTATACAATACCTTGCCACAAACCCAGGCTTACAGAAAATTCTAGAAGTAAAATCACAAACCAAGGAAGCCAATAACACCCATAATAACACAAACATCTGACAACCCTCCACCAGGGCAACTCAAAGAAGGGAAACACACAAACACTACCACCAGAAAAAATAACAAGAGTTAACAACCACTGGTCATTAATATCACTTAATATCAATGGACTCAATTCACCTATAAAAAGGCACAGGTTAAGAGAAATCAGGATCCAACATTCTGCTGTTTACAAGAAACACACCTCAAACTCAAAAACACATACTACCTCAGAGTAAAGACTGGAGAAAAGGTTTTCCAATCAAATGGATAAAAGAAACAAGTGGGTGTGGCTATACTAATATCTAACAATTGATTTCTAGATAAAATCAATCAGAATAGATGGAGAAGGACACTTTATACTCATAACAGAAACAATTCATCAGGAGGAAGCCTCAATCCTGAATAAATATGCCACTAATAAAAAAGCACCCATATATGTTAAAAAATACTATTAGAGGAGAGGGACCACCGACATTCCCCAAACCCCCACACACACTTCCTGCTCTTCCTCCAGGGGTTATTCTCCCCGGATACTGCCTCCCTCTTCCTGTCCCTTCCCAGCTTGCACCCAGAATCCCCCCTTCATCCTCCCATCTTTGGGGCCACGAAATCCCACAGCCAAGCCTGTTTGGGCACCTGGACAGGGAATTGAGTGCACCCAGGCCGGTGGGAAGTCCCCTGTTTCAATAGCCTGCCTGCAGCAAGGTAGGCTCTTTGTCAGTGAGCTGCCTGGCCTGCAAGGAGACCTGACTGTCTGCCAGAGGATCCATCATTCATTGGGGTGAGTTAGTCCCTGAACCGTGGCAGCTGCCCAGTGAGGGACCACCGACATTCCCCAAAACCCCCACACACTTTCTGCTCTTCCTGCAGGGGTTATTCTCCCCGGATACTGCCTCTCTCTTCCTGTCCCTTCCCAGCTTGCACCCAGAATTCCCCCTTCATCCTCCCATCTTTGGGGCCACAAAATCCCACAGCTCAGCCTGTTTGGGAGCATGGACCTTGGGAATTGAGTGCACCCAGGCCGGTGGGAGGTCCCCTTCTCCAATAGCCTGCCTACAGCAAGGTAGGCCCTTTGTCACCTAGCTGCTTGGCCAGTAAGGAAACCTGACTGTCTACCAGAAGATCCATCATTCATTGGGGTGAGTGAATTTAATTCATTGAGGTGAATTGAACTTATAAAAGAAGACCCAAAGGGGATTATTCAGAGGAAGAAATGGGCAGGCACCAATGCAAGAATTCCTCCAACAATTTGAAAAACTACATGTAAGCACCAGAACCCAGCGAACTTATAACAGGAGGACTTGAACACACTAATCAACAAGAAGTAGAAAAAATTGACTTTATGAAAGTAATAGAGTCCCTTAAACAGGAGGTGAAAAACTCCCTTAAGGAAATGGACGAGAAGAATAACAAAAAGTTTGAAGAATTGAGTAAATCCATAAATGATATCATAGGAAACCAAGAAAAAACAATCAAACAGATAATGGAAACAGTGCAAGACTTGAAAACTGAAATGGAGGCAAGGAAGAAAACACAACCAGAGGGCCAGCTGGATATGAAAAATCTATGTAAACGAACAGAGACTACAGAAACAAGCATAACCAACAGAATAAAGAGATAGAAGAAAGAATCTCAGATTCTGAAGATACCATAGAGAAAATAAAAGCACTGATCAAAGAAAACAGCAAATCCAACAAATTCTCATCACAAAACATTCAGGAAATCTGGGACACAATAAAAAGACCAAACCTAAGAATAATAGGTGTAGAAGAAGGAGAATTACAGCTCAATGGTCCAGAAAATATATTTAATAAAATTATAGAAGAAAACTTCCCAAACCTAAAGAAAGATATTCCTATTAAGGTTCAAGAAGCTTACAGAACAGCAAATAGACTGGATCAAAAAAAAAATCCCCTCGCCATATTATAATCAAAACACAAAACATACAGAATAAAGAAAGAATATTAAGAGCTGCAAAGGAAAAAGTTCAAGTAACATATAAAGGTAAACCTATCAGACTAACACCTGATTTCTCTATGGAAACCATGAAAGCCAGAAGGTCCTGGATAGATGTTTTGCAGAAACTAAGAGACCATGGATGCAAGCCCAGATTACTATACCCAGCCAAGCTTTCATTCACTATAAATGAAGAAAACAAAATATTCCAGGATAAAACCAAATTTAAACAATACATAGCCACAAATCCAGCCTTACAGAAAGTAATAGAAGGAAATTCACAAACAAAGGAGTCCAGCATTGCCCATAATAACTCAGACATCTAGCGACCCTTCACCAGCACATCTCAAAGAAAGGAAACACACAATCTCTACTACCAAATAAAAAAGGACAACCGGAGTTAACATCCACTGGTCATTAATATCACTTAATATCAATGGACTCAATTCAACTATAAAAAGGCACAGGCTAAGAGATTGGATACGAAAACAGGATCCAACATTCTGCTGTTTACAAGAAACACACCTCAACCACAAAGACAGACATCTACTCAGAGTAAAGGGTTGGGAAAAGGTTTATCAAGCAAATGGACCTAAGAAACAAGCCGGTGTGGCCATACTAATTTCTAACAAAGTTGACTTCAAACTAAAATCAATCAGAAGAGATGGAAAGGGACACATTATACTCATTACAGGAAAAATCCATCAGAATGAAGTCTCAATCCCGAATATCTATGCCCCTAATACAATAGCACCCACTTATGTAAAAGAAACATTACTAGAACTCAAGGCAGCAATCAAACCAAACACACTGATAGTGGGACACTTCAACACTCCTCTCTCACCAAGGGACAGGTCAATCCAACAGAAACCTAAGAGAGAATTAAGATACTTAATAGAGGTAATGAATCAAATGGACTTAACAGACATCTATAGAACATTCCACCCAAACAGGAAAGAATATACCTTCTTTTCTGAGGCTCATGGAACCTTTTCGAAAATTGACCACATACTCGGTAACAAAGCAAAATTCCACAGTTACAAAAACATATTAGTAACCACCTGCATCTTATCGAATCACCATGGATTAAAATTAGAATTCAACAACAATGCTACCCCCAGAAAGCCTACAAACTCATGGAAACTGAACAGTCAACTACTGAACCACACCTGGGTAAAGGAAGAAATAAAGAAAGAAATTAAAGTCTTCCTTGAATTTAATGAAAATAAAGACACAACATACTCAAACTTATGGGACACTATGAAAGCAGTGCTAAGAGGAAAGTTCATAGCACTAACTGCCCACTTAAAAAATGGAGAAAGCACACAATGGAGACTTAACAGCACACCTTAAAGCTCTAGAAAAGAAAGAAGCAGACTCACCTAGGAGGAACAGAAGACTGGAAATTATCAATCTGAGGGCTGAAATCAACAAAATAGAAACACAGAAAACAATCTAAAGAATCAATGAAAGAAAAAGCTGGTTCTTGGAGAAAATCAACAAGATTGACTAACCCCTAGCCAAACTAATAAAATGGCAGAGAGAGAACACATAAATTAATAAGATCAGAAATGAAAAATGGGTCATAACCACAGACACAGAGGACATTCAAAGAATCATTAGATCTTACTACAAAAGCTCTATATGCCACAAAATTGGAAAATGTTAAAGAAATGGACACTTTTTTAGATAAGTACCATATACCAAAGTTAAACCAGGACCAGGTGAACAATCTAAATAGTCCTGTTAGTTGCGAAGAATTAGAAACTGTTATCAGAAACCTCTCTACCAAAAAAGCCCAGGACCAGATGGTTTCAATGCAGAATTCTACCAGAACTTCCAAGAAGACATAATACCTATACTACTTAAGGTATTTCATAATATTGAAACAGAATAGTCATTGCCAAATTCCTTTTATGAAGCTACAATTACCCTGATACCTAAATCACACAAAGACTCAACCAAGAAAGAGAATTACAGGCCAATATCACCCATGAACATCGATGCAAAAATTCTCAATAAAATACTGGCAAACAGAATCCAAGAACACATTAGAAAAACTATCTACTATGATCAAGTAGGCTTCATCCCAGAGATGCAGGCCTGGTTCAACTTAAGAAAATCTATCAATGTAATCCATCATATAAATAAACTGAAGGATAAAAACCATATGATCATCTCATTAGATGCAGAAAAAGCATTTGACAAAATTCAACACCCCTTTATGATAAAGGTATTGGAGAGATTAGGGATACAGGGGTCATTCCTAAATATAATAAAGGCTATTTACAGCAAGCCAACAACTAACATAGAATTAAACGGAGAGAAACTCAAGGCCATCCCACCAAATTCAGGAACACGACAAGGCTGTCCACTCTCTCCTTATCTCTTCAATATAGTGCTTGAAGTTCTAGCAATAGCAATAAGACAACACAAGGGGATCAAGGGGATTCGAATTGGGAAGGAAGAAGTTAAACTTTCGTTATTTGCAGATGATATTATAGTGTACATAAGCGACCTGAAAAACTCCACCAAAGAACTCCTACAGCTGATAAACTCCTTTAGTATCGTGGCGGGATACAAGATCAACTCCAAAAAATCAGTTGCCCTCCTATATACAAACGATAAGGAAGCAGAGAAAGAAATCAGAGAAGCATCACCTTTCACGATAGCCACAAATAGCATAAGATATCTGGGAGTAACTCTAACCAAGGAAGTGATAGACCTATTTGACAAGAACTTTAAGTCTTTGAAGAAAGAAATTGAAGAGGATACCAGAAAATTGAAGGATCTCCCTTGCTCTTGGATTGGGAGGATCAACATAGTAAAAATGGCAATACTACCAAAGGCAAACTATAGATTCAATGCAATCCCCATCAAGGTTCCATCAAAATTCTTCACAGATATTGAGAGGACAATAATCAACTTTATATGGAAGAACAAGAAACCCAGGATAGCCAAAACAATCTTATACAATAAAGGAACTTCTGGATGCATTACTATCCCTGACTTCAAACTCTATTACAGAGCTACAGTATTGAAAACAGCTTGGTATTGGCATAAAAATAGAGAAGTCGACCAATGGAATCGAATAGAAGACTTAGATCTTAACCCACAAACCTATGAACACCTGATTTTTGATAAAGGAGCTAAAAGCACACAATGGAAGAAAGAAAGCATCTTCAACAAATGGTGCTGGCATAACTGGATGTCAACCCTTAGAAGAATGAATGTAGATCCGTGTCTATCACCATGCACAAAACTCAAGTCCAAATGGATTAAAGACCTCAATATCAATCTGAACACACCAAACCTCTTAGAGGAGAAAGTGGGAAGTACTCTACAACATTTGGGCACAGGAGACTGCTTCCTATGTATAGCCCCAGCAGCACAGACATTAATGGCAACATTGAATAAATGGGACCTCCTGAAGCTGAGCAGCTTCTGTAAAGCAAAGGACACTGTCACTAAGACATAAAGGCAGCCTAATGACTGGGAAAAGATCTTCACCAACCCTGCAACAGACAAAGGTCTAATCTCCAAAATATATAAGGAAATCAAGAGACTAGACTTTAAAATGCTAATTAACCCAATTAAAAAATGGGGCACTGAACTGAACAGAGAATTCTCAACAGAAGAAGTTCGAATGGCCAAAAGACACTTAAGGTCATGCTCAACCTCCTTAGCACTCATGGAAATGCAAATCAAAATAACATTGAGATACCATCTTATACGAGTCAGATTGGCTAAAATCAAAAACACCAATGATAGCCTTTGCTGGAGAGGATGTGGAGTAAGGGGTACACTCATCCATTGCTGGTGGGAATGCAAACTTGTGCAACTGCTTTGGAATGCAGTGTGGAGGTTTCTCAGGAAATTTGGGATCAACCTACCCCAGGACCCAGCAATCCCATTGTTGGGAATTTACCCAAGAGATGCCCAATCATATTACAAAAGCATTTGTTCAACTATGTTTATAGCAGCATTATTTGTAATAGCCAGATCCTGGAAACAACCTAGATGCCCTTCAGTGGAAGAATGGACGAAGAAAGTGTGGAATATATACATATTAGAGTACTACTCGGCGGTAAAAAACAATGACATCTTGAATTTTGCATGCAAATGGATGGAAATAGAAAACACCATCCTGAGTGAGGCAACCCAGGCCTAAAAGGATGAACATGGGATGTACTCACTCATTTGGTTTCTAGCCATAAATAAAGGACATAGAGCCTATAATTCGTAAAAAATCCTAGAGAAGCTATGTAAGAAGTTGAATCCAAAGAAAATCATATAGTTATCCTCCTGGATATTGGAAGTAGACAAGATTACCAGACAAAAAATGGGAACTTGGGGGTGGGGTGGGATGGGGGGATGGGGGAATGGGGAGAGAAAAGTGTGAAGTGAAGGATGGGAAGAGATTGGGGGAATAGGATGGTTGGGATATAGGAAGGGTGGATATGGGAACAAGGAATTATATATCTTAATTAATGGAGCCATTCTAGGGTTGGCAGAGACTTGACTCTAGAGGGGTTCCCAGGTGTCCAGGAAGATGCCCCCAGCTAGTTCCTTCGGCAGCTGAGGAGAGGGTGCCAGAAATGTCCAGATCCTATTGCCATACTCATGAATATCTTGCATATCACCATAGAACCTTCACCTGACATTGGATGGAGAAAATGACAGAGCCCCACATAGGAGCACTGGACTGAGCTCCCAAGGTACTGATTAGGAGCAAAAGGAGGGAGATCATGAGCAAGGAAGTCAGGACCGTGAGGAGTGCATTTACCCATTGAGACAGTGGGACAGATCTAACAGGACACCACCCAGTCCAGTTGGAATGGGACTGATGGAACCAGGGACCAAACCGGACTCTCTGAATGTGGCTGACGGTGGAGGAGGACTGAGAAACCAAGAACAATGGCGATGAGCATGAACTCTACAGCATGGATGGGCTCACTGTGAGCCTTGTCAGTTGGGTTGCTCACCTTCCTGGACTTAGGGTGAACTGGGAGGACCTTGGACTTAACATAGTGAAGGGAACCCTGATGGCTCTTTGTCTTGGAGAGGGGCGGAGTGGGGGTATGGGTGGAAGGGAGGGAAGGGAAGGGGGAGGAGGAGGGGAGGAGATGGAAATTTTTAATAAAAAAATGAGAAAAAATATTATTAGAACTCAAAGCATACATCAAACCTCACACTCTAATAGTGGGTGATTTCAACACTCCTCCCTCACCAATGGACAGGTCAACCAGACAGAAACTTACCAAAGAAATAAGAGAACTAACAGATGTAAAGAACCAAACAGACATCGAGAAAACATTCCACCCAAACAGCAAAGAATATACCTTTTCTCAGCATCTTATGAAACCTTCTTAAGAACTGATCACATAATTGGTAACAAAGCAAACTTCCATAGATAAAAAGAAATTGTAGTAAACACCTGTGTACTATTGGAACACCATTGAATAAATTTAGAATTCAACAACAATTCTAACCCCAGAAAGCCTACAAACTCTTGGAAACTCAAGTGTTAACTACTGAACCACCCCTGGGTCAAGAAAGAAAAAAAAGAAAGAAATTAAAGTCTTTCTTGAAATTAATGAAAATAAAGACACATCATACACAAACCTATGGGACACTATGAAAGCAGTGCTAAGAGGAAAGTTCATAGCACTAAGTGCCCACATTAAAAAAAAAAAAAAAAACAGAGAAAGCACACATTAGAGACTTAACAGCACACCTGAAAGCTCTAGAAAAAAAAGAAGCAGATTCACCCAGGAGGAGTAGAAGACTGGAAATAATCAAACTGAGGGCTGAAATCAACAAAATAAAACACAGAAAAGAACCCAAAGAATTAATGAAACAAAAGCTTGTTCATAGAGAAAATCAACAAGATTCACAAACCCCAATCCAAACTAATCAAACGTCTGGGAGATCAACGCAAGTTAACAAGATCAGAAATGAAAAGGGAGACAAAACCACAGGCACAGAGGAAATTCAGAGAATCATTAGATCTTACTACAAAAGCCTGTATGCCACAAAATTGGAAAATGTGAAAGAAATGGACTTGTTTTTAGATAAGTCCCATATACCAAAATAAAATCAAGACCAGGTAAACAGTTTAAATAGACCTGTAAGTCACAAGGAATTAGAAGCTGTCATCAGAAACCTCGCTACCAAAAAAAGGCCTGGACCAGATGGTTTCAATGCAGAATTCTACCAGAACTTCCAAGAAGGGCTAATACCTATAATCCTTAATGTGTTTCACAAAATAGAAACAGAATAGTCATTGCCAAACTCCTTTTATGAAGCTACAGTCACCCTGATACCAAAACCACAAAAGACCCAACCAAGAAAGAGAATTACAGGCCAATATCACTCATGAACATTGATGCAAAAATTCTCAATAAAATTCTGGCAAACAGAATCCAAGAACACATCCAAAAAATCATACATTATGATCAAGTAGGCTTCATCCCAGAGATGCAGGGCTGGTCCAACATATAAAAATCTATCAATGTAATTCATCATATAAATAAACTGAAGGAAAAAGAAACATGTGATCATTTCATTAGACGCTGAAAAAGCATTTGACAAAATTCAACACCCTTTTATGATAACAATTTTGGAAAGATTAGGGTAACAATGTTTATACCGAAATATAATAAAAGCAATATACAGCAAGCAGATATCTAACATCAAATTAAATTGAGAGAAACTCAAAGTCATCCCACTAAAATCAGGAACAAGACAAGACTGTCCACTCTCTCCATACCTCTTCAATATAGTGCTTGAAGTTCTAGCAATAGCAATAATAGAGCATAAGGAGATCAAGTGGATTCAAATTGCAAAGGAAGAAGTCAAACTTTCATTATTTGCAGATGATATGATAGTGTACATAAGTGACCCCCAAAAACTCTACCGAAGAACTCCTACAGCTGATAAACACCTTTAGTAATGTAGCAGGATACAAGATCTACTCCAAAAAATAAGTTGCCCTCCTATAAACAAAGAACAAAGAACCAGAGAGTGAGATCAGAGAAATATCACCTTTCACAATAGCCACAAATAGCACAAAGTATCTTGGAATAACTCTAACCAAGGAACTGAAAGACCTATTTGACAAGAACAATTCTTTGAAGAAAGAAATTGAAATTGAAAAGAATACCAGAAAATGGCAGGATCTCCCATGCTCTTGGATTAGGAGGATCAACATAGTAAAAATGGCAATTCTACTAAAAACAATCTATAGATTCAATGCAAACCCCATCAAAATCCCAACAAAATTCTTCATAGACCTTGAGAGAACAATAATCAACTTTATATGGAAAAACAAAAAATCCAGGATATGCAAAACAATCCTATGCAATAATCCGGAGGCATTACCATCCCCAACTTCAAACTCTATTACAGAGCTACAGTAATGAAAACAGCTTGGTATTAGCACATAAACAGAGATATCGAACAATGGAATCAAATCGGAGACCCAGGTATTAATCCAAAAACCTATGAACACCCGATTTTCGATAAGGGAGCTAAAATTATACAATGGAAGAAAGAAAGCATCTTTAACAAATGGTGCTGGTATAACTGGATGTCAACCTGTAGAAGAAAGAAAATAAATCCATATCTATCACCATGCACAAAACTCAAGTCCAGATGGATTAAAGATCTCAATATCAATCTGAACACACTGAACCTGATAGAAGAGAAAGTGGGAAAGAGTCTACAACATATAGGCACAGGAGATCATTTCCTACGTATAATCCCAGTAGCACAGACATTAAGGGCAACATTGAATAAATGACCTCCTAAAACTGAGAAGCTTCTGTAA
Source organism: Arvicola amphibius (assembly GCF_903992535.2). Taxonomy (NCBI): domain Eukaryota; kingdom Metazoa; phylum Chordata; class Mammalia; order Rodentia; family Cricetidae; genus Arvicola; species Arvicola amphibius. Next base: position 74,978,003 of record NC_052065.1, on the reverse strand, counting down.
AGCAAAGTACACTGTCAATAAGACAAAAAGGCAACCTACTGATTGGGAGAAGATCTTCACCAACCCTCAACAGACAAAGGTCTGATCTCAAAATTATATAAAGATCTCAAGAAACTAGACTTTAAAATGCTATTTAACCCAATTGAAAAATGGGGTACGGATCTGAACAGAGAATTCTCAACAGAAGAAGTTCAAATGGCCAAAAGACACTTAAGGTCATGGTCAACCTCCTTAGTGATCAGGGAAATGCAACTCAAAACAACTTTGAGATTCCATCTTACATTTGTCACAATGACTAAAATAAAAAACACCAACGATAGCCTTTCCTAGAGAGGATGTGGAGTAAGGGGAACACTCATCCATTGCTGGTGGGAATGCAAACTTGTGCAAACACTTTGGAAATCAGTGTAGCGGTGTCTCAGGAAATTTGGGGTCAACCTACCCCAGGATCCAGCAAAACTACTCCTGGGAATATACCCAAGAGGTGCCCTATCATACTACAAAAGCATTTGTTCAGCTATGTTCATAGTAGCATTGTTTGTAATAGCCAGATCCTGGAAACAACCTAGATGCCTTTCAATGAAAGAATGAATAAAGAAAGTGTGGAATATATACATATTAGAGTACTACTCAGAGGTTAAAAACAATGATATCTTGAATTTTGCATGCAAATGGATGGAAATAGAAAACACCATCCTGAGTGAGGTTACCCAGACCCAAAAAGAGGAATATGGTATGTACTCACTCATTAATGGATTCTAGCCATAGAATTGAGCCTATATTTCATGATCCTAGAGAAGCTAGATAGGAAGGTGAACCCAAAGAATAACATGTAGTTATTCTCCTGGATATTGGAAGTAGACAAGTTTGCCAGGCAAAAATTGAGAGCTTGGAGATGGGGGCAGGATGGGACTAAGGGGAGATGGGGAGAGAGAAGGGAGAAGGGGGGATGGATGAGGAGGTCTTGTGGGAATGGGACAGTTGGGATGGAGGAAGAGTGGATATGGAATCAGGGAAGTATATATCTTAATTAAGGGAGACATTTGAAGTTAGGCAAGAGATTGAACTCCATAGGCATTCCCAGGTGTCCAAGGAGATGTCCTCAGCTTGCTCCTATAGCAGCTGAGGAAAGGGGATCTGAACTGTCCCTTTACTATAGACACACTGATGATTATCGTGCATATCACCATAGAACCTTCATCTAACATTGGATGGAGATAGAGACAAAAACCTACATTGGAGCACTGGACTGAGCTCCCAATGTCCAAATGAGGATCAGAATAAGGGAGAACATGAGCAAGGAAGTCTGGACCATGAGGGGTGTGTCCATTCACCGAGACAATGGGACTGCTCTAATGGGAGCTCACCAAGGCAAACTGGACTGATGGAGCATGTAGTCAAACCAGACTCTCCGAAAGTGGCTGACAAGGAGGGCTAACTGAGAAGCCAAGGACAATGGCACTGGGTTTTGATTCTACTGTATGTACTGGCTTTGTGGGAACCTAGTCTGTTTCTATCCTCACCTTCCTAGACCTGGATGGATGGGGGAGGAACTTGGACTTCCCACAAGGCAGGGAACCCTCACTGCTCCTTGGACTGGAGATGGAGGGTGAGGGTGAGGGGTGAGGGGAAAGGAAATAGAAGGAGGGGAGGAGGTGAAAATTTGTAAAATTATATAATTTAATTACAAAAAGAAGAAAAAACATCAATGATAGGCTATGCTGGGAGAGGATGTGGAGTAAGGGGAACACTCATCCATTGTTGATGGGAATGCAAACTATTGCAACCACTTTGAAAATCAGTGTGGTGGTTTCTCAGGAAACTGGGAGTCAACCTACCTCAGGACACAGCAATTCCACTCTTGGGAATATACCCAAGAGATGCCCAATCATACTACAAAAGCATTTGTTCAACTATGTTCATAGCAGCATTATTTGTAATAGCCAGAACCTGGAAACAACCTAGGTACCCCTCAATAGTAGAATGGATAAAGAAAGTGTTGAATATATACACATTAGAGTACTACTCAGCAGTAAAAAAACAATGACATCTTGAAATTTGCATGCGAATGGATAAAAATAGAAAACACTTTACTGAGTGAGATAACCCAGACCCAAAAAGATGAATATGGTATGTACTCACTCATAAGTGGATTATAGCCATAAATAAAGGACATTGAGCCTATAATTCAAGATCCTACAGAAGCTAAATAAAAAGGTGAACCCAAAGAAAAGCATATAATCATCCTCCTAGATATTGGCAGTAGACAAGATTGCCAGGCAAAAGTTGGTAGCATGTGGGTGGTGGTGGGGTATGGGTAAAAGGAGATGGGGAGAGAGATGGGACAAGGGGTAGATTGGGGAGAGCTTTGGGGAATGGGATGGTGGGGAAGGGGGAAGGGTGGATATGGGAGCAGGGAACTAGATATCTTAATTAATGGATCCATTTTAGGGTTGGTAAGAGACTTGACTCTAGAGGGGTTCCCAGGTGTCCAAGGAGATATCCCCCAGCTTGTTCCTTGTGCAGGAGAGGAGAGGGTGCCTGATCTGGCCTTATCCTATAGCCTCAGTGATGAATATCTTACATATCACCATAGAACCTTCATCTGATGATGGATGGAGATAGAGTCAGAGACTCACATTTGAGCACTGGACTGAGCTTCCAAGGTCCAAATGAGGAGCTGAAGGAGGGAGAACATGAGCAAGGAAGTCAGGACCATGAGGTGTGCATCTACCCACTGAGATGGTGGGACTAATCTATTGGGAGCTCACCAAAGCCTCCTGGACTGGGACTGATGGAGCATGTGATCAAAATGGACTCTCTGAATAACAATGAGGGCTGACTGAGAGGCCAAGGATAATGGCACTGGGTTTTGATTCTACTGCATGGACAGGTTTTGTGGGAGGCTTATCTGTTTGGATGCTTACCTTTCTATACCTGGATGGAGCAGGGAGGACTTTGGACTTCCCACAGGGCAGGTAACCCTGCTCTTAGTACTAGAGAGAGGGGGGAGAGGGATTGGAGGGAGGGGGAGGGAAATGGGAGGAGAAAAGGAGGTGGAAATTTTAATAAAAATAAAATAAATAAAAAATTATAAAGATAAATATATTTTCTTAGACTCACAAATATAAGATAGATGTGATAGAATATTTTTTTATTTTGCCAAATGTATGTGAACTAAATATTGTAACTATAATTCTTGCTTGGTAGTTGTTTTGTTGTATGTAATCTTTCTATGTTAAAGTTAAAACCTTGCCTTTTATTTAGCCAAAATGGGAAGGTGATGTGGGATTCCATTATTCATGCTGTGAATATGTTTTATTACCATTGATTAATAAGAAATCTCCTTTGTGTCTATGGTAATACAAAATAAAACAAGGCAGGAATTCCAAGCAGAGGTAGAGGAGAGAAGAAGGTGGAGTCAGGATGCAGCTATTGAAGGAGATAGATGCCATAGAACCTTACCAATAAACCACAAGCCTAGTGATTATATATACTTCAATAGAAATGTCTTAATTTAAGATATAAGAGTTAGATAAATATATGCCTAACTATTGGTCAAATGGTGTCATAATTAATGAAGTTTCTCTGTGGTTATTTTGGGTCTGGGTGGCTGGGAACAAATAAGCAGGCTCTGCCTACAATAGACCACTTCCTGTTGCCTGTGTGATATCGGACTCTCAGTTACTCCTCCAGTAGCATGTCTGCCTGCATGCCACCATGACCTATTTTGTTGGTAATATATTGAATATCTAAAAACGTAAGTAACCCCAATTAAATGTTTTCCTTTCTAAGTGTTGCTGTGTACATGGTTTCTCTTCACAGCAACATAAAATCTAAGAACTAAGACAATACTCAATTCTCAATAGGAAATCCATTTATGTTTTATATACATCTTATACATATATCATCAAGGGAATTTTATATAATAATATAGTATGCCTGCGTTTTGATTTGGTTCCCATTTTGACCAGTTACATGCAACCATTTGTGAAATTTTTTGCTTGTGACCTTGTGTTTGTTCTCAAAGATTTTCAAATTTTCACTGTATTTAAAAGAAATCTCAAATTTTGATTTGTGTTTACTTTCTGTCTAAGGGTGCTTTACACTTAAAGATATTTATTGCCTATTTGTCTTTCCTCTAAGAATCATCTGTTTCATTAGTTCATTTGTTGCTTTCAAGTTTTGTCTTTTTTGGTTTATTTTTGCATAATTGTCTCTGTGTTTTGGTTTGTTTTTTTTTTTTTTTGGTAATATTCTCTTTTTTTGTCTTCTGCAAAATAACCTTGTGTATTTCATAGCCTTCCAATACTGATAAAAATACCTATGATAATCAAGTAAAATGAGAGATTTATTTTGGCTAACACATTTTGAGATTTCAGTCTATAAACTAAGCCATTGTTTATTATCATCTACAAGGATATGAACCATGGTAGCTATTCATGGAAAGGGAAATGACTTACATGATGATAGACATTAATAACAAACCCCTAATGAGCAACTTCTTCCAACCTGGCCTTACTTCTTTTTCTTTATATATCTTTCCTAGTATTAATTCTTTGAAATTTCCATAAAATATATTTTGATCATATTTACTATTCATCTTCTCCTACACTGCCCTAAGATTTACTCTGACCTCCCTGCACACTCCAACCTTACTATTCTCCATAATCATAATCATTATTTACTATAAACAACTATGTCTAATTTGTGGTGCTTATCTTCTTAATCATATTCATGGTCCTGGACCATCATTTGGAGGTTGGCAAACCTATTTGATGCCATATAGTAAAAGAAAAATAACGATCCCTCCCCTAAAGCCATCAATTTTCAGTAGTTCCAGATTTAGGTGTGGAGATTCTTGGGCCCCTCTCTACAAAATGCTTGAGTGTTAGCTGGGCTGATCTTGTATAGGCAATCCCCATTATTGTGTGTTTTTGTGTGTTGCTGTCCTGCTATGTGCAGAAGGGGCTATTTTGTTTTATTCTTCCACAATAACTGTCTCTTAGAATCTTTCACCCCCTTTTCATAATTGTCTCTGAAACTTTCGAAAAAGGAGTAGTAATGTGGATATCCTATTTGTGATTATGCACTCTGCTGAAACATACTCTCTTTATTTTTCCAATTGATAGTTAACTGTACTAACCATTATCTGATGGAGGACTCCCATTGGTTAATAAAGAATCTGTCTTGGCTTTTTGATAGGGCAGGGTTTAGATAGGTGGAATAGACAGAACAGAATGCTGGAAAGAAGAGAAGTTAGTCAATAGCCATGCCTCTCCTATCTGAGACAGACGCCATGGAGCCAGCAGCTAGGTCAGACATGCTGAATCTTTCCTGGTAAGCCACCACCTCGTGGTGCTACACACATTACTAAATATGGGTTAAAGCAAGATGTGAGAATTAGCTAATAAGAGGCTGAAACTAACGGGCCAGGCAGTGTTTAAATGGATACTATTTGTGTTGTTATTTGGGGGCATAAGCTAGCCAGGCAGCCAGGAGCCAGGTGGCAGAAGGCAACCCGCTGCTCCTTCTACAATTATCCACTGCAGAAGGACTTATCTGATAAGTTCTGAGGCCTGTACTAACTATAGGTAGTGATGCACAAATTTGAAGAATACTTTGTTACTGTGTCCATTTAGCAGAACAGGAGTAGTAGATAACTTCTGATGAGTATGAGCTCCTCAATAATGGGTTGTTGGACAGATTTTAAGTTTCAAGCATATATTTTTTTTCATGTATGCCTTAAATTCAATTCCAAATTGGTTGGTTACCTCACAATATGCATGTTGCTATACCAATTATCTTGCCAGTCTTGTGATTATTGAAGTTCACAGTAATATGAAACTGTTTATTAATCATAACTCACCAGAAGCCTATACAGTACCTTCCAGAAAACCTCTTAGTCACTACCAACTTTATTCTTTTAATTTTGTGTCAAAAGTGTGTAGGTTCTTTGGCAATGGGCTCTTAACATAGAGTTCTCATGGACAACCAAGATCAGTGACCTATACTATTTGAGTACAGTTTCTAGGAAGCCTTGACTAAAAAGTCAATGTAAGATCTCTCACATCTGGCATTGAAGCCAACTATGTAGTTGTTCCACCATATCATAATAGTGGAACATGCTTTCAACCTTAGGTTGTTTGTCACCATTTTGCTGAAAAGGTGATAAAAAGAAATGACTGCTTACAGTTTTAGACAGAACTAAAAAGGAAAAAAACATCCCAGTTTTTCTCCATATCACATTGGCTATAGGAATATTAAATGACAGAAAAAATGGAATAAAATTCCTGGAAATATGCACACATAGGTTGAACTAGGAGACAAGTTACCAGATCTGTGAGAATAAATATTTGGAAGACAGTTCTTTTTCTCTGAAAAGATTATAGGACACTATCTTTCTCATTTTTAAAAGAGATCTTCTATTTTTATGGAACAAATTTGTATTAACATGGGGGAAATTTTTATTTATTTTTAGAGACTTTAGTCTTTTGCCCTGTAGAATTATTATGTTTCCATGGAACCTCATGACCATAGTCTTTAATAGCAACATTTCTGCTCTCTGAACACTTTCAAAAGTCACCTATTAAAGGTTCCATTATATTATTATAGGTTTTAACTAGCATATTTCTTTAAAATTATTAAAATTCTACTTGCAGATCAATTGCAAAGGTTTTGAACCACATCAACTTCTACAGTTACAAAGTCAAATTCCAAGGACAAATTTTATGTGGTAGTTGCTTTCTGTTTCTATGACAAATGGCAGAACCAATAAACATATAAGGAGGAAAATTTATTTGGATCACAGCTTTAAATGTTTTGGCCATGGTCATTCATCATGTTTTATTTGAAATGATGGAAAGATAATACATACTTTATCTCTTTTTAGTTTATTCATTTTTTAAGTGTTTTGTTTGCATGTAAGTTCACCATGTACATTCCTCATTGCTGCAGAGGACTGAGGAACACATTGGATTGCCAAGAATGAGAATTATGGATGGGTGTGAGCTGCCATGTACATTCTGGAAACTGATCCCAGGGCCACTGCAAGAACAACAAATGTAGTGTGTTTAATTTCTAAGTCATCTCTTCAGCTCCATGAGAACACCTTCTGACAGAGACATACATCAGCAGATTAATATCACCTGGGAAACAAGGTATAAGAGACAATGAGCTTGGTTCCCTATCAATAGCCCTTTTAAGGACTCATTCTTAATGACCTAATTTATTCTCACTATGCTTACCCCTTAAAGGTTCTACCACCTTCTAATTTACCACATGCTTTTAGAAAACATTTACTTCAAAGGCCTTCACAGATATCCAAAACATAACACACTCCCGAACACATTAAATTGGTAACAAAATGTTCAAATACAGGTTTTTAGAGAACACATTTTATAACCAAACTGTACCAGAAATATATGAAGAAGCAATAGTGATTCCACTTCATCTATCTAGTGGTTCTAAATCATGATAGTACTCTGTAGTAGCAAGAATAATGCCACCTCCTAAATATTTTTGTATACCAATTGTTAAGTCTCATATCCTGTGACAAATAGCTAAAAGGCCTACTTAATTATGTCAAAGTCAAACTGACCCCACATTCTCCCAGTATAACTCAGTCTGTACCTATTACAGGGTCCTCCTGGCTAGCATACCCAGCTCTTTACCTTGAACTCTCCAGCCCATGGGCAGGGCTACCCTTCCTCCAGAGTTTCTTTCCTATATTATACAGCCTTTTTTATTACCTGCCTTTTTTCTGTTTACTCTTTGTCCTACTGACCTCTTGCTCTGACCTTCCTATCTCCCCTCCCCATCTCCTCACATGGATTTGGGTTCTAACCACTCTGGACTCTTCCAGATGTACCCGCCTATGCCTATGCACTCCCTTTTATCTTCAATAAACTTTCTCCTCTGCCACATTTAGGATCAGTCATTTTTTTAAAAAAAATTCATTTGGTACTGAAGCCATAAAAGTGGCATAAATGAGCTTTCTTCTGAGGATCTCAGCTTCTTCAAATCTAAGTGCTGATCTGATTCTCCTAAGTTGTGTATGGATTATTTGCTTCTGCTTACTTCTGCCACACACTAAATTTGATTCTTGAGTCTGTCTGCCTTTCCAGCTGATTCTTCCCTCCACCTTGTCTAATCATCCATCTCTCTTTACCTACTCAATAAGTGTTTTTGGTAATAAAAAGTTCAATCTATAACATCTCCAAGCAGAATGAGAAATTTGTCAGAGACATGTCCCAATTAACAGAGTAGAGGTTCCCTTTTCCACATGATAGTGTCATGGTTGGTTAAGAGAAAGCTTCTTGAGTAACTAGCATGGCTTTGGTAGTAAAAGTAGACAAAGCACAAAGCTCTTTAGTGACCCCAAGCAGAAGGTGAAATACAAATGGTTAGAGCAGGTAGATGACAAAACAGCTGGAGAGGTACACTAGGAGAGGCTTTTGAAAATAGATTTGAAGACAGGGAGAGAAGCAAGAGTCTTAAGATAGAATTGTCCACATGTTGGAGTCCAGAAGGGTATAGCAGGGAGATGCCCACAAGATGACTGCTCCAAGAGGTATAGCAGGGAGAAGTCCATATGGCGAGCACCTCAAAGGATTTAGCAGGTTCCAAAAGAGAGAAAGAGGACACTTGCCAAGCAGTTGAGGAAAGATAAATGGTTAGATAAGGCAGAGGGAAGAAGAGGCTGAAGAGGCATATTCCAGAATCAAATTTGTTGGGTGGCAGAAGCCAGCATAGGCAAGTGATCTACATACAGGATAAGGGAATTGGCAGTTTGGTTCAGCTAGGTGATGCAAGTCCCTTGGATGTGGAGCTCATTTATGCATTTCCTGGCATTCAACACCAGGCAAATTAAAAAAAGATATAAAAAAGAAAAGACATGGCTGTGCCTATGTATGGTGGAGGACAAGGTTTACTGTATGTAAAAGGAGGAGCATAGCAAGTGAAAGGGACATCTGCCAGAGTTCAGAGTGGATATGACCCTAAGTCATGTTGGGAGAGGAGGGAAATGAAAGAGAGAGAAAGGGGAATCAGGAGCAACAGCAAAGAGGGCAAAATGTAAAAGAATGCAGGTAATCCAAATGTCTCTACTATCTAGAGAAGAGACACTTGGAAAAGAGCAGCACAGCCCCTGGGTTTTAGAGCTTAGGGGTAGCACAACTAGCATGCCAGTCAGGAGGGCCCCATAATAGGTAGGGACTAAAGGAATGCTTTGAGAACCTGGGTGACAGGTATGCTTTGATATACTCAATCTGCACCCAAGACATTTGTCCCAGGGTTTGACAATTAACACTAATTACTACAACATGTGAAAATATTACCTACAAGATAAAGGTGAACTCAGTTATTTACTCACCTTATTGTAATATAGAGAGGTTATCATGGGCTGTATGTGTGATCTCAATACAATGACACAATTTCTTCAGTATGGAATTGGATGCCAGAATAGGAGACTGAATCAAAATGAAAAAAAAAAAAAATGGTTACCAGTTGGCGAATTTAAAGAACAGAAATTTGAAAATTTATCCAGTGGAAGACTCAGTATTGTAAATATTAAGTAGACACTACCTTCTTCTCTGGCTCATCAAAAGGTTTTGATCAAATTAAGCAGAAGAAAATCTCATTAAAGGTTCACATAAAGAAGAAAAGGAGGTGGATGTGATAAAAAAATAAAAATGCAGGTCTGCAAACAAACCTGGCTGCGAAAGAAAACCTGAGTCTTTTCCACATCTACCTTTAGGGTCTCAATGTACTGTCAGCACATAAAGTCTGGGGAAGCAATTCAGCTTCTGCATTGAGACTTTCAGATATAACATAAATAATTAATTGTCTGTCGTTGGACATAAAAATCATGTCTAGAAGCTATTCCTACATAATTTATAAAAAATACCCGACACTGTAATCATAGTGAGGTTTTTATTATTTTAGCTATTAAGTTTTGTTCACTTAATCCAACCTCAGTAAGAATGTTCATTATGCCTTTTTTTCCCCACTGGGTAGGAAGAAGGCTTTCTTCAGTACCTGAAGAGGGGCAATTAGTTTAATCAGTTGTTATTTTAACCTTATTGTGAAGGTTCTTTTAGAGGAGTCAAGCCACCCACTTTTGTCTGACTTACAGTAATGAATACAATGGCATGTTTTGGAGGTTCAAGTTGATTAAATGAGAATTAATCTTATTGGATTCATTCATTTATATCTAATAATTTAACTTAATAAAATACAATTATGGTCATATTATTAAGGAAAGTGTATCTACAAGTTAATACCATAAACCACATCAACTTAAAAAGAAAAAAAAAAAACCTCTCATTCCAGGCACACAAACCTACATATAAAATAAAATAAATATTTTAAATAAAATAAGAAAAGTTGAATGTGAGCTAGATTTTCTTTAGTTCCCATAATTATTCGTTCAGCTCCATCATTACTTTGTTGCCTGATCTCACAGATTTTACAATTTTATGCATTAATGTATTCTATAAGATATTATAAAATATATAGAATTTTAAATTAAATTAAATACATGTTCTTATTCAAAACATGGGAGTAAGAAAAATAACACAATGGTTAATCCTGAGCTTATACTCTATAAATACTTTTCTATTTCTGTTTTAAGCATTTGAAATTATTATAACATATAAGCCAGTGTACATTCCATATAATACAGAGAAAAATTAGATTTCTCTCACTTCTAGGTGTATGTGCAAGAAAAATGAATGTGATAAAACTGTCCAGAAGTGCAAAGTGACACTAAAATATCTGAAGATTTACCCAGATGTCATAATACAATTCTTTCTTTTTGCATAATACTTGTTCCTTTGGGTTAGATATAAAAGATTACAAACTTACTGAATATAATGGCAACCCCACCACTTTACTACTGTAAGAATTACCCAGGAGGTCATCATCAGCTCAAAAGGCAAATGATATATTCCAATTAAAATTTTTCAGAAGAATTCTGTTTTAGTGTTGCCATGCTATCATTTTGATAATTTTAATTTCAAGCTTTAACCTTCTGCCAAAGCAATTTGAAACACATGTAAGAGCAGAAACTGAAGATGGAATATTGATCTTTCCTTTAGCATTTGTTTTGCAAATTGATAACCTGATACAAAAATTTACAAAGATAGACAACTAAATATAAATTTCAATGTAAGAAATAAATATATCAAGAAGATCTGCATATTGACAGGGCCAGTTTATACACCTCAATGTGCATGTCAGAAATCTCACAAGTCAATGCCCCTAAATGAATTACTATAGGCATTTAATAACTTCTGAGAGAGGGAGAATCTGTCGTATAGGGATGAGCCCTCTTGTTAGTTACCCAGTACCAAATGATCAACCCTAAATACATATTTGAACAAGCAAGATTAAATATCCTTGGAATATTATCTTTGAATATTTATTTAACTATATGTGCATTTAAACATATATATGTATATTCATATGTATATGTAAGAGTAATAATTAAAGAAAAATTCATGAATTTGAGAAAGACCAGTGTGGATACAGGAGCCACTATAGGAGAGATAAGACGGATAAGCAAAATAGCATAAATACTGTACTCATGGATGAAATCCTAAAAAAATGAATTAAATAAGTAAAAAGATTTTGAAAATAATTTTTAATCCATAACAAGTGCTTTGGTTATGATATCTTAGTTCCTTTATAAGCTTTATGATTTATATTCATAATTTTCTATTTCTAAAACTATGTAAATAGAGGAAGGATGGCATCAGAATCTCTGGACCCTCAGAATCTCAAGCCATTAATTAAAGTAACATAATAGGAACTTTTGACATCTGTAAATGGAAAAGTACAGACTTAAAAGGTAGATAACACAATGCACTTCCTTTTGTTATTATTTTCTTATTTTAAGATGTATTTACTTATTTTTCTTTTATGTATAAGGATGTATTTTCTGCATATATATCTGTACACAATGTGCATGCAGTGCTTATGGGGGCTAGAAGAGAATGCTACATACCTGCAGTCAGAGTTACAAATGGTTAGAAACTATCATTGGGAATTGAATCCAAGTCCTTTAAAATAGCATCTAGTGATTTTTAACTTCTAGGGTACCTCTGCATCCCAGCATGATGTCTTTTTCTTTTAACCTTGCCTTATTCAATCCCTGGAATAGTGCAGCGTAGTTGAGTGAAAGTGCCCTAGTTATTGTTTCTGTGCCCAGATCCAGATGAGTAGAGAACCTAGTTACTATTCTAACTGTGTTTATTTTTCCTGAGAGACTGATTTCCATCTCTCTTCCCTTGGATTTTAATAATTAAAAGGCAATACACTTGTGATTTCAGGCTGGCAAAAGATAGAAGAAAGAGGAAGACACAAAAGCATATAATAGCTGCAAGTGGACTATAGACCCCAGGGCAATCAATGATGAACAGAATACAACAGAGGTTTGAAGTTCTTAAGAAACAAATGAGATGAATTTAGAAACATTTAAAGGCAACAGTGTTTATAAAAAGAATTTGCTGAACTATTCAATATACAGGCAGGAACTGAGAGTACAATAAACTTTCACCTCTGAATGATTTCTTTTCTCAGAATACATTGTTATATGTTCACTACCAGTTTGAAAAGACTGCAAAACACTGAACATTTTTTTTCCAAACAGTTTTTAACAGCAGAGCACAAAATAGAAAAAGACACAGGAAACACAGTTCTTTAAAATGTACAAAATAACTGGACCAAAAAAATATGTCCATTCCCATGTAAAAATATAAAGAATAAACATACAGAATAAAGAGTGAATACTAAGAGCTTCAAAGAAAAAAGTCTAAAAACATATAAAGACAGACTTATCAGAATTATGCCTGACTTCTCAAAAGAGACCATGAAAACCAGAGGTCCTGGACAGACATTTTGAAGACACTATGCCACCAAGGATGCCAGCCTAGACTACTATTCCCAGCAAAACTTTCAATCCATTATAGATGGAGAAAACAAGATATTCTATAACAAAATCAGTTTTTAACAATATCTGTCCACAAATCCAGCCCTAAAGAAAGCACTAGAAAGAAAACTCCAACCAAAGGATGTTAGACACACCCATGAAAACAGTCAGTAGATAATCCCACATCAGCAAAACAGAAAAAATGAAATATACACATTACCATCACCACAACAAAAACAAACAAAAAATAAGAATTAACAGTCACTGGTCATTAATATTACTTAATATCAGTGGACTGAATTCACCCTATAAAAGACAAAGGTAAACAGAATGGATATGAAAACATGATACTTTCTTCAACAGCATAAAAGAAAAAAAAACTTAACACAAAGTAAAGGGTTGGGAAAAGATTGTCCAATAAATGGACATATGAGATAATGTGGTGTAGCTGTCCTAATATCTAGCAAAATAGATTTCAAACAAACATTAAATAAAAAAGATGAAGGGCATTTTATATTTATCACAGGAAAAAAACCAATTATTATGAAGTCTCTATTCGGAGAACTTATGCCTCAAATACAAGGGCACCTACATTTATAAAAGAAACATTACTAAAGCTTAAAGCATGCATCAAATCCCAAACACCAATGGTGAGAGACTTTAACACTCCACTCTAATCAATGGACAGATCTGCCAGACAGAAAGATAGCAGAAAATAAGGAAACTAACATATGTTATGATTCAATTGTAATTAACAGATATAGAACATTTCACTCAAGCACTGTAGGCCCATATTTCTATATGGTGTGGCAGCCAGGCTCTGAAGCCATCGGTCCCACCTGAGGTGGTCATGTAGACCTGCAGACAGGCTGTCACTGCCTCAACAATAGCCAGTATGTGCTACTCCTTTCTCTTTTGTTACAAATGTAGATCGCCTGGGGAGAGGTGTTTGTTGAAGTTGATGACAAAGTTTCAGATGTTCTCCAGAGCCTGGCATCCCCCAGAAAGAGAATATTTATGAGGTATCCACCTCGGTTGAGCAGGGGATTAAGAGATGTTTGGTATAATAAACGCTGGGAGATCATCACAAGGGGGAGAAGCCTGAGATGCCCTTCTGTGATGATAGTGTAAGCTGTGTCTGGTTATTCCTTGTGCCTCCATACCAGTCCAGTTAGGGAAAATAGTTTTCTATGTCGGGGCCCACGGGCGCTGACAAAGCACAAAAGAATATACCTTCTTTTCAGAATGTCATGGAAATTTCTCTAAAATTGGCCACATACTTGGTAACAATACCAATCCCAAAAGATACAAACAATAATTGGAATAACCTCCTGTGTCTTATGGGAACAATAGGGGGCAAAGTTAGAATTCAACAACACAAACAACAGGAAAGTTACAAACTCTTGGAAATCGAACAGTTCTCATTCGAATTACCACTGGGTTAAAAAGTAAATAAAGAAATTAAAGACTTCTCAGATTACAAGGAAAATGAATGCACAACATAGCCAAACTTGTGGGATACTATGAAAGCAGTGGTAAGAAGAAAGTTCATAGCACTAAATGACTACATGAAGAATTTGGAGAAATCTTATACTAGGGACTTAACAGCACATCTGAAAACTCTAGAAGAAAAAGAAGCAAACATGCAGCAGGAGTAGATGGCAAGAAATAATCCAACTCTGGACTGAAATCACAAAGGATTATTACATAGCAGAAAAAAATAACAACATCTTGAATTTTGTAGGAAAATGGATGGAGCTAGAAAACATTGTTTTGAGTGAGGTAACCCAGACACAGAAAGGCAATTATTTCATGTACTGACTCATAAGTGGGCTTTAAACATAAAGAAAAAAAAAGCTTATAAACCACAATTACAGAGAACTTAGACAACAATGAGGATACTAAGAGAGACTTACATAGATATAATCTACATGGGAAGTAGAAAAAGACCAAATTTCCTGAGTAAATTGGGAGCATGGGCACCTTGGAAGAGGGTTGAAGTGGGGAGGGGAGAGGTGGGAAGGGGAGCAGAGAAAAATGTAGAGCTCAATAAAAATAAAGAAACAAAAAGAACAATAAAAAGAATCAGTGAATCAAAGAGTTGGTTCTTTGAGAAAATCAACAACATTGAAAAACCATTATACAAAGTAACCAAAAAGGCAGACAGAGAATATTCAAATTAATACAATCATAAATGAAAATGGGACCATAACAAACACTGAGAAAACAAGATGTATGTGGAATTAAGCTACACACTCTCCCTTAAACTTTTATAAGAGGCTTGTAGTCAAAGACCAGTAAGATCTTTTAGCCTCCTAACATAAAACTCACATGTTGGAATGTGTGTTCCAATGACAAGTAAATCTGGAAGGTTAAAAAAAGTAACCTAAGACACGCATATGTCCTGTGGCAGAAGAGCAGACATTATTAAAATAATTTTAAAAGGAGGAATTGCGAGGGCTCAGAATTTGGAATCTGTTCCATCTTGGCTAGAGTCCAGTCAATAGGATGTTTTGACTTAGGGCAAAGTTACCAGGCTTATTGAGATGTAAAGATATAATTATGCTTTGTTGTTCTTTGGACCATGGTGTCTTATGCTCTCCCCATTTTGTTTGGTGTATACAAGGACTGAGACTAATAGACTTGGTTTTTTTTTTTTTTATTTTGTAACTTGTAACTATTCAATGGAAGATCTCCCAACTCTACCTTCTATATCTTGTCTATTTCTTTTCTTAATCCACACTCCCTTTCTCAGGAATGGATGGACAAGTCAGGGCAGACACGACATCCTGGCTCAAACAATCCCTACTCCCTTTCTTCTGTAAGACTTACAGAGCTCAATGCAGTGCTTGTCCGTGGATCTCTGTTTCTGCTTTCATTAGTTACTGTATGGAGTATGTCTGATGGCAATTAGGGAATTCACCAATCTGCTTACAATAAATAACCAGTTCATACAGATTTCACAAGTAAATTATAATCATAGGCAAGTAGATAATGCCTAGCAATATGCATGCTCCTAGGGCTGCAATATTTCCTAGTAAAGGAGTAAAAGATAACCAAAATAGAAGCCTTTTAAAATTGGTCCATAATATCTACAGCAGTATTATCAGCATCAAAATTCAAATTTGCCTTATTAAATGCATCAAATATAAGGACTCATTAGCAGCATGCCAAATTCTTCTTAGATAAGCTTTTTCCAAACAGTAACACTCTTATAGTGAACAGAAGAGGTTACAAACATTAACTGGACAATACCATAATTCTAGTATGAATTATGAATTATGACATTAGGCATACAATTGATCAAATTTCAATTCTTTTAACTTCATTCTAATAAAAAGAAATATTTCTGTGATGGGTGCGGTATGAATCTTTTCTATCTCCTAAAATCCAATGTGTTGCTGCTACCAACATTTAAAGATTTATTTTAGCTGCTCTAGTCCGTGAGTACTGCACATCAATAGTAAAACCGTTATTCCACTCCTCAACACTGAAGAGGGGTTATAGTCGCACATTGTCTCCATAATAGTGTTTGATTGCACCAATGAGTCTCCCAAAAAGGGAAAGTTTCTGAGGTCACTTCTCTTCTGGCCTTCTATTTCAACAGCAGATAAACATTATATTTGCAGTAGTGACCTCTGTGTCCCAAGATATAGTGTAGATCCATAGCCAAACACTCAGTGTTCCTCAGCAGGATCCAGAATAATTAAAACACATAGAGGTATGGGAAGTTGGTGCAGCAGGTCTATCAGGAAGCTGGGAATCATTAACCATCACTATTATCTGCTTTCCTTCCAATACTGGATGATCAGGAATATAGGTTCAGAAATCTCAGTTCAACTCCTCTTGGGGGGCATCAGCTGTCGACGTCTAGTGCGTTGGGGTCCCTGGGTAAGGGTCTCGAACAAACCAGGACACAGGGGATACAGAGCAAAAACAGCAATTGCAACTGCATGCTGCACGTTTATTATGAGGCCTTTATATACGTTATTGAAACAATTGCTTCAGTCAACGATATAATTGAAAAGAGGAAGTATAAGCGGGTGAAGTAATCACTTTCAAGAGAGCACAATGTATTTACTTAGGGTTGTGGTCACAAGAATTTTCAAAACTATTGCAAAAATACCATCAGGTGGTGTGGTCACAAAAGTCTCCAGAGACATTATCTCAATGTCTCAGATCTAATTTAAGCTATTCTAAATATCTGAGCAAAGCAATTCTATGTGTACTGTGCTGCAGGGCAGCCACTTCCTTAAACTCTGTGGCATTCAGAACTTGTGACAAAAGAACAGGGGAGAAGAATGTTTTCCTCTCCTAGCCCTGGCATTCCATAGCTGACCTGTGTCCCAGCCACAGTCCTCAAATTACCCCAGAGCCAGGGCAGCACAATTCCCTGCAAACTAAAGTACAGATTCCAAATCCTCACAATCAGCAGCCATGATATCATCAGGGCTGTCACTCCTTTGTTCTACACAATGCACCAGATGCTCAAGCAGTCATATAGCTTCATTTTCTTCCCGTGAGAAAACACAAAATTCCTTGACCATACACTAAAACAGTGTCAGAACCCTCCCATAATCGATTGTAAAGATCTCTTCATTTCACCTGCACTAAAGTTGCTCTGGTGCCATCATGCCAAAATGTACCCATTGAAGATTGCTAATGAACAACTTTATAAAAGAAATTTAGAATTAAGAGGGCATGATTAAAAACATGTGGTGACTGACAGAGGGTATGATCCCTCTTATTTATTTTTTAAGCTGCATCCTGAGACTGCCTTGGGCTCACCTCCTCATTTTTATTTATGACAAATATTTTCCAATTTCTTTTGGGCGGTGGTGGCGCACGCCTTTAATCCCAGCACTCGGGAGGCAGAGGCAGGCGGATCTCTGTGAGTTCGAGGCCAGCCTGGTCTACAAGAGCTAGTTCCAGGACAGGCTCTAAAAAAAAAGCTGCAGAGAAACCCTGTCTCGAAAAACCAAAAAAAGAAAAAAGAAAAAAAAAAGTTCTTTGTTGGAAGAGAAAATACTTAACTGGTGTTTGCTATGAGTTTTCGTGGCCAAGGCCTAGAAGTGTGGGACAGCAGCTCCCACAGGCCGAGCCCGCTGTTGTGTGCTGAGTGAGAGCAGGTTGGCAGCTCCACGGATTGGTGGTCCTACAGAGACAGCAGACCAACAATTAGGGATCTTGCATAGGGTTGACCTAGGCCCTCTGCATGTATATAATAATTGTGTAGCTTGGGCTCTTAATAAGACTTCTAACAGTGGGAACAGGACCTCTCCCTGGTGCTTAGCTGGCTTTTGGTAACCTGTTCCCCATGCTGGATTACCTCAATGTAAGGGGAGTAACTTGGGCCTGCCTCAACTTGATGTGCCATGCTTTGCACAAGCCCATGTGAGTCCTGCCCCTTTATGAATTGAAGTGGAGGAAGAGCAGATGGTGAGGGGGTAGATGAGAAAGAGGAAGAGTCAGGAGGAGAGGAGGGAGGAAACACTGATTGGTATGTAAAATAAATGAAAAATAGTTATTTAAATATTCTCTGTTTTATGTTATTATTCACAGATTGGTTCTGCTCTCAATCTGGGCCACAAACATTTTTTCTTGTTGTAGGGAGTGGTTAACCAGACACTCATAACTGTCCAACATTGTGAGAATAAGTTACTGTTAGTGTCAGGCCATAGACTGGACTTCATATATATATAATGTATGTAAGTATGTATGTATAAGCACATATGCATATACATAAAGGACGCTAATATACATATATACAACTTTCATATTTCAGTTGTATAGTTGTCTTGTTTTAGGCTCTATCTTGCACTAATAATATTTTGTGATTGTGTTATTCCATATAATTTTTCATCATACTTCTCACCCATATATAATCTATATAAGCTCCCCTTTATTGTCTTTTACTCATTTCTCCAATCTTTATCCTTTAAATTCTTAAATATTAATACTATTAGTTTTAAAAATCTATAGAATACACTTTTCCAAATCACTGCTCTAAAATTTTTCATCTCTGTACCTTACTAGTAGACATAAGGGAAGTATACAAGTATTCTTTATCACAGCAAATTAGTATCAGGACTTCTTTGCTACCAAATCATTGTATGTGTTACTTGTATTAACTTCTATAATAATTAGTGTAAAACATAATCAAGAATGAAAATAATTCAGTAAGGATGTTGAGAAATAATCTAAAAAGAAATAACAGAAACTAAAGACTCAATTAGTGAAATAATCAGTAGAAAGTATCATCAATAGGCAAGAAGATATATTTTGTTCATGCTGGACAAATTCAATGAAATAATGTGTTCAGATTTATCTAAAGAAAAAATACAAATGTATATAATAAATACTTTTAAGAAACCTGGGAAATATTAAAGATATCAAATCTAAAAATCTATGGGGTAGAAAGTGCTGAAATAAAATACAAAAGATAATCTAGCCAACAAAATAATAGAAAAATTCCAAACATAGAGAAAAAATGTCTTTACACAATCATTTAAAACACCAAATAAGCCAGTCAATGGTGGCACATGCCTTTAAATGCAGCACTCAAGAGGCAGAGGCATGCCGATGTCTGTGAGAGTTAGAGGCCAGCCTGGTCTACAAGAACTAGGTTCAGGACAGGCACCAAATCTACAAAGAGAAAACCTGTCTTGAAAAAAAAAAAGGAATCCCATAAATAAGAACCGCTCTACATATCCACATGTGTTAAAACTACAAAATATCAAAACTATGAAGCAAAAAAAAAAAAAAACAAGTCAAATTTAAACAAACAAAAAAAAAAAACCCAAAATTTATCTGAAAAAGTAAACATACCATGGTGGGCAAGATGTTTCAGTTGGTAAAGATATTGCTATGTAAACATGGTGACCTGAGTTTGATCCCCTGTACCCACATGAAGGTAAATGGAGAGTACAGACCGCAGAAGTTGTTCTATTGAGTTCAAATGAGTGTCATAGCACAGGCATCCAGACACATGTTAGTGTACATTTATACCCACATTAATAAAATAATAATGATAATAATCCAAGCACTTTTTAAAAGTAAACACATCAAAATAACATCATACCAATCAATAGCACAAACAGACAACTCAAGTGAATGATGATATAGTCCAAACTTTTAAAAATATAACTGCCATAAGGATTTTATTGTCTCGGTTATTTTTCTATTGCTGGAGTAAAGAAACAAGACCAAAGAAACTTACAGAGGAAAGAGTTTAGAAGGGGCTAACAATTTCAGTGGGTAAGTCAGATATCATGGCAATAGGCAGACAGGCATAGTGTTGATGTTTTTTTCTATGAGTAAAAGGTAAAAATTGACATTGGTGTGATCTTGAAATTTCAGAGTTTACCACTAGTGATACACCTCCTTCAAGGCCATACATTCTAGTTCATCTGACACAGCTGAACCAAGTGGGGACCAAATATTCAAACATATATGCTTATGTTGAATAAAACACATATTTTATTCTCAGGTCCCTGTAAGTTTGTGGCCATATGTAAAATGTAAAATGCAAATGTGTGAATGTAAAATGTATTTAGTCGCAATAGTCTTTCATAGTCTAGTCTCAACACAGCTTAAAAATAAAAAGTTTTTTTTCTAAGAGTCAAGGCAATCTCATAATTTTAAGCCAGATATAAAATAAAACAGCCAAGTTCCATACTTTCAACATGCAATGGTACAGAATATACAACAAAAATAATGGGAGCATAGTAATGAAATACTGGACCAAAGCATGTCTGAAAAATCAGCAAGGCAAACTCCAAATTCTACTCCTTTTAGCCTGATGCCAATGTGCTCTTCAGATCACCTATCCTTACAGCATTGTTGATTGCACCACACTTTTCTCTCTTCGGCTGGTTCCACTAACTGTTAGGAGCTTCCCTTGGCAGGTGTACAGTGACTGTGGCATTTCCCAATATCTTGGAGTCTCCAACTCAATCTATGTTTCACTTTAACAGATTTAAGCAATGATATCTCTTCACCACCATGAAGGGAAACCTCTGCCACATGGCTGGCCTCAGTTCTTAACTACTGAGGAAAATTTTACAACCCATTGACATATATAATTTATGACTCTAAAACCAGAACTACATGACTGGTGCTGCTTAATTCAGCTATCTTAATGGGATGTAAAATGGGCTTTCCCTTCCATTTCATTTGTATACATTATTATTTGTTGCAAAATCATTCCCCTTTTACAAGATAGAAGCTTAGCTGGGTAGAATCTTGCTCTGAGGTGTTCAGTTGCTTTATGCCATTTCACATCATGTTTTTCTTTAAATTTTTTATCTTTTTCAGCACAAACAAGATTTGAAAACAACATCAAATTTTCTAGTGCTCATTTCCCCCTAAAGTTGTACATTCTGTACTTCTTTTTGCTCCGATTGCCCTTTTCATTGTAAGCATAGAATTTATATATTGTTTATCTCACTTAAAATTGTTAAAATAAAAGAGCTTGATTCACATACATTGATCATATAATTTGATACATAGATATAATATCATATCTAATTAGTATAAATTCCATCAGTTTCTCTATGTGAAATTGCAGAAATACCTGTATTCAAATGATGAGAACTAACTTTCGTGTTTTCAAAGCATTACTTCATTAAGCAATACTCATATTCAATATTGTCTTCTTCAAATAGAAAGTTTCTAATAAATTAGATAAATATTTTATAATTATTGTATTTTAAAATATTTTCTTGTTTAAAACACTTAAAAATACTTGGTTGAATGACATATACATATCTAATAATATTTGTGTTCTGCTACTAAGGTCCCCCTGTGTTTTGTACATAAGTGTTTAAAAATGCATTTTACTTTGATGGGCACTAAATGCATTTTCTTTTTTTATTGATTTTATTAAGCTATACATTTTTCTCTGCTCCCCTCTCTTACTCTCCCATCCCCTTCTCCCCTCCCCCATGGTCCCCATTCCCCCAGTTTACTCAGGAGGTCTTATCTTTTTTTACTTCCCATGTACCTAAGATCCATGTATGTCTCTCTTGGGGTCCTATATGTTGTCTAGGTTCTCTAAAATTGAGAATTGTAGGATTATTTTATTTGACTTATGTCTAAAAGCCACTTATGAGTGAGTGCATATGATATTTGTCTTTCTGTGTCTGAGTTACCTCACTCAATATGTTTCCTAGATCCATTCATTTGCCAGTACATTTCAAGATGCATTTTTTTTCTGTTGTGTAGTACTCCATTGTGTAAATGTATCACATTTTCCTTATCCATTCTTCAATCGAGTGATATTTAGTTTGTTTACAGGTTCAGGTTATGACAAACAACGCTGCTAAGAACATAGTTGAATGTATGTAATTTTGTTCTACTTTCTTGTCTTGAATTGTTCTCATTACTTTATATCAACTCTTTAGGGTTTTGTGGTCCATATTCAGGTCCTTGTTCATATGATCTTTTAGTTCCTTAAAGAAACTTATAATTGTTTTGTTTGGATTAATGAATCTGGGTGATATATTTGTAGTTTCATTTGTACTCTACATGGTGTTGATTTGGGGTTGGATTGGTGAGCTAGGAAAGTGATAGGCAGGTGAATGGAGGAATGCACTATATAATTTTAACATTAAACGTAAGTATTCTTTGATGTTCTACAATTGCTAAAACCTTAATAGGAACTAAGAACACTTTTATGAAGTTAATTATTCAGTGCTTACCTTGGTGATTACAACATGATCTTGAAACAATTTATTTTGGATTAAAATTGCCTACATTTTGAAAGAATAGAAAAACAAATTCTATATTCCTTTATTTCTAGACCCATTCCTTATATTAAAAGATTATAAATTTGAATATTAACAACTAATCTGTAGTTTCATGGTTATTGCCTTAGGAAGTTAATATTTCTGTGATGACATATGTTATTAATACTAATATTATTTTTGCCCAACACTATCTGAAATCTAAAAATGTTATTCTTTTGATTTATATGAAATTCTATAGCACTCTGAAGGCATCATTATTATGTTTATGTACATACTTTCTTGAGAAAATTCTCCTGTTATTATACAATTGCCCCAACCTGATTTCATATATTCTTGTTATTTTCAGATAGCTAAACTATGATGTTTCCAGGTGTAGATGTCTTTGAGAAAAATCAATGTTTCTGGGCACCATGAATGTAAGGATTATACATTTTAATCTAAAATAAGAAGGTACTACTTTTAAAGTTTATTTACTCATACCTTTTCATTTCTCTGGGCTTTTTGGTTTTCCATTAAGATTATGTCACTGTATTAGAGTGTCAGAAGTCTGTAAGACTCGGTTAACTTTGTTCTGTATGCTGACAGTTATAATTATTAAGCTGTAATTGTTGGCATCAAATACATGATACTCCTGTCTCAGTCTCCTTATAGCTATGATTAGAGGTATGGTGCCAATACTTTAATATCCGCCTGAATGTTTAACTTGAAGATTAGTTTTCTGGTTCATATTGCCATCATGTTCTTCAAATTGAATAATCTCAATTTCTGGAACAGTTTATATTGACATTTTTAGTCTATTTATTGCTTTTAAGGTGAGACATGCTTTCAAATTTTCTTATCTACCATTTTATAAGTTCTTTATTTGTTTTGTGAATATATAAATATGCATATGCACAACATACATGGTTAATTATAAATGTTATTTTAGAATTCTTTGAGCAATTACAGTTGCCAGACTGTAGACAAAATGTGATGTTATGGTATCTCAAAATGTTTTAGCTATGGGTTAGATAGATGGTTCAGTAGTTTATAGCATCTGTTGCTCTTCTAGAGGATGAGAGTTAAATTTACAGCACCCATATCAGATGGCATTTCAGACTTCTGTTACTCTAGTTCCATGGAATCCAACATCTTTTGGTCTCTGGTCTCTAGGAATATAGTACACACACACACACACACACACACACACACACACACACACAGAGAGAGGGGGGGGGGGAAGAGAGAGACAGAGACAGAGACAGAGAGACAGAGACAGAGACAGAGAGAGAGACAGAGAATCTCTCACACAATGAAATAAATATAAAGTAAATTAATATAAAATTATATTAATTTCTTACCTTACTAGATTAAATTTTTCTTCTTACTTCAATCAAGTCTTGTTTAATCTTATACTTTTATATCTAAAATACTTTGACCTTTTACCAATTCTTCTTTTATTAATTTATAATTGTGACATAAAGATTGTATTCTCAGCTACCTGGATCCATATCACCTTAAAGTGTATTGTTACAGTAAATTAGAGCCTCAGTTCTGAAGATTGGAAAGAACAACTAACTTTACAGACAATGGCCAATTATACTGGTTTCTCTCCTATCCATTTAAAATTCCTCTTTGATCCTACCACATTTTTATATTTTATATCTTATTCAAATCTACTATATAAGTTTTGCATTCATTTTTTGAGGTTACTAATTCATTTCTTTTTTTGAGTGAGAGAGGAAGAGAGAGTCTTCACCTTGTCCTAAAATTTGCTATGCAGATCAGGACTTGTCAAATATGTAATGCTCATTCAGCATCTTGATATCTGTGATTATTGATGTGCTGTCTTTAGTTTAATATATTTCTGAATGTTTAACTTTGAAAGTAGCCTTCCTGCTTTTACTTAATTGATGATAATATTTGCTATGCTGAATTTCACCAAATTTTGAAGTAGTACCCTACAATAATTGTTCTATATATCTGCTATGTCTCTTATCAAAAGGAAAGCAATGTTTTCTTTTACTTTCAAAAATAATAGATCATCCTGAATGTCAAAGTAGACATAGTATTTTTAAAATAATAAATGAATATCATAACTTTTTGATAATTACATTTTAAGAAAAATTATAAAGAGTATACAACCAAGTATCTTTTGTTTATATTTGAACTTATTTGTGTAATTTTCTCCTATTAGTGAACCTATACTGATATATTATTCTCAAGGAAATTACATAGTCTTCTCAGATTTTCTCAGGCTCACCCCTCCAACATTCCTGTTCTGCTTAGTATTACACTTAGAATACTACTATATGTTTTCTGTTGTTTTTGTTTTGTTTTGGTTTCGTTTTTGTTGTTGTTGGTTCTTGTTTCCTATGTCATCTAGATTCCTTGAAGTTTTGACAGATTTCTCAGATCTTTGGTTAAGAATCAATATAATTTGGGGTATATTCCTCAAGTACTTTTTAGAATGTCCTTCCATTTGAATTCATCTATAATTCTCAGAATAAGAATGAAGTCATGCTGAATTGTCAACATTGTATACTAACAGTGTCACTTTTCATGATTCGTGTTTACTTGGTCACCTGCCTAACATACCTTTGCTGATTTTTCCACTAGAAGTTTAATTATATTCTACTGTCAATGTTAGAATAAAATTGTTAAAATTAGGCCATATTTTCATCTTGGGAATATTATATTACTATTTGATGTATACTGCACACTACATGATAATCCTCTTAAATAAAGTTTTTAAGAATCTCATTTGGTATAAGATATATTATACACTGCTGGAATATAGAAAGAATAAAATGTTTAACAATTATCTGTATGAGTGCTTTGAAAATGAATGCATTTTCTATAACAGAAGATGTTATGTTTTTTATGTTAATCATGTATCATATAAATAAACTATGGGTTTGTAGTGTAGCCATAAAATTATTCGTGATCCTACCTATATTTCTATATAGGTAGTTTGTGTTCTCTGTCAATGGGCCTTTGTAATTAGTGCTCTATTTTTAAGTTTTATTCTGCTTAAGAAAGAATTCTTCTTATTCTTTATAATCTTTAAATTCAGCATCTTCAATAATATAGTTATTATTAAATAATGCCAAATACATTTTAGTGCACTAATAGGGATCATTACATTAATGAAACAACATAACAATAAACAAGGATAATCTTTAATGTTAACCAAACTTCTGGTAGAAACATTTGGATTTTCCAATTGTCCTCTTAAGATAATAATGATATTAACTAATTATCTATTCAACTCTTCATGAAAGAAATATATCTGATGAATAAAGCAAGAGGATATACTGGTGGTTTACATTTCAAAAATATAAGTAACAAAAGCAGCAGTAAGAACATTATATAACTTAGAATCCTCATTCTTCAATGTTTATTCTCTGTTCAGAGCAAAAATAAAATGGAATTAACTTTTATGAGAAATTTATGTTATACATAATACATGAATTTCTGCCTAGGGAATTTGGTTGTACTATATTAATGGGAAGTAAAGTAGCTGCCCTACTCTGTTAAATCATACAAGATGAATCTATGCTGTAGGTTTTATGCAGAGAATTTCTATCACTTGATTTTATAATACAGTGCTTCTTCCCCTTTTTGAGTAATCATAAATAAAAAGAAGAAAATGATTATAAAAATGATAATACTATAACCACTTAAATATTCAGAGTACTTTATTCTAAGGACAGTGGCAACTACTTTATAAGCATTGCCTTATTTAACTCTCAGAAGAAGAAATAGGCTGTCTTCATTTTACAGATGAGAACAGTTTATTTGTAATGAGAATAAATTATTAAAGATAATACTGATATTTGTTTAATCTGCATTCTATGACATGATAGTATTTTATATAAGCCACATAAACAAACAGATTGGAGAACATATGGTTGTTTTTATGTGTCAGTTTAACTACACCACAAGGTGTCCAGTTATTTGGTTAAAGACTTTTATTTTCATATCTGTGAGTTTATTTCTGGATAAGATTAAATTTCAAACCAGCCTTCCTTGGTGTTAATAGGCATCATCAAATGTGGTGAAGATCTTAAAATTTTCATATCATAAATGAAAAATGACATTCTCTTTATATTTAAGCTGGAATATCCATTTATCTACCATAATTTTTGTACTTAGATTAAAACTGGTTTATTTAGTACCCTTGATATGCATATTAATCTTACTGACTATGAATGTATATGCCTCAGCCTCCATAATGATGTGAGCCAATTCATTATAACAATAATATAAATTTTATATATATATATATATATATATATATATATATATATATATATATATAATCATATAACGGAAATGATAAAAGAATGTTCATTATGTGTATAGCATTTATTCATGTATCTAATTTTTCTCTTTGTTTTCTTAGAGAATTTATATATTATACAGTTTCATCCAGTAGCTTTGCACAGATCTGAGAACCAAACATAGACTTGAACTAAAGCATTGATGGAGTAGTGGCATATTTGTTTTCCAAATATATATATCTAACTCCATGTTCATACTCACAATTATGACTCATTGCTAGATAATGTTATTCCTCAGTAATTTATTTAGTAGACTACATTCAACCACTAAGTTTAAGGACTCAAATTAAATAATACTTAATTCATTCTCTATATTATACTCTAATATATCTGTCCCTTTCTACATTTTCTAGAGAAATTCAATTGACTATGACCCTTTCCATTTTTCTCAACTGCTTTGTAACAAATTTATACCCAAAATTCCTCATATTCAAAATATTTTTCAGGACCTATATATGCATTTGTTATTCATTTATTCAGCAATTATATAGCATTTCTCATGAGTTTTTTCTAGCAATTTAAGCATAAAATAGTCATATAAACATTTTATATGAACTTAAGGATGTGGAAGAGCACTATAAACTACTGTGTTCTAGACATTACATAGCTAGCACTTGTTTTCTTGCAGATGTCCTACATAAGATCAAGCCATTCAAAATTCTAGCATACATTGGATAGATGATCTCCTGACCCCTATTCCTATTGAGTAGGTATTAGTGGTTGATTGTTGCTGGGGGGAGGGAGAAACATTCTTTTTAGAAAATTTGTTCTCTGTTACCATTTCCCATTCTACAATTAGACTGTTCCCACGTTCATAAGCATATGGATGAACATTATTGACTGGATTTAAAGGTATAGAGAGAGAGAGAGAAGTAGAAAAGATATAAATAGAGGGAAAAATAAGGCAAATTGGTGGAAAAATGTATGATTTTGTTTCACTGATCCTTCACATAATTCTCAATGGAAAATAATAAAAATTAAAGGATATGATATTCTTAGAAATTGTATTCTCAAGGGCTGCAAATATACAAAAATAAATTATTTCATAAGTCTGGGAAGAAACTAACATAATCATAAACTTAGAAATAAATTGTTCATGTTTACTAAAGTTGGTTTCTATAAAAAAAGCTTTTATAAGGATGCGAGACTGAGTGTCAGAGTCAACCATGGGAACATCATTTTAAAATTGAAAATAGATGTTTTTCATCCAATAGACACTGTTTATTATTCCCCTCCACCATCTCTTCCAAGATTCTCATACCTTCTTTCCCATCCTCCCAAATTCAAACACTGGCTTTGTCTGTCTTAGGAGATTTTAATGCAAGTTGAACAGGTTCAAGAAGAAAAGAGAAAAGAATGAAGCTGAAAACTTGCAGAAATATAAGTGCTACTGAAATAATAGAAAAATGACAAATAATAAGTGAATCATTTATGCTGTTTCTCTTTCTAAATATTATACAGTATACTGTTTCATATACCAAATATGCCACGCATATGTATTAACAGAATTGTTTAGAATGGTAGAGAAAAATTCTAAGAACTCTCTGTATATCAGATATCTTATAATCATTCATTTGTTTGTTAATGAAAATATTACATGCATCTCTGTCCATTATATATATATGATCAAATGGAGACTATTATTTTGCTCTCTGCAGCAGGAAAAAGGTTTTGGAAGCCATATCAGCATTTAATAATAAAATGTGAAAAACTATATATATTTTGGGAAACTATCAATACAGATGCATGCACAAGCTACCTAAATATTTTACATGTATGAATTAATCTATAATAAAGATTTAGTGTTAGTTACAATTGTTTTTAACAGTGTTGTTTGTATAGTTAATAAAAATACATAAATCTTAAATTTTTAATTTAAAAGCTTCTTATTTCCTTATATTTTCATTGTGTAAAAGAGTCACTCATGCTAATATTACATGAAATCAAAACATTTCAGATAAATGAAGCAATGAGTTAATTTCAATAGTTGATCACCAAAAATAAAGTGCTTTGCCTAAATAATTCCAATGTTAATATACTGATATATATATATATATATATATATATATATATATATATATATATATGAGACTAAAAGTAATATGCACTTTCCATGCTGCGCATGCTGAGGATAACAAGAAAACTCATTTCACAGAAAAATTTTGGTTTCAACTACATTCATGATTATTCTCAATTCATTTACCTGGAACATTACTTCTATTCAGGACAGAATTATGACAGTCCATTAACATAACCCCTGAGAGTTATATAGATTTAATTTCTATATGTAGTGAAGATGAGAAGTTATAGCTGGTTATTATCTATGATATATTTCATATCATCCAATCAAAGTAGAAAAGTAGGTGTTTCCTTTCAACAGTAAGTACTTTTGTTATGGTTATGAACCATCTTTTTTATCCCTAAAGAGCACACACACACACACACACACACACACACCATATTCAGCTTATCAGACTTAGGTACAAGCACCATCTTTCTATTCTCAGTTTACTGATTTTCAACAGTACTAGTCACCTTTTCTTAGAGTTTATCATTTTTTTTCCATTACTAGGAAAAGATAATAGTCAACATGTTCTAGAGCCAAATATAAGTGACCAATGGCCTGGAAACAGAGACTCAGGTAAATGCAGTTCCCACATTGCAGCAAAGTAACAATTTTAAAATTTTGTTTATAGACACAGAAAATATTTTTAACTAAATCTTATTTGAAAAAGTATTAGCAATCCATTGGATACTTAATAATTTTTTCATCACATTCACATCACACAATTCCTGACAGCTAGATCCTCCATCCCTACCCATACTAATTTGTGCTCTACTTTTAAAATAAAAAATAACTTTCTGTATTGCCCATATATTCTTGTTTGTGGGGCCATCCATTTGAAGCATGATTGAACTACTGAGGTTATTATTTTTAAGAAAACCAAATTTCCATCTCCTAATAGCCATCTCTTGCTAATAATGCCTGAACTATTCATAGATTTTTTAACTTCAACTTTCCTGTCTATGCTGGACTTTTCTCTATCTTCAATATTGCAGGTCTTATGCATGCTCTTATACTTTAGTCATCTGTGTAGCAGCTTTATTGTATCTGAAAAACACTAGTTCCTTATAATCTTTCACTAAGTCTGGCTCCTACAATCTTCCTGTCCCTTTTTCTGACACAATCTCTTAACCTGGTGAAATATAGATAGCTCATACAGGGTGAGCCCTCCCTAATCTCTTCTTCTCGGTACCCTGAGCAATTGTGGGTCTCTGTGTTATATGTCATTTATCACAAAACAAATCATCTCTGATGAGGCTTGGGGTGTAGTCATTAATCTATGAGTGTGATTATATGTCACTAGGTGTCATTCAAACATTTTCCTCATTTAGCACAGTAATAGTAGTAGGTCTAAGACCTATGACCTATCTAACCACAGGATAGTGGCCCTGGTCCTGGTGCCAATTAAGAATTTCATCTCATCAATTAGACCTAAAATCTAACAAGAGCAGAGACTTCTACTGGGTCAATCCAGAGGCAGTGACCTCCACAGAAGCAGGTACAAGGGAGCAACTGCTGAGGGAGCCAGCCTGAGCCAGAGACCTCTTTAGGAATGAGTATGAGTCAGGTACCTCCAGGGGAGTAGGCCTGAACAAGAGACCTCTGCAGACCCAGGCCCAAGCCAGGGACATCTACAGGAACAGGCCTGAGCCACCAAACTCTGTTGGAGCAGGCCCGAAGAAGGGACCTCTGCTGGATAAAGCCCAAGGAAATTACCTCAGTGAGTATAGCTCCAAGCAAGTAACCTCTGTGGGAGCAGGCCTGCAGGACACCTTGCAGTACAGAGTTGATCCCTGAGAGTGCTGATCAACTCTGGAACACGAGTTAACTCAAGGATGACTGGAACTGTAACACTAGCAGATACAATCTGAGACCTTGGATCCACTGGCACCTGGAAGGACACAGTCCCAACTACACCAATCAGAGAAAAGATGGTTAAACAAGGTAAGAACCACTCAATATCACAAGCAGCAGACACAAACAAAACTAGTGGCCCTACAATAAGACATGTACACCCAAATATAGATGAAGCATAAGAAACTGACCTAAAATAACTTTAGGAGAATATTTGATGCCTTTAAAGAGGGAATGAAAAATCCTCCAAAGAAATGGATTGAAAACACAAGTAAAAAATTGGAAGAAATCAAATCCCTTAAAAAAAAAAAAACAAGAAAAAGCAAACAAACAGATGAACGAAACGATTCAAGTCTTGAAAACCAAAATAGAGACAAAAACGCCACAAACTGAGGAAATTATAGAAACAAATTATGATAAAACAATCAGAAACCACAAATGCATGCATAAATGGTAGAATACAAGAGATGGAAGAGAGAATCTCAAGCACTGAAGGTACAATTCAGAAAATATTAAATCTAACAACCGCTCAACAGAAAATATCCAGGAAATATGGGATACCATGAAAAGACCAAATCTAAGAATAATAGGCATAGAAGAAGGAGAAGAAGGCCAACTCAAAAGCACAGAAAATATATTCAACAAAATCATAAAAGAAAATTTTCCCAAACTAAAGAAAGATATGCATATGAAACACAAGAAGCTTAAAGAACCCCAAATAAACTGGATCAAAAAAAGTCACCTTACCACATAATAATCAAAACACTAAGCATACAGAATAAAAAAAGAATATAAAGATCTGAAAACGTAAAAGGACAAGAAACATTTATAGGCAGACATATCAGAATTCCACTTGACTTCTCCATGGAAACAATGAAAGCCAGAAGATCTTGGTCACGCATTATGCAGACATTAAGAGACCATGGAGGTCAACCCAGACTACTATACCCAGCAAACTTTCAATCATCATAGACAGATAAAACAAGATATTCCATGACAGAACCAAATTTAACCAATACCAAGCTACAAACCCAAATCTACACAAAGTACTAGAAGTAAAAACTCTAAACATAGGAAGTTGGTTACACTCATAAAAATACAGATAATAAGCAGGGCGGTGGTGGCACACGCCTTTAATCCCAGCACTCGGGAGGCAGAGGCAGGCGGATCTCTGAGTTCGAGGCCAGCCTGGTCTACAAGAGCTAGCTCCAGGACAGGCTCTAGAAATACAGGGAAACCCTTGTCTCGAAAAAACCAAAAAAAAAAAAAATACAGATAATAGATGATCTCACAGCAGCAAATCCCAAGAATGTAAAAAAACACACAAAATAACATCACCACCAATGAAAACTAAAATAACAAGAGCAAAGGAATAAGTGGTCATTATTATTCCTTAATATTAAATGGACTTAACTCAAGTATAAAAGACACAGGCTAACAGATTGGATGTGAAAACAGAATCCATCCTTCTGCTGCATACAGAAACACACCTCAACTTCAAAGACAAATATTGCCTCAGAGTAAAGGGTTGAGAAAAAATTTTACAATCAAAAGGACCTAAGAGACAAACTGGTATAGCTATCTGAATATCTAACAAATAGACTTCAAACGAAAATCAATCAAAAGAGACAAATAAGGACATTTCATATAGTCACAGAAAAAATTCATCAGAAGGAAATCTCAATACTGAACATCTATGCCCCCAAATACAAGAGTACCTTCATATGTAAAAGAAACATTTTAAAGCTTAAATCACACATAAAACCCCACACACTAGTAGATGGAGACCTCAATACCTCGCTCTTACCACTGGAAAGGTCTATCAGACAGAAAATTAACAGAAAAATAAGAGAACTAACAGATGTTATGATTGAAATGTACTTAACTGTCAGTTTATTACACCTTCCATCAAAACAGGAAAAAAAATGGCTTTATCAGCACCTTATGGAACCTTCTCAAAATTGATCACATACTAGGTAACAAAGCAAACATTTACAGATATAAAAAAAGGAATAACCCCACATATTTTATCAGATTACCATGGCTTAAAATTAGATTCAACAGTAACACTAATTCCAGAATGCCCACAAACATATGGAATTAAACAATGCTCACTTGAGTCATAATTGGATCAAGGAAGGAATAAAGGAAGAGAAATTAAAGATGTCCTAAAATTTATTGAAAACAACTATACAACACACACAAATTTAAGGGAGATAATGAAAGTTGTGTAAAGAAAAAAGTACATAGCACTAAATGCCTTCATAAAGAAACTGAAAAAATTGCACATTAGTGAGTTAATAGAACACATGAAAACTCTAGAACAAAAAGAATCAAACCCACCTTGGAGGACTAGATGGCAGGAAATAATCAAATTGAGAGCCTGAAATCAACAAAATAGAAACAAAGAAAACAATTATAAAGAATCAATAAGACAAAGGGTTGATTCTTTGAAAAAAATCAACAAAATAGACAAGTTTTTATCCAAATTATTGAAACGGCAGATAGAGGATATCCAAATTAATAAAATCAGAAACAAAAAGAAGTATATAACAACAGATATCAAGGAAATCCAGAGAAATTATTAGTCATATTTCAAAAACTTGTACTCACTAAATTGGAAAACTTAAAGGAAATGGCAACTTTCTGAATAAGTATCTCTTGCCAAAATAAATCAAGAACAGGTAAACAAATTGAAATAGACTTATAACTGCCTAAACAATAGAAACAGTCATAAAAGCCTCCCCACCAAAAAAGGCCCAGGGCCAGACGGTTCCAGCACAGAATTTCTACAAGGTTTGCAATAAAGAACAATGCAATACTCCTCAAATTGTCCCCAAACATTAGCACTAGAAGAAAACATGTCAAACTCTTTTTATAGGCCTATAATTACCCCTAATAACCAAAGCACACAAAACACATTACATAGAAAGAGGAATTACAAACCGATCAACACTCATGAACTTTGATGAAAAATAGTCAAGAAAATAAGACAAACATAATAAAAATGGCAATCTTAGCAAAGCAATCTACCAACTTAATGCAATGCCCACCAAAATCCCAGGAAAATTCTTCACAAAACTGAAAGAACAATACTCAACATCATAAGGAAAAGCAAAATCCCAGGATAGTTAAAAAAAATTCTACACACCCTAAAGGAACTTCTGGAGGCTTCACAATACCTGACTTCAAACTCTAGAGCAACAGTACTGAAAACAGTCTGGCAATTGGCATAAGAACAGACAGGAGGACCAATGGAACTAATTGAAGACCCAGATATCAATCCAGTACACCTATGAAATCTGATTTTTTGACAAAGAAGAAAAACTTCATAAAATGAAAAAAGAAAGCAATTTACAACAAATGATGCTGGCACAATCTGGATATCAACATATAGAAGATGAAAGTAGATCCATATCTATTTTCATGCTCAAGACTCAAGTAAAAATGTATCAAGAGACATCAACATAAAAACCAAACTACACTGAATCTCAATGAAGAGAAAGTGGGAAGTACACTTGAAGGCATTGGCACAGGAGACCACATCCTAAATATAACCCCAGTAGCACAGATAATAGAGATAAACATTTATATATGGGACCTCCTCAAACTGAAAAAAACTTCTGTAAAGCAAAGAACTGGTCTTGTTAGACAAAATGGCAGCCCTCAGAATGGGAAAAGATGTTCACAAACCCCTACATTGGACAGAAGACTGACTTCTCATATATACAACAAACTCAAGAAATTGGGTAATCAAAGAACAAATAATCTAATAAAATTGGGGTAGAGACCTAAACAGAGAACATTCAACAGAGGAATCCAAAATGGCTGAAAGACACTTAAGGAAATTTTCAACATCTTTAGCAATCAGAGAAATTCAGATCAAAACAACTCTGAGATTTCATCTTACACCTGTAGGAATGGCCAAGATCAAAAACATTGATGGCATCTTATGCTGGAGAAGATGTGGGGTAAAGGGAACACTCTTCCATTGTTGGTGGTAGTGCAAACTGGTACAGCCAGTTTGGATTTCAGTATGGTGACTTCTCAGAAAATTAGGAAACTACCTACCTCAAAACCCAGCAATACCACTTTTGGGTATATACCAAAAGGAGGTTCAATCATACCACAAGGACTTGTGATTAATTATGTGTGTAGCAGCATTGTTTCTCATATTCAGAACCTGAAAATAACCTAACTGTTCCTTGACCGAAGACTTGATAAAGAAAATGTGGTACATTTACACAATGTAGTACTACACAACTAAAGAAAATGACATCTTGAAATTTGCAGGCAAATTAATGCATCTAGAAAACATCATTTTGAGTGAGGTATCCCAGTCCCAGAAAGGCAATATCATATGTACTCACTTATATGTGGCTTTTAGACATAAGTCAAAGAATAACCAGCCAACAATTCACAATCCCAGAGAACCAAGAAAACACAGAAAACCTTAAGAGAGACATGCATGGATCTAAGGTACATGGGAAGTAGAAAAGGTAAGATATCCTGAGTAAATTGGGAACATGGGGACCATGTGAGAGGGTCATGGGGAGGGAGAGGAAGGTATAGAGTGGAGAAAAACATAAACTCAATAAAACAACAAAATAAAAGTATAAGAAATCTAATACTAGAAAATAGTTCCTTCTGTAAGATGTGTACATCTACTGTGCTGATCAAGATATCTTGCTAGGGTGGGGGCTGTCATTTTAGCTTTGCAGGACTAAGAATTGGGTAAAACTGATGATTTTTCTCCTTTGTTAGTATAAACAACAACCTCTAGATAGCCAGTAGTAATAAAGATTCTAGATCAGTAGGAGGTTGTTTTCTGTATGTTCTGTGATTCTGGTGTATAACGTGTTCAACAATAGTGTCTTCTCAAATTTAGGAGGTAAACAGTAGCATTGGCAATAACTTGCAATATTTGGGGGGGGGTCTAAGCATTCCACTAGTATGAAAAGATGTAGCTTATTCTTGGAACTGGGGTTTTGTTGGTTAACATATGGTACCTAGTAGGGGTATTGCTACCCCACTGAAGGTCAACTCTATTTGAATTATTTTTATATGTGTATATGTTCATATTTATTGAATCCTCTACATTAATAGTTTTTCAGTTGTATTTTACAGAAGGTCTTTTGTGTTTATCATACTTTGTGCATTCCCTCCTTTGTGCTGCCATTTCATTTTCCGTTGTACTTATCCCTTCTTCTTCCATTGTTTTTCTTTCTCTTTTATATCACTGTATACCTCTTCTCCTTGAAAACCTGACTTTCATGGCCTGTTCCTTGCTAGTTTCCTGAAATGAATAATTACATATACAAAAATGAAGCTATATCCTTATCTTACTTTATCTTAATCCTCTTACCTTATCTTAATCCTCAAATGGATCAAAGACCTCAACGTGAGACCTAAAATCTTGAATCTGGTAGAAGACTACCCTTTTTCTCATGATACTGAAAGTACTTTCAGTACAAGATAGAGTCATTGGGTTCATCTTATTTAGCTTCTTGAGCATCACGAATTATAGGCTCAATGTCCTTTATTTATGGCTAGAAACCAATCATGAGTGAGTACATCCCATGTTCATCTTTTTGGGTCTGGGTTGCCGCACTCAGGATAGTGTTTTCTATTTCCATGTATTTGCATGCAAAATTCAAGAAGTCATTATTTTTTACCACTGAGTAGTACTCTAATATGTATATATTCCACAGTTTCTTCATCCATTCTTCCACTGAAGGGCACCTAGGTTGTTTCCAGGTTCTGGCTATTACAAATAATGCTGCTATAAATATAGTTGAACAAATGCTTTGGTAATATGGTAGGGCATCTCTTGGATATATTCCCAAGAGTGGTGTTGCTGGGTCCTGGGGTAGGTTGATTCTGAATTTCCTGAGAAACTGCCACACTGCTTTCCAAAGTGGTTGCACAAGTTTGCAATCCTACCAGCAATGGATGAGTGTACCCCTTACTCCACAACCTCTCCAGCAAAAGCTATCATTGGTGTTTTTGATTTTAGCCATTCTGACAGGTGTAAGATGGTATCTCAAAGTTGTTTTGATTTGCATTTCCCTGATCGCTAAGGATCATTTAAGGTTGAGCATTGAGCATGACCTTAAATGTCTTTTGGCCATTTGAACTTCTTCTGTTGAGAATTCTCTGTTCAGTTCAGTGCCACATTTTTTAATTGGGTTAACTAGCATTTTAAAGTCTAATTTCTTGAGTTCTTTATATATTTTGGAGATCAGATCTTTGTCTTTTGCGGGGTTGGTGAAGAACCCAAAGAAAAACATATAGTTATCCTCCTGGATATTGGAAGTAGACAAGATTGCCGGGCAAAAATTGGGAACATGGGGGTGGGGTGTGATGGGGCTAAGGAGAGATGGGGAAAGAAAAGTGTAAAGGGGAGAATGGGGAGAGTTTGGGGGAATGGGATGGTTGGGAAGGGGGAAGGGTGGATATGGGAGCAGGGAACTAGATATCTTAATTAAGGGAGCCATTTTAGGGTTGGCAAGAGACTTCACTCTAGAGGAGTTCCCAGGTGTCCAGGGAGATATCACCAGCTATTTCCTTGAGCAGCTGAGGAGAGGGAGCCTGAAATGGCCCTATCCTATATCCAGACTGATGAATATCTTGCATATCACCATAGAACCTTCATCTGGCAATGGATGGAGATTGAGACAGAGCCCCACATTGGAGCACGGGACTGAGCTCCCAAGGTCCAAATGAGGAGCAGAAGGAGGGAGAACATGAGCAAGGATGTCAGGACTGCGAGGGTTGCATCCACCCACTGAGATGGCGGGGCTGACCTAATGGGAGCTCACCAAGGCCAGCAGGACTGGGACTGAAAAAGCATGGGATAAAACCG
This sequence comes from Arvicola amphibius, assembly GCF_903992535.2. Classification (NCBI taxonomy): domain Eukaryota; kingdom Metazoa; phylum Chordata; class Mammalia; order Rodentia; family Cricetidae; genus Arvicola; species Arvicola amphibius. Next base: position 74,940,214 of record NC_052065.1, on the reverse strand, counting down.
GACTCCCTGAACATGGCAGACAATGAGGGCTGTTGAGAAGACAAGGACAATGGCATTGGGTTTTGATCCTACTGCATGTACAGGCTTTGGAGGGGCCTAGCTTTTTTGGATGCTCACCTTCCTAGACCTGGATGGAGGACCGCATACTTCCCACAGGGCAGGGAACCCTTACTGCTCTTCAGACTGGAGAGGGAGGGGGAGGAGAGTAGGGGGAGAGGGAGGAAAATGAGAGGGGGTAGGAGCATAATTTTTAATAAAATAATACTAATAAAGACAGTCATTATATACATAAATTGACAGTGGCTGTGAGTGCATATGCAAGACATGTATAAGTGTTTTTTAATTTTTTAAAACAATTATTGACATGTATAAGATTTAAATCAACCAAAATTCAACATTGAAGAGAAAGGAATCCTGACGTACATGTTATATTAGGGAACTTTATTATTGAAAGTATCTTTTCTAAAACTTGGCCATATACTAGATTTTTTTGGATTATGTTTTCTAAGAGATATTATTCACACATTATCTAATTCATATAAAATTTAAATTGTATTTTTCAGGGAATACTCAGTGACTAGGATCTTGACCAACAAATAGTACTACATATTCTATGGGACAGTGGTTACAGTTTTAGAAACTAAAACATCCCATTTGATTGAGGACTTCATTCCTTCCATGCATATAGCTTAGCAATATAATTTTAGTTGTTTATTAGCCACCAGGAATGGTGGATCATGTTTGTCATGCTAGTACTTGGATGTATGAAGCAGGTTCCTCACTACAAGTTTTAGGATAACCTGTACTACAGAATAACTCCTAGACCAGACTGGGCTATATATAGACATACTACCTCCAAAACTCTTTAATGTATTACCAATATCCATGGCTACATTTGTATTTATAATATTTTATACTGTAATGTAGTTCTATATGAAAGAAAATCAGATGACTGGTAGAATAACATGTCAGTAGTATTTGTAAAACCAGTATCTTGTAAAAGGGACCAACAATGGTTTAAAATAGCAAAGAAACAATAAATTGTGAAGCATTTGACTTTGCAATTGTGAATTTGCTTACTTGTATTATTGTTGTTTCTTTTTTGTTAGTAAATGAAGAGCTGTGCTCTCCAGGTTTCTGAACAAAAATTCACTGTTAATTCAAAGTGCATGAGATTAAGCAACATAACATGGCAAAGGTCAGTGAAAAATATATTTTTAGTTTCTGTTCTAAGGTTTTAGAGACCTTAGAAGTACAGCAGCAGTGATGAAATAGTACCTATATTTGCCAGCAAAAAATATTGCCATAGAAGCATATGAAGTTTCTTAGAAAGGCCGGAGAGAGTTATTATGAACAAACTGTACATTTTAAAGTATTTTAAAAAGTTTTTTATTCTCAGAAATATTAAAGAGTACTGCTTTATCTTTTCAAGTTCAATTACATGATGTGAGATTCCCCTCTGCATTCTGTAAATATGTTTTTTTTGTCATCTCTTAATAAAGAATCTGCTTTCAGCCAGCCAATGGCTTAACAGAATATAGCCAGGCTGGAAAAGATATATAGAGAGTAGGCAGAGTCAAAGAGAAGCCATGTAGCCTAGCCACAGACAGACTCTGAACACAACTTTATGCCTTAAATCACAGCCACATGGCAATAAAAAGATTAATAGAAACGGGCTAATTTAAGATGTAAGAACTAGCTAGAAATATGCTTAAACTACTGTCTAAACAGTATTGCAAATAATATAGTTTCTGTGTTCTTATTTCAGGTATGTACAGCCAGGAATGAATGAGCATCCTCTGTCAACAGTTACACACTAAAAGAAATTCTCTATGTGATTAATGTGGCAACTCACTAGAAAGAATGTATTGTCTTCAGTTAGCAATTGAGAAATATTTGTGAATTTTTCTTCCTTCTTATTCATATTTTAGGAATATGAGGAAACCATTTTTCTTATTAGATTTATAAATATTTTGTGTATGTGTGTGTACATGTGTTTACACAGAAACACATATACAGACCAGAAGACATCCTGAGGAAGATGAGTCCTCTCTTCCACCATGTGGATTGGGATATGGAACTCAGATACCATTACTTACCACCATCTCACCAGTCTGTGAACCTGTTATTATACATGAGTATGCTTATATGTAGTTATCTTATTTCAAGATTAATGGTACACCTTGTCAATGGAAAATAATGTTAAACATGTAGATGCACAGCTGATGTTCCTCCTATTAAATCACACTACTACAAGGGATTTAATTAGCTGATGGCTACCCGACTCTTCTTGGAGACTTCAATTTTTGAACTGCAGCTAAGTGACTTTCAAAGAGCCAGCAAGTGACTAATCTAAATAAGATCTGTAATTATTTCTCATTGATAGTAAGCCAAAGACATTTTTATATTTGAATCATGGTTGCATAGTTCCCATATGCATTACACTGGTTCTTTATCAGTGTAAGTTTCATGGAGAAGAAAATAAAACTTCATAAATTTGTGGCAGATGTCCAGAAAAATATTCAGTCAGGTTAACTTCCAGGGTTATATCAATTATAATTATATTATCACTAATATCCCATGTTTGACAATATTGGTATGGAGGATTATTAGGAGATTATGGAAGTATATTGGGAAATTTTTCACTTTGAAGAATTTAAAGATAGATAAAATTATATTGGCCATAATCTATGTGTTTTGAAGTTTTTTTGTTTCTCATGGGCCTGTATTTTAAGGGCTTGGTTCTCGGGTTATCATTGTCAGTGATGGAATTTGTAAAAGGTAAAGCCAAATGAGAGGGTTTAAAGCATGTACACATTTGAAACATAATTGTGAGAACCCAATCTCTTTCTCTTCAGCTTCATGACAATGGGAAGAGCTGTTTTATTCTCGCACATGCTCCTGCAATAATGCATAACCTCATCAGAAACCTAAAAGCAACAAGGCCAGTCTATCAAGAAATAGATTCGCTGACAATTGAAGACAAAATAAACTTCTTGTTATTATAAGTTGATATTTTCACTTTTATTGCAGTGAAAGACAACTGCTAACAATAATTTAGGCATGTCATCTTTACTAGTTATATGTAAATAAATTAATTAAAAACTAATTAGCTGTTATTGTCAAATTATTGTGATATAACATATCACAGCCAGCAATATATCTTTACCTGACTTGGTACTAGTATATGTCCACATCATTAATGTTCTGTATTGCTAAACTAATATCATAGTGTGTTACAATATATTTAGCCCTGCCCCTCAAATACCACCCCCCAATTAAAAGACAAAAAATGAATGCCATTTTCTTCAAAAACCATTTCTTCATAAAATAAAGGAAAGGTGGCTGCTTCTCTAAATGGCTGTACACATTTCTAAAGCTGGAAGTATCATAAACCCATAGACATGATATCAGTAAAGGTATATCATTAACTAGTAATTGATCATGAAATTCACGAATTGCCTGAGAAAGAAGACAAATATAAGGAACCTCTATAAACCACAAATAGAACACTGGTAAAATATTTAGTAAAGTCAAGAATTAACACCCACATAAAATAAGAAATTCAGTAGAAAATGGAAGCAGAAACAAATTGGAAGGTAAGGACATTTCAGCAAGGTAATCATGCTTAAATGTAAATATTGAAGTACAGAAATACCTATGATTACTATTAAAATTGGCTTATTAATTCATATTCTTATACTTTCCCTTCATTTGTATATGTGTTGTATGTGTGATTTGCATGTTGTATGCATTGTGTGTGGTTTATGTTTGTGATGCATGTCCATAGATTTGTACTATTAAGAGCATTCATGTGAAGGCAAGAACAGGACTTGCTAACTTCATTATAATATCTTATTGTCTTGAGATAAGTTTTCTTCTTTTGGCTAAGCTGGATATTTACTGAGATATTCAGATCTACCAGTTTCCCGCTCTGCAGTGCTGGAAATATATGTTCATTCATGTCTAGCTTTTTTCTTTTTTTTTTTTTTTTTTTTTTTTTTTTTTTTGGTTTTTCAAGACAGGGTTTCTCTGCAGCTTTTTTAGAGCCTGTCCTGGACCTAGCTCTTGTAGACCAGGCTGGCCTCGAACTCACAGAGATCCGCCTGCCTCTGCCTCCCGAGTGCTGGGATTAAAGGCGTGCGCCACCACCGCCCGGCTCTAGCTTTTTTCTTAGATGGCAGAGACTCAAACTCCTATTGTGTCATCATTGCCTGTCAAGTCCTCTTACAAACAGAATCCTCTGCCCATCCCTTGATTTGCTTTCTGTACATCTGTGTGGGATTCTTAGTTTAGAATGAGCCAAAAATGGGAATACTAGTTCTGCACCCAACTAAGTTATTCTTGCTTGCTATGTATATTTAAAATCATTGTACTGTTTGTGATGACTGATTTCTCATATAGTAATAAACATACCTTCTCATATGGTTCATTATGAAATATTGAAAATATTTGAAAGCATTACGAATTCTTAAAGAACTCCAAACGGTCATTTCCTTGTAGACAACATTGGCATTTGGGCTGAGATCATAATCTGATATAAGGGATGATTTCTCATCAAGGGATATTAAGTAAATAAAACTTAAATAGAACTTTGTAGTATATTTATTTCAAAATGTATGGGCCATGAGAGTATTCTAAGTAGCTTTTCTCACTTGTTAAACATTTCAACTTTATACAAAAACAAGCAAAAAAACCAGAATTGCTTATCAGTGATTGAATCTATTTTTCTTTGTTTTGCAACTTACATTTTCATTCATCTATCCTAGAAATCAGAGTTATAAAAAGTACACTATTCTTAAAGACTCGGTTACTAAGGACTTATATTCATTGAAGACAGCTAGGTGTCTTTAATCTCTACTATATGTTCAGAAACTATGGGAACTAACATTTCAAAGAACACCCAAACACCTGCTAATCAGAGTACAAAGGGAATAGCTAGGAAATGATATAGATGTTTGTATCTATATTAACTATCTGCAGTACTTGAAATAATATATTTTTCATTCCCACAAATGGACAAATTGTACTGTATAAAGAAAAGAAGTAAGTCAGAACACATGAGTTTTGTGCCTGTGGAAAACAGGAAAATTGTGACTGAATTATTTTACACTTTTTAGACATAATCATGTTTGAGTGTGAGGTAATTGTGAAATACTAATATCTTATTGTACTGACTCAAAGATAAACACACATGAAAAAGTTTTTGTTACAGATTGGTGGCTGTTTTCTCTGGACACATTTACTGTCCACAGACAAAACAAAGAAAATACCTTTGAATGATGAACTTGAAAACCATATGCCACTTGTAGCTATCAGACTTTAAGAGACTAGCTTAGGTATTGTAAAGTCATAAAGACTATTTATGATATCTACACAAAATGATGCTTCAAATAATGTTAGTTTAATATTATAGGTACCTAAACACAGGGCTACATATATTCAAGATAAAATTTATTATTTTTTCTATTATGAAAAGTTATATAGAGAAAAGATTTAGGTATGCTTTCCAACCAGATTTTTAGATAATATGATTTTATGCATAACTATTTAATCATAAATATTCTTTTTAAAATATGAAATTATTTCATATTTTAACTGAAAAAGTTTGGTTTTTAATAACCAGAGAAATGATTTTATAGCCCTTTCTAATAAAACTATCACAATAATATTACTGTGATGAATGCCTTAAAAACAAATTATTTGTGTAATGCATTCGTTTCTCATGATTATATCACATGCTTATTTTTTTGCTGTTTCCTGGTATTTTTATTCCCCTAACTTGATAAAATTTGATGTAATGATTAAGAAAACCACATTATATATAATAGAACTAGATATTTCAATACATAAGAATTATTAATTTGAGTCTTTATGCTTTTGAAAACTGGATAATGTATCCTTTTATGCCTATCACTTTCATCTTATTTATATTTCTATCTGCTCATGTGGAGCAGACACAAAGTAAAAAAGATGTAACTAATAAAGGATAGCCTTGTGGCCTTCTCTAACAGCTAGATAGTATGAGTCAAGTGTTCCATGCATAACTGCTTGTTGAAAATTTTGTTATCTTTTGATTCAATAAATCTTTCTTTCTTTTACTACTTTAATGATTTTTGAATAACTTTTTATTTCAGCATGAGTACCTATAAATGAACCTATAATAAAAGTTGCCCACAAACTAAGTGCAAATAGATTAAAGTGAAATGTTCATGAAGTCATTGAAGCCATCAAAGTGTACACAAAAAATGCAAAAAACCACAATTGTCTATTAAATGCAACAACAGTTAAATGAATAATTCTTAGCTAATTCCTCATCACAATGTGGACAAGTTCACATCAACAATGCGAAAACAGATATTCCGTCAATAGACCATGGTTGTTGTAATTACTCATTATTGGGTTAACTAATTAGAAATGCTAGAGTAAGAGAATAAGAAAACATATGAGTTCACCAAACTTTACCCCTGTCAGCTTCTAATTCCATATTCCCTCTGAACACCTTGTATTTTCTGGTAGTAAAAGAGAAGTTGTAAAAATCATCAAGACTCAATATGTACAAATTAGTATAGTGAGATAAAATGAAATCTGTGTGGGTAATTTATTATCATAAATAAAATATAAAAAAGTTTCAGGAAATTTTAAATAGCTGAATCTAGATTCTTAGTTTTTCATACTTAGAGAGCTTCTTTTGGGAGAGGTCAAATTTTATAAAAAGGGATAAATATTAGTTCAACAATGGATTACAGAAGGGCAATACAGTAGATTAAAATCTCTTATACCAGTGTGTTTCAATGATTAAGTACTCAGATAACTTTGTTGAGAGAATGAGAATAATTTCTAGTAGACACCATCCATTCAGAAAAAAAATGTATTTTACCATGTACACTATTTCACTGTTTGCCAGGTGCTAGTCATAGAAAGTTAAAAAAAATACCCGCCTCATTACATTATAGAGTTTTAAGTCTTGTGATAAATAAAACATTATCAAAAGATTACATAACCGATTTAAAATTGTATTTGTCAAATATTATAAAGTGAAGCACACTGTGCATTAGAAATAAATGAGGACATCTAAATGAGAAGATTAAGGAAAATTATTAACAAAAATAATTTTGAAAAAAAGTTATAATGGGTACCTATTAAACAAAATTGAAAGATACACATTTTGACAAAAAGAATAACATAAAAGAAATAAAATTCTATTTTTTCAAGTCTAGCAGTATTAATAATTTATACCAAATTATTAAACATTGCAAATTAACAAGTAGAAGTAATATTGTCAAATTTTTGGTTCTCAAATACCAAACTAGATGCTGTTTGTAGAATTGTAAATAAACAATATAAGTATTAGAAGTCTTTAGGTTGTTGTAGGAGAGACATAAAGACTATGCTAGTTAGGAACAATATGTTTTTAGTCGAAGATAGTTAAGAATTGATATCAAAATAGTCAAAGGAACTTAAGGAGTGGAAGGGTGGTATACATCACAGAATTATTTACATAGTGATATCACTGTCAATTCTCATGGATTACAAACACTAGAGTTGAAGCACAGTTAAATGTCAAACATATTTTATAGTTTGGGATTTTGTCATGCTGAGTTTGAGTAACTTTTCTAACATTCAAGTGTAATTTAAAACTATTAGCAGAATATAGAGTAATAAATATATTCTAGAGGGTATAAATGAGCTGTTCATATGCATAGGGCCTATGAGTATGGAAAATATTACCAAGGATGAGATTAAAAAATTAACAAAATATTTTAGATGAAACTGAAAGTTTTCTGTTTGTTGGTTGGCTAAGATGATTGTGATGGTTCAAATAGAAATGTCATACATAGACTTATGTGTTTAAATGTTTGACCCATAGGGAATGGCATTGTTAGGTGTGACCTTGTTGGAGTAGATGTGGTCTTGTTGGAGAAAGTGTGCCTCTGTGGACGTGGGCTTTGAGTTCTCATATGTTCAAACGGCACACAGTGTGGCACATGGTCTCTTTCTGCCACTAGTGGATCAAGATGTAGAACTCTCATCCCCTCCTTAAGCTCCTGACTACCTTCACACTGCCATGTTCCACCATGCTGCTAATGAACATAATATCTGAAACTTAGTCACCCCAATATAAATTCTTACGTTTGTAAAATCTGCGGTGTTCAAGTTATATTTTCACAGCAATAGAACCCCAAACTAAGACAATGACATATAGCAGAAAAAAATGGCAAAGACCTTTCAGGAGAAAAGAAAGAAACAAGAACATACCATCTTTATCTATGAAAAAAGTTTTTTACAGTCCTTGGCACAAACTAAATCTTCACAAGTGTTGGCTATGGCTTGCTATTAACCAAGTACATGAAGTCCAAGTTCCCTGAGTTGTTTAGAGTCTTCAGCTCTCCAAAGGTCATTTTCTCTTGTGAAAAAAAAAAAAAGAAAAAAAATAGAAAACTCTTTATTTTGACTCTCCCTAATTTGTGTCTGGAGCCCTCTTAGATATTTAATTCTCTGCCTTGGGTTTCTAGACTATCCCAAAGCCAAGATTCAGTTTGAAGAAATCCCCGGGATGGTCCTCTCCCATTCAGAACTAAGTGGCAGTAGGGTCAAACAGTCGCAGCGCAGTAACGATGGAGTTTAAATCCCTAGGCACAAGTGCTTCTCTTCAGTATCTTATCTCCTGGGTGTTTCAGAGCCAGGAAGTAAGGTCACCTTTCTCTGAGCTACAAAAAAGACTCACATACAGTTGTGCATAACCTTATATGTGTGAGGTGTTATGATGAGGCGGAGGCATGAAGAGACCGGTTCTGGCATGCATATGGAAACCCTCAGGATTCCTCTTTTCTCTGGGGCTTTGTTCCTCCTGATTTCCATTGAGTGTGAATTTCCTTTATTCAGGACCCTCCCATTCTTAACTCAAAGATAGTTTTACAATACCAAGTCTGAGTTCTGAAGGAGATCTGGCTCATTCGTTTATGTCATCACCCCTATTCACTAGGGCTCCATGTTCTGGGAGGCAGTAATATTTCCTGTATTCTTTATTGTAATGTTTATTGGAGTGTATACATACTGTTGATATCTCATGAGCATCTCAAATGATGCAGGAATTGTTTCTTGCCTTGTTTATTTGATACGAGCAGTAAATCTCTGTCTGTCTACACCCTCCCCCAAAAAGAAAAGAATGTTTTAGTAGATTTTGTAAACAATATTAAATATGAAATGGTGAAATAATGGCTAAGATAAGTGGATAATACTTACATTCACATAAAAATAAAAAATAATAAAATTATTAAAGATTCAAACAAATATAATTGTGCTGATTTTTCGTGATATAGCAAATAGACAGTGACATGCTATAAAGGAAGTAAAACACTTTCATATGGAAGAGTTCAGTCATTTAAATGTAGATAGAAATTAAATGCACAAAAGGACAAAAAAAAGATATTTGAGAAAATCAAAGATATCATCTAGAAAATATAAGTATTTACATAAGACTAGATGATAGAAAACATGAAAAGCAGTCATAAGAATAAGGTTGAAGAGTAGGAGGGTTTATTGAAGAGATCTTGAATGAAGCTTGTGGTGGTTAATTTTCAGCTGGTAGTTCCTCCAAGCCCCTTTAGGTTTCTGGGACAGAAAGAATAAGGCTTTTGGAAATAAAATAGTCAAGAAAGTGGGAGAAATTAGCTACAAACTATTGTTCTGACTCAAGGAAAATAGTTTGAGCAATCTCAGTAAAGATAGTAAAAATAGAAATGAAGAAAGTGAGTATTGGCACAATGGGGAAATAATGAGATCTTATTTTTCTTATAGTTTCTTACTTATATGCAACCCCTGAAAATTATTATAATATGTGTTGGGAAACATTAGTATAAAAGACTAATATGATTTTCTGTGTGGTCATCCTTACGCAAGAGCTGAGAACTCTTATACACTTTATTTCATTCCTGGTTCAAATAGTTAACTGCTTTTCAAGGTAATTTTCCACTTGGGTTGACTCAGGCCTGAGGTGGACATTTTGCCCTGACCCTATTACTTTCTTTTCTAATTCTCCCCCCTCCTTACCTTGACCCTTACCTTTAATGAGAAAATGCTCTTGCACATTGCCTGCATCAGTTACAATTAGTCATTGTCACATCTATCATGACTGTTCTTTATTTAAATTCTGATATGCATGGCTATTATTAGAAGAAAAATGTGGGTTCAATCTCCTATATGTCAAGCTCAAGGAAAAGAAGATGAAATACTGCAATATGAAATTTTCTTTTGAATTTTCTTCAAAAATACTCTTAATTTTTGGATCAAGGGGGAAATAGTAGAGTAATTGGTGGATATAGAAAACTCCAGTAAGGAATTTTTTTTTTTACAGAAATTAGTGATATTATAAACTACCAGAGATAATGTTTTATATTGAAATTAGAAAATTCTTAATTCCATTTCAATCCTAAGGCTTGTTTGGACCTCAGCACTCTGTTTTCAATTCATTTAGAAAGTTAACAGAAAATTCCTTTCAAACTAAAGTCTAGAATATTTGAGGATGAAAAATTAACTTTACTATATATCTTTTCAAAACCCTATTGGCTAGTGATCAGTGTGCCTTGAAAACAGCTTAAATTTGTCCAACCCTCTTCTTTTGTAAACTGTTTTTATTAAGCTATATATTTTTTTTCTGCTCCCTACCCTTCATCTCCCCTCCTGCCAATTTACTCAGGATCTTGTCTTTTTCTACTACCTATGTACATAAGATCTTTGTACATCTCTCTTAAGGTCTTCTTTGTTGACTAGGTTCTCTGGAATTGTGAATTGCAGGCTACTGTTTTTTTTTTTTTGCTTTATGTCTAAAAGCCACTTATGAAGAGTACATATGATATTTGTCTTTCTGGGTCGGGGTTACCTCACTCAATATTATATTTGCTAGATCCATCTATTTGCCAGAAAATTTCAAGATGTCAATATTTTTTCTGCTCTGTAAAACTCCATTGTATAAGTGTACCACGTTTTCTTTATCTAGTCTTCAGTCAATGGGCATTTAGGTTGTTTCCAGGTTCTGGCTATAACAAACTATGCTGCTATGAACATAGTTGAGCACTTGTCCTTGTTACCACATGATTGAGCCTCCTTTGGGTACATACCCAAAAGTAAAAGTATTATTGCTAAGTCACGAGGTAGGTAGTTTCCTAATTTTTTGAGAAATCACCATACTGAAATCTAAACCGGCTATACCACTTTCCACTCCCACCAGCAATGGAGGAATATTCCCTTTAAACCACATCATCTCCAGTTTACATTGTCATAAGAGTTTTTGTTTTTTTGTTTTTTTTTTTTTTAAATTTTGCTCATGGTTTATTTTTTTTTATATTTAAAAATTTCCATCTCCTTCCCTCCTCCTCCCCCTTCCCTCCCCTCCTCCTCCCCCTTCCCTCCCCTCCTTTTCCCCCTTCCCTCCCCTCCCCTTCACCCATACCTCCCCTCCCTCCCTCTCAAGGCCAAGGAGCCATCAGGGTTCCCCACTCTATGCTAAGACCAAGGTCCTCCCAACTCCCCCCAGGTCCAGGAAGGTGATCGACCAAGCTGAGAAGGCTCCCACAGAGCCCGTCCATGCAGAAGAATCAGAGCCCAGAGCCATTGTCCTTTGCTTCTCAGTCAGCCCCCGCTGTTGGCCACATTCAGAGAGACGGGTTTGGTCGCATGATCCATCAGTCCCATTCCAACTGGAGTTGGTGATCTCCCATTAGTTCTGTCCCACCGTCTCCATGAGTGAACGCACCCCTCACGTTCCTGACTTTCTCCCTCATGTTCTCGCTCCTTCTGCTCCTCATCAGGACCTTGGGAGCTCAGTCCGGTGCTCCAATGTGGGGCTCTGTCATTTTCTTCATCTATCGTCAGGTGGAGGTTCTATGGTGATATGCAAGAAATTCATCAGTATGGCTATAGGAACTGGCCTTTTCAGGCTCCCTCTCCTCAGCTGCCCAAGGAACTAACTGGGGGCGTCTCCCTGGAAACCTGGGAACCCCTCTAGGGTCAAGTCTCTTGACAACCCTCAGGTAGCTCCTTAAATTAAGATATATGCTTCCCTGCTCCCATATCCACCCTTCCTATATCCCAAGCACCCCATTCCTCCGAGCTCCCCCCGTTCTCCCCTTCACACTTTTCTCTCCCCATCTTCCCTTGGCCCAGTCTTGCCCAACCCTCAAGTTCCCAATTTTGCCTGGTGATCGTGTCTACTTCCAATATCCAGGAGGATTACTATATCTTTTTTTGGGAGTTCACCTTCTTATTATCTTCTCAAGGATCCCAAATTTATAGGCTCGATGTCCTTTAATTATGGCTAGAAACCGATTATGAGTGAGTACATCCCATGTTTATCTTTTTGGGTCTGGGTTACCTCACTCAGAATAGTGTTTTTGATCTTGACCATTCTTACAGGTGTAAGACGGGATCTCAGAGTTCTTTTGATTTGCATTCCTCTGATGGTTAAGGATATTGAGAATTTCCTTAAGTGTCTTTTGGTAAGATTGCCATTTTTACCATGATAATTCTACCTACCTAAGGGTATGGGAGAGCTTTCCATTTTCTGATGTTTTTCTCAATTTCTTTCTTAAAATACTTAAAGTTCTTGTCATACAGGTCTTTCAGTTGTTTGGTTAGGGTTACTCTGAGATATTTTATGTTATGTGTGGCTATTGTAAAAGGTAATGTTTCTTTGATTTCTTCCTCAGCCCATTTACCATCTGTGTATAGTAGGGTTACTGTTTTGGGGGGTTAATCTTGTATACTGCTAAATTACTGAAGAAGTTTATGAGTTGTAGAAGTTCCTTGGTAGAATTTTTGAGGTCCCTTATGTATACTATCATATCATCAGCAAGGAGTGAGAGTTTTACATTTTCTTTTCTGATTGTTATCCCCTTGTGATGTAGGAGTGTCTTCTTTTTATGTGTTACTTTCATTGGTTGAATAAAGAAAACTGCCTTGGCCTTTTGATAAGTCAAAACTTAGATAGGTGGAGTAGACAGAACACAATGCTGGGAGAAAGAAGGCGGCAGAGAGCCGCCCGCATTGAAGTTGCCAGGTCAGACATGCTGAATCTTTTCCAGTAATCCACGAGCTCGTGGTGACATACAGATTATTAGAAATGGGTTGAATCAAGATGTGAGAGTTAGCTAGAACTAATGGGCCAAGCAGTGTTTAAATGAATACAATTTGTGTGTGGTTATTTTGGGGGTTAAGCTAGCCGGGTGGCAGTATGCAGCCACTCCTCTTACTACAGAATGGCTCCCATGTGAATAACTGCATTCACAGAAAGCCCAAGAAAGCTTGGGAAAGAATAGAGTAAAGCATGTTTTCTTGGTAGCAGCAAATCCTCGGGTCTGCTCTGCATGCTAGAGACAAGCAAGTGCTCTTATTTAAGAGAAGCTTCTTTACTCAGCTTTAGCTGCAAAACCTTGCAGCTCCTTTAAGGGGTCCTGCCATGAAACACTTAAATGGTCTTAATGAAAAGCTGAATGCATTGTTTTTGGTTTTCAGCTGTAGCAGGAAAAAAGTTGCACTGTTTTAAAATGCCAGCGTTCGGGGCAGTCCTGCCAGCAAACTCTGGCTCTTTGAGGCAGGAGATCCAGCTACAGAGAGAGCATTAGACTATGATTTGTGGACACACGGTTGTAGCTTGTTTGATGGCAAGGATCTTGAACTGTCACAGAGTTGTGGCAATAAACATGGCTATAGCCGGTACCTCCACCATGAGACTAAAATAGCAAAAAGCTAAGGAATAGGCTGGATTTAGCCATCAAAGCCACGGCTTTAATCCTACCTATATTGCTTAGTAAATTAAAGGCTCATGTGGTCAGAAAAAGAGAGAGAGATACAGTAAAGATAGATTCAAAGATGAAGAAAATCTTTAAATTGTTTACTATGTGTTAAAAATATATGCAGGCTAAAGGTTAATGTCCTAAAAAAGAAAGAAAGAGAGTAGTTGGGTGTAGTGGTAAACACTTTTAATCCCAGTGCCTGGGAGGCAGAGGCAGACAGATCACTGTGAGTTCAAGATGTGGTAGCACATGCCTTTAATCCCAAAGCTTGGGTGACAGAGGTAGACCGACCTCTGTAAATTCAAGGTTTGGTGGCAGACAACTTTAATCCCAGCACTGGGGAGGTAGAGACAGAGGAATCACTGTGAGTTCAAGGAGAGCCTGGTCTACAGAGGGAGTTCCAGGACAAAGATAAACAGAGAACCTGTCTCAAAAAGTCAAAAGTTCAAAATAAAAATAAAAGAAATAGAGGATAAAATGAAGCCACATAAAGATGAAAAATACACAAAGAATCTTGATACCATATATTATTATGCTCTCTTGTAATTGTTTGAATGCTGAGGAAGAAACAACTGCTGCTAAAAGATATTTGTTTATAAATGCTGCTGAAGTAATCCAAGATAGGTATTGTAAAAATACCTTGACTTCAAAATTGAAGTCAAAAGGTATGTTACTTTGGAGAAGAGATTTTGCTTTTGTTTCCACAGGAAAAGACAGGCTATGGATTCATTCTGAGTTAAGAAAAATCAGGTTTGATATGTAGTAGAAGCAGCGGGCTGCATTCCTGCTCAGCTCCTGGCCGCCTGTCTAGCTTTACACCAAAAATAATTACACGGAAACTGCATTCTTTTAAACACTGCCTGGTCCATTAGTTTCAGCCTCTTATTGGCTAATTCTCACATCTACTTTAACCCATATTTAGTAATTTGTGTAGCACCACGAGGGGTGGCTTACCAGGAGAGACCTTAACCTGCGTCTGTCTTAGAGAAGAGAGGCATGGCATCTACCTGAGGTGTCTGCCTCACTTTGCTTTCTTTCTCCCACAATTCTGTTCTGTCTACTCTACCCACCTATGTTCTGACCTATCAGGCCAAGCAGTTTTCTTTATTAATTAACCAATGAGAGTAACACATAGACAGATGACCCTCCTCCATCATCGATTAAGGAAGATCACCTGAGAAATCTCCAGTAGAAACAGATGGCCCAGATGTTTGAGTTCTACATCCAGAAATGATTCAAGATGCTGCCTGAAATGATCAAGCCTCACAGGATACTCTAGTCAGGACTTGATCGTAACTCTAAATTTTCTTTAGGTCCCAATAAGGTTATCAGGAACCCCAACCATCTGGAAGTAGCCTGGAATAATATGCCCACATTCCCCAAAAAATGGACTATGGATATTTTCCTTTCTTTAAAAAAAAAGGGGGGGGGAAGTGTTGCAGAAGAATTGTCTCTCTGTATTCTGTCAATCATGTTTTAAATAAACGCTGATTAACCAGCCAGGAAGTATAAGTGGGTCAACCAGACAAAATAGGGGCGAGGAGAACAGGAGAATTCTGGGAAGGAGGAAGCCCACTCCTCGCACTCCTGTGCAGACCACCAAAAAAGCAGGATGTAATCTGTCTTGTTGAGAAATGTACCGAGCCATGTGGAAAACATAAATAAGAACAATGGGTTAATAAAAGCTAAAAAAGATAATAAGTAGCCTGAGCTAATGGGCCAATCAGTTTTACAATCTTATGGAGACCTCTGTATGATTTTCTTTGGGGCTTGCCGGCTGTGAAAACTGGGCATAATGAAAACCCCAACTAGGAGACCCTCATGTTAAACACTTGATCTCCTTTTGTTGTCTTATTGCTCTAGGTAGAACCTCAAGTACTATAATGAATAGATTGGTAGAAAGGGAACAACCTTGACTTGTTCTGGGATTGCTTTGAGTTTCTCTCCACTTAGTTTGATGTTGGCTGTTAGCTTTCTTCATATGGTCAGTACCTTTGTTGGTGAGGCAGTCACATCTTGCTTGCTCTGTGGCTGGGCAGGAACTGCAGAAGGAACTTTCTTTTTCCCAGAATTCTCCTGTTCTCATTGACCTGCCTCTATTTCCTGTCTTGTTGTCTCTCCTATACTTCCTGCCTGGCTACTGGACAATCTGAGTTTATTTAAATTATAATTGACAGAATTCAGAAAATTGTTCCATACCAATGTTTAGGTGTGTTCCTTGTATCCCTGATCTCTACAAGATCTTTGTCATGAACAGATGTTAAATTTTATCAAAGGGTTTTTGCAGCATCTAATGAGATGATCTTATTTTTTTTAGTCTATATATATGATGGGCTAAATTGACAGATAGTTGTGTGTTGAGCCATCCATGCATTGTCACGATGAAGCCATATTGATCATGGGTGGATGATTTTTTCATTTACTCTTGGATTTGGTTTGTCAGTATTTTAATGAGCATTTTTGCATCAATGTTTATGAGTGAGATTGGTCTGTTACTCTCCTTTCTTAGTAATGTCTTTTCTTTTTATTTATTTATTCATTAAAAATTTCCACCACCTCCCATCCTCCCATTTCCCCCTCCCCCAACTCCCTCTCCTCTTCCCTCTCCAGTCCTAAGAGAAGTCAGGGTGCACTGCACTGTGGCAAGTCCAAGGCCCTTCCCCCCTCCATCCAGGTATAGGGGAAGATGTGCATCCAAATACACGAGCCTTGCAAAAAAATGTACATGCAGTAGAATCAAAACCCAGTGTTATTATCATTGGCTTCTCAGTCCACCCTCATTGTCAGCCACACTCAGGAGAGGTGCAGTTTGATCACATGATCGTTCTGTCTTAGTCCAGCTGGCCTTGTGAGCTCCCATTAGATTAGTCCCAAACATCTACGTGGGTGGATGCACCCCTTTTGGTCTGGACTTCCTTGCTCATGGTCTCCCTCTTTTTGCTCTTCATCTGGGCCTTAGGAGCACAGTCCAGTGCTCCAATGTGGATCTCTGTCTCTATCTCCATCCATCACCAGATTTAGGTTCTATGATGATATGCAAGATATTCATCAGTGTGGCTATGGGAGAAGGCCAGTTCGGGCACCTTCTCCTCTTCTGCCCAAGGCCCTAGCTGGGAAATCTCCTTGGACACCTGGGAACACCTCTAGAGTCAAGTCTCTTGCCAACCCTAAAATGGCTTCCTTAGTTACAATATATATTTCCCTGTTCCCATATCAACCCTTCCTCCATCTCAACCATCCCATTCCCCCAAGCTCTCCCCAATCCTCCCCTTCTCCCTTCTCTCTACGCCCATCTGCCCTTTCCCCAAATAATCCCCACCCCTGGGCTCCCACTTTTGCCTGGCGATCTTGTCTACTTCCAATAATCAGTAGGAAAGATATATGTTTTTCTTTGGGTTCATCTTCTTATTTAGCTGCTCCAAGATCATGAATTATAGGCTCAAAGTCATTTTTTGTGGCTAGAATCCACTTATGAGTGAGTATATACCATATTCATCTTTTTGGGTCTGGGTTATCTCACTCAGTAAAGTATGTTCTATTTCTATCCATTTGCATGAAAAATTCAAGATGTCTTTTTTTTTTCTGCTGAGATAACTCTAAAGTGTATATGTGCCATACCTTCTTTATCCATTCTTCTACTGAGGGGCACCAAGGTTGTTTCCAGGTTCTGGATATTACAAATAGTGCTGCTATGAACATAGTTAAACAAATGCTTTTGTAGTATGATTGGGCATTTCTCGGGTATATTCCCAAGAGTGGAATTGTGGGATCCTGAGGTAGGTTGATTTCCAGTTTCCTGAGAAACCACCACACTGATTTCCAAAGTGGTTGCAAAAGTTTGCATTCCCAACAATGGATGAGTTTTCCCCTTACTCCACATCCTCTCCAGTATAGGCTATCATTGGTGTTTTTGATTTTAGCCATTCTGACAGGTGTAAGATAATATCTCAAAGTTGTTTTGATTTGCATTTCCCTGATTGCTAAGGAGGCTGAGCATGACCTTAAGTGCATTTTGGCTATTTGAACATCTTCTGTTGAGAATTCTCTGTTGTGTTCAGTATCGCAGTTTTTAATTGGGTTAGTTAGAGTTTTAATGTCTAGTTCTTTATATATATATATATATATATATATATATATATATATATATATATTCTTAATGACAGTGTCCTTTGTATTACAAGAGCTTCTGTGCTACTGGGGCTATATATAGGAAATGGTCTCCTGTGCCCATGTGTTGGCAGAACTACTTCCCACTTTCTCTTCTATCAGGTTCAGTGTGGTCAGATTAATATTGTGTTCTTTAATCTATTTGGACTTGAGTTTTGTGCATGGTGATAGATATAGATCTATTTTCATTCTTCTACAGGTTGACATCCAGTTATGCCAGCACCATTTGTTAAAGATGCTTTCTTTCTTCCATTGTATAATTTTAGCTAATTTGTCAAAAATCAGGTGTTCATAGGTTTGTGGATAAATATCCTTGTCTGAGATTTGATTCTATTGGTTGACTTCTCTGTTTTTGTGACAATACCAAGCTGTTTTTATTATTGTAGCTCTGTAATAGAGTTTGAAGTCAGGGATGGTAATGCCTCCGGAAGTACTTTTCTTGTATAGGATTGTTTTGGCTATCTTGGGTATTTTGTTTTTCAAATTCTAATGTTGATTATTGTACTCTCAATGTCTGTGAAGAATTTTGTTGGGACCTTGATGGGGATTGCATTGAATCTATAGATTGCTTTTGGTAGAATTGCCATTTTTACTATGTTGATCCTCCCAATCCAAGAGCATGAGACATCCTTCCATTTTTTGGTATCCTCTTCAATTTCTTTCTTCAAGGACTTAAAGTCAAATAGGTCTTTCACTTCTTGGTTAGCGTTACCGTCAAGAAACTTTATGCTATTTGTGGCTATTGTGAAAGGTGATGTTTCTCCGATTTCCTCTCTGTTTCTTTGTTCTCTGTGTATAGGAGGACAACTGATTTTTTGGAGTTGATCTTGTATCCTGCCATATTACTAAAGGTGTTTATCAGCTGTAGGAGTTCTTTGGTAGAATTTTTGCAGTCGCTTATGTACACTATCATATCATCTGCAAATAATGAAAGTTTGACTTCTTCCTTTTCAATTTGCATACCCTTGATCTCCTTATATTGTCTTATTGCTAATGCTAGAACTTCAAGCACTATATTGAAGAGTTATGGAAAGGGTGGACAGCCTTGTCTTGTTCCTGATTTTAGTGAAATGGCTTTGAGTTTCTCTCCATTTAATTTGATGTTAGCTGTTGGGTAGCTGTATATTGCTTTTATTATATTTAGGTATGAACCTTGTATCCCCAATCTCTCCAAGACCTTTATCATAAAGGAAGGGGTGTTTAATTTTGTGAAATGCTTTTCAGCATCTAATGTAATAATCATATGGTTTTTTCCTTCAGTTTATTTATATGATGGATTACATTGAGAGATTTTTGTAAGTTAAGCCAATCCTGCATCTCTGGGATGAAGCCTACTTGATCATAATGTATAATTTTTATATGTGTTCTTGGATTTGGTGTGCCAGTATTTTATTGAGAATTTTTGCATCGATGTTCATGAGTGAGATTGGTCTGTAATTCTCTTTCTTGGTTGAGTCTTTGTGTGGTTTTGGTATCAGAGTAACTGGCTTCATAAAAGGAGTTTGGCAATGATTCTTCTGTTTCTATTTGGTAAAATACATTAAGGACTATAGGTATTAGCTTTTCTTGGAAGTTCTGGTAGAATTTTGCATTGAAACCATCTGGTCCTGAACTTTTTTCTATTAGGGAGATTTTTCGATGATAGCTTCTTAGTAATGTCTTTATGTGGTTTGCGTATCAGGGTAATTATAACCTCATAAAAAGCGTTTGGCAATATTGCTTCTGGTACTACTGTGTAGAACAATTTTGGGAGCATTTGTACTAGTTCTTCTTTGAAAATCTTTTAGAAATCAACATAGAAACCATCTGGCTCTGTGCTGTTTTTTTTTTTGGTTGTGAGACTTCTGATGATTTTTTTTCTATTTGTTTAGCTGTCATAGGTCTATTTAATTTGCTTATGTGGTCTTGATTTAATTTTGGTAAGTGATATTTATCCAGAAAATTGTCCATTTCTTTTAAGTTTTCCAATTTAATGAAGTACAGGTTTTTGAAATATAAAAATTTCAAAATGATTCTTTGTATATACTCCAGGTTTGTAGTTATATCCCCCTTTTCATTTCTGATTTTGTAAATTTGGATATTCTCTCTCTGCCTTTTAGTTAGTTTATAAAGTTTAGTTAGTTTATAAAGGCTTGTCTATTTTGTTGATTTTCTCCAAGAACATACTCTTTCTCTCATTGATTTTTGTATTGTTTTCTTTTTTATTTTGTTGATTACATCTCTCAATTTGGTTATTTCCTACCATGTAATCCTATAGAGTAAGTTTGCTTCTTTTTGTTCTAGAGTTTTCAGGTGCTCTGTTAATACACTTATGTGTGATTTTTTCGGCATCTATATGTAGGCATTTAGTACTGTGAATTTTACTCTTAACACTGCTTTCATTGTCTCCCATTAATTTGGTTATGTTGTATGGTTATTTTCACTGAATTTCAGGAAGTCTTTAATTTCTTCCTTTATTTTTGTTTTACCCACTGATGATTCAAGTGAGAACTGTTTAATTTCCATACGTTTGTGGGCTTTCTGAAATTAGAGTTGCTGTTGAATTCTAATTTTAAGCCATAGTGTTCCAATAAAATACATGGGGTTGTTCCAAATTTTCTCTGTATCTTTGGAGATTTGCTTTGTTACCTAGTATATGTTCAATTTTTGAGAATGTTCCATGAGGTTCTGAGAAGAATGTATATTCTTTTAAGTTTAGATGGGATGTTCTATAGATATGGGGTGAGTCTATTTGAGTCATAACATCTGTTAGTTCCCTTATTTCTCTGTCAAGTTTCTGTCTGACAGACCTGTCCAATGTTGTGAGTGGACTTTTGAAGTCTCCCACTACTAGCGTGTGGGTTTTGATGTGGGATTTAAGCTTTAGAAGTGTTTCTTTTACATATGAGGGTGCTCTTCTTTTGGGGCACAGATGCTCAATATTGAGATTTCCTTTTATTGGTTTTTCCTGTGACTAATATGAAATGTACTTCTTTGTCTCTTTTAATTGATTTTAGTTTGAAGTCTATTTTGTTAGATATTAGAATAGCTACACCAGCTTGTATTTTAGGTCCATTTGATTGCAAAAAATTTCCCCATCCTTTTACACTGAGGTGATGTCTGTCTTTGAGGTTGAGGTCTGTTTCTTGTATGCAGCAGAAGGATGGAATCTGTTTTCGTGTGAAATCTGTTAGCCTGTGTCTTTTTATAGGCATGTTGAGTCCATTTAATATTACAGGATCATATTGACCAGAGATTGCTAGCTCCTGCTATTTTAGTTTTTGTTATTGGTGATGTTATTGTGTATGAGTGTTTTCCCTTCTTTGGGATTTGCTGCTGTGAGATCATCTATTGTCTGTGTTTTTGTAGGTACAGCTAACTTCCATGAGTTGGAGATTTCCATCTAGTACTCTGTGTAGTGTTGGATTTGTGGCTAGGTATTGGTTAAATCTCCTTCTGTCATAGGATATCTTGTTTTGTTTATCTATGGTGATTAAAAGTTTTGCTGGGTATAGTAGTCTGGGCTGACATCCATATTCTCTTAATCTCTGCATAAACCTTCACCAGGACCTTTTGGCTTTCATTGTTTCCATTGAGATGTCAGGTTTAATTCTCAAAGGTCTGCCTTTATATGTTACTTGGCCTTTTTCCTTTGCAGCTCTTAGTATTCTTTCTTTATTCTGGATGTTTAGTGTCTGATTATTATGTGTTGTGGGGAATTTTTTTGATCCATTCTATTTGGTGTTCTTTCAGCTTCTTGTATCTTCATAATCATAACTTTCTTTAGTTTGAGCAAGTTTTTTTGTATGATTTTGTTAAATATATTTCCTGTGCTTTTAAGTTGGCCTTCTCCTTCTATCCATATTATTCTTTGGTTGGTCTTTTCATGAAGTCCCACATTTCCTGGATATTTTGGGTTAATCTGTTGTTAGATTTAATGTTTTCTATGACTGATGAGTCTATTTCCTATATTGTATCTTCAGTTCTCAAAGTTTTCTCTTCCATCTCTTGTATTCTGCTCTTTATACTTGCAAGTGTGGTTTCTGATCATTTTCACATATTTTCAGTTTCTTTAATTCCTTCAATTTGTCTTTTATTGTCTCTATTTCAGTTTTCAAGTCTTGAATTGTTACTTTCACCTGTCTGACTGCTTTTTCTTGGTTTTCTTTAAGGGATTTATTGATTTCTTCCAAATTTTTGTTTACCTTTTCCTTCCTTTTTCTTTGAGGAAAATTTTTATTTTCTCTTTAAGGGCCTCAAACATTCTCCAAATTTTTATTTTTAGGTCATTTTTTTTTTTCTGCTTCATTTGTTCAAGTCTTGCTGTTGCAGAGCCACTAGTTTTGGGTGGTGTCATGTTGCTCTTTGTGGTGTTGAGTGTGTTCTTACCTTGTCTAAGCATGTTTTTCTCTAATTCGTATAGTTGGGGCTGTGTCTCCTGTGATCAGTCTTCCAGGTGCCAGTGGATCCAAATCTCAGATGGTTACATCTTGTGGTATTTTCAGGGTCACGTTTCCAGTTATCCCAGAGGTTACTCAGTGTTCTTGGATGTTACTAAGTAATCCTCGTGGTTATTCTGCTATCTCATTCGACCTTGTTCCCACAGAGGTTGCTTGCTTGGGGCTTTTCCCATTGATGTTATACCATGGTCCTGCTCTGACAGAGGATGCTAGTTTAGGCCTACTTCAGAGGAGGTTGCTGTCTCAGACTTGCTCCTTCGGAGTTCCCTGACACATGACTGGGTGGCTCTTTTTTACATGCTACTGTGGATGTAGTTTCCTCCAGCATGGTCTGGCCTAGGTCACTGGTATAGGTCTTCTCTGTTGGATGAGGTTGGCTCAATCCTGCACCTGTGGATGTCACTGCTTGGGCCTGGTCCAGCAGATGTTGCTGGCTCAAGCTACAATCTGTGGATATCGCTGCCTTGTCCCTGTTCCAGCTGGGGTCACTGACCCAGGCCACAGATATCCCTAGCTTATGTCTACTCCTGTGGAGGTCTCTTACCTTGACCTGGCTTTGGAGAGAACTCTGACTCAGGGCTGATCCTTTGGAGTTCCCTGACTGACTCCCAGTCCCAGTTCTTTGACTCAGCCCTGCTCCTTCAGTGGTAGCTTCTTTGAACTTGCTTCTGTTGACATGACTGCCTCCAGAGTGCTCTGGCTAATGTTGCTGACTCAGGCCTGCCCATGTGGAGGTCATTGCCTTGGGCCTGCTCCAACAAATGTTGCTGGCTCATGCCTGCTTCTATGGATGCCACTGACTCAAGGCTGCTCCTGTGGAGCTTGTTGCCTAGAGCCTGTTCTGGCTGAGATTGCTTGTTCAGGCCTGTTTCCACAGATATCTTTGGCTTGGACCTGTTCCCTCGGTGTTCGCTGCCTTGTACCCACTCCTGTGGAGGTTACTGCCTTGGGCCTGCTCTGGTGCATGTTGCTGGATCAAGCCTCTTCTCAGAACTATCTGCTTTTATGACAGTTAACTGCAGAATGGGTTTGTTTCTTGTAACTAGTTATTTTTTAAAAATTAGTTTTTAATTGTTTAATTGCATAATTTGACCATAAGGTAAATCTATTAAAATGGGCATATATTTTAATCAAGATTTCTGAGAGACATTGATGAAATAAAGTAATGAAAAACAAATGGCGATCGCAAGTTTTAAGGTCATGTATAACCATAAATGGCACAAACACAATGGAAACTTCTAAGTACCATAAAATCACTGTAAATTAAAAGCAGAAAGAAACCCAGAGGTCAAAAATAGTGATAGCTTTCACAATCCAATCCCTATGTCAAACAGAAAAAAAAATGGTTTTCCCTCTTATGATATATGGGTGAGTTATATATACTCAATTTTACATTTTTATTTCCATCTTTCAATATCTTATTAGATAGCTTTATGGTAAATAAAAGTAGCTGTGTCATTATTCTTTCCATTCTTCAGAGCTAACCAATTTTTAAATGGGCTACTTTGACTCAAGCATTATCTATTATTGTTGGTTCATGTCAGCAAAGAACATAAAATGAATGGCTTATTGATTTTAAAAGCTCTGCAGAACATGCTTTAGTTATATAAAACCACTTAAAATGAAACATCTAGTAACAGAAGATATGAAAGTACTGAAGAAAGTCCACAAATTATTTGATCTCTTCCCACTGAAAGTCAGAGTTTGTGATCAGTCATTTAACAGTCTATAAAAGGCAATCCAACTTCTGCCTTACTTGTAGTCTCATATTTGGCATATGTAAGGGTCATGCTCAAGAACCCTAGCCTAGGTTACACCTATCAGTCAGTATAGACAAAGCTGACTTGAAAATGTAGCAGAATCAGATTATTGTAAATACAATTTTATCTTGACATCTGTATCAAATGCAGGATAAATACATCATGAAAATCAATATATAATCACTTTTTTGTTTTATTTTGATCAATAACATGAAAAAATAAATATTTGGTATAAGAAGCATAATATTTCTTACCATTTGTTATATAGCACTAACAATCAGAAAACATGCTAAGAATCAAAGATAGAGTACATGTTTCCTCTTCGACTGCTACACTTCTCAGGGTCATGTGAATAATACAAAAATAAAGATGCTTTCATAGAGAAAGGATCTTTAGTTCCTTTTCCAATCTTTTCTGGAAGAAGTATGCATATAGAAGTTGGGTTTTTATCTCAGCCAAAGGTGTATGCTAATCCAGGCAGTTCAAACTTTTAAAACTCACTGAGTTACATATTTGTAACATTCTTAGCTACTTGAAATACATTATACTATACTGATTGGTTATAATATGCTTACTGGTATATTTGAAAAATATGAACAATATGAGATGAACCCTTTCTATTTCCTCATATATCTCAGCAGCTTTGCATTTTCTTTTAAAAGATGTGACGCTAGTAAATTTCCAAAAGCACAATTTGCCAAAAACATGCTTGCTTCTGTTGCTGACATCATGGCATCTTCTTCACACTTCTCCAGTTAAACCATTCTTTTGCTGTTCCTCACATAAATCAAGAATCTAAAATTGACTTTTAATTTTAATCTAAAATGCTAAAGTACATAGCAAGAATTCTTTTCTATATGTTTTCCTGTGACTTGCATGAAATGTATCTATCTTCAATAAAATACTTATGCCAATGAAAATTTTCATCCAATTTGCCAAGGAAAATTTTCTAAATTTTTTTTAAATTACAGTAGTTATTCTTAAACTTGGAGTTCCATTAAAGGATATTGAACAATTACTTAAAAATAATGATGAATACTGAGGAGAATGTGAGGAAGAAGGATGAGAGGTTTGATATCAGGTAGCTGGAAAGTCATCTCAAATAATAGCATTTAAGCAATGATGAAAAATGATGACAAGTCATTCATGCTAAGAATTGAGAGAAGAGCAATTTAGGTAGAAGGAATAAGAACTTCATTTTCAAGATAGAATTTTCTTGTTGCTTTTGATTCATAGAAAAGCATAGCAAAACAAAACAAAGCAACAAAAAACCCAGTGTCATGACTGTAATGCATATGAGGAAGTGATGGAATTAAAGAGTAAGTGGTGAGATTAAATAAATTAGTACAGAAATTTGAAATTTCTTCTAAATAACTTTAGAGACTATTGGAATGTTTTGGTTTGAGGTTAGAATGAGTATAATTTGTATTTTCTGATGATCACATTTTAATGTAGGGGACATATTATGTTACTATGACACTAGAACTGGGAGCATTCATTCTTTTTGCTGTGATATAAACTAGAGATATTATTTTATATGGATGAATGAACAATTAACAAATACATAATTGAAAATATTAACATATAAGAAGGAGAAAATAAATAAACAAGTGATAAAAGAGCAAAAAGAAAGGAATTGAAATAGATACACAAATTGATGAATCTATTTATTGATCACAATGAGAATTATCAATGATTAAGTGTCTATCTGGACTTATTTAGAATTATTTGACACTCTTAGCAATTCTAAACAAGTTAAAAATCCTAATATTTTGGTTATGACCTTAGCTAATGCTTTATTGAAAGAGTGACTCTAATAAGTGATTATGACTTTCTGTGTTGTTAGCATTTTCCTTGAACAATTTTATTTATATTCTTCTATCAATATGAAACAATTTTATCCAAACTGTTGTAATTAAGATTAAAATAAATCATGCCATTCTTAAAAGTATCTTTTAAAAAAGATACTTGAGGAAAACGTCTTAAATTAATTAAAAAGAAGAAATTTTCAAACTCTCTTTCATTATTGCTTTTATAAAAACTTAATGTATGACTACAGATTCAAGAGATTCATGAATATTTCCAGAAATTTCTAATTTCAAAATACACATTTAAATGTGTAGAAAAAGGACTGGAAAAATTTCTCAGTGTTTAAGTGCACTGACTGCATCCCTAAAGGACCAGGGTTTTATTCCTAGCATCCTCATAGTAGTTTATAACTATACATAACTCCAGTCTTTGGGGATCTAATTTATATATGCAAGCAAAATATCCATGAACATTACTTTAAAAGGAAAGTTTATTATATGTGTGTGTGTGTGTGCGTGTGCGTGTGCGTGTGTGTGTGTGTGTGTGTGTGTGTGTGTGTACAGAGAACCTGAATTGAATTTGATTCAAAAGAAATGTGGTGAGGAATAAACAACACTAAAGACCTTTCATAATAGTCATATGTATACACACTACTACAGAAACTTCCCAAAATATATAGAAACAAACATATAAAACAAACCTAATATAGTTAACCTATAATGAAATGATAATGTTCCTACTAGACACCATAAGCTAAGAAATAAAAATCCCTATGCCTGAAATGGTTTGAAGTTGTATGCCAGTGAAGGGGTGTGGTCGATCAGCTGTTATGATTAACCAGACTAGCTTTAATATATAATATTCAACATTAATAAAGGAAAGAAAAGGGAACTTACAAATCCAAGGTTCCAACAAGGAGCGCAGGAAAACAAAGAGAAGATGGGCCACAGGCCTGAAAGATTTTGTAAGTAAATATTAGCCTAAGGGGGACACGCCTTACAAACAAGGTGATTGGCTGGGCTTCCCCTTCATCTCCCCCCTTTGTCTAAATAAGACAGAACCAAACCAAATACAACTAGATACAATAGGAACAAATAATAAATATAAAATTACAAACAAATAATATTTAGCAAGAAACATATAACAAAAGTTTCTCTAAACATTCTATTTCAAGGTGTCTAAATAATATAGAGGGTAACTACAATTATCTAATCTTCAACGCCATCAAAGATCTGAGACGGGAAGTAATATTACTTAAGCAACCAGGAAGTACAAATGAGAAACTTCCAAAATGTTCAACAAATGACAGAGACAACTGACTACCTGGGCAATAACCCAAAGTTTCATTTTGCAATGTTGAGGCAACCAACTTTGGCTAAGGCCTAACACAACTGACATAACATTTTTCAAAGGCAAGGAACTTTTTGTAGAACTATCCTACCCTGTCTTGGCAAGATAAGACAATCCTGTTTTATCCACTTATGGTTATTCTGTATCTTTGTCAGGAATCAAGGTATGGGCTTTTCTTTGCCCAAAGGCCAGTTCTGCCAAGAAGAAGATAAGCTCCCAGTGGAGTTTCTTTGGTGCTCAACCTTCTCTCAGGAGTAGAGCGGTGTTGTCAGGAGTGATTGTGTCTCATAAGTACAAAACTCTAGGTTAGATTAAAGGCCATTTTCTACAGCTCTTCAAAGAGGTCGAAGATTATACTATCTATACTAAATATAATTTCTATGTATCTAAAAAAAAACTGAATATCCTAAATATAAATATGACAAACATATATGACTATTGATATATAATTCTTGATACCTATCTAACTTGGAGACTAAGAGAATAAACAACTGTGCAATAAATGAGGACAATGATCCCCAAATGTAAACAATGTCATTACATAAATAATATCAGAGGTAGAAATATACATTGCAATATGGTAAATATCTCAATATAACAATTTTTTTAAACAGAGGTAGAAGCATACTCTCATACAATAGAGGTAGAAGCATACTCACATACAATGTTCAATATACAAGAATCAACATCAATGCAATTTTCTAAAAACAATAATTCACAGATACCAATCATTTCATCAAACCAGTTAATTCCCCGCTTTTTTCAATAAACACCCCTGAGTCCATATAATACCTTCCCCATCCCCTCAACCCTATACCAACTACTAAATGATGTCCCTAAACCTGAGGGCAAACTCTGTTGGGAGAGGGAGCATTGTCCTCTAAGATAGCTTCCAGCTGACATGGGGGTGACGTTCTTCTCAGGGGGTCCTGTGAAAGCAAATGATGGTAAAATTCCCAGATTAACATTTGGTCGAGAAAATTGTAACTAGCCTCTGAGTGATTTAAGCAGGTCCGGCCAGAGTGTTGTCAAAATTGTACACCATTTGAAACTGTCTTGTGTAGTTGGTACCAAAAACAGGTCTAATTTTAGCACTATTAAAAACATGACATCATAGTAACCAGGTGAAATTGATGTTGTGGGGCCCCATCTTGATCCTGGAAACTTCAAGGATTACTGAAGGAAAATTTGTTGTTTGTTACGGAAAAGGTAAACTTTATCTACAAAGACATATACAGACATATGTATATTCAATAAAAGGTGTAATAAAAACAGACACAGATATGATGAAGGGCAAAGAAAGTTTGTCAAGTATCATTATTATTATTATTATTATTATTATTATTATTATTATTATTATTATTATGTCCCATATCATGTCTCCTGACCTGACACAGAAACACAGATATATCACTTATCAACAGGCTTGGAATTGAAGAGGGACTGAGCCATAGTCCAACTCCAAAACTAGCTCTACATACGTATAAATAAAAGCACAGTAATGTGTGTGTGTGTGTGTGTGTGTGTGTGTGTGTGTGTGTGTGTGTGTAAAAATGTTTTATACTTACTAAACCTATTCGGGTTTTGTGTTGATCCATGTTGGGTTGTAACTAGTGTCCATCCATCAGTATTTAAATATCCAGGATCCCTTAAATTCTTTGAAGATGAGTGGTTTCCTGTGTAGATAAGAAAAGAACCCTGTCCCCAACCTATATGCTTTTCTTACCATCAGTATGATCATCATCCTTGTGTATGAATTATTTATCTTTTGCAAGAGGCTTCTCCTCTTCAAACTGAACCTTTATTAATTTTGACGGTATCCACAATTTTTCCTCTCCTGTGGAGACAAGAGCAAAACCCCTTCCCCAACGCAGCACATCTCCTGGCTTCCATTGCAAGGTCAGCACATCCTTGAAATAAACTAGTTGATTTAATTCAGCAGACTCTTCCATTATCCAATGTCTTTCTGCAGCTGTTGCCCCTTCTCATTAGCATCGAGAAAATTCAAGCATTATGTAACTTATTTCTAGGGGTATTTTCCACCCCTTTCTGTTTGTTTAACATATCCTTTATAGTTCTATTTGGTCTTTCTATGAGTGCTTGACCTGTACGATTGTATGGTATACTTGTAATATGCTTAATATTGTAATAAGCAAAGAACCGTTTCATTTTCCTAGAGACATAAGCTGGACCATTATCCATTTTTATTTGTGTAGGTATACCCATGATGGCCATAACTTCTAATAAATAAGTGATTACTGAATCAGCTTTTTCTGAGCTTAAAGCAGTTGCCCATTGAAAACATGAATAAGTGTCAATGGTGTGGTGTACATACTTTAATTTGCCAAATTTTGCAAAGTGAAACACATCCATCTGCCAGATTTCATTCCTTTGAGTGCCCTTTGGATTAGCCCCTGCAGGCAGTGGTGTTTGGCTATAGAGAGAGCAAGTAGGGCATTTCTTTACAATCTCCTTAGCTTGTTGCCATGTAATAGAAAACTCTTTCTTCAAGCCTTTGCTATTGACATGATGTTTTCTATGGAATTCAGAGGCCTGCAGCACACTACCAATCAACAATTGATCAATTTCTACATTACCTTGTGCTAGAGGACATGGCAGACCTGTATGGGATCAGATGTGTGTTATATACATAGGGCAAAGCCTGTTCCTGATCATGTCTTGTACTTGGATAAACAATGAGGTTAGTTCTGTATCATCAGGTATAAATTCAACAATTTCAATATGTAAGATAACTCTTTCTGCATATTGTGAGTCAGTAACTATATTAAGAGGTTCTTTAAAATCCCTTAGCACCATAAGAATGACATATAATTCTGCCTTCTGGACAGAATCATGAGGACTTTGTTCCACCTTACTCAAGTCTTCTGATTTGTAACCTGCCTTCCCTGATTTATTAGCATCAGTATAAAATGTACGGGCTCCGGTTATCGGAGCATCATGGATGATTCGAGGAAGAATCCAAGAAATTCTCTTTATAAAGTTAAGCCTCTTGCTTTTTGGATAGTTGTTATTGATTTCTCCAAAAAAATTAGCAGAAGCTCTTTGCCATGGTTCGTTATCTTCCCACAACTTTTTTAGTTCATCAGAAGTGAAAGGAACTATAATTTCTGCTGGGTCTATGCCTGCTAATTGACGAAGTCTCAAATTGCCTTTTATAATTAATTCAGAGACTTTTTCCACTTAAGTTTTTATTTTCTTACTTGGTTTATGTGGTAAAAAGATCTATTCTAAGATAATATCATCTGTCTGCATTAAAATTCCTGTAGGAGAAATTTTGGAAGGCAATATGACAAGAATACAACTGAGCCCTGGGTTCACCCTGTCCACATGTGTCTCTTGTAATTTCTCCTCAATCATTCTCAGCTCCTTTTCTGCTTCAGCTGTTAATTCTCTTGGACTGTTTAAGTCTTTTTCACCATCCAAGGTTTTATTTAAATGAATTATCATATCAGGTGTTATCACAACAGTCGGTCGTAAGCTGAAAATGTCTCATAACAACCTTTGAAAGTCATTGAGAATCAGTAGCCGATCTCTCCTAATTTGTGCCTTTTGTGTCTTAATTTTTTGCAAACCTATTTTATAAACTAGATAATTAACAGAATCTCCTCTCTGATTTTTTTCAGGAGAAATCTGCAATCCCCATCTAGGTAAAAGTATTTTTACTTCTTCAAACAGTTTTTCTAAGGTATTCATGTTTGAATCAGACAACAGAATGTCATCCATGTAATGATAAATTATAGACTTGGGAAATTCTTTAGGTATTATTTGCAATGGTTGATTTACAAAGTATTGGCACAGGGAGGGACTGTTCAACATGCCCTGTGGGCAGATGGTCCACTGGTATCTCCTTGTAGGTTGAGAGTTATTATA
The DNA here is from genome assembly GCF_903992535.2 of Arvicola amphibius. NCBI lineage: Eukaryota > Metazoa > Chordata > Mammalia > Rodentia > Cricetidae > Arvicola > Arvicola amphibius. The sequence goes on along the minus strand of NC_052065.1, from coordinate 74,909,005 downwards.
AGTAGGCACTGTGAAGGCAAACTTTTATCTGTCTTTTTCTTGTAAAGTTATAGTGAAGAAACAATCCTTTAAATCAATAACTATGAGAGGCCATCCTTTTGGTAATAAAGAGAGCAGAGGAATTCCAGATTGCAGAGAGCCCATAGGTTGAATAACCTTGTTGATAGCCCTGAGATTTGTCACCATTCTCCATTTACCAGATTTTTTCTTAACCACAAATATAGGAGAATTCCAAGGGCTGGTAGATTCTTCTATATGTCAAGCATCCAATTGTTCTTGTGCCAGTTGTTCTAAAGCCTGCAACTTCTCCTCAGCTAAAGGCCATTGCTTTGTCCATATTGGTTTCTCAGTCAACCATTTTAGAGGCAGGGCTGTTGGTATCTCTGAAGGGCCATCAATTGTTTTGCATTCTTGTACACCTCAAATGTCCAGTTTCTGACTTCTGTAATATCTTTTAATATTTTCTTCAGTAATATAGGCTCTAGGAGAAGCAGGAATGTTAATTTGGGTATTCCATTGCTGCAATAGGTCACAGCCCCATACATTCACTGCAATATCGGCTACATATAGCCTTAATTTTCCTAATTGTCCTTCTGTCCCTATTCATTCAACCCATCTCGTGCTTTGCATTACTCGAGATAGGGTTCCAATTCCAAGGAACTGAACATTTACGTCCTGAAGAGGCCAATACGGATGCCAAGATTCTGGAGTAATAATACTTACATTCACACCTGTGTCCAGTAGGCCAGTAATAAAAATGCCATTTACACACACTCTTAACTTTGGTCTTTGTTTATTTATAGAAGTCTGCCAAAATACACGTAACTCATCTTTCAGGCCATTTTTGCTTTTAACAGCAGGCATGGGGCTTTCTAATTTTCCTGACGAGGCATGTTCTCTGCAGTAACCGGAAATGACTGGACCACATTCACCATGGGGGCCTGCGAGAGGCCCCCCATTGCATTTCCCAATGGCAATAGTTTGCCTTGCCTATCTCTTGTTGACCTACACTCATTCGTCCAGTGTCTGCCTTTTCCACATCTCCTACAAAAACCTGAAGGCTGAGTCCTCCTATGTCTGTTATTTCTAGAAGAGACATTATTATTATTATTATTATCATTATCATCATCATCATCACCATCACCATCACCATCACCATCATCATTATTAGTATTATTATTATTATCATCATCACCATCATCACCACCACCACCACCACCACCACCACCACCACCATCACCATCATCATCATTATTATTATTATTATTATTATTATTATTATTATTATTATTTCTGGAAATCCATTGTCTGCAATTCCTTTTCTTTTCTTTTTTTTTTTTTTTTTTGGTTTTTCGAGACAGGTTTTCTCTGTAGCTTTGGGAGCCTGTCCTGGAACTAGCTCTTGTAGACCAGGCTGGTCTCGAACTCACTGCAATTCCTTTTCATATGTCCCATTTTGGCACAATTAAAACATTTGGTAACTTGATGCCCCCTTTTTGCATTAGACATTGCTTCTTCTACCCATGCTTCAGTGCCATAGTCAAATTTATCAACATTCATTGTATGCAAGACCCATTCATCGAAGGGTGCTGATCTGATCTTTAAAGGCCCCAGGATCCTTTTGCACTCCACATTGGCATTCTCATAAGCCAAAGACTCATTATATGTCTTGTTTTCTGCGTCAGATAACTCTATTGTTACAGCTTTAGTTAGTCTTTGAAAAAATCACTAAAGGGTTCTCTCTGACCCTGTTTAACTCTGATATATAATTTCAGTCTCTGTCCTGGGTCTTGAACACTGTCCTAAGCCTTTAAAGCTGCTTTAGTACATATGGATAAGGTGTGTTCATCATAATTAGCTTGTTCTAGAGGATAGGAGAAAAGTCCTTCACCTAGAATTTGATCTATGAAAATCTCAATTCCCTTTACTCTTTCCTGCTGTTCTAAAAGTCTAGCCTCTTGTCTGAACATGCATTTCCAATTTAATTGCAATCAACTCTCTAGAACAGCTGATACTGTAGAATGGAGCAGTGGGGCTGCGTCCCGCCGGCTAGCTTTATACCCGAAATAATTACACGGAAACTGTATTCTTTTAAAACACTGCCTGGCCATTAGTTTCAGCCTCTTATTGGCTAATTCTCACATCTTCCTTTAACCATATTTAGTAATCTGTGTAGCACCACGAGGTGTGGCTTACCAGGAGAGATCTTAACCTGCGTCCATCTCAGAGTGGAGAAGCATGGAGACTGCCTGAAGCGTCTCCCCTCTCTTTCCCAGAATTCTGTTCTGTCTACTCTGCCTACCTAATTTTCTGTCTCTTAAAGGGCCAATGCAGTTTTCTTTATTAATTAACCAATGAAAGTAACATAGATAACTCTCCTCCATCACGATACTAATTGTACCCAATCGTGGGACTTTGCCTTCTTGCTTATAGACCAAGTTTTGAACATCTCTCTAACAAAGGACGAATGTTGCCCAAAATTCATAATGGCTTGTTTAATTTCTTTGAGATCATTCATATAGATGGGTTCCCTTGTATATTCCTTGATGACCCTAGGGTTTTTGGAACCAGTCACCTTTTCTGATATTATTATTGGAAAGACAGGTAGAACTTTAAGGAAATTATCCCAGAGAGTTTTACTCATTGACGGAGTTAAATTTCACCTTTCTACCATTTGCTCCTGTTCATCAGAGTCTATAATTTCCTCAATCTTTTCAAATCTGCTTACCATTGCCTTCTGTAAGTCCTGGATCTCCTGTCCAGAATTATGCTCCAAGGCCTTCATGGAGGATTCTAAAGTATGAAGTTTGTCCAGTAGAATTAATATCTCATCCTTGGATAGAATTTTCATGGCATGAATTGTGCCTTCTTGGATTGACAATCTGTCAGCCAATCTGTCATATCCTTTAGACAAAGTCCGATTGTCACATTCAGCAGTTTTAATTCTCTCTGATAATGTTTCAGTTCCTACAGACAGGGACTGAAGTTTATGATCCAAATCAGCTGTTCCCTCCTCCACAGCAATGAATCTCTCCTTAATATCAGACCGTATCTTTTCTAAATATCAGACAAAGACCTATTCCCTTCATTGAGAACTTTAAACTCTGTCTTGAGGAGGTTGGTGTCAGTCTGAATTGTTTTTGCCAATACCTCAACCAACTTAAAGTTATCACTCAAAACAGTTGTGCCCTTTCTTAAGCATTCAACCTCTGTTCTCAAGCATTCACCCTCTGCCCTAAGAATCCTGGTTTCATTCTGTAAGGACTTTATCATTTCTCTATTATCAAACCCTGTAAGGGCCGGGCGGTGGTGGCGCGAGCCTTTAATCCCAGCACTTGGGAGGCAGAGGCAGACGGATCTCTGTGAGTTCGAGGCCAGCCTGGTCTACAAGAGCTAGTTCCAGGACAGGCACCAAAGCCACAGAGAAACTCTGTCTCGAAAAAAAAAAAAAAAAAAAAAAAAACCCTGTAAGGAGGAAACCAAATACGAGAAAAATTGCAATCCCTATAAATATCCAAGTTATGGGAATATCAAATGTATCCTGTAGTATCTCTACCATAGTATAATTAAAAATGCTGCAGAAGCCTTCAAAGGTGATATGGTCAGACTTTTTTTTTATTTATTTTTTTTTATTTTTATTTTTATTTTTTTTAGTTTATATCATAGTTTATATTTACCTTAATTACATATTACACACACACACACAGGTTTGTGGCCCACTGTTGCTTTATTTAAATTTACTAGCAATTTAATGATAATCTTTTTTTTATGACTTAAGTTCATTTAATTTTTTTTATGACTTAAGTTCATTTATTTATTTTTTTTAATTTTATTTTTTTCTCATGGTTTAATTTTTTTATATTTAAAAATTTCCATCTCCTTCCTTCCTCCTCCTCCTCCCCCTTCTCTCCCCTCCTTCTCCCCCTTCCCTCCCCTCCTCCTCCCCCCTCCCTCCCCTCCTCCTCCCCCTTCCTCCCCTCCTTCTCCCCCTTCCCGCCCTCCCCTCCACCCATACCTCCCTCCCTCCCTCTCAAGGCCAAGGAGCCATCAGGGTTCCCCACTCTATGCTAAGACCAAGGTCCTCCAAATCCCCCCAGGTCCAGGAGGTGAGTCGACCAAGCTGAGAAGGGCTCCCACAGAGCCCGTCCATGCAGAAGAATCAGAGCCCAGAGCCATTGTCCCTTTGCTTCTCAGTCAGCCCCACTGTTGGCCCACATTCGAGAGACGGGTTTGGTCTCATGATCCATCAGTCCCATTCCAACTGGAGTTGGTGATCTCCCATTAGTTCTGTCCCACCGTCTGGGCATGAGTGAACGCACCCCTCACGTTCCTGACTTTCTCCCTCATGTTCTCGCTCCTTCTGCTCCTCATCAGGACCTTGGGAGCTCAGTCCAGTGCTCCAATGTGGGGCTCAGTCACCTTCCCAATCTGTCGCCAGCTGGAGGTTCCCTCATGGTCCTGACTTTCTTTCTCATGTTCTCTCTCCTTCTGCTCCTCATCAGGACCTTGGGAGCTCAGTCCGGTGCTCCAATGTGGGGCTCTGTCATTTTCTTCATCTATCGTCAGGTGGAGGTTCTATGGTGATATGCAAGAAATTCATCAGTATGGCTATAGGAACTGGCCTTTTCAGGCTCCCTCTCCTCAGCTACCCAAGGAACTAACTGGGGGCATCTCCCTGGAAACCTGGGAACCCCTCTAGGGTCAAGTCTCTTGACAACCCTCAGGTAGCTCCTTAAATTAAGATATATGCTTCCCTGCTCCCATATCCACCCTTCCTATATCCCAAGCACCCCATTCCTCCAAGCTCCCCCTGTTCTCCCCTTCACACTTTTCTCTCCCCATCTTCCCTTGGTCCAGTCTCGCCCAACCCTCAAGTTCCCAATTTTGCCTGGCGATCTTGTCTACTTCCAATATCCAGGAGGATTACTATATCTTTTTTGGGGGGAGTTCACCTTATTATCTTCTCAAGGATCCCAAATTTATAGGCTCAATGTCCTTTAATTATGGCTAGAAACCGTTTATGAGTGAGTACATCCCATGTTCATCTTTTTCTGTCCGGGTTACCTCACTCAGAATAGTGTTTTCTATTTCCATCCATTTGCCTGCAAAATTCAAGATGTCATTGTTTTTTACTGCTGAGTAGTATTCTAGCATGTATATATTCCACAGTTTCTTCATCCATTCTTCCACTGAAGGGCATCTAGGTTGTTTCTAGGATCTGGCTATTACAAATAATGCTGCTATGAACATAGTTGAGCATATGCTTTTGTTGTATGATTGGGCATCTGTTGGGTAGATTCCCAATAGTGGAATTGCTGGGTCCTGGGGTAGGTTGATCCCGAATTTCCTGAGAAACCGCCACACTGCTTTCCAAAGTGGTTCCATAAGTGTGCATTCCCACCAGCAATGGATGAGTGTACCCCTTACCCCACAACCTCTCCAGCAAAGGTTTATTATGGTGTTTTGGATTTTAGCCAATCTGACAGGTGTAAGATGATATCTCAAAGTTGTTTTGATTGCATTTCCCTGATAGCTAGGGAGGTTGAGCATGACCTTAAGTGTCTTTTGGCCATTTGAACTTCTTCTGTTGAGAATTCTCTGTTCAGTTCAGCGCCCCATTTTTTAATTGGGTTAATTGGCATTTTACCGTCTAGTCTCTTGAGTTCCTTATATATTTTAGAGATCAGACCTTTGTCAGTTGCAGGGTTGGTGAAGATCTTTTCCCAGTCAGTAGGCTGCCTTTGTGTCTTAGTGACAATGTCCTTTGCTTTACAGAAGCTGCTCAACTTCAGGAGGTCCCATTTATTCAATGTTGCCCTTAATGTCTGTGCAGCTGGGGTTATGCGTAGGAAACGGTTCTCTGTGCCCATTTGTTGTAGAGTACTTCCCACTATCTCCTCTATCAAGCTCAATGTGTTCAGATTAATATTGAGGTCTTTAATCCATTTGGACTTGAGTTTTGTGCATGGTGATAGATATGGATCTACTTTCATTCTTCTACAGGTTGACATCCAGTTATGCCAGCACCATTTGTTGAAGATGCCCTCTTTCTTCCATTGTGTACTTTTGGCTCCTTTATCAAAAATCAGGTGTTCCTAGGTTCGTGGTTTAAGATCCGGGTCTTCTATACAATTCCATTGGTCAACTTCTCTGTTTTTATGCCAATACCAAGCTGTTTTCAATACTGTAGCTTTGTAGTAGTTTGAAGTCAGGGATGGTAATGCCTCCAGAAGTACCTTTATTGTATAAGATTTTTTTGGCTATCCTGGGTTTCTTGTTTTTCCATATAAAGTTGATTATTGTCCTCTCAATCTCTGTGAAGAATTTTAATGGGACCTTGATTGGGATTGCATTGAATCTATAGATTGCTTTTGGTAGAATTGCCATTTTTACTATGTTGATCCTCCCAATCCACGAGCAGGGGAGATCCTTCCATTTTCTGGTATCCTCTTCAATTTCTTTCTTCAAAGACTTAAAGTTCTTGTCAAATAAATCCTTCACTTCCTTGGTTAGAGATACTCCCAGATATCTTATGCTATTTGTGGCTATTGTGAAAGGTGATACTTCTCTGATTTCCCTCTCTGCTTCCTTATCCTTAATTAAAAGTATTTTATTCACTGAGACATCTCTTCATCCCCTAAGAATTTTTTTAAAATTTTGTGTTGATAAGATGTTTAGGATAGAGAAACAATTTGAATACTACCCTTCCAAAATTATCTCATGAGCTTGCATTCATATGAATACATTTAGAAAACAATAATGATAGTGAAAAAATGTTATGTTTTTATAGGAAAATATTTTACATGAAAATTGACTTATAAATATCACAATTTGCCTAAAGGATACTACATAAGGAAGAAGACATTTTGAAGGGAATGATGATTTACTAAAACACAATGATGAAGTTCTCTGAATTGCCTGGGTGAAATATGGTTCATATCTAGCAGAAAATAATTCTACATTTGTTTAAAGATAAATGATAGTAGTTACCTTGTTTCCTGAATTTATGAGGCCTACGATATGCACATATTTCATAGGAAGGTCTACAGCAACATGCTCACCTAGTATAAGGAAGGGTCATGAAGTCACTGAGGTAATACATACTTTTAATTTTGAGCTGAATTATGCTACTGTGTGAGCGTGTGTATATTTACAAGGTATCTACTTAAAACCACAAAAAATAGTATCTTCTATGACATTAATGTTCTTTGAAAATTGTCACTGTAAATTGACATATTATAATTGCTTAGCTTTATGTGCCTTGAAGTGATGTTACAGAATATGCATACAACATGTAATAATTAAATCCAGCTAGTACATTTAGCATTTCAAATAATATTTTTTTTGCTGAAAACAACAAAACACTACACACCTGAAAACAAAGAAAACACCTGCCTTCTGCAATCATCTGGTATGTTCTGTTTGTAGAACTTAACTTCATATTCACTGGAAAAGGGAAATGCTAAGGGTATAGTCTATTATCTTAGATTAGACATGCTTGTCCCTTAGTTTGCATTGGAGACTACTGTGTATATGCCAAAATTCACTAATGGTTAATTATTTAATATAATCTGGCATGTTATTGGAATGCAACCTGTCTTCAATCTCCTGTATAATTTTAATCATGTTTAGATTACTTATATTTCCTAAAACACTTTAAATGTTCGATCATATTCATTACACTATATTTAGGAAATAATGGCATAAATTATAAATGTGTTACTTAGAAATGCAATGTGTAATAAGTGTTTGTGATCCATGATTGATCTAATGACAGAGTCAATCCATGGGCAAGGAAAGCTAATTTTTTTGAAGTTGAATTTTAATGAGTGTCAATATATGCCCAACATCAATTAAATACATTTATAATAGAATCCCTACACTTAAGGCTCAGGGAACATAACAGAAGATAAGGCAGAAGGATATTCAGAGTCAGAGGCCCTGGACAGGACCATTGCTATGAGATAGCATCTTTTTGTATGATTAAGAAGCTCTACCCAGAAAATCTCATCATCATGTTTGACTAAGCAAGATATGAAAATTGATTAATTGACATGTTAAGTGGATAGGAGAATTTACACAAGATTTCACCTCTATAACAAGAGTTATAGATAATTAATGGCTTCTGAGAGTAGAAGAATCAGTTTTCTCTAGGGACAGTTTCACTGATGAGCTGATCAATTCTAAGAGGTCAGTCCTTAACATATAGGAGTGATTAGCAAATGTTTTCAAGAGATTGAATGGATTCATTTATGTTTGTGTGTAACAATTTTTACTAACCAATAAGAGGTCATGGTTTAAGAAGGAGTAGGAGAGACATAGGAAGAATTAGAGGAAAAGGAAGGAAAATAAAAATAATATATAGTTCTCATGTATAATGTTATCAATATTATTTTAAAGATGGCATAGTATTTACAAATGGAATGGTATTTTGAAATAGCAATTTCTGAAAAAGCCTTTTCCTCAACAATAATATCACAAAAACTAGATCTCTAGGGACAACTCTAAAATTTATATCAGAATCCAACCAAAGGTAGTACTCTGAAAATTTATATTAAGAAATCAGGGGAGAAAAAGAACATCAACTAACTCAATTATATTATTGGAATGTTCCTTTGCTTCCTAAACAAATCCAAGATGTTCTATTTGAAAACATTTTTTAACTACAGTTATGTTTATTAGGAGGGGCATGAGGCAAGAATATGCTACAGTATTAGGTCAAAGGATACTTTGTGGGAGCCATGTTTTTCTTTCTACCAAGTGGTTTCTAAAGATCAAATTTCTGTCTTCAGGCTCAGTGGCAGGCTGCTCACCTACTGAGAACTTTCACCTGCCACAATCCAAAAGTTCTTGTAGTTGGATCTCCATATATCCCCTAATTGCTCTTGTTTTACAAGATTATTTGGTTTTTGATACATTAAATTTCTTGAAATGACACCAAAATATTTCCATTAAATTCCTTTCCATTTGCAACTACAGATAAAATCAACTTCTAGATATTTGTCACCACAAAACATAATAATTAATGATGATGATATATAATTTAAATAAAGCAAAGATTTTCTGAATAAAAGTAGATTCACAGCAGGGTAGGAAGATATTTCTATGCTTTCCCTTTTATAAAATAATGATTTTCAACGTTGTTAATTTGTCTTTTTTTTATTAGGCTACAGAATCTTGTTTGTGTTCTTCAATGTTTAGCCATTAGTGAAGGCCAGTAAATTATAACATTTATAAATGGAGGTAAGGGCCGGGCGGTGGTGGCACATGCCTTTAATCCCAGCACTCGGGAGGCAGAGGCAGGCGGATCTCTGTGAGTTCGAGACCAGCCTGGTCTACAAGAGCTAGTTCTAGGACAGGCTCCAAAGCCACAGAGAAACCCTGTCTCGAAAAACCAAAAAAAAAAAAATAAAATAAAATAAAATAAATGGAGGTAAGGTCTTGCTCGGGTTTGAGAAAAATATTTGCACATAGAAGAAATATCTTTCATATAAAGTGCAAAAAAGACATTGGTATGCACTTGCTAATTATTTTTCTGCTACAGACATCAGCTTCAGTTTTATCTTTAGTGATAACATATGTCTCTATTTACATTTTGATGTTCTCCCACCTGTGCATATAGTTGTGATTGAAAATACTAATTTGGGGCCTCTTTTGTACACAGTGTATCTACAAAAATGATGTGTTGGATTCATGTCTGTGGATACTTATACTTGTATCTCTATGCAAAATTTTTGCTTTATCAGAAACCATTTCAAAGAAAAGAACATTTCATTCCTTACAGTCACAATTCACATAATTACATTAGTTAATTTGTTTCCCAGCTGAATGATGTCCTACTTTGCTGCTCAGGAATTTTTAATAGCTGTATAATTTTTAAAAGGAAAAGAAGAAGAAGAAACAACATGAAAGCAACTTCCACATTTAAGATTCCTGGGTACAAATCTCAACTTTACTGTTTTCTGTATGAATTCAGCAAGTTCACAACAACTTTGCCTTTATTTTCTGCCATGTGGTTTAACTATACGTGGAAAACTCCTAACTTGTTGTTACACACACACACCTCACTTTGTAGGAGTTATCTTTCTAACTTTTGTTCCAACAACAAGTATAACTGAGAATTATAAGAAACCAGGAATGGTGTTTAAAGCAGTAGTGATTTATATCGAGTTGGCACAATTTCCTCTTTAAGATAGGTTTTATCCAAGATCTACCAAAACTGTTTTCAAAATCCTTTCTATAGTTTTGATATATACCCTTCCCTCCTGACTCCTAACAATCTTGGAATAAACCAATAATAATAAGTAACACACAAATAGTAGCTCTTTTTAATTTTTTTTAACCTATTTTAGTCATTTAATTTTCTTTAAAACTTTATAAAGCAGTTTTAGTTTAATCATTTTAATGTTACATGTGGCAAATGTAAGACCCAGAGAAGGAAATAGTGCATAGGAATATAGTTTGCAAAATTCAAAGCCTAAATTATTATGCAGAAAATAAGGACTTGGAGGGCCATACTAAAAATCAGTTATTAAAATAAGCAATATTTTCTTAGACTTTATGATATTCATAATATAAAGTTAACCATTTTATACATGCATTCAGTAAGAACTAAGTTATAAACCTCTGCAAATATAAGTTTATAAGAGACACATACTGTCATTTCTAATATCAACTCGAGTTCAATACATACTAATGTGAAAACACTAAAGTCCATACTCTTACATTTATGTTTTGGAAATGCAAATGCAAACAGAACCTACCTTCTGCATTCCTCTGAATTATTAATATATTGCTTTACTATTTATAATTCAGTATTTACATGCTTCTGTCATATATTTTGTTATTATTTAAATAATTTCATGGATTTAAAAATGGGATTTTTTAAAAAATAAACTTGAGCAAAACTCTTTGGCAATAAGCATCATTGTCATTTAATACCTGCCGTGGCCAAAAGTAGGCAAGCTTTTCCTCTATTATAAAAAAGGGTAAGCTTACTAAGGTTTACTCATACCTAATAAAGGAATTTGTCTTCAGCACTTCGTGGTAAAAAAAAAAATACATAAAATGGATTTGTTCCTTAAAGGACTTCAGAATGGTTCAAGAGGCCACATTGGGGGGGGGGGAGCTGTGGGACACAGTCTGTTCATCATTTTTCAAAAAGGCTTTTCACTTACACCTTCAGAAATGTTAATGAGGCATTCACACTTTTACTGAGTGAAAAAGCAATAGAAAATCGGTCTTTCAATCTGTTTCCAGACATGCTCAGCAGCTACATGTAAATGGGTCTTATATGATTTTCGTATGGGAATAATATTAAAGGATGAAAGACAACATAAATGTTAAAAATACAAAAGATACAAAGGGGAAAGAAAGAAGTGAAAACATGCACATTTTTTTAATTTTGATTTTTATTATGTAGCCTGTATTTCTGTAATGAGAACATCATGGTAGCAGAAGTTCTTGAAGATGATCCCTTTGACAAAGTCTTTTTCCAGCACCCTTGCATAAAAATGAGTTCATACATAGAAGAAAACAATTATAGAATAGGCATTTGTTTCTCTACTGTTGATGGAATTGTATTATTGATTAAGAAAATCAGTTTTATTTTTTCACACAAAATTTAGTAGCATGTATAATGAGTATCAAAGACATTTTATCTTCATTTATGCCTACTCTCTGAATTTATTATACCTGTTTATCGTACCTATAAACTACTCATGTTAACTGTTGCCATTGACTAAGAGACAATCAGGATAGAACCAGATGTTAATTGGTATACTGTCTCAACCCAGGTCATTTTGAATCATTATTCTCAGACATTTTTAAAATCAGATATTTAGAATTTATTCAAGGTAATTAAAATAAATCTTCTGATACATTATAAAACTTTTACTTTGTTATATCTAATCCTACACTTAATTTACTTCTATTACCATATGGGACAATTTTGCAGAACTTTTGTTTACAAGTTAAGAGACGCAGACAAGAAAATGTATGGCTTTCTGTGTCCTGACAAAGAATAAGCAAGCTAATGTTTGTCCAAATCTTTCAAATTTTCTTTCCTAATATTTATTATACAAATAACCCTAACCTAATCATGGATAGTTCAGGGAAAACAACTGAATGACAGTATTGGGTAGAGAGCCCTTAGTCAAAGAGTTATGGCTCTCTATATCTGTTGCTGAAGGGGGTGCATTATTAGTAACTACCATGTTACATGTATTGCATAGCCTAGTAATCTAATAATTTTTCTGACTCATTCTTTTTAGAAAGCACTATGTTTAGTTTTTCCTTTCTGGAAAATATGTAAATCTCACTTTTCAGTTAAAAAAATGAGTTTATGGATGTGGAAAGAACTATTGAAAACTGAATTGTTATCTAGTCTTAATGTCATTTCTTTTCTAGTATTTTTTCATAATCATAGTACCGTAATATCAATCAACATGTATTTTAAATTAATGCATGGATTTAAACTTGCACTAACTTCTTGGAAATCTTATGGGAAATAAGAACAATTAGCATTACTTAGGATTTATTTCTTGTGTTCTTCCATCACAAGTATGTAATAGAACTATTGTAATATGGGTCAGGCCATATATATATTATAATCTTTATGTCAGAGAACAAATGCTAAATATGCTTTTAAGAAAGATACATTTTAAACACACACACACACACACACACACACACACACACACACACACACACACACACCCTTGGTGGAAGAACTGCAAAGGAATTTATTTTACACTACAATGAACACTTATTTTAAAGCTCTCTACTACAAAAAAAATGCTCTGTCAACAAGTTGCTTGCTCTACCTCCTGACCCAAGGTTGATTTTATTTAACAGTCTCAGGTTTCACAATGCAATCTAATATCCTATAATATATTGATATCTGACCATATTTAAGTGAGAATGAGAACAGTTGTCATATCTTGATATTGTAGCTTATGAGGAAGTTGTCACAGAGATTGCTCAAACACATCCTTGTCTTATTTCAGTTAAATTATTTCATCCCTATGTACAAAGCTCACTTCATGTTAAATACCAGCTAGTCTTTCAATATGTAAACAAGAAGTAGATTTCAAAAATAAACATAAACTTATGATTAGGGCTCTAAAGTTCTAAACCAATAAATGAACAAATGAAGCCACGATCCAGTAATCAAATATGCTTGGATACTTTCTGATATTAAAAAAATGAAAAAGAATCTCTCAAAAATAACAGAAAGGAAACAAATGAAAAATCCTGAATTAAATATTCACTAAATGTATAGCCAGAGTTTAATGAGGCTGATGTTTCAGATTCTCACTTTGGTCAGGGTACTTGAGCAAAATTGTATCGTTTAACCACCATTGTACTTGAAACTACAAATATCATCAAATTTGAGCATTCAGTAATAAAGATAAGCAACAATAATGATTTGATGAGGTAGCCCACAGAACCATAGAAATCTTTACCAGCTATAATTATTACAAAATATTAGTATCTACAATATACAATAAACTCAAAAAAACCAACACAAACACCAAGAAAACAATCCATTTAACAATGTACTAAAGTACTGAACACTGAACTCTCAGAAGAAGGAATACAGATAGGTAGGAAATACTGAAAAGTCATTCAACATCCTTATATGTATTAAAACCACAGTAGGAAGAGTGACCCTCATTAAGAATACCAGTAAGAAGAAATAGTCGATAGGGATAATGGCGAACACTGTACACTGCTTTGGGGAGTCAAATTTGTTCAGTCACTTTGGAAATAACTTTGAAGATTTGGTGTAGGATTTCTATCTATGTGCTGCTTTTATTGGCTGAATAAAGAGACTGCCTTGGCCTTTCGATAGGGTGGAACTTAGGTGGGTGGAGTAGACAGAACAGAATGCTGGGAAGAAAGACAGAGGGGCAGATGCCATGAAACTCCTGCCTGAGACTGATGCTGGTTAAAATCTTTCCCAGTAAGCCACGACCTCATGCTGTTATACAGATTATTAGAAATTGGATGTGAAAGTTAGCCAATAATAGGCTAGAGATAATGGGCTAGGCAATAATTTAATTAATACAATTCCTGTGTGATTATTTCAGGTATAAGCTAGGTGGGTGGCTCCCTACTACAAAGATTATTGAAAAGCTAAAAGTAAAGCCACTATATGGCCAGGTATTTCCATTCCTTGGTATACAGCCAAAGGATTCTATACCCTAAAGTGCGGATATTTGCACAGTCGTATTTATTGTTGCTTATGCAAAATAACTAGGCAATAGAGAAGCATAGATATCCAGTAACTGATAAATTGATAATTGATTAAGTTGTCCATATATACATTGGAATATAACTTAGTGTATAGAAAGTTAAATTGTGAAAATTTCTGATAAAATAAAGAAATTGTTTAAAGGAATAGATAAGAGTTGGTACTCATGTCTAAAATGACAAATGCTACATGTTTCAAATCATATAGAATGATTCTGTCTATTGGATCCTTCTCTAGTGTGGTATGTGTAACATAGAGTAATTGTATAAGCCAGAAACAAGAAAGGAATTAGATATTGAAAGAATGTGGAGGTTTGCTTTCAGGATGAGGGAAAATAGAACATAAGTAATAAGGGGGGAGCTCTGTGGGATGAAAGGTTTAGGTAGGAAGTAATGGGGGGGTTAGACAAATGAGAATACAGGATTGGGGTAAGAATTAGATTGCATAAAAAGAATATAAATGCATCATTTGGCAAGTGAGATATGCTCACTTATGCAATTCTGACTTGAGTGTTGGGAGAATAATAAACTGCTCTCTGAATAGATTAAAAACACACTCCACATTGAGGTGCAATATTGGATACCGTATGGTTGGAAAACAAACCAGATCTATGAGGTGGTACTGAGTATATTTCTTGTTGACTAATTAAATCAGATGAACAGTGAATGTTTTTTAAACCCCTGTGACTTTAACTGTATACAAAAGTAAACCCCAGACTCAATAAATGGATGGGGGAGAATAGTATGGCTGCCCCAAGATACAGTAACTAATGCAAGCTTTTGTGAGGCTCAAAAGCATTGCAGAAATGAAAAATGGAAAGCATGCAAAAGCCAGAAAATATGGTGAAGGGTTATGAAATATTATTCCCTAGGTTTATATAATGATTGCAATTAACTCACATAAACCATAGTTACCTGTATTATCACAATACAGGACAAACTTTATCAACTGTCAATCAAGAAGAGAGGCTCCCTGGATTCCTTTTGCCTCTTCCTATTGACTACTGACATATTTTGGGAGAGGGAGTATCACTGCCTTTAGTTGTGTACCTATTGCTGAGTACACCAGGCTACAATGCATAGTACTAACCTAAAATCACACAGAAGGTCCTGTTTAATCATGGTGACATGAATATGAGGTTAGACAGGGGTGGTAGGGAAGTAGCAGTGAGAGAGGTCATATACAATATGTACATATGCAAAGTTTTTAAAAAGATAATAATAAAATTAAAAAGTTAAAAATTAGACATAAATAATTTGATTTACAAGAAGCACAAAGCAATGTTTATATGTGTGTGTGTGTGTGTGTGTGTGTGTGTGTGTGTGTGTATGTGTGTGTGTGTTGTAATTATTATTCCCACTCCCTCTTTAAGAATAAGGTTTGGGGCCTGTGGACAGGTGTGAGACTTTCCTCCAAGCTGTGCCCTGAACCTGCCACCCACTGAACACTGTCCTGCCAAGACCCACTCTGCTGTCCAACACCATGCACCTAAGCATCCTCCTTGTGGCCAGCTGCCCCCCACAATGAAAGCAGACTACACAGGTACATGCACAAACTACATTAGCTGAAAAGATCAGGCCCACTCTATTACCAAATCCCACACCCTTGAACATCTTACCCATAGCCAGTCCTCCCCTCCAACCCACCAGACTATATATATATACAAGTGCAAACGACACCCTTTGGAAAACCATGTGAGTGATTGGCCTTTCAACTGAACTGCTCAAAAGTCCAGACCCTAACTAAACCCAAGGGCACATCCTTTACCCCTCACACTCCTATCCCAGTACCAGCAAGTCAGATGGACCCTGCCCCCACCCCTGGTGGAAGACTACTGCTCTGCAACAGTCCCCATCAGCCTGCAGACAGGTAAGAGACCTGCCTCCAGACTGTGGCCAAACCTCAACCACTCACTAGATGCTGTCCTTCCAAGACCCACTCAACTGCCTGACCCTACACCCCTGAAAATCCTCTTCATGGCCAGCTCTCCCCCATATCCCCAGAAGCCTACAGATGCACAATTACAACCTGCACTAGTTTGCAAAACTGCAGATTACATAGGTACAAGGGCAAACCCTAACAGTTGGAAGCACAAGCCACACCTGTTGGAAGAGAAGATGTGTAAGTGCTCATGTAAGAATATATTCAACAACTTAAAGAGTAATATGACACCACCAGGACACAGTGATACTATAACAGTAAAAGCTGAAGATTCCAATGCATATGAAACATGAGAAAAAAATTTAAAAAATACTTTATGAAGATGCTAGAGGCTCTTAAAGAGGAAATTAAAAATTCCATTAAAGATGTAGAGGAAAGGAGAAAAAGTTGGAAGAAATCAATAAATCACTTTCGCCGGGCGGTGGTGGCGCACGCCTTTAATCCCAGCACTCGGGAGGCAGAGGCAGGCAGATCTCTGTGAGTTTGAGACCAGCCTGGTCTACAAGAGCTAGTTCCAGGACAGGCTCCAAAGCTACAGAGAAACCCTGTCTCGAAAAACCAAAAAAAACAAACAAACAAACAAACAAACAAACAAAAGAACCCCAAAAAATCAATAAATCACTTTAAAATAATCAAAGAAAGCTAAGTAAAAACAATCAAACAGGTGAAGGAAACATTTCAAGACTTCAAAACTGAAATAGAAACAACAAAGAAGACACAAACCGAGAGAATTCTGGAAATAGAAAATCTGGGGAAGCAAACAGGAACTACAGATTTAAGTATCACCAATAGAATATAAGAGATGGAATATAAGGGGTTGAAGATATAACAAAGAAAATAGATTTATCAGTCAAATAAAATGTTAAATACAATAATTCCAAATAAAATAAAATAAAAAACAAGGCAATCTGGGATACCATGAAAGGCCAAACCTAATAATAATATGGATAGAAGAGCAAGAATCCCAGGTCAAAGGCACATAGATGTATTAAATCATAGAAGAAAACATTCCCAATCAAAAGAAGGACAATGCCTATAAAGATACAAGAAGCTTACAGAACTCTACATAGGCTGGATTAAAAAAAGCCCATTGTCACATAATAAGCAAACAATAAATATACAGTATAAAGGATGAATTTTAAGAGTTGAAAGATAAAAAGGCCAAGTACCATATAATGACAGATCTATCAGAATTTCAAAGGAATTATCAGTGAAGACTCTGAAAACCAGAGTGTCCTGGACAGATATTTTGAAGAGATTATGAATGCCAGCCCAGACTACTATACTTAGCAAAACCTTCAATCAATGTAGACAGAGAAAAAAGATATTTCATGACAAAAAATAATACTTATCCACATATCTAGCACTACATAAGTACTAGAAAGAAAGCTTGAACCCCAAGGAAATCAGTTACATCCACAAAAACATAGGCAATACATCATGTAACTATGATAAAACACAAAGAAAACACACACACACACACACACACACAATACTATCACGACTACCCAAAAAACCCAGAAATTAGCAATCAATAATCAATAACATCTCTTAATATCAATAGAATCAATTCACCAATAAAAGACACAGACATACAGAATGAATAAGAAAACAATGTCCATCCTTCTGCTGCATACAAGAAAAACACATCAACCTCAAAGACAGATATTACCTCAGAGTAAAGGGTTAGAAGAAGATTATACAAGCAAATCTCCCTAGAAACAAGCTTGTATAGGTATCCTAATATCTAACAAATAAAATTCAAACTAAAATTAATCAAAAGAGATGAGGAAGGGGGGTTCATATTTATTACAGGAACAATCCATCAAGATGAAGTCTCAATTCTGTACATCTATGTTCCAAATACAAGGGCACCCACATTTGTAAAAGAAACATTAGTAAAACTTAAATTACACATCAGATCCCACCCATTAATAGTGGTAGACTTCAACACCCCACTCTTATGAATGGACTGGTCTGCTGGACAGAAAGTTAAGAGAAAAAAGGAACTAACAGATGTTATGACCCAAATGGTCTTAATACTTAGCTACAAAACATTTAACCCAAGCACAAAGGAATAAAACTTCTCAGCACCACATAGAACCTTCTCTAATAAACATTCTCAGTCATAATGCAAATCTCAACACATTACAAAAACTGGGATAACCCCTTGAATATTACCAGACCACCATTGGTTAAAGTTAGGTTTCAAAAACACAAACAACAGAAACCCTACAAATCATAGAAACTGAACAAATCTCAACTGTACCACCACTGGGTCAAGGAAGGAACAAGAAAGAAATTAAAGACTTCACAGAATTCAATAAAAATGAATACACAGATACCCAAACTTATAAGACATAAGGACAGCAGTGTTAAGAGGAAAGATTATAGTACTAAGTGCCTATGTAAAGAATTTGGAGAAATCTCACACATGCAAATTAGATGCCCCCCTTAGTGCTATAGCACAAAAGAAGCAAACTCACCCAGGTATAATAGATGCCAGGAAATAATCAAACTCAGGGCTGAAATCAATAAAATTTAAACAAAGATGTTTAACTAAACAAATTAAAGAAATTTAAACGAAACAAAAAGTTTTTTGGGAAAATAATCAAGAAGACAAACCCTTTTCCAAGCTAATCAAAAAGCAAAGAGAGACTGTCCAAATTAACGAAATCATAAATGAAAAGGACATTTCTACAGACTCCAAGAAATCCTGGGGAATCATTAGGCTATACTTCAAAAACCTGTACTCCTCAAAATTGGAAAATTTAAAAATTGGGCAACTTTCTTATGGTACCACATACCAAAATTAAAGATCAAATTACCAATTTAAAAAGACCTATAACCCCTAAGGAAGTAGAAGCAGTCATTAAAAGTTTCCCAACCTAAAAAATGTAAAATAAAAAAATCCTGTGGCCAGATGGCTTCAGTGCAGAATTCTACCAAAATTTCAAAGAGATAATAGCAATAATTCTCAAATTGTTCTGCATGATACAAACAGAAGAAATATTGCAAACTTCTTTTTATGAGACCCACATTGATGCTGATATCCAAACTAAGCAAAGATGCAACAAACAAAGATAATTACAGACCAATATCTCTCATGAACATTGATACAAAAATGCTCAACAGAACACTGGCAAAAGAATACAAGAACACAACAAAAACATCATCCACCACGATCAAGCAGATTTTCATTTCAGTGATGCGGGGGACCATTCACATATGAAAATGTGTCAATCTAATCCACCATATAAATATAGAAGAAAATAACTGCATGATCTTCTCATTAGATTCTGAGAAACTCTTTGACAAAAGCCAACACTGCTTCATGATAAAAGTTCTGGAGACAAAAGGGGTACAAGGAACATATCTAATCATAATAAAGGCAATATACAGTAAACCAACAGCCAACATTAACTTAAACAGAGAGAAACTCAATGCAATTCTACTAAAATAAGGGACAAGGCAAGGCTGTCCACTCTCTCCATATCTATTCAGTATATTACTTAAGGTTCTAGTTAGAGCAATAAGGCAACAAAGGACGATCAAGGGGATGGAAATTGGAAAGGAAGAAGTCAAACTTTCACTATTTGCAGATTATAAGATAGTATGTATAAATATGACCTCAACAGTTCTACTAGGGAACTCTTACAGCTGATAAAGACATTCAGTAATGTGA
The DNA here is from genome assembly GCF_903992535.2 of Arvicola amphibius. Taxonomy (NCBI): domain Eukaryota; kingdom Metazoa; phylum Chordata; class Mammalia; order Rodentia; family Cricetidae; genus Arvicola; species Arvicola amphibius. Next base: position 74,889,122 of record NC_052065.1, on the reverse strand, counting down.
CTGGATATACAAATATCTTGGGGTAATTGTAACCACATAAGTGAAAGAACTATATGAAAAGAATTTAAAGCCTTTAAAGAAGATATCAGAAAGTGGGAAAATCTCCCATGTTCATGGATTGATAGTATTAATATAGTAAAAATGTCAATCTCAACAAAAGTAATCTATAGATTCAATGCAATCACCCTAAAAATCCAAACACAATTGTTCACAGACCTCAAAAGAACAAAATTTCACATGAAACAAAACAAAACAAACAACCATGATAGCTAAAACAAACCCATACAATATAGAAACTTCATTACCATCCCGGACTTCATAGTAATAAATACAGTTTGGCAGTGGCATAAAAATAGACAAGTGGGTCAATAGAATTGAATCAAATACTCTGTCTTAAATCCACACACCTATGAGTACCTGATTTTTGACAGAGAAGTCAAAAATATACAATAGAAATAAGAAAGTAATCTTCAACAAATGGCGCTGGCATAACTGGATGGCAACATGTAAAAGAATCAAATAGATCAATATCTATTGCCCAGCAAAAAAGTCATGTCCATGTTAATCAAAGACATCAACACAAACCCAGTTTCACAGAAGCTGATTGAAGAAGTGGGAGGTAACCTCGGATGCATTGGCACAGGAGACTACTTCCTGAATACAATGAGTTCACATTTGGTTTGAGAAGTAGAAGCAGATGTGTATACACATATGGCAATTATAATTGCAGTATCTTTTAAAGATCACTTTTTTTTTCGTTTCTCAAGACAGGATTTATCTGTGTAGCTTTGGAGCCTGTCCTAACACTTGTTCTGTCCTTGAACTCACAGAGATCTGCCTGCCTCTGCCTCCTGAGTGCTGGGATTAAATGTATGCACCGCCACTGCCTGGATTCACACTGATTTTTCTGATCTCTAACACAATTAGATTTATTTCCTAGAAATTATGGCAAACATAGCAACAAGCCATAGACTGTTTGGTTTAAATATGAAGTATCTATTTTCTCAAGATGTAGAATTGTAAGCTTACACTTGGGTTTTCAGGTTGGTGAGTCTGTGATTGCATATTGATTTATAAAATTCGCCTTCTTATTGATTTCGGAGGCAATGGGAGAATGTCATTGTTTCTCCACTTAAGACACTGATATTATGAAATATACAAATCCAAATGGCCTCTTTTTTTCAAATATCACACTGTTGTAATGTCAATACATGAATTTCACAGAACATAAAATACAGTCCTTAATATTCTTTTCTGTGAACAGTCTTTTAACATGATCTGGAGAGAGCATACCAAGAACATTTTCCTGTTTTAGGAGAGAGAACCAGATATTAACAAAGTAAAAGAGAGCATGATAAAAAGTTTAAGGGAATTGATAGAAAATGATACTTACATTTAAAATATTAAAATTATAGTTTCTATTCTTCAAGGTTGGATGAATAAATAATTAATAGTTGTTGACATTCTTCTATGGGAAAATATGATAAACAAATATTAATTCACTACAGATTAGGCCCAGATAATAGACCCAAGAAATTATTCCATTTAAGATAATGGTACCCAAACTGTGGGTCATGGTACTTTAGGTGGTTGCATGAACCTTTCATAGAGGTTGCATATCAATTTTCCAACATATCAAATATTTACATTTTCACTTATAAGAGTACCAAATTGAAGTCATGAAATAGCAGCAAAAATATTTTTTTTTATGATTGGGATAATGAACACATGAGTATTAAGAGGTCACTATAAAGATGGAGAATCACAAATAAAAGTCTCCCTTTGTTATTTAACAAAAATACCCGCTACTGTAGCACAAGTGAGTGATAACTTAGAGGACAATGGGTGACTCAGAAAACTGCATCCTGAAAAAGTTTATCACTGAATGCTTAGCAACTACGAATTCTTCATTATGAGTTCTCTGCACAACTTGTAAATGACTCCACTAAAATTTCCTCTCCTCTAGCAGTTATCTTCTACTTATATACACTCATTGAGAGCCTAATCAGTATATGAAAATTTGTGACCTCCACAATTTCTATGAGCTACTCCTCCCAAACTCTCTATAGGAGTGAATCCTTCAATCTGGAAGAAAATATACTAAATCCCTACTCCAACCCAGTCTTTAAGCAATTTTAACCTATTTTCTATTATTTCTTTTGAGGTTTGGAAGAGATGATGCAAATTTATAATTGTTATCTTTTTATTTACGATTGATCATTACGACATTATTTCACAGCAACAATCAGTTATTCTGACCATTTATGAGTTACTGCAATAATTGCTATATACTGCAAAAGAATAATTTTTCCTTTTACAATTGAGATTTAGAGGAAGCCAAATTTATAAGACAAATATAGATGTTTGAAAGACATTTTGAAGCCCCATCATATCTGTTCAGCAAAACATCTTTAAAGCTTCTTTATTCTTTTCTCATATATTATAATCCCAATCACATTTCCCCCTCCCTACTCTCCTCATGGTCACTTTCCCAACTTTCCCCTGCACCGATCCATTCCTACTCCATTTCAGTGTAGAAAGTGCAGCCCTTCCAGGGATATTAACCAAACATGGCATAAAAATCTACAATAAAACTAGGGACAAATCCTCATATAAATGCTGGTTGAGGAAACCCAGTATGAGGGAAGGAATCCCAAACGCTGGCAAAAGGGTCAGAAACAGCTCCTGCTCCTGCTGTTAGGAATCCCCCATAAGAAGCCCAAGTTACACAATCATATTGAAGAGGACCTAGGTCTAACCTCTACAGGCTCCTTGGGTTTTCTTTCCAGTCACGGTGAGTCCCTTTGAGCACTCATTAGTTGAATGTGTGTGCTTGGAATCTATGAGGGTGACCAAAATAATACCATTTAAATTGTAGCTAATGCCATCTCCAACCAGATTCTGACCTTGCTTACAAGACTAAATCTGAGTTTACTTCTGAAGAGTGGGCCTTAAATCTAATCAGAGAACATTCAGTTGGACCTATAATAATTTTACCCCTATAACATTACCAGGAACATTTTGCCTGGCATAATGATGTAACCCATACAAACTCAGGCTAGTTGCAACAATTCTCCTCCAGCAGCCTGTATATCAGGTGGGTAAAAAGGTTATATAATTAACAATAAAATAAAGTTTTCTTTTCTTTCAAACTTAAGCAGCTTCACTCATAAAGACTGGGACTGCCAATTATGATGAATATTTCATACATAAATTTTAAGCATATGCTTTATCCATAAAGACTAAAATGGCAAAGAATTATATGAAAGGAAGTGCTACTTTACTTTTGATACAATGATTCTTTGGACATCATTACTTCATTCCACATGCTGAACTTCCTCAAGTATATCATCAAAATATATATAACACTGATCTTTAATCTTAATGTAGTTACATATTCAACACAAAAACTACAGCCACAATTACAAGCTGTTCATAAAGATTAGGATACTTTCTATGCAATTGAAGACCTAAAATGATTATTCAGTGAGATCCATATTTATTTGATAATCAGATAGTACAATAAGTGCCCAGATTTTAGTAGAATAATGTTATGTGATATTTTGATTGCATTCTGACAATAAAGTTTGTTTTGAATCATAGGGAGGAGCTAGCCATTATCTGAGCAAAATTATACATAAAGGTTTTAGAGCACTGAGGAAGTAGTAAGGCAGGCCTTAGAGAGGATCTTGGCCTTTTTGGAAGAAGGAGAAAAAGAGGTAGAAGGTCACTGAAAACTTCTTCACAGTTTTTTGATCATTCAAATTCTTACCCCAATATCTGACTCCTGATATTTTTTGATGAAGAATAATTAGTTAAGTGTATCACCTGGCACCCAAGTCAGTGCACAAAATCATGAGATATCTGCTCACCCCTGGCTTCGATGCCACTGGAGCTATAGCTGCAGGAGCTACACAGCTGATGGCTATCTTTTCCTTTCCTACTCCAAGCCCTCTGAGCAACTCTGGGATTTTCCTGTTGCAGCCTGTCTACAACAGTCCACAGCTGCCGCCCGAAATCTACTGGTGCCTGGGCTCCAAACAGCAGAGCCCATGACCAACCAGCTCTGCCTTCAGGCAACTACTACCACACATGATCATTTCACAAGTTCCCCTGTGTCCATATTTCAATTTGTTGGCTCCTTGTCCCTGTGGGTTCCGGGCTTCCCAGGAGCCTGCTCCTCTAACTGCTGCTGTACTATTGTAGCCACCTCCATCCTCACTTGGGCTTCTATTGTTTTTTAAAATGCTACACACTCTCAGATCTCAGCTACATGTGAGCAGTTGCAGCTGTACTGTGCTCTCTGCACAATTGTCAGCAGATATGATGAGACAACTAGGAATTCTTAAAATGCGAATAAGTTTCAAAAAAAGAGAAAAGATTTTCTAACATTAAAATTGGGAAACAATGTTATGATGATGAGAGGTAGGTCTCTGTATGATTCCACAATGGATGGTTTGAAATTGGAACAATTAAATAAAGGGATAATCAAGTTAGCTGGAATGTACATGATGTCAGTTATAATCATTATCAGTTTGGCAATTCATGTTTCATCCCTAAAATAGTTGTTTGATATTGGTGCCAAATATGAAAAATTAACTGATAAGACATAGTCTTTAAGAAGACCTACTAATGAAACTAAGAAAAAATGCACACACAGAAAGAGGAGTTTAGAGCAGAAACTCTTGTACCATTGCATTACAAGACTGATGAGGAGTGGTCAAAGTTTATTGAAAAACTAAACTTAATTTATGCAGTTCCCATTCAATAATTACCAACAGTTGATAGCTATCTCCAAGGCTATTCAGAAGTTAACTGCTATCTTATAGAAAAGTTAAATTTGAAGAGATTTCAGGAAGCAGTGTTTCATATGTTATGCATTCACTTTTGGGGAAGTAGATGGTCAATTCTGAGTCACATAGAACCACATTATTTCACAAGAGTGGAAAGTTTTACAGCAGTATTGGAGACTGGTTCTCAGTAACAGTGGAGAACCTAGTGAAGAGATTAAGCTAGGGTCATCAAACAATTGAGGCAAGGCTAGAAGTTATGAGGTTTCCTACGATAAAATCCTCCATGAGTATCATTATGCTGATATGGAAAGAGAGATTATATTTGATGATCACCCCTTAGCCCTAGGCCACACAGCAGCTTTGAATGTGTGCTCAATGACTGAAGAATCAGGAAAGTGAACTGAGCCATTTAGTAAAATTGTACAAGACTCAAAATAAACTTTCACTAATATTTTTTTTTTACAGGGATTGACTTCAGTTGTCAATAGAACATTATAAGATCCAGAAGTTAGATGAATAGTAGTTGACTCTTTCGCTTTGTCATTGAGAGTTTAGTAGCCACAGGTGCATATGTAATAACAAATACACCAAAACCTTGACATCCAAATTGGTCTCTTCAGGTGATAAATGTTCAAATTTTAAGGACTGAAACTTTATCTCAGGTAAAACAAAATATGAGATAGGTCAAATTATAGGGCCAAAAGGACACAAAGAAAAATTAATGTCATATGTGGCTAATATAGCAATAAATTTATGGGGATGTGATTGATTACAACAAGGGAAAACACAGAATAACATTCCTCCAATCTCAGAAACAAAGTATAAACTAACATATGTTTCTTAGAAAATTATTGAAAGGCATTAAAAAGAACAGTCACTGAACATTTAGGTTTTATATAAAAAGGGCACAACAGTTGCTTATCTTTCAAACGTATCATTAGTCCTAACTTAAAAATGTTTAAATGACAAACTTCTCTAGATATAACAATGGCCTTTTTATGTGGGATTCCCCTCTGTATGCTATGAATGCCATTAGTTAATAAAGAACTTGTCTTGAGCCTGTGATAGAGTAGAATAGAGCTAGACAGGAAAAAATGAACTGAATGCAGGGAGAAAGGAGGCAGAGTCAGGGAAAAGCCATGGAACTGCCACCAGGGACAGATGCCAAAACTTGCCAGTAAGCCACAACCACGTGATGATACACATTAATGGAAAGGGGTTAAATTTAAGATGTAAAAGCAAGCCAATATAAAGTTAGTGCTAATAGGCCAACCAATGATTTAATTAATACAGTTTCTGTGTGATTATTTTAGGAGTCTTGGTGGCCAGGAAAAGAACATCCTACTACAGCCTTTGACACAAGAAAAATTCCAGGTCTTTGAAGAGTTGTTACAGGAGCAGTTACATGCTCAGCATATCAAAGAAATGACTATTCCTTGAAATTTTCCTCTATTTCTCATTAAAAAGAAATCTGGAAAATGGAGAATGGGGACAGATCTATGAGTAATTAATAAAGTGATTCAGTCAGTGGACTCTTTACAGTCTAGAATCCCTTTCCTTCTATACTACCTAAAGTATGGTCTCTTATGGCGATTGATTTAAATTATTCTTTTTTTAACTATAACTTAGAAAAACCAGGATAGAGAAAATTTTGCCTTCACAGTGCTTAATTACAATTCCCAATGTGTTAAAATATATCAATGGAAAATGTTAAACAGTTCTATCTTGTCTCACTATTTTGTATAACAATAATTGGAAATGATTCATAATCAGTTTCCCCAATCTATAATTTAACATTATATGGATGATATTTTACTAGCTGATTTAGATGCAGATACCTTAAAGAAAATAAAAAATAAAGAAGTAAAAACAGAAAATAAAAATGAAGAATAATTTTGCCTTGTTTGGGATAACAAATTACTCCTGAAAACATATAAAGAGGAGATTCTATTAATTATCTAGGATATGAGATAGGTTTACAAAAAAATTTAACAATGGAAAGTACAAATCAGGAAAATCAAGTATGAACTCTTAATGATTTTCAAAATTTGTTTGGAGGTAGTATTGGATATGGCCCCACTATTGCATTGACAATTCAAAAATTGAATAATTTGTTTCAAATTTATAAGATGATAAGGACTTAAATAATCCAAGAAAATTAAGATCTGAGGCTGAAAAAGAATTGACTTTGGAAAAAAAAGTAATTATAGGATGCAGATGTGGATCATTTGTGTCCACACCTTGGTTGTATTTTGATTATTTTGTCTTCTATGCATTCTCCTACTAGAATTCTAATGCAGAGAGAAGACACCATCTTTTATTGGATTTTTATCATACAAAAATAGTAAAACAATAAATAGTTATTTAGAAAAGATTTCTGAATTGATCTTGAAAGAAAAATTAAGACTTAGTCAATTAGCAGGAATAGACTTAGAGGATATTGTGGTACCGTGTACTAATGCTGAAATCTCATCATTATGGACAGAAAAAGAACAATGGCAAAGAGCTTGCAGCAATTTTTAAGGGGACAAATTAGCAACAAATATCCCAAGAGCAAAAGATTTCAGTTTATAAAGAGAACTAATTACAGTCTTCCTCACATTGTACAGAGAACACCAAATTTGGACTGCTACATTCTATACTCATGCAAACACATGAGGATAGACAGATTATAAGTCAAGAATTTTAAGTAAAATGGCTCAAAGTCCATATTTATGTTCAAAAGCCAATTATATGCAATTATCATGATAACAGATTTTGTTTTAGAACCTCTTAATATAGTTACTGACTGTCAATATAAAGAAAGCATTGTTTTACATATTGAAACTGCTTAATATATTCCAGATAATTCAGAGGTAAATTTTTATTTTTTGTGTTACAAGAAATAATCAGAAATATAAATCATTATATATGTCTGTGTGTGTGTGTGTGTGTGTGTGTGTGTGTATCACATATCAGATCACATATGTGTCTACCAGGCCTTCATGTTCAAGGCAACAATGAAATTGATCATTTATTAGCAGGAAATATCCTAAAAGTTTCTGAATTTTATAAGGAATACCATGTTCTTGGCAAGGGTTTGCAAAAACAGGGTTTTCCCATCACTTGACAAAAAGCCAAGTAAATTATAAGGAAATGTGCTACTTGTTCTTTATATAACAAATCTCTCCTACCTGTAGAAAATAAGCCAAAGGGTACTCAAAGAAATGAAATTTGGTGAGCAGACATGTTTCATTTTGCAGAGCTTTGAAAATAAAAATTTGTACACCATACAAGATACATATTCAGAATTTCAATGGACAACTGCTTTGAGTTATGAAATGGCTGTCTTGTAATTACACATTTATTATAAATTATGACCATCATGAGGATACCTGCACAAATTAAGAATGACAATGTTCCAGCATATATCTTTAAAAACATCAAACTGCTTTTTGCATATTAAAATATAAAGCATATTACAGGTATGCCACACAATCTGACAGGGCAAGCAGTTATATAAAGATGTCTAAAAGATATGCTTAATAAACAGAATGGGGGTAATAAAGACCCCCAAAGATAGATTGCACCTTGCTTAATTAACTTTAGAATCTTTTAATGCTAGTAAGAAAGGAATAATAGCTGTGGAGTGACATTGGAGAATACTAAAAAAACACTGAATTAAATCATCCTGTATACTTTAATGATGTGTTCACCACAGAATGGAAAACAAGATATGATTTACATTGGGGAAGAGGTTTTACTTTTGTTTCCAATGGGCGGGGGGGGGGGGCAAAAAACAAGGATTGTAGTGATGAGGCGAGTAGGCCTGCTTTTTGTCCCGGCGACTCCCGCATGGTTAGCTTTACACCCAAAATAACAACACACAAACAGTATTCATTTAAACACTGCCTGGCATATTATATCTAGCCTCTTCTTGGCTAACTCTCATATCCTGCTTTAACCAATATCTAGTAATCTGTGAATCACCACAGGTCGTGGCTTACCAGGAAGATTCTAACCCACGTCCATCTCATTCCAGAGCTTCATGGCAGTTGCCTCACTGCCTTCTACCCAGCATACTGTTCTGTTTACTCCACCTACCTAATTTTCTTTCCTATCAAAGGCCAAGGCAGTTTCTTTATTAACCAATGAAAGTAACAGATAGATAGAAGACCCTCCTACAAAGGATACAATCAGAGTTCATAAAAATTAGATTTGAATAAGACAGGCTTCTTGATTAGAAGAGAGGTTAGTGTAACAAACAGTATGACCATTCACTCTAATCTAACCTATAAGACTAACAAAAGTTTTTCATTTTATCAGATATTACCTGCCAAAATAAAAACTCCCCCAAAGTAAGGATGTGGTAGGGCTTTGTCTCTTCAAGGTAATGAAGGAATCCAGCTAAGGAGTCTTGTAAAAGAAAGTTTCTGTCCTGCCGAGTCCCATAGCTGTTCAGTCCTAAATTTACACACAGAGGATTATATTAATTATTAACTACTTGAGCTATTATCTCAGGATTATTATTAACTACCTCTTACAAATGAAATTAACTCATAATTATTGTCTATGTTTATCCACGTGGCTTGGTATCTTTTCTTAGTATGGAATTTTCAACTTGCTTCTGCTGTGTCTGGTTGGTGATTAACTGTCTGCCTTTCTTCTTCCCAGAATTCTCTTAGTCTGGTCAGCCCCCATATTTCTTGCCTGGCTATTGGTCAATTAGCATTTTATTAAACTAATATGAGTTATAAACCTATACAATGTGTAAGAGTATTATGCCATAGCATTTCTGTGTTTTTCTTTTCAAAACTAGAACTCTGAATCTAATCACCTTTGTTTAGATTTTTTCCTGAACATTTTAATCCAAAATATCTTGTATCTAATACTCTATACAAACACAAACATCTGAATCTATTTTCTTTTAGGAATGTGGACATATTTTTCTAGGCTACTTCTTGGTCATTCATGGTCCTGAAAATCTTATGGGGACCAACAGAAAATTTAGAAGTATGATCTAGTTCTGACTGGAGTATTCTGAGAGGATAGATCACCTCAGCCAGCTGTCTGGAGGCTGTTCTGGATATAGAACTCAGAGGAAACTGCAACAGATATCCTCTGAAATATTGGATCATCTGGGTCATCCATTCCCATTGGAAATATTTTAAGAGTGTGTCCTCAATCAAATTTTATTTTTCTTAACACAGAATGAATCCAGAGTCTCTCATTTTGTTTCCTGTGGGGGGGAAAAAACACATCTTCAAAGTAACATACCTTTTCACTTAAATTTTGAAGTAAAGGCATTTTCAAAATATATAGGTTGGATTAATCTGGTAGCATGTATAATCAAATGTCATTTAGCATCTGTTGTTCTTTCCTCAGCAGTCAAACAATTCAAAGACAACATAATAGCATATAGTATCTAGTTTCTCTGGGTATTTTCCATCTTTATGTGGTTTTTTATTTTTTAATTATTGATTTTATTTATTTATTTTATTAAAAATTTTCATCCCCTCCCCTCCTCCCACTTCCCTCCCCTCCCCTCCACCCACACCCCTACACCCTCCCTATGGAAAGTCCAAGGTCCTCCCAACTCCCCCCAGGTCCAGGAAGGTGAGCATCCAAACTGACAATGCTCCCACAGAGCCCATCCATGCAGTAGAATTAAAGCCCAGCGCCATTGTCCTTGGCTTCTCAGTCAGCCTCCACAGTCAGCCACATTCAAAGAGTCCAGTTTGATCACATGCTCCATCAGTCCTGTTCCAACTGGCCTTGGTGATTTCCCTTTAGATCTGTCCCACCTTCTCAGTGGGTGAATGCACCCCTCGCGCATTCCTTCCTTGCTCATGACTTCCTTGCTCAGGTTCTCCCTCCTTCTGCTCCTCATTAGGACCTTGGGAGCTCAGTCCAGTGCTCCAATGTGGTTCTCTGTCTCTATCTCCATCCATCACCAGATGAAGGTTCTATGGTAATATGCAAGATAATCATCAGTGTGGCTATAGGACAAGGCCAGTTCAGGCACCCTTTCCTCTGCTGCCCAAGGATCAAGCTGGGGACATTTCCTTGGACACCTGGGAACCCCTCTAGAGTCAAGTCTCTTGCTAACCCTAAAATGGCTCCTGTAAGTAAGATATATACTTCCCTGTTCTCACATCTATCCCTCCTCCATCCCAACCATCCCATTCCCTCAAGCTCTCCCATCCTCTCCTTCTCCCTTCTCTCCCCCATCTCCCCTTATCCCCACCTCACTCCCACCCCCGTGCTCCCCACCACTGCCCAGCAATTTTGTCAATTTCCAATATCCAGGAAGATAACAATATGTTTTTCTTTGGGTTCACCTTCTTATTTAGCTTCTCTAGGATCACGAATTGTAAGCTCTATGCCCTTTATTTATGGCTAGAATCCACTTATTAGTGAGTACATACCATATTCATATTTTTGGGTCTGGGTTACCTCACTCAGTAAAGTGTTTTCTATTTCCATCCATTTGCATGCAAAATTCAAGATGTCATTGTTTTTTACCGCTGAGTAGAACTCTAAAGTGTATATGTGCCACACCTTCTTTATCCATTCTTCTATTGATGGGCATCTAGGTTGTTTCCAGGTTCTGGCTATTATAAATAGTGCTGCTATGAACATAGTTGAACAAATGCTTTTGTAGTATGATTGGGCATTTCTTGGGTGTATACCTGTACTATGAGGTGATATTGGTGAATTTCACTTTTTTTATCAGAGGTTGTTGATTCTGAATCTTTTTTAAAATATTTATTTATTATGTATACAATATTCTGTCTGTGTGTATGCCTGCAGGTCAGAAGATAGCACCAGATGTTATTACAGATGGTTGTGAGCCACCATGTGGTTGCTGGGAATTGAACTCAGGACCTCTGGAAGAGCAGGCAATGCTCTTAACTGCTGAGCCATCTCTCCAGCCCCTGATTCTGATTCAGATTTTTGTATCTACCCATGTTGGGCCTCCTAGAGTAGACAGGATAGGTTTTTCATTGGACTTTGATATAGTCAGCATGAGGATACTAGAGGCTGACCCTGGCCTTGCTCTTTCCTATGATGAGTGTGACAAATGTGTGCTTTCTGAGCAAGCTGTTTTTATGAAACTGTCATAGCAAAGGTATCCTTAGGATGTCAATTGTCACAGGTATGAGTCAATCATAAAAGAAATGCTGTACCTTGCTATGTAAGGCCTTGCTATGCAGCAGTCAGTATGAACCAGGCACCAGTTCTAATCATGTCAGTCATGTGAAAGAGCTTTCCATTTAATTTTGTGGGAGAATGAATAAATATTTTTAGGCATGAAAAGGGTCAGGCTTCATGTATGAAAGTACACAAATTCCAAGAGCTAGAGAAGGGCAGTGAAGTTGGGAGGAACTTCTTGACCAGGTCTACCAAGACCCCAGCAATTCATAATGAAGAACAGCAATTTATTAGCACTGAGTGCATGGACACCTCTTACCAAGATAAATATGAAGGTACAATAAGTATAAAGAATTAATTATGTGCAAAGCTAAATTTGTTCAGCACAAAAATCTTACAACAGTGACCTTTTTAAGACTAAGGAATGAACACCATCACGAGACACTCAAAACAGAACTCAAAGCATTCATAAAAATTTTATATATTTAGCACTTTTGGAAAAAAATTGTCAGTAAAGCCTACCTTGAGACACACAAGAAAGACCAAACAGCAGAAAATGTTTTTATGTGTGATATATAGGGGAAATTGTTCTGGAAGAAATTCTCCTTTCTAGGGCACAACAAATTTCACACAGGAGAAAGACCTTATGTGTACAGTGACTGTGGTAGAATGTACATCAGAAAACCCAACCCAAATTGACATAAAAATTATACAACTGAACAAAATTTTCATGAAACATATGTAAAAAATTATTTGCTGGCAACCTCATGGATCATCAGTTTGAAACAGAAGCAAGACCATGTATACTAGGCAAACGTGGCAATCCCCTCAGCAGTTTTTCCAATTTTGCATTCTCCAAGGAAGGTCAAATTGGACAAAGATTCTTCTTGGGTATAGCAGCTTTGGTCTATTACAACCTCTTTTAAGCTTACTGTACACCAGAGACAACATTGCACTGAAGAAACAGTTTAAAAGGACATGGGATGTACTGTCTCCTTACTCAGTATTGTATGACTTACAAAAGAGAATCCTTATTAGAATAGCTTTCCTGAGGAAGCCAGGAGGCACCTGTGAAATTTTGTACATTTGGACATTTGCTATGTGGAGATTAGCTACAAGTTTCAAGTATGTCAGACAATTCTGATTACTTATAACTGTTCTATAGTCCTTAACTAGCTATTTTGTTCCATTTCTGCTATATACACTATTTCACATCTATTAGTAGTTAGTCACAGTGTATATTTCACCAAAATATGCTCTGAGAATGCAGATTTCTGCTGTCTTTTTTTCTATTTGGTGAGAGTTATAAGTGGTATATACCTACTAGCAGCTCTCCATTTCCAAACACTGATAGCTAGTGTGTTAACATGATTCAGCATCTGCTAAAAATATTCAAGTTGAAATCTGCAAGTTTCCAAAGATTTTATTTCTTGGTGGAATATTGCTTCTATATGTAATGTTTGAGATGAATTTATTCAACCTCTTAAGCTTCCTGCCTTATAACTCTCTGTCCCGCACTGACAAGATTTATACAGAGGCTTGTGAAAGCATTGTTTTCTTATTTAATCTTTCATACTGTTATGTTCACCGTGTGGGATTGATTGGGGAAATAATTGAGCTTTGCCAGCATGATAGAAGGAATACTTTTTGTGAAGATTTGAAATTTTATGTATCTAACAGCAGGACGGCAGAGATTATTTCAGAACATAATTAGCTTAATTGGTAATGAGGCCTGAGCCTTCTATGGGACAACTGCAGGGCTTTGAGGGTGAAACCTATGACTTGCATGTCAGGATCTTCTGTCAGATGTGAATTGGCAGTAATGAAGTGACAGGTTAAAAAAAAATCTCCAATGGTGTTGGGAATGGCATGATTGTAGGCCATTTTACTAAAGCATGATTACTATTTTCTCCAATATTCTGTTGAAAGTAGATTTCTATCAATATTATCAAGAAGTCATGAACAGAGAAGATGAAAGTTTAATAGGCATGTAAATTTTATAGAACCTAAATTGAGAGCAGTAACTGATATGCTTCTTGCTTTAATATATAGAACATTGTCATCTTTTCTAATATTTATGAAGTTTAAAGTAACTGACATATTTCTGTATCTTAAAACCTTAAGCCTTAGGAGTTTAGAGAGGTAACTTAAAGGTGAAGAGAAGATGGTGCTTTTGAATAGGACCTGTGTTTGGGTTCCAGCCCCCACATTGTCTCACAAACATCTGTAACTCCAGGAAATAAGCTATTTTCTTCTGACTTCCCCAGGCACTTACATGCATATCACTCATGTACAGATACCTGGGAACATGCATACATATAAAATACATCTATTAAAAATGATACTTAAAGGACTGCAAGGATGGCTCAGAGTTTAAAGGAACTGTCAGCTCTTCCAGGGGTCCTGAGTTCAATTTCCAGAAACCACATTTGGCTGACAGCTATCTGTAATGAGATCTGGTGCCTTCTTTTGGCATGTAGACATACATGCAGGCAGAAAACCAAATTAAAAAAGAAAAAGAAAATAATACTTTTAACTTAGAATGTCCAACTCTAGCAAATAATGCTCTACTTAACAGCTATAAAATAGAATTGACTATCATGTAGAAGTAGAAAGGACATTTTAAGAAACAGAACTAAAAATGGCATGCAGTTTATATGGAAGAGGGGTTAAGAAGGAGAGCTCAGTATTAGGACATTTCTCTAGCATGTTTGTAGCCCTGGGTTCAGTCTTCTCTATGGCAAAAAAATACAGTAATTGTCACTAAAATAGTGTGTTAAAGTAAGCTCTGTTGGGGACTGTGTCAGTCTAGAGGTTATGCCTCTACTCTGAAGATTAGCATAGCACTACAAATCACATTAACTTAACCCCATCCTAAAAAAATCAAGTTCTGGCATAACCCAGAGAAGAATTTCAAAATCTAGAAATCACAAAATAGTAATAGGAAAACAAACTTTTATTAATTTTTAATGGCAAGAGACCAGAAGATATTACATGAATAGTAGACCAGAATATTTGGAACAGAGGTTAAGTTTATCAACATGAGTGCATCATATATCAGTTGGCTTCCCATCTACATAATAAAATAATTTAGATACTAAACTAATAAAATAAGTTTATTTTGTCTCATAATTTTGTATATTCTTGCCCATGACCAAATTTATCAGTTGTTTTATGCTTCTGATCACACAGTACATTTCTGCATGCATACATCTTGAAAGAAATATCCTTACCGAAAATGAAGAAAGACAGTATAGACTGGACTCTTATAGCCTCATTTAGAGATGGACACTGAAGACTTCCAATTAGGTGTTACCTCTGTTTTTTTGGTTTGTTTTCTTTTTTGTTATTTTCTTTTTTGTGGTAAAAGGTGGGGACAGACATGGTTTTACTTCTTACTCTATAGTCTGGACCTGCCTCAAACTCTTAGAAATCTGCCTGCCTAAGTGCCGGGATTAAAGATTTGTATCAAAATGCCTGACAAGATTATATATATATTCTTATTCTGCCTCAACATCTGATTTTTGGGTCTAGAATCACTGTAGATTTTGTAAGTTGTCATTATACTACAAAATCTAGAGTCAATGGCCCTATAGGTGCTACACAATGTACCAACTAAGCCCCTACCTCTTAAATATACATGGCACCTTCCAAGAGCATGACTCTTGGTCCCAGATTTTGAATACCTGGACCTTTGATGGATATTCTCTATTCAATTATAGACTTCCCTTAAAATTCATCTTAAATTTTCTGAATAAACCATCTTGAAGTGTATTTAATGAGGATTGAAGCATAAATTGATCAGTCACTTACATTAAAATATCCAGATTCTTTAGTGAATTTTCAATGTTGCAGAAGGGTGATCTATTAAAATTACATTTGTCTTTTCTTATTCTGCTTTTTTTTTCTCATGCACATTCGCTAGTGAGAGATGCCTAATGAAGAAGAGAAGGGAGATCAAACCCAAGTTTCCAATCCTTCTGTAGTTTGTTTCCTGGCAACTGCTCAATCTCCTCTGCTGTAGTAACAATTCCAAATGGCCATGTCGTAGTTCCAACACTTACCAAGTGATTGTGCATCCTTGGGCTGAGTGAAAGCATACTACCCTTGTTGTTTTATCCTACGGCTATAACTGTTTCTTTAGGTAATGGTCTCTTATTACTCTAACTCTTGTGCCAACTGAGTTAACAGTTCTTATGATTAAAATCATTTCACTTAAGTAATTATTAAGTCTTTATAAAAAAAATTCTAGTGCTATTTTTCTATCTAAGTCCTGTTTAAATAACTGCTAAAATAATGGAAGGAGGAAGGTATGTGTATGAGAGTAGACTAAGAGATGGATATTCCTTAATTATGCTCATTGCAGAAAACAGCTTTTTCAGAGCGGTTGAAGAGAATTTAATGGGGGAGCTATTTTTAGCACTTGAGAGAGAATTAAGAAACTCATTAGAAATTGTGATGAATCAACCCAGAGCCTAGCAATTAAGAAGCAATTCTCACATTAACAGAGAAGCCAGGGGAAGAAGCAGTGTTACGGTCACTACTGAAATCTCTGATTTTGACAAAGGAACTGCAACATAAGCTCTGGCTACAGGTAGATCACAACTATTGCTTAACTACAGTTGTGCAGCAAAGGGTCATCAGAGAGAAATAATAGGTACCTGGACTCTCTCTGCTCCTAAACTCTGGTTTCATGTTAACAATTACCAATGACAATTGGATTTAAAAAAATCATTAACTGTGTGCACCATTTGAGTGGGAACCCATATTAAGGTACACATGTGGAAGTCAGAGTATAACCTTGTAGGGCTATTTCTCTACTTCCCCCTTTCTGTAGATTCTTGAGGTAGAACTCATGTCACCTTATTTGAGAGCAATCACCTTTACCCATTGAACTATATTGCCAGGTTTACAAAATACAAATTCTAAGACAAAACATAAGAAAGCTCTATTATTCCATGCCACATGAATTATGATCACTGTCTAGGAAGTCAAACAGAATGACAACATAGCCAACTTTTCCTCATATTTAACACTCATATTTATAGTAAGGAGATCATAGCTTGCAGAGATAAGATTAAAGTCTAAGGATAAGACATTTCAGGAGATTTTAAATGTACTTTTGATTTTATGAGTATTCTTTATCCATCTATATGTCAGTTCTTGCCCATTTTGATTCTATAACAATAATTTGTAGTTATCTCTTTAATATGCTGATTACTTCCAGAAATGTTGTAGCATATAGTTCTATTTTGCTAAATAGATTTTTTCAGTATTATTTCCATACCAAGATATTTAGTGGCTGCACTAAATTACTTTCCTACCAGAAATGTAAAGGGTAACTTTCCCCATATCCTCCATGGCATTTATTATTATTGATTTTCATAATTATCAAGACAGTGATCTAGATGAGGAGGAGTGTCAGTATACATTTTTTGTTGTTTTATTTGTTTCAGATGGGAATTGCTTCAATAACCAGTGGTCAGGACACAGTTTCTTCTATTTGATCAGTTACTCACTCCAAAGCACTAGGTGTAGGGTAGAAAAAGGAAGAAGTTTGAAGACTGGCCCTGGGATCTTGGGAACTCATGACTCTGCCTTTGATCAAAGGTCCTTTTTACATTACTCCTCAAGAAAGAGCCACTGGGAAGGAACAAGCATAGGACTAACCAGTTCCTCTGAATGTGGTTTACAGTTGCATTGCTTGGGCAGACTGAGGCACCACTGGCAGTGGCATCGGGATTTATCCCTACTGCATGTACTGGCTTTTTGGGATTCTATTTTCTCTGGATGTATACCTTGCTCAGCCTAGATATAGTAGGTAGGGCCTTGGACCTTCCACAAGGCAATGTGCCTTATCATCTAGGAGAATTAGATGGAAGTAGGGTGGGAGGGTGTGTGGAGGGGATGGGAGAAGGAGAGGGAGTGGGAACTTGGAATGATATTTTTTAAAAAATCTAATTAATTTAAAAAAATAAAGAGCCTTTAGAGCTTTTTATTTCTGACTGTCAGGCTAGGATATAGGTCAGACATCATGTCTCTAAAAATAAGAACAAGGTGTGAGGGGCATGAGTGTTCACACACTTGCATACCTATTCCCTCACTGTGCCACAATGCCTTCCATAGCCAACTACAGCATTCCTTACTCTAGGCACTTTCCTTTTTTTAAGATTTATTTATTTATTTTGTTTACAGTGTTCTGTCTGAATGTGTGCCTGTAGGCCAGAAGAGGGCACCAGATTTTATTACAGATGGTTGTGAGCCACCATGTGGTTTCTGGGAATTGAACTCAGGACCTCTGGAAGAACAATCAGTGCTCTTAACCTCTGAGCCATCTCACCAGACCCGGCACTTTCCTTTTTGATCAAATGTGTGGCATGTGCCTTTTCCTCATGGCTAAAGATGTTAATATTTTTTTTTTAACCTGCATACTTTTTGGCCATTATTTGCACCTCATCTTTTGGGAACCGTCTGCTCATTACATTTTCCCATTTATTGCTAAACTATTTGGGGTTGTTATATTTGATTTCTTATGTTATTTATGTGTTGGGTCCTTTATGTATTCTATATCAATCCCTCTTTAAATAAGAAGATTGCAAAGACTTTCTCCTATTTTCTAACCTGTCTCTTACTCTGTTCTTTTCTATGATGTATAAGTTTTTAAATTTCTTGCAATCCCATCTGTCAGTTGTTGATGTTATTTACTGAACTATTGGAAACTTCTTTAGGAATTCCTCACCTATGAGTATATCTTGAAGTGTTTTTCATACAATTTCTAGTGAAAGTTTAGAGTATAACTATCATGTTTCACATTAAGGTCTTTGATTTATTTTAAATGGACATTTTGTACAGAATATGTGATAGAAATATACTTTCATCCTACTACAAGTGAATACTCAGTTTGTCTAGTACCATTCTTTGCAGATTGACTTTCTCTAGTGTGTTTGTATAAATTTTGCTTTTTATCCTCTGACAACACAGTGCACCACGTACTATTTCTCATTTTCTCCATTCACTCAGCTGAAACTCTATTAGTAACTCCTCCATGGTCAACACAGTACATTTTGTTGAACTAAATCAATAAGGGTCGAGAGTCCTTGTTCTTTTGTTCTTCTGTTCTGCCCTGGTATTTTTTTTTCTTAGATTCCAATCCAATGTTTTTCTCTGTGTTTATTTTTATTATTATTTTAGAGGAAATAATATTAACTAAACGTATTTGAAACATTCTATATATGTTACAGTTTCTACATGGTCCATGGTAAATTATTTCATTCTAATTGAAATATATTCATAAACAACATGTAAAACAGAAAACTTGATAATTGTATGTGAGAATTAATTTTAATATGCAGAGCCATCTGTGTATTTTGCTCTAACAAAAACTGTATCTGGCATTAAAAGAGACAGTTTTATAATTGAAGTCATATGGGACCTTGATTGAGCAAGATTATGCTTGTAACACAGTGATCAGTTTTAGTAGGAATTGTATAGTTTTTCCCTTAGATTTTCTTTGAATTTATTAATTAGATGTGTGTGTGTGTGTGTCTGTGTCTCTCTCTCTCTCTGTCTCTCTCTGTGTGTGTACATAAATGCAGGCATGCTTCGGTGAAAACAAGAGGTTCATATCAGGTATCTTCAATTTTGGCTCTCTTCTTTCTCTTTTGAGACAGTGTCTATGATGATTCTCATTGAATCTAGAGATAACTGATTGCTTAGATTTATCTAGGAATCAGCCTCTTTCTACCTGCTAGCTATAGGGGTTGCAGAAGTGTGCAACATCACCTGACTTTTGTGGAAGTGTTGGGGTTAAGAAAGTATGTCCTTATGCTTGTATGGCAGGGTCTTTAACAAATTAGCCCTAGTCTCAAGTTAGACAGGTTAAAGTAAATGAATTATACTGTCTTGGAGATTTCCATGCCGTTTTCTTCAAATCTACTAAGGGTATATACAGAAAATAAGCATAAACCTTGTATGTTCTAAGGCCCGGATGCCCAGTTCCCGGTTCTCATATACTAACTCCTCTGTACTTGAAACAGCTCTGATTTTACTCTTCTTGTTTTTGGTGAATATTTTCTTTGAGGATGAAGTTTTATCCACTAAAACAAATGCACAGAAAAATTAGTAAAAGAATCCCTTTGATGATCCTTGATGTCTTCTAAAATTGCAAATTATTGCTTTGGTTTCATATGCTTCTGTTAAAATTTATTTTTAAAAATATTAAACCTAACAACAAATACCTCAACTCATACATATTATTTTTCTTTATGGAAACCCATTAGACAACCCACACCAATCTTTCTCTAGCTTTAATGTTTTTTCATGTGTTTACCACATAATAGTCAAGATAGGTATTGTTTGCTAGAGAATGCAGAAGAGATGTAAAAGGAACTTATCAATGGAATAAAGTTCTTTGAAAAATGAGAAAAACTCACTTCTAAGATAGGCTGACAGAGAGTCATAAAAGCAAATTAAACAAGTTCAAATATATAAATTTGCTTCAGACTGGTCTAACATGAGAAAGCCGGGTAGGTACTTTGCGCTATCTCTCTGGCAGTAATTGCTTTGCAATTAATTTATTATTAATCTTGCTAGTGCATGTTGTCATTCCACTTCTATTAAAAGAATCATGCTGCCATCTAGTGATAAGATTGATAACAGTAACTTTGAAATAGTATGGGTTTTTAAACCTTAAGTTAAAAATTGGAAGAAAATTCCCAAATGCAAAATAAAAATTTGTGCCAGAGCAACTGCAACATCGTTAAATGATATTGTATATCAAAGAACCTAAGTTCTACATTTCTTCTTTTCTGTCTTTAGCTACTTAGAGTACTTGAAGATCTGTATACTGCTTGTCTTTAGGCAGTTTCTGCCCTTTTGATGAGTTTGATGATAAATATCTGCTTAAGTCAGTTTATCTTCATTCTGTTGAGAACAAGAACAACAAATGAATTTACTCAAATGAATATATTTGATACAATGGGAAGGTTTCTTCATAACTCCTATACATAAAACTCTAAAAATGATAATTTTTGTCTGATCATAATTTTAAAAATGTAAACGTCTGTATGCAAGAAACATTTGGAGGAAAGAAAAGAGAAGGGGGGTATGATGTTAATATGGTCTAATCTCAAAATAATTATTTTAAAAGTATGTCAAAACAGTAATGATAGAAGAATATATCTCTTCATTTTTTCATTAGAGTATATTTCTATCTATTCATAACATTTTAAAAAATAACCATTAGATTTACACTAGACGATGTGCACAACATACTTGAAAATCTCATCACAAATTTCAAAGCATAGCCCTAAAATATAAGCAATGTTTGCCTGAGAAAATTTTCTATCACCTATGTTTATTCCTTAGTATGTTTATCATTTCTGTGACTTCAGCTATAGTGCTTTTATGTTTTGGTGCTGGGCACTGAACCAAGCCTGTGTACTAGTTAATCACTCTACCACTGAGCTTGCTACATTTCCAGAGCAACAACAATATGTTAAGAAATATCTCAGTGCTGGAGAGATGGTTCAGGTGGTAAAATGATTGCCTTCCCAGAAGGAAGACTGTGCTTGTGATATAGAAATGAGGAAAAAGGGTGTATTATTGGATCTAAATCCTTAAAACAAAACAAAAAAAAAAAACTACTGTTAATCTCAAAATACTTTATACTGGTATGGATTTTGATTTATTGATACAAATTTAAAGTCAATTTTTAAAATTTTTTTTATTTATTTTTATTATTAAAAATTTCCACCTCCTCCCCACCTCCCATTTCTCTCCCCCTCCCTTAACTCCCCTCCCCCTCCCTTGTCAGTCCAAGGAGCAGTCAGGGTTCCCTGCCCTGTGGGAAGTCCAAGGTCCAACCCACTCCATCTGGGTCCAGGAAGGTGCGCATCTAAACAAACTAGGCTCCCCAAAAGCCAGTACATGCCGTAGGATCAAAACCCAGTGCCATTGTTCTTGGCTTCTCAGTCAGCCTTCATTGTCTGACACGTTCAGAGAATCCGGTTTGATCCCATGTTTTTTTAGCCCAGGTTGTGCTGGCCTATATTTCTACTCTTGTTTAAGGTGTTTTGCTTATGCAGATAATTTTTAAAATGTATTGTAGAATTAAGAAATACAAATTTAATATTCATGTATGAGTCAAAGTTATAAATATGTTAGTTAAGTTTGTTGGGTACGCAAATATATATTTAGATGAATAGGCAATTATTAAACACTTCAAAGTCCTACAGAATATGACATTTAATGATTTAAGAACTTAGACTTTTCTTCACAATGAGACACATCTGCTCCTGGCAGCACCAATTATTTCAAGAGGACAATAGGTATCAAAGAAGCTCCTTATGGAATTTGTTTTCATTGTTTAAGATTAGCCATTTGGACAAGAAACTGCTCCTGCCTGTACTGCTTGACTGAATGCTGTATAAACTGGACATGCAGGACCTGCAGGAAAATGACTGCTGAACTTGCTGAAACAATGCGGGCTGTCCATCAGTGTTTCTGTTTCATGAAAGAGTCTGCCATATATTCTGCAAGACACTGAAGCAAATGACTGACAAACTGCCACTATATTTGGGACCGTTTCAAACTTCCTCCTTCAATGAGATGTTGGCCAGACACTCTAGGCCTATAGCTTGAACATGGATGTCCCAACATTAGAGAAAGACTTTTGGTGACTTTCCAAGCAGTCAGATATCTCTGTCATTTCTAGAATTTTGTAAGCTACTTACAATGTACTTCCTGTTTACTTAGGGTATATGACATCCTTCTGGGATCTTTCGTGGAGTTGAAAACTAGATAATGATAATTATAGTTTAATTTAGTTATGATAAAAGATAAATTAGATATAAAACTTTACACTTACAAATATAATATAGATTAATTTCTTTAATTTTGTCAAAAACATATATACTAAATATTGTAACTGTAATTCTTGCTTGATAACTGTTTTGTTATCTATAATTTTACTATTTTAAAGTTAAAACCTTCCTTTTTAATTAGACAGAAAAGGGGAGATGGTGTGCGACGGCTCTCTGTATGCTGTGCATATGTCTTATTACCATTAGTTAATAAAGAAGGTTTTTTGGTCTATGGCAAGGCAGAATATAGCTAGGTGGGAAATCCAGACAGATACAGGGACAAAGAAGGTAAAATCAGAGAGAACCAAGCAACTGCCTGAGAAGCAAGATGTGATGTATATAAGCCACAAGATTTTTGGTAAAACATAAACTTATAGAAATGAGATGATTTAATTGTAAAAGCTAGTTAATAATAAGCCTGAAATAATAGACCAAACAGCGTGTAATTAATATTAAGTTTTTGTTTATTTTTAAAAATTGCTGCGGGACCAGGCAGGATGAGAAATATCCAGTTACAAGCTTGAGACCCAGAATGGGACAAAAAGAGCAGGCATAGTGGTATATAGATGTAAACTCAGTGCTATGGACAATGAGAGGTGGATTCCTGGGGCTTACTGGCAATTCAGTCTAGCCTACAGTTTCAGGACAAGAGACAGCATCTCTAAAATGGTTGAATGGGTCTGAAGTGATGGCTTAGTGGTAAAGAATGCTTATAACTCTTGCAGATGTTCAGTATTCAGATACTCGCACAACATATTGGTTCACAAATACATCTAACTCAAGTTTCAGGGAATCAAATTCTTTCTTCTGGACTTTGCAGACTTCTGTGTGCATGTGGTATATATTAACTTATACAGCTTCATACATATAGAAATAAAAAATAATTTAAATGGTATCAAATAACACTTGTGGAATGACAGGTTGTCTTTTGTCTTCCACAAGTATGCTACTACATGCATAGACACACAAACACACACAGTCACACAAACCTGTGCACACATGCGCCCATACATACATGAACACACATGTGCATATCACCAAATTTTGTTTGACAAAAGAGAATGTTCTTGAATAACTTGTTTCTCCTAGCATTAAAATTTTGAAATTCAACTATATTTCATCTATTGTAAATTTTCTGTACTGTACCTGTTTGTGTGAAAAGCACATCTTCAAGGACCCACTGGTTATCTAAGGAAACTATGCAAGTTAATTAATATTTGGAAGTTAGATTCCCCTCATATATACAATGGGGTAAAATTATATATATAATCACAAACAGCTCTTATGAGATGTAAAATTATTCTATGAACTACTTTAGTAGTATTAGTCATACAGTAAATGTCTAATGAACTGCTAATATTTTAAATATTACCATTTTTACCCTATTGTCTGGAAGTAAGAAATTTTCTTGTGTGGACCTATTCTTTTTTCTATTCTCACATTTGAAATGCTTTTTTGTGACATTTTTAAATAATCAGATGCTATCTATTATGGGTTTACACATTGCAAGGTCTCATAGCTATGCAAATCCTTATGGCTGCATCTTCCTTTAGTCCTTGAGGTCTTCATTCCTTAATGATCCAATATGAACTTCTTTATGTCACTTCCTGCTTAGTCATCTAGCAAAGGGAAACATTCATTACACTAAAATAATTATAGTTGCATATCATTCTTTGAGAACCCCTTTAATATCTCTGTATTTTCTTTAGATAAGAATAGTTTATATTGAATAAAATTCTTATAGTCTTTTTAACCAGGCACCTTGCCAACTTCAATTTTACATGACTGCCTACCTCTATATTATACTTAAGCTGATTGACTGGTTTTCTGTCAGCCAAAAACCTCCATAAAACCCCATTTCTCTGCTTTTGGTCATTTTTTGTCATTCACATAGAGAGATTTTCAGAATATCTTTCTCCTTGCCAAGATTCTAAATATCTTTAGGACACTTTCATTCATTCAATAAATATGTAAGAACCCATCTTTTGCAAAGTACCATAATGGGAACCATTAAAGGAAGCAGAAAGAGCTTGGAGTTTTTTTCTCAAAGACCCACAGTTTAAACATTATATCTTTTTTTTTTTTAATCGAGTGATGGGGTACTGAGATAGTAAACTCTTATGCTTAAGCCTCTGTTTATTTATATCAAAGAAATTCTAATACTATTTGTTTGGAACTACAAATAATGAGCTATAGCATAAAAATATTACCTCAAACAATGTAGCATTGATCCTTATGTGCCTGTCATACAAACATACCTTGAGTAAAATATTAGACATTTATGATACCTTTTTTGCCACCCAGCCTATATATCTATCTTTTCTTACCCTCACAGCACTTCATACAAATATTTTTATTGTATGATAGTTAATTTTGAAGTCTTTATAACCAGATTGACCTAGGTTCAAATATCAGCTCAATGCTCATTAAGCATGAGTAAATTATTTGACCATTTCAATCCTCAGTTTCCTTTGCTATAGTCAAGAACAGCAATTATAGTCCTTTTTAAGGAATTAGATGGTTATATATGTATGTGTGTTCTATGCTTGGCCAACACTTTATACTCTTTATACTATTACTTTTAGTTTCCATTCCTTAGTCCTATTAATATATTCTTACATTTTACTAATTTTGAAAAATCCATATTGTCATTGTAATATGCATACAGTATCACCTTAGCAAATAATTATAAGATGACCTTATGAATGATTTATTACTCAGGGTTGTAAGAGTGATGTGAAAAAATCAGTATATTATTAGGGTTATATCACTAAGCAAAAAGCATCCATTCACATGGAACTAAAATTGATTTTTAAATTTTGGCTTTTAAAAGTAATTAAATTGCTTAGTATTGCATTTTACCTCAGAGACCTGGAATATATTCAAGTGCATAAGATTTCCAGATCATAAAATACACATAAATACATTAGAATAGGGACAAAAAAAACAATCAATGGTACATGTTGGACAATGGGATAATTCTTTTTAGTAATTTTAATATCTATTCTTTGACTAGACCCTATGTTGTTTCAGTTTTAATCATTTTCTACCTTTCATAAATAAGGATTTTTAAAAAACAATTAATCATCTTTTTATTTTTTTGGTGCCATGTGTATGAGAAGATGTTTGTGTTTACACAGATGGATGTGTATGAATAAATGTATTAGAGTTCTCTAAATGTACAGAAATGGTTTTGTGTGTGTATGTGTGTGTGTATAAAAAGAGAATTATTTTTCTTGGTTTGCAATATGCAGTTACTGGCTGTCTAATTCCGGAATGATTAATAATTCTATAGCCGTTTAGTACATGAGGTTGAAAGTCTCATCAAGTCTTCAGTCTCTCCCTAGATACCTGGAAGATTCCTGTAACGCTTCTGACCTTCTGTCTAAAATGGAATTCCAACGTTATAGTTTCTAACACTGTGAATGAATGTCAATGAACTTGACAGTAAGAGTGAGGGCAAGCAGGCAAAAAGAAAGTTTATTTCTTCCACGTCATTTTATTCGGGCTCATACTAAAATGTGCTGCCCAGATTTTGAATGAGTCTTCTTGCTTCTAATAATCTGATAAAAAAAAAATCCTTCACAGAAGTCCCCAGAACCTTGCATTTTAGTTGGTCCCTGAACCAGATGCAGTTGACAACCTATGTTAGCTATCACACTGACTTTGTATGTACATGCGTACTTCCTTATGTAAGCCTGATATCAACCTTAGGTTGTCTTCATCCTTAAAACAGTGTATCTCACTGGCTTCGAGCTCACAAAGTAGGTTAAACAGGCTCACCAACTCATCCAATTATCCTACCGTCTCTGCCTTCTTAATGTTGGGATTACAATTGTATACCACTATGTTTGGCGATTTTATGTGGGTTCAGGGATCTGAACTCAAATCCTCTTTCTTTTTAGGCAAGTAATTTATTGACTAACTCATTACTTAGAAAATGGATTTACTAAATGAGTTACGTAAAACAGCAGCAAACCCAGAGGAGAGTTGATGAGAATACCTGCTTATTCCACAGCCCAAAACTGTCTCAGTCTTCTTTGTAAGTTTATAAACATTCGATTAAGATTTGATAAAATTAATAAAACTGTTATAGTTTTCATTAAAGTACAAAATGTATTATAAATGATACTATCACTTTACATCTCTTCAACCTTTTACACAATTATGAAGGTGAATACTAATTTTCTTCTTTATATAAACAAATGTTGCTCTGCCAATTGTTTTAGTTTCCATTAGATATGGATCAGAAATAGAGGATGAGATGCTCATTGGACCTCAGCTAACATTCCACTTTGAGGTAAAATTTATGACTGGATTGGGAGACCACAATTTGTATCAGAGAGTGCTACCAACCCCTTTGCTCTGAATTAAGTAAAAAAGTGAGAAAGCAGACTAGTAATTTCTACCAACCTATGAAAACTCAAATTTAAGTTGCTTAATTACAGTAGACATGTTAAGGGTTAAAATAATTTCAGCAAAGGAAAACATTTTACTTGATGTGACAAATATAATATTTAATTTTTCTCAATAGACACTCATTGGTGAACAGCAGTAATTTATTCATCAAATAAGGCTACATAAGTAATATATTATAGAAATTAATTATGGAAGTCATCTGATTACTAAGGAAGATTTTGACCATTTCTTCATCGAGAAATTTTATATGCAGTATCATTAGAAGCACACTCAGTCTTAAGTTATTGCCTAGAATATTTAGGGGACTGATATACAGGCACAAGAAATAGGCTTTATTAAGCCTAAATGACCCTTTTACTTACCTCTTGTTCACTTTAAAACATACTCAAATTTCAGTCAACCAGAATGTTTGAAAAAAAGAAAATTCTGAAAAAAATATGTGGGTCTTTTTTTGTTAGAAAATTGTAAAGGAAAAGATTCCTTAAACTAGATCCAACTTTACAAACATCTCATTTAAAAAAAGTCTACTTTCTTTAAACATATATTTATCATTGTAATTCTGGATTATGGAAATGACTACACTGAAGAACTATTAGATTCTCAAAGCAGAGCAAATGTAACTATCAAAGACATTTTATAAAGGCAAAAGTAGGGCCATTGAGATGGCTCATTGAGTAAAATCTGACATAGGAGATTTATTGTACCACTTTAAAGATGAATTCATTGAAACATAATGAATTTGGTATGCATCGTAATACATACTGGATCATCTAAGTAAGTGATTATAGAATAACACTGGAAGATATTTCATTATTCGGGTCCTTTTTTGTATGTGAGTTAATAAAAGGCATAAGTATACAACTAGTTTTATATTACATGCTCAGGACATCAAGGTTCACACACACACACACACACACACACACACACAGACAGACACACATCTTACATACCTTCAATATTTGAGAAAAAATACTGTTCCTGGATCTGGGAAGAGAGCTCATTCAGTAAAAAGTTGTCATACAAGCAAAAGGACTCATGCAATTTTCCCCCAGCACCCATGTAAGATACACAGCATGACAATATAATCACCAAGATTAACCTAATTGGAATATTTTAGGTCCCAGTGAGAAACCCTATCTCAAATATATTCCAAGAACTGTGAATTGAGGGATAAACTAACGTTTTCTCACGCTTAACCAGGATCTTATTCTGCTTAGTTAATAATGATTTTTATTTGATTCCTTTTGTATTATTATGCCATTTCTCTGAAGCTGCAAACACAGATATGCACGTAGACCTTTTCTTCAAAGGTTTTAAACATGTGTCCTGCCATGTATGCCTTAATGCTCTCACAGACTCTCTACCTGTGCCTCACTGTTCCTAGTTTTTCCATTTTCTGTGTGAGTGTACTCAGTTTGAAATAGTTACAGTTGATGTAAAGATATCACACACATATATATTGAATACCATATATTTCAGCTCTTTTAGAATATTACAGTTCAAGGTATTTGACAACACATTGGCTAGAAAAACACTTCAATTGATATTTGGGGGGAAAACTTTTGCAAATGTTCCGTCATACAGATTTTTTAGCACTGCTGAATCCTGGATATATGCTGTCAAGAATTAATGTGATGTGATATTTACCCATCTTTCCACTGAGATGAGTTATGAAAATGAAGATGAAAACATGCATTCTGTTTATTTTCTCCAAATAGTATTTTACAGTAAGAAAGATAATTTGTCTTTATTTCTGTTGTACTCAGTGTGAAGGCCAGGTTACATATCTATCATAAATTAAATTTACTTTAATAAAATTTCTGTCATCCTTTTAATGTCCCAACACTTATAGTTTCAATTTTTTTTAGAACACATCTGCCTTATTTATTTATGAGTGGCTGTCTGGTTTTGCAACTGAAAATGAGGATAGTAAGAAAAAATAGATATTTGACCACAAATGTAAGAACATAGACAATTTTTAATCTATGTTCTGTTTCAATTCATCCCTAACTAGATGTGCATAACAATGACCTACAAACTTTTCTAACATACAAAGACTCTATTTCTCTAGATCTGCAAGAGGTTCTAAGCTTGTGCTCCTCTTAACACGTTTTTTTTTTTTATTTTTATGTTTTGGTAACTTCAAACAAGACCACTATATCTATACTACTCTCAACCTACCTTCTCCTCCTTCCCAAACTCATCAGCAATTAATTACTTTTGTTACATAAATATACATATTTATACACACATCTATAACACACTGAATACATATATTGCTAGTGTTTTTTATATTTATATGTGCCCAGGGATGATCACTATGGGTTGGCCAGACTATATAAGAACTTGAGCTTGGAGTGAATACCCTCCTTCCATGAAACTTTCATCTAGGGGTGATCCCTATAAGATTTTCTTTCTCTAGGTACACATACAAATTGTTTGGATACAATTATGCTATTATTATTCAGGCAGAAACATTGTTAAGATTTCATGGATCATTGGTGAATATTCCCTCAAGTATAGGGGGATGATATCCAACAGTAGGTATCTTTGGCCTGTGACTTTAACAATCTTTCCACCATTTCTTCTGAGATTTTCTGTAAACCTAAGTGAGATTTATATTGCAGATATGTCAGTTGGAATTGTCTACCTTGTGCCTGAGTCACATATTCTCCATATTTTGAAGAGTTAGTAATCTCAATAATATTCTCCACATTTTTTTCAATAGTATTTTCCATAAGCAAAAAAGCAGCTTATTTTGCCAGGTGGTGGTGGCACATGCCTTTAATCCCAGCACTCAGGAGGCAGAGGCATGCAAATCTCTGTGAGTTTAAGGCCAGCCTTGTCTACAAGAGCTAGTTCCAGGATGGGATCCAAAGCTACAGAGAAACCCTGTCTCATGAAACGAAAAAGAGAAGAAGCTTATTTCTTGAATGATAAGAGCTATAACTTTCTATGGGTATAAGAATAAATACTTAGAATGCAGTTAGAAATTATACTGGTTTAGGAAAAGGGCAATGGTACATTTTCACCTAAGGTCTATAATTTTCTAGGTTTATAATACTAGGCATGAATTTAATCTTGTAGAAGGCTATAAATCCAGTGGGAAAGCTATTGGTTACCAAAAATATGCAAGTGCCACTACTGTACATTTGGGATGTCTTGCTGGACTGATAATCATTGTAGTACATAGGTTTTACATCGGGTTAGAAATGATGGTTTCTTTTCTTTGTTAAGAGCTTGCATAACTCCTTCAGAAACTGTGACAGCATCCTTTCCAATTTGGATCCCCTTGATCTCCTTTTGTTGTCTTATTGCTATAGCCAGAACTTCAGGAATTATGTTGAAGAAATATGGAAAGAGTGGACAGCCTTATCTAGGGTAATCACTTTGGTTTTCTCTCAATTTAATTTGATGCTGGCTGGAGGCTTTCTGTATATTCCTTTTATTAAGTTTAGATATGGTCCTTGTAACCCTGATCTCTCCAAGACCTTTATCATGAAGGGGTGCTAGATTTTGTTGAATGCTTTTTCAGCATATAACGAGATGATTGTATTTTTTTCTTTCAGTTTATTTATTTGATGAATTACATTGATAGGTTTTCATATGTTAAGCCATCCCTGCATCTCTGGGATGAAGCAGACTTGATCATGGTGGATGATTTTTTTTATGTGTTCTTGGATTTGTTTTGCCAATATTTTATTGAGTATTTTTGCATCTGTGTTCATGAGTGAGTCTGTAATTGTCTTTCTTCACTGAGTCTTTGGTATCAGGGTAACAGCAGCCTCATAAAAAGAGTTTGGTAATGTTCCTTCTGTTTCTATTGTGTGGAACACTTTGAAGAGTATAGGTATTAGCTCTTCTTGGAAGTTCTGGTAGAATTATGCACTAAATCCATCCTGTCCTGGGCTCTTTTTTAGGCTGGGAGGCTTTGGAGGACAGCTTCTATTTCTTTGCAGTGCATAGGTCTATTATATTGTGACTTGGTCTTGGTTTAATTTTGGTATATGGCATCCTGTTAATAATTATGTTGTTTTTCTGAAGAATGTACAGAGAGACACATGTGGTTAAACTTTTTCATTTTGAAATTTAGGAGAACTATATCTCTTTTCAGGGATCTATTATGTATTCACCTACCTTCATTGTATATCTAATATTTGTAATACAGCATATGAATAATATTTTGCAAGAATCCTGAGAGAACTCATAATCAAATTGAGTTACTGTTACATAGCAATTTCCTCTGTGTTTGACACATTTGATCCTGCAGGGAAGCTCTTAAGACAGAAAGTAAACAACTTAAAATAGTTTCAGAAAGTTCCTGAAACTGACCAGGCCCCCAGAGTAAACAAGAAGTTGCTGAGAATCACTATCAGACATTACAAGTTGAGACCAGACTAGCTGCCTGGAAGAAGCAAAAACCAGCTAAACTTCTTGGTTGAAGCTTATGCCATGGAGGATCTTGTAAGAAAAATCAAGCCAAACTTCCTGGAAAAGGCTTAAACAAAATGAGGAAATTATAAGGATACTCCAACCTGTTGAGCTGCCTTCAGACACTGCAATGTGTTCCAGGTTCCCTGTTGTTGTAGGCTGTCAACTATGCTGCAGTGGTCAAGTAACCCCAACCAAACTCATTTCGACTTTGGTGGCATCTGTCCTTTGCCCTATTGTGGTCTCCCTGCTGGCGTGAATAGACATGTGTGTTGCCCAGGAAAAGACTTTTCACACAATAGTTAATAAACTCCTGTGCAAGCAAGTAAAAGGCAATGTGTACAAATGTAAAGATGGCATAATTTAGAATGCCATGTTTAACTTTTCTTTTTATAACTATTAAACAATACTTATAAATCAATTAAAAATGAAAATGTGGTAAAGAAATGACTCTGTTTAAGAGCAGATGGTCTTAAAGAATACCCAGGTTTAGGTCTTAGCCACCACACAGGCATCCAACTCCAGTTTCAGAGGATCTAAGATACTCTTCTGCATGGACAACCATCTCATGCCCACAGGCACAATAAATGAAAAGAAAATAAGTGTTTATAAAGATACTTAAAACATATATAATTTAAATTTAGAAACTCACAATGTTTTTATTATTTCGTCTCTGGAGAAACAATACTCTAAATAGGTAAACATTTATATTTCTAGGCCTTAAAATGAATAGAAATATATATGATTTATATAAAACAGGAACTTGCCTTTCATATACTTAACTATTTTTAGTTTAATACATCAGAAATCAGTACTGGCGATTCTTGAACCTTAAGCCTTACATAGAGATATGTGTCATATTACTGAGTTCCCTATCTTCATTTCATTCATTTGAATCACTATGTGATTTTCCAAGTAAGGAAATTCTGTAATTTGTGTAAATACTTTCATAGTCACTGTTTTATTGCTGTGAAGAGACACCATAACCATGGCCACTGTTTTTTTTAAAAGACCATTTAATTGGAACTTGTTTACAATTTTAGAAGTTTAGTTTATAATTATCATCACAGATAGCATGGTAGCAGGCAGACATGGTGTTAGAGAAGTAGCTGAGATTTTTACATTGTATCCAAAGGGAATGAGAAGAGGGCAAGAGAGATATAAGGCCTAGCTTAGGCTTTTCAACTATCAGAGCCCAACCCAACCCTCAGTGACATACTTCCTCTAAAAAGGCCCTTCCTATTAGTCCTTACCAAACTGTTCTACCCACTGAGGACCTAGCATTCAAACACATAAGCCCAAGAGGCCCATATGCATTGAAATCACAATAATTACCTACCTATTGATCAACATTCTGTTTTTGTCCATGTTTTTCTAATTACAATGTTTAGTTTTTGAAACACATTTTTTTCATAATCATTTGTACACTTCATACTGAAGAGACTTGGTCCCAAATGTACTTTGCTTTAGATAATTAATGATAATTAACCTCTATGGATGAATGTATCACTTTAGGTTTTGCTTACCAGTATGCAGTAATTTCCATTGTCTCACTTATTTATACCATACAACTTTACTATTATATGTGTGTGCCTATATTATATGTATTTCTATTAGTGTCAAACTATAATATATTAGTAAATGCATAAATGCAAATATTTATATAAATATTTCATATTAAATAACTATGTAAATAAAAATATTAACTTACACATTTATATTTGTATGACATAATAATAATTTTCCTATAAAACCTTTTATTTATTTTTATTATGGAAAATGAACTTTTTAATTATCAAGTTATAAACTTTTTTCAGTTCTTTTCTTTCAATTAATTTTTGTACTGTTCAGTGGTTGAAGAAGGTCTTAGTCTGGAGGTAAGATGCCTATAGAATGATGTTTTGATCCTCTCCCACACAAGGGTTAGAATAGCAGGTGATCCTAACTATGTCCACCTACAAAATCATTTTTGACAAGATGCTTTTATGCTTTGCAGACACAATTTTTGTATGAATTCTGTGTCATATCACATAGCCAGTTACCACCACATGGTCTGGAGCACTGATCATCAACCTTCATAATGCTACCACACTATAACACAGTTCTTCATTCTGTGCTAACTCCAATCATAAAATTATTTTAGTTACTACTTAATAATTATAATTTTGCTACTCTTATGAATACTAATGTAAATATCAGAAATGCAACCACTGTGAAAAGGTCCTTCACCCAAGGAGTTGCAACCTAGAGGTTGAGAACCACTGGTAAAAACACTAGGTGAAAATTCAAGATATCCAGAAATTTGGGCATGATTATAATTTCCTTTGCATTTTTCCCATGTTAAAATAATTTTGCTAGGAAATAGGCAGCGTTCAGAAAAATCTGAGTAAGTATATGCTTGAAAAAATAGATACAAAAGGGAAATGTGTCAAAGTTAAGCAAGAGATGAAAAATTGCATTTATTTTTTTAGCAAGAGTTCAAAGCATTGTCATGTTGACAAGAAAAGAGAAATTATCTCCCACTTTTCATTTTGCCTGAGTGATATTTTCAGGGCGTAATTATGACTAACTACAGATATTAGAGTTGTTGTCTGTAGGTGTACAGTTATATTCATTGACTTCATTACTCTAACATGAATATCAATAGGTTACTATCTGACACAACTTATCAGTTTCCCTACATTCATTTTCTACATCTTTTTGCTGATTAAAACTTATTGCTTCAGATTATATTTAGAAGAGCTGAGTTGAAAGGTTGGTACAATATGGCATTATATTTGCTGTGAGAAAATTTAGCATCAATGGAATGCATTATTTTATATTACCATACAAATTATAGAACTGTTTTTCTAAAGTAGGTTATGATTTTTTGGATATGTTTATTTTGATTCTGCTTCATTTTATTTGTTTACCAGTTAAGCAATTATTGTTTTATTTTCCTGGGCCTCGCCAGTACAGCTAGAGCCAAGTCTGAGTAAAGGACATCAGAATTAATGGAACATGCACTTTGGATATTATAGATATTATAGAATTAGAAGCCTTTATGGTACATCAACAAGGGGATTTTATACCTAACCCAGACAGGTGGGCCAACAGGATAGAGAATTCATCACCAGATCCTCGGGTTAGGGCCAAGGCAATGTGTACTCAGGAAGCAGGGTTGGTAAACAACTCTGAGAGCATGGAAATTGCAAGTTTCTTAGAAACCCAGAACAACAAGAACAAGAAAGGTCACCAACAGGGGAGTTAAGTAGGAAGACCAGGACTCCATTAGGTCCCAACATCTCCCCCATAATTATTTTATAAAAGGAAGATTCTTCTTTCTTAGTTCATCTCAGGAGAGCAGTCCCTTAACCATCCTTGGGAGGCATCTTCCCTATCTTAGGTGGGTGCTTACCTGTAGAAGTTGCCCGTCTATGGAAGTATCCTAAATGTTTCTGCATTTGTATCTAGACTTGTGGCACATCTGGATTCCAAGACAACAGACTTAAAAGATCTTGCTAAGTGACTATGTTTTGTGATCTCATGGATTTCATAAGTTTACACAGAATCAAGAGAAAAATGCCAATGGCTACAAAACCCAGAATAGCCAGCAAGAGTCCCTGACCACTGCTGGACCCAGGCTCCCTACTGGGCCATAGCATTGGCTGAAACAGGTGGCACCTGTGTATTTTTTAAAATTAAGGGAAATATAATTTTACAATTTCAGAAGCATTGGTCACAACAGAGGGTATAACACAAGCTGTATCAAGACATTTGTTTAATTATCCATAATGAGTCCACCTGCACTTGCAATAAGGCAGTTTGCTCATTTAAATTTAAAAGTACAAATTGATGTGAGAATTCAAGGCATTTTGCATTTGAAGGACCTCGCTAACTTGTCCTGCCAATATATCCACTGTGTCTGCCACAAGAGATGTTTGGGCCATTGCCAGTCTAGCTACTGTCGCAGTGTCAGCAGAGACTGCAATGACTGCAACCACAGCAGCTATTACGTCAATATCACTTTTTCTCGATAGCAGAAGTGTCACTTCTGATCAAATGGACTTCTGTTGGACTGGCAAAGGAATGATGGCTGGTACACAAGCTAACAGGGCAGCTGAAGAGCTTCCATCCCAGCAACTGCTCAGGTTGCAGTTTCTAGAAGAACAATTAAGAACAACATCTCCCTCCCCAAAAGTACTATTCCGACGTCAGCAGGTCCGTGGCCGTACCACTACATGATAAAACTACCTCGTAACAAATCCGGACTTTAGCTGATACACTCTCCCCAAAGCAAAGCTCATTGCAGATCAAAGCTGGCTACTGTAGGCCAGCAAGAGGGAGCTGGGATAGGTCCATGATTATGTGTCACAGTACCTTTTAAATCTTCCTTATTCATGGGATACCAAATATTTCTTAGTACCACAACCTTGCTAGATGTAGCATTTGTAGAAAAATCAGCTATGGAAGCATTACTGTGTATTACACAGTGATATAAAAATGAATTTTAAG
The DNA here is from genome assembly GCF_903992535.2 of Arvicola amphibius. Taxonomy (NCBI): domain Eukaryota; kingdom Metazoa; phylum Chordata; class Mammalia; order Rodentia; family Cricetidae; genus Arvicola; species Arvicola amphibius. Next base: position 74,852,989 of record NC_052065.1, on the reverse strand, counting down.
AGTGATTCTGTACCTTAACATAATGTTTCCAGAAGAGAAAAAGTGGCATTAACAAGAGCATGTTCTAATAATTGGTGGAATAAAAAGATGGATATAAAGGACTAGTCCAGCTCACTGGCATGAATATTAGGGTGTTCCTTACCAGGCTTCATACAGTTTGCTCCACTTGAGTGAGACTCACCAGGATGCTGACCATCATCATTAACATCCATAGCTTTATTATTGCTTCCTTTAAAGATGCTATCCACTGGTCGAACATATCATTCCAGGATCCAAATAAGTCTGTCCTCACCTGGGGAAAAACACATACAGTCCCCATCATCACCCTAGCCAACAGAGGTGTGGGTGGGCTCCTTCCACTGACCTGTAATAAGGTCTTTTCATCGTACCCATCCCAAGGACTGAGAACATTTTTACTTTTTTTTTTATTATTATTATTTTTTCTCATGGTTTATTTTTTTTTATATTTAAAAATTTCCATCTCCTTCCCTCCTCCTCCCCCCTCCCTCCCCTCCTTCTCCCCCTTCCCTCCCCTCCTTCTCCCCCTTCCCTCCCCTTTACTTTTTTTTAAATTTTTATTTTATTACTGGGAATAAGGGGTGGATGTGTCCCTGCCACTTCAACCAACAGTATATATACAACCAGCCTAACTCAAGGATGTACAAATATTCTGATGTTTTCTTACTGTAGACTGAAAAGTAAATTTCAGCAATAGAATAAAATTATTCGTGTTTTCTTTTCAGTCCTGTAAATAGAGCAAACTGAGCTTCTTCTCTCTATGCTGGATTAAAGGGAAACAGAAACTAGAGAAACACAAATGTTTAGCCAGCTTTTGTCACTCAGTTGTTGAGGTAGCTACCCATTAGGTTCCAGTAGATAGTTCTAAGTCTATGGTCACACAATTGATCTTGAATCAACTCAGGGCTTCTTAAATCAAACAAAGCAAAGCACATCAAAAGTCATGGGAAGGGTGCCTATAGAGAGTAGGTGGATAACAGAGTGGGGCAGAGAGTAGAGGGGAAGGTATAATAATTAAACTACATGCTATAAATGAAGGAATTGTGTGAATAAACACAATAAAGTTTTTTTTAATAATATATTTTTTATTATTAAAAATTTTCATCTCCTCCCCTCCTCTTTCCTCTTCCCTCCCCGCCCCTCCACCCATACCCCCACTCCCTCCCTCTCCAGGCCAAAGAGCCATCAGGGTTACCCACACTATGTTAAGTCCAAGGTCCTCCCAACTCCCCCCCAGGTCCAGGAAGGTGAGCAACCAAACTGACAAGGCTCACAGAGAGCCGGTCCTTATCGCAGAGACCAAGCCCATCAACATTGTCCCTGGCCTCTCAGTCATCCTCCACCATCAGCCACCCTAACAGAGTCTGGTTTCGTCGGATGTTCCATCAGTCCCATTCCAACTGGACTTGGCGATCTCCCGTTAGCTCTGTCCCGCCATCTCAGTGGGTGAACGCACCCCTCACGGTTCTGACTTTCTTTCTCATGTTCTCTCTCCTTCTGCTCCTCATCAGGACCTTGGGAGCTCAGTCCGGTGCTCCAATATGGGGCTCTGTCTCTATCTCCATCCATCGCCAGGTGAAGGTTCTATGGTGATATGCAAAATATTCATGAGTATGGCTTTAGGATCTGGCCTTCTCCGGCTCCCTCTCCTCAGCTGCCCAAGGAACTAGCTGGGGGCATCTTCCTGGACACCTGGGAACCTCTCTAGAGTCAAATCTCTTGACAACCCTAAGATGGCTCCCTTAACTAAGACATATGCTTCCCTGCTCACACATCCACCCTTCCCACATCCCAAGCATCCCATTCCACCAAGCTCTCCCCATACTCCCCTTTACACTTTTCTCTCCCCATCTTCCCTTGCCCCCATCCCACCCTACACCCAAGTTCCCAATTTATGCCAGGCAATATTATCTACTTCCAGTATCCAGGAGGATGACTGTATGTTTTTTCTTTGGGTTCATCTTCCTATAGTCTTCTCAAGATTCACGAATTATAGGCTCAATGTCCTTTAATTATGGCTAGAAACTGATTATGAGTGAGTACATCCCATGTTCATTTTTTTGTGTCTGGGTTACCACACTTAGAATAGTGTTTTCTATTTCCATCCATTTGCCTGCAAAATTCAAGATGTCATTGATTTTATCGCTTGGTAGTATTCTAATATGTATATATTCCACAATTTCTTCATCCATTCTTCCACTGAAGGGCATCTAGGTAGTTTCCAAGTTCTGACTATTACAAATAATGCTGCTATGAACATAGTTGAACAAATGCTTTTACAGTATGATTGGGCATCTCTTGGGTAAATTCCCAAGAGTGGAATTGCTGGGTCCTGGGGTAGGTTGATCCCAAATTTCCTGAGAAATCGCCACACTGCTTTACAAAGTGGTTGCACAAGTGTGCATTTCCACCAGCAATGGATGAGTATATCCCTTACCCCACAACCTCTCCAGCAAAGGCTATCATTGGTGTTTTTGATTTTAGTCAATCTGACAGGTGTAAGATGGTATCTCAAAGTTGTTTTGATTTGCATTTCCCTGATTGCTAAGGAGGTTGAGCATGACCTTAAGTGTCTTTTGGCCATTTGGACTTCTTCTGTTGAGAATTCTTTGTTCATTTCAGAGCCCCATTTTTTTTCTCATGGTTTATTTTTTTTTATATTTAAAAATTTCCATCTCCTTCCCTCCTCCTCCACCTTCCCTCCCCTCCTTCTCCCCCTCCCCTCCCCTCCCCTCCACCCATACATCCCCTCCCTCCCTCTCAAGGCCAAGGAGCCATCAGGGTTCCCCACTCTATGTTAAGACCAAGGTCCTCCCAACTCCCCCCAGGTCCAGGAAGGTGATCGACCAAGCTGAGAAGGCTCCCACAGAGCCCGTCCATGCAGAAGAATCAGAGCCCAGAGCCATTGTCCTTTGCTTCTCAGTCAGCCCCCACTGTTGGCCACATTCAGAGAGACGGGTTTGGTCTCATGATCCATCAGTCCCATTCCAACTGGAGTTGGTGATCTCCCATTAGTTCTGTCCCACCGTCTCCATGAGTGAAGGCACCCCTCTCGTTCCTGACTTTGTCCCTCATGTTCTCGCTCCTTCTGCTCCTCATCAGGACCTTGGGAGCTCAGTCCAGTGCTCCAATGTGGGGCTCAGTCACCTTCCCCATCTGTCACCAGCTGGAGGTTCCCTAGCATTTTGAAGTCTAGTCTCTTGAGTTCCTTATATATTTAAGGGATCAAATCTTTGTCAGTTGCAAGGTTGGTGAAGATCTTTTCCCAGTCAGTAGGCTGCCTTTTTGTCTTAGTGACAGTGTCCTTTGCTTTACAGAAGCTGCTCAGCTTCATGAGGTCCCATTTATTCAATGTTGCCCTTAATGTCTGTGCTGCTGGGGTTATATGTAGGAAACAGTCTCCTGTACCCATATGTTGTAGAGTACTTCCCACTTTCTCCTCTATCAGGCTCAGTGTGCTCAAATTAATATTGAGGTCTTTAATCCATTTGGACTTGAGGTTTGTACATGGTGATAGATATGGATCGACTTTCATTCTTCTAAAGGTTGACATCCAGTTATGCCAGCACCATTTGTTGAAGATGCCCTCTTTTCTTCAATTGTGCACTTTTGGCTCCTTTATCAAAAATCAGGTGTTCATAGATTTGTGGGTTATGATCTGGGTCTTTTATTCCATTCCATTGGTCGACTTCTCTGTTTTTATGCCAATACCAAGCTGTTTTCAATACTGTAGCTCTGTAATAGATTTTGAAGTCAGGGATGGTAATGCCCCCAGAAGTTCCTTTATTGTATAAGATTGTTTTGGCTATCCTGTTTTGTTTTGTTTTTTTCCATATAAAGTTGATTATTCTCCTCTCAAGATCTGTGAAGAATTTTGATGGGACCTTGATGGGGATTGCATTGAATCTATAGATAGAATCTATAGGTAGAATTGCCATTTTTACTATTTTGATCCTCTCAATCCAAGAGCAAGGGAGATCCTTCCATTTTCTGGTATCCTCTTCAATTTCTTTCTTCAAAGACTTAAAGTTCTTGTCAAATAGATCGTTCACTTTCTTGGTTAGAGTTACCCCAAGATATTTTATGCTATTTGTGGCTATCGTGAAAGGTGATATTTCTCTGATTTCCCTCTCTGCTTCCTTATCCTTTGTGTATAGGAGGGCAACTGATTTTTTGGAGTTGATCTTGTATCCTGCCACGTTACTGAAGGAGTTTATCAGCTGTAGGAATTCTTTGGTGGAGTTTTTGGGGTCACTTATGTGCATTATCATATCATCTGCAAATAACAAAAGTTTAACTTCTTCATTTCCAATTCGAATCCCCTTGATCCCCTTATGTTGTCTTATTGCTATTTCTAGGACTTAAAGCACTATATTGAAGAGATAAGGAGTAAGTGGACAGCCATGTTGTGTTCCTGAATTTAGTGGGATGGCCTTGAGTTCCTCTCCATTTAATTTGATGTTAGCTGTTGGCTTGCTGTAAATAGCCTTTATTATATTTAGGAATGACCTTGTATCCTTATTCTCTCCAAGACCTTTATCATAAAGGGTTGTTGAATTTTGTCAAATGCTTTTTCAGCATCTAATGAGATGATCATATGTTTTTTTTCCTTCAGTTTATTTATATGATGGATTACATTGATAGATTTTCATATGTTGAACCAGCCCTGCCTTCTTGTTCTTAGTGGATAATTTTTCTAATGTGTTCTTGGATTTGGTTTGCCAGTATTTTATTGAGAATTTTTGCATCGATATTCATGAGTGAGATTGGCCTGTAATTCTCTTTCTTGGTTGAGTTATTGTGTGGTTTAGGTATCAGGGTAACTGTAGCTTCATAAAAGGAATTTGGCAATGACTCTTCTGTTTCTATATTATGAAATACCTTAAGGAGTATAGGTATTAGGTCTTCTTGGAAGTTCTGGTAGAATTCTGCATTGAAACCATCTGTTCCTGGGCTCTTTTTGGTAGGGAGGATTTTGATCACGGTTTCTAATTCTTTGCAACTAACAGGACTATTTAGAGTGTTTACCTTATACTGGTTTAACTTTGATATATAATACTTATCTAAAAAAATGTCCATTTTTTTACATTTTCCAATTTTGTGGCATACAGGCTTTTGTAGTAAAATCTAATGATTCTCTGATTTTCCTCTGTGTCTGTGGTTATTTCCCCCTTATCATTTCTGATCTTATTAATTTGCTTGCTCTCTCTCTGCCATTTGATTAGTTTGGCTAGGGGTTTGTCAATCTTGTTGATTTTCTCCAAGAACCAGATTTTTGTTTCATTGATTCTTTGGTTTGTTTACTGTGTTTCTATTTTGTTGATTTCTGCCCTCAGTTATATTATTTCCAGTCTTCTACTCCTCCTAGGTGAATCTGCTTCTTTTTTTCTAGAGGTTTCAGGTATGCTGTTTAGTCTCCAATGAGTGCTTTCTCTGTTTTCTTTAAGTGGGCACTTAGTGCTATTAACTTTCCTCTTAGCACTGCTTTCATTGTGTCCCATAGGGTTGAGTATGTTTTGTCTTTGTGTTCATTAAATTCAAGGAAGACTTTAATTTCTTTCTATTTCTTCCTTGACCCAGGTTTGGTTCAGTAGTTGACTGTTCAGTTTCCATGAGTTTGTAGGCTTTCTGGAGATAGCATTGTTGTTAAATTCTAATTTTAATCCATGGTGATCTGACAGGACACAGGTGGTTACTAATCTGTTTTTTGTAACTGTGGAAGTTTGCTTTGTTACCAAGTATGTGGTCAATTTTCGAAAAGGTTCCATGAGCTGCAGAGAAGGTATATTCTTTCCTATTTGGGTGGAATGTTCTATAGATGTCTGTTAAGTCCATTTGGTTCATTACCTCCATTAAGTCTTTTAATTCTCTGTTAGCTTTCTGTCTGATTGATCTGTCCATTAGTGAGAGAGGAGTGTTTAAGTCTCCTACTATTAATGTGTGTGGTTTGATGGCTGGCTTGAGTTCTAGAAGTGTTTCCTTTACATAAGTGGGTGATTTTATGTTAGGGGCATAGATATTCAGGATTGAGACTTCATTCTGAAGGATTTTTCCTTTTATGAGTATAAAATGACCCTTTCTATCTCTTCTGATTGATTTTAGTTTGAAGTCAACTTTGTTAGAAATTAATATGGCCACACCCGCTTGTTTCTTAGGTCCATTTGCTTGATAAACCTTTTCCCAACCCTTTACACTGAGTAGGTGTCAGTCTTTGTGGTTGAGGTGTGTTTCTTGTAAACAGCAGAATGTTGGATCCTGTTTTTATATCCAATCTCTTAGCCTGTGCCTTTTATAAGTGAATTGAGTCCATTGATATTAAGTGATATTTTTGTAGTAGAGTTTGTGTGTTTCCCTTCTTCTAGTTGTGCTGGTGAAGGGTCGCTAGATGTCTGAGTTATTGTGGGCATTGGTGTACTCCTACTTTTCTGCAAGGCTGGATTTGTGGCTACGTATTGTTTAAATCTGTTTTTGTCCTGGAATATCTTGTTTTCTCCATCGATGGTGAATGCAAGCTTTGCTGGGTATAGTAGTCTGGGCTTTCATCCATGTTCCCTTAGTGTCTGTAGCACATCTCTCCAAGACCTTCTGGATTTCATGGTTTCCATTGAGAAATCAGGTGTAATTCTGATAGGTTTCCCTTTATATGTTACTTGGCCTTTTTCCTTTGCAGCTCTTAATATCTGTTCTTTATTCTGTATGTTTTGTGTTTTGGTTATTATATGGCATGGGGATGCTTTCTTTTGATCCAGTCTATTTGGTGTTCTGTAGGCTTCTTGTACCTTTATAGGAATATCCTTCTTTAGGTTGGGGAAATTTTCTTCTATAGTGTTGTTGAATATATTTTCTGGGCCTTTGAGTTGAAATTCTTCTCCTTCTTCTACCCCAATTATTCTTAGGTTTGGTCTTTTCATGGTGTCCCAGATTTCCTGGATGTTTTGTGTTAAGAATTTGTCGGATTTGATTTGTTCTTTAATCTGTGAGTTTATTTCCTCTATAGTATCTTCAGAGTCCGAGATTCTTTCTTCCATCTATTGTATTCTGTTGGTAATACTTGTCTCTGTAATTTCTGTTCATTTACTCAGAATTTCCATTTCCAGTCTTTGCTCGGAATGTGTTTTCTTCATTACCTCCATTTCATTTTTCAGGTCTTGTACTTTTTCCCTTACCTGTTTGATTGCTTTTTCTTGTTTTTCTTGTTTTTCTTAGGTATCTTTGAGAGATTTATTTATTTCATCTACCTTTTTGTTTGTCATCTCCATTTTTTATGGCAGTATTTTACCTCCTGTTTAAGGTCCTCTATTATTTTCATAAAGTACTGTTTAAGGTCGATTTCTTCTATTTCCTCTGGAGTAGGGTGTACAATTCTTATTGTTTCGGGATGCCTGGATTCTGGTGATGTCATTTTACCTTTCGGGTTGTTGGAGGAGTTCTTGCATTGGCTCCTGCCCATCTCTTTCTTCAAATGGAGCTAGGAGAGACTTGGTGTCTTGGTCCAATCTTTGCTGTGACTTAATCTGGGTGGCTTTCCTCAGTGCCGTAGCTGGAGCTATTCCTTGCAGCACAATTTGAAGGAGCCAGCACTCCCTTGCCGGAATCCTCAGACCTGCCTGGAGGACAGCCTCTCTCACCTCTGGGTGGGTGGCCTTGGTACCGGAGCAGGACACTTGAATACACTAGGGAAGGCTTGGGAGACACGGGGACTGGGAGAGGGGGGATATGCTCTCTTCCAGGGCAGGTTGCCCCAGGATAGCACACACTCACCCGTCCAGATGGAACTCCACATCACTGAATCAGGGATTCCTGATAGCCAAGGGACACCACAGGGACAAAAGGGCAAGGGTGGGGGAAGGGTGGGGTGGAGTATCACACAGCGAACACAATCTGAAGGAGGCTGAACTCCCTTGCCAGAATCCTCAGACCTGCCTGGTGGGCAGCCAGATACAGGCCAAGCAGGGCAGTTTTGTGGCCCCTAAGGAGTGGAGCAATGCTTTAGGGATGCTGGGATGAGATAGGAAGAGAAGGGCAGAAGGCGAGGGGAGAGACCCCTGCAGAATGACCAGAAAGATTCGGGGGTCGAGGAATGTCTGCAGAAACACACTCACCCTCCGCTGGGTCTTCTGTTTCAGCGAGAACTTTTATTCCAGTGTCTTTTTATGGCTGAGTGACCCTCATGATGCACAGCTAAAAAAATTAAAATAAATAAAATAGAAGCCAATTGTGTACTGAGAGAGGAAATTTACTCCCCCTATTTATTTTTGTGAAATACTGTTTTAGAACCATATGCATTCTTTCTACTATAACTTGTCCATTGGAGTTGTATGGAATACCTATAATATGTTTAATATCATTATCTACACAAAAGGTTCGAAATTTTCCACTAGTATATGCAGGACAATTATCTGTTTTAATAACATTGGGTAATAACATTCCTTCCTTGTGGAAGGAATTGGATATGGCCTTTACCAGGTTACTGCCTTCATGGTCCCGTGGTCATTGTCACATACACTGAAGTTCTGGTGCCCTGGAGCAGGGCCCTACACCAGTTTCCCTACTGTTGATTAATGGTAGGTGGCAGGGGTTTCCATCTATGTTTGTCTTGGAGCAGTAATCATTAGCCCAATGTGCTCCCTTTCTGCATCTAGGGCACATGCCGGGTTTCTTCACTCCTCCCATCATCAGCTGTGGGCATTCCTTCCAGAAATGGCCAGGAGCTCCACTGTTAAAACAACTATGGCCTCCGTCCCCCTGTCCCTGTCCTCACAAGTTTCCCTGAGGCTGAATAGCTGATGCTATAATCTGACCTTGAATGAATTTCCTATCTATATCTCTGCATATCCTGATATATTCATTTAAACTCTTTGCTTTGTGAGGGTGTAAGGCCTCTTTAAAATATGTGTTAGCATTTTCAAATGCAATCTGTTTTACTATGGGCATGGCTGCAATGGCATCACCAAACAATTTCCCTGCTAACTGCAATAGCCTATCCACATAGTTCTGAAATGTTTCTGAAGGCCCTTGTAAAATTTTAGACAGCTAATCTCCCACTGCCTTGTTGGGTAGGGCCTTCCAAGCTTTAGTAGCAGCAGTGGCTATTTGTGCAAATACCACCAGATCATACAAAATTTGCTGCTGCAAATCAGCATAAGCCCCTGCTCCAGTTAACATGTCTAAATTATACTGAGTTTGTCTGGCTTGAGCATTTCATTGTGCTGTCTGCAAACAGCTTTCCTGGTATTCTCCCTGCCATAGAAGATAGTCTCCCCCAGATAAAATGGCATGGTATAATTGCTGCCAATCACTTGGTATCAAATTCAGAGCTGAGAAGGACTCCACCATGGCCAATGTGAAGGGTACTTAGGCTCCATAGGCAGCAACAGCCTCCTTTTAACTGCTTTATCTCCTTTAGCTGTAATGGAGAATGTTGGCACATCACCTGCCCCGGATTATTATGGTCTGGTACTTCCATTATAGGTGCCACCCTGTGTGCAGAGTGGAAACATACCCCTCTATTTTCATCCTTGTTTGAATGAGACCACCACCTTTTATCATTATAAGCCGGTGCGGCCGAAGGAGTTGGGGGTGAAGCTTCATCTTCCGCTTTACATTTTCTCAGCTTTCTACGAAGATCTCATTTTCCTACATAGTTGTTCTTCTTCGTCTTCTGATGATTCCTCACTATCCTCTCAAACTTGGAGTCATCAGACTCCTGCTGAGCAATTGACTGTTTTCTAAGCTAGACAGAGTGGATTTTCTCTAATGATCCTCTCCCAACATTTTCCCATTATCACCACCACATGCCCCCTTTTCTCCTTCCCGATCCTCTATAGAACACTGAGAGCGGTGGGTTTCTTCTTCCTGAATTTCTTGTAAAACTTCCTTAGCTGCTTCTACCTCCCATTTAACTTTCACCCTATCCATTAACAGAGCATCTTTAACTAACAGCCACAATGAAAAGATCACAGTAGGAAAATTGTCAGGACCCTCTCGTTGTAGATTCTTTTGTAGGCCTCTGCACACCTCTTCCCAATCTGGAACATTCAGACCTCCTCCCTTAATAAACCAGGGGCTTGCCTGCTCTATGGTTTTAGTAAAAGCTTCTATAGTTCTTTCTTTTACCTTTGTTCCTTGTTGCTCTAACAATCCTTTTACCCGAAATTGCAATTCGTTTTGCTGCTAGCAGTTCCCATCTTGATGCCCCATTATGTTCCTGATGGTCCGGGATGACCCTATGCACTTACTCCTCTTTCTTGGATCTCGGTGGGACCTCCACTTGCTCTGCCAGCGCAGCCTCATGCTAAGTCTGAGTGAAGGATGTCAGGATGAATAAAAGTCGCACTCTGGATGTTGCAGAATCAGAAGCCTTTATTGTACATCACCAAGGGGGTTTTATACCTAACCCAGATAGGTGGGCCAACAGGATGGAGACCTCATTGCTGGATCCTTGGGTTAGGGCCAAGGCAATGCATACAGGGCTGGTAAACAACTCGCATGGAATTTGCAAGTTTCTCAGAAACCTAGAACAACAAGGACATGTAAGGTCACCAACTGGGTAGGTGTGTAGGAAGGCCAAGACTCCATTAGGTCCCATCAGCCCTGCATGTTTTTGTTTAATAGAAAACATATTTCTACTTTATGTAGAAACAAACAAAAAAAACTCTAATTAGCTTAACCTTAACAGATTACCACTTTTGACTTGTGTATGTCAAGTCAACAACCTGCAACATTTATTTATTTTAGTTATTACTAAAATAACTTTACTTAGTTGTAATTATATCTTTCAAAATTGTTTTTTCCATCAGTATTAAATCTTGGGGTAAACTCTTGCATTTTATTACTGTCTGTTTTTGAGGGCATACTAAAAATTATGAACCATATTAAAAATGTTCTGGTAAGCCGGGCGGTGGTGGCGCACGCCTTTAATCCCAGCACTCAGGAGGCAGAGGCAGGCGGATCTCTGTGAGTTCGAGACCAACCTGGTCTACAAGAGCTAGTTCCAGGACAGGCTCCAAAGCCACAGAGAAACCCTGTCTCGAAAAACCAAAAAAAAGAAAGAATAGCATAGTAGAAATGGGATAACTTAAGACAAAAGAGTTAGCCAAAAATATGCCTAAGCTATTGGCCAAGCAGTGTTGTAATTAATAAAGTTTCTGTGTGTTCATTCGGGTCTGCATGGCTGGGAATGAACAAGTAGTCTCCACTTACTGGTCTCTGTTTTATCTGCCTTCTCTTGGGCTTTTTTCCTTCTCTTGGTTTGGCCTGTCCAATTTTATATTTTGTTTTGCTATATTTTAATATTATCTCTTAGAATAATGTTGTTTTTTATTGTTTTTATTAAACTATACTTTTGTCTACATTCCCCTCCCTTCCTCACCTCTCCCCTTCTACCTTCTTCCATAAACCCCATGTTCCCAATTTACTCAGGAGACCTTGTTTTTTTCTCCTTTCTATGCAGAGCCATGTTTTTCCCTTTTAGGGTCCTCTTTTTTTCTAGTTTCTTTGTGTTTGTAGACAGTAGGCTGGTTTTTCTTTGTTATGTGTGTAAAAGCTACTTATGAGTGAATACATATTGTATTTGTTTTTCTGGGTCTGAATTTCCTCACTCAATATGATTTTTTCAAGATATGCCTGCAAATTTCAAGGTGTCATTGTTTTTTACTACTGAGTTTAAATGTACCACAGCACATGCACATACACATATTCCTAAATATATAAATATAATTGGTTCAATTTGTAATAATCATATATGTATGTGTATGATCTCAGAACTTGCCACCTTATACTGTAGAATGGTTGGCTACTGAATCTGGTGCTTATAAATATATTATTCATCCAGGCTTTCTGGACAATGAGCTTCAGGGATCTGCTTGTATTTATCTTGTCTTTTCTGAAATTACAAGCATACATTGTTTGGTTTTTACTTGGGTAAAGGGATCCAAGCTCAGGTCTTTGTGAAATTTAGGTCTTTGTGAAAGTATCTTGAAAAAAAAATTAAGTTTATAAAATAAATGTATTACAAATTTGTTAAAATTAAACAGTAAATAACACAGAAATGGAAATATGTAACACATTTTATTCTAAATATTTTTCATATATAATTTGTTTTATTTTTATAATTGCCCTTAGGGTAATGTTACAATGTACTTTTATTGATAAAGGGTATTAGACATAGAATATATATGTGATTTTTACTCATATTCACAAATGTATATAGGGAACTTGCTATTTTAGTTTACTGGTTATAATAAAATTTGACATTTTAAAGATTATGCCACATTTGCAGCTTCAACGAGAGCAACAAAAAACTTCTATATGTTCTCATGATAATGGAGGTGGGCGAGAACACATATTTTCTAAGTCTTTATTGGCTTCTAATGCAATATACATCAGCTTTATTTTTGTGAATGGCCATCAAAGTGCCACCATGTGCTGAATTGAAAAACTTATTTTGATAATATTTTCAGGCAAGTTTATATCAGGTAGTGGTGATTGATTTCTATGTAAATTTTCAGTTATGTATCATTTCTACAGCATTTTTGGGTACCACACTACACACTGAACCATAGAGACTGTACATTACATCAACTAACATTTTTTATTTAATAATCTTTTTATTTTACATTTTACATAACAACCACTGTTGCTCCTCCCTTCTGTCTCCCTGATCCCCCAACCTTCCTCTCATGCAACCCCCTATACACTCTTCAGACAAGGTAAGGCCACCCATGAGGAGTCTGCAAAGTCTAGAGTATCAAGTTGATACAGGGCCAAGTCCCTCACTACTGTGTCACTGCTGAGCAAAATATCTTTCCATGGGGAAATGGGCCCCCAAAATCCAGTTCATGAACTGGGAATAAATCCTGATCACACTGCCAATATCTTCTGAGACTGCCCAAGCCACAGAACTGTCAACCACTTTCAGAAGGCCTTTTTTTGGTCCTCTGCAGCTTCTCCAGCTCTCAGTCCAGAGTCAGTAAACACCCACTAGCTCAGGTAAACTATCTCTGGGGGTTTCCCCTTCATGACCTTGAGACCTTTGTTCTCTCTTTTCAACTGGATGGGACCAGTTCACACACCCTCCCCACTATTGCTAGGAGTCTTTGCTGGGGTCATTCTTGTTGATTCCTGGGAATTTCTCTAGCACCTGGTATAACACTTACCCCATAATGCCCCCCTCTTTCGAGATATTATTCCCCCTCTCCATTCCTCCCCCACTGGGCCATCTCAATCCCTCACGTTCCCATCCCGCATCCCCTCCTTTCTACCTCTCTTTCCCAGTTTGTTCCAAAGACTTTTAAATATTTCCTTTTTCTGGTACCCTGCACATGTGAACACTCTCAGGGGCTTCCTTTTTACCTAACTTTTTTGGGGGATGTAGATTGCAAAATGATTATACTTTGTTTTACCTTTAATATCCACTTATGAGTGAGTATATGGGTTACTTCACTCACAATGTTTTTTTTTCTAGTTCCATCCATTTGCCTGCAAATTTCAAGATGTCTTTTTTTTTTAATCACTGAGAAATACTTCATTGTGTAAATGTACCTCATTTTCTTTATCCATTCTTCAGTTGAGGGGCATCTAAGTTGTTTACAGGTTTTCCCTATTATGAATAATATTTCTATGAACATAGTGGAGCACATGTCTTTATGGTATAAATGCACAACCTTTGGGTATATGCACAAGAGTGGCATTGTTGGGTCTTGACGTATTTTGATTTCCAATTTTCTAAGAAATTTCCATACTGATTTCCAAAGTGGCTGTACAAGTTTGCACTCCCACTAGTCATCAAGGAATGATTTCCCTTACTTCACAACCTCTCCAGCATGAGCTGTCATCAGTGTTTTTATCTTAGCCATTCTGACTGGTGTAAGATGATATTTCAGAGTCATTTTGATTTGCATTTCCCTGACAGCTGAGGATGTGGAGCAGTTTCTTAAATATTTTTCAGATATTTGAGATTCATCTGTTCAAAATTCTTGGTTTTGATCTTTACTCCATTTTTTTAATTGGATTATTTGGTATTTTGATGCCTTGCCTATGAAAGAAATTCTTAAAGAAAGAACAAATAAAATTGTTTGTGAATGTATTTCAGTTTTCTTTTGCAGTTTATGTCTGTTTTAATTGGTTTGTTTATGGCATTTTCTTTTTTATATGGATTATTTTTTATATTTAAAAATTTCCATCTCCTCCCCTCCTCCTCCCCCTTCCCTCCCCTCCCCTCCATCCATACCCCCCTCCCTCCCTCTCCAGGCCAAGGAGCCATCGGGGTTCCCTACTCTATGTTAAGACCAAGGTCCTCCCAACTCCCCCCAGGTCCAGGAAGGTGATCAACCAAGCTGAGAAGGCTCCCACAGAGCCCGTCCGTGCAGAAGAATCAAAGCCCAGCACCATTGTCCTTGGCTTCTCAGTCAGCCTCCACTGTCAGCCACATTCAGAGAGTCCGGTTTGGTCTCATGTTCCATCAGTCCCATTCCCACTGGAGTTGGTGATCTCCCGTTAGTTCTGTCCCACAGTCTCCATGGGTGAACGCACCCCTCACGGTCCTGACTTTCTTTCTCATGTTCTTCCTCCTTCTGCTCCTCATCAGGGCCTTGGGAGCTCAGTCCGGTGCTCCAATGTGGGGCTCAGTCATTTTCTTCATCTATCGCCAGGTGGAGGTTCAGTCCAGATGGAACTCCACTGCACAGGATCAGGGATTCCTGGCAGCCCAGGGATGCCGCCTGGACAAAAGACTGTTTATGGCATTTTCATATATGAATATTTTTGTATTTTGCTGAAAGTCAACTCTAATCATCCTCCCATATTCCACTTTTTATTACTACCCAGTTTCCATTTTGTTTTTATATTTTTCACATAAGAAATAATGTGATACTTGTCTTTATTTTTTCTCTCCTATTGCCCTGTTTTACTTACCTCCATCTTTTACAATCCTGCTTTACCCTCATAGTACTTTTTCTAACTTTCACATGTGTACCTGTGTATGTGTCTGTAATTTGTACCTAAATTCTTCATTTGAGAAAAATATTAATATGTCTTTCTCAGTCCTGATTATTCTTTCATGTGCTCACAAGTTTTATTTATTTCTTATATGTAATTTAAGAGTTTCAATCTTCTATATGATTGTAATTCTTTTTTGACAACTATTCATTTAATATATTTTCCCATGTACTGACTGCATATTTTGGTGCTGATTGTTATTATAGATTTTAGATATTAAATCCTAATCAGATATACAGTTCACAAAGATATTTTTCTTTTAGACTTCTTTTATTTTTCTATTTCTTTTGTTGTACAAATGCTTTTTAATTTTTTGCAATCACTTTTGTCATTTTTGCAATTATTTAAAAAAGCAATTTGACATTTCAGAAATTCCTTACCTGTGCCTACATTTTGGAGTATTTTGCTCATATTTTAATGTAGTATTTCCATATTTTAACATATTATATCCAGGCCTTTGGTACATTTTTAGTTGAATTTAGTGCAAAATGAGAGATATACACTCAGATTTACTCAGATTTATTCTTCTACTTGAATACACCAGGCACAACACATTAAAAGAAATTCTCTTCTTTTCTGTATGTGTTGGGTAGTTTAATTAAATATTAGGAGGGTAACTTTCTGGGTCTTTTGTTTTACTGTTGTTCTACTTATCTGTTTATGTGCTGGTACTGTACTATACAAAGTTCATTAAAATCTCATGGAAAACTAAACAACACCTACCTTTCAAAATTCAAGTGCTTGTGTAAAGCAAATATATGCCCCCATCCTTCTTCCTACTATTTTGTAGTATCAACAATTATTTTTTTAGAAACAATTCAGGCTATTGAGCATGGTTTGCCTCTGTTACTGTAATAATGATACTTGAAGGTTTTATCTTTGTTTTTACTGAGGTTGTACATTTGCTTTTTGCCTATCAGAAATAATAATGTAATATAATGAGTTACATAAGTACATAGGGAGTGATTTACAAAATATTATCCTCATAAAATTTTTGTATAAACATGTCTATTCACGTTGAGTATAATACATAAATTACAATATTATTACCATCAAATTGTGAGATTATATGATGAAGATGATTTCAGAGAGAAAACTTTATTCTATTTAGGGTGATAGGTTATATCACATGTGCTACTATAAGTTTTTCTAAAACTGTTTTTATATTGACCATTTTATACACATTATATATAGAGGGAATTTTATTTATTTAATATGCTGCTACTTTATTTTATTTTGTTATTTTTAAAGATAAAACTGTTATAAATAAGAATTAAATGTAAAGAATAATTCATTTCTTTCTATTTATATACATTTCTATGTTTATTATTATTTAAAGACTATTTCAAATGACAAATACTCAAGCTTTCATAGTGCCTGACATTGGAGATACAAGCAAATAATACATTTATAAAAAGAAAAACTATAACTTATATAGATTTACCAGTAAATAGATCTTGTCTGAGATTCATTTCATTGTAGCTCAAACTGGTTTCAAACTAATAATCCTTCTACCTCATTCTCCCAAATACTCTCATGGTTGACAGTTTTTCTTATTTTCAGAGATGAATTTTTTATCTCATTTAAAAAATATAATGCCAACTGTAAAATTCATATTCAGACTTTGGCCTACAAAATAAAGCAAATATCATATGATGTAGCATATAGGATCCCTATAATAAAGCAGAGAAAATAACAGAAGATGGGACATTTCTCCAGCAGTGTGAAGGCAATGTTTCAAGTAGGAGAAAGTTCAAAAATATTTTTAACATCCAGAAATTCCAAGATTTTTCTTGTGAAAATATCTGTAATATCTTATTTATGTAAACGAAGCATACTATCTGAAAAAAAATCAGAGGAACACAAGTAAACATTATAGCAAAGCCATCAGCAACTGTCTAAATCATGATGACAACTTGACACGATAGTTGGAACCAAACCAAATTCAGCTAGCTCATATTTTAATCATTTTAATATGATTGGTCATAACAGTAAAGTCTTTTGGGAGATGGCATAAACATATAAACTTTCCAAAGACTGTAAGTTGAGCTCTGTATTTATTTATTGTAGTAGAATGCACACTGCACTGATAATCCATTTGTTGCAGGGGCATGCCGCTTATTTGTCCTAGCTGCCCAGCTAGCTTAGACCTGAATTAACCACACAGAAACTGTATTAATTAAATCACTGCTTGATCCATTACCTCTAGCTTCTTATTGGCTCAGACTTACATCTTAATTTAACCCATTTCTATTAATCTGTGTATATTGACACATGGCAGTGGCCTACTGGCAAAACACATCTATCTCTGGCAGTGGATTCATGGCATTTCCCTGACTCTTTCCTTCTCTCAGCATTCAGTTCTACCTTCTCCACCTACCTAAGTTGTGCCATATCAACAAGCCAAGGCAGTTTCTTTATTCATTAATAAAAGAAAGCAACACATAGACAAAAGGAACTCACACACCATTCTTCCCTTTTTCTGTTTAAACAAAAAGGAAGGCTTCTGAGAATGAACATGCAGCACATAAACCCTTTTTATCTGAGTTACAACCAAATCTGTCATGCAAAGCACTGTGCAGCCTGGAAACATCTCTGTGTATGGTGGCAGAAATCTGCCATGCTCTCCTGATTGTGTATGCCTAGTAGACCTGATCCCACAGCCTACACAGGTGGGGAGTGCTGAGCTGATCTTAGCTATTTTCCTTAAGCAAGCTGCAGCAGTCTGCTCACAAACCCCATTTAAATGCTCTGTTTTCTTCCTGCATAAACCAGAGGTCATGCTAGCAGCATAGATCTGAAAACTGGAATTTTAAAACTGTGTGGCTTTTTTTCTTTTGCTATGGCTGAGTCAGGAAAACCTCCCTTAAAGGAACTGTGGCATGCTACTAGCAAACAACAAAAAGCTGCGTTAAACTCTGTATTTGTGTGTGTGTTTGTATGTGTGTATGTGTGTGACTAGAATTCCTTTTCAAGCCCTCTCAGGTTTTATGTAGAGTTAGTTGACCATGCTGGAGTGCCAATTTGTTGCAAGGGGTGCTGCTTATTTGTCTTGGCTGCCTGGCTATTATATCCCCAAAATAACCACATAGAAATTATATTAATTAAATAACTGCTTGGTCCATTATCTCTAGCTTCTTATTGGCTAAGTCTTACATCTTAATTTAACCCATTTCTATTAATCTGTGTATTGCCATGTGGCAGTGGCTTACTGGCAAAGCATGAAAGTATGTCTGTCTCTGATGGTGGATCCATGGCATCAACCTGACCCTTTCCTTCACCCAGAATTAAGTTCTATCTTTCTTGCCTACCTAAGTTCTGTCCTATCAACAGGCCAAGG
Organism: Arvicola amphibius; assembly: GCF_903992535.2. NCBI lineage: Eukaryota > Metazoa > Chordata > Mammalia > Rodentia > Cricetidae > Arvicola > Arvicola amphibius. The sequence continues at coordinate 74,834,634 of NC_052065.1, read as the reverse complement.
CAGTTTCTTTATTCATTAACAGATTAAAGCAACACTTATACAGAAGAACCTCCCACACCATCCATTTGTTATAAAAATACATAAAATAATTCCTAAAACAACAGCAGTGGTTTATAGGCATCAAATCTAGTATGCTTTTAAAATGAGCTATAATTCAATCCAATTCTGTGATCAAATAAGAGTCAATCTATGAGTCTTTCAAAAATACAGGAGATTCATTCAATAAAACATAATAATAGAAACTTAAAAATATCAATTTGAAAGTAATGATTTCAGATCTTATGTCAAGATTGATTCTATACCTGTAATAGTTAACAGGTTTTTTTGTAGTTTGATAAGAGGTTTCTCTGCTGACACAGTAAGCCACATCAAGCCAAATTTAAAAAATAAAAGACTACATTTATTTTATGGAAAGCCACTCTTGGGTGAGTCCTCCAGCCCCCAGGGATCAAGGCAGGGGAAGGGGCAGGAACAATCACATGGCTGAACTAAAGGGGGAGCTTATGTAGCCTGTAGTAGGGGATTATGAGTAATCCTTCATAAGCTGAGTTTGTGCCCAATTATAATGCATTAGGCAGGAATTTGGTTGCTGGAAACTTCAGGGGAGAAGTCACTCCCATTGTCAAGAATGAACGATTGGGCTTTTTGGTGTTTTTATTTTTTGGTGATTCTCTGAGAGGGTGAGTTTTGGAGAGAGAGGAGTGGATCTTCTTAGTTGGAATAGTTGTTTTTGATACTAACAATTCTTACCGTGTGTATCATTTTTCACACTCTTACTTGGGTACAGGTGCCATTGGCATAGAGTTTATGAAAGTGGGAGGTAGAGTAGAGGTAGGTTCTTGCATGGCACCAACAGAGACTGAGATAAGAATACCAACAGTTTTGTGAGATAAATATTTTCTGTAGCCTTTCCTGTGCTCTAGCATATAGTTAATGTACATGCGAACACTGGCAAAACTGGATTTCCCACATGCACTGTTCCAGAAAAAAAAAAAAAAAAAAACTTGATTCTGAGCATAGCACTGTCCTCTAAGCTCTTTTGAAGGGCAATAGTTCCTAGAAAACAAAGAGATTTCTCAACAAAACTAGGTTTCAAGTTTGTCTCTTCTTGATAAATTGAAAGAAAATGAAAAATGAAAATTCAGACACGAATCCATGCACCTATGGATGCCTGTTTTGTTTTTTTTTTTGTTTGTTTGTTTGTTTTTCTTTACAAAGAAGCCAGAAATATACACTGGAAAAAAGACAGCATCTTCAACAAATGGTACTTGCCAAAATGGATATTTGCATGTAGCACAACGTAACTACATCTATTCTTATCCCTCTGCATGAAACTAAACTCCAAGTTAATCAAAGGCCTAAGCATAAAACCAGATACACTGGACCAGATAAAAGTGAAATTGGGGAATAGGCTTGAATTTCTTAGCACAGGGAAAGACTTTCTGAACAGAATATAGTCAGCGTAGGCAAAAAGATCCACAATTAAAAAATTGGGACCTTATGAAACTGAGAGGCTTTTACATGGTAAAGGACACTGCCATTTATACAAAACTGCAGCATGCATAATGGGAAAAAAGATTGTTTTACTGATTCCACATCCTGTAGAGGGCTAATATCCAGTATATATATATATATATATATATATATATATATATATATATATATCAAACAAGTAGATACTAAGAAAATAAATAACATACACAAATGAGGGGAAAGATCTAAACAGAAAATTCTCAAAAGAGAAACCTCAAACAGCCCAGAAAAAAAAAATGTGTCATCTTTTAACTTCAGGAAAATGCAAATCAAAACTACTTTGAGATTTCACCTTACACCTGAAACAAACCCTAAGATCATTAAATGACAGCTAATAATGTTCAGGATATGGAACAAGGGGAACACTTACTTATTGCTGGTGACTGTGCAAATTTGTACAGCCACTATAGAAATCAGTGTAGCAGTTTCTTAGAATGATTGGGGAAAAATCTACCTCAAGGTCCAACTACACAACTCTTGGGCATATACCATCATCCTACCAAAAAGAAACCTTTTTAGCCATGTTGATTCCTGCTCTATTCATAACAGCTAGAAACTGGAAACAACCTGGATGTACTTTAGTCCTTCAACAGAAGAAAGGATAATGAAAATGTATATTAACCAATGTATTAAGAGTCTTTTTTAAAAAAAGAATGAAATGAAGTTTTCAGGAAAATAGAACTAGAAAAAAAATCCTGAGCAAGGTATCCTAGACCAGAATTACAAATATAGTATGTGTTCACTTTTATGTGAATATTAACTGTAAATGATAACTAAGCTAAAATTCATAGTACGACAGAGGTTATTTATAAAGCAAGGGACTAGCAAGACAGTTCTCTTTAGAAAAAGATGTGGAATATATACTATAAGTGGATAGGGACTGAAACAAGAGGATCAATATGAACATGTAGGATAGAGAAGGACAAGGTAGAGAATAAGGGGAAATGCATCTAAAATTAAGGACAATTTGAAGGATAATATGGAAGTCTAATGAAGTAGAACTTTCTTAAACCATGTGCATACATGAAGGTGATCTAAATAAAACCACTAAATAATGGGAGCAGATAGAGCCCCAACTTTCCATCTCTAATCAGCAAATAAAGCATCCAGTAGTGGGAATTGGTTATGTCTAGTTAAGCTGATGGCAAAATATTTCTCATGGGAACCCACAAACAATCAAATATGTCACAATGACTATAGGTTGCTCTCAGCAAATTGATGGCAAGTCCCCATTGCTGAAGAAAACATCTACAAAATATCATTGAATATCTATAAGTCAAGGCAGTGCCTACATAGAACCTTCACCCCTGTCTTTTATTGTTTTTGATACAGGAAGATACTCTGCATACTACAAAGATAAATATAAGCACCAACACAGCCAGAACCCCCTTTTTTGACAATGGTGTCCTGCCTGCAAGATATTCTAGGAAGATTAACCCTGCCTGGCGGGTCAGCTATTCAGGGTCCTCTGAAGGGGCGCAACCTGAAAGAACATGGGCTGGAAAGGGAAAGGAGACCAAGCAAGATTCTATTTGTCAAGGTCTTGTTTATTAGGGTGATGGTTACAGCTTATATAGCCCTTGAATGAGGAAATCAGATTGGGGTGGGCAGTAGGGGGTAGCAAACAAAGGTCACCAGCTAGCAAACCTGGTGTTCCTTGTGCAAGCAGAAACATTCTTTTTGTGGTTCCCTTAACAAACAGTTCTCAAGATAATTAGGATGTGGGGCTCTCTGCAAACATCCTTAGGACAATGGTCCCTGCTATCATCTTTAGGACAATGGTTCCTGCTATCATCTTTTAGGACTATGATCCCTAACAGAAGATGGTGACACAAAGTTTGTGGGAATAATCAACCAATATCTGATTTGAATTAAGGCCCACTTGATGCCATGGAACTCATACCCAACACTCTTTGGGTGACTAAGAATTTGATACTAGATAGCTCAGGGACCTAGATTAAACCCCAAAACTCCAGTTCTACTAAAATATGTAGCAATAAAATGATACCTAATAACATTATTCTATAATCATAGATGAGTGTCTTGCTCACCCATCATCAGAGAAGCCTCCTCTTGTATCTTTTCTACTCTTTTGTTTTCCTTTGGGGCCTACCATCAGATCCCTACATGGGGATTATTCTTATTTATGAACACCCAGCCTTAGTTTAGCTTATTTATAGCCAGATTTCTGTTTTCAATTTAATTTTTTTTTAATAATTTTACATACTAACCACAGTTCGCCCTCCTTCCCCTTCTCCTGTTCTCCCCACATCTTCCCCAACCCACCCCCATCCACTCTTCAGAAAGGGTAAGGCCTCCCATAGGGCACAATAAACTCTGGCACATTAATTTTAATTATCTCATCTACCTTTGCCTTTGGAATTTTACTTTTCTTTAATATATATGACTTTCTTTCCTTCTTATTCCATGGGTCACACAATGTGTGACTGTGTGGCTGGACTATGACATCCTCTTCTCTTCCTTTTCTTGCTCTACCCTCCTATTTTCCCTCAAGATTTCTACTCCTATTTTTTTTCTCTCTTCATTCCAGTCCTGCCTATCCTTTCTCCTGCCTAACTTTTGGTCATTCAGCTCTTTATTAGACCAATCAGGTGTTTTTGTAAGGCAAAGAAACACAGTTTCATGGAGGTAAACAAATGCAACATAACAATGCAACACATTTTAATGCATTAAACAAATATTACAAAGGAAAAATGAATGTAACACATGTTCAACTAATATTCCACAACATTCTCCTGCAGCAGATGGGAATAAATACAAAGACCCACAGTCAGTAATTATGCAGAGAATGAGAGGTCTTGGAACACCCAGCACTACATGGGATGTCACTCTCAAATCCTTCCTCTCAGTGTTCAGAGAATCCTGTGGAAAAGAACTTGGAAAGAGTGTAAGATCCATAGGATTTTGAGGACATGAAGAAAACAAGGCCTCCCAAATCAACATGATTCAAGTTCATATGAACTCACAAAGACTGAGACAGCATGCCGAGAGCTTGTATGGATCTGTACCAGTTCCTCTGCATTTATAATATGGCTCCCAATTTGTTATTTTATGAGATTTCTGAATGTGTGAACAAATGGGCATATTTCTTGTACCTTTTTTATACTTCTGTTTATGTTGTCCAATTCCAATGCATTATTTTTTATTTTATCGTATTTTTTAATATTAGAAAAAATAAATTTTTGTCTTTTCAAGAATGGGTTGCCCAGCCTTTTACTTCCCTCATCTCATTTGTAAAACAACTACTACAACAACAAAACCCAGCTTTCCATTTATAGTATAAGGACTTAATCTACATATTTATTCCAAAAGAGAATGAACTAAACTATATTCTACACATTCACCAACTCAGTGCACAGAAGAATATGACAAGTGAACTGTATCTTAGAATTACTAGAAAAACAATGAGTCCACAGAAATATTCTAAGTCCTGCTATCACAACCATTATCCTCACTCCAGTAGTGGTTAAGTGATGAAATACTTATTTAAATGAAATCAATAAATATTTACCAAACAAATTTAAAGTATTGTGGACCATTTTAATTCTGGGATTAAGGTGAAAAAAGATGAAGTGCCAGGCTTAGTGTAACTACAGTGGTTAGTTATGGAGAACTCCAATAATTATATATGCAATAATGTAGAAATTGATGAGTCCTCAAAGGACATAATCACTAAGTATTCTGGAAGGACATGGGAAAATCAGAAAGTAAGAATTCAGGTCACTCTTAGGATTTATGGAATAGGAACCTTTAATTATATTATTTGTGAGGTAAATACAAGATACTAAGATTTGTTGTCTTTATTCTGACAGGCTGTCCTTGAATTGGTTGTCCAGCAGAGGACCTTCAATTCATGATCCTCCTCTTTCCATTTCCCTATTGTAGGGTTCACAGATGTGACCCACCACAACCATCCAAGTTTAAAAACCAAGGAAAGGCATATAAATGTTAATTATCATGTCCTATATGTGACCTTCCACATAATTTTTCATAGTGTATGAAAAATGAAGTCTACTTTTATGTTAATCAGAAATATTTTTCTTACTCAAAATAGTACAAGTTTACTCTAGTAGAACAGAAAATATAACCTAATCAATAACAATAAAATTCAACCCACCCGCTGAGTACAAAGCTTTAGACAATGTATTATCACTTTCGTAGGATAAGTATTTTCAAGTTCTTTAATCTACTCATACGTATGAGCCTGCATAACAAAAAATAAACATTATTCTTCTGGGCATACTGTCCTGTAACCTGAGCTGTAATTTTCTTTAGCATTCATGTGTTCATGTCTCATTAAATATCCTTTATGAACTTTAAAAATAGTTACACTAACAACAGGAGAAAACTGAGTTTTGGAATTTGGATTTTCTTCTATCTCTGAGAACATTCTAAGAAGAGATGGGAAGATCAGCCCAGTATTGGAGACTTTGCTGTTCTTTATATTGTATGTATTCCTTTATGCTTTTTTTTTGTTCTTTTCTTTTAAAGTCTGAGTAAAAAATTGGAGGATAAAGCTGCCTATAAAAAGCAAAGGGATTATATATTTGTTGTTTTTAAATAGGAAAATGTAGAGGGAATAACATCTAGGAATTAAGCAGCATCTTAAAAATGGATGAAACAGACAAGAAAAACAGAATAGTTTAATACAATAGTCAGTTGTTTTATGGTTAATACAAAATGATAGAGAGAAGATGATCTCCTTATTTTGTGTTAATATGAGGTTATTCCTTTTTAAAAAATCTCTCCAAAAATTCACCTATCCACCTAAATCATTGCTGCTATTTTCTGTCAAAATTGTGTGCTTTTTTTAAACTGCAAAATCCTACTCAACTTTTCAAATGTATTACTTTTCTTTCTGCCTGTATATTCTGCCTCCTGCTGCAGCCAGCGCAGCCTGGATAGCCAAGACTGGCAGGGGGTGCCAGGATTAAGACATGAAGGCTTCTTCTCAGGTGGAAGAACAGCAAGCTTTATTTTACCCAGCAACCTTTTATACCTCTACTCCTTCTGTGGAGACCCACTGGCCAGAAAGAACACAAACATCCTTGTCAATTACAGACCATAAGGAAGTTCCACTATCAGTCAGGGGGAGTGAGGGCAGCTGCATCACAACAACTCCCCCCATTTTATTTTATAATTCCTTGCCTGTCATGGGGAATAGCCCTCTAATATTCCCTGTCTTAAGAAGCATCCTGCCCCCAAAGTATTGCCCATCTGTGGCTACCCAGACACATAGCCCTAAACCAAGAATCCTCAGTACTGACAGTGCCAATGAGCAAGACCAGCGCTGCAGCCATCTAACATGCACTAACTGGGTGCTAAAATTAACAAAAGCAGTATTCCAAAAACCTCTCATATGACAGTTGAGTTCCATAACAGTAGCAGAAGCATGCAATGCAGTGCCATGAGTAAGTAACACACATAACATGATTAACTGTTGAAAAGTCCAAAGATAGTCCACTTGCTCCTGAACCAGAGCTACTTGTTGGTTCAAGGTCAATATGCCCAATTGAATATGTCCAAAGCAATTCTGACTCTTTCCAGCAAGATGGTTGACAGTCTCAGCCTTCTGCACAGTCTGTGAGAGAGCAAGTCCAGCAGCAGTAGCTGTGGTGGCAAAACTCTGCTCCAGCTGCCTTCTGGCCCCAGCCTCACTCACTCTGGATTCAAACTGCTGCATGGAGTGGAGCAGAACTCAGGGAAGGAGGCTTGCTGTTCCTCCTCGGGAACCATTGAAGGGGCCCCACTTGAACAATCTTTTAGGGAATTTGGGCATCCTCAACCTGTCTGGCTACTTCCTGCTGAGCAGGGGTGCTGCATTCTTGGGGGTATTTTACATCAACATTTCAGGGGGTCTCAGTGATTCATACCACATAAATTTGCAATGAATCCACAGGTTCTTATCCTCTGTGGAGACAAAATCAGAACCTCTTTTCCAAAGCATCAAACCCTTAGGCCCATATTTTAAAGTCCAAATACCTTTCTTAGCAGTTTCCAGAATAAAATGTCTTTCTCCAGTCCAGAACACAAAAGACAACACAATCAACACAATAACATATATCTCTACACATTCTATCTTTTGAGGCCCTCACCTCACCCTCCTGACTCCTCTTTATTGCTTCCCTACTGGCCAGGCTGCCAGAGGGAACCCCTCAGAGCATCTCTGGGAAAAAAAAAAAAAAAAAAAAAAAAACAAAAAAAAACCACAGACTCATTTTAATCTGACTTGGCTTATTCCCAGTCTGGAACATTTAAACCCCCTCCTGTACAAATTTTGGCTGTCTTCCTTGTTACTTCTGTGTCTTGTTGCTTTCAGAGTTTCAGTTACTTTTTTGAGGCCTTTCAATTCACCCTCCTGCCTCTTTATACTTGCTTATCTTTTGGAGGATGTCCCTCAGTGTTATCTCTGGGGATGAAAAATAAAAACACTTTACCTTCCCCAATACGCTCCTCGATTTAGCCGGCAGCTGGAGTGACCCTGTTCACGTATCCCCACTTTCCAGATCTGGATGGAACCTCCACTTGCTGCAGCCAGCACAGCCTGGATAGCCAAGACTGGTGGGGGAGTGCCAGGACTGAGACACGGAGGATTCTTTTCAGGTGGAAGAACAGCAAGCTTTATTTTGCCCAGCAACCTTTTATACCTCTACTCCTTCTGTGGAGACCCACTGGCCAGAAAGAACACAAACATCCTTGTCAATTACAAACCACAAGGAAGTTCCACTGTCAGTCAGGGGGAGTGAGGGCAGCTGGATGACATCAGCCTCCCTCCCTTATTTTAATTTCCCCTCTGTATAAAGTGCACTGTAACTGCTATATGCACTGGCATAAATGTCAGGATAGTCTCGGGGCTATTACAGAATAATAGAGGACTGTAACTCTATTTTAAACAATTATTATGGAATTTAAAAAAAGAAAGTTTCACTTAGTGGGATGTCTTAATCTTTCATCTGAAAAGTAAAGATGTGAGAAACAAGATGTTACTAATAAAAATGATAATTTATAGCTAGGCACAATTTAACATAGCTGTAATTGCAATATTTAGGAGACAGTGGTAGGAGGGGAGCATTTTCAAATTTTGTCGGGACTGTATTACAAGATTCTGTTTCACACATGTACAAGGGTTATTGATAAAGTATGATAAGTACATTTCTGAGATAAAAAGGCAAATAATTAAAAATAATTAAAGATTATTATTGAATTTCAGAACAGACAGACTCATAGGGCCCTAATCTTAGCCAAGAAGAAGCTATCAACTATTAGAGAGTGTGGGATCATCAGTTTTCTTTAAGGGCGTATCTACTAAAAGGTCTACCATACTTCAATGAATGTTTGCCTGGGTGTTTTCTATATATACATAGAATAAAGACTATAGAGTTGGGTCTGTAGGGAGGAAAGGAGGGCCTGAATTTGGGAAGGGGTTAGAAAGTGGATCTGAAAGGAGTTGACTGGAGACTAGAGGTAAATATGATCAAAATACATTTTATGAAATTCTCAAAGAATGAACAAGTGCAAGAATATTGATATGGATGGTTACAACTAAGAATTAGGCCATGGGAAGAAGAAAATGCACTTCAGAATTAATGATTTTCAAGTTTCATCTCACTTACACAGCATTAACTCTGTCTAGACTCTATTTTGCCTCTCACCAATAGCTCTGCAAGGCAGGTACTATTGTTATTCTAATTTCTTAAGTCATACAGCTCTAAATTATAGGATTAGAATTTGAACCCAGGAATATTTTATTTTCTTTCAGTTTAACGCAATAAATAACTGTTGAGGTCTAAAAGCAAGCATCTGGTTCCAAGCATTCCCTACCTAAATCTCCCAGCTAGCATTTTCTAAGTCACCTTTTACTCTCTTGTTTCACTGTCTAATTTCACTTTCACTGTCTTGTTTCACTGTCCCACTCTACTTGTTTCCCAGTTAATCTCTACAACCTGTTAAATCTTGCCTTTATTTGAAGTCACTATTTTGACAAACACCCCTTTTCAATTGAGTAAGAACATTGAAAAAGTAACTATCCATGGTATCATAAAAGTTAGTAATAATTTTATAAATTTAATTTTAAAATTTAATTCTTTAGTGTATTTTCATCATAAATAGACAGCACCATCTACTTTTGTCAAGTTAAATTCAATCCACATTTACTGTGCATTTTTATACATATAGACTATACTGTTTTCTAGAAATCTAAACAGGATTATATAAAGACCCAAGAACAAAAGTAGATTATAATTTACTTAATAATACAAATGTAGATTACATTGACAAGCAAAATAATGAACTGTTGAAAGAGATGTTTTATTATATGTAACATATTTTTTTTTTAAGATTGGGACATTTAACTTTTACACAGGGAAAATCGGGGGTTTTATAACTACAGAAAAATTGTCATCTGATTCATTATTAGTTTATCTAGATTGATTTATCAACTAGGTGTGCAACATAATAAAGACTGTTTTAATTAAGAAATATGATGTCCTACTTAAACTAATAAATGTAAATTAGTTTGAGATCAAAATGGCCTTTCAGATGGTTAACTGCTATTCATCAGTCATTATGTATGCAAGTATATATAACATGTCTTTGTAGATGTATGTTTATTTTTAAATATTTTGATAATTTAAAACACACACACACACACACACACACACACACACATATATATATGATATATTTTAGTCAATTCATCCCACATTGCCCTACGTTTTTCTCCTTCCATTATTATGAAACCTTTTCTTACCAATATGTTCCAACCTTGCTTCTATGTCTTTTTTATTGCTTGTGACTCACTGCATCTAATTAGGGTTTCTTACCTGACTGAACATTGATGCAGGAGTACTTGCTGGACCATATGTAACTTTTAGCAGCTATACCATTAAAGACAATAAAAACCTATCTTACAGCCATTGAAAAGTTGAAATCAAAGGAGAAGCACTTTAAAACATATTCAATACACAGATGAATACAGACCTTACTTAGAATAGCAAGAGTATGACATTTTCTCACATTAATTTAGGATCATGTTGCTGCATTTTAAATAAATAACAAAAGATTATACATTTTTTCTTCCAGTAGGCAGAGTGATAAAATAATATTTTTAGGAAATAACAGAATCAGAAAAACAAACTGCTACTCTCTTTAAGCTGACAAATAGATGTGTATTTATTTGTCATTCTCTTTTGTCTCTAAATTTAACTGTGCTACTTATCACACCAATGAACAATGCATACCTTCTGAGATGCCCACATAAAATTATATTTTAACTTTCTTGTCTTCAGGTTCTCACTGTATCTGAAAGAGATTTGTAGAAAAGATTTATGGAGATAGCAATAAAAATATGGATATGAATAAATGCTGTTTCATACTTTAAAAATTTTTATCAGACTTTTTTTCCAGCCAGATTTTGAAAATGAACATTCTATGAGTAATATTCACACTTGAAGCATGCTATCTGCCTACCTTAATAAAAAATTACTAATTGTTACCAACATTTCAATCTGTTAATAAAAATGAAAAAAGCATGGAACAACTATTGAAATTGTCACTTTTTCTATTGTGAAAATTAAAAATGGCCCAAAATACATATTTGTCATTGTTTATTACTAATATGAAACTTTTCAAGTTTTAATTAGAAGCCCAAATATGAAATTTTCTAAATTTGTAATTAAAATGAAACTGATGCTCTGTTATTTTTATAAACTCAGAGTCATTATCAAAACCTTTCACTGTGATGAGACAGAAAATAATATTATTTCTTTTGACATTCAATATAACCATTGCTTAAGATGGGGATATAGTTGTTATGTAAAAATATTCAGCAACATAATTGGGGTGAAATGGTCACAGTGGAAAAACAATACCAATTATAGTATTTGTAGAGGGCAATCACATTGGATATAAATAAGTTATATTATCAGTTTAGACATGTGCATAGAATAAGGAAACTTTACAATTTAAATCTATACTTATAAATTAAGAAAAAAATTTCAGGATTTTGGCATGGTGTATTTTCTGGAAAGATCAATGTTAGCAGAATCTACTTGAATACAGTGATTGAAAAATCACAAAATTTTATTTGAGAATAATCTCTCTGATAACAGACTTAACATTTTAAAAGTTTTGTTTGTGGCTTTTGCTGTAATTATTATCTTCCTCCTTCTAGTATTCATTCTCAACTTAGCAGTCTCAGTCAGTGTTTTCTAAAGTTGTGAAGCATATTGTGATATTGAAAAAACTTGCATGTCATGCATTCATCCTCAAAATTCTATTTTAAAATGCATGGTATCTGAATATGCCAGTAAGAAAAGCAGTAAGGGAATTACTGTATCAAATGCACAGAAAGTCACATTTATGAATTTCAAATGAATTAATCCCATGATTATCATGAAGTTATATTTGTGTATGTGATTAAATCTATGATTACAAAGAAACCATTGAATAACACCAAATGGGTGACTTGAAATTATCAAACATGTCAGTTGCTAAAATCCTATTCACTACTCATTTTTGTGAGTACATTTTTTAAAAAAGCAAAATCACATTTAGCTTGTACTGTGTAACTGAGGGTTATTTTGCTACCCAGTGACATAGTTTTAGATTTGTAACCAAGAGTTTTAAGATATCAAAGCCTCATACCCTCACCATTTGACACATTGCTTGAGGTGAGACAAAACAAAGCAAAATGTTTAAGTAAGGAAGTAGAACCTAACAGCTTAATGTATTGGTAAGAGCTTTTGCAATTCCAATGCATCAACATAAATAGTATGTATTGATAAGCTTGGCTTAGTATAAATTTTAATATGGTATTCATACAACCAATGTATAAAAATCTTTCAAACCTATGAACTTACCAAGTGTGTATATTATAATTTCAATGTGTTTACTCAACTATTACAGGAATTGGGCTTTGTGCATGCCTTCTAAATTCAGAAGATTTTGATTTGAAGAGGTTAAAAACTCGGTATAGGAAACTTTTTTTACTTAATGAGTACACCTAAAAAATGCATTTGTTTACTTTCATTCCTTAACATTTCCCCCACTCAAAACTCATTCTTTAACACTTATGTAATTTGCTATGTATATCAGGCTGGTCTCCAACTTGCAGAGATCAAATATCCTCCTCTTGAGTGCTGGGATTATGAATACATTTTCTTGTAATGGTTGTTTTGATTACAAATGGTCCCCATTGCATCATGTATTTGAAAACTGGTTCTACAATTAATTGTGCTATATGAGAGTATTATAGGAGGTAGAATCTTGCTGGAGGACATACATCACTTGGGACAAGATTTGAGGACTTGTAACCTCACTGCACTTGTTGTTTGTCACCTTGGTTTCATGTATGTAGATAAAACTATGATCTTCTGTCTCCTGTCTCCATGCTTTCCTTGCATGTTACTATGACTTCACATTTGTAATGAACTCTGTCTTTCTGGAAATGTAAGCAAAATAAATCCTATTTTTTTTATTCAGTTGCTTTGGCCATTGTATTTTATCATAGCAACAGAAAATTAAACACACTTGGATGAATATGATATTCTTGAAAATTTTATAGAATATAAAGAAAGTTTATATGTTTGTGTATATAACCCATGTGCCTAACACTACCATTGACACTGTTATCCCAATTAGCTTCCTTCATTGGATGATTTTCAAGCCCTATACATCTGTCATATGCAAGTCCTCTTAACATGAGCCTTGGGAGTCGTTAATTGTGCCTGAGACACTGCCAAAATGTCTCTTTATGACTATTTCCATTGTCCTTGAAGACTAAAATTAGTACTGAATCAATTTAGCTTGATTCCTTATTTCTATTCAGGGCCTTCTCTAAATGATTATTCAGGCTACTTGTAAAGACGGTCAATTCTAATCTATCCCTTCCTCACACAGGAGATGAAAAGAATGCTTTGATGGTTTCTTATTACAGTTAGTGAAAAAATAAATATTACCATATACTATAAACCTTTTGTGGTGGTTTGAATGAGAATGACCCCTCATAGGCTAAGATGTTTGAGTGATTGGTCTTTGGTTTGTGGCACTATTTAGGTAGGTTCAAGTGTTTGTTCTTTTGGGGAAAAACATGCCACTGCAGGCAGGCTTTGAGAGTTCAAAATTACTGGGACCATTCTAAATTCACAATAAGAGCCACCAGATTCCGGCTACTGTTGCCCTTCTTTTTGTCTGACATTATTGACCCTAAGCCTATGGGGCCATGACACAAATAAACACTTCTTTCCTTAAGTTTCCTTGGTTATGTTGTTGCATCTCAACAGCAGAAGAGCAACTAATAATCTTTTCATGTACTTTTTTTCTTTGGTTTTAATATGTTAATATGTATACTTGGTTTTTCCTGTCTAGGGACATTGGTCTTATTTTAAACTCTCATATTTACAAAAGTATCTTCCAATGTAGGTTGTATAGACAAAGAGCTTCTTTTGGTTCGAGTGTTTTGATTCACCTTTTACAAATTTACTACCTGTTAATGCTTTTGATATTACTTCATGCATAATAAATTTATGGAACCTTATTGACCTAAATCTGATCCCTTTGTTGTAAATCTCTATATCTTGCACCTTATTTTAGTACTTATCACAGTTAAATGGTCACATCCATTCCCCAAACTAATTTAGAATCATTTACCATACATTTAATTATTATTATTATTATTATTTTTTTGGTTTTTCGAGACAGGGTTTCCCTGTAGTTTCTAGAGCCTGTCCTGGAATTAGCTCTTGTAGACCAGGCTGGCCTCGAACTCAGAGATCCGCCTGCCTCTGCCTCCCGAGTGCTGGGATTAAAGGCGTGCGCCACCACCGCCCGGCAACCATACATTTAATTTAAGAGAATATTTTGTTCTCTTTAAACAAATCAATTCAAACATGATACATGAAATATAAAAGCATTCAATGTGTTTTTAAATATTTTATATGTAAATTGATCTGTTTGAATTATTTCTAATTAACCATAATTTAATGTAAACTGAGGACTCAAAATTTCACATATTTTTATCTCACTTAAAAATATAAACTCATTTAATAATGAGCAGTTTCATTTCTATCTTATGATTGAGGAAACTGAGGTTAAGATGAATTATGACATTTCCTTTAATTATGTACTTAAGAAGGAAGAAAGAAAGATTAAGTGCAGATGAATCTGGTCCTCAAAAGCTATAGCATATACTCCAGTAGTTCACCAGAAAGTCACAGTATCTCATTGTTAGTTTATTTTCATAAATCTTAAGTTGAATTTTTCTTTCCTAGTCAAGAAAGTTGTGTCATTCAAGGCCAGTTTTATCTGAATCTGTCTTTATTGCATATCTATAACTATTTTCTTACCAGGAGTGTTTTTTTTTTTTCTTTTAAATATTAAGCAGTCATGACTGGGAACAACTCCAAGGTCCTGCCTGCTTGCTCTGCCCAGTCCAACATGATGGAGGCATGTTCATTGCCTCTGAGAGCTATTCTATCCACACCAGATCCAGGGTCACAGTGGATCTGTGTTACCTTTAAGTCATTTGTACCAGACTGCTCACAAACCCCTTAAGTGCTTGGCCTCCTGAAGGACTCATAGTTGTACCTGCAAATACCACAGACCAGGAAGGTGCCATTTCTTAAAGAAGTTGCACTTTGTTTTTTGCTGTTAATGCTGAATCAGGAAGACCTCTCTTAAAGGAGCTGCTGTGCTCTTGCTCGCCACCAGAAAACAGAAGCTTTCTGAAAAAAAAAAAAAAATGCTATTACCAAATAGCTGCGCTTGGCTCCCATTTTTGCGGGTATAAAAGCCTTTTTTTTTAAATTTTCTTAGACATTAAGAGAAAATTTTTGCCCCATGCTGGTGTGCCATTCTGTTGGCAGAGGCTACTTATTTGTTCTCAACTTCCCAGACCCAAAATAATCACACAGAAACTATATTATTTGCAATATTGTTTGGCCAATAGCTTATGTATCTTTCTAGCTAGCTCTTATATCTTAAATCAAATTCTATTAATCTGTATATTGCCACATGGTTTTGGCTTACCAGACAAAATTTTGGTTTCTGTCTCCTCTGGTGGCTACTTGGCTTCTCATTGAGACTTCCTACTCTTTCCTCTTCTATCTACTTGGCATTCCTACATTGTCCTATTCTGCACTGCTAAAGCAGATTCATTATTAAACAATGGTATATATAGCATACTGAGGGAAATCCCATATAAGGATATGGAAAATCATTATTTTTAGAGAGTGTTGCCATTTTTTAAAATTGCACGATCTAATGAATATTCTCATACCAATAAACATCTTCACAGCACTAATTGGTCTTTGAGATCTATAAAAAAGAAGTCATAAAATTGAGAGGGGAAAATATTTGGAAGATTGAAGGCACAGAATTTGAGATTATGTACAATCATATTTCATTGTATCCCTTTATGGAATATTACAAAATAATAAAATTTAATATATTTAAAAACTCTCAAGTATTTGTAGTTAATTGACAATTAAATGCAATGTCAACATTTTAATTAAAAAGAGTTTTTGTACAATTAAAAAGTATATTTTCTGTGTTAGTGAATCATGTCTGCATACTTCAAAGGAGCAAAAAGCAAGTGCTTCATTATATTTTAATCACTAAATTAAAAAATCAAATCAAAAACCCCATCACTTTCAATATTTGAAAATTATGCATTCTGTTCTCATCAGTAGTATATTTCCTTCTTTGGCAAAGCTTTATAGTATAATATTTAAAGAAAACCAGTATCATATATGCTCTCTTCTGCAAGGTTTGTTGAAAAGTAATTTATGGTAACTACGCAACATAGACTATTTCTTGGAGATGAAAAAAATTAAAGGACCGAATAAAACTTTTATATTGATAATATAAATCAAATAGCTGCCAATGTCCTAGGCGATTATTTCATCTTATTTGTGGGTCTTAGATATTTATAATTCATGAAAAGTTTAAGAATCTTGGTCTTTTGAACAGCACCAAAGGAGACACTGCTGAAACAAATAGTATAGCCTCCTTTATACACCTAAGAAAGCTTCTAAAGAAGCAGAAAAAGAAACACATGAAATGTGGTATCTTCTAATTTCAGTTCGGCATATATTCATAGACACCTGTTAACTCTTTAATGTTTCATGAAAACAGCAAAACCATTTAGATAGGATATTTCCTTTTCATTTTTTATTTACTTCACTTTGAAAGAAAGGCACAATATTTTATGATGCCATTCTCTCTCTGGTCTAACAGAGGAAAGCCGTGTTTAAGAGTGTAAGAATGAACATTGTGCTTGCTTTCTCATGACAAAGTTAGAATACATATTAGGGATATTAGCATTTATTAATAATCAGTATTACCTTTACTGAAAGTATCTCTTTTTTCTCTTGTCATACAGATGACAAAATTAACAAAGATGTACACTGACTCACAATAATACTTCCAAATTATAAAAGAAATGCAATTCATTGCTGAGTACCTAGACATATTTTAGTAGTTTAAAATATTTATATTCTTTAAAGAAAAAAGTAAAAATTTGATCAAGAAGACAATATTTTACCCAACCTTAATTCAACTTCTTAATTAACTTCTGTGGAATAAGTTACTCAGTATATTCTGTGGAATAATCATTGCAATTAGAGTATATTGATAATATCTATTAAAGAGTAAAGAGCTATTTTATGTAAGTCTAATATGGTTTTACAAGTGCATAAATAATCATAGTGACCTTATTGCTAAATATAGCCTATCAAAAATGAAAGCTTTAATCATATGGATGCCAACTAGAAATTTCAGGAACTGATTGTGACAGTTGCAGTATAATTTTCATTGGTGGCAATGAAGAATCTTTCAGGTAAAAACTCTTAACTTACTTTTCAAACATTAACAAGTTGGAAAGTGACTTTCAGTATCTACACTGAGAAAAGCTGCCCCATTAGAACACAGCATTTCAAATTTTGTTATCTGAGTATAGAATGTATGTCCAGTGTTTCTAAGTAGAACCACCTGAGGTGCTTTTACAATGTAGACTTCTGATACAAATACAGATAAGTTATTCATACGCAGAATACATTTTGAGAATAACTGCTGAATGTCAGGGTCCTCTCACCACTTTCCTAATACTTGCCAGTACTTGGAAATCATTTTTACTCAGCTGACTCCTCAAAATAACCTCTTAACAGAGCTAGTATTTGGAATAATTTTGGGGAAAAAGCTATCAAGTATGTGCTCCCAAGATGGTCAAAATATTATTGCTTTATATTCCATGCAAATAACTTTCCATGGGTATATTTTTAAATAATGCAGAAATAAATTCATAAAAAATTTACAGGGCTAGGGATTTAGCTCAGTAGAAGAAAACTTACAACCCCCAAAAATCAATACTAAAAAGGGAACAATATAAGAGAAATCAGAGAGAAAATAGGTAGAAAGGCATGCAGGAAGAAGCTTTTTTGTTGTTTTTCTAAGTACACAATTTAGAATATATTATCCATAGATCTTTGAAATGAACAGAAACTGAAAAGATAATTCAGAGGAGTTTTCATTGCATGGATGTTGCATGTTAGGTGTTGACTATCAGAAAGTAAAGCCAAGGCCTGTCTATTTGACATCCTTTTGTCATTACTGAGAATGGGAAATTTAGGAGCTCTTGACCTGTATTCCATATTCCTAGTGAATTCATGAATGACTTTCAAATGAGGAAAAAATGGCTTAAATATTTGTGTAATCTCTCTTCATTAAAATAAAAACCTTTCAAGTAAAGAAAAATATCACATATCAAAATTTAGCCACACAAAAATCTGAACAACTAAATGAGCTTTTATACACATATCGTAGGCATGTGGAGTGAAAGCTGAAGATGGAGTTTCAAATTAAATTTTAGACTCAGCATAAAATATATTTTATGAACTTATCCTCCAAAAAAAAAACCAAAAAACTTGCAAAAATTAGCATTACAAAACAAAACAAATTTACTTTATAGTCCCTTTTATAACTCATGTTCATTATCTGCATCATGGGTGTTTAAGATCTTTTGTCATTTGTGCTTTCTTCAACCAAGAATAAGAGAAAATCATTCATAATTTCTATCAGTCTCTCAGAGATTTGTATGATCTAACAATAGATGTAAACAAATCACAAACAATTTTCCTTCCACTGCTTTAAGATTCCTTAATTCTATGTACTTACTGAAGCATGGTTAGTGCTTTTTTAAAAAAGGCCTCTAGAAAGCTGAGAAGAAAGGGAATATTTCCCCCATGATTAAATGACCTGGTATGCCAAAATATTGCTTGGGTCTTACAACAATATGCTACTATCTCCTAGCATCCTCTATTGCCTACCCATTCAATATATGCAGGCAGTAAAAACACAAACCTGCATGTCATACACAGCTTGTACTTGACAAGCAATTGTGAAAATAAAGCCAAAGAAATATATAAGCCCCATAAGTGTACTTGTCTTCTCCTTCTCAGATATACTAAGCTCATTTTAATCTTTCTTGTTTATTTCCTTCTAGCCAGAGAAACTTTTTTTTGACATCCTAAAAATTTCTTTGAAAGATAACAAAAGTTTAGCATTTCATTCATTTTTCTAAATGAAAACAGTAATATGTATGAGGTCATCAATGTCTTTTGTTATTCTATTCTAATCAAGGAGACAAGTAAGAGGACTTTTACCATCCAAAACGATGAGTTTCCACTCAATGAAACATTAGAGTATGAAACATATCTTGTAGCAAAATATGGAGGATAATCAATGTGAGCAAGATAAAGTTTTATTAAAAGAGTTAATAAGAGAGCTCAATAAAAATCAATAAAAATTTTAAAAGACATAATAATAAACCTGGTACATAGAAAATGTCTTATGTACTCTCTTCCTTCTTCTAAGGAGAGTAATATGTGGTCTTCCTTTGAAGCATGACTTCCAGAAAAAAGTATTTACCTTCCTTTTATAAGAAACTTTTACCCAATTAAACATAAAATTGAACTTGATTTATGCCTGGCTATTGAAAATAATCATCTCAAAAAGTGCTGTGTTAGATGCTGGTCAATAATGAGTTGTTATTGATCTGTCAGAGGTAGAATCCCTATTTAGATTTTAATCACCACTAGCACCAAACTTTAAAAAAAAAATCTGTCATA
The DNA here is from genome assembly GCF_903992535.2 of Arvicola amphibius. Classification (NCBI taxonomy): domain Eukaryota; kingdom Metazoa; phylum Chordata; class Mammalia; order Rodentia; family Cricetidae; genus Arvicola; species Arvicola amphibius. Next base: position 74,814,958 of record NC_052065.1, on the reverse strand, counting down.
AAGTTTATAGTAGACATGATAACTTTCTTGTATCAGTCCACTCTGTTCAAAAGATACTTGTTTTTATTTAGTATAAATTGCCAATGACATATTTTTCATGAAATTAAGTTTAAAAATTGGCAAGTATTATTTCTAGGTAATCCATTATGAGTGATAACCAAAACCAATTGTATTAGCAGTATTATTGATAGAAATAATGCCTGTCACCTTTTTACAAAGAGAAGTTAGCATGGATATGAGATGTAGGAAAGAACTGTAGTTTCAGTCTCAGTATTAGATTATAGTTGAAATAACTTGTGTGACATGTAGAAGTCAACAATATAATAGAATAGGTTGATCAAGCAAATGTGTATTAACTGGAAAAAGAAGATTCATTAAAGTGACCTTTTTTCTGTATTTTTTTACGATTTATGAATTTTATTTTTTATTTTTTATGTTTTTATTTATTTATTTATTTGTAAATTAAAAATTTCTGCCTCCTCCCTGCCTCCCATTTGCCTTCCCCTCCCCCTCCACTCCCCCTCCCTCTCCTGACCAAAGAGCAGTAAGGGTTCCCTGCCATGCAGGAAGTCCAAGTGCCTCCCCCCTCCATCCAGGTCTAGGAAGGTGAGCATCCAAACAGGCTAGGCACCCCCAGAGTCAGTATGTATAGTAGGATCCAAATTCAGTGCCATTGTCATTGGCATCTCAGCAGCCCTCATTTTCTGCCATGTACAGGGAGTCCGGTTTTATCCCGTGCTTTTGTAGACCCAGACCAGCTGGCCTTGGTGAGTCCCAATTAGAGCAGCCCCATCATCCCGGTGGGCGGGAGCACCCCTCTCAGTCCTGACTTCCTTGTTCATGTTCTCCCTCATTCTGCTCCTCATTTGAATCTTGGAAGCTCAGTACAGTGCACCAATGTGTGGCTCTGTCTCTATCTCCATCCATCATCAGATGAAGGTTCTATGGTGATATGCAAGATATTCATTAGTATGACTATAGGATCTGGCCTTTTCCGGCTCCCACTCCTGAGCTGCCCAAGGAACTAGCTGGGGGCATCTACCTGGATACCTGAGAACCCCTCTAGAGTCAAGTCTCTTGCCAACCCTAAAGTGGCTTCCTTAATTAAGATATATACTTCCCTGCTCCCATATCCACCCTTCCTATATCCCAACCATCCCATTCCCCCAAGCACTCCCCATCCTCCCCTTCACACTTTTCTCTCCCCATCTCCCTTTACCCCCATCCCACCCTGCCCCCAAGTTCTCAATTTTTGCCCAGCAATCTTGACTACTTCCAATATCCAGGAGGATAACTAAATGTTTTGTTTTGGTTTCACGTTCTTATTTATCTTCTCTAGGATCATGAATTATAGGCTCAATATCCTTTATATATGGCTAGAAACTAATTATGAGTGAGTACATCCCATGTTCATTTTTTGGGCCTAGGTTACTTCAGTCAGGATGGTGTTTTCTATTTCCATCCATTTGCATGCAAAATTCAAGAAGTCATAGTTTTTTTTTTTGCTGAGTAGTACTCTAATATGTATATATTCTGCAGTTTCTTCATCCATTCTTCCACTGAAGGGCATCTAGGTTGTTTCCAGGTTCTGGCTATTACAAATAATGCTGCTATGAACATAGTTGAACAAATGCTTTTGTAATATGATAGGGCATCTCTTGGGTATATTCCCAAGAATGGGATTGCTGGTTCCTGGGGTAGGTTGATCCCGAATTTCCTGAGAAACCACCACAATGTTTTCCAAAGTGGTTGCACAAGTTTTCATTCCCACCAGCAATGGATGAGAGTACCCTTTACCCCACAACCTCTCCAGCAAAGGCTATCATTGGTGTTTTTGATTTTAGCCATTCTGACAGGTGTAAGATGGTATCTAAAAGTTGTTTTGATTTGCATTTCCCTGATTGCTAAGGAGGTTGAGCATGACCTTAAGTGTCTTTTGGCCATTCGAACTTCTTCTGTTGAGAATTCTCTGTACAGTTCAGAGCGCCATTTTTTAATTGGGTTAATTAGCATTTTAAAATCTAGTCTCTTGAGTTCCTTATATAATTTGGAGATCAGACATTTGTCTGTTGCAGGGTTAGTGAAGCTATTTTCCCAGTCAGTAGGCTGCCTTTTTGTCTTAGTGACAGTGTCTTTTGCTTTAATGAAGCTGCTCAGCTTCAGGGGGTCTCATTTATTCAATGTTGCCCTTAATGTCTGTGCTGCTGGGGTTATATGTAGGAAATGGTCTCCTGTACCCATATGTTGTAGAGTACTTCCCACTTTCTCCTCTATCAGGTTCAGTGTGTTCAGATTAATATTGAGGTCTTTAATCCATTTGGCCTTGAGTTTTGTGCATGGTGATAGATATGGATCTACTTTCATTCTTCTACAGGTTGACATCCAGTTATGCCAGCACCATTTGTTAAAGATGCCCTCTTTTCTTCCATTGTGCACTTTTGGCTCCTTTATCAAAAATTAGGTGTTCATAGGTTTGTGGGTTAAGATCCAGATCTTCTATTCGATACCACTGGTCAACTTCAAGTTTTTGTGCCAATACTAAGCTGTTTTCAATACTGTAGCTGTGTAATAGAGTTTAAAATCAGGGATTGTAATGCCTCCAGAAGTTCCTTTATTGTCTAAGATTGTTTTGGCTATCCTGTTTTTTTGTTGTTGTTGTTGTTTTACCATATAAAGTTGATTATTCTCCTCTCTAGATCTGTGAAGAATTTTGATGGTACCTTGATTTGGATTGCATTGAATCTATAGATAGAATCTATAGGTAGAATTGCCATTTTTACTATTTTGATCCTCTCAATCCAAGAGCAAGGGAGATCCTTCCATTTTCTGGTATCCTCTTCAATTTCTTTCTTCAAAGACTTAAAGTTCTTGTCAAATAGATCGTTCACTTTCTTGGTTAGAGTTACCCCAAGATATTTTATGCTATTTGTGGCTATCGTGAAAGGTGATATTTCTCTGATTTCCCTCTCTGCTTCCTTATCCTTTGTGTATAGGAGGGCAACTGATTTTTTGGAGTTGATCTTGTATCCTGCCACGAAACTGAAGTAGTTTATCAGCTGTAGGAATTCTTTGGTGGAGTTTTTGGCGTCACTTATGTGCATTAACATATCATCTGCAAATAACAAAAGTTTAACTTCTTCATTTCCAATTCGAATCCCCTTGATCCCCTTATGTTGTCTTATTGCTATTTCTAGGACTTAAAACACTATATTGAAGAGGTAAGGAGATGGTGGACAGCCTTGTCGTGTTCCTGAATTTAGTGGGATGGCCTTGAGTTTCTCTCCATTTAATTTGATGTTAGCTGTCAGCTTGCTGTAAATAGCCTTCATTATATTTAGGAATGAACTTATTATCCCTAAGCTCTCCAAGACCTTTATCATAAAGGGTTGTTGAATTTTGTCAAATGCTTTTTCAGTGTCTAATGAGATGATCATATGGTTTTTACCCTTCAGTTTATTTATATGATAGATTACATTGATAGATTTTTGTATCTTGAACCAGCCCTGCATCTCTGGGATGAAGCCAACTTGATCGTAGTGGACAATTTTTCTAATGTGTTCTTGGATTCGGTTTGCCAGTATTTTATTGAGAATTTTTGCATCGATGTTCATGAGTGAGATTGGCCTGTAATTCTCTTTCTTGGTTGAGTCATTGTGTAGTTTAGGTATCAGGGTAACTGTAGCTTCAGAAAAGGAATTTGGCAGTGATTGTTCTGTTTCTATATTATGAAATGCCATAAGGAGTATAGGTATTAGGTCTTCTTGGAAGTTCTGGTAGAATTCTGCATTGAAACCATCAGGTCCAGGGCTTTTTTGGTAGGGAGGTTTCTGATAACAGTTTCTAATTTTTTGCGACTAACAGGAATATTTAGATTGTTTACCTGGTCCTGCTTTAATTTTGGTATATAATACTTATCTAAAAAAATGTCCATTTCTTTTATATTTTCCAATTTTGTGGCATACAGGCTTTTGTAGTAAGATCTAATGATTCTCTGAATTTTCTCTGTGCCTGTGGTTATATCCCCCTTTTCATTTCTGATCATATTAATTTGCTTGTTCTCTCTTTGCCATTTGATTAGTTTGGATAGGGATTTGTCAATCTTGTTGATTTTCTCTAAGAACCAGTTTTTTTTTTTCATTGAGTCTTTGGATTGTTTTCTGTGTTTCTATTTTGTTGATTTCAACCCTCAGTTTGATTATGTCCTGTCTTATACTCCTCCTAGGTGAGTCTGCTTCTCTTTTTTTTTTCTAGAGCCTTCAGGTATGCTGTTAAGCCTCCAATGAGTGCTTTCTTCATTTTCTTTAAGTGGGCACTTATTGCTATGAACTTTCCTTTTAGCACTGATTTCATAGTGTCCCATAGGTTTGAGTATGTTGTGTCTTTATTTTCATTAAATTCAAGGAAGACTTTAATTTCTTTCTTTATTTCTTCTTGACCCAGTTGTGGTTCAGTAGTTGACTGTTCAGTTTCCATGAGTTTGTAGGCTTTCTGGAGGTAGCATTGTTGTTAAATTCTAATTTTAATCCATGGTGATCTAATAAGACACAGGTGGTTACTAATATTTTTTTTTGTATCTGTGGAAGTTTGCTTTGTTACCAAGTATGTGGTCAATTTTTGAAAAAGTTCCATGAGCTGCAGAGAAGAAGGTATATTCTTTCCTATTTGGGTGGAATGTTCTATAGATGTCTGTTAAGTCCATTTGTTTCATTACCTCCATTAAGTCTTTTAATTCTCTGTTAGGTTTCTGTTGGATTGACCTGTCCATTGGTGAGAGAGGAGTGTTGAAGTCTCTTACTGTTCGTGTGTGTGGATTGATGGCTGCCTTGATTTCTAGTAATATTTCTTTTACATAAGTGGGTGCTTTTATATTAGGGACATAGATATTCAGGACTGAGACTTCATTCTGATGGATTTTTCCTGTTATGAGTATAAAGTGTCCCTCTCCATCTCTTCTTATTGATTTTAGTTTGAAGTCAGCTTTCTTAGAAATTAGTATGGCCAAACCCGCTTGTTTCTTAGGTCCATTTGCTTGATAAACCTTCTCCCAACCCTTTACTCTGAGTAGATGTGTGTTTTTGTGGTTGAGGTGTGTTTCTTGTAAACAGCAGAATGTTGGATCCTGTTTTCATATCCAATCTCTTAGCCTGTGCCTTTTTATAGGTGAATTGAGCCCATTGATATTAAGTTATATTAATGACTGGTGGTTGTTAACTCTGGTCATCATTTTTGGGTTTTTTTTTGGTAGTAGAGATTGTGTGTTTCCCTTCTTTGAGATGTGCTGGTGAAGGGTCACTAGATGTCTGAGTTATTGTGGGCATTCTTGGACTCCTTGGTTTGTGATTTTCTTTCTATTAATTTCTATAAGGCTGGATTTGTGGCTACATATTGTTTACATTTGTTTGTATCCTGGAAAATTTTGTTTTCTCCATTTATAGTGAACGAAAGCTTGGCTGGGTATAGTAGTCTGGGCTTGCATCCATGGTCTCTTATTTTCTCCAGTACATTTATCCAGGACCTCCTGGCTTTCATGCTTTCCATAGAGAAGCCATGTGTTAGTCTGATAGGTTTACCTTTATAAGTTACTTGACCTTTTTCCTTTGCAGCTCTCGATATTCTTCTTTATTCTCTATGTTTTATGTTTTGACTATTACATGGTGAGGTTTTTTTTTGTTGTTTTTTTTTTTCTTTTTTTTTGATCCAGTCTGTTCGGTGGTGTCCTGTATGCTTCTTAAACCTTCATAGGAATATCTTTCTTTAGATTGGGAAAGTTTTCTTCTATAATTTTATTAAATATATTTTCTGGACCGTTGAGCTGTAGTTCTCCTTCTTCTACCCCTATTATTCTTAGGCTTGATCTTTTTATTGTGTCCAGATTTCCTGAATGTTTTGTGATGAGAATTTGTTTGATTTGCTGATTTCTTTGAGAAGTGCCTTTATTTTCTCTCTAGTATCTTCAGAATCTGAGATTCTTTCTTCTATCTCTTGTATTCTGTTGGTAAGCTTGTTACTGCAATGGCTATTCATTTACCTAGATTTTCCATATCCAGCTGGCCCTTGGTTTGTGTTTTCTTCCTTGCCTCCATTTCAGTTTTCAAGTCTTGAACTGTTTCCATTATCTGTTTGATTGTTTTTCCTTGGTTTCCTAGGATATCATTTATGGATTTACTCAATTCTTCAAACTTTTTTTTTATTCTTCTCATTCATTTCTTTAAGGGAGTTTTTTTAGCTCCTGTTTAAGGGCCTCTATCATTTTCATAAGGTTAGTTTTTTCTACTTCTTCTTGATTGAGGTGTTCAAGTCCTCCTGTTGTAAGATTGCTGGGTTCTTGTGATTTCATGTTGTTTTTCAGAGTGTTGGAGGAATTCTTGCATTGGTGCCTGCCCATCTCTTCTTCCAAATGCTCCTCTATGGATTTTCTTTTACAGGATCAGGTGTCCTTGCTTGCCAAGGAGTTCACAGACAAAAGGCCTACCTTGCTGCAGGTAGGCTATTGAAACAAAGAAACTCCTGCCCACTGGTTGCTCTCCGTACCCAGTCCCAGCACCCCAATCTGGCTGAGCTGGTGATGGTATAAACCCAAAGAGGGAGGAAGAAGGGAGGGTTTTTTCTGGATGCAAGCTGGATGGGGTAGGAAGAGAGAGGCAGTAGCCAGGGAGAATATTCCCAGCCGGAAGTGTAAGGGATTAGGGAGTAGCTGTGCTCCATCTCAGGGGCTTCTGCCGAGGGCTCAGAAATTCACTCACCTCCCGGATGTATCTTCTTAAAGTGAACATTTTTAAGAAAATAATTAAGTTAATATATATAGTGATAAAGAGATTCAGAAGAATTTTTATTTCCAAAAATTTAAAAATTAAGCCCCTTATTTCCTATTTCTCCTACCTTTATAAAAGTGAATTTATGGAAAGTTATATTGATAACTAAAATAAAACCTAAATTTAATAAATGTATTAGAAAATTAATATCACAGATTGCAAATGGCTGTCTCTACATACTTACTCAACTTCCTGCTTCTGAATTGTGGTAAATTTCATATTCAAAATTGGTATTGTTGCTTTTTGTTACCAAGAAAACCAAATGGTAATCTTAGAATGCAAGGTTTTTCTTTCCCCATTCCTAGCAATAACTTTCCCTTACAACTCCAAGTTTATGGTTTACTTAAAACTTTTTGGTCATGTATTCTTAAATTCAGTTATGTATAGGAAGACCATGTATTAAAGTCTAGTTACAAAGTCTGCCCTAATATTCAAGCATTTGTATAGACATAAATTTTGACATAAAACAAATTTTCATAGTAAATATTATAACAATATTTCAAAACAATTTTATTATATTAGTGTAAACTTTTATAACATATTCCTCAAAAATTTAGTTGTAATTGTTAGTTTATTTAAAGAAAAATATAGTACTTTTTTCTCTTAGAAAAAAAGGTTCAATTCAGCATGACCTATTTTCTATTCTCTTTAAAAGTGATTTCTGTCTTCTGTTTCTTTGACGCATTATTTATTCTCATTTTCTGAGTTCTTGCTTACCACTTTTTTCTTTTTGCTGAAATCATCCCTATGTCTCACAGTCATAATCCTAAAAATCTTCTATAATTTTTCTTAATTAAAGCAGGCACACTATTTATCCTCATACAATCCTGAAAGCATCCACTGGCAGTAAACAAATGACCTAATGTCTAACTTCTGGATTGTTTTTATACTTTGGTTTCAACTACTATTGAAAAGTACAGTGGTAAAAGCAAGCATCTTTTAATTTTTCTCCCTAGATATCTGTCTTTCTGAAGTTACCTATAATCCATAAAGTGGATACTTTCTCTATGTAAAATACAGAATGGAAATATTCTTTAACAGGTAGCAGGAGGTACTTTTGACACAGTGAAGAAGTAACAGGGACGTATGTTGAGTATAAATTGGACCCTGATTTTAAACTGTCTTTCCTATGTGTTTATAAAATCTGATGGAAATTTGAATCAGATTTTAATATAGACAGATGTTTTACCTGGGGAAAATATGATCATCATAACTTCATATCTCTATTACCTAGGTAAGAAATAGTTGGTATGTTCTGAGTATATGAAGACATTTTCTTTTATTCTTAGTGTCAAAAAAACATTTTTCCTTCTTTTCTTTTTCTGATAGTACTGCTTATCTTATTTTCCTGGTGTTGTGAAAAAATATTCTAACTAGAGTAGCTTAAGGGAGAAAGGGTTTATTTTGGTTCATAGTTCCAGGTTAGAGTCCACCATGCTATGGAAATCATTGTGGCAGAGGCTTTAGCAACCTTCTCAAATGGTGTCATCAGTAAAGAAACAGAAAGATGTATTCAGCCTACTGCTCAGTTCCATTTTTGTAGAGTGGTCGATTTGCAGCTGTCAGGACTTTGTGCCTCACCAAAGACATGTTTAGAGGTCCCAGAGGTATTTCTAGATTTTGATAAGTCAACTATTAACACCAACAATCACAGTATTTTATATCTGAAACAGGGTTCGTGTACTCATAGCTATTCATCATATTTATAAATATATTTGAATTGTACTTGTTTTATTTACCACTGTTAGGCTAGTTGACCTTAAAGTACTAGAAAAGTAGTTCATGAATAAATAAGTATATAAATAAATACATAAATGATTTCCTGTTGCTTTTAAACTCCCCACAGTAATGTTTTGAAGTTAATAGAAAATATCTATTTAAGCCGGGCGGTGGTGGCACATGCCTTTAATCCCAGAACTTGGGAGGCAGAGGCAGGCAGATGTCTGAGTTCGAGGCCAGCCTGGTCTACAAGAGCTAGTTCCAGGACAGGCTCTAGAAACTACGGGGAAACCCTGTCTCGAAAACCACCCCAAAAAAGAAAATATCTATTTATAATATGAATAATATTCAAGATGTGTCTCTTCTCTATGTTTCATGAACAAAGAATGATGACAGAAAAGTAGCCAACAAAATTGTTGGCAGGCTCAGGCTATGCTTAAAAAAATAAGTAATGACTTTGAAAGATTAAAATCAAAGTTCAAAAGCTAGAATTCGATAACCATACCTTCAGAAGCACTTTGAAGGTCAGTGTGTCTATGGATGAGACTTACCATATCATAATTGATGCATAGCATGATTCAGCATTACTCTGTGCACTACTATTCATCATTGTTAGAACATCTGAGAGGCATAATGTGATTTATTTCTACAATTTTATCTATTTCAAATCATACATTATATTTTGTTGACCAGACAACTTATTTTTGAGGTTGTTTTGTGAGAGACAATAAAATATTACTTATTCATATAAAAGAAACTATCTCTGATACAGTCTAGCTAATTTGACTTATTTATAATACATATTGTGTTTCCTAATACACAGTGTTTTTTGTGATTTTAAATATGCATGTTCAAGGTTTTGATATTTACTAGAACATTCACAGTAGTACAGTAGTCAAAGATTTAAAAAGGTACATATTATTCATACTTTCACTTATTTTTCAAGCTTCATTTAATAACAGTTGATGAAAACGAGGTATTTAATTTTATTACAACCATTCTGTTGGGTGAATCTTGAGACTAGTGAGATGAAGCTAATGTAATTTAAAGATAGACTATATTTGGATTCTACAGGAACCTTTGGTTTCTAAGAACAAACAAACAAAAATCTAGAATTCTTCATGTGTGAAAGACTTGAATGAGTTGTCATTTGCTTCCCTTTTCTTTTCAGCTTTCATGCTATGGCCAAAGCTTCACTGTGAATAATCCTTTGTTTTCCTATATCATCTGGCACTTAATTTTGAGGTTAAAGGTCCAGATTTTCTTGTCACTCATTCTCTTATAATTTTGATTTCTAAACTATGAAAAGAAAAAAGCAATTTTTTTTCCTGTGGAAATTTTTTTTCTTTTTTTTTTCATGGTTTATTTTTTTATATTTAAAAATTTCCATCTCCTCCTCTCCTCCTCCCCCTCCCCTCCCCTCCTCCTCCCCCATCCCTCCCATCCTTCTCCCACTTCCCTCCCCTCTCCTCCACCCATACCTCCCCTCCCTCCCTCTCAAGGCCAAGGAGCCATCAGGGTTCCCTATTCTATGCTAAGACCAAGGTCCTCCCAACTCCCCCCAGGTCCAGGAAGGTGATCGACCAAGCTGAGAAGGCTCCCACAGAGCCCGTCCATGCAGAAGAGTCAGAGCCCAGAGCCATTGTCCTTTGCTTTTCAGTCAGCCCACACTGTTAGCCACATTCAGAGAGAAGGGTTTGGTCGCATGATCCATCAGTCCCATTCCAACTGGAGTTGGTGATCTCCCATTAGTTCTGTCCCACCGTCTCCATGAGTGAACACACCCCTCACGTTCCTGACTTTCTTTCTCATGTTCTCTCTCCTTCTGCTCCTCATCAGGACCTTGGGAGCTCAGTCGGGTGCTCCAATGTGTGTAGTGTGAAGCGGTGGGGCTGTCCCGCCACCCGCCACCCGCCACCCGCCACCCGGCTAGCTTTACCCAAAATAATTACATGGAAACTGTATTCTTTTAAAACACTGCCTGGCCCATAGTTTCAGCCTCTTATTGGCTAATTCTCACATCTTCCTTTAACCCATATTTAGTAATCTATATAGCACCACGAGGTGTGGCTTACCAGGAGAGATCTTAACCTGCGTCCATCTCGGAGAGGAGAAGCATGGAGACTCACTATCGTGACTGCCTGAAGCGTCTCTCCAACTCTACTTCCTTGTTCCCACAATTCTGTTCTGTCTACTCCACCTACCTAATTTTCTGTTCTTAAAGGGCCAAGGCAGTTTTCTTTATTAATTAACCAATGAAAGAAACATAGACAGATAACTCTCCTCCATCATTTCCCCTTTTTCTGTTTAAACAAAAAAGAAAGGCTTCAACTTTAACATAGCAAAATTACATATAACAAAACAGTTATCAAGCAAGTATTACAGTTACAATATTTAAATCTATTTTATCTTTTATCATAACTAAGGAAAGCTATAACTATCTATTTATTCTTCAACTCCATCAAAGACTCCAGAAGGATATAATATTACCTAAGTAAACAAGAAATAAGTAACTTATAAAACTCTAGAAATGACAGAGACAACTCGCTGCCTGGACAGTCACCCAAAGTTCCTCTGTACCATTGGGGCATCCATCTTCGGGCTTCAGGCCCATAGTATCCAGCAGACATTTCCATGAAGCAGAAAAATTCCAAAGACAGTTCAGTCACTTTCAGCTGTGTCCTGCAGAACGTCTCGCAGACTCTTTCACGAATCAGGAACCCTGAGAGACCATCCCACCTTTAGGCAAGTTCAGCAGTCCTCTCTCTGCGGGTTCTTTGTGTCCAGTTTATGCAACAGTCCAGCCAAGAGCAGTTTCTTGCCCAAATGGCTAGCAAACTCCATAAGTAGCCTCTTTGATGCCCATCTTCCTCTCGAAGTAGATTGGTGCTGCCAGGAGCAGACGTGTCTCATTGTCATGAAAAACCCTAAGTTATTAAAACATTAAATGCCATATTCTGCAGTCTTTGAAAGATATGAAGAATGTCTATCTAACTGAAATATATCTCTACATATCTAGAAAATCTAATAACATGACTACAAGCTTGACTATTATCAATGATTATCCATTAACAACCTATATTTCCTAATTATACATTACATTCTTAAATGAACTACACAATCACAATACCTTAATCAGTATCAGAAATACATATACATATAACAAAATTGACCTTAAAAATCTATACCAATGCAAATTATTCATATCTATATCATCTCCCCCTTTGAATGTAAAAGAACATTTATAAACAATATTTGGGAAAATGGGCGCAGTTTTTTCTCTCCAAACTGCTTCCTGCTGAATGGGGGCGTTGTTATTTAGGTCTTTTATGGTATAACCTGTCTGCTAGGTTCATCTCAGTCGGCAGTTGAGCGAAGTAATTTTTTGAGGGTGTTCACAGCAACCTTTCAGGAGGACGTGGTCTATCATACCATATTGGGATAGAAGCAATCCACAGAGTCTCGTCCTCTGTGAAAACAAAAGAAGAAACTCTTTTCCAAAGCATCATGTTCTTAGATCCAAATCCTGAAGTCATACCATTAAGATGTCCATTCTGGTCTAGCCTGGCAGCCCATATAATGAAATGTCTCTCTGTACTTAGCTCCTTTACAGTCAAAAAAATCAAAGAAAACACAACAAAATACATAATCCAGACTCTCTGTGAATTTTCCATTTTTATGTGGCTTATTTTTACTCTATTACTTCTTTTAATCTATAACTATCTGTACTCTGTCTCTTTAAAGACTTTACCCTTTTTTAGGCATTAACTTTATTCTCTATATTTCTTCTTCTCTCTCTCAAGCATACGTACATTTATCCAACATTGTGACTCATTTAAAAGTCTTTTATGTCTGAATCTGTCCTATTGTGAATCTGTAATTTTTCTACTGTCGAGAAACATGTTTGATTTGCGCCTTTACATCACTAAGCACTTAAGACTCTAAGCTGTGACATTCCTAGGTCAAAAACAGGTACTGCGGGCTTGCCACGCCTAGTCCAACATGGCTGAGCCGCTTGTGACTCTTAATCGGTTGTACCTCTGAGCTGCAGAGCCGCTAGGCTGTTCTAGATGTTGGCTCCACCTCTCTCCAATTTCAAAATGGAGGATGTACCATTTTCTGCTAGCTCTGGGGCCTCCAGGTAGGAGCCACACTCAGCACTTTAATTCTGAGACTGAGTGTGCGGCACAGAAACTCTTTTCATCCAAGTTGCGCAGCTTGGAAACATCGGCAGAAATCCGCCATGTTCTCCCGCTCGCCTAAGCCTGATTCTGCCATCTGCCCAGGTGCAGGCGGGGAGCAGTGAGCCATTGGCATGGTCTCAGAGCACTTTCTTTCCGATCCCAAGCAGGCACACAAACATCCAGTCCATAAAAGCCACTGAAATGCTTTAAAGCCAGAGTTCGCACTGGCAGCACAGCACCAGGAAGCCGCGTTTTAAAATGACTTAGCTTTTTCTCTGCCGCTATTGCCGAAACAGGAAATCTCTCTACGGCAGGTCCAGGCAAACAGCAAAAAGCTGTGTTAAACTCTTTCTCTCCTTTATTTAAAGCCAACTCAGGTTTTTAAGTGGATTTAGTCACCACGTTGGAGCGCCAAACTGGTGTGGGATTGTTTGTGATTTACACCATCAAATGTGGGGCTCTGTCATTTTCTTCATCTATCGCCAGGTGGAGGTTCTATGGTGATATGCAAGAAATTCATCAGTATGGCTATAGGAACTGGCCTTTTCAGGCTCCCTCTCCTCAGCTGCCCAAGGAACTAACTGGGGGGTGTCTCCCTGGAAATCTGGGAACCCCTCTAGGGTCAAGTCTCTTGACAACCCTCATGTGGCTCCCTAAATTAAGATATATGCTTCCCTGCTCCCATATCCACCCTTCCTGTATCCCAAGCATCCCATTCCTCCGAGCTCCCCCCATTCTCCCCTTCATGCTTTTCTCTCCCCATCTTCCCTTGGCGTGTCTTGCCCAACCCTCAAGTTCCCAATTTTTGCCTGGCGATCGTGTCTACTTCCAATATCCAGGAGGATTACTGTATCTTCTTTTGGGAGTTCACCTTCTTATTATCTTCTCAAGGATCCCAAATTATAGGCTCGATTTCCTTTAATTATGGCTAGAAACCGATTATGAGTGAGTACATCCCATGTTCATCTTTTTGGGTCTGGGTTACCTCACTCAGAATAGTGTTTTCTATTTCCACCCATTTGTATGCAAAATTCAAGATGTCATTGTTTTTTTTTTTACCGCTGAGTAGTATTCTAGCATGTATATATTCCACAGTTTCTTCATCCATTCTTCCACTGAAGGGCATCTAGGTTGTTTCCAGGATCTGGCTATTACAAATAATGCTGCTATGAACATAGTTGAGCAAATGCTTTTGTAGTATGATTGGGCATCTCTTGGGTAGATTCCCAATAGTGGAATTGCTGGGTCCTGGGGTAGGTTGATCTCGAATTTCCTGAGAAACCACCACACTGCTTTCCAAAGTGGTTGTACAAGTGTGCATTCCCACCAGCAATGGATGAGTGTACCCCTTACCCCACAACCTCTCCAGCAAAGGTTATTATTGGTGTTTTGGATTTTAGCCAATCTGACAGGTGTAAGATGATATCTCAAAGTTGTTTTGATTTGCATTTCCCTGATAGGTAGGGAGGTTGAGCATGACCTTAAGTGTCTTTTGGCCATTTGAACTTCTTCTGTTGAGAATTCTCTGTTCAGTTCAGCGCCCCATTTTTTAATTGGGTTAATTGGCATTTTACTGTCTAGTCTCTTGAGTTCCTTATATATTTTAGAGATCAGACCTTTGTCAGTTGCAGGGTTGGTGAAGATCTTTTCCCAGTCAGTAGGCTGCCTTTGTATCTTAGTAACAATGTCCTTTGCTTTACAGAAGCAATTTTTACAAGTTGTATGAAAAATTGTAGTAAAAATTCTATTAGTGAATATAAAATAAATGATATTTAAAGAAGTGATATGGATTGCCTTTATGTACATCTGTTGTTTTCATTGCTTGATGACTAAAGCTATTTCAGCCAATTACTTTAAAGATTAATGCCAGGAGGGAAGTGTAAACAGAAAATACATTAATTGAGTAGGCTAAGTCAAGGAGATATATTGTAGCTGCCAAAGGAGAAAAATGCCAGGACATTACCCACAAACCAGAGTGTCATGGTGAAACATAGATTATTATAAATTGACAAGTTTAAGATGTAAGAGTTATCTATGGATACACCTGAACTATTGGCCAAAGAGTTTTATAATTAATCTTGTTTCTATGTGATTATTCAGGCCTGGGCAGCCGGGGAAACAAAAGAACAGTATCCATTTACATAATGGTGCCCAATGTTCCAGAACATACTTCCACATAATAAAATCTGAGAAAACTTAAAAATAGGACTCCAGACAGAAAAGAACAGAGTCAAGCACAGCTTCATGGTAGCAGCATTGTCTTGGGTGGTCTCTGTTTGCTAGAAGTAAGGAGAGATGTGACTGCTTTAAGATAGGCTTTCTGACTCAACATTAGTGGCAACAACCTTGCAGCTTTTTAAAGAGTTTCTGCCATAAAACACTTAAATTGTGCTTATGAACAGCCAGTAGCTGGCTTCTAAATGGTGGCATGGATCTTGATACTCCACAGAGTTATTGCAATAAACATGGCTCTCATCAGTAACTCTGCAAAGAAGCTAGATTCTCCAAAATCTAACAAATGGGGCAGAGCCAGATGCCAAAGCTGCAACATCAATCCTAGCCATGCAGGTTAGGAGCAGATTAAAGACTTGTCTGCTCAGCAAAAGACTGAGATGTACAGTAAAGACAGATTCAGACACAAAAAAAACTTCTAAACAGTTTACAGTGCGTTAAAAATATACATAGACTTGAGAGAAAAAAGAAAAAGGATAGAGAAAATTCTTTAAAACAGAAATAGAGTAGCTGGATGTGGTGGCACATATCTTTAATTCCAGCACGTGGGAGGCAGAGGAAGGCAGATCTCTGTGAGTTCAAGGCCAGTCTGGTCTACAGAGTGAGATCCAGCACAGCCAAGGATATACAGAGATAATCTGCGCCCCTCCCAAAAATCCCCACAAAACTTAAAAATAAAAAATAGAGTAAAAAAAGTGTAAAGATGGAAAATATACAGTCTGGATTAGATATACTATTGAGCTTTCTTTGAATTTTTTGACTGTGGATGAGCTAACTACTGAGAGATATCACAATGTACAAGTTTCTATGCTAAACCAACTTATATATTTTAAAGTTATCTTGACTTCAAAATTTGAATCTAAGGATAAGTTATTTTAGAGGAGGAGTTCTGGTTGTGTTTCCACAGAGAATGGGAACATGTGGATTCTTTCCAGGCTAATGCATTTTGATGGAAAATACTCCCTGAAAGAACACTCAAAATACTTCAACAAACATAGAGCACAAAGCAGTTTGGAGAAAAGTACACCCAAATTTCCAAAATGATTGTGTATAAATGTTTGTTTTTATTTAAAAGGTTGGGTATAAATGGTTAATGGTCACCATCATTTTTTTTTTCTTAAAAAGGGATATTATATAGAAATAAACACTTTACGTTGGTATGGGGTTTGGTCTATTGATACAAATTTGAGATCCTTTAAGATTAATTTTGTTTATATATATATGTGTGTGTGTGTGTGTGTGTGTACACACATATAGTCAAGATATCTTTAAAATATGTAAGATGGTCTAGCATAGTGGCCTATACAATTATTTATATATATATATATATATATATATATATATATATGTGTGTGTGTGTGTGTGTGTGTGTGTGTGTGTGTGTGTGTGTGTGGTGTGTGCGTGTGTTTGTTTGTATACTACTCTTGTTTAAGGTATTATGTTTATGCAGCTCAATTAAAATGCAATGTATAATTAAGAAATATAGATTAATAGTATTCCATAATAATCAAATTTTTAGTCAGGTTAGTTAGGTTTTCTAGTCGTATAGAGATGTATTTCATTTAGATAGATAATTGTCTATACTTCAAAACATACAGAATACGGCATTTAAAAGGTTTTAAGAACTTACACTTTTCTTGACAGTGAGACATGTCTGCTTCTAGCAGCATAAATTACTTTAGAGAGGTTGGAAGCCATTGAAGAAACTCACTATGGAATTTATATTCTATGTGACAAGGCTAGTCATTTGGGCAAGAAACTTCTCTTACCTGGACTGCTTGATAGCATACAGTATAAACTAGATATGCAAGACCCACAGGAAAATGACTTTTGAACTTGCCAAAAGGAGGTGAGACAGTTCTTCAGAGTTCCTACTTCATGAAAGAGTGTGCCAGACATTCTACAAGCCACATAGGGAAGTAAATGACAAACTGCCAATATAGGCGAAACAGTCTTTCAAATTTCCTCTTTCATGGAAAAGTCTGCTGATACTGTCTATGATCCTATAAGATGAAGGTATATGCCCCAAATCAAAGAACAACTTTGGGTGACTGTCCAGGAAGCAAGATATCTCTGTAAATTCTAGAATATTAGAAGTTTCTGACAATGCACTTCCTGTTTACTTAGTTAATATTATATCCTTCTGTGATCTTTCATTGAGTTGAAGAAAAATAGTTATGGTTATAGTTTTTCTTTTTATGATTAAAGGTAAATTAGGTATGAAATTTTAGACTCATGAAGATAAAAGAGATGATAAAATATTTTCTGTAATTGTGCCAGACACAAGCAGTATAAATATTTTACCTGTAATTCTTGCTTGATAACAATTTTTTTATAAATAGTTTTACTATGTTAAAGTCAAAACCTTTCTTTTTTAATTTCACTGAAAAAGGGAGATAATGTGGGATGTCCTTCTGTATATGTGTTGCTTTTAATGCTTGGTAAATATAGGTGCTTTGGTCAATTGCTTAGCAGAATAAAGCCAGACATGAAATCCAAATGAAGATATATAGGAGTAAGCATAGGTAAAGAGATAACATGTAACTGCTGAAGGATAAAGATGCCAGAATATTACCAGTAAGCCTCAGCCTTGAGGCAATACACAGATTGATAGAAATCAGTTAATTTAAGATGTAAGAGCTAGTTAGGAATACATTTGAGCCATTGGTCAAACAGTGTTGTGTTTCATATAGTCTTTGTGTGATTATTCAGGTAAGGGTAGCCAGGAAACAAAAAATGCAGTCTACATTTAAAAGAAGTATTTTCTGTGTAAAATGCATAATATTTAATTTCATGTGTTTAAAAATAGGAAAGTATTAAGCAAAGTAGCCACTCTGTACTCTTGCAATTTAAACGCCCTTATGGAATTCTGGCTTCTTTCCCTGTAAAATTATTAGAGGTAAAACTTATGGTATTTAATGTTAAACATTTACACTGCAACCTCAGGAGTGGTATCATCATGCTTTTGTTGAATTTAAGAATATAAATAGTATTGAATATTCCTGGAAGTGTTCAAGTTCATTATGCAACAAATACCATATTGCAGTTTAAAAGAATAATAGAAAATCTCTCTCGATTATATCTAACACTGGCAGGAAGTAGAGGGAAAGAAGAAGAGGGAAGAGAGAGAAATTGAACATAAACTTTCCAGTTCCTTTTGAGAAATAATGTGAAATGTCACTTGGCAAATTTAGGAGGAGAGATGAAAAACATTTTTATGGTCAGGGATTAAGAAAATTCAAATCACTTCTTAAAATAGCAAATAACTGCTATGAACTTGGTGTTCTAGTTCTCAGGAATATTTACAATAAATTAAAATTAATATGCAGAGTGCAGGACTATTTTTATTGAATTAATTGTGGTAAACACTTTGCCGTTAATATGTATATCTCATAATTTATATTATGCCTACCCAAATTCCATTTATTTTCTAATGTATTATAATATTTTTTAAATTAAAAGTGTCTAGTACAGTAGAATGTGTACTGGCTTATCTTGTATTGGGATCTATATTAAATTCATTAGCACTACAAAAATATCTTTTATTCTCTGAAAGGCATTTTGAAATAGAAAATTTACAGGAGTAGTCAGGGCAAAAATACTTTAAAGACTAAATAAACATGTACTTTTAGATCTTTAGTGCATGTCATAATTGCTAAACTAGTTTAAACACATCTAATATTTAAAAAAACTTCAATATAGTATGAATTATTTGATACAAGCTTTATATCTGTAATGATTTATTCCTGTAGATTTCATGCTGAATAGTTGCTGGCAAACTAATCTCTTTCTTTACAGTTTGTGTCATTATTTCAAAATAAACAACAAAAAGAGAAAACATTTTTTAATACTACAGCAAGTGTTGTGATGGTGTTTTCTGCTGTGAGAGTAAGACTGGTTTTCATCTTGTTTTATGCCCTGTGGAGCTGAACCAAGCCTATAATTCCCATTAACTTCAAAAAGAAACTGCACTCAGATCAGCTCCTCGGGGGTGTAGAAGAAAACAAGAGTGGGGGTGTGAAAGTATCTTAAAAAGAAAGAACAATGATAAAAGAAATACAAATCTTCTTACTCCAAACAGAATTCTTTATATTTTATGAATTATGTGTTTTGTTGTTTTCCTTAAAGACTAGTTGAGATACCTTTATTATTATTTAATACAAAATTTGTACAGGTTGATATATAAAAATTAAAACAATGCATGAGTAGGTTAAATACATTAGCATAAATATCAATACCAATATCTGAGAAAGCTTTCATAATTTAATGGGCCCTGACAATAAATATTTGTGACAATGGTAGTAAATCAATTGTTAGTTTTTTCCTGAGACAATGTACATTAAAGCAAAATATTTTACATCTTTTACTGAACCTGAAAAAGATAATATCTGCCTTCATCTTCATAACTAGAATGGAATTTGAACATTGAAATAATCCCTAGAAATATATGGTATTCCATGAATTATGTCTTAGATTAATATTGAGGACAGAGTCAAGTAACACAATGTAATTTTTTATATTGCCATTCTGTACACCTTCTCTGGATGCCCTGACATCAAATATGTGTAAAATTTGTTTATGTAATAACCAATTTGTAGGGAAATAAGAAATATTGTTGTGATACATGTGACATATTATAATATGAAACAAGAACTATATGGAGAACATAAAAGAAATACATGGATAAGGAAATAATTATGGAGGTTGAACTAATGTGTTTCAGTGGTAAATGGAATGCAATGTATCCCACGGTATTCTACAGTCATTAAGGATTAAATAAAATAATTTTTTAAAGTAACTGGGAAAAATTAATTACTAATGAAATTAGCATTACTAAAGTTCAAGAGAAGTTCCCATAGGGTTATTGTGCTATTGATGTTGAATAAAGAAAAATATCACAGGAAAAAAAAGTTAAAAAACTATAAAACAAAAAGATAAAAGTTATATGTGTCATTATGATATCTGCAATGTTTAATATATTACATAGAGAATAAAGGGTATTATTCTTTCTTCTCATGGGTTCCTGATGTACTGTTCACATGTTTATGATAATAAACAGTGATCATTGCAATCACTTACAAGTTTTCAATGTCAATTTCTTGGATTGCTGCATTAATACCACACTAGTTAGTGCAAGCAGATTTGTGAAGTAAGTACATGAAATAAATGATTGCCATAAAAGGGTAACCTAATGTTAATAATTTCTATTAGTTTTTAAATAATTTACCCTGAAGTCTCTCATGAAGAATAATTAAGGAAATACAT
Organism: Arvicola amphibius; assembly: GCF_903992535.2. Lineage (NCBI taxonomy): Eukaryota > Metazoa > Chordata > Mammalia > Rodentia > Cricetidae > Arvicola > Arvicola amphibius. Next base: position 74,794,746 of record NC_052065.1, on the reverse strand, counting down.
AAATGGAACACATTAGGCAAAGAACCTATATGTGAATTCTACAGCACAGTAGAAAAATTATCATCTATGTATTATTTATATTATGCTTCCAAGCTAATGATAAATACCTGTATTCAGTTTTTCAGTAGATGCTTCTTACTTCCATATAACATTTATGAGATATGTGACTTTTAGTGAGCCACATCAGTCTATCTTAAGTAGTTAATAAAGAAGATAATGCCAATGAATACTGCATCAGAAAAACAAGGAATGTAACACAGCCAAAATATACTGTGCCCAAAATTCTTTCTTTAAAACAGATATAGAATTGTGATATTGTCATCAATATAAATTTGAATGTACATATGTATTTAGGGGGAGTGGGGAGGACCTTGGACTTAACATAGTGAAGGGAACCCTGATGGCTCTTTGGCCTGGAGAGGGAGGGAGTGGGGGGTATGGGTGGAAGGGAGGGGAGGGAAGGGAGAGGAGGAGGGGAGGAGATGGAAATTTTTAATAAAAAAATAAAAAAAACAAATAAAACAAATTTTTGTTTTAGGTCAAAAATAAAATACATGCTATTGTGATGAGATATATATCTGAAAACGAAATTTTGTAAAGAAAACATGATTATTTAAACAGGAACTTTTCTTACTGAAATCAACATTCTTTAAAGTAACAGTAAAAGATTATAATAACAATGGTGATGTTTAGCATCTATCTAACAGATTCTATTATTAGATGCTTTGTGTATCATATGATTTAATTCTTTCAACATCACTGGTTTAGAATCTAGTATTATCTCCATTTGGCAAATGAGAAAAGCCAATGAGACAGACCTTTACCAAAATAACATTTTTTAAATACTAAAGGCAGAATTGATAGCTATACAATTTTATTCTACCCTTTGCCTACAAATAACCTATTTTTAATATGTATTTTCTTCTTAGAATATGGTGGTAAAGTGTTAAACAACAGTGTAACCATTATTTTTCAGGATCATCAGCACTCAAAGAGCCATCTTTTTTTTCTTTTTTTTTTTTTTTTAAAGAACCATCTTAGTATTAGGTAACAATCACTGTCAGTTTATATTGTCAACTTGACACAAGTTAGAGTCATTTGAAAAAAGTAGTAGTATTGAAAGAGTTTTCTAGATCATGCTGTTCTCAGGACATGTATGTGGGAGATTAACTTCATTATATTAGATGGGAATAATAGATGAGATGGGAAGATTCACTCCTTGTGGGCAGTACCTTTTCCTGAATGGGACAACCTGAACTCAAAGGACTGGAGAAAGTGACCTGAGTGGAAGCAGAAATGCATTAACTTGTTTTCTTTACTCGTGGCTATGATGAACTATGACTAACTGTTCCAGCTTCTTTCTTTAATTTCCTAGCAGAGGTGGACTCAGTCATAATATTATTAGCAGAAATAAGCCATTTCTCCCTTAAGTTGTTTTTGTCTGGTTATTTCATCACAGCAACAGACAAAGAAGTTAAGACTCTATATCACTTCTTTCCAAGTCCCATTTTTTCACTACTAATTAAGATTTTTCCAAACTGTACAGAGTCCATGTTATCAATCATTTCTTAAAAAGAATCTTAACATGAAATATAAAATGGGAACACTGAGATAAAAGGAACTACTTCCTTTTTTCACAACAACAATTATCAGGTAATTTAAAAAAGTTATAGTTTTAAAATCTACAGACTTTTATATCTTTAAAATTTACAGACTTTTTTAAGAAGTAGGAAGTTTGAAAGACTTTTGCCTATATTGCCTATATTTTTCCTATGTTTCTTCTCTGTCCTCTGTCCTGTACAGTGTCCTCTGTAAAGCAGAAACTCTGAAGGAACAGCCCATTTTTTGACAGAATCATAAAGAATTTGATTTACTTTACTTAAATTTTCTGATTTTTAACCTGTCTTTCCTGGTTTATTTGAATCAGTATAGAATATATGGGCTCCAGTTACTGGTGTTTCCCAAACAATGTAAGGAAGGATCCAGCTACTTCTCTTTTAGTTGGATTCTTTTGATTTTAGATATTTGATGTTAATTTCTCCCAAAAATTACTACAAACTCTTTGCCAGGATTCAATTTCTTCCCATAATTTGTAAATTTATTTATTATGAAAAGGTACTGTAATTTCTTCTGGGTCTATTTCTTCTAATAGACAAAGTTTCAATTTTCCTTTGAGAATTGAGAGATCTTTTCAACATAAGATTTTAGGTTTTTACATGATTTATGTGGTAGAAAGATTCATTCTAAGATTCTAAGATATTCTTTCCAAAGTATCTAAATCTGAGTCAGATAGTAAAATGTCATCGATGTAATAGTAAACTATAAATTCAAGAAATTGCTTATATATCATTTCCAATGGCTGACTTACAAAATATTGACACAGGGTAATACTATTAAACATTCCTTGTTGAATGAATCTTCCAGTATAATTTTTAAAGGACTAAGGATTATTATAAGTATGTCCTGTGAAGGCAAATTTTTCTTTTTCTTGTGAAGTTATAGTGAAGAAACTATCTTTTAAGTCAATGACTAAAAGAGGACATCATTTAGTCAATAAAGAATGCAAAGAAATTCCAGACTATAGAAAGCTCATTGATTGAATCACATTATTAACAACTCTTAAATATGCCACCAGTTTTTCTTTTTTAATATTTCTTTTTAATAACAAATACAAGATTTGATAACAAAATTGAAGGCCTGCTTGATTCTTCAATATGCTGAGCATTTAGTTGTTCCTATACCAGCTATTTTGAAGCCTGCGGTTTCTCTGTTGTTAAAGGCCTTTGTACAACCCATACAAGATTCCCAACCATTTCACAGGTAGGGTTATTAGTTCCTTTGGAAGATTAGCAGCTGTTGTCCCCTGTTCTTGTACAACCTGAATACTCACAGACTGTTCTTTATAATACCTTGTAATAGTTTCCCTAGAAAAATATGTTAACTTGTATTTTTCTCTAAGAGTGGGGGAATTTTAATCTGAGTATCCATTTTTGTAACAAACCATATCTCCACAAATTCATTTCTATGTTAGTAACATAATGGTTTAATTTTCTTCTCTGTGCTTCCAGTCCTATATATTTGACCCATCCTCATGCTCTGCTTTACCTGAGATAAAGAAAAATCACCAGGAGAGAAGAAAGGAAAGCCTAGCTGGTAGGGCATTGACTTCAGCCACATGTAGTTCAGGCCTATGCCAGTGGTTGCAAAGCCACATGCCAACATGTTTTTGGTAAAAATGTACTCAAACAGTTGGGCACAAGATTTAGCAAGAATAATAAAAATCCAGAGACAGATACTGAAGTTTAAACTGAAGATCAGAAAAAGCAAAGTGAACAGCTGCAGGCTTTTACCTCTACCTCAGCCTGAAATGGGAGATCCTGCTTCCACGAACTCTCAGACTGAGACTGAGACTGAGACCTGTCTCTTCACATCATAAATTCCTCTCTATTGCTGTGATTAAAGAGGCATGCACCACAACCTCACAGCCTCTATGGCTAACTACTGTGGCTCCTGAGATTAAAGGTGTATACCCCTATTGCCTGACCTGTATGGCTGACTAGTGTCCTGCTTTGCACTCTGATCTTTTGGCAAGAATTATTTGCTAAAACATAAATAACATATGATTATAAATTCTATCAAAAATAAACTAAACAAAAAGCAGTGGATTTCAGTATGTAATTTCTGCCCTTCCTTTCAATTGTTTAAAATTGTAATGAGTAGAACATAATAACACAAAAGTGTAATTTAAATTCCTTTTTAAAATAGAATCTTCCTATACATCCCAGGGTAGTCTGAACCTATGTAAAGCAGGAAAACTTTCATGTCATCAGATTTTTGAATCATCCTTTTAAGAGCTAGGATCACACTGTGCTCTCAATGTCTTTTTTAAAAAGTTCTAACAAAAGTATCTCTATTTTACCATGTAAATTCACCCTCTGAAATTATCTGTATTTCAAGAAGAAAATATGTCATTGCTATTTCAGACTGGAGTTAGATATGTTTTTTATTCAATCATTCTTAACATCAACAAAATGTGAGTGTGAAAACTGAAGATTATTTCCATTTCTGGCTATGCGAAACATTTGTTATTTCAGGAAGCTAACAAATTTGACCATTTTAATGTTCATTTATTTGTGCAATACTCACCATTAGAAGATTTAGAGGTTTGTTGTTGATGTTTATATTTAATCAGATATCATGAGCAAGGAAGCCAGGACCGTGAGGGGTGCATTCACCCATTGAGACGGTAGGACAGAACTAACGGAAGACCACCAAGTACAGTTGGAATGAGAGTGATGGAACAGGCGACCAGGCCAGACTCTCTGAATGTGGCTGACGGTGGAAAAGGACTGAGAAACCAAGGACAACGGCGATGGGCTTGGACTCTTCAGCATGGATGGGCTCACTGTGAGCCTTGTCAGCTTGGTTGCTCACCTTCCTGGACTTGGGGGGAGTTGGGAGGACCTTGGACTTAACATAGTGAAGGGAACCCTGATTGCTCTTTGGCTTGGAGAGGGAGGGAGTGGGGGTATGGGTGGAAGGGAGGGGAGGGAAGGGGGAGGAGGAGGGGAGGAGATGGAAATTTTTAATAAAAAATGAGAAAAAAAAAGATTCTTTTTCACCTTCTAATATACTAAAAGTCTCTGACACTACAAATCTGGATTTATTCTGATAATAATCAAGCAGATTATAGCATCTGAGAAACAATGATTAAGATATGATCATAAATTAGTAATCCAAAGGCAGTATCATGACATCTAGAATTACTCTTAGTAAGGAGTTGAGAAAGGGGATCTTAGAATTGACATTTAGATATATGTAGGTAGGAATATCTCACAGCTGGCAATTAACAGAATATTAGGAATGCAGCTCAAGCTTCAGTTGAACAACTGCCTGTATGATAAATCTATAATCCAGATGATGACAATTAACATTGACACACTAGAATTCAGGTAAATAAGAAAACAGAGGAAGATTCATTATTTTAATTAGAATTGGGGACAGAAATAAAGAGAAAAATAAATAAAACAATGTTTCTAAAAATAAGTTGTAATTCTGCTTCTCCTTTTTTACTGGTAGCAGGAAAATATGCTGAGGACTTTTGAAATGCACTGAATTGAGGAGTTTGAGATTTAAACATTCATTTGATTAGTCTTAATATGGGGAGATTCGGAGTCTAAAGAAAGGATCAAGACACTTCTGTGACAGGAATAACACATAATCTGAGAAACAAATTGATATTTTGAAAGGAGTGAAATAACTTTAAACTTACCCATGCACACTGAGCAACTTAAAGGAAAGTTTCAGCACTGTCTGCAACACTCTATCCTTTTTTTTAATCAATATACCAAGAACATGAGAGGTACTCCATTATATATTTCAGAAATAACTATATAAGATTAATGCCAAAGATATAGTTTATGGCCTGCTGTGTTTGTTGAAACAAACATTTTTCTCACTCCACAATAACAAAAGTAATAGAAAAGATTTTCTTTCAACATCATCAATATTTACTTACAAAATTAAATAACTTTGGCCTTAACATAAGGTCAATACTGGCAAAAAGATAAGGATGTTTTCTCCAGTTTCTGCTGAGAACAGTTTGCTGCCCTTTTTTTCTTAATGAATAAAATATGACCATCTATTCAGATGATGGTGTCTATTCTGCTCTTTCATTGTTGTGTTTCTTGTTATCACTTCAGGTTGCTTCTACTCTCTATTCTTTGTTCTTGTAGACTGGAAATTATTTAAACTGAATTTTTCAAGTGTCTCAAAACTGCAAATATAAGGATATGTATAAACACATTACACATGAATGATGAAAGGCATTTAACTAATAACTCATTGGCATTCTTATATGACAACTAATTTGCTTCTGGGAACTTTATAATCACTAATATTTGTATTATTCTATGTTAAGGTCAATCTAGTTCACATTAGAGGAAAGTGCTACAAAAAACTTCACTGTGTTACTTTGTACATTTCTAATTAAGTGGAAATTTACTTATATTGCTTTTGCCCCTTGACTATTACTGTTGTGTGAACAGGACTGGTTCTTTCAGTGTTGCATTTTTCATGGTTACTAGGCTATTCAAAATTGATAATAAGTACGTAAAAACCATCATCCTGGAGTTTCATATCTTATAATCTACCTATATGTGCTATAAAATTTCAACTTTCCTTGTGCCCTCCGGTTTTATTCCTGGCACTAGAAGATTTCATATTGGTCTTGAGGAGCTGCCCCTTGTGTATAATATTCTTCTCCTTGGCTACTCTATGATATGCAAGAAACATCTTGTGACCTGAGTGAGTTAAGCATTATTATGATTTAACCCTTGACAGTGTCACATTATGTATGACTGGAAAGATAGCTCATGGGTTAAGAACACACATAGTTTTGCTGTATGTTCAGCTTTTAGCATCGACCTCAGGTGACTCATATGCAACAGCCTGTAATTTCAGGTTGTGCTGATTAGTATATCTTTGTTTGCTTACTTTTTTTCTAATTCCCACAAGCTAGAGTCATCTGGAAAGAAAGAACCTTAATTGAGAAAACGCTTCCATCAGGTTGATCAGTGTACAAGGTTGTGGGGTTATTTTCTTAATTAATGATTGATGTGAGAATACCTTGCACATTGAGAGCAGTGACACCCTGAGGCAGGTGTTTCTGGTTTGTATAAAAAAGCAGAATGAGCAATCGATAGGGAGCAAGTCACTAAGTAAAGTTTTTCCGTGACTTATGTTTCTGTACCTGCCTCCAGATTTCTGCCCTAAATTCTCCTGATTATGGCCTGTGGTAGGAACAGGTAACCTAAATAAACCCTTTCCTTCCCAAATTAATGTTCATTATCACAACAATAGAAAGTAGAGTAAGACAAAGGGCCCATGGTCTTCATGAACACCTGCACTCACATTTGCATAAATATCTTTACAAAATGGAGTTTAAAAACTATTTTTAAAAAACATTTTAAGAATGGTAATTTATTTTTTCTTCAACAAATCATGTTTTCTACAGATATGAAAGATACTTCTGTTAGACATCTTTGCCAATAAAACACAATTATTTTTTTTGAAAGTCAGAAAAAGAAGAAAATGAAAAATTCTTGTTCCCAGAGATGTTCCATTATTGATTTTCATTATTAAAAGACAATCAGGAAATAAGAAGTTAATGAAAATAAAAATGCATTCATCAAGTATATTAACTATCTCTTGTTGCAAGTGCACAGAGTTTCTTTTATTATATACTCATAAGGATCTTTACACTTTGTGATGGCATAAGCCATCAAAATGTGTGTGACTAATTCTGAGTATATGATTTTTGTTGAACTGGAAGCATTTAATATACTTTGAACCTTCAGAATTCAGAATTCAACATTTGAAGTAGGAATTAAATTGACATCACTATGAGTCTTTGAATAAATAATTCAAGAGGAGATAAGCATAATTGCAGTTATCACACTTTGGACAGGCACTTACATTGATAGGTGTTACAGAAAGATCATCTGAAAGAGTATCCCTATCTTAATTCCCAAAGTAATTTTACCCAAGTGTTTCTAATTAAAAGAATGACACAGGAAAAGGGAAATGCAGTAAAATATTGTTTGTTTTTGAGATACATGATATAGCACATGACAGCCTTAAACTCACTGTATAGCTGAGCTTGACTTTGAAGTCCACATTGTTTTTGCACCTGTACGCTGCCCCAAGTGCAACAGTTACTCACATGTGCCACTTCTTCTGGCTTCAGTCAGATAATTTGTATCCAACCGGAAAGGCTATATTTAAAGGGAAGCTTACTGCATTAGTCAAAGTCTAAATGTAATTTGGAAATTAAGAAAGAAGACCAGAATAATATGAACAACAATCAACTGGTTACAACCAAGGTGTTAGAATTCAGCCAAGTGTTAAAATTCTGGTGAATATGAGCCTGGGGTGTGGAGAAGAAAACTAACCAATAAAGAATATTAAACTCCAGGCCTGTAGTTCTAGGTAGAAGGCAGGTGTAAACAGGAAAACCCTAAGTGCTTTTTTCCTGAGTTTAACCAAGCTGGTGAACTCCTAGATCAGTTCTGGGTATAAGACAAGGTATAAAATGATTAAGAAAAGATACCCAATATTGACCTCTGGCATGCATCTATATGTATAGACACATGTGCATGTTCACCCTCACACTTGCATGTACTTATACACATATACACACAAAAAAAGCAAGGGAAATAGTCATGTGGGAAAATCTAATAATTAAATTAGGCTAGAATTATTAAAAATGTAGATTTAAACACCAGATATAAAAAAGAATAATTGGTTCCATGCCTGGGGACATAGTTCAGTGCTTAATAAGAGCCTTGGCTGATCAAACATTAGGGCATGAGTTCAAATGCATAACAGTCACATAAACGACCAGGAATAAATGCATGCCTGTTACCTCAGTGCCCATATAAACAGAAGGTTTACTTGGTTTGCTGGCCTCCACCCTAGCTTCAATTTCAGTGAGTGATTTTGTCTCAAGGGAATAGGCAATAACAATATATACATCTATGTTAACCTGTACTCAAAGATCTTTTTAAATACAAAACATCTCCAAGTGAAACTTTCTGCATTCCTTCCCTAAATCTTGTTCTGTGTTCTTCATTTTTTATTTTTCTAAGATGTGAGGATGATCATTATCTGTCCTGTATTGAATGTATTGGATCTATATGCCTTTTTAATCTATTTGGAAGTTCTTGAGATAAGAGTAGTAGTAAATTTATATCATTTCATTTTAAAAATATTACATAATAGAAAGTCACACATAATATAATAAATATTATTTAATTGGAGACTATGAAATAACCTGCATAGACAGCTATATTAAAGTGAATTATAATAACCTAAAGGTTCTCAACTGTTCAGAAATAATAATGAATATAAGATCATATATTTGTTATTTTAGAATTTTTGTTAATGGTATCATATTTTCTCTTTTGCATGTAAACTATGGATACCAAATAATAAGTCTCATTTTGTGTAATGGTGTTTGAATTTCTAATTCACAAAGTTAAACAAACAGGTTTCTAACAGAAATTTCCTTGTCAGGAAGTGAGGAAAGCCAAAAAGAAGAATATTTTTGTAGATAGATCCCTCAAAAGCTTATCAGAGCATTTAGCATTTGTATTATCATTAGCAATAACAAGAAGAGTTTCACAATTATTTTTCATCCACTTTAATAAGGTTTTATTATAGAATCCCTGAGGTATTTTATACCTCACATGGAGGAGCATAATTAGATGCAAATTAATGGGATTCTGCCTGTTATAAACCTAGAATTTATAACAGACGATTGTGAACTTGTTCTTTTTCTGGCATTATGCATCAAAATGTATCTGCAACTGCTGTAACTAATCTTCTAAAATAATTAGTAACCAATATGCACACCATTTCCCACTTCCTGATATAAAAAACATTATGAGAACAGCCAGGTGCAATTCTTTTACAGCTCCTCCAAACACTATTGAGCATCTAATGACCTTGACAAAATTATCTTCATTAGTATCTTGAATGCTAATCCACTTTGGCTTGGTGAGGTTATTTTGTAATGAAATGAGTCTTTGATAATATGCATCCTTGTGTTAAGTACATTGTCCCTTAAATGTTTCATCTTAATACTCTTTAGTTTTTTTATGATTCAGCAATATAACTGATAAAATTCTTTATTAGCAAACTTGGATTATTTTATCTTTTTTATAGAAAACAATATTATTTACAAAATAACCTGCAGCAACCTATATTTTTCTAAAGGTGTACTTATATAAAAACTTCATCACGAACTCTGAAAAAAAAAAACACAGAGTTTTTCAAGAAAAAAGTCTTATCTATTCTAGCCAAACATTCTTACTTAATAAGTAATGTCTTTCATAGTAGAAATACTATTTGGGAAGATATTTTAATATTCTGTAAAGACCTGTTGTTATTTACAAACTGATCACAATTTTTTTTTCCATATTTGACTAGGGAAAACAGTTGGCAGGATTAAACAGAAGCCCTCCTAGACTCGATTTGATGCTTTTGGTTTGATACAGACCAGATCATGGCACAGTAGGAATAGCTCAAAATTAAAAGCTTGAATGTTTTGTATTTATTTTCATCTCTAACTATTTCTTTCTTCTCTAGCTATGTCAGTCTTATTTTTACCCTTGTGTTGTTGCTTCCCTTGGAGTGGTCAATTTTATAATCTCCAAAATGATTGTATGGAACAAACCATCTCTGAAAAAAGTATTTTCCAAAGTGTTCTTAGAAGTCTATCTTGTGGGCAACATTGTCGTTAGAATTATATTATCCCCCTAAAAGATATAGTTTGAATAATTTATTAATAAAAATGCATATTCCAATTCTCTAAGTAATACTCTATGAAAAGCTGAGGTGTTCTTATACCAGCTTTCATAGACATAACAACAGATGAATAGATATGCTGTTTGTAGACTAATTCAGAAATGTGAATCATTGAAGAGACTAGAGGGAAAAATAAACAAAATGAAGTAAAGGTCATGAAATGACATAAACAAAAAGCAGATGACTTGAGATGAGGAATGAAGGTCAAATGCCAGAGTAGGAAGGCATGAGGTATTAAGTTCCATAGCTAAAGTAATTTGAACAACTCAGTTTTCATTTACCTAGGCTCTTTTCCTGATATGTTGTGCTGTGTTAGTAAAAGCAATATAATGCACTAGGAGAGTCAGGCATTTATCTATTCTGTTGCAGTCTCTGATAAAAGCCTGAAAGCCCTGCTTGAATGTTACCATGGTTTGTTTTTCACACAAACAGCTTATATATTAGGGATTCATGAGAGGTGTAGGTACATATCATTGATTACAATTATAATAAAAGATACAGTGTCAGTAATGGTTATTAATGTCTAAAGGAAACATTTCAAATACACAAGAATTTTTTTTTATTATTTCATTCTCCCAATTATCCCAAATAGTACATGGATATTCAAATAGCGATTCTAGTCACTTTTATTCATAAAGCATAACTGTTTTTTTATTGAATATTGAACTATGATTTGCTTTTGTATTGTTGCTGACTAGCAGCAAATTTCATTACCAGGAGAACACAATTTTTCAATTCATCTTCAAATTAGGGCACTGCTACAAAAATTTTTAAGTACATAAGTACTTAAATTGCTAAGTATCAGCAGTAGCCAATAACTATTAATGCTATCTGAACAACCCATATCTATTTAATACTATGATCAGTGAAAAATTAGTGTATGAAATAAGCATGTATGAAAAGTTTTTGAAGAATTGCAAAATAAACAAACAACTGATAACCAAGAATCAATATTTTTTTAAAAATATATAAAATTAGTTGGCCGTTTCTATACCCTACTAAATTTTAGATATTCAGTGCCTGAAAAGCCTTTTATATGTCTTTTTCTTCTAACTTTAGTTCCATGCCATTTGATTAAAGACTGTACTAATTCCCCTTTATATGCTATGAATATATTTTATTACCCTTGTTTAATAAAGAAGCTGCTTTGGCCTGTGGTAAGACAAAATAGAGCTATACAGGAAAACTAAACTGAATGCTGGGAGAAAGAAGATAGTCAGGCAAATGCCATGTATTTCCTGAAGGAGAAAGATACCAAAATACTTACCTACAGGCCACAGCCTCATGGTGAAACGCAGATTAATAGAAATGTGTTAATTTAAGATATAGCAAATAGCTATAAATATGCCTGATCCATTGTTCAAATAGTATTATAATTAATATAGTTGTGTGGGGTTATTCATATCTGGGCAACCAGGAAAGGAATGTAGAGTCTTTGCTTATGTAATGGAACCCACCATCTGGAATATGGATAAAAGTAAGATATAACGAAGTTTCAGAAGAAAATGAGAGCTTTAAGACCCACAAAAATCAGAGCCATGCATAGTTTCTTAGTAGCTGTATTTTTTCCAGATAGGCTCTGTTTTCAGGCAGCAAGCAGGGGTGTAGTTTCTTTAATAGCCAGCTTTCTAGTTTATGCCGTTGGCACAAATGGCTCTTGCTTTTTTGGGAGATCCTGCGACAGAGTACAGATCCTGTGAGTAGAGTGCTACAAGTTGATTAAAAGTGACATAGACCTGCTGCGTCCCTAGAGCTAGGGTGGTTAGCATGGCTCACCTAGCTGGAAGCGAAACATGCTTCCACCATGTGGGGCTGGACCAAGCCAACAGGCAATGTTGCAGCATTAGTCTTAGCCATGCTGCTTAGTATTTTAAGAGGCACTCTTTGTAAGAAAAGGATTAGATACTCAATAAAGACAGATTCAGACAAAAAAGATCTCTAAATGGGTCACAATGTTAAATGGGCTTAGGAAAGAGAAAAGAAAGACTACAGATAGTCATAGATTAAAGGAGTAAAGAAAATAAAATAAATATTTTGAAGTAATAGAATAAAAATCTGTTTAAGAATAGAAAATGCACAAAGATTATGGATTATGTGTATTATGTTTTCTTTGAATTTTTTGACTGTAAATGAGCTACGTACAAAAAGAAATTTCACTGTACGGGCTGCCAAACTAAATCTACATATATATTTTAAAGGTTTTGTGATTTCAAAATATGAGTTTAAGGATATGTTACTTTGGACAAGAGGTTCTGCCTTTGTTTCTGCAGAGCATGCAAATTTATGGATTCCTTCCAGACTAACGTGGTTTGATGAAACAAGCCACCCCAAAGGTCTCAATTAATGCTAAAAACAATTCACCCAACAAACAGCAGGAAGTAGTTTGTAGAAATTATGCCCAAATTCTCAAAATAATTGCTTATAAGTGTTTGTTTTCATTTAAAGGGGGGGTTGATTATAATTGGTTAATGGTTACAAGCAAGGTTTTTTTAAAGAAAAAAATGGGGAAATATATAGAGATGAATACTTTGTATTGGTATGGACTTTGATTCATTGATACAAATTTAAGGTCAATTTTTTTATTGATTTTTATTGAGCTCTACATTTTTCTCTGATCCCCTCCCTGTCTGTCCCCTCCCCCCTTCAACCCTCCCACAATGTCCCCATGCTCCCAATTTACTCTGGAGATAGTGTTTTTTTCTACTTTCTACTTCCCATGCAGATTAGATCTATGTAAGTTTCTCTTAGTGTCCTCATTGTTGTTTAAGTTCTCTAGGATTGTGGTTTGTAGGCTGGTTTTCTTTGCTTTATGTTTAAAGACCATCTATGAGTGAGTACATGTGATAATTGTCTTTCTGTGTCTGGGTTATCTCACTCAAAATAATGTTTTCTAGCTCCATTCATCTTCCTGCAAAATTCAAGATGTCACTATTTTGTTCTGTTGTGTAATATTCTGTTGTATAAATGTACCACATTTTCCTTATCCATTCTTTGGTTGAGGGGCATTTAGGTTGTTTCCAGGTTCTGACTATGGCAAACAATGTTGCTATGAACATAGTTGAACACATATCCTTCTGACACGATTGAGCATCCTTTGGATATATAGCCAAAAGTGGTATTACTGGGTCTTTAAGGAAGGTTGTTTCCTAATTTTCTGAGAAATCACTACACTGACATCTAAAGGGGTTATACCAGCTTCCATTCCCACCAGCAATGCAGAAGTGTTCCCTTTTCCCCACAACTTCTCCAGCATAAGTTGTCATCAGTGTTTTTTATCTTGGCCATTCTTACAGGTATAAGATGGAATCTCAGAGTTGTTTTGATTTGCATTTTTTTGATGACTAAGAATGTTGAACATTTCCTTAAGTGTCTTTCCGCCATTTTAGATTCCTCTGTTGAGAGTTCTCTGTTTAGGTCTGTACTCCATTTTTTATTGGATTATGTGTTCTTTTGGGGACCAATTTCTTGAGTTCTTTGTATATTTTGGAGATCAGACCTCTTTCTGATGTGTGGTTAGTGAAGAACTTTTCCCATTCTGTAGGCTATCATTTTGTCTTGTTGATCATGTCCTTTGCTTTATTTTGTTATAAGTATATTTCTACTCTTATTTAAGTTATTATGTGCTTGTGCAGCTCATTTAAAAAAATTAATATACAATTAAACTGTTGATTAATATACAGTCAACTGTAATAGTCAAACTGTGATCAAGACAGTTTATGGGCAAAATAGTTTTTTTAAACTTCCTGCTTCATGGAAAACATCTTCCAAATAATATAGGACCATAGGCTGAAGATGGATGACCCAGCATTATAGAAGAACTTTAGGTGACTGTCCAAGTAGTGAGATATTTCTGTTAGTTCTAGAGTTTTGGAAATTGCTTACAATGCACTTCCTGTTTACTTAGGTAATATTTTATCCTTCTGAGGTCTTTATAATTGCAGTTTTCCTTAGTTATGATAAAAGATAAATTAGGTATGAAACTTTCCAGATACAAATAGACTATATATTGCTAGCATAATTCTTGTTTGATACCTGGTATGGTATATGCAATTTTGCTATGTTAAAGTTAAAACTTTCCTTTTTATTTAGACAAAGAAGGGGAAATGATTTGGGATTTCCATATGTTTGCTGTGAATATATTTTATTACCATTGGTCAATAAAGAAGGTTTTTTGGCCTATTGGAAGGCAGAATAGAGTTGGGTGGGGAATTTAAACTGAATTCACGGAGAAAGAAGGCTGAGCCAGGCAGATGCCATGTTTTTGCTGAAAGAGAAAGATGCGGGAATCTTACCAGTAAGCCACAGTCTTGTGGTGATACATAGATTAATAGAAATGAGTAATTTAAGATGTATGTAGTAGCTAGAAATATGCCTGAACCATTATTTACACAATGTTATAATTAATATAGTTTTTGTTTGATTATTCATGTCTTGACAGCCAGAAAAACAGAATTAGATTCAGTAACGTTGAATTCAAATGTCCATATCAGAATCCAAATCATCTACTGCATAACTGAGTGACATTGAAAATCAGTTATTATACAGGGAGTTCTCAGAGGCACCTAAAACAAACATAAAAAGCTATTGTTACTGTTTTTAGTTGCCCATCAAAACTAGGGGTAGGAACCTATTGATGAAGACATCACACATTTTGGATGTTGTACCTAGAAAACTAAACCTTTAAATGACTAGAAATCCTTGACCATGTTGGCTAGCATATATTTTCAGAAGGTGATATGTGAGTTTCTTTGGAGAAAATCCACTTCATATTGCTATAAAATTCTGCCCCACAATATATTACCATTATTATAATAGTGACATGATTACGGCCATAACCAACCACTTCCTGATTTGATATGAGGCTTGAAACTGTAGTGATATTTGGTTCCCCATTCTGTACTTATGGTTAAAAGTCCAAGAGAGTGTAGAGCATAGGTCCTAATTTGGAACTTTCTTTTGTTGTAGTGCTAATAATAATATTAAATTGGCTTCTACATATTTATGACTATACCCATAGATTAGTGCTACTCTCAACAGTGTACTGAGAAGACCCTTTGCTTTTGCCAGAGTGTAATGTAGAGACTCATATGTCTGATCAAAATACCAAGTATAAGTGAATGTAAGTATTTAGCTGAGGATGCATTTCTTATATAAATCCTATACTGACTTGACCTGTGGGTAAGTCAACAGAGACCCTAGAGGGGAAATGAGACTTGAAAGGGACAAAAACACAAGAGATGGAGACAAGACAAGATTCTGATCAAGTCCTGTTTATTCAAGGGAATAAGCAAGGTAAATATAGGGTGAGGGAAAGGAGGAAGCTCTTCTTGTGTGACTGGGTAACTAGGCAACTTACTAGAAAACCTAACAATTGTCTAATGGTCAGGCAGAAAGTCTCTAACTGCAACATGCAGAAAAGTCATAATTTTCAGAACACTGGTACAAAGGAGCCATAATTCCTTGCAGGGTAAGTATTTGACAGATCAAAAATGCAATGAAAGGGGTGCGGTGGAGTTCCATCTGGACGGAACCTTCATTTGGCGATGGATGGAGATAGAGACAGAGCCCCACATTGGAGCACCGGACTGAGCTCCCAAGGTCCTGACGAGGAGCAGAAGGAGGGAGAACATGAGAAAGAAAGTCAGGACCGTGAGGGAACCTTCATCTGGCGATGGATGGAGATAGAGACAGAGCCACACATTGGTGCACCAGACTGAGCTCCCAAGGTCCAAATGAGGAGCAGAAGGAGGGAAAACATGAGCAAGGAAGTCTGGACTGCGAGGAGTGCACCCATCCACTGAGATGGTGGGGTTGATCTATTCGGAGTTTACCAAGCCCAGCTGAACTGGGATTGAAAAGGCATGGGATAAATCCAGACTCCCTGAACATGGCAGACAATGAGGGCTGTTGAGAAGCCAAGGACAATGACACTGGATTTGGATCCTACTACACATACTGACTTTGAGGGGTCCTGGCCTGTTTGGATGCTCACCTTCCTGGACCTGGATGGAGGTGGGAGGAACTTGGACTTCCCACCGGGCAGGGAACCCTTAGTGCTCTCTGGACAGGAGAGGGAGGGGGAGTGGAGAGGGAGGGGGAGTAAATGGGACGCGGAGAGGAGGCAGAAATTTTTAATTAAAAAATGCAATGAAAGAAAGCAAAAGCATACAGAATCAAAGCACTTCCCTACACGATATCTGGTGAAGCGTGATGAACTGCACTCAAAGGCCAATTCCATATCTGGGATATAGATTCTGACAAAGATTTTGAGAAATAACCAGAAAAAGTATGTTTTCATCTATGCTTGGTCTGCCAAGCAGTCATTTCCCAACTCCGTCTCCCCTGTCCCAAGAGCAGCCTGAACTTTAAGCCTATTCTGTGTCCCCAGAACTTCCCCCCTTTCCATTTTATTTAAAGCAAAAAGAAGTTTTAACCACAAAATGTATATTTTTTTGTATTTGGTTGAATACAAATTTGATACATAATCAAGAATAAAAGAAACATAAGAATGATTACAATAAAAATATCACCGGACATATGGAGAATACTTTGTAAAAATACCTTAGGATCTAATTCTGTTAGTTTATTGGCAAAAAATTGTGCAATTGTGGAGGTATCCGAATCAGGAAATGATTTAACAAAAGTATATTCTATATTATCATGTAAATGTTCAATGAGAGATCAAGCAGAAACATTGCTCAAAATATATGGTTGAATAACGTTCTGTTCATGTAAAGAATCAAATCAGTAATGGAAAAAGTAGTTGAATTCACAGTGCAAGGTAATTTGTTCTTGTAAAGATAAATATTTCTTTCCCAGCCATTCCACAGTTTGCTTAAGTACATTAATCTCTATCTGAAGTTGAGCATATATTTGAGCTTGTTGTATTTAGAGTTTATGAGAGTCTTTATGCCATTTCTCTACAAAGTGTTTTGTCTGCAAGAACGTATGTAAAGCAACACCAGCCACAGAAGTAGTATCAACAATAACAATGAGATTTAGAATTAGAGCTATTACTATACATAACATGTGCTTTGTTCTTTTCAATATCTTTTTGAAGAATTCTACAACAATATCATCTAAAGGATTTTAAGCCCAAGAATGACCTAAGTTTACAGGCAGCCAAATATGTGTATGCTGTTGTAATATCATAAGTGATTGATTATGAGGATTAAACTTAACAGAGGAATTAATACATGAATACAGTTGATAATCATATCAATTAATTTTCAGCTATAAAATTGATTTTTCCAAATATATATATGTATATATATATATATATATATATATATATATATGATAGTGGTACAGAAGCAGTAACATTAATACTGCTAAAATGGTAAATTTATAATTAGAAGCAGATACTGCTGTTCCAAGAAATGAGACATTAAAAAGATGAACAGGTCTCAAGGCAGCCACGATCTTCCAAATATGCATCTGAATTACAGTAGGGGCTGTGAGTAAGGCAATGTTACTATCACTGAGTCCTCCATCTCCCCATGTCAGAAGACGGCTTCCAGTTATTGTTTCATTCTTGGTCCAATTCATTCTGGAAACATTAAGCAAATCACAAGTGGTAATGTTAGATTCAAGCATGTGTTAATAAATTGACCATATTGGCCCCAATTGATCCATTTATTTTGAATTATTTTGCTAAATTTGCCCAAACAAGTCTTCCAAATAAATGGCTAATATTTTAAACCATAATATGCAAAATCTGGATATACAGGATATGATAATTTATAATTTCCAATAATATTGTCCCAGGTCTGATTAATGGACCATGCCGAAAGTCTTTGAAGATGAGTACGAGATCTACCAATTTTAATACCAGGTTACAACCAATGCTGAAATCCCATTGAAAAACAAGGACCATTTTCAAAACATATTGGCTTTCTGTCATCCATATAAGTAAAATTATATGGAGTCCCATCATGATTATTTAGATAAGCCAAGTTATTCAAAAGGAGAAAGGATACTTGGAGCGGTATACACTAACACATCATTATCTCCCCAAAAGACAGGCTCAAGCATAGGTGGGTTAGGAACATAAGCCCTATAACTTACAGATGATCCCTGAACAGAAGAGACAGTTAACAGAGCACACATTGTCAAAAAAAAAAAAAAAGATATTCAGCTGTAACAGGTCTTTTGGACTGCTGGACAATAATCTGACCCTGGACTGCAGGAGATTTCACCTGACCCCAAGTTGGTAATGGTGGTGGAGACCCATGTGGTTGAGGTTGCTTCCATGAATATAATTATACCATGGCCAATATTGGAATGTCTTCTTCTGGAGCCATAATTGTCACACATCCAACAGAGACACAAGACCATAACCTCTTCTTTCACTATTAGCAATGTAGGCTGCCACTTAGCATCTAGGACAATTTTTCTGCTAGTTCAACATTCAGAGTGTAAGCAAAATGTTTCCCTGTTCTGGTTACAATATCCCCTTGGGGCAGATTTAAGAAATGTAACATGAATTAATGTAAAGTTTCCCTACTTCTTCAAAAATTTCACTAATTACATATCAAAATCTTCCTTTTTAATTTTTTAAATTTGCTATTTTAAAGTATGATTTGCTTTAAAGTATGATGGGCACAATTAGCAATAGCTTGACCTTGTGGATTATATTTAATACCTGTTACATAAGCCATATTATATCATTTATAGAATTTAACAAAATGTTTTGGAAAAATAAGGGAAATTATCTGCTTTAACAAGAGAGGAAACACCCATGGTGGGATGCACTTCTAAGAAATACTGCATAACATAATTTATTACTTACTAACCTAAGGGGCAGCCCATATAAATGATGAAAAACATCAATGATCACATGGAGGAAAGAGAAATATCTGAACTCTGAAATATAAGTAACATCTATTTGCCAATTTTTCCTTGAGTATTAATCTCCCTGAGGAATAGAATGTATATGCAATGGATGACAAATTGGGCATTTTAAAATAATTTATTTTGCTTCTCAAAATTAAATTTTATATTAAAAATGTAAATGATTAGTATGTAGATATTTATGTCCTTATTGAGCAAAGCAAGAAACTACTAACTTTTCCCCTTGAGCACTTCCAAATGTCAGATCTCCAGACAAATTTGTATGTGATCATAGGGTATATTCTATTCAAAAAGGCATTTTGAATACACTCTTTAACTATTTTTGATTTTGTCTGACCTTTTTTGGTAAGAAAACAATTTGTCCATATCTAAAGACTTATAAATTTTTACTTTGCTTTTGCAAACTGTAATAATTGGCGGCCATAGTTTCAGTAGTTAATTGCAGTTTTCTGCTTTCAGATAAAATATTTTTGCATACATTCATATAACTATTTATATCTCTTGTTTCTAAAACCAATAGCAATGCTTGTTACAACCCTCACTGGCATTTTTATATGTTTAGAATTTTAAGAAATTGTTTCTTTCCTTCTTCTCCAATTACAGTTATTTTTATTGTTTGTTTTAGTATATCCAGGAATTTAATATTAGGCCCATTTCTGGATAATTCCAAGAATTTCTGGATATTCCAAGAACCATAGTTCTCTCCCATGGGGTTAAGACACTCCCATGCTTCCATGCCTATTTCTCTCACAGTTATTCATGTATTTCAAGTGGGGTATTAACCTGCTGATAAGAGTCATCATAAACTCCACTTGCCTGTTAACAAAGGAAAAATAATTTCCCTCAGGATTGTTTTTGACTTAATTAATTTGAGCCTTTTCAACACAAAGGTCAGAAAAACCATATTTGCTATTGCAAATATTCAGGCACTTTTTTGTCTATTTTCTCCAAATTCTTTTAATAATATTTTCTCTCCAATCCCAATGACATTGCCAGCTACAAAATCTTGAATTCTCTAAAGTAAAAAATCATTAATTAGATTCTACTAAAAAAAAGCAGTTACAGGGACATCTCTTGGCTCAAATTCTTTGTAATAATGCTTAAGAGCCTCTCTGAATCTCTATTATCTTTTGTCATCTATAGAACATCTTTAATATGATTAAAGAATCCAGATAGCCTTTTGTCTGTGAGCTCCTTGGCAAGCAAGGACACCTGATCTCAGCACCAGAAGATACATCCGGGAGGTGAGTGAGGTCCTGACCCCACGGCAGCAGCCCAGGAGACTGAGCACAGCCTCTCCTCAACACCCTACACTTCCTGGTCTTCTGGCTGGGGCTACTCTCCTTGGCTACTGCCTCTCTCTTCCTACCCCATCCAGCTTGCATCCAGAAAAAACCCTCCCTTTTTCTACCCCTCTTTGGGTTAATAGCATCTCCAGGTCAGCCTGATCAGGGCACTGGGAGTGGGTAGGAAGTGCAACCAGCAGGCAGGAGTATCTTTGTTTCAATAGCCTGCCTGCAACAAGGTAGGCCCTTTGTCTGTGAACTCCTTGGCAAGCAAGGACACCTGATCCTGTAAAAGAAGATCCATAGAGGAGCATCCAGAAGAAGAGATGGGCAGGCACCAATGCAGGAATTCATCCAACAACATGAAAAGCAACATGAAATCACCAGAACCCAGCAATTATACAACAGAAGGACATGAACACCCTAATCCAGAAGAAGTGGAAAAAGTTGACATTATGAAAGCGATAGAGTCCCTTAAACAGGATGTGAAAAACTCCCTTAAAGAAATGGATGAGAAGTATAACAAAGTGTTTGAAGAAATGAATCAATCCATAAATGATATTCTGGGAAACCAAGAAAAAACAATCAAACAGGTAATGGAAACAGTTCAAGACTTGAAAACTGAAATGGAGGCAAGGAAGAAAACACAAACTGAGGGCCGCCTGGATAGGGAAAATCTAGGCAAATGAACAGAGACTTCAGAAACAAGCATAAGCAATAGAATACAAGAGATAGAAGAAAGAATCTCAGATTCTGAAGACGCCATAGAGAAAATAAATGCACTGATCAAAGAAAACAGCAAATCAAACAAATTCTCATCACAAAACATTCAGGAAATCTGGGACACAATAAAAAGACCAAACCTAAGAATAATAAGGGTAGAAGAAGGAGAAGAACTACAGCTCAACGGTCAGGAAAATATATCTAATAAAATTATAGAAGAAAACTTTCCAAATCTAAAGAAAGATATTCCTATGAAGGTTCAAGAAGCATACAGGACACCAAATAGACTGGATGAAAAAAAACATCCCCTCACCATATAATAATCAAAACAGAAAACATAGAGAATAAAGAAGAATATTAAGAGCTGCAAAGGAAAAAGGTCAGGTAACTTATAAAGGTAAACCTATCACACTTACACCTGACTTCTCTATGGAAACCATGAAAGCCAGGAGGTCCTGGATAGATGTACTGCAGAAAATAAGAGACCATGGATGCAAGCCCAGACTACTATACCCAGCCAAGCTTTTGTTCACTATAAATGGAGAAAACAAAATTTTCCAGGATAAAAACAAATTTAAACCATATGTAGCCACAAATCCAGCCTTACAGAAAGTAATAGAAAGAAAATCACAAACCAAGGAGTCCACCAATGCCCACAAAAACTCAGACATCTAGCGACCCTTCACCAGCACATCTCAAAGAAGGGAAACACACAATCTCTACTACCAAAAAAAAAACCCAAAAATGATGACCAGAATTAACAACCACTGGTCATTAATATAACTTAATATCAATGGACTCAATTCACCTATAAAAAGGCACAGGTTAAGAGATTGCATACGAAAACAGGATCCAACATTCTGCTGTTTACAAGAAACACACCTCAACCACAAAGACAGCCATCTCCTCAGAGTAAAGGGATAGGAGAAGGTTTATCAAGCAAATGGACCTAAGAAACACGTGGGTTTGGACATACTAATATCTAAGAAAGCTGACTTCAAACTAAAATCAATCAGAAGAGATGGAGAGGGACACTTTATACTCATAACAGAAAAAAATCCATCAGAATGAAGTCTCAATCCTGAATATCTATGTCCATAATATAAAAGCACCCACCTATGTGAAAGAAATATTACTAGAACTCAAGGCAGCCATCAAACCACACACACTAATAGTAAGAGACTTCAACACTCCTCTCTTACCAATGGACAGGTCAATCTGACAGAAACCTAACAGATAATTAAAGGACTTAATGGAGGTAATGAACCAAATGGACTTAACAGACATCTATAGAACATTCCACCCAAATAGGAAATAATATACCTTCTTCTCTGCAGCTCATGGAACTTTTTCAAAAATTGACCACATACTTGGTAACAAAGCAAACTTCCAGAGTTAAAAAAATATTAGTAACCACCTGTGTCTTATCAGAACACCATGGATTAAAATTAGAATTCAAAAACAATGCGACCCTGAGAAAATCTACAAACTCATGGAAACTGAACAATCAACTACCGAACCACACCTGGGTCAAGGAAGAAATAAAGAAAGAAATTAAAGTCTTCCTTGAATTTAATGAAAACAAAGACACAACATACTTAAACCTATGGGACATTATGAAAGCAGTGCTAAGAGGAAAATTCATAGCACTAAGTGCCCACTTAAAGAAAACGGAGAATGCATTCATTGGAGACTTAACAGCACACCTGAAAGCTCTAGAAAAAAAGAAGCAGACTCACCTAGGAGGAGGAGAAGACTTGAAATAAGCAAACTGAGGGCTGAAATCAACAAAATAGAAACACAGAAAACAATCCGAAGAATCAAAAAGCTGGTTCTTGGAGAACATCAACAAGAATGACAAATCCCTATCCGAACTAATCAACCGGCAGAGACAGAACAAGCAAATTAATAAGATCAGAAATGAAAAGGGGGACATAACCACAGACACAGAGGAAATTCAGAGAATCATTAGATCTTACTACAAAAGCCTGTATGCCACAAAATTGGAAAATGTAAAAAAATGGACATTTTTTTAGATAAGTATTATATACCAAAGTTAAACCAGTATAAGGTAAACACTCTAAATAGTCCTGTTAGTCGCAAAGAATTAGAAACCGTGATCAAAAACCTCCCTACCAAAAAGAGCCCAGGAACAGATGGTTTCAATGCAGAATTCTACCAGAACTTCCAAGAAGACCTAATACCTATAGTCCTTAAGGTATTTCATAATATAGACAGAACAGTCATTGCCAAATTCCTTTTATAAGGCTACAGTTACCCTGATACCTAAACCACACAAAGACTCAACCAAGAAAGAGAATTACAGGCCAATCTCACTCATGAATATTGACGCAAAAATTCTCAATAAAATACTGGCAAACCGAATCTAAGAACACATTAGAAAAATTATCCACTATGATCAAGTAGGCTTCATCCCAGAGATGCAGGGCTGGTTCAACATATGAAAATCTATCAATGTAATCCATCATATAAATAAACTGAAGAATAAAAACCATATGATCATCTCATTAGATGCTGAAAAAGCATTTGACAAAATTGAACAACCCTTTATGATAAAGGTCTTGGAGAGATTAGGGATACAAAGGTCATTCCTAAATATAATAAAGGCTACTTACAGCAAGCCAACAACTAACATCAAGTTAAATGGAGAGAAACTCAAGGCCATCCCACTAAATTCAGGAACACGACAAGGCTTTCCACTCTCTCCTTATCTCTTCAATATGGTGCTTGAGGTTCTAGTAAAAGCAGTAAGACAACATATGGGGATCAAGGGGACCCAAGTGGACAGGAAGAAGTTAAACTTTTGCTATTTGCAGATGATATGATAGTGTACATAAGTGATCCCAAAAACTCCACCAAAGAACTCCTACAGTTGATAAACTCCTTCAGTAATGTGGCAGGATATAAGATCAACTCCAAAAAATCAGTTGCCCTCCTTTACATAAAGGATAAGGAAGCAGAGAGGGAAATCAGAGAAGTATCACCTTTCACAATAGCCACAAATAGCATAAAGTATCTTGGGGTAACTCTAACCAAGGAAGTGAAGGATTTATTTGACAAGAATTTTAATTCTCTGAAGAAAGAAATTGTAGAGGATACCAGAAAATGGAAGGATCTCTCTTGCTCGTGGATTGGGAGGATCAACATAGTAAATCTGGCAATTCTACCAAAAGCAATCTATAGATTCAATGGAATTCCCATCAAGGTCCCCAAAAAATTCTTCACAGACCTCGAGAGGACAATAATCAACTTTATATGGAAAAACAAGAAACCCAGGATAGCCAAAACAATCTTTATACAATAAAGGAGCTTCTGGGGGCATTACCTTCCCTGACTTCAAACTCTATTACAGAGCTACAGTACTGAAAACAGCTTGGTATTGGCATAAAAACAGAGAAGTTGACCAATGTAATCGAACAGAAGACCTGGATCTTAACCTACAAACCTATGAACACATGATTTTTGATAAAGGAGCCATGAGTACACAATGGAAGAAAGAGATCATCTTCAACAAATGATGCTGGCATAACTGGATGTCAATCTGTAGAAGAATGAAAGTAGATCCATATCTATCACCATGCACAAAACTCAATTCCAAATGGATTAAAGACCTCAGTATTAATTTGAACACACTGAGCCTGATAGAGGAGAAAGTGGAAAGTACTCTACAACATATGGGCACAGGAGACCGTTTCCTATGTATAACCCCAGTCGCACAGACATTAAGGGCAACATTGAATAAATGTGACCTTCTGAAGCTGAGCAGCTTTTGTAAAGCAAAGGACACTGTCACTAAGACACAAAGGCAGCCTACTGACTGGGAAAAGATCTTCCCCAATCCTGCAACTGACAAAGGTCTGATCTCTAAAATATATAAGGAACTCCAGAGACTAGACTTCAAAACGCTAATTAACCCATTTAAAAAAATGGGGCTCTGAAGTGAACAGAGACTTCTCAACAGAAGAATCCAAATGGCCAAAAGACACTTAAGGTCATGCCCAACCTCCTTAGCTATCAGGGAAATGCAAATCAAAACAACTTTGAGATACCATCTTACACCTGTCAGATTGGCTAAAATCAAAAACACCAATGATAGCCTTTGCTGGAGAGGTTGTGTGGTAAGGGGTACTCTCATCCATTGCTGGTGGAAATGCACACTTGTGCAACCACTTTGGAAAACAGTGTGGTGGTTTCTCAGGAAATTCGGGATCAACCTACCCCAGGATCCAGCAATTCGAGTCTTGGGAATTTACCCAAGAGTTGCCCAATCATACTACAAAAGCATTTGTTCAACTATGTTCATAGCATCATTATTTGTAATAGCCAGAACCTGGAAACAACCTAGATGCCCTTCAGTGGAAGAACGGATGAAGAAATTGTGGAATATATATGTATTAGAATACTACTCAGCGGTAAAAAACAATGATATCTTGAATTTTGCATGCAAATGGATGGAAATGAAAAGCACTATTCTGAGTGAGGTAACCCAGACCCAAAAAGATGAAAATGGGATGTACTCACTCATAATCGTTTTTTAGCCATAAATAAAGGACATCGAACCTATAATTCGTGATCCTTGAGAATAAGAAGGTGAAACAAAAGAAAAACATATACTTATCCTCCTGGATATTCGAAGTAGACAAGTTTGCAGGGCAAAAATTGGAAGTTGAGGGTGGTGTGGTTTGGGGGCAAGGGGAGATGAGGACAGAAAGCCTGATGGGGAGGATAGGGAGAGCTTGGGGGAATGGGATAGTTAGGATATAGGAAGGGTGGATATGGGAGCAAGGAAGCATATATCTTAATTAAGGGAACCATCTTAGTATTATTAAGAGACTTGACTCGAGTGGGGTTCCCAGGTATCCAGGGAGATGCCCCCAGCTAGTTCCGTGGCCAGCTGAGGAGAGGGATTCGGAAAATGCCAGATCCTATAGCCATACTGATGATTATCTTGCATATCACCATAGAACCTTCACCTGGCGATGGATGGAGATAGAGACAGAGGAAGATGTGAGAATTAGCCAATAAGAGGCTAAAACTATGGGCCAGGCAGTGTTTAAAAGAATACAGTTTCCGTGTAATTATTTCGGGTGTAAAGCTAGCCGGCGGCCGGGTGGCGGGACCCAGCCCCGCTGCTTCCTTCTACAGATTGGCACTCCAACGTGGTGACTAAATCCACTTAAAAACTTGAGAGGGCTTTAAATAAAGGAGAGAGAGAGTTTAACACAGCTTTTTGCTGTTTGCTAGGACATGCTGTAGAGAGATTTCCTGTTTCAGCAATAGCGGCAGAGAAAACGCTAGGTCATTTTAAAACGCAGCTTCCTGGTGCTGTGCCGCCAGTGCGGACTCTGGCTTTAAAGCATTTCAATGGCTTTTATGGGATGTTTATGTGCCTGCTCGGGATCTGAAAGAAAGTGCTCACTGCTCCCTGCCTGCACCTGAGCAGGTGGCAGAATCAGGCTTAGGCAAGCAGGAGAACATGGCGGATTTCTGCCACCATAGAGAGAGATGTTTTCAGACTGCGCGGTGCTCTGCACATCAGATTTGGCTATAACTTGGATGAAAAGAGTTTCTGTGCTGCACGCTCAGTCTCAGAATTAAACTGCTGAGTGCAGCTCCAATGTGGACTGCTGCGTGCCTGGAACTGTGTGCAGCTCAGGGGCACCAAATGACTGAGGCAGGAGTGGCTCTGGCTCTGCTCCGCCATGCGGAACTGTGCTGATCTCAGGCAGGATCTATTGTAATTACCATGATAACAGCACAGTAAGGTTTAGACTTGGCTGGAAACAGGCGGTACCGTATTACCTCTATGTGGCACAACTTAAGTTTTTAAGAAGTGGTTAACCTTTTAAGAAGTGCTCCTGAAGCCGGGTGGTGGTGGCGCACGCCTTTAATCCCAGCACTCGGGAGGCAGAGGCAGGCGGATCTCTGTGTGTTCGAGACCAGCCTGGTCTATAAGAGCTAGTTCCAGGACAGGCTCCAAAGCTACAGAGAAACCCTGTCTCGAAAAACCAAAAAAAAAAAAAATAAAAAGTGCTCCTGGATAGCAAAAAAATTACAGATTCACAATAGGAAAGATTCAGACATAGAAGGCCTTTAAATGGCTCACAATGTTGGATAAATATACGTAGGCTTGAGAGAGGAAAAAATAAATATATAGAGAATAAAGTTAATGCCTTAAAAAAGGGCTAAAGTCTTTAAAGAGACAGAATAAAGTAAGTGATAGAGTAAAAATAAGCCACGTAAAAATGGAAAATTCACAGAGAGTCTGGATGATGTATTTTATTGTGTTTTCTTTGAAATTTTTGACTGTAAAGGAGCTAAGTACAGAGAGACATTTCATTATATGGGCTGCCAGGCTAGACCAGAATGGACATCTTAGTGGTATGACTTCAGAATTTGGATCTAAGAACATGAAGCTTTGGAAAAGAGTTTCTTCTTTTGTTTTCACAGAGGACGAGACTCTGTGGATTGCTTCTATCCCAATATGGTATGATAGACCATGCCCTCCTGAAAGGTTGCTATGAACATCTTCAAAAATTCACTTCACTCAACTGCCAGCTGAGAGGAACCTAGCACACAGGTTACACCATGAAAGACCTAAATAATAGCGCCCCCCATTCAGCAGGAAGCAGTTTGGAGAGAAATAACTACGCCCATTTTCCCGAATATTGTTTATAAATGTTCTTTTACATTTAAAGGGGGATATGATATAGAGATGAATAATTTGCATTGGTATGGATTTTAAGGTCAATTTGTTATATGTATATGTATTTCTGATCTTGATTAAGGTATTGTGATTGTGTAGTTCATTTAAAAATGTAATGTATAATTAGGAAATATAGGTTGTTAATGGATAATCATTGATAATAGTCAAGCTTGTAGTCATGTTAGTTAGATTTTCTAAATATGAAGAGATATATTTCAGTTAGATAGACATTCTTCATATCTTTCAAAGACTACAGAATATGGCATTTTAAATGTTTTAATAACTTAGGGCTTTTCAGGACAATGAGACACGTCTGCTCCTGGCAGCACCAATCTACTTCAAGAGGAAGATGGGCATCAAAGAGGCTACTTATGGAGTTTGATAGCCATTTGGGCAAGAAACTGCTCTTGCCTCGATTATTGCATAAACTGGACACAGAGAACCCTCAGAGAGAGGACTGCTGAACTTTCCTAAAGGTGAGATGATCTTTCGGGGTTCCTGATTCGTGAAAGAGTCTGCGAGACATTCTGCGGGACACAGCAGATAGTGACTGAACTGCCTTTGAAATTTCCTGCTTCATGGAAATGTCTGCTGGAAACTATGGGCCGATAGGCTGAAGATGGATGCCCCAATGGTACAGAGGAACTTTGGGTGACTGTCCAGGCAGCGAGTTGTCTCTGTCATTTCTAGAGTTTTATAAGTTGCTTACTTCTCATTTACGTAGGTAATATTATATCCTTCTGGAGTCTTTGATGGAGTTGAAGAATAGAGAGATAGTTATAGTTGTTTTCCTTTGTTATGATAAAAGATAAAATAGAAATAAATATTGTAACTGTAATTTTTACTTGATAACTGTTTTGCTATATGTAATTTTACTATGTTAAAGTGAAAGCCTTTCTTTTTTTGTTTAAACAGAAAAAGGGGGAATGATGGAGGAGTGTCTATGTGTTACTTTCATTATTAATAAAGAAAACTGCCTTGGCCCTTTAAGAGAACAGAAAATTAGGTAGGCGGAGTAGACAGAACAGAATGCTGGGTAGCAGGAGTTGGGGAGATGCTTCAGGCAGTCGCCATAGTGAGTCGCCATGATTCTCCTCTCCGAGATGGATGCTGGTTAAGATCTCTCCTGGTAAGCCACACCTCGTGGTGCTACATGGATTACTAAATATGGGTTAAAGAAAGATGTGAGAATTAACCAATAAGAGGCTGAAACTATGGGCCAGGCAGTGATTTAAAAGAATACAGTTTCCGTGTAATTATTTTGGGCAAAGCTAGCCAGGTGGCGGGACACAGCCCGCCGTTCCTTCTATAGTTACTGCTCTCTGGACAGGAGAGGGAGGGCGAGTGGAGGGGGGAGGGGGGTAAATGGGAGGCGTGGAGGAGGCAGAGATTTTTAATAAAAAAAAAATCCCTTAAAGGATTTTATACTAAATTTTACAAATGGCTCTTCCAATGGAAGAACTGCATATATAGTTAATAATATAAAGAAATTATTGAGCATACCAAGGCTCCTTGAAAGCAACTTATAAAAGTTGGGGACAGATCCTGATGCAAACAGTTCTTACATGATGACACCAAGCTGATCTTTACTAATGCAAGGTAAAAATGCCCTTGCAATACATTATAAAAGACCCGACATATATATATATATATATATATATATATATATATATATATATATATATATATATATATTTGGGGTCGAGGATATGTTTGTGCTTTTTTTCACAGAAAGAAAATAATGCTGGACCTGATGATGTCGTAGCTGCAAACACCCCATAAAGGAGTTCGAGGAGAAATGAGTTGGAGAGGAATTTTTATCCAAGTCTTCCCTGCCCCCACGGAGAGAAGTGCCTGATAGCACCATCTGCTAAGCCACTCCACACATCCTGCCTCCAGAGATTCAGCTGAGATAATTGCGAAGATATACTTTATGTTGCTTAATCCAGCTCACCCCACCCAGGAATCCCACCTGCCCTGAAGCACAAATGCTGAGCTGCTTCCAAACCTGAGACGAAGACACATATGCCCTGCTGAGATGACCTGACCATGGCAAGTACAATTTTCTGCAGTTTGAATTCTGTTTGCTCTGAAGCTAAGATGCAGATTAAAATCTTAACCCCTCTTCACTTAAGAAGGGGGAAGATCGGGGTTTTAACTGTTGCTCAGAGACTGAAACTGGTGGTGTTTTGATATAACAATATCTGTCATTGTACTCTTACTGGAATTGACCTAATGATATTTGTAACTGCTTGGGAAAAGTTTGACACACCCTGCAAAATGTTTGGGTTTAAAGTTTTTGGCAAGCATCAGTCGTAATTTTATGTTGGAGTAGGCACTTAGGAAGGAGTATATACCATAGGCCAGACTAAAAGGTGAATACTGGGTTTGGAAGGTGCCCTTTCTTCTTTTCCAGAGATGGAGTCATTGGTGTCCAAATTATATCTTTTATTTAATCTATATGAGATACCTTTTATTTGAGAAGCTCCTCTCAGTCTTTTCATTAATAATTCATGCAGAGGCCCAACGATGGGAATATTGTGGAACCCTCCCCTGAACAGCACATCATAGAGGCTGTACAGGCTGGCTCAACATGGCATGATGTCAGGGGCCGAGGATTGCCCTCCACAGAGCCTAAGACAGGGACCCTGCGGTCAAAGACCTGCTTAATTTGGTCTTGCTAGATACCTTTTTGAGGAGCAAAAGGACGTGCAGCTGGTGGCAGGACCTCCCCCCAACCTAAGACAGGGCCCTGGGAACCCTAGGATGAGTAAGGGGGGAAAAGACCTGGTCCCCCTCGACCTAGACAGGAGCCCTCATCACAGGCCATCATTAAGGGCCAAAATCAAAATAAAACATAACTAATACTACCCATAAGACACCCCTCTGTTCCCAGGAGAGGAAAAAAGACTCCACCACTCAAGAGGAGGGTCCTCTTTGTCCCAGTCCCTTCTCCTCTAGGTCTGACAACATGTTTAGACTCTGACCGGTGCTTTCCACTTATTTGCTGCTTGCCACAATAAAAGGAAGGGGGATATGTCAGGGACTATTGCCCTAAAATATGATAGCAGGGATCATTGCCCTAAGGATGTTTGCGGAGAACCCGCCCCACATCCCAACTATTTTGAGAACTATTTGTTTATGGAACCCGCCCCATATTCCGACTATTTTGAAAAATGTTAATGGACTCACATGTTTCGGCTTATACCAGGGGTACTGACTGATGACCTTTGCTACCCCGGCAAAAGTTCCTACCCCTATCCCCACCCCATGCCAAGTTCCTCATTCAAGGGCTATATTAGCTGTAAACTTCACCCTAATAAACGAGACCTTGAGAAATAAAAAAAAAGAATAATGGGTTAATATAAGCTACAAGAGCTAATAAGAAGCCTGAGCTAATGAGCCAATCGGTTTATGATCTTATGGAGTTCTCTGTGTGATTTTCTTTGGGACCTTGACAGCTGGGGGACCAGGCGAGACAGAAACCCCAACAAGCCAGACCACAATGTTACAAGGTGACACAAAAAAATATTACCCAAAATATAATGGTATTTTAGTCAATAATGATATGGTCAATTTTTAATTTGTATACCCTGCTTGACAATGCATAGATTAAAACAAGTTGTGCATGAGACTGCATATGTACAATTAGTACCTTCAAAAAGAATGGTGTTCTATGTAAATTTCTTATACTAAGAGCATTGCAATGCAGAGTACTTTCTGTTCACAGCTAGCTATTCTTTAAAGAAGTTTTTTCTTTACTTCCTTGAATCTTGCTGTATTCTTTTTTTGTTCTATTTTTTCTCTGTACTAGAAACTCTTTCAGTACTTATTAGTTCCTGTCTGTTACATCAGTAAAATAAAACATTCCAGAGGATGAATCTAATATAAAAACAAAGAAAAATCTGGCAAAAAAAATTGCCAGAGTCAACAATTTCAGATCTCTGTATACTATCCAAGACCTTAGAACAAAAGTGTACACAGTAAAAACAATGACCATTTTCCGGTATTTTAATTTTTGTATACCTAACTCCTGGTCAAAACTTCAAGAGAGTTTTTTTTTTTTTTGTCTTGGCTTATTTGTAGTTTTTACTGTTTAAGAATTGCATACACATGTATAAGGTCCCTTGAGCAAATTAATTAATTGCCTATTCTCTCCTTCCCAATTATTCTCTATCCCTCCATAACTTTTTCTTTCTAATGTCATATGTTCTTGGTTTTTCTTTTAAATACACAGAATCTACTAAATACTGCTTGTGTGCACATGAATGTCAGTACATCTACAAGAATATTTGTTGCCTCTCAGGATCTTATCCCTGAAGAAAACTCTCTCTCTCTCTCTCCCTCTCCCTCTCTCCCTCTCTCCCTCTCTCCCTCTCTCCCTCTCTCCCTCTCTCCCTCTCTCCCTCTCTCCCTCTCTCCCTCTCTCTTTTCAGACATCAATGATGATAACTCCTTAGTTAGGGGTAGGTCTTTATACGCCAATCTCCCATACTTTCTTAGAATTTAATTAGCCAGCTTGATCCTACACACATTTTGTGTGTACAGTTAGGTGCTTTTTTGTGAACTCATATACACAATATTGTTTTTCAGCAGTTTTACACTACTGCTGGTAATTACAATCTTTCTGTCCCATTCCTGAAATGATTTTGAGACTTAGTGTGTGTCTAATTATGGCACTACATTAGAATATGACATGCTGAAGAAGTGAACATGAATTCAGTATACAGTAAATAATGGATTCTAACTTATGCTTGTCCAGTTTCAAATTTTGATTCTTGCAATTGCAGATGAATCACCATCATCAACTGCTATAAAGCAAGTTATGATAATTATAGTTGGGTTTGATTTGATTTTGAAATAGCCTTTCACTCTGCAATGCTGCCTGGCCTGAATTAACTATATAGACCAGGTTAGCCTTGAACTCACAGAAACCAGACCTGTTTCTGCCCTCAAAGTACTAGAATTAAAGAACTAGTTTACCATTTCCTGCCAAGATCATTATCATTTGTGTATTATGGGAGGGTAAAGAGAAATAAGATACCTATGCTAATTTTCTGATTTATTATACACATTCTTTGAATGTTGAATTATCTGTGACACTCCATAAATAGGTAGCATTGTGTGTATGTGTGTGTATATGTGTGTCTGTGTGTATATACCTTAAGATAACACATGCATTTCAAGGTCAGAGGATAATGAATCTTTTCCCTTCTTCATGTGGAGCCTGGATTACAAACTCAGGTGGTATGTCATGGTAATAAATGCCTTTACTCACTAAATCATCTTGCTTTTAGCCCTGGAAGACTTCTATATCAATCATCCACTGCTCAGAATATTGCAAAAATGATACAGGGTACCTTATAACATAGAATAAAAATAATTTTCTACTTCTATTATAAAAACAGACTAAAAGCCAAGCTACTTGCAGCTTTTAGCTGAAAATCTTAAAAGAAGAAATTGACAATAACATTTTAAACTTTAAAAAGGTTCTTCTTGCAATACTGTTTCTTCCTGACAAATTTTCTACTGGATCTTTCAGTTAGTGATAAAATATCATAAAGCCTGCAATAGTAATAGTAGATTTATTGATTTATCTTTGTGTTTCTATTAGGTGTTGTATCATATATTTGATACTCTCTTGTTTGGCATATATACATTAATGGTTTTATGTGCTAGAGAATTGACCCTTTAATAATTATACAATGTCTTCTTAAAATTATTTTATTATTTTAATTATGTGAATGTGTTTGCATGGGTGAGTGCATGTGTCCATGTTTGAAGAAGTGAGTCTGTATTCCCACAAGGGTAGTTATGTTGAATCTCTGTAATTATAGTTACAGGGAGTTGTGTGGTGCCCAGTCTGTATGTTTGGAACCCAAGACGAATACTTCTAAAAGAGTGATAAACTCAAGCATTGTGTCATCTCTCCAGTTCCTATAATGTCTTTTAAAATCTTGTTAGCTTCCATCAGTTTCCCTGTGTAGTGATGGGAGTGGCGGGCTGCATTCTCACCCAGCTCCCAGCTGCCTTGCTAGCTTATGCCCTGAAATAATTACATGGAAACTGTATTCATTTAAACACTGCCTGGCCCATTAGTTTCAGCCTCGTATTAACTAATTCTCACATCTTGCTTTAACCCATATTTAGTAATGTGTGTAGCACCACAAGGTGGTGTCTTACCAAGAAAGATTCAGCATGTCTGACCTGGTGGCTGGCTCCATGGCGTCTGTCTCAGAGAGGAGAGGCATGGCGACTGCCCGAGGCATCTGCCTCACTCCCAGCATCCTGTTCTGTATACTCCACGTACCTATGTTCTGACCTATCAGGCCAAGCAGTTTCTTTATTAATTAAACAATGAAATCATCAGATAGATAGAAGACACACCTACATCATTCCCCCTTTTTCTGTTTAAACAAAAAAGAAAGGCTTTCACTTTAACATAGTAAAATTACATATAGCAAAACAGTTATCAAGTAAAAATTACAGTTACAATATTTATTTCTATTTTATCTTTTATCATAACAAAGGAAAACAACTATAACTATCTCTCTATTCTTCAACTCCATCAAAGACTCCAGAAGGATATAATATTACCTAAGTAAATGAGAAGTAAGCAACTTATAAAACTCTAGAAATGACAGAGACAACTCGCTGCCTGGACAGTCACCCAAAGTTCCTCTGTACCATTGGGGCATCCATCTTCAGCCTATCGGCCCATAGTTTCCAGCAGACATTTCCATGAAGCAGGAAATTTCAAAGGCAGTTCAGTCACTATCTGCTGTGTCCCGCAGAATGTCTCGCGGACTCTTTCACGAATCAGGAACCCCGAAAGATCATCTCACCTTTAGGAAAGTTCAGCAGTCCTCTCTCTGAGGGTTCTCTGTGTCCAGTTTATGCAATAATCGAGGCAAGAGCAGTTTCTTGCCCAAATGGCTATCAAACTCCATAAGTAGCCTCTTTGATGCCCATCTTCCTCTTGAAGTAGATTGGTGCTGCCAGGAGCAGACGTGTCTCATTGTCCTGAAAAGCCCTAAGTTATTAAAACATTTAAAATGCCATATTCTGTAGTCTTTGAAAGATATGAAGAATGTCTATCTAACTGAAATATATCTCTTCATATTTAGAAAATCTAACTAACATGACTACAAGCTTGACTATTATCAATGATTATCCATTAACAACCTATATTTCCTAATTATACATTACATTTTTAAATGAACTACACAATCACAATACCTTAATCAAGATCAAAATACATATAACAAAATTGACCTTAAAATTCATACCAATGCAAATTATTCATATCTATATCATATCCCCTTTTAAATGTAAAAGAACATTTATAAACAATATTTGGGAATATGGACATAGTTATTTCTCTCCAAACTTCTTCCTGCTGTATAGGTGTGCTGTTAATTAGGTCTTTTATGGTATAACCTGTCTCCTAGGTTCATCTCAGTTGGCAGTTGAACAAAGTAATTTTTGAGGGTGTTCACAGCAACCTTTCAGGAGGGCGTGGTCTATCATACCATATTGGGATAGAAGCAATTCACAGGGTCTCATTTTCTGTAAAAACAAAAGAAGTATCTCTTCCAAAGTATCATATCCTTAGATCCAAATTCTGAAGTCAAGTTATTTTCAAAATATTTATCTTAGATTAGTTCAGCAGCATTTATAAACAAATACCTTTTAGCAGCTATTGCTTCTTACTCAGCATTAAAACAATTCAGAGAGCATACTAGCATACAGTATCAAGATTCTCTGTGTATTTTCCATCTTTGTGTGCTTTATTTTAACTTTTATTTCATTTATTTTTACTTTTATTTTTTGATACAGGTTCTCTATATATCTTTGTCCTGGAATAACTCTTTAGACCAGGCTGTTCTAGAACTCACAGAGATCCTCTGTCTCTACTTCCCAAGTGCTGGGATTAAAGGTATGTGCTATAACACCTTGAACTCACAGAGATCTGTTTGTCTCTGCCTCCCAGGTATTGGGATTAAAGGTGTGTGCTACCACACCTTGAAGTCATAGAGGTCAATCTACCTCTGCCTCTCAAGTGTTGGGATTAAAGGTGTGTACTACCACACCCAACTACTCTCTTTCTTTCTTTATCTTAAAAATTTTAACTTTTTTTCTTTCAAGCCTGCATATATTTTTAACACACTGTAAATTATTTAGAGGTTTTCTTTGTTTTTGAATCTCTCTTTACTGTATCTCTCTTTTTCTAACCACATGAGTCTTTAATTTACCAAGAAATATGGGTAGGATTGAAGCCATGGCTTTGTTGGCTATATCCAGCCAATGCCTTATCTTTCTGTGATTCCAGCCTTGTGGCTGAGGTACGAACCAGAGCCATGTTCATTGCCACAACTCTAAAGTGTTTCAAGGTCCCTGTCAGCAAGCAAGTTGCAGCATTCGGCTCACAGACCACACTCAGTCAGACTGCCTGCCTGAAAGAGTCAGAGTTTGCCCTGGCAGGACAGCCTAGAAAGCTGGCATTTTTAAATGGCACAGCTTTTATCCTGCTGTGGTTGAAAACTGAAAAGAATGCGTTCAGCTTTTCATCAACACCTTTTAAGTGTTTTGTGGCAAGACCTCTTAAAAGAGCTTCAGGGTTTTGCAGATAAAACTGAGTCAGGAAACCTCTCTTAGATGAGAGTGCTTGCTTGCATCTTGCAAGCAGAGCAAACCAATAAATTGCTGCTACCAAGAAAACATGCTTTACTCTATTCTTTCCCAAGATTTCTCAGGCTTTCTGTGGAATCAGTTATCCATGTCTGAGCACCATTCTGTAGTGATGGGAGCAGCGGGTTGCATTCCTGCCCAGCTCCCAGCTGCCTGGCTATCTTATGTTCCGAAATAATTACATGGAAATAATTACATGGAAACTGTTCTGTCTACTCCACCCACCTATGTTCTGACCTATCAGGCCAAGCAGTTTCTTTATTAATTAACCAATGAAATCATCAGATAGATAGAAGACACACCTACATCATCTCTGAAATTTGTTTTTCTAATATTGCTATTTTATTTTATCTTTTGATAGGCATCTGCATAATAAATTTTCTCAAACATTTTATTTTATTTTGTTTTATTTTTCATGGTTTATTTTTTGATATTTAAAGATTTCCATCTCCTCCCCTTCTCCTCCCCTTTCCCTCCCCTCCCCTAAACCCATACCCCCTCCCTCCCTCTCCAGGCCAAGAAGCCATCAGGGTTCCCTACTCTATGTTAAGACCAAAGTCCTCCCAACTCCCCCCAGGTCCAGGAAGGTGATCAACCAAGCTGAGAAGGCTCCCACAGAGCCCATCTATGCAGAAGAATCGAAGCCCAGCGCCATTGTCCTTGGCTTCTCTCAAACATTTTATTGAATTCACTTTTATTATCGTATCACTACTGCTGCACACACTGGCCTAAATTTCACTATGTAGTCTAGGCTGGTTTCAAACTTATAGTTTTTCAGTTGGCAGTCCCTAACTCCTGAGATTACTCTCAAAGACCATCATGACCATCAAAAAATGTCTTCTTTTATTTGTGTTTGTCTTTATATTATATGAGGTCTTCCTCTAGACAACATACTGTTTTTTATTCACTCTGGCAGACTAAAATTTACTTAAACCAAAACCTGTAAAATAATGTATTGACATACTTGCATTATTATTTATGAAAATTTTATTTTTTTGTCATGGTCATTCTTCTGTACTTGATATTTGCAGAAAGGCTCTCAATTTATTTTCCTTACTCTAAATATTTTTTCCTGATGCAAAATTTAATAACTGAGAAGTTAAGAGTAGTTGCTGTCCTTCGAAAGCACTGGGATTTGGTTCCTAGCACCCATGTCAAGTGACTCACAACTGCCTAAAACTCCAAATCTATGTACTTCTATACCATCCTCAATACTCTTCTCATATGCAAATACCCACAGAGAAACACAAAGGCCTACAGTTAAATAAGTTGTATTAAAATAAATAAATATATTTATATTTTATTGGTATATAGTAGCTATACATATCTATTAGGGAAAAGCTTGTCAATTTAGTGCATATATACTATTTGTAATTATCAGACTCTAGTAATTGGCATAGCTACCACCTGAGACAAATATACTTTCTCTGTCTTGTGAAAATCCAAATGCAATCTACTCAGAATTTGAAATAATGTATTATTTATGATCAACAATATTTATCCTACTATGCTGCCAAACATTATAAATTATTCTTACTATCCAGTGGTACTCCTATATCCACTTACTATTCTCTTTCCCAAAACCCACATATAGACTGTATTTAGTCCTTTTGTGAATATAACCAGAAATAGGATAATGTTATTGCTGGACTATTATATTGTGATATTGTATTTAGGTTTTAGAGAAAATTATATACTCTTTTTTATCATGATTACACTCATATTTATCCCTATTGAAAATATATGAGAGTTCTTATTTATCTACAATTTCATGAGGCTTTGTTTTTATGGTAAAAATTCTAATTGACATGACATGGTATACATCATTGTGGGTTTGAATTACATTTTCCCAGTTACACTGTCATTCTTGATATTCATTTTTGTTGTTGTCAGATTTAACTCCTCAGCTATCTTTGATTTTTATTTAGTATAAGTCTATTTTTCTCCTCTCTCTATTTTTCTTTAATATTTATTGGTGTGGGAGAATTGTCTGTAATCTGTCAATCATGTTTTAAATAAAATGCTCATTGGCCAGGCAGAAAATATAGGCGGGAAAACCAGACAGGAAGTAGAAATGATGTAATGAGAACAGGAGAATTCTGGGAAGGAGGAAGTTGATTCCTGCCATTCCTGCCTAGATCACCAAAGCAGCAGGATGTGATCTGCACCACTGAAAAAAGTACTGAGCCACATGGCTAACATAGATTAGAAAAATGGGTTAATCAAGATGTGAGAGTTAGCCAGTGAGAAGCTAGAGCTAATGGGCCAGTCAGCTTTATAATTTATAGAGATCTCTGTGTTATTTTTGGGGGGCTTGCCGGCTGTGGGGTACCAGGTGGGATAGAAACCCAAGCAAGCCAGCCCCTCATGTTACAATTTATTTATTTATTTATTTATTTATTTATTTATTTATTTATTTATTTATTTATTATGTATACAATCTTCTGTCTGTGTATGCCTGAAGGCCAGAAGAGGGCACCAG
This sequence comes from Arvicola amphibius, assembly GCF_903992535.2. Classification (NCBI taxonomy): domain Eukaryota; kingdom Metazoa; phylum Chordata; class Mammalia; order Rodentia; family Cricetidae; genus Arvicola; species Arvicola amphibius. Next base: position 74,755,616 of record NC_052065.1, on the reverse strand, counting down.
ACCCCATGACAGATGGTTGTGAGCCATCATGTAGTTGCTGGGAATTTAACTCAGGACCTTTGGAAGAGCAGGCGATGCTCTTAACCTCTGAGCCATCTCTCCAGCCCTCCTCTCTCTATTTTTTAAATTTTACTTAATTAACTTTTGTTGTAGAATATTATTTTAAGGTGTGTTATTTTTCTTTTTGCTCTGAAATATTAAGAATGTAAAGATTTGTTGTTTTTGTTTATGCTGCATTTATTTAATCCTGTGAAGCAGGGATTCTTTCTTGTCTAAAAAGCTGTTGGCCTAATAAAGAGCTGAATGCTTAATAGCAAGGCACAAGAAAGGATAATGGGGCTGGCAAGCAGATAGTGTAAAGTGAAGGAGAAGTCTGGGAAGACAAGAAAGAATAAGAGAACAAGGAGAGGAGGACATCAAGGGCCAGCCACACAGCACCTAGTCAGCCACAGAACAAGACTAAAAGTAAGATATATAGAAGTTAGAAAAGGATAAAGGCATTTTAGATTACTTATGGCTATTGTAAATGGTGTTGTTGCTCAGATTTCTTTTTCTGTCCATTTATCATATATACAGAGGGCTACTGATTTTTTTAGCTAATCTTTTATTCAACCACATGAAGGTGTTTCTTAGATGTAGGAGTTCCTTGGTATACTCATTGGGATCACTTATATATACTATCAATTTATCTGCAAGTAGCAAAAATTTGACTTCTTTTCCAATTTATACCCCCTTGATCTCCTTTGGTTGTCTTATTGTCCTAGCTAGAATTTTAAGTATTATATTTAATCGATATAAAAACAGTGTACAGCCTTGATTTGTTCCTGACTTTCGTGGAATCACTTTGAGATTCTCTTCATTTACTTTGATGTTGGCTGCCAGTTTATTGTTTATTGCTATTATTATGCTTAGATATTTTCTTTTGTATCCCTGATCTCTCCAAGACCATTATCATAAAGTTGTGTTAGATTTTGTCAAAGGCTCTTTCAGCATCTAATGCATTTTTTTTCAGTTTGTTTATATGGTAGTTTACATTGACACATATTCTGATTTTAAACCATCCAGGTATATCCAGGACAAAGCCTACTTGATGTGGTGGATGATTTTTTTTTTTATCTGAACTTAGATTCAGTTTGTCAGTATTTCTTTGTTTTCATTTTATTAATTTCAGCACTAAGTTTACTCCTTGCTTCCTACTCCTCCTGAGTGAGTTTCCTTCATCCTGTTTTAGAGTTCTTGGGTGTGCTGTTAAGTTGCTAGTGTTAACTTTTCCAAATTCTTTATGTAGGCACTTAGAGCTATGAAAATTTCTTTTACCACTGCTTTTTAAATAACTCATAAGTTTAGGTATGGTTTGTATTCAGTTTCATTAAATTTGAGGAACTCATAATCTGTTTATGTCCTTTTTTGACTCAATGGTAATACAACTGAGAGTTGTATAGTTTCCATGAGATTATAGGCTTTTTCTACTTTGCGATGATGTTGACTACTAATTTAATCCTTTGTTATTTGGTAAGACACAGAGGGTTATTCTAAATTCTTTTGTATCTGTTGAGATTTGCTCTATGACTGAGTGTGGTCAGTTTTATAGAAGGTTCCATGAGGTGCTGAGAAGAAAGTATATTCTTTTGTTTTGGTTGAATTTTTTTAGATACATTAAGTTCATTTTACTCAAAACATCTGTTGCTTCCCTCTTTCTCTGTTAAAATTCTGTGTGATAGATCAGTACATTTTGGGGAGTGGGGTATATGGATGTCTTTCCCTATTTCTTTCAGTGGTTTGATATATGATTTAAGCTTTAATAACCAGTGAAGACCATGAAACCCAATATGTATAAGTTCAACAGAATTGCCATGTATGGGCTGCCCATACATGTTTCAGTATTGCTAGGGCATAAATTTCATTTTTTTAATGTTCCTTTTATAAATGTGGAAAGTATTATATTTGGGACAAAAATGTTAAAAATTATGACTTTTTTATTGATTTTCCTTGTGATGTATATGAAATGTTCTTCTCCATCTCTTTTGATTAATTTTAGTTTGAAGTCCATTTTGTTAGATATTAGTATACCTTCACCAGCTTGTTTCTTAAGTCCCTTTGATTGAAATATCTTTTCCCAACCCTTACTCTGAGGTAATTTCTCTCTTTGAGGTTGAGGTGTGTTTCTTGTATGCAGTGGAAGGATGGATCTTGCTTTTATATCCATTATGTTAGCCTGTGTCTTTTCATAGGTAAATTGGGTCCATTGATATTAAGAGATATTAATGATCATTGATTGTTAATTCTTTGTGTCTTTCAGTGGTACTGTTTATGTGTTTCCCTTCTTTGAGTGTTGCTGGTGTGAGATTATCTGTTTCCTGTGTCTTTTTGAGTGCATTTAGCTTCCTTGGGTTAGAGTTTTCATTCTAGTACTTTCTGTAAGACTGAGTTTGTCAATAGGCAGTGCTTAAATTTGGTTTTGTCATGGACTATCTTGTTTTCTCCATTGACAGTGATTGAAACCTTTGCTGGGTATAGTAATCTGGCCTTCAATCCGTTGTCTCTTAGTGTCTGCAGCACATCTGTCCAGGACCTTCTGGCTTTCATGGTATCCATTGAGATAATGGATGTGATTTTGATAGGTCAGCCTTTATATGTTACTTGGACTTTTTCCTTTGGAGCTCTTAATAGTCTTTCTTTATTATGTATGTTTGGTGATGTGGGATTTCCCTCTTTATGCTGCGATTACCATTAATAAATAAAGAAACTGATTTGGAACTATAGCAGAGCTATAGGGGAACAGAGCTAGGTGACAAAAACTAAACTGAATAATGTCTTGAAGAATGCAGAGTCGGGGAGAAGCCATGGAGGCACTGCCAGAGACAAATGTGTTGAAACTTTGCTGGTAGGCCATGGCCTTGTGGTGATGCACAGATTACTAGAAATGGGTTAAATTCATATGTAAGAGTTAGCCAATAAGAAGCTAGAGATAATGGCCCAAGAAGTAATTTAAATAACATGGTTTCTCTGTGATTATTTCAGTTCTGGGTGGCTGGGACAAACAAGAAGCCCCCTCCAACAATTTTGTGTTTTGATTATTATATGACGAGGGGATTTTTTTTTGTCCCAATATATTTGGTGCTGTGAAAGCTTCTTGTACCTTCATAGGCATATAATTTTTTAGGTTGTGAAAGTTTTCTTCTATGATTTTGTTGAATATATTTTCTTTTTGCATGAAATTAAAATTAAAATCTTTTTCATTGATTTTATTGAGCTATACATTTTTCTCTGCTTCTCTTCCTTCTTCTCCCCTCCACTTCAACCCTTTCCCATGGTCCCCGTGCTCCCAATTTACTCAGGAGATCTTGTCTTTTTCTATGTCCCATGTACATTAGATCCATGTATGTCTGTCCTATGGTCCTCATTGTTTTATTTTCCTTTGAGTTCAAGTTCTTCTCCATCTTCTATTCCTATGATTCTTAGGTATAGTCTTTTCAGGGTGTTCAAGATTTTCTGGTTGTTTTGTGTAATTATTTGTTGAATTCATCATTTTTTTTACCAATGAATGTATTTCCCCAATAATATCTTCAATATTTGAGATTCTGTCTTCCATTTCTTATATTCCTTTAGTTATTCTTGCATTAGTAGTTCCTGTTCATTTACCCAGATATTCCATTTCCAGAATTACCTTGTTTTGTGTTTTCTTTATTATCTCTATTTCAGCTTTCAAGTCTTGAACTGTTTCCTTTGCCTGTATGATAGATTTTTCTTGGTTTTCTTGAGTTTCTTTAAGACATGTATTGATCTTTCCCCCTTTTTTGTCTTTTTCTCAATTTGTTTAAGGGAAATTTTCATTTCCTCTTCAAGAGTCTATCATCTTCATAAAGTTATATTTAAGATTATTTTCTTCTGCTTATAGTGGTTTAGGATAATAAGGTCTTCCTGATGTTTGATCACTGGGTCTTGACATTTTCATGTTTCTTTTTAGTTTGTTGAAAGAATTGGTGCTGGCAGTGTCTTGGACTCTTGATCCAATCCTTGTAACTTCTATCTTTGCCTTATGGAGCTGCTCTTAGTTTACACTATGCAGTTGCTTTCTGTGTCTCAGTTCACCATTGTATTTTTTGGCCTGATCTCTTCATATGCTCTGTTCAACTATAACCTGTGCTTCAGAGTTCATCTTAGCTTGCAGGTGATTGGTGAATTTGGGGGTTGAGTGATCCTTATAGCTAATAGAGTCAGATCCATAAGGGGTGGCATTAGAGCAGCCTACCTGCAAGGAAGCTGGCTGGCTAGCTAGTAAAGAGGAGATAGGTGGGGGAAGGGCCTGAGGTTTTGTCCTAGTACTGGGGACCTAGAGAGTAGGGTACTGAGCTGGCTGGCTGATCACTCAACTTTTTATCTGCTGTGTGCAGCTGTAGCCCATGCTTCAGAGTTCCTCTGAGGTCACAGGGGATAGAAGGGTTTGGGGACTGAGTGGGACCTGTAGCTTACAGGGTCCAATCAATGGGATGGGGGTGTTAGACCAGCCTAACTGCATGAAGATTATTTTCTGGCTAACTAATAAAGTTGAGGTTGGTGGGTGAGGGGCCTGTGGTTTTGCCCAGGAACCAAGTGCATATAGATTGGAGTGCCCAGTTGTCTCACAGATCACTTACCTCTTGGTCTGCTGTGTGCAGTTGCAGCCTGCACTTCCAGGATGGATTGCTAATTGGCTTTTCTCATGGCTATAGATAATTGAAATCTGTAATGTTTGGTAATAATTTGTTATGGGGTTGGGGTGGAAAAATAAATATCTGACTCAGGCATCTCATTTATAATAGAGAAAAGGGGAATATATAGGATAGGACAACAAGGCACATTTATTGTATGTACTTATAAACTAAAATGGCAAGTATCAGTTTTAGATAATTTGCAATGTTATATGTTCATACAAATATTCCTTCTTAAAAGAATTTTTATTTTGCTCCAAATTCAAAATTATATTTTTCATATTTTATATGCATATATTTTTCCTTCTGGTTAAAATACTTTGTATATTGTTACAAATATGAGTACTCTTGTTATACTATAGATATGTTTCGGGCTGGAGAGATGTCTCAGTGGTTAAGAGTACTGCCTGTTATTCCTAAAGTTCCTGAGTTCAATTCCTGGCAACCAGATGGTGGCTCACAACCATCTGTAATGAGGTCTGGTTCCCTCTTCTGGCCTGCAGACATACAGACAGAATATTGTATATATAATAGATATGTTTCCTCTTATGTTTAGAATATTTTGTATATTGATGCAAAATAAGATTTTGTCATATTGCAATATACTTTTCTACCTCTAAGATATTTTTGTATATGTCACAATTTCAAGGTCATTGTCCTTATAGTGCATATATGTTTACAGATTATTTTTATAATGTGAAGCTTTAGTCTTTTTTTTTCTCATGGTTTATTTTTTTTATATTTAAAAATTTCCATCTCCTTCTCTCCTCCTCCCCCCTCTCTCCGCTCTTCCTCCCCCTTCCCTCCCCTCCTTCTCCATCTCCCTCTCCTTCCCTCCACCCATACCTCCCCTCCCTCCCTCTCAAGGCCAAGGAGACATCAGGGTTCCCCACTCTATGCTAAGTCCAAGGTCCTCCCAACTCCCCCCAGGTCCAGGAAGGTGATCGACCAAGCTGAGAAGGCTCCCACAGAGAAGCTTTAGTCTTTAAGATATATAGGTTACTAAGAAATACAGGTTAACAGTAAACTGTATTTTTCATACTTATAGTAATGTTAGTTATAATTTATAGATGCACAAAGATGTATTCCATATAGACAGGTAATCTTCAAGCACTTCAAAGACCTATAGAATATGACATTTTAATGTTTTAATGACTTAGAATTCTGTTGATAAGAGACACAACTGTTCTTGGCAACACCAGTTTAATCCTGAGAGAATGATGAGCACTGAAGATGCTCCATGTGGAGATTTTTTTCTTGGCAAACTAACCTATTGGGTAAAGAGCTGCCCTGGCCTCAACTGCCGACAGTAAGCATGTTGTCCATTCTGAACAAGCCAGATATAAGGAAAAGTGACCTATGGTCCTTGCCAAGACAGGGTAGCTCAGTCCTTCAAATTTTTCTGCATCAGAAAATGGTTTTTCAGATATTCTAGGTAGGCCTACAGTTAAAGGGGAATGTCACAATAACAGTCCTTCAAATTTTTCTGCATCAGAAAATGGTTTTTCAGATATTCTAGGTAGGCCTACAGTTAAAGGGGAATGTCACAATAACACAGAGAAATCTTGGGTGACTATCCAGACAACCAGCTATTTCTGTCATTTCTTGCATCTTATGGCATTTGCTTGCTTCCACTTACTGTTTATTCAGTTAATACTATTTTCCTTCTCAGGTTTTCAAAGGGCTTGAAGACTAAATAGTTAAAGTTGCAATCCTCTTGTATTTTAGTTAAGGGTATATTAGGTACAAGACATGGACTTTTCAGGATAGGATAGCTATTAGAATATTACCTATGATTTAGATATTTAGAAAGTCTTTCTTGATGGTATTCTTGTTGGTTGTAGTTTCATTTTCATATTCTTAACTTTTATTTCTTCTGACAATAATTGATAGTTCTTATTGTACATAGTTTATGTTAGGGTTATCACCTTCTTAATTTAAAAAATGAGAAATGTTATGCATGCTAGATCCATTTAGCCAATGATACTTGGGAGTGACTTGCTGTGGGTGAGGTTTTCTCTAGAGAAATGACCAGATAACATTCCTACCTGTCCTGTAACTAGCTCTTGTAGACCAGGCTGGCCTTGAACTCACAGAGATCTGCCTGACTCTGCCTCCTGAGTGCTGGGATTAAAGGCTTCTGCCACAACTGCTTGGCCTCCTTTGCAACAGGCAGGAGAAACACAAATTCAAAGTCAGCATAGGCTACACATTAAGACTGAACAGATGGCTCAGTTATTAAAGGTTTTACTCACAACCAAAAATATAAAAGACTTAATTTTTAAAGATGGTATTTTTGTATAATTAAACTATATGACATGACTAATCCTATTTCTTGAATAGTTCTCCTAAATATCTTATTCAATTGATCCAAGTACTATGCAAAAACATTTACTTTTGGAAATTAGTTACTACTTTCTTTTACTTACATTATTTTGCAATATTTGGAAATATTGTACTGGCTAGTGTTAGGTAAACTTGACATATGCTAAAATGATCTTAGAGGAAGGAATGTCATTTGAGATAATACCTTCATTCGATTAGGTTGTAGGCAGGCTTGTAGGTCATATTTTTAAATCAGTTATTGATGTGGAAGGACCCAGTTCCTTATGGGTGCTGCCACTCCTGGGTTTGTGGTTCTGGGTTCTATAAGAAAATTGGCTAAGCAATCCATAAGGAAAAGACAAGTAAGCATTACTACTTCACATTCTTAGCATCAACTCCTACATCCAGGTTCCTGCCAGGTTTTAGTCCCTGCTGTGCCTTCTTCCCTCGATAGACCGTTTCTCAGGATATATAAGCCAAATAAACACTAAGTTGCCTTTGGTCATAGTAATAGCAATAGAAACACTAACTTACAACAAGAATGGCAATATAAAGTTATATTACTCTAATTTATAAACATTTATGGTATTAACTATAAGTGTTTCAAGTTTGATTTTACATTTTATAGTTAATTTTTTTTTTTTTTTGGTTTTTCGAGACAGGGTTTCTCTGCAGCTTTTTTAGAGCCTGTCCTGGAACTAGCTCTTGTAGACCAGGCTGGCCTCGAACTCACAGAGATCCACCTGCCTCTGCCTCCCGAGTGCTGGGATTAAAGGCGTGAGCCACCACCGCCCGGCTATAGTTAATTGTTAAATGTTTAGTTTCTTTGAAATGTTGAAGCACTGATTTAATCCATTTCTAAGATTGAGAAGTGCAAGTTAATTCACATATTTAAATTAGTCATATTTTTTAAGAAACTAATATTTCTTTCCTTTCTTTCTTTTTTTATTAAATTATATAATTTTACAAATTTTCACCTCCTCCCCTCCACCTACTTCTCTCCCCGTTCTCCCTCACCCCCTCCTTCTCCAGTCCAAGGAGTAGTCAGGGTTCCCTGCCCTGTGGGATGTCCGAGGTCCTCCCCCCTCCCTCCAGGTCTAGGAAAGTGAGGATCCAAACAGACTGGGTTCCAAAAAAGCCATCATATACAGTAGAATCAAAACCCAGTGCCATTGTCCTTGGCTTTTCAGTCAGCCCTCCTCGTCAGCCATGTTCAGAGAGTCTGGTTTGATCACATGCTCCATCAATCCCAGTCCAGTTGGCCTTGGTGAGCTCCCATTAGATCAGTCCCATTGTCTCGGTGAATGGATGCACCCCTCACGGTCCTGACTTCCTTGCTCATGTTCTCTCTCCTTCTGCTCCTCATTTGGACCTTGGGAGCTCAGTCCAGTGCTCCAATGTAGGTCTCTGTCTCTATCTCCATCCAACATCAGATGAAGGTTCTATGGTAATATGCAAGATAATCATCAGTGTGGCTATAGTAAAGGGATAGTTCAGTCCCCCTCTCCTCAGCTGCTCAAGGAGCAAGCTGGGGAAATCTCCTTGGAACCCCTCTAGAGTCAAATCTCCTGCCCACCTTCAAATGGCTCCCTTAATTAAGATATATACATCCCTGATTCCATATCCACTCTTCCTCCATCACCTGTCAGAATGGCTAAAATCAAAAACACAAATGATAGCCTTTGCTGGAGAGGATGTGGAGTAAGGGGAACACTCATCCATTGCTGGTGGAAATGCAAACTTGTGCAACCACTTTGGAAATCTGTGTGGCGGTTTCTCAGGAAATATGGGATTAACCTACCCCAGGATCCAGCGATACCACTCCTGGGAATATACCCAAGAGATGCCCTATCATACTACAAAAGCATTTGTTCAACTATGTTCATAGCAGCATTATTTGTAATAGGCAGATCCTGGAAACAACCTAGATGCCCCTCAATGGAAGAATGGATAAAGAAAGTGTGGAATATATATGCATTAGAGTATTACTCAGCGGTTAAAAAAAAAAAAAACAATGACATCTTGAATTTTGCATGCAAATGGATGGAAATAGAAAACACCATCCTGAGTGAGGTAACCCAGACCCAAAAATAAATATGGTATGTACTCACTCATTAATGGATTCTAGCCATAGAATTGAACCTATATTTCATGATCCTAGAGAAGCTAGATAGGAAGGTGAAGCCAAAGAAGAAACTAATATATTTTTTTTTTTTTGATTTTTCGAGACAGGGTTTCTCTGTGGTTTTGGAGCCTGTCCTGGAACTAGCTCTTGTAGACCAGGCTGGTCTCGAACTCACAGAGATCTGCCTGCCTCTGCCTCCCGAGTGCTAGGATTAAAGGCGTGCGCCACCACCGCCTAGCTGAAACTAATATTTCTTATTCCAATTTTTGAAATTCAACATCAACAAACACACCCAGAATAGATAAGAAATAATGGTATTATTTATCTAATTTTTATCAAGTACTTGCTAAGGAAAGATAACAGATAATACCATTATTCCTGGTAACTTATAAAAATAACACATTTTGAGTTGGAGAGATGTCTCAGAGATTAAGAGCACTGACTGCTCTTCCAGAGGTCCTGAGTTTCAGTTCCCAGCAACCACATAATGGCTCACACCCATCTGAAATGAGATCTGGTGCCCCAGAACACTGTATACATAAGAAATAAATAAATCTTTAAAAAACAACACATTTCTACACTTGAAAATAACAATCATGAGAAAAATCAGACAATGGTATCAGAAATTTGGGACACAGTGGTTAGTTCTATTAGATATGTTGATATAGAAAAAAGTTTACACTAAACAGTTATTTCTCCTTATGGAGAAAAATTTTAAATCACTAGTTTTATAGATTTAACGTTATCAGAACACAGTGAAATGAATGATGCATGGTGAACAGTGTCTTGGGAACTGAGAGAGGCTCCAGGGAAAAAGTCTGAGGGCCTTTTAATTCAGGTGTACTTTGTTATCTGGATTGTTCTTGAACATGATTTATGCCTGCTGTGATAAAATTTAGATTCAATTTATGAAACCTGTTTATTCTTGTTACATGTGAGACCATATCTATAGAACCTAATCTTGCCATTGTACCCTGAATCTGAATATGGTATTATGTGATATTTTTATTATGTTCTCACAAATAAAACATGCTTGTAGTCAAAGGAAGGAGCTATCCACTAACTGTCTAAAATTAACCATAGAGGTTTGAAGGACTGTAAACATTTAAATAGGCCAGAAGTATTAAGTTGGGGCTGAAAGAGGATCTTGACCCTATGTGGAGGATAAAGCAGAAGCCATAAGAAGTCACTGATGGCTTTTCTCCTGCTTTTCTGGTCTTTCATTTTCTTACCCCAGTATTTGCCTCCTGGATTTTTTATTAATAAAGAATAATTAGTTAAGGCTTCAGTATGGCATACTGCCTTGCTTTTGTGCTTATCCAGATATAATCTATAGTATAATTCAGGCAATTGTGTTTAAATTGGTCTTTCCTGAGAAAGTTCTAGGAAAGAGCTGCTCTGGATATATTTAGTATGTGCTTACTGACATTTATTAACATGTTTTTCAGATCAAGTTTTTCTAAACTCAAACATTCTTCCTTGGATCATTGCTTTCTTTGTTACATTCATATATAGCATAACACTGAAACTAAAGTAAGGCTATCGACAGAATTAGACTGTAGTCTGCCCCATTATTTCAGGTCCTCAGATTCCAGGTCTCCCAGAAACAGATCTGCAAAGTTGGACTTAGAAGTAGATAAAAAAGGTTTTATATACAACAGAAGTATGTGTGTCTATCTTTCTCTTTTAGATGCACTTCTAATTTTGTAATCTGTCTAAGCAAGTCACAGTGGAACACAGTGATTCTGAGAACCTGGGAAGGCAGGATGTCTTTGAATCTATCATGAGAGGATTGAAGAATATATCATTTGGTCATATATGAATTATTAAAATTTAATCATTCTAATTAAACTTGGTTATTAGAAGGAACGCTTTTGAGCCAATTGTCTCATATTGAACATACCTATAGTTGCAGAACTTGATTGACAGAGGCTGGGCAATCATGGTGCTAGTGTGGGCTATATAACAAGATCTTGTCTTTCTTTGAGGAAAAAAATTCCAAAACCTTGCAGATCATGAAAGTCAGAGTTCTGTTGGATATCCTCGTATTGGACATAACAGATGGTAGATCTTAGAATGCATATATTAATAATAGATGTAACAAGATGTATAAGATGCATTTCAGAAACAAACTAAAATATTTTTAGCGGCTGATGAGATTAATGGAAAAGATGGACAAAACACCACATGAATGCAACTGGGTGAAGTCCTTAAACTATCTGTCTACATAGATAACAATTTTACTTTCAAATCTAAGGTGGAGATATAGTATATATATATATATATATATATATATATATATATATATATATATATATATATATATACTTTTAATTCCTTCTCTCTGTGCTTCTATTTGTCCCTCTCTCTGTTCATTTGCCTCTATTTCTATCTCTCTGTATCTATTTCTTTCACACATACAAATATGGAAAATAGTGTGAAATGAGAATAAAGCTAATGAAGCTCAGGAAAATAGCTCCATATTTATGAAGACGTATACATGGAAGGAAATTCTGGAAAGAATGAGGATTAAGTGGGAGTTGAAGAGAACTTTGTAGGGGGATATCATGAAACAATGGTGTTCAAAAATCAGTACATCTAAAGGAATGATAAGTATAAACAGAACAAATACTTATTTAGCTAGGCACTTCCTTAAAGAATCTGCTCTCTCCCAATTCAGTAAATTTGGTTGTTGGGATTTCATTGGCTTTTTCTTAAACCTCTCTCAAAGGAACTACTTACCACTGTCATCTTTTATCAACTGTCAATCTGATTCCTCTCCATGGCAAAAATACAAACAGGGAGATAGAAATACCGACTAAAGGACATACACACATGTGCATTCACACACACAGGGAGAGAGAAAGAGATAGACAGACCGAGAGACAGACAAACAGAGATATTACCAAAATGAGACTGATTCTTGATTTTTTCCAAACTATTGCCCAACAACTCATAATTTGCATCATTTATTCATAGCATAGGAAGAGAACACTCTATGTGTCCTCTACTAGCCTGGCCACCATCAGAAAGCCCTATCGCTGCTGTGAACCAATAACTGACTCTTCATGGACTCCAACTTCCTTGGCATATAATTAATTGGATATCAACATTTAAATTGCTTACAGTTACTGAATTTGGGATAGTATGACTTGTTCATTTTCTAAATAACAATAGGACATTAGTTATCAAGATATTGGATATTATATATAAAGTTTAACTTAGCTAACATAATAATTTTATCAAGAAAAAAGTCTTGGATTTAATTCTCTCTTTAGGAAGCCCATTGATATTTTCAATCAAATCTCATTGGCATTCTGAACTAAGAGCAATTTAATTATTTGCTATTATCAGACTTTGTCTTTAACCCAAGAGGAAAATTAAAAAGGAAAGCAATAAAGTGATGTGCACTCTAAGTGACAAGTAAAGATGAGAAATTAAAGATATAATTATATCATGTTTTTTGGCATTCAATACAGTATTTCTGTAATTGCATATGAAATGAAGCATCAGAACACACTGAATCTGAATACTTAACCACCTACTCCAATAAAAGATTTATTAAAAGGCGAAACCAGCAAGTTTATTCCAATTATAACGAAGATAACCATCAAAGAATCCAGACTTGAGTTACTTGAAATACATGTCTCTTTCAAGCAGTTCTGTGGGAAGGTATTTTATGTAAATTATTTGGAAATTTTCATTCAGTACTTAATAGATCCTCCCTAAACCCTTATATCCTATGTGTTCTTTTTGTTGTTGCTCCCCACAACTTTTGTGTTCCATCTATTTCAGAACAATACTATAATACCCATGAGTAAATAACTCCCTCAATTATTCTGATCTTGGGAAAATTCAAATGAATTTTGCCTTGTACCAAAAAGAAAAAATTGGATGAGAAATGAGTCAGTAAAAAGCTAACCTTAAAACTAGTGTATGAAGCTTGATTTTGCTCATCAATTTTACTTTAGCAATTTTCTTTTTTTTCATGTTTGTTTGATATCCTGAAAAACCATTTTTTAGAAAACATTTTAGGTAGTGGGTAATCCAATGTCACCTTTTCACTTACAGAATATCTGAGTCTACTTTGGGGTTGGTAAGTATCAATTGCTTCAAAACTTTGTAAGTTACTTTGGTTTGTAAGTTCTTATGAAAATGTCCTACAAACAAAGTTGTCTCTTGAAAAATAACACTAAAAAAAAACCTGCTAAAATATGTTTCCCAAAGAAGTGATTTCAGTTTAAATACGATAATTTCTGTAGTGGGAGAAATATTTGGAGAGAGGTAATTGTTCAGAAGCTCTCAGAACTCATAATAGAGGCGTTCATTTAAGATTAACATATGTAAGCTAACCTTGCACCTAAACATAACAGTAATTTATACAACATAATTTAACATACAGTATAACATAATTTGTAATATACTGGGATTCTTGAATTTCAATCTAATACATTTTAAGTAATATTTATAAAATTCCTATACTGAAAACCACAGATTATCAAATCTAATATCTTTTACAGTCAATGATTACAAAGTATGTAACTGAATATATGATAACATATCATGGCAACTAAAGTTATTGAGCCTTTCCTGATGACGTGACATGTACTATAATATTTAATATTCACAACAACCATATAGAATAGGTTTTATTACATTTTCCATTAAATGCATAAGAAATAGCAGTTCACAAAGACAGACTAGATATCCGAATATCATAGAGGTAGTAAAATTTGAATTAAAATCAAATCCTTAAGAATCTAGTCTAGAATATTCCTACATGTGTCTCTATACTACATTGTTTCCAAATACTTAAGGAATTCACAAAATAGATGCCATAAATATAATTGCATATTTTTATTAATTCATGAAACTATGTAAAATGAACATTTATGTTTATAATCATGTAGCATTTATGGCTGTTTTATTTATAATGTTTTCATGCTTCCATAACAACAAAGCATGTTAATAGATAAATGCTGATAACGACAAACAGCCATTTGTCAAGAAAATACCTTCCAGAATTTTTTTAGGGGGGTTTCTGAGACAGGTTTCTCTGTAGCTTTGGAGCCTGTCCTAAAACTAGCTCTTCTAGAAGAAGCTGGCCTCAAACACACAAAGATCCACCTGCCTCTGCCTCCAGAGTTCTGGAATTAAAGGCATGTGGCAGCACCACCCTACTCCTACAAGAATATTTTTAAACTGTGAATCATAAGCTATGTCACACAAGCTGAATCTAATCTTTACATGCTTTCTATCTTTGATTTGTCAAAAATATTTAAATATCTTGAAATAATTTCTAAAGTGAGCATACATTATTAATTTCAACTATATATCATGATTCAGAAATTTCCCATCTTGAAGTACTCACTCTATTCAACCCCAGTCCAAAAAAAAAAGATTAAAATATCTTTCACTCAACTTTCCAGTCACTTCTAGGATATGATACATACTGCATGTCTATCTAGAAGTTATATATTTCATACATTATAAAACATTGTACATTAAATGCAAATATAATGTTATTTACATCATTTGGGACAAAATGCCCAACTAAGCAGTATCTCTCCTTGGTATTAATTTGCCTTGTAAATCTATAGAAGTCAAAATATGAAGCTTAAGTCTCTTAGAAGAAATAAATGATGCTAGTGAACAGAAAGTCTGTCAAACTGAATGCAGTAGCAACAGGTATCTTATCTCCAGAGGAAGCTGTGCATTTATATGACCAAAGTCTATTGCCAGTAATATTAACTATATAAGATAACCTAGGACAATACATTTTGGTAAGTTGTATTTATAAAGAATATTTTGCTCATATCTTACTTTTGTGAAATAGACAAGGTTTAATAGACAATCTCCAGTCTCTGTGGTGCATACAATTTTATTTTTATTATTAAGCACATACTGTGCAAAACTCACCATTTTAATGTTTTTGTGCAACTCTACGATTTTATTTACTATATTTACATTTCTGTGAGAGCATAAGCATCTTCTGTTTATACTAATTTTCCTCACTTTAAACGAAACCCAGTTTTTTAATTAATAATTTCCTACTGTTCTCTCCTCAGTTACCTATACTCTGTCCTACACATTCTTTCCATAGGAATATGGTAGATTTTAACATTGTCCTTGTTTTAACAAAAATCACAGAATGTTTTTCTTTTATTATGTTCATTCAATAAGTATAGGTGTTGTGTAACAGCCAAATTTAGTCTGTAAGTACCACTTCCTCAAGAAAAAAAATAAGGTTTCTGGAATGTTGGGAGCTGTAGTTTTGTGGAAATAACAAGCCACATGTTTTCACATCCTTAAAGTAAAAACAGCACCAGATGTGCTTGACCACATGTAGGCAGGAGGTGCTAGGCAGGAAATGCACCAGGATGTATCCTTTCCTTGATCAGACCTTATTGGAAATACAATGAAATATGTGTTTTATATTTTTAAGCTACTGCAAAATGTGACTTTAGGTCATTTTCCCAGAAGCCAGAAAAGGCCCTCACAAGGGTCCATCTACCTAGTCAGTATTTATTTACAGCTTGCTCTAAATGTGGCTCAAAAATGTGAAACTGTTTTTTTTTTTTCCTCTTGAGAATATCAGGATTAACATTTGGAGATAAGAAATCATTCCACCCAAATTTTGCTGAAGCTGGACTTTTCACTCAAGGGCCATGCTTTTTACTCTGTGAACTCCTTAGGTAAAGAGTTGTGCTTGAAAAGAAAACAGCAAGCATTTTATTTCTTATATTCCCCCCTAGATTTTTCTGGATTCTGGGTCTGGGGGACCCCGATCTTGAGATGTAGCATCCTGATGAGATCCAGCAATCATTTGTCCATGGCAAAGGGAGTTGTTCCATGGTCATCTTGTTATTTCGGGTTAATTGGAGGTTCAGCCAGAACCCCGTTTTTCTCATCTCACCTGCCTTGTATAGAAGGAGCTGCGGGCAGGCCTGCTTTTGATCCTGCCTGGCTCCTGCATAGCTAGCTTAGCCCCGGAAATAACAACACACAAATTGTATTCTATTAAACACTGCCTGGACCATTAGATTCAGCCTCTTATTGGCTAATTCTCACATCTTGCTTTAACTCATATGTAGTAATCTGTGTAGCACCATGAGGTGGTGTCTTACTGGGAAAGATCTTAATCTGTGTCTGTCTCAGAGAGGAGAGTCATGGTGACTGAAGTGTCTGCTTCACTGCCTTCTTCCCAGCATTCTGTTCTGTTTATTCTGCCTACCTAATTTTCTGTCCTATCAAAGGGCCAGGGCAGTTTCTTTATTAACCAATGAAAGTAACACATAGACACTCCTCCATCAGCCTTCGAGCCCAAGGGATGCCCTGGTGAGACCAGGCGCCAAAGCACTCAGAGAGGTCTGGTACCTGAGTGTCCATCAACAGGATTTCAATGCCTAGGCCACACAACAAAGCTAAAGAACTCAGGATTCCCCATGACACTGGGGACCAAGACAGGAGTTTGGAAAGACCCAGAGTGTGATGGATAGGGGCCACAAGAAGTCCCATAATAGACCCCCAGACACATATGCAATCAGTAAGATCATTTAATTCTCAAGAGCCAAAATTTCATCTACAGATGTTAAACCATCTGACAAAGTGACAAAATAATAATCACAATAACATCTCTAAGGTTCTTTTAAGCAAGATTAAGGGAGTTACAGAAAGAAGACGTTAGCCTGGGGCCTGATTGGTAACAAATTAATAACAAAAAATTGCCTGTTGTTAATTGGTAGGTGACTTTAGAGTTTAGGCACTTTACAGCAGTGTGTAGGGGAGCTGTCTCTAGCTAGTATAAGGCTGTGGGTCATCTGCTAATTGATTGCCTGTGAGTTGTGGTCTTTCCAAGAACTGTTTATTCAGGCCCATAAAACTGAAACTGAGGCCTGGTTCCTGGCAAGGCTTCTAGGAGCCTGTCATGGCTTTGGTCTGGCTACCCTGTTCTCTCAGGATGTTAGGCATTCCGGAAGTTAGGAGAACTCAGAGAGAGATGTCCTCTGATGGATTCTCAGCTTCTGTGTTGTTGAGAAATGTTACTAAAAAAATAAAAAGAAAAAAAGAGACCTCCTATTTGTGAACAGAATTTCTTTTGGTAAAACTGTAAAACTGTTGGACCTCTGAATGAGTCCATTGTTAATGTGGCTGTCTTGTGTGTTTGTTGTCATTTTGGCTCTGTGTCTTCTCTTGTCTCTTCATGTGTTCTGTCTCAGGGCAAGCTGATGAACAAATGACAAGACTGATAAGCAAAAGAGCTGGTCCAAAGATCATTCCAGAAATTGCAGAACTTTGGGAGCATGGGATTCAGTGTCAGTATGTCATGGGTCTGTGCACAGCAGTGCACACAATGCAATGCCCAGGGTCGGGTTTGGGCCCCAGTGGCCAGCTTAGAAGCGAAGTTGAGGAGCCCCATGTAGTAGTCCAGAGTCCCTGTGTGGAATAAGCTAAGTTTCCCCAGTACTGTAACACCACTGTGCATCTAGAGATTCAGCACCAGGCCTACATCCTTTAACCACTAACTCCTGTAGCTCATAAAGTTGCCCTGCCTCCTTTAGCCAAAATGTCTCATTGAATTTCCTTTCCTCTATAATCAAAAAGGTGCTATCACCCAATGGTAATTGAATTCAGCACCTCTAGCTATCAAGGTGACATCCCCAAGTTGGCAAAATACAATCATGGAGAAGATAGAGCAAATTTTGTCTGTTTTGTGTGGAAAGCTTTTTCTGTTTTGTTTATGTATAGAGATGGGTTTGTGATACGTCTGTAAGTTTTGTTGCAAACATGGAAGTAAGGCAGGATTGTCTCAGGTGCAAATGAATGCATGAATATATGGTGGCAATTACATATTTATTTCTGACTGGTCTTTGAATGTGTGGGCATGCTGTGTTCTAGGTTTCTTGTTTAAAATTTTGCTCTTTCTCCTGCTACTAACTGCCCAGTCTCAGAATATATCTCTAAGCTTTCTCGTCATTTGGTTTAATTCAGCAGAAATTTGAACGTTGTTTGGGTATAAATAATGTGAAAGTTGTTTTATGTTGTTCTATTTTTTTGAAAAGCTGACTGGAATTGGGTTATGGCTCTCCCTTTTACACACCCAGGCATGCTTTTAAATTCTCTATATCAGGGGTAAAGAGCTATGAAAAAGAGAAAAGAGCAAAACAGAACAGCTAAAGGGATTATTGGTTTCATTTATTTGCCTAAAACTATTACATGAACTTTTTAATGGTTAAAGTACTCTGTAATATGTGCAACAAAAATGTTAGTTTAAACTCATAATACAAGGCTGGTTTTTGTAAATCTATTCACGGGTAATCTTAAAGGAACCATGTGAGATTACTCCATTTTGCTATACAAGCGACACATGGCCTGCCATTACCCCTTGGCAGTCAATTATGCTAGGCTTAGAGAGGAAAGATGTCATGTGGCTTCACTACCATTTTGAGTAAGAGTAACCATGTGGCATACACCAACCAAGGAGCTGACAACAGGTTTCCAGGGCAGTTTGGATGAGAAGTACTTTTGTATGATAATTTCTTTCCTGTCTTAAAAACAAGTTTTATGAAAGATGGTATATAGAATGTTTGTTTAATAAAGTATTAATGCTTTCCCTCCATGTCTTCATATAAAAATGTACCTTGTTGACCGTCAAACTTTGTAATATAAGAGTGTCCAGATGGTATTGGTTGTAAAGATTTTAAAAGGTCATAGAGCCAGCAGGTATCTAGAAGGCAGGCTGGTTATACTGCTGATGAGCCCAGAAAATACTCCAATCCCCATAGAAAAGCCAAAGAGGGATCTCAGATATTGAGCATTGAACTGTTTGCTCTGCTGGAACTTGGTTTCTCCTTGTGTAGGTTATGGTTGTCCCTTATATTTTTACTTTCGAAAGAAAAAATGTAGTTTACTTTAATATTTCAGGAGTATACAGTTGAGAGATTTTAAAATTCTTTTAAAGGAAAATAGAATTTTACAGAAAAATTAAATAAAAAGCTAGATAATTTTTGAGAAAGTTTTTGAAATTAAGTTTGTAAGGCTATAGATTTTATTTTTTTAAAATTCAGATTTTATTCCTTAAAAAATACCAATCCAAATTCCTATTCCCTTCCTTCTTCCCATTCCCTCCCCTCCTCCCACTCTCTCCACAGACCCTCCCACCTCACCCCCTCCAATCTTAAGAGAGGGCCATGCACCCAACCCTGTGGAAAGCCCAAGGCCTACTACATCTGTGTTGAGCAAGGCTTACAACTGAAGAGGATTGGATCCCAAGAAGCCAGAACATGCCATAGAGACAAATCCCATTGTCACTATCCGTGGCCCCTCAGTCTGCCCCAACTGTCAATCACATTCAGAGTTTGACTCCCAGTCCAGTTGGAGTTGGTGAGCTCAAGCAAACTGTCTCAGTGGATGAACCCCTCATGGTCTTGAATTGCTTGCTCATACTCTCACTCCTTCCAATCTTCAACTGTATTTTGGGAGCTCAGTTCAGTGTTCTGATGTGTGTCATTGCCTCTGTTCCCATCTGTTGTTGGATGAAGGTTCTACGGTGATATTTAAAATAATCATCAGTCTGATTACAGGGTAAGGCCAGTTCAGACACCCTCTCCTCTTTTGCTTAGGGTCTTAGCTGGGGTCATCCCTGTAGAATCTTTGGCATTATTCTAGAGCCAGGTTTCTTGCTACCTCCCTAATGGCTTCCTCAATCAAGATAGCTCTCTCTGTGCTCTCATATCTATTCTTCCTCCAACTTGACTATTCCATTTCCTCAAGTTCTCCTCAATCCTCCCTTTCTCCCTTCCTTCTACCTCCTGCCCCCATGCTCCCAAGTTTTTGTCTCTTTCTAATTTCCAGGTTTTACCTTATTACTTAGTTTCTCTAGGATCATGAACTATAGGCTCGAAGTCCTTTGTTTATGCCAAGTATCCACTTATGAGTGAGTACATACAATATTTGTTTTTTTGGGGGGGGTCTGGGATACATCACTCAGGAAAGTGTTTTCTAATTCCATCCATTTCCATGCAAAATTCCAGATGTCATTATCTTTTTTTAACCACTGAGTGTTACTCTAATGTATAGATGTGCCACACTTTTTTTATCCATTCTTCAGTTGAGGGGCATCTAAGATGTTTCCAGGTTCTGGCTATAGAAAACAATGCTGATATAAATGTAGTTGAACAAATGCTTTGTAGTATGATTGACCATCTTTTGGGTATATTCCTAAGAGTGGTGTTGCTGGATCCTGAGGTAGGTTGATTCCCAGTTTTCTGAGAAAACTCTACACTGATTTTCAAAGTGGTTACACAAGTTTGCATTCCCACCAGCAATGGATGAGTATTCCCCTTGATCCACATCCTCTCCAGCATGATTTATCATTAGTGTTTTTTATCTTAGCCATTATGACAGGAGTAGGATGGTATCTCAGAGTTGTTTTGATTTTCATTTCCCTGATAGCCAAGCAAGTTAAACGTGAACTTATGTATCTTTTGGCCATTTGAAATTCTTCTGTTGAGAATTCCGTTTAGTTTAGTATACCACTTTTTAATTAGGTTAATTAGGTTATATAGAATTTTAATGTCTAATATCTTGAGTTTTTTATGTATTTTGGAGATCCGTCATTTGTCTGATGTGGGTTTGTGAAGATTTTTTTCCCATTCAGTAAGCTGCCTTTTTGTCTTATTGAGTGTCCTTTGCTCTGCAGAAGCTTCTCAGTTTCAGGAGATCCCATTTACTTATTGTTGCTTTTGTTGTGTGTGCTACTGGGGTTATATTTATGAAGTGGTCTCCTGTGTCCATACATTGAAGGTTATTTACCACTTTTTCTTCTATAAGGTTCAGTGTGGTTGGAGTTATATTGAGGTCTTTAATCCATTTGGGCTTGAGTTTTGTGCATGGTGATAGATATGGATCTATTTTCATTCTTCTATAGGCTGACATCCAGTTATGCCAGCACCATTTGTTGAAGGAGATGCTTTCTTTTCTCCATTGTATAATTTTTTGGTTCTTTGTCAAAAGCCAGGTGTTTGTAGGTGTGTGGATTAATATCTGGGTCTTCAATTTGATAGCATTGGCCAACATCTCTGTTTTTATGCCAATACCAAGTTGTTTTCATTCTGTAGCTCTGTAATACAGCTTGATGTCAGGAATGGTAATGCCTCCAGCAGTTCCTTTATTGTGCAGGATTGTTTTGGCAATGCTGGGTTGTTTTTCCATATGAAGTTGGTTGCTTTTTCAAGGTCTATGAAGAATTGTGTTGGGATTTTGATGGGTATTTCATTAAATCTACAGATTGCTTTTGGTAAGATTGCCATTTTTGCTATGTTGATCCTGCCTAACCAAGAGCATGGGAGATCTTTCCATTTTCTGGTATCTTCTTCAATTTCTTTCTTCAAAGACTTCAAGTTCTTGTCAAATAGGTCTTTCACATCCTTTGTTAGAGTTACCCCAAAATATTTTATGTGATTTGTGGCTATTTGTGATAGGTGATGTTTCTCTGATTTCCCTCTCAACTTCTTTATCCTTTGTGTATAGGAGGACTACTTTTTTTTAGTTGATCTTGTATACTGAAACTACACTGAAGGGATTTGTCAGCTGTAGGATTCTCTGGTAGAGTTTTTGGGGTCACTTATATACACTATCATATCATCTGCAAATAATGAAAGCTTGACTTCTTCCTTTCCAATTTGAATCCCTTTGATCTCCTTATGATGTCTTATTGCTATTGGTAAAAGTTCAAGAACTATGTTGAAGAGATATAGAGAGAGTGGACAGCCTTGTCTTGTTCCTAATTTTAGTTGAATTGCTTAGTTTCTCTCTATTTAATTTGATGTTAGCTGTTAGCTTGCTGAATATTGCATTTATTATATTTAGATATGATCCTTGTATCCCTAATCTCTTCAAGACCTTTATCATGAAGGGGTGTTGAATTTTGTCAAATGCTTTTTTTGCATCTAATGAAATGATCATATGTTTTTTTTTCTTTTAGTTTATTTATACAATAGATTATATTGATAGATTTTGTATGTTGAGCCAGTCCCACATCTCTGGATGAAGCCTACTTGATCATGATGAATGATTTTTTTGATGTGTACTTGGATTTGATTTGCCAGTATTTTATTGAGAAGTTTTGCATCCATGTTCATGAGTGAGATTGGTCTGTAATTCTCTTTCTTGGTTGTATCTTTGTGTGGTTTTGTTATCAGGGTAACTGTAGCTTCATAAAAAATGTTTGGCAATGAGTCTTCTGTTTCTATTATGTGAAACACTTTGAAGAGTATAGGTATTAGCTCTTCTTGAAAGTTCTGGTAGAAATCTGCACTAAAACAGTCTGGCCCTAGGCTTTTTTGGTTGGGAGGTTTTTGATGAAAGCTTCTATCTCCTTGCTGCTTATAGATCTATTTAAACTGCTTACCTGATCTTGATTTAAAATTGGTAGATGGTATCTATCTAAAAAATTGTCTATTTCTTTTATGTTTTCCAATTTTCTGGAGTACAGGTTTTTATATTAAGAACTAACGATTCTCTGAATTTTCTCCATGTCTGTTGTTATGTCCCCTTTTTCATTTCTAATTTTGTTAATTTGGATGTTTTCTCATTGCCTTTTGATTAGTTTAGATAAGGGTTTGTAAATCTGGTTGATTTTCTAAAAGTACCAGGTCTTTGGTTCATTGAATCTTTGTATGGTTTTCTGTGTTTCTATTTTGTTGATTTCAGCCCTCAGTTTGATTATTTCCTGTCTTCTGCTTCTTCTGGATGAGTCTGCTTCTTTTTTTTTCTAGAGCTTTCAGGCATGCTGTTAGGTCACTGATGTGAGCTTTCTCTGTTTTCTTTATGTGAGCATTTAGTGCTATGAACTTTCTTCTTAGCACTACTTTCATAGTGTACCACAGTTTGGATATGTTGTACCTTCATTTTCATTGAATTCAGGGAAGGTTTTAATTTCTTTATCTCTTCATTGACCTAGGGGTAGTTCAGTAGCTGACTGTTCAGTTCCAATGAGTTTGTAGACTTTCTGGGAGTAGTATTGTTGTTGAATCCTAACTTTACTCCATGGTGATCTGAAAAAGACACAGTAGATTACTCCATTTTTTGTGTGTTCGTGGATGTTTGCTTTGTTACTGAGAATGTGATCAATTTTAGAGAAGGTTTCATGAGGTGCTGAGAAAAAAGAATATTCTTTTTTGTTTGTGTAGAATGTTCTATAGATGTCTGTTAAGTCCATTTGATTCATTAAATCTCATAGTTCTCTTATTTCTCTGTTAAATTTCTGTATGTTTGACCTGTCCATTGGTGAGAGAAGAGTGCTGATATCTACTACTATTAGTGTGCGGGGTTTGATGTATGATTTAAATTTTAGTAGTGTTTTTTTACATATGTGGGTCCTCTTGTATTAGGGGCATAGATATTAGGATTAAAACTTCTTCTTGATTATTTGCTCCTGTTACGAGTACAAAGTATCCTTCTCCATCTCTTCTGATTGATTTTAGTTTGAAATCAATTTTATTAGATATTAGGATAGCTACCCCTGCTTGTTTCTTAAGTCCAATTGATTGGAAAATCTTTCCCCAGCCCTTTACTCTGAGGTAATGTCTGTCTTTGAGTTTGAGGTATGTTTCTTGTAAACAGCAGAATGCTGGATCTTGTTTTCATTTCCATTCTCTTAGCCTGTGTCTTTTTATAGGTGAATTGCATCCATTGATATTATGTGATATTAATGACCAGTGGTTGTTAACTCCAGTTATCTTTCAGTAGTAGTGTTTGTGTATTTCCTTTCTTTGGGTTATGCTGGTTGGGGGTTATTAGATGTCTGTATTATTGAGGGTGTCATTAGCTTCCTTGGGTTGAGATTTTCCTTCTAGTACTTTTTTAAGACTGTGTTTGTGGATATGGATTTTTTAAATTTGTTTTTGTCATTGAATATCTTGTTTTCTCCATCAATGGTGAATGAAAGCTTTGCTGGGTATATTATTCTGGGCTTGTGTCCGTGGTCTCTTAGTGTCTGACGTAATCTATCCAGGTCCTTCTGGCTTTCATGGTTACCATTGAAAAGTCAGGTGTAATTCTGATAGGTTTACCTTTATATGTTCCTTAACCTTTTTCCCTTTGTATCTCTTAATATTCTTTCTTTGTTCTGTATGTTTTGTGTTTTGGTTATTATATGGCAAGTAGATTTTTTTTGATCCAGTCTATTTGGTTTTCTGTAGGCTTCTTGTACCTTCATAGGGATATTCTTGTGTAAGTTGGAAAAATTCTCTTCTATGATTTTGTTGAATATATTTTCTGTGCCTTTGAGCTGCAGTTCTTCTCCTTCTTCTACCCCTATTATTCTTGGGTTTGGTCTTTTCATGGTGTCCCAGATTTCCTGAATGGTTTGTGTTAAGAATTTGTTGGATTCAGTGTTTTCTTTGGCTAATGACTCTATTTCCTCAACAGTATCTTTAGCGCCTGAGATTCTTTCTTTTATCTCTTGTATTCTGTTGGTTATACTTGTCTCTGTAGTTCCTGTTTGTTTACCCAGATTTTCTATTTCCCCAGTTTCTTTGGTTTTTGTTTTCTTTATTACCTCTATTTCAATCTTCATGTCTTGAATTGTTTACTTCTCCTGTTTGATTGTTTTTTTCTTGTTTTTTTCTGGGTTTCTTTGAGGGATTTATTAATTTCTTCCAGCTTTCTGTTTGTCTTCTCCTCTATTTCTTTAAGGAAGTTTTTCACTTCTTTTTTAAAGGTCTCCATCATTTTCATAAAGTTACCTTTATGTCGTTTTCTTCTACATCTTCTGGGTTAGTGTTATTAAGTCTTCCTTTTGTGTGTCTGCTGGTTTCTGGTGTTACCATTTTATTTTTTAAGATGCTGGAGGAATTCTTACATTGGCGCCTATCCATCTCTTCATTCAAATGAGGCCACCATTGTCTTGGCTTCTTGGTACATTCCTTGCTGTGGCTGTCTCTTAGGTCCACTCAGTATTGGAGCAGGCTCTTAGGTCCACTCAGTATTGGTGCAAGCTGTATTTTTCAGGGTTCCATGGAGCTTGAAGGGAATGGTAGGGTTGGGGTAGATTGAGGATTCTAGCTCCCTGCTGGCAGCTAGAAATGCCTAGGGAACTGGGGAGGGGCCCCTAGCTTTTCTCCCATGTGAAAGATTTAGGGAATTTGGGGTCTGGGACACAGGCGCACTGCCTACTTACCTCCTATATCCTCCAAGTGTGGGCACAGGATCCTATAAGAGATTTTAAATTCATAAAATACTCTATTATGATTTTTTTTAAATCTTGATAAATAAACACATAAAAAGGATACAATTTTAAGGTCACCACAGTGAGCACAAAACACTAAGCACCAGAGACTGAAGTATTCCCATCTCATGTTGCAGCAAGACAATGACCTAAGTAGTCTGGCAGTGTCTCTCCTTACCTAAGGTCTATTCAGGCTAACAGAGACTGATTTCAGAATGTATGACTAACTTCCTTATTTAGTTAATATTGTTAAGATGTAGATATTTTGGTAAGCTGAATCATATAAGAAACTGTGGTATTCTGTAATGGTACACTATGTAAGGACAAAGAGAGAGAATTTGCCAGTTTTCCTGTGGACTATATTCAAAATTTAAAAATTTTCTTTTGGTATTAAAAAGAGCTTCAATTCATAAATTTTTATCATAAACTGTTAAGGCCTATGTATGCAGAACTACTTTTGTAGTTGTGCTTAGTTAAAAGGAAACTCCCTGGCATAGGGGACAAAATGACTACTTATAATACTAATGGCATACCAGGAAAGTGGGCCCAGATTTCTAAACAGATTAATTGAAGAGTTCTGTAGAAGGAGCTGTGGGCTGTGTTCCCGCCTGGCTCCTGGCCACCTGGATAGCTTATGCTGCAAAATAACAACACAAAAACTGTATTCTTTTAAATACTGCCTGGCCCATTAGTTTCAGCCTCTTATTGGCTAATTCTCACATCTTGTGTTAACCCATATTTAATAATCTGTGTAACACCACGAGTGGTGTCTTACCAAGAAAGATTCAGCATGTCTGACCTGGCGGCTGGCTCCATCGCGTCTGACCTAGAGAGGAGAGGCATGGCGATTGACTGAAGCGTCTGACTAACTTCCCTTCTTCCCAGCATTTTGTTGGGTCTACTCCACCTAACTAAATCCTGCCTTATCAAAAAGCCAAAGCACTTTCTTTATTAACCAATGAGAGTCCTCCATCAGAGTTCTATAATACAATAGGACACATGGCCTGCTTAATGTAGAATAAAGATATATAACTTTAAGATAATTTTTTTGTTTCTATACAAACCATTTGGGATGACAATCTGGCTGCAGTCAAAGAAATATTGCAGAAAGATCTGAGATAAAATAAATGAAGTGACCTGTCAATTTGCAGGTTCATTCTAGATATTAAGTCTGATACCAGTCATCATAGAGCCTTTGACCGTTATTTTTACTGTGTGGGTACCATTAATCTGATGGCATTTGAATTCTGATATAAACAGGAATCTATCACAGAGTCAAGGATTTGACTCAGCACACAACTCAAGTCAAAAATATAAAAGCTAAAGTTAACCTGAAAGTACTGCCTGCCCAAGGACAAGATAACTTCCTGGAATGCTGGGAGCTATAATTCTAGGGAAATAGCAAGTCACATGTTTTCACTTCCCTAAAGAAGTTTGTTTGAACCAACTACATGGGATGTGCTTGATCACATGCAGGCAAGAGGTACTTAGGTAGAAAATACATGATGAGACCAGGTAGTAGTGATGCATGCTTTTAATCCCAGCACTCAGGAGGCAGAGACAGGTAGATTTCTGTTCAAGGCCACCCTGGTCTACAGGAGCTAGTTCCAGGGCAGGCTCCAAAGATACAGAGAAACCCAGTCTTGAAAACCCCCCCAAAAAAAAAATAAAAAAAAAATAAAAAAGAAAAGAAAAAAAGAAAAGAAAATACATGATGATGATGTATCCTTGCCTCTGTCTGAATCTGATGGGAAATGCAATGAATTAAGGAGTTTCCCTTTTTAAACACTTGGAAAATGTGATTTTGGGCCATTTTCTGGGATCCCAGATATGGACCTGGCCAGAGCCTCTCTACCTGGCTAGTATTTAATTAAAACTGCTTTAAATTTGGCTATAAGTTTTAGAAATACTTTTTTTCTGTTGCAAATTTTAGGAATAACAGTGGCACATTCCTTTTCACCCAATAATCCCTGTATTCAAGACTGTTTCCTGTCTTAAAACTATAAAAAATAATGTGTTTTGGTAGGTATTGCTTTTAGTTAAGCATGGGTTTGCTTTGGTGAGATTTTTAAATTTACATATTTGTATATTATATGAAATTTACAGTGCTTTCATTTAGTCATTCATTAAGTTGATGTGTTTAAAAAAGAAAGCAATCAGTGCAAGTGCTTTCAGTTAGTTATAATTTAATTTTTTGTTTCTTATATATTTGGAGATATATTCAACAAATTATTGTGAATTTGAAATCCATAGAAAATGCCAATAAGATATTTCAGTTATTCACATATTTTTATATAACTTTTGTTTATGGTATAAGATAAGGAGTCTTTCTTTAAATAGTAACATGTGGATAGAAAACTGTAGTATTAGCATGAACATCATGAGCATTATCTGGAAATGAGTAGCAAATTCAAATTACCAGTCTCTAGATTTATTAAAGCAAGAACTTTAGATGAGAGTTTGAAAGACTGTGCTTTCATAAATTCTCCAGTTGTTGTTAATGCATAAAAGTTTGAAAATTATCTTAGTGCTCATTTTTTTTTGCATCCAGAACAGAAATCTTTCAAAAGATTTATTAATATATATTCATTTCAGCACAATTCATATTATAAACCATTCTAAATTTACATTTTAGAGAAGAAAATATTATAAACAATTATAAGTTTTACTTAGAATTTTTTAAAAACATGATAGGTAATTATCCCAGTACTATTATTGAATGCAAACTATCAGTTTATAGTCAGGTATATGGTATGTCTTTTACCCTACTTACAAATAAGAAATAGTGAATAAAAGGTTTGATGTACAACGAAGTTTTAAGATTCTGATATGGTAAAAAAAAAAGATTTTCTTCTTATGTTAATGAATACAATTCCTAATAGAATTATATGCTCTATTTTGGAAATGTTTATAGCACACTTTTAATAGGTGGAGAAAACTGACATTTATATCTACAAGATTTCTATCTCTTATTCATAGGCTTTATAGTTGGCACAGATTGTGAGAGAAAATGATTAGCCTATAGCAGCATCTAAATGATAGCTCATTTCCAGTAATAATATATTTCTGACATGCTTGACCTCATAATTAATCTTGATGTTATAGGTTATAAATATTTTTAAATGTCAGCAGATTAAATATTATATTAAGTTGAGTTGCACAGAATTTAAATGAATCCTTATTTTCTCATTGTTGATGACTCACATATCCCCAGAAAGGAACTCTACTATAGACTCTCAAATATTTCTCTGGAAAATATAAATAATTTTTATTCCTCAGTGAATTTTAAGGTTAATAGAACCCAGGAGAAAATTATGCAAACAACATGACATATATTGTTTATTAAAAGGTAGACTGAACATTTGTAAATTTTCTTTGTCTCTTGTTTATAATTTTTTAAGTTGAACAGAATTTTAATAGGTATTACATCACTATAAGCCTAAGAATTTGGGAAGATCAAAGTAAACTGTACAATACATCTTTATTAGCTTAAATCATATGTTATCTAATTAGGGTAATCTAGAAGAATGCAGGAAAGTCAAAATCTCAGAATCAAATGCACAGTCTAATTAACATTTTAGTAAACACTAGTCCTTTAACAATAGAGGATATCCTGCTTTTCTTTTCTTAATAGTATAAATTCAATCTAGCCATTACTTAGATACTTAACAATTTGAAACCTCAATTTTGTTATATAAGCCTTTATTTTCAAGAATTCAGAGTCTGAGTCAAGATAATTCCATATTCAATGTTTGACAGAGGATATGGTGAGCTTGAGGCTAGCCTGCAAATCTTTGTGAGAACCTGTCTCAATTTAAATTCACATAATAGGTAGGTAGGATGAATATAGGTTTAGCGATAGCACATTTCAGCAACTTTTTCATAAACAAATGCCTTAAATAACATAAAATAAAGATAATTATTTTCAAAAGCCAAATGTCACTTAATGTGTGTATCCTTTGTATTGTAGCATAGAAACCTGATCTTGAGGACAGCACACACCTAATATGTCTCTATATCTATATCTATGTATCTATCTATATAGATATGCAATGTAGAGACATTTTTACAGTTATAGAAATGTTTAAAACTTCCAATAACAAGTCTTTAGTCATGTTCTCCTTGCCTGAATGAAATAATGTTTTTTATGATGTTCCTACAAATAATATGAAAAAACACTGTAGATATGAAAAAAATCATTGTTTTCTTTATTTTTTAAAAAAAATTAATTTTGTTTTTAGTTTATTTTTGGATAAATTTTCTTTGGATAGATTAAAATTCCACTGTTTTGTCAAGACATTTTTCTCTAATAGGTTTCATTCAGTAGCTGAACACAGGTGTATTCTTCTGTTCATGAGAATATAATGGGAACAAGTATTCCTTTCTACTATTAACAACTAGAAAGTGGAACAACATCCATTAATTAATGTTCATCAAACATTAGGATCTAACAGAAGAGTAATCCCTCACAAAAGAAAAGAAAAGAACATGATTCCTATTATTTTCTATGCTTGGTGGTTTGAGAACACTACAAGTTATACTTCATAGAGAGTATATTCAAAGGTAAATGATATGATTCCATACAAATAGTAGGTTAGAGTTTAAGTACTAAAGGATTATAACATTATTTGTATACATAATAATGTTTGAAAACATATATTGGAGTTTCTTAGTACATACCTTAATTCTAAAGTACAAGTGAGTGAAAATGACTAATAATAGGAAAGAACCACAAAAAGCAAAAATTTTGAAATGTCTATTGCAATCTCAAAGAACTAGGAATCATTTGCTTGCCACAAGGGACACAAATCACTTAACCAATTAGACTTCAGATGAGGACTTCAGAATGATTATTCAGTTTGATAGTATGACTCACATAGTTTCATATTAAGGGGTTCTCTTAAATAAAAACAAACCTTAAAGAGAACTGATTATAGCCACTTTCACAATATCACAGAATAAGGTGAAGGGTGCAGCAAATTGTAACATATAATGTAATAATTTTCACAAAATTCAGATTCAAAGCAAAACAATACTCATAAAGAAAATATAGTTCAGTACCAATAAACATTTAAGTAAAAAACAGATGGAGAAGTAGAAACGATAATGGAATAAACATGCAAGGATATTAAGAGATTTTATTGACATATTTTCTACTTCAAAATCCACAAACTTTAACACAAAACAAAAGGAAAAAAATAAATATAAAAATAATCAAGTGCCTGTTTTTCTTGGTGGTTACTAGATTGTTCATTGGGTCAAAATGAATCTGAATATTTCCTTTCCAGGCAGTAACTTTCAGAAACTCATTGAGCTGGATGATGAGCGCAAGCCTTTGTACTATGAGAAACACACAGAAGTAGTTGTTGCTTTGGGTGAAAAGTGTAAGAGTTACTTGGTCTGAATCTGTAGTCAGACAAGCTAATAAGGTTTCCCCATGATGAAAGGCATCTTACCCCATGGCAGAGTGCACCTGTTATTGAATAATTATCATTTTTGTTATAGACCAAAGATAACTGGAGAGATGAACAGCAAGCAAATCTGTTCATGACGCATTGTGGATATCAATCTGTGTGTTCTAAACTTATTGTTTAAGAAAAGAGTGAAGAGAATGCCTTGAATTGCAAATATATCTGGGGCTGGAGATATGGCTCAGGATTTAAAAGCACTATCTGTTTTTCCAATGGATTTTTGTTTAATTCCAAGCATCCATACAGCAACTCGCAACTGTCTATAACTCCAGTTTCAGAGGATCTGACATCATACATTCATACATGTAGGCAGAACACTAATGCACATTTTAAAAAATCATTAAAAGATGTCTATCAATATGTTGTCAGAAAGCACTTAAGCAAACAAGGAAGGAAACTGTTGTACAACAGAGCTATAGTGATAAAAAAACATGATATTGACATAAGTACTGACACATTGGTCAATAGAATCAGATTTAAGACACAGACAAAAGTGTACACAGCTATAAACTCCTGAGTTTTTACAAAGGAGCAAAAAATGCACCCTGGAAAGGAAAAATACAGCATCTTCAAATTATGGTACTGGTCAAATTGCTTGGTTTCATATAGAACCCAAATAGATGCATAGGTATAACCAAGCACAAAACTCATTTCCAAGAGGGCCAAGGACATAAACACAAGACCAAATACAATGAACCTGATAGAAGGAAGGTTAGGTAATTGCCTTGAATTCAAATTCCTTGGTACAAGAAAGAACTTTCTTTTTTTCTTTCTTCTTTTTTTTTCCAAGACAAGATTTCTCTGTATAGCTTTGGATTCTGTCCTGGTACTTGCTTTATAGACCAGGTTGGCCTCAAACTCACAGAGATCCCACTGCCTCTGACTCCCAAGTGGTACAATTAAAGGTATGTGCCACCACTGCCCAACTGAAAGAACTTTTTTCTACCTTTTCTATTAAGAAATATTCTAGCACAATTTTTCTAATTTTACATAGAAAACCACATTCCCATTCCCTCCCCTCCTTAGCCACATCCTTCCCCCTACTCCTCAGAAAGAGTAAGGTTTCCCATGGCCATTCAACAAAGTCTGACACTTCACTTGGATGCAAGAACAAGGCCCTTCCCCCTATATCTAGGTTGAGCAATGTATCCATCTAAAGAGAATGGGCTCCAAAATGCTAGTTCAAGAACTAGGGATAAATTATTATCCAACTGCCAGTGACCCCATAGACTGTCCAAGGCTCACAAATGTCCCCCACATTCAGTATACTTAATTTGGTCCTATACAGGTTCCCTGCTATCAGACCAGAGTCAGTAAGATCTCAGCAGCTAAGATCAGCAGTTTCTGTGGGTATCACTATCATGCTCATATTACCACTCCTCCCTTTCTTGGACTGGTATCTAGAAACTCTGTCCAGTACTTTGCTGTAGATCTATGTATCTGCTTCCATCAGTTGCTGAATGAAATTTCTATGATGAAAATTAAGGTAGTCATCAATCTGATTACAGGAGAAGGCCAGTTTAGGCATCTTCTTCACTGTTGCTTAGTCTTAGCTAGGAATTCTTGTAGATTCCAGGAAATTTCCCTAGTTTCTGTGTGATTATCCAGGTCTGGGCAGCAGGAAAATGAAGAAACAGTCTCTGCTTACAAAATGCCACCAATATGTACAACTGTAAACACCTAAAACTTGAGAGAAATTGGGAAGAAATTCTATACCAAAAAAAAAAAAAAAAACCAGAGTTAAACATGACTTCTTGGTACTAACATTTTCTCAGGTGAGCTTCGTTTTCTGGTGGCAAACAGAGATGTGGCTTCTTTAAGAGTAGGACTCAGCATTAGCAGAAAAAAAACTGTGAAGCTTCCTGGTTCATGCTGCTAAGGTGAACCTGTCTCATTTAGGAGGTCTTGCACTTAAATGGGGCTTGTGACCGGCATGCTACTAGTTGTTTAGTGGTAACATAGACCCACTGTGTCCCTGGATCTGGGATGGTAAGCATGGCTTGCAGAGGCAGTGAAAATACAACACATCACATTGGATGTGGTGGAGCCAACAGGTAGGGCCAGGAAGTTGGCTCTAGCCAGGGCCACTTAGCATTTTTTTAAAAAGGTATCCTGATAAGAAAATGATTACAGATACACAATAAAACAGATTCAGACAAAAATAAACATCTAAATGGTTCACAGTGTATTGAAAAATGTCCATAAGCTTTAGAGAGAGAAAGAATAGTATAGATTAGAGTACAGTCATAGATTAAAGGAGTAAAGATAAAATAAATATTAAAATTAATAGAGTAAAAATTAGCTACATAAGGATGGAATATACACAGAGAGTCTATATTATGCATATTGTGATTATTTTTTAATTTTTTTGACTGCAGAATGACATTTGTTCCTCAGGACTGCTAAACTTAACCAACATATATATTTTAAAGTTATCTTGACTTCAAAATTTGAGTCTAAGGATATGTTACTTAGGAAAAGAGGTTCTGCTTTTGTTTCCACACAGGAAAGAAACCTGTGGATTCCTTCCAATCTAATGTGGTTTGACAGAACAAGACCCCCGAAAGGTCTTTATGAACCCTAAAAATACTTTTCTCAACAACTAACAGGAAACAGTTTGGAAAAAAAAAAAACTATGCCCAAATTCCTTATATGATTGTTTGTAAATGTTTTAATTTAAAGGGGGACATTCTATAGAGATGAATACTTTGCATTGGTATGGATCTTGGTCTATTGATACAAATTTAAGTTTGATATGTTACACTGTGTATATGTATTTCTGCTCTTGTTTAAAGTATTGTGTTTGCACAGTTCATTGAAAATTGTAATGAATAATTACAAAATAGAGATTAATAGTCATTTATAATAATAAAACTTTTAGTCATGTAAGGTTTTCTAGATATACAGAGATATAATCCAGTTAGATAGATACTCTTCAATACTTCAAAAACCTACAGAATATGTCACTTAAAATGTTTTAAGAGCTTAGACTTTTCTTGACAATGAGACATGTCTGCTTCTGGCAGCACCAATTACTTCAGAGAGGTTGATAGGCATTGAAGAAACTCATTATGGAATTTGCCTTCAATATGACAAGGCTACCTATTTGGGCAAAAACTGTTCTTGTCTGGACTTAATTGTATGCTCTATGAAATGGTCATTCAGGACCCACAGTGTGTGGGGTTTTCTGTACTGTCTGGTTCTTGCAATCGCTAAGTCCCAAAGAAATCACACAGAAGTCTATATTAACTATAAACTGATTGGGCCACTAACCCAGGTTTCTTATTAACACTTATATCTTATATTATCCCATCATTCTTATCTGTGTTAACCATGAGGCTAACTACCTTTATCAGTGAGGCAGTCACATCTTGCTTCTTCCATGGCAGGGCAATGACTGCAAACCAAGCTTTCCTCTTCTGAATATTCTCTTGTTCTCCTTGACCCACCTCTACTTCCTGTCTAGTTTACCCACCTATACTTACTGCATGGCTACTGGCCAATCAGCATTTATTTAAAATATTATTGACAAAATACAGACAATTCTACCGCACCCCTTCCCCCTCTTTTTTTTAAACAAAGGAAAATATCCATAGTCCTCTTTTTGGGAATGGGGGCATAGTTTTCCAGGCGACTTCCTGCTTGTTGGTGGCACTGATAATCTTATGGGGAACTAAAGAAAATTTAGAATTATGATCAAGTCCTGACTGGAGTATCCTGTGAGGCTTGATCATCTCAGGCAGTATTTTGAATATGTTCTGGATATAGAACTCTGGCATCTGGGCCATTTGTTCCTACTGGAGATTTCTCAGGTGGTCTTCTTTGATCAAACCTGATTTTTCTTAACTCAGAATAAATCCACAGCCTCTCATTTCCTGTGGAAACAAAAGCAAATCCTCTTCTCCAAAATAACATACCTTTTGACTTCAATTTTGAAGTCAATGTGTTTTCAAAATACCTATCTTGGATTAATTCAGCAGCATTTATAAGCAAATATCTTTTAACAGCTGCTGCTCCTTCCTCAGCATTCAAACAATTCAAAGAGAGCATAATAACATATATATGTGTGTGTGTGTGTGTGTGTGTGTATCCAGACTCTGTATATTTTTTAATCTTTATGTGCTTTATGTGGCTTTATTTTAACCTCTATTTCTTTTTATTTTTACTTTTAATTTTTGGCTTTGAGACAGGTTCTCTATGTATCTTTGGCAGTCCTGGAACTCATTCTGTAATCCAGGCTATCCTTGAACTCACAGAGATCCACATGTCTCTTCCTCCCAAATTTTAGGATTAAAGGTGTGTGCCACCATACCTTAAACTTGCAGAGGTCTGAATCCCTCTCTTTTCCAAGTATTGGGATTAAAGTTGTGTACCACCACACCCAACTACTCTCTTTCTTTTTTATTTTAATGATTTAACCTTTTTTTACTCTCCCAAGCTTGCATATATTTTTAACACACTGTAAATCATTTAGAGGTTTTCTTCATCTTTGAATCTCTCTTTATTATATATCTCTCTATTTTTCTGAACACATGAGTCTTTAATTTGTTAAGCAATATGGAGAGGATTAAAGTAGTGTCTTTGACAGCTGGATCCAGCTCATTCCTTAGCATTCTAAGATTCCAGTCTCATGGCAGAGTTACTGGCCAGAGCCATGTTTATTGTCACAACTCTATTGATGGAGGACTTTCATTGGTTAATTAATAAAGAAACTGATTGGCACAATAGGTCAGATCATAGGTGGGTGGAGTAGACAGAACAGGATTCTGGGAATGATGCAGATGCTTCAGGCAGTTGCCATAGGCAGTTGCCATAGGCAGTCGCCATGCTTCCCCTCTCCGATATGGACATAGGTTAAGATCTCTCCTGGTAAGCAACCACCTTGTAGTGCTACACAGATTACTAAATATGAGTTAAAGCAAGATATGAGAATTAACCAATAAGAGGCTGAAACTAATGGGCCAGGCAGTGTTTAGTTGAATACAGTTTCCGTGTAATTATTTCTGGTGTAAAGTTAGTCGGGTGGTGGGACGCAGCCCAGCCACTCCATCTACACTCTATGGTATTTCATGTTCCATGCCACCATCAACAAGCATGTAGACAGCTTTTCATCAACACCATTTAAGTGTTTCATGGCAGTACCTCTTAAAAGAAATGCAAGGATTCACAGCTAATGCTCAATCAGTAAGCCTCTCTTAAATGACAGAGCTTGCCTCTAGCAAGTAGAGTCCACTTGAGAAAATGCTGCTATTAAGAAGCCATGATTAACTCTATTCTTTGTATCTAGAATAACTTCCCAAGCTCTCCCAGGCTTTATGTGAATGCAGTTGTCCACGTGGGCACCATTTGTTATTCGAGGGTTTCTGTCATTCCTGGTTCCCACAATCATTAAGTCCCAAAGAAATCATGCAAAAGTCTACATTAACTATAGTTCATGCTTCTTATTAACAACTATAACTCATATTAGCCCATTATTCTTATCTATGTTAACCATGAAGCTCAGTTCCTTTGTCAGCTAGGCAGTCACATCTTGCTTCTTCTGTGGCAGGGCAATGATTGCACACCAAGCTTTCCTCTTCCTAGCATTCTCCTGTTCTCCTTGACCCTCATCTACTTCTTGTTTGATTTACCCACCTATACTTCCTGCCTGGTTACTGGCCAATCAGCATTTATTTAAAATATAACTGACAGAATATAGACAATTGTCGCACACCACCACAGAATAGTGACTGCCGAACTTTCCTAAAGACAGACTGGTCCTTCAGGGTTCCTCCTTCACAGAAGAAACTGCCGGACATTCTGTATGACATAGAAGGAAAACACTGATAAACTTTCCCAGTACAAGAAAGCATAGATCTTCCTGTATCACTGAAAAGTCTTCCAGATATTATGGGTCTCTAGGCTGAAGCTGGATGCCCCAATATTATAGAAGTTTGGATGACTATTCAGGCAGTGAGATGTCTCTGTCAATTCTAGAGTTCTGGTAGTTGCTTACAATGTGCTTCCTATTTACATAGGTAATATTATATCCTTCTGAAGCTTTGATAGTGTTAAAGACAGAGTTATACCTATAGTTTTTCTTATTTAGGATAAAAGATAAATTAGATATAAAACTTTAAACTCACAAAGATAGATGAGAAAATAAAGTATTATCCTTAATTTTCCAGATGTAAATGGACTAACTATTGTAACTATAATTCTTGCTTAATTACTGTTTTGTATATGTAATTTTACTATGTTGAAGTTAAAACCTTAATTTTTTTAGACAGTAAAGGAGAGAGGCTGTGAATATGTTTTATTAGCATTGGTTAATAAAGAAACTATTTTGGCCTATGACAGGGTAGAAAAACTCCAGGAAATCAGAACATATATATATATATATGAACATATATATATATATATATATGTATATATATATATATATATATATGGAGAGAGGGGGGGGCGAGAGAGAGCAGATGAAGTCAGGGAGATGCCATGTAGCTGCCAATGGAGGCAGATGCTGGATAAAAAGTTATCTGTAGGCCACAGCCTCATGGTAATACACAGATCAATAAAAGTGGGTTAATTCAAGATGTTAAATCTAGCAAGGATTATGGCTAACTATTGGCCAAATAGTATTATAATTAATAAAGTTTATGTATGATTTTTCAGGTCTGGGTATCAGGTAATGCATGTGCAGTCTCCACTTACAAGTGTACAAGCATCTGTCCTTATAACCACAGACAAATATAGTCTTTTCCACTCATAAAGGATGCTTCACTTTGCAACAGACAGAGCTCACTACATAAAACCACAACAAATCAAAATGAAAGTTTGCAGCCCAATCCCAATGGATACATCTATAAAACTAAAACACTACCACATCTAAGGGTCAGAAAACATTTCAGAAGACAGTGCAGAAAGATTGTAAGAGCCAGAGGATCAGTTAATATGCTATGAGACTGTGTCTCCTTGTAATATCAGAAAGTACATTCATAAATCTCACCAATGTGAGTACTAAAAAGTTGTACTAGGATGATACCAAAGGACATGTCAATGTAGATGGAAAAAAGCTCACAGAGACTTAACCCTGCAACTGAGGAAAGCTAGGAGTAAGACATGTTACCTTTCCCAGAGAACAGCATACTAATTGGTTGCCCAGTGTTAAACATTCAGTCCTGAAAACATATATAAGTAATATTATATGTACTAAGCAGTTTATATTTAGAAATATATAGTTATGTACATATAAATATATACATAGAGTAAAAATTAGTCACAAAAGAGGTCAGAAATTTGCAAATGAGTGAGGAGAATTATGTGGAGGGTTTGGAGGAAGAAAAGGGAGAGAAATTGAAACTAGGTTACAATTTTGAAAATAAAATACAAAAGCATAAAGAATATAAAAGTAAGGCTGACCAAGTTCACTGCTCAATAAATACCAGGTATGAGTACCTGATTCATAAAAGTAAATGCCTAGTGTTGCTTTATTATCAGATTTTGACAGATTAATCATTTCCTCTCTTAAGCACAGAACATTAATAACTGTAAAATAAAAATGAACTAAATAAATGTAATAATAATCAAATAAATGGTAATCCTTTTGTATACACAGAATTTTAGTTAATTATGAAAAAACAGGGATAATAGTTTTATCAGCAGTCAAATAAAAATAATGATAATAAAATTCAACTGTCCAATTTCTATTATGTATGAGGTGCTATTGGTCTTCATATAGAAATTTATTCCAACAATTTACTGCATTAAAGTAGTAAAATACTGATTGAGACAAGGCAGAAAACTAATAATTGTTAATTCTAACATCCAACCACCATTAAATGCTGAGTTACAGTCTCTGTTCCTCATAATAAAATAGATACAACTTTACCTCAAACTTCTTTTATTCTACTTGAATAGAATAGACAAATAACACATCTAACATAATAAAAAATGTGCATGGAAATGTAAATGCTGCCCCCTACACACAAAGTCAAAGAAATGAAACTTTACCAAAATGAAAACTTTACCATGTTGATACAAGTACATGGTAATGAGAAGAGCATAATTGTTGGGGCTATAAAATAATTGTAAGGCAGTTTCACATCTTTGGAAATACCCACTATCCTAGGGTCAATTAAAGTTTCTCTGCATTCTGAGAAAAGAATGCTGTTTCTATTCATTTTTATTGCCTGTCAACTTCTCCATATACCTCGGGGGTTACTGAACAGTCTTTGCCTCTTTGCCAAAGGGTTTCTAATACATAGGAGGAGATTTGTGTTGAATACAGTTTATAAGTTCCTGAAAGCATATAATTTAACACTTTAGTAATGCAATCACTGACACATTAAATTTCTTTCTTTTACCACTGCCTCTGAAAGTTTATAAAAACTACTTTAATCAAGAGAGATTTCCTACTTTCTCTTAAAAAGAAGCAAGTAATGTAGATAAAGCCACTAAATTGTCTTTGAAAAATGAGTATCTGTACATGGTGTGGGAGTGTTCATTCCTTTAAATGTGAATAAGACAGACAAAAATTCAATAATTGCAAAACTTCAACTGTAGTTTAATACAAAAGAATAAAATCCAGTTCAATTATATTTACAGTCTATTACACACTTATGGTAGGAGACCACTTCTGTATTCCCATCTGCTCAGCCCCACAGAAACTATATTACTTCCAATAGTGTTTGGTCAATATCTTAACCTTATTCCTAGCTCTTACAACTAGAATTAATCCATTACCATTATTTTACAATTTACTATGAAGCTTGTGGCCTACAGGCAAGGTTCTAGCTGGTAGCTCAGCTCTATCTCCTCTGACAGCTAAATGACATCTTTCAACCTTCTTTCTCCCAGCATCCATTTAGTTTCACTTCCAAGTTCTACTCTGCCTTATCACAGTCCAAGCAAGCTTCTTTATTCATTAACCAATAAAAGCAACTCATATACAGAAGGACTTCCCACACCATTTCCTCTTCTGTTTAAGTAAAAAGTAAGGCTTTAACTTTTACATAGTAAAATCACATATAACAAAATAGGTATCAAGTAAGAATTACAGTTCTAATATTTATATCTACTTTATTATTTATCATAACTAAGGAAAAATATAATTATAACTATCAATTCTTCAACTCAATCAAAGACCCCCAGAAGGATATATTACCTAAGTTAGTAGGAAGTGATTTGTCAGCAACTTCTAAAA
This sequence comes from Arvicola amphibius, assembly GCF_903992535.2. Classification (NCBI taxonomy): domain Eukaryota; kingdom Metazoa; phylum Chordata; class Mammalia; order Rodentia; family Cricetidae; genus Arvicola; species Arvicola amphibius. The sequence goes on along the minus strand of NC_052065.1, from coordinate 74,715,589 downwards.
CTAGAATTTATAGAGATATCTTGCTGCCTGGGAAGTCACACAAAGTTCTTTTGCATCATTGGAGCATCCGTCTTCAGCCTACAGTCCAAGGGTATCTGGCAGACTTTTTTCCATGTAGCAGAAAATTTCAAAGACAGTGCTGCCTATATTGGCAGTTTGTCAGTAACTTTCTTCTGTCCTGCAGAATGTTTAACAGACTCTTTCATGAAGCATGAACCCTGAAGGATTGTTTCACCCTTAGGCAAGTTCATCACTCATTTTTCCATGGAGCCTGCATGTTCAGCTAACAGAGCATAACATCAAGCAGTCCAGGCAAGAGCAGTTTCTTGCCCAAATGACTAGCAAACTCCATAAAGAGCCTATTTGATGCCCATCTTCCTCTTGAAGTAATTGGTATTGCCAGGAGCAGATGTGTCTCATTGTCATGAAAAGTCCTAAGTTCTTAAAACCTTTTCAATGACATTTTCTGAAAGACTCCAAAAGATTTGAAAAATTGCTCTATCTAACTGAGATATATCTCTATATATCTAGAAAACCAAACTAACCTGACTAGGAGTTTGATTATTATAGATGACTATCTATTAACCTATATGTTAACTAAACATTATATTTTTAAATGAGCTGCAAAACACAGTACCTTAATCAAGAGTAGAAATATATATGTGTGTGTACGTATATACATATATACATACACTTATAGGTGGTATATATATATATGTGTATATATACATATATATACATATATATATATATACATATATATAAAACAAAATTAACCAAAAATTTGTATCACTAAAGTAAGATCCATACCAATGCAAAGTATCCATCTCTATAGCATATCCCCTTTAAATGTAAACAAAAGGTTATAAACAATACTTTGGAATTTGGGAGTACTTGTCTTCAAACTGATTCCTCCTTTTTGTTGGGCAAAGTGTTTTGGGGTATTCACCATGACCTTTTGGGGGATCTTGGTCCATCAAACCACATTAGACTGGAAGGATTCCACAGGTTCTCATCCTCTGTGGAAATAAAAGCAGAACCTCTTTTCCAAAGCAGCATATCCTTAGACCGTAATTTTGGTATCAAGATACTTTTAAAATATATAGGATGGTTTAGCTTAGCAGCCTATACAATGAAATATCTCTCTGTACTTAACTCATTCACAGTCAAAATAATTTAAAGAAAACACACACACACACACACACACACACACACATATATATATATTCCAGTTTCTCTGTATATATGCCATCTTTATGTGACTTATTTTTCCTACTGTAATACTATTTCTACAATTTTAATATTTATTTTATTATCTTTACTCTTTTCATCGATGACTGACTGTACTCTTTAATATTATATTTACTGTCTCTTTAATTTTTCTTCTATTTCCCAAGCTTATGTACATTTTTAAATATACTGTGTCTTGTTTAGAGATCTTTTATGTCTGAATATGTCCTATTATGTATCTGAAATCCTTTGCTGTCCAAGAGCACTTCTTAAAATGCCAAACAGCTTTACTAGGACTAAGGCTGCTTTGTTTTTTGGATCTGCCCAGTCCAACATGTGGAGGTCTGCTCACTGCCTCTGTGAGTCATTCTTTCCACGCTGATCCAGGGTTGGGTCATAGCTAGTCTGTGTTGTCATTAAGCAAGTTATAGCATCCTGCTCACAAACCCCATTTAAATGCTCCATAGTGGGACCTCCTGAAAGAGTCAATATTAATGCTTATTGTTAGCAGCATGGCCCAGAAAGCTGTCATTTCAAAACTGCACAGTTTTTTTCTACCACTGAATCAGGAATACCCCTCTTAAAGAGGTCTTAAGGAAGCTGCAGAATGCCACCAGCCAATAATAATAATAATAATAATAATAATAATAATAATAATGCAGCTAAACTGTGGGGGTTTTTTGTGTCTAGAATTCCTTTCCAGGCTTTCTCAGGTTTTATTTGGATATAGCTGACCATGTTGGAGGACCAATTTGTTAAAACCTTCCTTTTTATTTAAACAGAAAAGGAGAAATGATATGAGAAGTCCTTCTATGTGTGCTTTTATTGGATAATTAATAAATGTGTTTTGGCCAGTGGCTTAGTGGAGTAGATATGAGTGGGGAAAACTAAACTGAATGCTGGGAGAAAGAAGGTAGAGTTAAACAATGCCATGTAGCTGCCAGAGGGGAAAGGCACAATCTGCCAACCAGAATCTTGCCAGTAGGCCACAAACCTCATGGTAAAATATAAAATAATAGAAATGGGCCAATTTTAAAGATAAGAGTGAGCTAGAAATATGCATAAGCTAATAAGTCAAGCAGTGTTATAACTAATACAGCTTCTGTGTGATTATTTTGGTTCTGTGCAGCCAGGAACAAACAAGTAGCCTTCATACAAGATATACATGCCTTTTAAATAGACAAAAATGTACCTTCTATGTCCCTTTAAATCTAAAAAATGGGTATTTTATATATAATTTATATATGGATCTTTATATATACATATACATATACATATATATATGTATACATATTTAAAGATCCATATTTTTATTTTTATGGTTTCTTTTTCATTTATTCATTTTTATTTTATTTTACATTCCAACCATAGGTATTCCCCCCAACTATTCCTTTTATGCTGCTTATCTCCCCCCAGCCCACCCCCATCCACTACTCTCCACAGGTAAGAGTTCTCATGGAGAGTCAACAATGTCAAGCATATTAATTGGAGGCAGGATCCAGTCCCACCCTTGCATTCAGCTTGAGCATGGCATCCTACTATAGGAAATGGGCTCCAACAAGTTATCTCATGCATAAGGGATATATCCTGGTCCTACTGACAGTGGCTTTTCCAGTACTTCAAGCTTTACACTTTTCCACAACATACAGAGGGATTAGTTTAGTTCCATTAAGGCTTCACGGGCATTGGTCTAGAGTCCATGAGTTTTCTGAGCATTTTTCTCTGTAGATTTCCCCATCATGATTTTAACTTTTTTGTATAGTCATTCCTCCCTCTCTTTGATTAGATTCCCAGAGTTCAGTCTGTTGCTTGGTTGGGAATCAACTTACCTCAGAATCCAGCAATACCACTCTTGGGAATATACCCAAGAGATGCCCAATCATACTACAAAAACATTTGTTCAACTATGTTCATCACAGCAACATTTGTAATAGCCAGAACCTGGAAAGAACCTAGATGCCCCACAATGGAAGAATGGATAAAGAAAGGGTGGAATATATATGCATTAGAGTACTACGCAGTGGTCAAAAAACAATGATATCTTAAATTTTGCATGCAAATGGATGGAAATAGAAAGTACTATCCTGAGTGAAATAACCCAGACCCAAAAAGATGAATATGGTATGTACTGACTCATTTGTTGACTCTAGCCTTAAACCAAGGACATTAAGCCTATAGTTCACAAGCCCAGATAAACCAAATAACAAGGTGAACTCAAAGAAAAGCATACATAGATCCTCCTGGGAATTGGAAGCAAACAAGATTGCCAGGCAAAAGTTGTGAGCATGAGAGTAGGGGTAGGGGTAGGGGTGAGGTTGTGGGAAGGGGAGAGGGGGAGAAGGAAAGGAGAAGGGAAGAACTGGCAAGAGCTTGGGGGAGTGGGAGGGTGGATATAAAAGCAGGGAAGAAGATACCTACATTAAGGGATCCATTTTAGGGTTGGCAAGAGACTTGGCTCTATGGGAGATTCCAGGTGTCCACAGGGATGTCCCGAGCTAGGTCCTTGGACAGCAGAGGAGAGGGTGCCTGAACTGTCCTTGCTCCACTATCACACTAATGATTATCTCGAATATCACCATAGAATCTTTGTCCAGCGACGGATGGAGATAGAGACACAGACCCTCATCAGAGCAATGGACTGAGCTCCCAAGGTCCAGTTGAAAGGCAGAAAGAGGGAGAAGACAAGCAAGGAAGTGAGGACCACAAGGGGTTGGCCCACCAACTGAGGCAGTGTGCCTGTTCTAATAGGAGCTCACCAAATCCAGCTGGACCAGGTCTGAATGAGCATGTAATCAGACCGGACTCTGATTGTGGCTGATAATGGGGGCTGACTGAGAAGCTGTTGATAAAGGTTATAGATCTCTACATCTAGTTTCATCAGTTACTTGATGAAGTCTCCATGATGATAGCTGGAATATTCACCAATCTGATTACAGTAGAAAGCCAATTTCTATATCCTCTCCACTATTGCTAGGATTCTTAGTTGGGGGTGATACTTGAGTATTCATGGGAATTTCTCTAATACCAGGTTTCTCCCTAACCCATAGTGGATCTCTCTACCAAGATCTCTCTTTCATTTCTCTCCAATTCCACCCCTCTCCCCAATCTACCCTCCCATTCCTGCATGTTTTCATCTCCCATCCTTCCTTTTTATCACCTTCCTTGCCCCCAGTTTACCCAGGAGATCTGATCTAATCTCCCTTCCCAGGGTGATCCATATGTGTTTGTCTTAGAATATTCTTTGCAACCTAGCTTCTATGGAGCTCTGGATTGTAGTACAGTTATCCTTTGCTTTATGTCTAATATGCACTTATGATCGAAAACATACTGTGTTTGTCTTTCTGAGTCTGGATTACTTCACTCAGGATGATATTTCATGTTTCATCAATTTGCCTGCAAATTTCGTGATGCCATTGTTTTTTTTTTTTTTTTTTTTTTTTTTTTTTTTTTTTTTTTTTTTTTTTTTGGCTAGGTAATACCCCATTGTATAAAAGTAACATTTTGCCTTTTGTTTATCCATCATTCAGTTGAAGGACATCTAGGTTGTTTCTTGATTCTGGATATTATGAATAATCCTGCTATGAATGCTGTTGAGCAAGTATACTTGTGATATGATTGATTATTCTTTGTTTATATGCCCAGGAGTGGTGTCAATGGATATTGAGGTAGACGGAGTCCCAATTTATTGAGAAATCACCATACTGATATTCAAAGTGGTTGTATAAGTTTGCATTCCAAGAAACAGTGGAGGAATAGTCTCCTGATTCCACATCTCCAACATAAGCTGTTCTCAGTATTTTCTTTTTTTTCCATTTAAAAATTTAAACTTCCTCCCCTCCTCCCCCCCCTCCTTCTTTAAGGGAGAGCAGGGAAACCTGCCCTGTGGAAAGTCCAAGGCCCTCCCCCCTACATTCAGGGTTAGGAAACTTTGTATCCAAATAGACTAGGATCCCAAAAAGTCAGTACATGCAGTAGAAACAAGTCCCAGTGCCTTTATCAATGGCTTCTCAGTCAGCCCCCATTGTCAGCCACCTCCAGAGTCCAGTTTGATCATATGCTCATTCAGTCCCAGTCCACCTAGATTTGATGAGCTCCCATTAGAACAGGCACACTGTCTCAGTGGGTAGACCAAGCCCTCGTAGTCCAGTTGTCCTCAGTATTTTTACAATAGACATTCTGACAGGTTTAAGATGGTATCTCAGAGCTATTTTGATTTTTATTCCCCTGATGATTAAGGATGTTGAGCAATTCCTTAAATGTCTTTTAGTCATTTGATACTCTTTTAATGATAATTCTCTGTTTAATATTGTATAAGGAGTAGGCCTGCTTTTTATCACATTTGGCTAGCTTATATTCAAAATAATCACACAGAAATTGCATTAATTAAATCACTGCCTGGCCTATTATGTCTAGCCTCTTATTGGCTAACTCTCACATCTTGATTTAACCCATTTGTAATAATCTGTGTCGCCACAAGGTTATGGATTACTGGGAAAGATTCAGCATGTCTGATTCTAGAAGCTCCGTGGCGGTTCTCTCTCTTCCCTTCTTCCCAGCATTCAGTTATGTCTACTACACCTACCTAATTGCTGCACTATCAAAAGGCCAAGGCAGTTTCTTTTTTCAACCAATGAAAGCAACACATAGAAGAACCTCCTACATTAGTTTAACACTGTACCCATTTTTAATTTGGCTATTTGATATCAAGTTTCATGAGTTCTTTATATATTTTGGACATCAGTCCTTTGTCAGATGTGGGATTGATGAAGATCTTTTCTCATTCTGCAGGCTATCATTTTGTCTTATTTACTATATCATTTGTTTTAAAGAACATTTTCACCTTCAGTAATTCCCATTTATTGATTGTTCCTCTCAGTGTCTATACTACAGGTGTTACAAATAGGAAGTGATATCCTCTTCCAATGCATTTAAGGATACTTCTAAATTTCTCTCAGTCTTATTGAAATTGGATTTATGTTGAGGTGTCCTTTATTCATTTCTGCTTGAGTTTTGTGTGTGGTAATAGATACTGATCTATTTGTAATCTTACATGTTGACATCCAGTTATGTTATTATCATTTGTTAAAGATGATTTCCTTTTTCCATTGTACCATTTTGGCTTCTTTTTCAAACATTAGGTATTCATAGGTGTTTGGATTACTGTCCATGTCTTAAAATCAATTTTAGTAGTCCACTTTTCTGTTTTGATGGCAATACCAATCTGCTTTAATTACTATGGCTCTATAGTAGAGTTTGAGGTCAGGAATGGTGATGCCTCTGGAATTTTCTTTTATGTACAAGATTGTTTTACCAACTCTGTTTTTTTTATTTTTCCATATGAAGTTGAAAATTGTTCTTTTGAGGTTTGTGAAGAATTGTGTTGGGATTTTAATGGGGATTGCATTGAATCTGTATATTGATTTTGATATGATTGTCATTTTTATTATGCTGATCCTATTCAAGAGCATGGGGATCTTTTCATTTTCTAATATCTTCTTCATTTTCTTTCTTTAGATGTTTAAATATCTTGTCATACAAGTCTTTCAATTTTTGGTTAGACATACCACAAGATATTTTGTAATTATGGCTTTTGTAAAAGGTGATGGCTCTCTGATTTCTTTCATAACCATTCATCATTTGTAAATAGGAGGGTTCCTGATATTTTTTAGTTAATTGTGTATCCTGCCATATTACCAAAGGTATTTTTTCTCATCTGTAGTAGATCCTGGGTAGTTTGGGGGTCACTTTTTTATACTATGATATCATCTGTGTATAGCAATATTTTGAATTCTTCCTTTTTAAATTTTATCCCCTTGAACACTTTTGTTGTCATATTGCTATAACTAGAATGTTTAGTAATATATTGAATAGATATGGAGAGAATGCACAGCCTTGTCTTGTTACTGCTTTTAGTGGAATTGGTATCAGTTTCTCTCCATTTAATTTGATGCTGTTGGCTTGCTGTAAATCACTTTTATTATGTTTAGATATGTTCCTTGTATCCATGATCCCTCAAAGATCTTCATCATGAAGGGAACTGGGGTTTAGTTGAAGAACGTTTCAGCATCTGATGAGATGATCATGTATTTTTTCTTCTTTAAGTTTGTGTATTAATATTATTTTATGATCTAACACAACTTTCTTGAAGATCAGAGTGCAGAGCTAGTTATACTAGTCAGCCATTCAGGCCAGACAGGGGTGGCCCACACCTTTAATCCCAGAAGTCACAGTAGTTAGACAAAGAGGCTAGGTAGTGGTGGTTTATACCTTTAATACCATCAATAGAGAGGGATATAAATTGGAATGAGACAAGAACTTGCTCTATTTTTAGTCTAAAAGTTTTGTAGAGGTAAGAGCTCTCTAGTGGTTGGTTGATTTACTTCTCTGACCTTTCAACTTGAACCACAATATCTGTCTCTGAGATTTTATTATTCATGTTACAAGATTGTTTATATTATGGATTACATTGATATATTTCCTCATGTTGCACTAACACCGCATCTCTGAAATGAAGCTTACTTGGTCACAGTAGATGATTTTTTGAAGTGTTCTTAGATTCTGTTTCCCAGTATTTTATTGAGTGTTTTGCATCAATGTTCATGAGGGTGATGCATCTGTATTTCTCTTTCATTGCTGCATTTTCTCATGGATTTGGCCTCAGGATAAGTATAGCCATGTAAAAGGAATATTGCAATGTTCCGTTTGTTTCTATTGTATGAAACAATTTGAACAGTATTGCATATTTGCTCTTCTTTGAAATTTTGGTAGAATTCTTCACTAAAACCATCTGGTCTTGAGAGTTTTTTTGGGGGGGGACTGTTAAGTAGTGCTTGTAATTCCTTAGAGATTATAGGTCTATTTAAGCTGTTTGTCTGAACTTGATTTAATTTTGGTATATGGAACCTATTAAGAAAGTAGTGCATTTTCTTTAAATTTACCATTTTTGTGGAATACAGGTTTTTGAAGTATGATTGAATGGTTCTCAAGATTTCCTCAGTGTCTGTTGTTAATGTCCCCACTTATGTTTTTTTATTTTGTTAATTTGGATAATCTTTCTCTGCATTTAGGTAAGATTACATATTGGTTTGTCTATCTTAATAATTTTCTTAAACCAAATCTTTGTTTCATTCATTCTTTGCATTGTTCTCTTTGTTTATATTTTATTGATTTCTTGCCTCAATTTGACTATTTTCTGGTGTCTACTCCCCCTGGGCGAGTTTTCTTCCCTTTGTTTTAGAGTTTTCCAGTGTTCTGTTAATCTTCTAGTTTGGGATTTCTCCAAATTCTTTATGTAGGTTTGTAGTGCTATGTACGACCTTTCCTCTTAGTACTGTTTTTGTAGTATCCCAAAGGTCAGGGTATGTTGTAACTTTATTTTCATTGAAATCTAAGAAGTTTTTAATATTTTTCTTTATTTGTTCCTTGAACCAAGGGTAATTCAGTTGAGCATTATTTAGTTTCCATAAGTTTTTAAGCTTTTTGTAATTTGCAATGCTGTTGATTTGTAACTTTAATCCATGGTGATCCATTAAATACAGGGAATTATTTCAATATTTTTTATCTGTTGAGATTTCCTTTGTGACTAACTATGGGGTCAATTTTAGAGAAGTTTCCATGAGGTGCTGAGAAGAAGGTATTGTCCTTTGTGTTTGGGTAGAATGTTCAAATTATGTCTATTAAACCTATTTGAGTCAAAACATCTTTTATTTCACCTTTTTCTCTATTAATTTTCTGTCTGACAGACCTGTCTGTCCATTGTTGAGAGTAGGGTGTTGAAATCTCCCACTATTACTGTGAGATTTGATTTGTGATTAGAAGTGTTTGTTTTACAAATATGGGTGCCCTTGTATTTGTGGCATAAATGTTCAGGTTTGAGACTTCATCTTGATTGACTTTTTCGTGTGATGAATATGAAATGTTATTCTTTATCTCTTTTGATTACCATTAGTTTTGTTATTTTGTTATTTATTAGGATAACTGCACCAGCTTGCTTCTTTGGTCCATTTGATTAGAAAGTCTTTTCCCAACCCTTAACTCTGAAGAAATATCTGTCTTTGATGTTGAGGTGTGTTTATTGCATACAGTAGAAGATGGATCCTGTTTTCATATTCCTTGAGTTAGTCTGTGTCTTCTTATAGGTGAATTGAGTCCATTAATAATCAGGGATATTAATGACAAGTGATTATAAATTCCTGTTATTTTTGGTGATTGTATGCTTGTTTCTTGTCTTTAGGATTTGCTTGAGTGTGATTACCTATTGCCTGTGCTTTTTTAGGTACAGCTAACATCTTTGGGAATAGAGATTTTCTTCTACTGCTTTCTGTAGGGCTGCATTTGTAGATAATTAATGTTTGAATATGGTTTTGTCATGGAATATGTTGTTTTCTCCATCTACAGTGCTTGAAAGTTTTGCTGGGTATAGCAGTCTGGATTGACATCTATGGTCTCTTAGTGTCTATATAATCCCTGTCCAGGACCTTCTACCTTTCAGAGTCTCTATTATTCTGATGGATCTGTCTTTATATGTTACTTGGCCTTTTTCCTTTTCAATTCTTAATATTCTTTCTTTATTCTGCCTATTTAGTGTTCTGATTATTATGAGGCAAATGGTCTCTCTGGAGGAGTCCTGTCTATTTAGTGTTCTGTAAGCTTCTTGTATCTTCATAGACATGTCCTTCTTCAGGTTGGGAATGTTTTCTTCTATGATTTGCTGAATATATTTTCTGTGCCTTTGTACTGCTTTTCTTCTCTTTCTTCTATCCATATTATGTAGGCAGAGACTGCTACTTTGTTTCCTGGCTGCTCAGACCTGAATAATCAAAAAGAAAGTATAATAATTACAACAATAACGTATTAGTTCAAGGTTCTTATTTTTTGAAAAATAGTTTTTTCTCATTTTACTTACCAATCTCAGTTCCCACTCCCTCTCCTCCTGACACTCTTTCTACCTCCCCACCTACCAGGCCCCCACCCACTCTTCATAGAGAGTAAGGCTTCCCATGGAGAATCAACAAATTCTAGCACATCACTTTGAGGCAAGACCAAATCCCTCCCTACTATATCTAGGCCAAGAAAGATATACTACAAAAGAGAATGGGCTCCAAAAGCCAGTTCAAACAGTAAAGATAAATGCCTGTACCACTAACTGCCAGTGGCCCTACAGAGTACCCTAGCCATACAAATGTCACACACATTGAGAGGGCCTAGTTTGGTCCTATGCTACTTTCCCCACTGTCAGTCTTGTGTCAGTGAGTACCCATTAGCTCAGTTTAGCTGTTTCAGTAATGTGTATTTTCTCATTACCTGCCATAATTTGGATGATTGCATTCCTACAACTAGTTGTGCTTAAAAATTTAATCACCAGTCTCTTTAGGTTAACCAATATGGTCTTTTTGGAGATTGGTTCATGAAAACATAATCTTTATAATTGGCAATAATATCATTATAAAACAAGTGAAGGGATGTGAAGCATGATTAATAAAAACTCAGAGACAGATACTGGGGTTCAACCTAAAGACCAGAAAAGCAAAGCAGCCAGCCACTGACTCTGACCTCAACCTCAGTCCGAAAATGGTGATCTACTTTCAGGAAATCTCAGAAATCAGACTGAGGCTGAGCACTGTCTCCTCCCATTTTTTAATCCTCTCTAGTTCTGGGATTAAGGGCATGTACCACTACTGTCTGGTTTTATGTCAACTTAGTGTGGTACTTTGATTAAAAGTATGTGTCATTGTGACTACTGGGATAAAAGGCTGAAGCTGAAGCAAACATTCCCAAGGAATGATGCTTACTGAATAGTTCTCCATACTTTAATTATTTTTATTTTTAAAATAAAATCCAGGATACCTGGCCAAGGAACTGGTATTTCCAATATAAATTTTGAAACAAGAAAATTCTCCATAGACTCACCTATAAGTCATTCTGTTAAAATATGTTTTTCAAATGTAGTTCACTCTTGCCAGATTACTTTAGTTTGTGTTAAGATGGCAAAAAATTTAGCCAGGTCATAGATTAAGGCATCAGAGATGAGATCTCATTTATCCCAGTATAACTGACAACTGGGTATACACAAGAGAAATATTGAACTGATCTTCCTGAGTTCATCTTTAAAGTGTTGGGATTACAGGCCTACATTGCCATGGTTAACATTTTTATTGATATTTATTGAGTTGTTATAAGAATCTTTGCTGGCTAATTTTGTGTCAAATTAACACAAACTAGAAAGAAACATATGTGTTAAGAAGGTATTGAAAACATCATTTTGAGTGAGGTAACCTGAGATGGGAGAGTCTTCTGTTTGTGTTGATTGCATTCGTTAATAAAGAGACTGCCTTGGCCCATTTAATAGGCCAGCCTTTAGGTGGGTGGAGTAGACAGAACAGGGAGAAGGAAGTGAGGTAGGTGGCTCAGACAGTCACCATGCCTCTCCTCTCTGAGAAGGACGCAGGTTAAGATCTCTCCTGGTAAGCCACCCCTCGTGGTGCTACATACATTACTAAATATGGGTTAATCAAAATGTGAGAATTAGACAATAAGAGGCTGAAACTAATGGGCCAGGCAATGTTTAAATGAATATAGTTTATGTGTTTTTATTTCGAGGCATAAGCTAGCCAGGTGGCCGAAAGCTGGGCGGCAGGAACGCAGCCTGCTGCTCCTCACTACAGAATGGCACCCACGTAGATAACTGAGTCCATAGAAAGCTTGAGAAAGCTTGGGAAAGAATAGAGTAAAGCATGTTTTCTTGGTAACAGCAATTTCTCGGGTCTGTCTCTGCTTGCAAGAGGCAAGCAAGTACTCTCATCTAAGAGAGGCTTCCTGACTCAGCCTTAGCTGAAAAACCCTGCAGTTCTTTTAAGAGGTCCTGCCATTAAACACTTAAATGATGTTGATGAAAAGCTGAATGCATGCTTTTTGGTTTTCAGCTGTAGCAGGAAAAATGATGTGCTGTTTTAAAATGCTGGCTTTCTGGGCCATCCTGCCAGGGCAAACTCTGACTCTTTCAAGTAGGCGGTCCTGACTATGGAGCTTTTGAGTGTTGTTTAACACTGTTGCAGCTTGCTTGCTGGCAAGGACCTTGAAACACTGTAGAGTTGTGGCAATGAACAAGGCTCTGGCCATTATCTCAGCCACAAGGCTGGAATTGCAGAAAGCTAAGGAATGAGCTGGATCTAGCTGTCAAAGCCATGGCTTTAGTCCTACTGATATTGCTTGGTAAATTAAAGACTCATGTGGCCAAAAGAGATATACAGTAAAAGAAAGATTCCAAGTTGAAGAAAAGGTCTAAATGGTTTACAATGTGTTAAAAATATATGCAGGCTAAAGGTTAAAGTTCTTAAAAGTGAAAAAGAAAAAAAAGGAAGTAACTAGGGTGTGGTGGTACACACCTTTAAACTCAACACTTGGGAGGAAGGGTAAATTGACCTCTGAGACTTCAAGGGGCAGAGGTAGATTGACCTCTGTGACTTCAAGGTGTGGTAGCACACACCTTTAATCCCAATGCCTGGGAGGCAGAGGCAGACAGATCTCTGTGAGTTCAAAGTGTTGTTGCACACACCTTTAATCCCAGGCTGAGGCAACTGGATCTCTATGAGTTCAAGGACAGCCTGGTCTACAGAGTTATTCCAGCACAAAGATATACAGAGAACCTGTCTCAAAAAGTAAAAGTAAAAATAAAAGAAATGGAGGTTAAAACAAAGCTGCACAAAGATGGAAAATACACAGAAAATCTTGATACTGTATGCGATTTTGCTCTCTTTGAATTGTTTGAATGCTGAGGATGGAGCAACAGCTGCTAAAAGATATTTGTTTACAAATGCTGCTGAACTAATCCAAGATAGATATTTTGAAAATACCTTGACTTCAGAATTTAGATCTAAGGATATGATAATTTGGAAAAGAGATTTTTCTTTTGTTTTTACAGAAAATGAGACCCTATGGATTGCTTTTATCCAAATATTGTTGGGGCAGCTGGCCCAATCCCTGCGTTCAGGGGCGTGGCTGCTCCAGCGGGGTAGCCATGCCCCTTAAATAGGATTGGGGAGCCGGAAGGCGCCCCGTTCGTTTGCCCCACGCTCACTCCGCTGGACCCTTGGTTCTGTAAGTTCCCTTATCTCCCTTTGTATTAAACTTGAATAAATATAAAAGGATTATTTTTGGTTATTTCCAATCTTCGCCGCATCATCTGGCGCTCCAACGTGGTGCTAAATCCACTTAAAAACCTCGTGGGTCAAACCGCGACTCGCTTTGGCCCCGCGGCCCGGCCGGAGCCCGCGCTCCCCCCTCCCTCCCAGACGATACCGCGCCTGAAACCAGGCCTGCTGCCCGGAAGCTGTTTGCCCGGCCTCACTGGTCGCTCCGCTCCGCGCAGCGGGGACCAGAAACCGCAGCTCCCTCCTGCGCCTGTCCCAGTAGCCAGGTACAGACACCCGCCATTGAGAGCAGTCCGCGGGCGCCCACGCGCGATCCGCCCCCTCGGCTTCCCTCGGCTCTGCGGCCGCTCTCGCGCCCCGCCGCACTCCCCCTCCCCACACCTCAGGGCCAAGTCGCCCGCCAAATCGTTTGTGAAGTTCTTGCAGGGAACCGAAGCCCCGCCCCGCCACTTCGCCGCTGCTTCCACAGCTACGGTGCTCTGCGCGGAACGCCATCTTTGGTTTCCTACAACACGTGAAACTCGGGGCCCTACGCCATCTAGTGGCAGACAACGGTAATTACAGGTAATTTTTCATTTGATTAAAAATCAACCGTTCGGATTGACAATGTCCGACAATATCACTATTAACGGATTCTATAACTTGTTCAACTACACGATGACTGAATTTTTGAGCGATACAGATGTGGTTTCCCTTGGCTGGATATTTACAGGGTTTGGTATCTTCTTTATTTTTGTTTGTTTCATTACAACGTGGTTGGGAAATAAAAAGGAGATAGAGTCCTTACAGGCAGGAGCTAAAAAACTAAACAAGGACATAAATGGTTTGGAAAACACTAATAAACAGCTTGAAAAGATGGTTGCAGCTCTCGAGGAAAGGGATAAGAGACTTTCCTCTGAGATGGCTTTGTTACTTGAGAAATTTGGAACTTTCGAGGAGAAGTTTGAATTTCATGAGGAAAGGAATAACAGATCTCTCTCTGAGATGACTTTATCGCTTGAGAGAAAAATGCAAGGTATGGAGTCAGGAACAACGGATCTGAATCATAAGTTACAATCTCTGTCGGTAGGAACTGAAACATTATCTGAGGAGATTCGAACCGTTAAATGTATTAACAAGACTTTATCAAAGAGCTATGAAAGATTGCTGGACAGAATTTCAATACAAGATGGCACCATTCATGCCATGAAAATTCTGTCCAAGGATGAGACGTTATCGGTATTGGACAAACTTCATACCCTTGAATCCTCTATGAAAGCCTTGGAACATAATACTGGGCAAGAGATTGAGGCATTGCAGAAGGCAATGGTAAATAGATTTGAAAAGATCGAGGAACTTATGGACTCTCATGAACAGGAGCGAATAGTACAAAAGAAAGTCCCAACCCCATCGAATAGAACTCTCCGGGATAGCTTCAATAGAACTCTACCTATTTTCCCAGTAATAACTACAGAAAAGGTGACTGGTTCTAAAAACCCTAAGATCACCAAGGAATATACATGGGAACCTATCCGTATGAATGATCTGAAAGAAATTAAACAAGCTGTTATGAATTTTGGGATGCATAGCTCCTTTGTTAAGGAGATGCTAAAGTCTTGGTCCCTTACAATTAACCCAACCCCTAGGGACTGGTTGGACCTAGTCTCAGCTGTGTTAGAGAACGGTCATCAGTTGAGCTGGAAGTGCATGTTTAGACAAGAGGCCAGGCTTTTAGAACAGCAGGAAAGATCAAAGGGAGTTGACATCACCCTAGATCAAATTATGGGTGAAGGACTTTATTCTGATCCTCTAGAACAAGCTAATTATGATGAACACACTCTATCCATATGTACTACCGCAGCCTTGAAGGCTTGGGACAGGGTTCAAGACCCAAGACAGAGAACGGAATCATATATCAGAGTTAAACAAGATCCGAGAGAACCATTTGTGGACTTTTTACATAGACTAACTAAAGCTGTACACATAGGGATATCTGACCCAGAGGCAAGGCAGGTAATAATTGAGTCCTTGGCTTATGAGAATGCCAATGTAGAGTGCAAAAGGGTATTGACGCCCCTAAAGATCAGATCAGCACCCCTGGAGGAATGGGTCTTACATACAATGAATATTGAATCGAATGAGCTTCACGCCCATCACGCCCATCACGCCGATAAGTGGGTAGAAGATGCCATTGCCAACGGTACAAGAAGATATCAGAATACCAAATGTTTTAATTGTGGCAGAATAGGACATATGAAACGGAATTGCAGACAAAGGACTTACAGAAATAATAATAATAATAATGCCTTTGCCAGGAATAACAGGAATAGAAGGCCTCAGCCTTCAGGGTTATGTAGGAGATGTGGGAAAGGCAGACATTGGGACAGCGAATGCAAATCATCAAGAGATAGGCAAGGAAATCCGTTGCAGGCGGGAAACGCCATGGGGGGCCTCTCGCAGGCCCCCATGGCGAATGTGGTCCAGTCATTTCCCGTTACAACGGAGAACATGCCTTGTCAGGACAATTAGAAATCCCCATGTCTGCTGTTGGAAGCGAAAATAGCCCAAGAGATGAATTACGTGTATTTTGGCAAACTTCTATAAGTGATCAAAGACCAAAGTTAAGAGTGTGTGTAAATGGCATTTTCATTACTGGCCTGCTGGACACAGGAGCGGATGTTAGTATCATTACTCCAGAATCTTGGCATCCGTATTGGCCACTACAGGATGTAAATGTTCGACTTTTGGGAATTGGGACCCTATCTCGAGTAAGGCAAAGCACTAGATGGGTCGAATGCATCGGTCCTGAGGGACAGATAGGAAAATTAAGGCCATATGTAGCTAATATTGCAGTAAATTTATGGGGTCGTGACCTATTGCAGCAATGGAATACTCAAATTAACATTCCTGCTGCCTCTAGAGCATATATTTCTGAGGAAAACATCAAAAGGTATTACAGATGGCGAAAACCAGCCATTCGGGCTGTACAAGAACACAAACCAATGGATGCCCCTCCAGAACCACCAACGGCCCTACCTCTAAAATGGTTGACTGAGAAACCGATATGGACAAAACAATGGCCTTTATCTGAGGAAAAGTTGCAAGCTTTAGAACAGCTAGTACAAGAGCAATTGGATGCTCGACATATAGAAGGATCTACCAGCCCTTGGAATTCTCCTGTATTTGTGGTTAAGAAAAAATCTGGTAAATGGAGAATGGTGACGGATCTCAGAGCTATAAACAGGATTATTCAACCTATGGGCTCTCTGCAATCTGGACTTCCTTTGCCTTCTCTATTACCAAAAGGATGGCCTCTCATAGTTATTGATTTAAAGGACTGTTTCTTCACAATACCTTTACAAGAAAAGGATAGAGAAAAGTTTGCCTTCACTGTGCCTACTTATAATAACTCTCAACCTACCAAGAGATACCAGTGGACCGTCCTCCCACAGGGCATGTTGAACTCTCCTACCCTGTGCCAATACTTTGTGAATCAACCATTACAAATAATACGCAAGATGTTTCCCAAATCCGTTGTTTATCATTATGTCGACGACATATTATTGTCTGACTCAGACATGGATACCTTAGAGAAACTGTTTGAAGTGGTAAAAACAGTTCTACCTAAATGGGGATTACAGATTGCTCCCGAGAAAATTCAGAGAGGAGATTCTGTTGATTATCTAGGTTATAGAATAGGTTTGCAAAAAATTAAGACACAAAAGGCACAAATTAGGAGAGATCAGCTGCATACTCTTAATGACTTTCAAAGGTTGTTGGGAGACATTTCCAGCCTTCGACCGGCTGTTGGGATAACACCTGATATGATAGTTCACTTAAACAAAACCTTAGATGGAGAAAGAGACCTAAACAGTCCCAGAGAATTAACAGCTGAAGCAGAAAAAGAACTGACAATGATTGAAGAAAGATTGCAAGAAGCACATGTGGATAGGGTGAATCCAGAACTCAGTAGTATTCTCGTTATATTGCCTTCAAAAATTTCTCCTACAGGAATTCTAATGCAAAGAGATGATATTATTTTAGAGTGGCTCTTTCTACCTCATAAGCCAAGTAAGAAATTAAAAACCTATGTGGAAAAGTTTTCTGAACTAATCATAAAAGGTAAATTGAGACTTCGCCAACTAGCAGGCATAGACCCAGCAGAAATCATAGTGCCTTTCACCGCTGATGAGATACGAAAATTGTGGGAAGATAATGAACCATGGCAAAGAGCTTGTGCTAATTTTTTAGGAGAAATTAATAACAACTATCCAAAAAGCAAAAGGCTTAACTTTATAAAGAGGACTTCTTGGATTCTTCCTCGAATTGTCCGTGATGCTCCGATAACTGGAGCCCGCACGTTTTATACTGATGCTAATAAATCAGGGAAGGCAGGCTACAAATCAGAAGACTTGAGTAAGGTGGAACAAAGTCCTTATGATTCTGTCCAAAAGGCAGAGTTATTTGCCATTCTTATGGTGCTAAGGGATTTTAAGGAACCTCTTAACATTGTTACTGACTCACAATATGCAGAAAGAGTTATCTTACATATTGAAACTGCCGAATTCATACCTGATGATACTGAGCTAACCTCATTGTTTATCCAGGTACAAGAAATGATCAGGAACAGACTTTGCCCTATGTATATAACACACATCCGATCCCATACGGGTCTGCCAGGTCCTTTAGCACGTGGCAATGCAGATATTGATCAGCTATTGATTGGTAGTGTGCTGCAGGCTTCCGAATTTCATGAAAAGCATCATGTCAATAGCAAAGGCTTGAAAAAAGAGTTTTCTATTACATGGCAACAAGCTAAGGAGATTGTAAAGAAATGCCCTACTTGCTCTTTCTATAACCAAGCACCACTGCCTGCAGGGACTAATCCAAAGGGCACCAAAAGGAATGAAATTTGGCAGATGGATGTGTTCCATTTTGCAGAATTTGGAAAATTAAAATATGTACATCATACCATTGACACTTATTCAGGATTCCAATGGGCAACTGCTTTAAGCTCAGAAAAGGCCGATTCAGTAATCACTCACTTATTAGAAGTCATGGCCATCATGGGTATACCTGCGCAAATAAAGACGGATAATGGTCCAGCTTATGTCTCTAGAAAAATGAAACGGTTTTTTGCCTATTACAATATTAAGCATGTTACAGGCATACCCTACAATCCTACAGGTCAAGCAGTCATTGAAAGATCAAATAGGACGATAAAGGAAATGTTAAACAAGCAAAAGGGGGTGGAGAATACCCCCAGAAATAGATTACATAATGCTTTACTAACTTTGAATTTTCTCAACGCTAATGAAAAGGGGACAACGGCTGCAGAGAGACATTGGATAATGGAAAAGTCTGTTGAATTAAATCAACCAGTTTATTTCAAGGATGTGCTAACCTCACAATGGAAGCCAGGGGATGTGCTGCGTTGGGGAAGGGGTTTTGCTCTTGTCTCCACAGGAGAAGAAAAATCGTGGATACCATCAAAATTAATAAAGGTTCGGTTTGAAGAGGAGAACCCCCTTGGAAAAGAAAAATAACAATTCATGCACAAGGATGGTGACCATACTGATGGTAAGAAACATATAGTACGGGGGCAGGGTTTTTTTCTTATCCCCACAGGAAGACGCTCACCTTCAAAGGACCTGAGGGACCCTGCATACCTTGAATATTGATGAATTGGAACCAATTGCAACCCAACAAGGATCAGCATTAACATTGGGTAAGCTCGGTGAGTATAGAAAACAATTTTTGTATGTGTGTCAATATGCATTTCTTCATAGATATTCAGAGCTGGTTTCTTGGAGTTGGACTCTGGCCCAGTCCCTCTCCAATTCCAAGCTTGTTTATAAGAGATTTCTCAGAGTTTCTGTCTCAGGTTAGGAGTAATATTATGAGACAGAATATTAATAACAATAATGTTGATATTGGTACCAATATATTTGCCTTCTTTGCCTTCATTCATATCTATGGTTGTTTTTAATGCACCTTTCATTGAAGATATGCACGTATACGTCTGTATGTGTCCTTGTAGATAATGCTTATCTCTCTCACAACAAACGACAAAAATTTTTTTTTCTTCAGTAATCTTTGCAGTTTCCAGGATGAAGACGGGGCCCCGCAACATCAACTCCAACTAGTTATTATGACGTCATGTTTTAGTAGCGCTAATATTTGGCCTGTTTTTTGGTACCAATTGCACAGAACACTTTTGAATGGTGCACATTTTTGACAACGTTCTGGCCTCATTTTTCAAAAAAAAAAAAAAATTCAGAGGCTGGACACATTTTTCCTAGACGAAATGTTACCCTGGGTATTCTACCATCATTTGCTTTCACAGGAACCCCTGGGAAGAAAAGTCGCCCCTATGTCAGCTGGAAGCAATCTTGGATGACGACGCCCCCCCCCCTCCCAATAAAGTTTACCCTCAGATTTAGGGACACTAATTGGCGGCTGGTATAGGGTGGTCGGGTTGTGGAAGGCTTTATATGGACTCAGGGGTATAATTTATGTGTATATCTATATGTATTAAAAAAAAAAAGGGGGGGGGGAGGGAGGGATTAACTGGTGATCTGAAGGAATAATTGATTTTTGTGAGTTATTGTTTTTCTTTTTTTTTAAAAAAAAACTATATGAGTGTTGATTCTTGTATATTGATATATTGAACATTATATGAGAGTATGATACCACCTCTGTTTGAAACAATTGTTATATTGACATTGTTTACTATATTGCAATGTACATCTCTACCTCTGATATTATTTATGTAATGACATTGTTTACCATATTGCACTGTACATTTCTACCTCAGATATTATTTATGTAAGGACCCAGTTTACATTTGGAAATCATTGTCTTCATTTTTTGCACAGTCGTCTATTCTATTAGTCATACAGTTACATAAGTGTTGAGAATTATATGTTGGTCATATTTATATTTAGGACAATCAGGTTTTTTAGACACATAGAGGTTGTATTTAGTATAGATAGCATAATCTTCAACCTCTTTGAAGAACTGTAGAACATGGCCTTTAATCTAACCTACAGTTTTGTATTTTTGAGACACAATCACTCCTGGCAACAATGCTCTACTCCCGAGAGAACGTTGAGCACCAAAGACACTCCACTGGGAGTTTGTCTTCTACTTGGCAGAACTGGCCTTGGGGCAAAGAAAAGCCCATACCTCCATTACTGACTAAAGTACAAAATATCCATAAGTGGATAAAACAGAATTGTCTTATCTTGCCAAGACAGGATAGGATAGTTCTACTAAAGGTTCCTTGCCATTGTATAATGGTATGTCAGGTTTTTTCAGGCCTCAGCCAAAGTTGGTTGCCTCAACATTGCTATCAAGACTTCGTGTGGTTGCCCAGGTAGTCAATTGTCTCTGTCTTCTGTTGCACATTTTGGAAGTTTCTCGTTTGTGCTTCCTGGTTGCTTTGGTAATTTTACTCTCCTTCTCAGATCTTTGATGGGGTTGAAGATTAGATAATGGTAGCTACCTTCTAGATTATTTAGACTTCTCAAAGTAGAGTGATTAGAAAAATTCTTCGTTATATACTTCTCGCCTGATATTGTTTACTTTTTGTAATTTTATATGATCAGTTCCCATTGTATATAGTTGTATTTGGTTTCTGAATCTGTCTTATTTAGACAAAAAAGGGGAGATGTTGGGGCAGCTGGCCCAATCCCTGCGTTCAGGGGCGTGGCTGCTCCAGCGGGGTAGCCATGCCCCTTAAATAGGATTGGGGAGCCGGAAGGCGCCCCGTTCGTTTGCCCCGCGCTCACTCCGCTGGACCCTTGGTTCTGTAAGTTCCCTTATCTCCCTTTGTATTAAACTTGAATAAATATAAAAGGATTATTTTTGGTTATTTCCAATCTTCGCCGCATCAAAATATGGTATGATAGACCACACCCTCTTGAAAGGTTGCTATGAATACCCTCAAAAAAATTACTTCGCTCAACTGCTTACTGAGACGATCCTAGTACACAGGTTACACCATTAAAGATCTGATTAACAGTGTCCCCATTCAGCAGGAAGCAGTTTGGAGAGAAATAACTGCACCCATGTTCCGAAATATTGTTTATAAATGTTCTTTTATATTTAAAGGGGGATATGATATAGATATGAATAATTTGCATTGATATGGATTTTGCTTTAGTGATTTAAATTTAAGGTCAATTTTGTTATATGTATATGTATTTCTGATCTTGATTAAGGTATTGTGATTGTGTAATTCATTTTAAAAATGTATTGTATAATTAGGAAATATAGGTTGTTAATGAATATCGATAATAGTCAAGCTTGTAGTCATGTTAGATTTTCTAAATATATAGAGATATATTTCAGTTAGACAGGCATTCTTAATATCTTTCAAAGACTACAGAATATGGCATTTAATGTTTTAATAACTTAGGACTTTTCACGAGAATGAGACATGTCTGCTCCTGGCAGCACCAAGCTACCTCAAGAGGAAGATGGGCATCGAAGAGGCTTTTTATGGAGTTTGATAGCCATTTTGGCAAGAAACTGCTCTTGCCTGGACTGTTGCATAAATTGGACACAAAGAACCTGCAGAGAGAGGACGGCTGAACTTGCCTAAAGTTGAAATGATTCTTTGGGATTCCTGATTCATGAAAGTGTCTGTGAGACATTCTTCAGGACACAAAAGATACTGACTGAACTGCCTTTGAAATTTCCTGCTTCACGGAAATGTCTGCTGGATACTATGGTCCTGAAGGCCGAAGATGGATGCCCCAATGGTATAGAGGAACTTTGGGTAACTCTCCAGGCAGTGAGATGTCTCTATGATTTCTAGAGTTTTGTAAGTTGCTTACTTCTCGTTTACTTAGGTAATATTATATTCTTCTGGAGTCTTTAATGGAGTTGAAGAATAGATAGTTATAGTTTCCCTTAGTTATGATAAAAGATAAAGTACATATAAATACTGTAACTGTAATTCTTACTTGATAACTGGTTTGTTATATGTAATTTTGCTATGTTAAAGTTAAAGCCTTCTTTTTTATTTAAACAGAAAAAGGGGAAATGATGTGGGAGAGTCTTCTGTTTGTGTTGATTTCATTCATTAATAAAGATACGGCCTTGGCCCATTTCATAGGCCAGCCCTTAGTTGGGTAGCGTAGACAGAACAGGGAGAAGGAAGTGAGGTAAATGGCTCAGACAGTCGCCATGCCTCTCCTCTCTGAGAAGGACGCAGGTTAAAATCTCTCCTGGTAAGCCACCCCTCGTGGTGCTACATACATTACTAAAAATGGGTTAATCAGCATGGCGGTGGTGGCGCACGCCTTTAATCCCAGCACTCGGGAGGCAGAGGCAGGCGGATCTCTGTGAGTTCGAGACCAGCCTGGTCTACAAGAGCTAGTTCCAGGACAGGCTCCAAAGCCACAGAGAAACCCTGTCTCGAAAAACAAACAAAAAAAAATAAAAATAAAAATGGGTTAATCAAAATGTGAGAATTAGACAATAAGAGGCTGAAACTAATGGGCCAGGCAGTGTTTAAATGAATACAGTTTGTGTGTTGTTATTTCGAGGCATAAGCTAGCCAGGTGGCCAAAAGCCAGGTGGCAGGAAGCAGCCCGCTCCTCATCACTACAGTAACCCAGACACAGAAAGACAAGTATCACACGTACTCACTAATCAGTGGTTTTTAAACATTAAACAAAGAATAAGAGCCTTCAAATCACAATTCCAGGAAACTTATACAACAATGAGGACCCTAAGAGAGATATACATAAATCTAATCTACATTGGAAGTAGATAAATACAAAATCTCCTGAGTAAATTGGGAGTATGGGGACCTTGGGAGGATTGAAGAAGAGGGGAGAGTCAGGGAGGGGAGCAGAGAAATATGTAGAGCTCAATAATAATCCTTTAAAAAGATGGTATATTAATTGTTTTAATGTCTCTATTAAATTTGTCTCTAGATAATTCTGTGGTGTAATTTCTGTGTCCACTTCCCTTCTCAATGATGTAACTTTTTTTAAAAATCTGGTTGGAACCTGTACAAGAATTTTGCATGCTATCATCTTTCTGAGTTCATACGTTCAGCCCTGTCATGTCTGGAAAGCATTATTTCCTTAGAGTTATCCATCACCTTTGGCTCTTACAATTTTTCTACCTAATCTTCTTCACTGATTCCTAGGCATTGGTGGAAGAAATTTGATGAACAAATCCCATGAGCTGGCTAGTTTTATGTCAGCTTGACAGGATCTATAGTCATCTGAGGGGAGAGAATCTTAATTGAGAAAATATCTTTGTAAGAACAGGCTGTAGTCAAGACTATAGAGCATTTCTGGAGAAGGCCACTTGTGTTAGTTCCCAGCCACCCAACTAGCTTAGACCTGAGATAATCACACAGAAACTGTATTAATTAAATCACTGCTTAGCCCATTGGCTCTATGTTCTTATTGGCTAACTCTTATGTTGATTACATTTCTGTTGGTTACATTTCTATTAATCTGTACATCACCACGTGGCTGTGACATACCAGGTAATGTTTCCAGTGTCTATCTCTGGCAGCTCCATGGCTTCTCTCTGACTCTGCCCTTCTTTCTCCCAGCATTCAGTTTAGGTTTCCCTGCCTATCTTTATTCTACCTTATCAGGCCCAGCCAGCTTTCTTTATTCATTAATGGTAATCACAGCATACAGAAGGAAATCCCACATCAGGGCATTTTCATAACTAGTGATTGATAATCTTTTTTTAACCCCTGTGTTCTAGACCCTTCCCTAATTCACTCCTCTCCATGATGCCTTTCTAGTTTACTGACTACTATATATTCTCAAATTCAAGAACACATATCTAACGACTTGAAGATAATGCCAACATAAGAGAGAAAATGTGCTCCAAATAGATAAAAATCCTTAACAGACGACCTGATAGACTGAATCTGATACAAGAAAACTTAGGTAATATGTTTCATCTTTAGGCAAATGCACAGATTTTATGAATAGGACCTTGGTAGTTCATATATTAAGACTAAGAGTTGATGAATAGTACTTCAAAGAAATAGAAAGCATCTGTATAGAAAAGAATAACATCATTCAAGTAAAGAGGCACCCTAAAAATACAAAAAAATTGTTACCAGCTATACATCTGGTAGAAAGTTAGTTTTTAGAATATACAAAGAAATCACAAAACTGATATTCCATATTATGTATATGAATAAAATATATAGTTTGACTGAAATCATGTCTCTCATGGTTTTGAATCTCCTCACAAGAGCCTCATTGTCATGAATAGGAACCATTCTCATGAGTTATTGATCATGGGAGTTAAATAGATTAACAAAATAAAATGAGTTATTTCTTTGCTTGCCTTGTAGAACCTGAAATAATATACTCTATTGCTAAAGACACCACAAACATTAGATAAAAAATGGAGGAATCTATTTGGAATTGAATTAGAGGCCTAATCCCTGAGGACTGGTTGTCATAATATACAGAGATGCTGTGAAATAAAATTAGAACAGCAACAAACGCCAACCTGAGCATAGTGAAATAAGAACACTTATTCATTTTTACTAATAGTGTACACATATGCAGACTCTATGGAAATCAATGTGGAAATTCCTACAAAAGCTATACTGTATCTGTTCTCAAAGGAGACTATATTTTACTAAGGAGATACATGTTCAGCCATTTTAATTTCCATACTCTTCACAGTATAGAGAAAGTGCAAACAATCTAGATGTCAACTGGTAAATGGATAATGAAAATGTGGTACATATACATAATGGAATGAATATGGAATTTGAAATTTATGTGCAAATTTATGGAGCGGGAAATAAACATTCTGAGTGAGGTAACACTAGCTCAGAAAGTTAAGGACCTTTTTAACTTAGTTCACCTATCAGGCACTTATTTTATTATCCTTCATAAAACTCAATCTCACTGATTTTATGATTTCTTTTTTTCATGCCTGCCTCTACCTTCAGTTGTTGAAAAATTGAAGTGAGTTTTGTATGTCCTGTGGTTTTAAGCTTCTCTTTTCAATTACTGCTGAATCTCCCACCCATTAGTATTAACCTAACCAAGGTTTCAAGGCAAGGAATTAAATGTGTGCTGACACACTTTAAAGAAAGTCAGGTACAGATGAATGGAAGTGGAGATTGTATAGCACTGTTGTATCAGTCTCAATTTTGTTTTCTATTTGATGACATAAAGTTCTGTGAGATTAATATCACCTAATTCATCCAAATTTGAGGGAATAGGCATGTGAGGACTATATTTTTAAATGCCTCTAGTTGCTTAGTTGTGTTCTGTCTTCCTAAACAATTACGGAATCCCTTCACAAAGGTTGGGACATCATTTGTCTTTTTTGCACCAAGGTTCAATACACACTCGAAAAGTTCATACAGAACTAGTATAGAAGATGTCTAATGGCAAAGTTTCCTTTCTCTAGGCAATTCTCAATGCCTTATGCATCAAAAAGTAAATAAACACTTAAAGCTAGAAAAAGTAACATATGGCTAATGAGGAATGTTATCAAGATCTAAATAAATTTATTTCTGATTGAATTGTTTAAAGTAATATATTTCAGCTGCCCATTATGGTGTGGTGGTAGTGGTAGCATGGGTGGTGGTGGTGATGGTTGGTGGTATTGTGTTCGTGTGTGTCTGTGTGTGCATGTACATATGCATGTGCTTGTGTATATGTCTATATATGTGTCTGTGTAAATTATTTAGCTCAAGTTTTCTAAAAATTTTCTAACTGTAAGAATTACCTGTAAAATCCTTCCTAAAAATATGTCTAGAATTTAAATGTATAAAAAAAAGCACAGATACTTTGAAAGGGTTGGAGCGTTCTTACTTTAGATATGATAAACTTAGTAGTTAAAATGCTGGAAGTATGGTTCATGCACAACTTCCACTGAGACAATGATTCTGGTTTCTTGTCTTGGGAATTCATAGAATGAATTTTAGGGACCATATGGAGGGTGCAATTTATAAATTTATTATAGTTTTTTAATGGGAAATTAAAGAAAGAAAGAATGAAAGAAAGAAAGAAAGAAAGAAAGAAAGAAAGAAAGAAAGAAAGAAAGTAGAAAGAGCCAGATACTGTATATCAAAAGCAAGTCCCAGAGATAGAGTACAATGGAAGTGGGGGCTACCTGTGATCTAATATGGCATTTCTGAGTTGAGGCATGGAGGTAGGCTAATCATTATATATGGATCGACAGAAAAAAATTTTAATACTGAATCAAAAACAAAACAAAAATATTTGTTTCATCTAATGCAGGAATAAGCTTCTCTGATGATAACTGAGCACGATATTATCAATGAATATAAAAGAATATTGTTGGAAGTCTCTTTCTTGCTATAGACTTATTTGCTTTTTCCCTAGGTCCATGCCCTATCTAGTCCCGGGTTCATGGCCACCTGAGCTGTGTTTAGCATTCATTTCATTTAATGAAGTGGGCCTTAAGTTCAATCAGGTAGTGACTGATTACTCCAACAAAGTTTGTGCCACTATTACAGCAGCATATCCTGCAGGCAAGGTGCCATTGTAGATTAAAGATTTGTAGCTGAATTTATGTTTGCCTTTATCCTTTGTTAGCATGCAGAGTGTCTTACAGTACTATCAATACTAGTCATTTGTTAGGCACCAGTAGGTAGTTCATTTTCTCTGTGTTCAATGAAGTGTGTACATGTTATCTTCTGCAAGAGAGCCTTACCAACAGTTTGTGGAGAGCAACAAAGAGCCTTGGAAATACCTTGTTTTTGCATGGGGAGATGGATTCTATGGAGTCCCTTTGACCAACAATTCAATTAAATTTAACCCATTCCTGGTGCTGGAAGCTTCATTTAGTAAGCAGAGCTGTCTACTTGAAGTTTTGCCTCTCCAGTTATTTGGTGAATGCTTTTAGATTTCTTTCATATATTTATATAATTTAAGAAAATTCTACTGCATTTTGTTTCCATGGCCAACAGTAGTTAGAGAACACAAATTGAACTCAGTGGTTTTTTCCCCCCCACTGGGAGTTTTTTTTTTTTTTAATTATGTTCTCTCTGAACTCCTTTAAAACTTACTTATATTTTACTTAAAATTTATGGTATCTGATATTGGGTTCCTATGGGAGTTATTTCTGTGAATGTATGTTTCCTTTGTTTTTCTTGCAGCTTTTCTTTGTCTTTATTTCTGTTTATTTTGTCCTACTTTGTTTTTATATTTATTTTATTATATAATTTATGATGCCTATTTGTTTTCTAATAAAAGAAAGAAATCGTGTGTATATGGGTGTTAAGAGTGGGAAAATTATGATTAAAATGTATTGTATGAGAAAAACACATTTTCAATTTCTTTTTTTTTTTTTTTTTTTTCTTATTTTTTTTTTTTTAAATATTTTTTTTTTTCCTCATGGTTTATTTTTTTTTATATTTAAAAATTTCCATCTCCTTCCCTCCTCCTCCCCCCTCCCTCCCCTCCTTCTCCCCTTTCTCTCCCCTCCTTCTCCCCCTTCCCTCCCCTCCCCTCCACCCATACCTCCCCTCCCTCCCTCTCAAGGCCAAGGAGCCATCAGGGTTCCCCACTCTATGCTAAGACCAAGGTCCTCCCAACTCCCCCCAGGTCCAGGAAGGTGATCGACCAAGCTGAGAAGGCTCCCACAGAGCCCGTCCATGAAGAAGAATCAGAGCCCAGAGCCATTGTCCTTTAGTGTTTTACTACTTCTTTTCTGAGACACATTTACTACTTGGATATGATATCATTGTCCTCCCTGGTTGATGAAGACACTACAGGGCAAAGTAAAACTCCATCTATCCATGTCCTTCAATACTACTTTATCCTGTAAATTTTCTGGTTGGAAAACATAATTAAGTTATGTTCATCTCAGATATTATTTACATGTGAAATGCAAGAATTCATGGTGTCCTCATGTTGGCAGATTAAAGAATCCCCATGTTCTAAAATGACACAAGAACCCACAGTGTCCCCATGCTGGCAAGTTAAATATTCCCCATGTTCTAAAATGATATGCTTCATACACATTCATCTCTTTGGGAGGTTCTGCCTCTCATTTACAGTACATTTTAAAGAATATAAAATCCATGTTCCATGAATACATTTTTGGATTAGATAGTGATACACAAGTTGAGTTATTTTTACTGGTTTATACCATAAGAATGCAATTTTACATATCAGACTATATATTTTCTTATAAAATTAAATTTTAACATAGTTGGATAAGAAATGTTTACTAAAAATGTAAATTTAGCAATTTATTTAATAATCTTTCTTGAGGTCTTTGCTTTCTACAATGTGTATTTTCATGTATTTGAATTATTGATACTTATTTTACAACCTGAAATATTTTTATACAATGTGTATTTGCATAATTATAAATCCAAATTACTATCTTGCTACATATGCTTAGAAGTTGTGGCACAAAAATAGGTGAGAGTTATCATTTCCAACACAGTGCTTCTAATTTCCCAGAACCAAATACATCTTAAATTTTACTATATCTAAGTATAAGGAATTCCTAAAAGATGGCATTATTTTTCCTCTCTAAGTGGATCCTTATTGTGACAAGCATCACTTCAAGATTTTTGCAAGTATAATGAATGATATATTATCTAACCTCAGAAAAATCAAATAATAATCTTTGAAAATAAACAGTGACCATTCTGTACAAATAGATGTAAAAGGAGACTGCTCATTCATTTCCCAGATGCCCAGAACTAAATAATCACATAGAAACTATATTAATTTCATCACTGTGTGGCCTATTAACTCAGGCTTCTTATTAACTAATTCTTACATCTTAAATTAACCCATTTATATTAATGTATGTATCACTACGAGGTTATAACCTGCTGGTAAGTTTCTGGCATCTGTCTCCTTTGGAGTCTTCCTGACTCCACCTACTCTCTCTCCATCTCTGTTCTGATTTCCCACCTAGATTTACCCTGCTAAGCCATTGGCCCAAACAGTATTGTAATTAATATAGTTTTCGTGTGATTGTTCAGGACAGAGTGGCTGGGAAACAAAAGTGCATTCACTGCTTACATATAGTCTTGAGCATGCTTTAAGACCTCAGTAGAGAGAGTAAGCACTCAAGACACACTCATGTGCTACAGCTCTCAAGCAGCCCTAGCCTCTCTTCTCCAGGTTGACATATTCTGTTTTGTTGGACAGATTTTTGGTGTTCATCTAAAACTCATAAGGGATTACTTATCCTTTTCTGTTGACTCTTAATTTTGACTTCAGGTCTTAATTTACTATAATCCTATACTTTAATGCACTATACTCCTCACCATCTTCAATATTTGTGTTATGAGTAGAGTCAAGTAAATAAAAATGGAATTATAGAGTGAAAAACTGACTACTACTGTAGAAGTTTCCTAATATATATACATAAGTATTTTAAAAGATTTGAAATAAAATTACTGTATTATGAGGGAAAGAGCATCTCCTAGATACCATAGGATAACAAATTCAAAGCTGAGAACCTGACATAGCCAAACTCATTTCTAGTTATAGATCAGTATTATCTCATAGGTTCCTCTAACATTATATGCTATTTTCATTATTCTAGGTTTTAAACAAAAAGATAAAAGCTTTTTCTTTCCACAAATGCACCACATACATTATTCATAACACATGGAGAAATCCCTATTAAATATAGAAGCTTTATTCCTACAGGCTAACAATAAAGGTGATGGAAGTTTCTATGAACATTACCAGGGGGAAGAAGACAGCCCATAGTCATACACAGATATGAATCTGTGGGCTACATTTATGACAGATCTAGCAAAACATGCCCAGTGGTACAACAATGGCATGAATGTTCTGAAAGTAATCTATCACTTTCTGATTAGCTCTGAAGCCCATTCTATAATATAGGATATGCTTGGCACTATTATATGAACCAAAATTTCAACAACAGAGTTGGTTCCACTTAGAGGTGAATTCAATATAGTTATTATGCTTGATGAATATATCAATTATCTGACCCTTAAATTCAAATCTTTATAAATATTTCCATGGTTCTCTTGGCTGTCATTATTCCTTTTGTATTATATGTCAATTAGTACATAGACAAACAGCTGGTAACTATGCAAATAATAAACTATTTATTGCTTAGTCCTAAATTTGATAGTCCTAAATTTGATAGCTGTATCAAAGCCTGAGAATGAAGGCTTGGAATTATCATGAAAGGGATGTTGGGAAGATTGTAAGAACCAGAAGGAAAGTATAGTGAACTAATGTTAGCCAGGTGTGACATTTTTTGACAGAAAAACTCATAGAAATTTTGAGTGCATTCAAAAGACCTGCAAAAGATCAATCCAGCCAAAATACAAGCATAGGTAGAAGATAGCATCATTAATTGCCATCTCTACCTGAGGAGCTATTGACAATTGAGACCTGCTTGGAATAGTAGTCATTTTTAAGGAATGTACACCCATGTCCAAACAGACATCACTATGTGAAGTCCTTAGATAGAAAAACAGCCCATGAAGTTGGGACAATAAGTGTTTGAGAGTATAAGTGTATGAGAGTAAATGAAAGATATATTTGTTGGAAACAATCACAGCTGTACATAAAATTCTCAAAAGGCCTTGATGATGGAGGACTCTCATTGGTTAATAAAGAAACTGCCTTGGCTTTTTGATAGGGCAGGATTTAGATAGGTGGAGTAGACAGAACAGAATGCTGGGAAGAAGGGAAGTTAGGCAGTCGCCATGCCTCTCCTCTCTGAGATAGATGCAGGTTAAGATCTTTCCTAGTAAGCCACCCCTCATGGTGCTACACGGAATACTAAATATGGGTTAAAGCAAGATGAGAGAATTAACCAATAAGAGGCTGAAAACTAATGGGCCAGACAATGTTTAAAAGAATACAGTTTCTGTGTAATTATTTCAGGTGTAAAGCTAGCTGGGTGGCGGGATGCAGCCCCGCCACTCCATCTACAGATTGGCACCCAACATGGGGTTAAATCCACTTAAAAACCTGAGAGAGCTTAAAAAGGAAAGAGAGAGAGAGAGAGTTTAACACAGCTTTTTGCTGTTTGCTAGAATGTGCTAAAGAGAAATTTTTCTGAGGACGTGCCATAGAGAGATTTCCTGTTTCAGCAATAGCGACAGAAAAAAAAAGCTGCTCATTTTAAACCACGGCTTCCTGGGGATATGCCGCCAGCGCTAACTCTGGCTATACAGCATGTCAATGGCTTTTATGGGACTGGATGTTTGTGTTCCGGCTTTGGATAGGAAGGAGAGTGCTCTGAAACCAGGCCAATGGCTCAGCACTCCCCACCTTCATCTGAGCAGATGGCAAAATCAGCCTTAGACAGGCGAAAGAGCCTGGTGGATTCCTGCTGCCATACAGAGAGATGTTTTCAAACTATACAGTGCTCTGCATGTCAGATTTGGCTGTAACTTGGATGAAAAGAGTTTCTATGCCAAACGCTCAGTCTCAGAATTAAAATGCTGAATGCAGCTCCTACCTCGTGGCCCTAGAGCTAGCACAAAATGGTACGTCCTCCTTTTTGAAATTGGAGAGAGGTAGAGCCAACATCCAGAGCAGCCTGCTGCTCTGCAGCTCAGAGGCAGATCAGAAGCACAACTGATTCAGTCATAAACAGCTCTGGCTCCCCTCTGCCATGCTGAACTGTGCTGACCTCAGGCAGGAACTATCGTAATTATCATAATAACAACGTACTTAAGGTTTAGAATGGGCAGTAAACAGGCGGAACCATATTACCCCTACATAGAGCAAGTTTTTAAAAAGTGCTCAGCATTTTAAGAAATGCTCCTGGACAGTAAAAGAATTACAGATTCACAATAGGACAGATTCAGACATAAACGACCTTTAAATGGGTCACAATGTTGGATGAATATATGTAGGCTTGAGAAAAAAAATATATAAAAAATAAAGTTAATGCCTTAAAAAAGGGTAAAATCTTTAAAGAGACAGAGTAAACAAAAATAAGCCATGTAAAAATAGAAAATTCACAGAGAGTCTGGATTCTATATATTATTATGTTTTCTTTAAATTTTTTGACTATGAAGGAGCTAAATACAAAAACTCATTTCATTAAATGGGATCCCAAGCCAAACCTACATATATGTTCTAAAGGTATCTTGACTTTAAAATTTGGATCTAAAGATATCATGCTTTGGAAAAGAGTTTCTTCTTTTGTTTTCACAGGGGATGAGACTCTATGGATTGCTTCTATCCCAGTATGGTATGGTAGACCACGCCCTCCTAAAAGGTTGCTGTGAATACCCTCAAAAAATTACTTCACTCAACTGCCAACTGAGAAGAACCTGGCAGACAGGTTACACCATGAAAGATCTTATTAACAGTGCCCCCATTCAACAAAAAAGAGTTTGGAGAGAAATAACTGCGCCCATATTCCCAAATATTGCTTATAAATGTTCTTTTACATTTAAAGGGGGATATGATATAGGTATAAATAATTTTCATTGATATGGATTTTAATATCAATTTTTTATATGTATATGTATTTCTGATCTTGATTAGGGTATTGTGATTATGTAGTTCATTTAAAAATGTAATGTATAATATAGGTTGTTAATATAGGTTGAAATATAGGTTGTTAATGGATAATCATTGATAATAAATAAAGTTATAGTCATGTTAGTTAGACTTTCTAGATGTACATAGATATATTTCAGATAGACATTCTTCATATCTTTTAAAGACTACAAAATATGACATTTAATGTTTTAATAACTTAGGGCTTTTCATGACAATGAGACACGTCTGCTCCTGGCAGCACCAATTTACTTCAAGAGGAAGATGGACATCGAAGAGGCTCCTTATGGAGTTTGATAGCCATTTGGGCAAGAAACTGCTCTTGCCTGGACTATTACATAAATTGGACACAAAGAACCCTCAGAGAGAGGACTGCTAAACTTGCCTGAAGGTGAGATGGTCTTTCGGGGTTCCTGATTCATAAAAAAGTCTGCAAGACATTCTACAGGACACAACAAATACTGACTAAACTGCCTTTGAAATTTCCTGCTTCATGGAAATGTCTGCTGGATACTTATGGACCTGTAGGCCAAAGATGGATGCCTCAACGGTATAAAAAAACTTTGGGTGACTGTCTAGGTTAATGAGATGTCTCTGTCATTTCTAGAGTTTGAAAGTTGCATATTTCTTGTTTACTTATGTAGTATTATATCCTTCTGGAGTCTTTGATGGAGTTAAAAAATAAATAGGTAGTTATAGCTTCCTTGGTTATGATAAAAGATAAAATAGATATAAATATTGTAACTGTAATTTTTACTTAATAACTGTTTTGTTATATGTAATTTTACTATGTTAAAGTTAAAGCCTTTCTTTGTTGTTTAAACAGAAAAGGGGCAAATGATGGAGGACTCTCATTGGTTAATAAAGAAACTGCCTTAGCTTTTTGATAGGGCAGGATTTAGATAGGTGGAGTAGACAGAACAAAATGCTGAAAAGAAGGAAAGTTAGGCAGCACCATGCCTCTCCTCTCTGAGATAGACACAGGTTAAGATCTTTCCTTGTAAGCCACCCCTCATGGTGCTACACAAAATACTAAATATGAGTTAAAACAAGATGAGAAAATTAACCAACTAAAAATTAACCAACTGAAAATTAACCAACTGAAACTAATGGGCCAGACAATGTTTAAAAGAATACAGTTTCTGTGTAATTATTTCAGGTGTAAAGCTAGCCGGGTGGTGGGACACAGCCCCACAGCTCCATTTACACCTTGACCCCACTAGCTCATACCCTCTTCCCTCTCTTCAACAAGACTCCCTGAACTAAGTCTGATACTTGGCTATCGATCTCTACATCTGCTTTCATCAGTTACTAGATGAAGGCTCTGATGAAAATTGGGGTAGTCAGCAATCTGATTAGAAGGCCAATTTAGGGACTCTCTCCATTGTTGCTAGGAGTCTAGTTGGGGTCATCCTTGTGGATTCCTGGGTCTTTCCCTGGCACCAGGTTTCTCTCTAAACCAAAAATGCTCTCTACCCCCATCAAGACCAACAACTAGAGAACCTGCATAGAACCTGCCTAGGCCCTTGCATGTTTTGACAGTTGTGTAGCTTTTTCTGTATGTGGCGCTCCTAGAAGTGGGACCAGGACCTATCCTTGATGCATGAGCTGGTGCTTTGGAAACTATTTGCTATTATGAGATGCCTTGTCCAGCCTTGATACACAGGGAGGAGTTTTGTTCTGCCTCAACTTGATATCATGGCGTGCTTTATTGAAAAGAATATTGAAAGCCTGGCCCTTTCTAAAAGGAGAGGGAGGAGAAATAGTTTGGGGGTAGAAGGGAGGAGGGGGAGGGAATGGGAAGAGAGGAAGAAGTGCAAATATTGGTTAGTGTATAAAATAAATTTTAAAAATTAATTAAAACTTTGAAAAGTCTTCTCAAAGATAAAAGGAACATGTTAAGGTGGAGGGGCAAT
This sequence comes from Arvicola amphibius, assembly GCF_903992535.2. NCBI lineage: Eukaryota > Metazoa > Chordata > Mammalia > Rodentia > Cricetidae > Arvicola > Arvicola amphibius. The sequence continues at coordinate 74,680,789 of NC_052065.1, read as the reverse complement.
ATATTGAGGGGCATTAAAGGGAACAAAAGGGGAGGAGGTTAAGGAGGATGTGATTAAGATACATTTTATATGTGAGTGAAACTGTTAAATAATAAATAAAATACTAAAAGCCCAATTTAATTGGTTTGCAATTCTACTATCTAGTGACCTTTCTAAGTAAAATAATTTAGGAGGAATAATTTTTAGATACTGTTGGCTCCTTAGAGAGACCAGTACATTTAGAGGCAAGATTCTACATTTACAGTAAAAGAAAACTTCTTCATCTTAAAGAAATTTTAGCAAAATATCAGTTGTTTTTATTTGTTCAGGGTAGATTTGCTGTTTGATACATTTATTTCAACTAAAACGTAGGAGAACAAGACAAAGTATAAGTTAAGGTTATTGATTCATTCTATATCATTTTTAAGTGATTTAGAGCAAATGACTCAGCATAATACAAATTCTCTCCTCAGAAATATGGAAATCTTATTTACTTTTTGAAAATCACTTCCATGGTGTTAAATAGAGCCTACTCAGAAATATATGCCTGGACTTGAATATGCTTAAGAATTTTCTGTGATTAAACATAATCTCTATAATCAAATTCCCGTAAGCTCTCTCTTTAGGGAAAATGTTGCTTTGTAAACAATCCCAGTAGCTCTTTGCCTGTTGCAAGTAATAAACTTTCTCTCTAATCGTTTACCACTTTAGTGTGCTTTTGGGTTTTTACTTACTGAGATACAAACCTACTATATTCAGTTAAAAAATCATATATGGGATTTTAAAATTCTCTGACATTTTTGAATTAATGATTTTAAGAACTGGCTACTTTTCTGTACTGTTGACATCACATTCAGGGATAATGCTACAACAGAAAATAGGGGAAATGCATTTCAAGTATGTAAGGTCAGCAACCAAAGGAAAATAAAATCAAATGCTGCTAATAAAATTCAAAATCTTGTAAATGACTTTATAATATACAGCATAATCACTACATAGAAAGATATAAGACTGTATTACATTTAAGAATATATATGTATATATACATATATATGTATATATTTAAACAATAGTTATTTGAAGAAGCATCACTCATTTTTGCTCTTTTCCTTTAATTCATTAACATTTAGAAGCTCCTCTATTCATTAGCAGACAGAACATGGTCCAAGAACAGAGTCATGGGAGGAGAATTCTGATTGCTTGTTTGAAGACTCCAAGAAAAAAAGGAAATATTCTTGTGACTTCATTTACTTTTTCAAAATTCAGAATCATTCTTGGAATAGGCTTTTGTGCTTTTCCCTAGTATAGTAGATAGAAGCTTACTTCAGATTATTCATATCAACTGTCTCTTGTTATTTGTTTAAATGACTTTGTGTTGTCTGAGTTTTCTGTCTTGCCTGGTCCCACAGTCCGTAAGTCCCAAAAAATCACACAGAGGTCTACATTAGTTATAAACTGTTTGGCCCATTATCTCAAGCTTCTTAGCCCATTATTCTTATCTGTGTTAGCCACATGGCTCTGTACCTTTTCCATGAGGCAGTCACATCTTGCTTCTTCTGTGGCTGGGTCACGACTAGAGAGGAATGGGCATTCCTCTTCCCAAAATTCTCCTGTTCTCATCACCCCACCTCTTCTTCCTGTCTGGTTTCGCTGCCTATATTTCCTGCCTGGCTCCTGGCCAAACAGCATTTATTTAAAACATGATTGACAGAATATAAACATACACACACACACACACACACACACACACACACACATATATATATATATATATACAAACACACACACAAATAGTTTTTTTGAGGAAGCATTACTTATGTTTGCTTTTTTCCTTTAAATCATTAACATTTAAAAACTCCTCTATTCATCAGCAGTCAGAAAATGGTCAAAGAACAGAGTCATGGGGGGAAATTCTGATTGCTTGTTAGAAAATTCCAAGAATAGAAGAAAAGATTCTTGTGACTTCATTTTTTTTTCAAAATTCAGAATCAGTCTTGGAATATGTTTTTGTCCTTTTCCCAGGTAGAGTAGAAAGAAGTGAGTTTATTTCAGATTATTCATTTCAACTGTCTCTTGTTTGTTTAAATGCCTTTATGGAAAAAAAACATGTTTTTGCCAATTGAAACTTGTCCTTGTGATTTATACTTTATTCTAGTGATTCTTATTAACCCTCAGAATATATATTGTCAAAAGCTCTGAATAGTTTTTTATTGCATGAGTCTTTAGTCTGCATTATAATTTGACTCTTAGTCTGCATTATAATTTGACTCTATTCTCCCACTTCCCACTGCCAGAGTGGTAAACCAACAAGAAAAAAGTGTTCACATGACTCAATTCCTTCTACTATTTCATCATTACTCTTCCTTCTTATCCATCTCTTTCTTTCATATGTGTATGTAGTAATGTAATGAATACAGATGACAGTCAAAGTAACTGTTGACCAAAAAAGTTAATAAATTAATATTCCAGATATGTGAATATTCAATGTATAGAGATAAACAAAATATTTTTTCTTGAAGTATTAGAAGAATACAAAAAGTCATTCATATGTTTTAATGACAAAAATGCACAGAAAAATAAGTTCTAATTAGTACAGATTAAGTCTCACATAATCTTGTTTGTAGGAGTGATTGCTTCCAGCTTCTAGTTCTGAAAAGCCTTAAGAAGAAAGTTATATTGAGAGTACATCTTTGAGTGGAAAAAGCATAAATGAATGGACTATGTATGGTGAGGACTGTTCGCATTTATTGCTTTCCTCTAATATTCATGTGTTCTTGGAAGTATAGAAACATGATAAAGGAATCTGATATTTCAGTCAGGCATTTTACTCTTACTTGTTAGAAAATATCATGGCACTAGGGACCTAGCAGTGTATTCTTAAAAAAATCAGCATGGCTAAAACATAAATAGTATTAAGAAAGTCTCCAATACAGAGTTTGTATTGTACAACTGCAAAAGGATCTGTAGCCTCCATTTTTTCTTAGTTCTTAAGCATTTTCTCCAGTATAGGCACTAGCATTGTGCTCTTACCATATACTTTGATGTCCTTAACTGCACTTAACCAGGCATGAATGCAAAAATTCCCTAATAGTGTGTATGAAATTCAAATTTTATTTTAAAGAGCTCACTTTCATTATAGTCAATGACCATTTGCTTACTTAGCAATCAAAGATTAAAGAAACTTCTGTACAGAGGCAGCTTGTTTTAAACCTACTCTACTGCCATTCACAACTTTCCTGTCACTTTTTCCTTAAATACTCATTTTGATGGATGTATCATGTATTACATTTGAAGAGATTAGCAGCTTTTACATTTGTAGATTCTTAATATTTTGACATTTCTTTGCAATAAGAAAACAATTATCTTCAACCTACATCAGTTGGTTCAAAATCCTCCTAATTATAATTAAAACAGGCATATATAAGTTACCCCAGGCTGGCCTTGAACTCATAATCTTCCTGCCTCTGCCTTCTTCACCAAATTCTACCGGCATGTGCCACCACAACAGAATGGGAGAAGATCTTCACCAACCCTACATCAGACATAGAAGTGATCTCCAAAATATATAAAGAACTCAAGATATTAGACATTAAAATTCTAAATAACCCAATTAAAACATAATCCTGAGTGAGGTAACCTAGACTATACTGTAGTAAAGCAAAGGGTATCGAAAATATAGTCCACAACCTCAGAGAAGATAAGTAACAAGGCAAACACTAAAAAAAAAAAAAACATATAGATCTATCTGGAAAGCTGAAATAAAAAAGATCATATGACAAAGTTGGGAGCATGCAGGTGGGGGAAGAAGGAGGGGAGAAGGGAGGGGAATTACTTGAGGGAATGGGATAGTTGAGATGAAGTAACAACAGAGATGAGAGCAAGAAAAGAGATATTTTGATTTAGGGAGTCATTATGGGGCTAACAAGAATAGTGACTCTAGAGAAATTCTCAGGAATCCACAAAGATGACCCCATCAAAGACATTGAGCAATAGAGGAGAGGGTGCCCAAATGGGCCTTGCCATGTAGACAGATTGATGACTATCTTAAATGTCACTATAGAACTTTCAGCCAGCAACAGATGGAAACAGAAGCAGAGACTTATAGTAGAGCACTGGTCTGAGCTCCCAAAATTCAGCTGAAGAGTGGGAGGTATGAGAATACAAGCAAAGAAGTCAAGATCATGATGGGGACACCCACGGAAAAAGTTTACCTGAGCTAATGGGAGCTCACCAACACCAGCCAGAACAGGAAGGAACCAGCATCAGACCAAACTAGACCCTCTGAATGTGAGTGACAGTTGTATGGCAGGGGCAGACTGCAGGGCCAAGGGCAGTGGCAGCAGGATTTATCCCTACTGCTTGTACTGACTTATTGGAAACCCATTCTCTTTTGATAGTTACCCTGCTTGGTCTAGATATAGTAGGGGGGCCTTGAACCTCCCCAAGTGCAGTGTGCCTTACACTCTCTACATGTGGGGTAGGGATGGGGACAGGGGGGATGTTGGAGGAAATGGAAGAAGGTGAGGGAGTAGGAATGGGATTGGTATTTAAGATGAAAAGAAAGATTGTTTTCTTTTTTAAAAAATAAAATAGAAAAATAATAAGACTGATCTAATTAGCCAGTTTATAAATTAAAAAAAAATCTTGATATGTGATTGAAATTATGAGTATTGAGTTGATTTCCTTCTTCTCCCTCCCTCTACCCCTCCTTACTTTCTTCTTTACTTCCTTCCTTCCCTCTTTCCCTTATTTGTTCCTTCCTATCTAGACTACTTCCCATTATAACCTAATATGATAGAAAACAGATTATTTTAAGGAAAAATGTTTACAATAAAATAAAAATATTTAAATGTTTGTGAATTGTACGTCATATGGGTTTGATTGTCTTTCTTGCTGACAATTGTTTTCCCTCTTAGATTGATTACTGTGGAAATCAGTCCCAGTCTTTGTTTTTTGTCTTATTTTAAGAATCATAACCCTTAAACACAATATATACTGAAAATTTTCTGTAAGAAATCATGTGCTGTCTTAATATTTCCTATTTCTGCTCCCCTCATAAACAGAGATGGAACCAGGCAATAAAAAAATTCTCAGAGTAGAAAAATCTCTTTTGGTTTCTAGCTTGAAATCTCTAAATGAATAGATATTTCACACTTTGATTATTATATTATATTAAATTTTAAGATGTCTTTTTACTTAAATATTTCTCAACCTTATATGCATGTATCAAACATATATTATGCTAAAGAATCTAATATTTGATGAGTTTTAGATATTTGCTATATAACAATAAGTTCTATTTTAAAGATTAGCCACATATTCAGTTCTACATTTTTTTAACTTTGCGAAGAAGATAAACAAAGCAATTATTTTCTTTTACTTTTAGAAGATTAAAGGGTAACAGAAATAAAGACTGTATTTTTGTCCTTTTAAGAAATAATTGTATTCTGGAAGTGACAAAATCTTTTAAAAACACAGTACCCTTTATAGTCAAAAGAGAAAGAAAACTACTCTTGTAAATCACCTAGCAAATTTTTTAATGGCTAAGTATAAGATTTTTTTATAAGTTGTATATATTTTTTCCGTCAAAGAACAGCTTTTTTTAGCCTTGTTCCCCCTAGGCAGTCTTGAAAACTAATTAAGTGGCCTCCTTCCAGCTCCCTTCTGTAGGAATATTCTCATTTATGATTTATTCCTGTCTCCAGGAGTCAAGAAAATGCACATCTTTAGATTGGTAAGAATTGAAGAGGAGTCCTAGAAGTGTTTCATTATCACTTGTCATTACAAAGGGATTATAAGAGATTCCACATAGCGATGTCTGTCTCTGTGGCTTGACAGTATCTCCCACGATCATAGGAACTTTAGGAATTGAACTGCATTTATTTTGCTGGTAACATAACCAACAAAACCAACTTTAAATTATATTGCATCTCTAAAATGGATAGCCTCATCAAAGTCAGTGGACCAAAGTCACCAAGAGTTATTATTATTGTTGATTTATTGTACAGGAATCCTACCATTTACATCATTGCTAAGTAATCACAAACTTTTTGAGCTCAAAGACCCCTTAAAGCTCTTTAAAGTCAACTTTTTTTTAGTGAGAACAGAGAGATCAAGTTCCAGAAGTTCTAAAACAACTGGTTATAGAAACTAAAACAGCTATATCTTTAATTAGTTGCCTATTTTATGAAACTTTTGGTGTTGAAAATCATAATTTGTGAATATGTAGACTAGTGTAAAGGATGTCATTATTTATGTATGTGCATATTTTGCAGTCTACTGATTTTAAATTGCTTTGATTTAGAGGGAAGTTAGGTAAAAATAGTTTTAGATCAATGAAAATACTGTAAAATTTCGTGCTAGTCATCTCAAAATCTTTCCAATTATAGAACATTTGCTGCTAGAAAGTCCTTTTTAATTTTACGGTTCTACAATATTATTTTGGACTGAATATAATTTTTGCAATTGTCAGCTTTGAACAATTTTTGAGTCATGGATTTTTGTGGTAGCCTTGTTAAATATGTGAATCTGTTCATTATAATACTTTAGATTCATAACATACAACCTAAGGTAAATTATTATACTTAATGATTCTGAAAAACTAATAATAGAATGAGAGTTATAAAAATTCCATGAACTACAAAAAGGCAGCCTACTGACTGGGAAAAGATCTTCACCAACCCCGCAACAGACAAAGGTCTGATCTCCAAAATATATAAGGAACTCAAGAGACTAGACTTTAAAATGTTAATTAACCCAATTAAAAAATGGGGCACTGAACTGAACAGAGAATTCTCAACAGAAGAAGTTCGAATGGCCAAAAGACACTTAAGGTCATGCTCAACTTCCTTAGCAATCAGGGAAATGCAAATCAAAACAACGTTGAGATACCATCTTACACCTGTTAGAATGGCTAAAATCAAAAACACAAATGATAGCCTTTGGTGGAAAGGATGTGGAGTAAGGGGTACACTCATCCATTGCTGGTGGGAATGCAAACTTGTGCAACCACATTGGAAAGCAGTGTGGAGGTTTCTCAGGAAATTTGGGATCAACCTACCCCAGGACCCAGCAATCCCACCCTTGGGAATTTACCTAAGAGATGCCCAATCATATTACAAAAGCATTTGTTCAACTATGTTTATAGCAGCATTATTTGTAATAGCCAGAACCTGGAAACAACCTAGAGGCCCTTCAGTGGAAGAATGGATGAAGAAAGTGTGGAATATATACATATTAGAGTACTACTCGGCGGTAAAAAACAATGACATCTTGAATTTTGCATGCAAATCGATGGAAATAGAAAACACCATCCTGAGTGAGGTAACCCAGGCCCAAAAAGATGAACATGGAAAGTATTCATGCATAATTGGTTTCTAGCCATAAATAAAGGACATCGAGCCTATAATTCGTAAAAAAGTCCTAGAGAAGCTATATAAGAAGGTGAACCCAAAGAAAAACATATAGTTATCCTCCTGGATACTGGAAGTAGACAAGATTGCCGGACAAAAAAATGGGAACATGGGGGTGGGGTGGGATGGGGGGATGGGGGAATGGGGAGAGAAAAGTGTGAAGTGGAGGATGGGAAGAGCTTGGGGGAATGGGATGGTTGGGATGTAGGAAGGGTGGATATGGGAACAGGGAGTTATGTTTCTTGGTTAAGGGAGCCATTCTAGGGTTGGCAGAGACTTGACTTTAGAGGGGTTCCCAAGTGTCCAGGAAGACGCCCCCAGCTAGGTCCTTGGGTAGCAGAGGAGAGGGTGCCAGAAATGTCCAGATCCTATTGCCATACTCATGAATATCTTGCATATCACCATAGAACCTTCACCTGGCATTGGATGGAGAAAATGACAGAGTCCCACATGGGAGCACTGGACTGAGCTCCCAAGGTCCTGATGAGGAGCAAAAGGAGGGAGATCATGAGCAAGGAAGTCAGGACCATGAGGAGTGCGTGTACCCATTGAGACGATGGGACAGATCTAACGGGAGACCACCAAGTCCAGTTGGAATGGGACTGATGGAACAGGGGACCAAACTGGACTCTCTGAATGTGGCTGATGGTGGAGGAGGACTGAGAAACCAAGGACAACGGCGATGAGCATGAAATCTACAGCATGGACGGGCTCACTGTGAGCCTTGTCGGTTTGGTTGCTCACCTTCCTGGACTTGGGGGGAGCTGGGAGGACCTTGGACTTGGCATGGTGAGGGGAGCCCTGATGACTCTTCGTCTTGGAGAGGGGTGGAGTGGGGGTATGGGTGGAGGGGAGGGGAGGGAGGGGGAGGAGGAGGGGAGGAGATGGAAATTTTTAATAAAAGAAATGAGAGAAAAAAAATTCCATGAACTTCATTTACTTTGTTGATTAAAAATAAAGTATGTTAATCTGTAAGAATTACTTAGGTACAATTTTAAAATATAAAAGACTTATGAATTATAATTATTAGTACCATGTTCCAAATAAAATATTTTTTCTGTCACATGCACTATTTATTTATTATTTTCACTAAAGTTTAAGACTGTAATAGAAATACCATTGTGTTCTTTATAGAAATTCTTAGAGCACATATATTCTAGTTCTGATATCTGTCAGGATACCCAGTGTTTTATTTATTTTTCTTCTTATTCTTTGATAGAGCAAAATGGCCATGCTTATATGGCTTAGTTCAGCTTAGATGCTTGAAGAAAATGAATGGTATATGGTAGATAAAGCATAACAGCATTGAAATTGGACTAGTAGAGGGTAAGAAAAGGTAATAGGGGTATAGATATGGTAAATGCTAATGCTATGTGTGCTTTAAAATGAAAAAAAACATTATTTTGTACAGTGTATGTTCAATAATATAAATGCTAAAATATAGCATCATTCAAAAAATTTAATGGTAAATAGAAATTTAACTTAGAATCTATTTAAATTAATTCAGCATGCAATTTTTAGATCTCATATCCTATTTGCTTAAAGAAAACAAATACCTCCCACTTATTACAATTTTAAGCTATATGTTTATAAAATCTCATCAAAACTTTATATTAAATTATGTACTGTTTTTTCAGTGTTCTCAGAATTCAAATATTGCAACCAGAGAAGTAAATATCTCTAATATTTAAACAAATCATGGAAAATAATATACTCACATAGAGAATACTTGAATACAATATTAATTTTTTTCTCTTGCCAAATATTTATATTGGAAGCCAAGGGAGAAACATTTATAAAAGGAAAATTAAGGTTTTTTTTATAAACTTCATGATAACTATGGATCTTAAATAGTTTTATTTGCAAGATCATCTTTAAGCATTCTGTTAGTGATGGTTGCAATCTAAATGAGGAGTCAGAAAACTACAATACTCTGATTATACCAACAATCAGTTTTTATAAGTGATAAGCTAAGAATTTTTTACATTTAAAAGTTTAAATAAAGAAGAGGATGTGCCGTAAATTGTAAATATTTATGAAATTGACATGTCAGACTCCATACATGAAATTTTTCTGAAGTATTTGTTTCTGTATGATTTGTAGCAATTTCTAAGCTGCAGAGGCTGAAATTAATATGTCTGACAAACATTCAATAACTGACAAAGATCAAAAGATATATATCTGGATATTACATATAAAATTTTCCATCTCGTGCTGTATGTTTTCAAATCTTTCAAGTCTTAAGTTTGACACTTCCTATTAAATGATTGCAATTTAATACATGGAATGATACTAAACTGAAGGCATAAATTACAAACAATCCCACACCAGTTTGAAATTATGATTAATAGAATGGTTATTTATTTAAAGGGGAAAAACTTACAGATCACTGTCCCAGACAACAGCCCTCTACACAATCAGGAAGGGAGCCTAGTCTCAGGAAGCAGAGCTGGAAGCCAGAGAGAGAACAGAGGGCAGTTGCTGCTTTTTTTAAAGACGGAGAGACCATGTCTCAGTGGGCTGCTATCTCAGCAGCTATTGGCTGAAGGAGCAGAAGGAGCTCCTGCAACACCTCCCCCTTTTGTTTAAGTAAGAAAGTTCTAAACCTACTATGAAATTATTTACAAGAAGTAAAAATATCATATTCTAACTAGCTTAAGTCTTGTATAATAAATAACTTGGTCAAGTCATGAGAGGAAAGTAACTACATTTACATAGTCTTCAACCCTATCGAAGATCTGAGAAGAGAATGTTACCTGAGTAATTAGGAAGTGCATTCAAACAACTTCCAAAACATGCAACAAATCACAGAGACAACTAGATACCTGGACAATCACCCGAGGTCACATTTGCAGCATTGAAGCAACCAACTTTGGCTAAGGCCTAACATAACTGACATACCATTTTCAAAGGCAAGAAACTTTTCAAAACTATCTTACCCTGTCTTGGCAGGATATGACAGACCTGTTTTATCCATTTACGGATACTCTGTATCTGTCAGTGTTTGAGGTACGGGCATTTCTTTGCCCAAAGGCCAGTTCTGCCAAGAAGCCAGGCTCCACGTGGAGTGTCTTTGGTGCTCAACATTCACTTACGAATAGATGGGTGTTGCCAGGAGCAATTGTGTCTCATTACCATGGAACTCTGAGTTAAATTGAAGGCCATTTCCTTCAGCTTTTTGAAGAGGTTTAAGATTATCTATCTATACTGAGTATAATCTCTATGCATTTAACGAACCTGATTAGTCTAATTATAAATGACAAACATAGATGACTATTGATCTATATAATTCTCAATAACTATCTAACTTAAAGACTAAGACAATAAACAACTATGAAATAAATGAGGACAATATAACCTCTAAATATAAACAATGTACAAATATACATTGCAATATGGTAAATATATAGCAATACATAAACAATATATAAGTATCTTAATCAGAGGTAGAAATGTACACTGCAATATGGTAAATATACATATATCAATACTATATATATATATATATATATATATATATATATATATCAATACATAAAAGTGTTTTAAACAGAGGTAGAAGCATGCACGCATACAATAGTCAATATAATTTAACTTTGTATCAATATATAAGAATCGATACCAATATATTTGTCTAAAAACAGTAACTCACAAAAACAAATCTATTATCCCATCATCCAATTATCCCTCTTTTTTCTTTTCAGAAAGATCCCTGAGCTTATAAAATTCCTCTCCCAACCCCCCAACCCTCAACAGTATACTAATTATAATCAACCCTTAAATTATGTCCCTAAACCCAAGGACAAACTTTACTGGGAGAGGGGACATCATCCTCTAAAATTACTTCCAGCTGTCATGGGGGAACATTCTTTCTGGGGGATCCTGTGAAAGTAAAATGATGGTTAAATTTCAAGATCAATGTCTTTTAAAATTGCAAATACTGAGTATTTTGTGAAGGTATGGCCAGAATGTTGTACAAGATGTGTACTATTTCAGCTAACCAAGTTGGAACCGTCTTGTGCAGCTGGTACCCAAAACAGGTCTCATAGTAGCGCTATGAGTATCATGATGTCATATCAGACAGGTAGAGTTGTTGTTATAGGGTCCCATCTTCTTCTTGGAAACTTCAAATGTCACTGCAGGAAAAACTCATTGTTCATTGTGGAAAACTTAAACATTAATCATATAGACATATACAGACATACATATATTCAATGAAAGACATGATATACGTATTCATTGAAAAGTATGAGAGATATGAAGAAAAGCAAAGATGTTTTCTATACTCATATTTCTTTCTGTCCCATATCATGGCTCTTGACATGAGACAGAAACTCCAGAATCTCTGGGTTTTTCTCTTAACAACAGGCTTGGAATTAGAGAGGGACTGAGCCAGAGTCCAACTCCAAAACCAGCTCTATAAATTTAGAAATATGATTTAGTATATTTTAATTATAAAACCTATTTGGTTTTCTTGATAGTCCCTATTGGACAGTTATTTTTCCATCTGTCAGTATGCAAACATCCAGTGTCCCTTGAATTTTTCAAAGATGAATGTTTTCCTGTGGAGATAAGAAGAGAACCCTGCCTCAATTCTATATGTTTTTCTTACCACCTGTATGAATATCATCATTGTGGATGAGCTGTCATTTCACCTTCCCAAGGGGTTTCTCCTCTTCAAATCAAACCTTTATTAATTTGGATGGTATCTACAATTTTTCTTCTCCTGTGGAAACAAGAGCAAAACCCCTTCCCCAATGTAGCACATCTCCTGGCTTCCATTGAGAGGTCAGGAATCTTTGAAATAAATTGGTTGATTTAGTTCAGCAGACTTTTCCATTATCCAATGTCTTTCTGCTGCTGTTGTTCCTTTCTCATTAGCATTAAGAAAATTCAAGCTTCATAAAGCATTATGCAATCTATTTCTGGGGGTATTTTCCATCCCTTTCTGTTTGTTCAGCATAACCTTGATAGTATGATTTGATCATTCTATAACTGCCTGACCTGTAGGATTATTTGGTATACCTGTAATGTGTTTTATATTATTATAATCAAAAAAGCATTTTATTTTCTTAGATACATATGCTGGACCATTGTCTGTCTTTTTTTGTGCAGGTATACCCATGATAGCCATAACTTCCAATAAATGTGATTACTGAATCAGCCTTTTCTGAGCTCAGGGCAGTAGCCCATTGAAAACCTGAATATGTGTATATGATGTGGTGTACAAATTTTAATTTACCAAATTCCATAAAATGGAACACATCCGCCTGCCAGATTTCATTCCTTTGAGTACCCTTTGGGTTCCTCCCTGTAGGCAATGGTGTTTGATTATAGAAAGAATAAGTAAGACATCTCTTTATGATGGCCTTAGCTTGTTGCCATGTAATGGAAAACTCTTTCTTTAAGCCTCACTATTGACGTGATATTTTTTATGAAATTCTGAGGCCTGCAACATGCTTCCAATCAATAATTGGTCAATTTCAGTATTACCTTGTGCTAGAGGACCAGACAGACCTGTGTGGGACCAGATGTGTGTTATGTACATTTGACAAAGCCTATTCCTGATTGTGTCTTGTACCTGGATAAACAATGAAGTCAACTTTGTGTCATCTGGTATAATTTCAGCGGTTTCAATATGCAAGATAACTCCTTCTACATATTATGAATCTGTAACTATATTAAGAGGTTCTTTAAAATCCCCTAGCACCATAAGATTAGCATATAATTCTGCCTTCTGGACAGAATTATAAGGGCTTTGTTTCACCTTACTCAATTCTTCTGATTTATAACCTGCTTTCCCTGATTTATTTGCATTAGTATAAAATGTAAGCACCCCAGTTATTGGATCATCACATACAATTCTAGGAAGAATCCAAGAAGTTCTCTTTATGAGGTTAATTCTATCACTTCTGGGATAGTTGCTATTAATTTCTCCCAAAAAATTAGCTTAAGCTCTTTGCCATGGTTCATTGTCTTCCCATAACTTCTTTATTTCCTCAGTAGTAAAAGGCACTATAATTTCTGCTGGGTCTATAACTGCTTGTTGATGAAGCCTCAGCTTACCTTTTATAATTAATTCAGAAAATTTTCCCACATAAGTTTTTAATTTTTTACTTGGTTTAATAGATATAAATATCTACTCTAAAATAATATCTTTTCTCTGCATTAAAATCCCTGTAGGAGAAATTCTGGAAGTCAATATGACTAGGATGCAGCTAAGATTTGGATTCACCCTATCCACATGTGCCTCCTGTAACTTTTCCTCAATCATTGTCAGTTCCTTTTCTGTTTCAGCTGTCAGTTTTCTGGGACTATTCAAATCTTTATCACCATCTAAGGTTTTCTTTAAATGAACTATTAGATCAGGTGTTATTCCAACAGCTGGTTGTAGACTGGAAATGTCTCCTAACAATCTTTGGAAGTCATTAAGAGTCTGTAACCGGTCTCTCCTAATTTGTCCCTTTTGCGTTTTAATTTTCTCTAACGCTATTCTGTAACCTAGGTAATTAATAGAATTTCCTCTTTGAATTTTTTCAGGGGCAATTTGTAATCCCCATTTAGGCAAGACTTTTTTACTTTATCAAACACCATTTCTAAAGTATCTTTATTTGAATCAGATAAGAAAATGTCATCCATGTAATGATAAATTATGGACTTGGGAAATTGCTTACAAATTATTTCCAATGGCTTACTCTCAAAATATTGGCACAATGTGGGACCATTGAGCATATCCTGTGGGAGGATAGTCCATTGATATTTCCTAGTAGCCTGAGAATTATTATAAGTAGGCACTGTGAAGGCAAATATTTCTCTATCCTTTTCTTGTAAAGGTATAGTGAAAAAACAATCTTTCAAATCAATAACTATAAGAGGCCATCCTTTTGGTAATAGAAAAGGCAAAGGAATTCCAGATTGTGGTGGCCCAATAGGTTGAATTACCTTGTTGACAGCTCTTAGATCTGTCACCATTCTCCATTTACCTGATTTCTTTTTTACAACAAACACAGGAGAATTCCAAGGGCTGGTTGATTCTTCAATATGGTGAGCATCTAGTTGCTCTTGGACCGGTGTTCCAAAGCCTGTAATTTATCTTCAGCTAGCGGCCACTGTTTGATCCATATTGGTTTCTCAGTTAGCCATTTTAAAGGTAGGGCTGTTGGTAACTCTGAAGGTTTGCTATTTGGTGTATGTTCTTGTGCAGCCTGAATGGCTGATGACATTTATCCATAATACCTCATCGTATCCTTCCCAGATTTATGAGTTCCTGGAACTACAGGAATGTTATTCTGGGTATTCCATTGCTGTAACAGGTCAGGACCCCATAAATTTATTGCAATATTGGCTATATATGGCCTTAGTCTTCCTATTTGCCCTTTAGGCCCTATGCTTTCAACCCATGTTGTGCTTGGTTTTACACGAGATAGGGTTACAATTTCCAGGAACTGAACTTTTACCTTTAGAAGAGATCAATTCTGATGCCAAGATTCTGGAGTAATGATTCTTACCTGTGTCTAATAAGCCTTCAATAAAAATGCCATTTATACAGATTCTTAGCTTTGGTCTTTGATCGTTAATAAAAGTCTTCCAAAATACACGTTTACTCTGTCCTACTGGTTTTTTTTTTTTTTTTTTTTTTTTTTTTTTTTGCCTTTCTTCCACATGTAATTCATCATTTAGACCAGTATTACTTTTTACAGCAGAAATTGGAGCTTTTAATTTTCTTGGTGAGGCACATTCTCCACTGTGACTTGGAATGACTGGGCCACTGTTGACTTGGCAGCCTGCGAGAGGCCCCTCAAGGGGCTTACTGATGGTATCGGGTTGCCTTGTTTGTCTGTTGTTGTTCTGCATTCATTGGACCAATGTCAGCCTTTACCATATCTCCTAAATATACCTGAAGGTCGAGGTCTCCTATGTTTTGTAGAAGGAGCGGCGGGGCTGTGTCCCGCCCCACGGCTAGCTTTACCCAAAATAATTACACGGAAACTGTATTCATTTAAATACTGCCTGGCCCCTGGCCCGTTATCTGTAGCTTCTTATTGGTTGATTCTCATATCTTGCTTTAACCCATATTTAGTAATTTATATAGCACCACAAGGGGTGGCTTACCAGGAGAGGTCTTAACCTGCATCCATCTCAGAGAGGAGAAGCATGGCGACTGCATATGGCAACTGCCTGAAGCATCTCCCCACTGCCTGCTACCCAGCATTTTGTTCTGTCTACTCTGCCTACCTAATTTTCTGTTCTCTTAAAGGGCCAAGGCAGTTTTTTATTAATAAAAGTAACACATAGACACTCCTCCATCATTTCCCCTTTTTCTGTTTAAATAGAAAAGAAAGGCTTTAACTTTAACATAGTAAAATTACATATAACAAAACAGTTATCATGCGAGAATTACACTTACAATATTTAAATCTATTTTATCTTTTATCATAACTAAGGAAAACTATAACTATTGAACCATTCTTCAACTCCATCAAAGATCCCAGAAGGATATAATATTACCTAAGTAAATAAGTCATATGCAACTTTCAAACTCTAGAAATAACAGAGACAACTCGCTGCCTGGACAGTCACCCAAAGTTCCTATGTACTGTAGGGGCATCCATCTTTGGCCTTCAGGCCCATAGTATCCAGCAGACATTTCCATGAAGCAAGAAATTCCAAAGACAGTTCAGTCAGTATCTGCTGTGTCCTGCAGAACGTCTCCCAGACTCTTTCATGAATCAGGAACCCCAAAGGACCATCTCACCTTTAGGCAAGTTCAGCAGTCCTCTCTTTGTGGGTTCTTTGTGTCCAGTTTATGCAACAGTCCAGGCAAGAGCAGTTTCTTGCCCAAATGGCTATCAAACACCATAAGGAGCCTCTTCGATGCCCATCCTCTTGAACTAGATTGGTGCTGCTAGGAGCAGATTTGTCTCATTGTCATGAAAAACCCTAAGTTATTAAAACATTAAATGCCATATTCTGCAGTCTTTGAAAGATATGAAGAATGCCTATCTGAAATATATCTATGCACATCTAGAAAATGACTAACATGACTACAAGCTTAAATATTATCGATGATTATCCATTAGCAACCTATATTTCCTAATTATACATTACATTCTTTAAAATGAACTACAATCACAATAGCTTAATCAAGATCAGAAATACATACATACATATATATATATATATATATATATATATATATATATATATATATATAAAACAAAATTGACCTTAAAATCCATACCAAGGCAAATTACTCATATCTATATCATCTCCCCCTTTAAATGTAAAAGAACATTTATAAACAATATTTGGGAAAATGGGCGCAGTTTTTTCTCTCCAAACTGCTTCCTGCTGAATGGGGGCGCTGTTAATCAGATCTTTCTTGGTGTAACCTGTGTGCTAGGTTTATCTCAGTTGGAATTTGAGTGAAGTAATTTTTGAAGGTGTTCATAGCAACCTTTTAGGAGGGCATGGTCTATCATACCATATGGGGATAGAAGCAATCCATACGGTGTCATCCTCTGTGAAAACAAAAGAAGACCCTCTTTTTCAAAGCATCATGTTCTTAGATCTAAATTCTGAAGTCATACCATTAAGATGTCCATTCTGGTCTAGCCTGGAAGCCCATATAATGAAATGTCTCTCTGTATTTAGCTCCTTTACAGTCAAAAATTTCAAAGAAAACACAATAAAATACACAATCCATACTCTGTGAATTTTCCATTTTTATGTGGCTTATTTTTACTCTATCACTTTACTTTATTCTGTCTCTTTAAAGACTTTACCCTTTTTTAAAGGCATTAACTTTATTCTCTATATTCTTTTTCTCTCTCTCAAGCTTATGTACATTCATCCAACATTGTGACCCATATGGGGGTCTTCTATGTCTGAATCTGTCCTATTGTGAATCTGTAATATTTTTACTGTCCAGAAACATGTTTGATTTTCACCTTTAAATCGCTAAGCACTTAAGACTCTAAGATGTGACATTCCTAGGTCAAAAACAGATACTGTGTGCTTGCCCCACCCAGTCCAACATGGTGGAGCCACTTGTGACTCTAAATCGGTTGCACCTCTGAGCTGCAGAGCGGCCAGGCTGTTCGGATGTTGGCTCCACCTCTCTCCAATTTCAAAATGGAGGATGTACCATTTTCTACTAGCTCTGGGGCTGCCAGGTAGGAGCCACACTCAGCACTTTAACTCTGAGACTGAGCATACAGCACAGAAACTCTTTTCAAACAAGTTACAGCCAAATCTGACATGCAGATCACCACACAGTCTGAAAAGATCTCTCTGGATGGTGGCAGGAATCGGCCATGCTCTTCCCCCTGCCTAAGCCTGATTCTGCCATCTGCCCAGGTACAGGCAGGGAGCTCTGAGCCATTGGCCCAGTCTCAGTGCACTCTCCTTCCGATCCCAAGTGGGAACACAAATATCCAGTCCCATAAAAGCCATTGAAATGCTTTAAAGCCAGAGTAAGCACTGGCGACACAGGGCGGGAAGCTGCGGTTTTAAAACTGCACAGGTTTTTTCCTGTTATGGCAGCTGAGTCAGGGAAATTTCTCTGTGGCACGTCAGCAAACAGAAAAAAGCTGTTTAAAGCCCTCTCAAGTTTTTAAGTGGATTTAGTCCATCACATTGGAGCGCCAATCTGTAGAAGAAGCGGTAGGGCTGTGTCCTGCCACCTGGCTAGCTTTACCCAAAATAATTACACGGAAACTGTATTCATTTAAATACTGCCTGGCCCCTGGCCCGTTATCTGTAGCTTCTTATTGGTTGATTCTCATATCTTGCTTTAACCCATATTTAGTAATTTATATAGCACCACAAGGGGTGGCTTACCAGGAGAGGTCTTAACCTGCATCCATCTCAGAGAGGAGAAGCATGGCGACTGCATATGGCAACTGCCTGAAGCATCTCCCCACTGCCTGCTACCCAGCATTTTGTTCTGTCTACTCTGCCTACCTAATTTTCTGTTCTCTTAAAGGGCCAAGGCAGTTTTTTACTAATAAAAGTAACACATAGACACTCCTCCATCAATGTTTGTCTTTCCCAGAGCAGATATTATTCCTATAAATTGTTTGTCTGCAATCCCTTTGTAGATGTCCTGATTTACGACAATTTAAAACACCTGGCAGTTTGATGTCTCATCATTGCTTTGGAAATTGCTTCTCCTACCTAAGATTCATCATTATACCCAAACGTCACAACATTCATCGTATGCTGAATCCATTCATCCATAGGTGCTGATATAGACTTTAAAGGCACAATTATCTTTTTGCAATCTATATTTGCATTTTCAAAAGTTAGAGATTCAAGAAGTATTTGTATAGCTTCTTGGTCTGTTACCCCTATGTCCAGAGCCTTAATTAATCTTTGCAAAAAGTCAATAAAGGGTTCTCTTCTCTGTCCCTGCCTAATCCTGGTATGTGATTCGAACCTTTTCACTGGATCTTGTATCCTATTCCAAGCATTTAAGGGTGCTAGGTGACATAGACCCAATACTTCGTCGTAAAGAGTTCAGACATGTGGATCAGCATATGCTCTTACACCAAGAATTTGATCTTGGGAAATCTCCACAACTTTTGCTCTTCCTTGCTCTTCCATATGTTTGGATTCTTCTCTGAAATAAATTCCAAACATCAAGGAATGTCCGTCATCTAAAACTGCAGACACGAACTGAAAGAAATAATGGTGTGTAGCTCTGACATTAGAAGCCCAAGTCCTTATCATTTCCTTAAAAAATGCAGAGTGCAAGCCATAATTAACAACAGCTTGCTTAATTTCTTTTAGATCATTCATTTTTATTGGTTTCCATCTAGCTTCTTTGACTCCCTTTGAGCCTTTAGAATTTGATGCTTTGCCAGAATCAATTACAGGGTATGTCACTAAAACCCTGGGTAAGCCAGTTCTAATAGCTGGAGGTGGCATTGTATCCTGTCCTTCTGCTTCCTTACTCTGTTCACCAGCTCCAATAATTTCTTCAATCTTTTCAAATCTTTTTATCATTGTCTCTCTTAAATCCTGAATCTCCTGACCTGTATGTGTTTCTAGTGATTTCACTAAGGTATCAATTTTTTGGTCCCCATTCTGTACCTGTGTTTCCAAAGCTTTACTTTTTATCCTTCAAAGATAGCATATCCTCCTAAAACTTTTATTGTATATCAAGAATATTACCATCTTGGAGGTACATTCTGTTTTTTACCTTATCAAAACTTTGTGATAATGTCTGAACATCAAATTCAATAGCCTGAACCCTTTCAGGTAACTTCCTAGTACCCTTGGATATGCACTCAATTTTGTCTGTCATGGTATCCACTTGTTCAGATAACCTCTGATTTTCAATAATTTTAATCCTTTCGACTAGTTGTTCATTATTAGTCCGTAGAGATTGTATTGTTCTTATGAGGGCCATATTCTTCCTTAATGATATAATATAGAAGCCGGGCGGTGGTGGCTCATGCCTTTAATCCCAGCACTCGGGAGGCAGAGGCAGGCGGATCTCTGTGAGTTCGAGGCCAGCCTGGTCTACAAGAGCTAGTTCCAGGACAGGCTCTAAAAAAGCTGCAGAGAAACCCTGTCTCGAAAAACCAAAAAAAAAAAAAAAAGGAAAAAAAATGATAGAATAAAGAAAATAAAACTGAACCTAGTAACAAGTAAATTAAGGTATCCCCATAATAATATAAACCTTGCATGATATAATCCATTGTATTAGTAAAAGGTGATGTTGTTGATGAAAAGCTGAATGTGTGTTTTTCAGTTTTCAGCCATAGCAGGAAAAAAGCTGTACCATTTTAAAATGCCAGCTTTCTGGGCCATCCTGCCAGGGCAAACTCTGACTCTTTCAAGCAGGCGGTCCTGACTATGGAGCTTTTGATTGTTGTTTAACACTGTTGCAGCTTGCTTGCTGGCAGGGACCTTGAACCACCACAGAGTTGTGGTGTTAAACATGGCTAAAGCCAGTACCTCTGCCATGAGGCTGGAAAGCTAAGGAATGCACTCGATCTAGCTGTCAAAGTCACAGCTTTAGTCCTACCGATATTGCTTGGTAAATTAAAGACTCATGTGGTCACAAAAAGAGAGATATACAGTAAAAGAAAGATTCAAAGTCAAAGAAAACGTCAAAGTGGTTTACAATGTGTTAAAAATATATGCAGGCTAAAGGTTAAAATTCTTAGGGATAAAAAAGAAAGAAAGAAAGTAGTGGGTGTGGTCACCTTTAATCTTAACACTTGGGAGGCAGAGGTAGATTGACCTCTTTGACTTCAAGGTATGGTAGAAGATGCCTTTAATCCCAGTGCCTTGGAGGCAGAGACAGACAGGTTTCTGAGAGTTCAAGGACAACATGGTCTATAGAGTTTTTCCAGCACAAAGATATACAGAGAACCTGTCTCAAAAAGTAAAAGTAAAAATAAAAGAAATAGAGGTTAAGTAAAGCCGCATAAAGATTGAAAATACACAGAGAATCTTGATACTGTATGTTATTATGCTCTCTTTGAATTGTTTGAATGCTGAGGAAGAAGCAAGGCTGCTAAAAGATATTTGTTTACAAATGCTGATGAACTAATTCAAGATAGATATTTTGAAAATGTCTTGACTTTAGATTTTGGACCTAAGGATATAATACTTTGGAAAAGAGGGTCATCTTTTATTTACACAGAGGATGAAACCCGGTGGATTGCTTCTATCCCAATATGGTATGATAGACCACACCCTCCTGAAAGGTTGCTTTGAACACCCTCAAAAAATTACTCCACCCAACTGATGACTGAGATAAAACTGGCACACAGGTTACACCATGAAAGATCTGATTAACAGCGTTCCCATTCAACAGGAAGCAGTTTGGAGAGAAATAACTATGTCCATATTCCCAAATATTGTTTATAAATGTTCTTTTAGATTTAAAGGGGGATATGATATAAATATGAATAATTTGCATTGGTATGGATTTTAAGGTCAATTTTGTTATAAGTATATGTATTTCTGATCTTGGTTAAGGTATTATGATTGTGTAGTTCATTTAAAAATGTAATGTATATAGGTTGTTAATGAATAATCATCGATAATAGTCAAGCTTGTGGTGAGGTTAGGTTTTCTAGACATGTAGAGATATATTTTAGTTAATAGGCATTCTTCATATCTTTCAAAGACTACAGAATATGACATTTTAAATGTT
This sequence comes from Arvicola amphibius, assembly GCF_903992535.2. NCBI lineage: Eukaryota > Metazoa > Chordata > Mammalia > Rodentia > Cricetidae > Arvicola > Arvicola amphibius. The sequence goes on along the minus strand of NC_052065.1, from coordinate 74,659,222 downwards.
TTAATAACTTAGGGTTTTTCATGACAATGAGACACATCTGCTTCTGGCAGCACCAATCTACTTCAAGAGGAAGATGGACATCAAAGAGGCTCCTTATGGAATTTAATAGCCATTTGGGCAAGAAACTGTTCTTGCCTGGACTGTTGCATAAACTGGACACTGAGAACCCTCAGAGAGAGGACTGCTGAACTTGCCTAAAGGTGAGATGGTCTTTTTGGGTTCCTGATTCATGAAAGAGTCTGGGAGACGTTCTGCAGGACACAGCAGATACTGACTGAACTGTCTTTGAAATTTCCTGCTTCACAGAAATGTCTCTGGATACTATGGGCCTATAGGCCAAAGATAGATGCCCCAACAGTACAGAGGAACTTTGGGTGACTGTCCAGGCAGTGAGATGTCTCTGTGATTTCTAGAGTTTTATAAGTTGCTTACTTTTCATTTTACTTAGGTAATATTATATCCTTTTGGAATCTTTGATGGAGTTGAAGAATAGATAGATAGTTACAGTTGTTTTCCTTTGTTATGATACAAGATAAAATAGATATAAATATTGTAACTGTAATTCTTACTTAATAACTGTTTCATTATATATAATTTTGCTATGTTAAAGTTAAAGCCTTCTTTTTTTGTTTAAACAGAAAAAGGGGAAATGATGGAGGACTCTCATTGGTTAATAAAGAAACTGAATTGTCTTTTTGATAGGGCAGGATTTAGATAGGTGGAGTAGACAGAACAGAATGTTGGGAAGAAGGGAAGTGAGGCAACCATCTCAAGCAGTTGCCATGACTCTCCTGTCCGAGATGGATGCAGGCTAGAATCTTCCCAGTTATCCACCCCTTGTGGTGCTACACAGATTGCTAAATTGGGATAATCAAGATGTGAGAATTAGACAATAAGAGGCTGAAACTAATGGGCCAGCCAGTGCTTAAAAGAATACAGTTTCCATGTAATTATTTTGGGGCATAAGCTAGCCAGGTGGTTCGGAGATGGACAACAGGAACACAGCCCACTGCTCTCAGCATAAACACCAAGCTGTTTCCATACAGTAGCTATGTAATAGAGTTTGAAGTCAGGGATGGTAATGCCTCCAGAAATTCCATTATTGTATAAGATTGTTTGGGCTATCCTGGGTTTCTTGTTTTTCCATATAAAGTTGATTATTGTTCTCTCAAGGTCTGTGAAGAATTTTGATGGGATTTTAATGGGGATTGCATTGAATCTATATTTGATTTTGGTATAATTGCCATTTTTACTATGTTGGTCCTACCTATCCAAGAGCAAGGGAGATCTTTCCATTTTCTGGTAACCTCTTCAATTTCTTTCTTCAAAGACTTAAGGTTCTTGTTAAATAGATCTTTCACTTCCTTGGTTAGAGTAACCCCAAGATAATTTATGTTATCTGTGGCTATTGTGAAAGGTGATGCTTCTCTGATTTCCCTACCTGCTTCTTTATCCTTTGTGTATAGGAGCACAACTGATTTTTTGGAGTTGATCTTGTATCCTGCCACATTACTAAAGGTGATTATCAGCTGTAGGAGGTCTTTGGTAGAATTTTTGGGGTCGCTTATGTACACTATCATATCTTCTGCAAATAACGAAAGTTTAACTTCTTCCTTTCCAATTTGAATTCCCTTGATCTCCTTATGCTGTCCTATTGCTATTGAACGAACTTCAAGCACTATATTGAACAGATATAGAGAGAGTGGACAGACTTATTGTGTTCCTGATTTTAGTGGAATGGCTTTGAGTTTCTCTCCATTTAATCTGATGTTAGCTGTCAGCATGCTGTAAATAGCTTTTATTCTATTTAGGTATGAACCTTGTATCCCTAAAGTCTCCAAGACCTTTATCATAAAAGGGTGTTGAATTTTGTCAAATGCTTTTTCAGCATCTAATGAAATAATCATATGTTTTTTTTCTTTCAGTTTATTTATATGATGGATTACATTGATAGATTTTCATATGTTGAACCAGCCCTGCGTTTCTGGAATGAAGCCTACTTGATCATCATGGATAATTTTTCTAATGTGTTCTTGGATTCACTTTGCCAGTATTTTACTGAGAATTTTTGCATCGATGTTCATGAGTGAGATTGGCCTGTAATTCTCTTTCTTGGTAGAATTCTGTATTGGAACCATCTGCTCCTGGGCTTTTTTTTTTTTTTGTAGGGAGGTTTTTGATAATAGCTTCTATTTCATGGCGACTAACAGGTCTATTTAGATTGTTCATCTGATCTTGGTTCAACTTTGTTATATGGTACTTATATAAAAAAATGTCCATTTCTTTTACATTTTCCAATTTTGTGGCATACAGGCTTTTGTAGTAAGATCTAATGATTCTCTGAATTTCCTCTGTGTCTGTGGTTATGTCCCCCTTTTCATTTCTGATCTTATTAATTTGTGTGTTTTCTTTCTGCCGTTTGGTTAGTTTGGATAGAGGTTTGTCAATCTTGTTGATTTTCTCCAAGAACCAGCTTTTTGCTTCATTGATTCTTTGGATTGTTTTCTGTGTTTCTATTATGTTGATTTCTGCCCTCAGTTTGATTATTTCCAGTCTTCTCCTCCTCCTGGATGATTTTGCTTTTTTTTTTTTTTTATTTTCCAGAGCTTTCAGGTATGCTGTTAAGTCTCCAATGTGTGCTTTCTCCATTTTCTTTAAGTGGGCACTTAGTGCTATGAACTTTCCTCTTAGCACTGCTTTCATAATTTTCCATAGGTTTGAGTATGTTGTGTCTTTGTTTTCATTAAATTCAAGAAAGACTTTAATTTCTTTCTTTATTTCTTCCTTGACCCAAGAGTGATTCAGAAGTTGACTGTTTAGTTTCCATGAGTTTGTAGGCTTTCTGGGGGTAGAATTGTTGTTGAATTCTAGCTTTATTCCATGGTGATCTGACAAGACACAGGTAGTTACTAATATTTTTCTGTATCTGTGAAAGTTTGCTTTGTTACCGAGTATATGGTCAATTTTCAAGAAGGTTCCATGAGCTGCAGAAAAGAAGGTATATTCTTTCCTATTTGGGTGGAATGTTCTATAGATGACTGTTAAGTCCATTTGTTTCATTACCTCTATTAAATCTCTTATTTTTCTGTTAGGTTTCTGTCTGATTGACCTGTCCATTGGAAAGAGAGGTGTGTTGAAGTCTCATACTATTAGTGTGTGTGGCTTGATGGCTGCCTTGAGTTCTAGAAGTGTTTCTTTTACATAAGTGGGTGCTTTTATATTAGGGGCATATATATTCAGGATTGAGACTTTATCCTGATGAATTGTTCCTGGTATGAATATAAAATATCCATCTCCATGTCTTCTGATTGATTTTAGTTTGAAGTCAATTTTGTTAGGAATTGGTATGGCCACACCCACATGTTTCTTAGGACCATTTGCTTGAAAAACCTTTTCCCAACCCTTTACTCTGAGTAGATATCTGTCTTTGTGGTTGAAGTGTGTGTCTTTTAAACAGCAGAATGTTGGATCCTGTTTTTATATCCAATCTCTTAGCCTGTGCCTTTTTATAGGTGAATTGAGTACATTGATATTCAGTGATATTAATGACCAGTGTTTGTTAACTCTGGTCATTTTTTTTGGTGGTAGAGTTTGTGTGTTATCCTTCTTTGAGTTGTGCTGGTGAAGGGTCACTTGATGACTGAGTTATTTTAGGCAGTGTTGGCATTGTTGGGTTTCTTGGTTTGTGATTTTCCTTCTATTACTTTCTGTAAGACAGGATTTGTGGCTACATATTGTTTAAGTTTGTTTTTATCTTGGAATATTTTGTTTTCTCTATTGATGGTGAATGATAGATAGCTTGTCTGGGCTTGCATCCATGGTCTCTTAGTTTCTGCAGTATATCTATCCAGGAACGTCTGGCTTTCATGGTTTCCATAGAGAAGTCTGGGGTAAGTCTGATAGGTTTAAGTTTATAAGTTACTTGACCTTTTTCCTTTGCAGCTCTTAATATTCTTTCTTTAATCTGTATGTTTTGTGTTTTGATTATTATATGGCGACGGGATTTTTTTGATCTAGTCTATTCGGTGTCCTGTATGCTTCTTGAACCTTCATAGGAATATCTTTCTTTTGGTTGGGAAAGTTTTCTTCTATAATATTGCTGAATATATTTTCTGGGCCTTTGCTCTGTAATTCTTCTCCTTCTTCTACCCCTATTATTCTTAGGTTTGGTCTTTTTATTGTATCCCAGATTCTCTTTATGTTTTGTGATGAGAATTTGTTGGATTTGCTGTTTTCTTTGATCAGTGCGTTTATTTTCTCTATGGTATCTTCAGAATCTGAGATTCTTTCTTCTATCTCTTGTATTCTATTGGTTATGCTTGTTTATGTAGTCTCTGTTTGCTTATCTAGATTTCCATATCCAGCCAGCCCTCGGTTTGTGTTTTCTTCATTGCCTTCATTTCAGTTTTCAATTCTTGAACTGTTTCCATTACCTGTTTGATTGTTTTATCTTGGATTTTCAGGGTATCATTTACGGATTTACTCATTTCTTTGAACTTTTTGTTATACTTCTCATCCATTTCTTTAAGGGAGTTTTTCATATGCCATTTAAGGCACTCTATCACTTTCATGATGTCAATTTTTTTTTCCATTTCTTCTAGATTAGAGTGTTCAAGTCCTTCTGTTGTAAGATCTCTAGGTTCTGGTGTTTTCATGTTGTTTTTCAGAATGTTGAAGGGATTCTTGCCTTGGCGCCTTCCCATCTCTTCCTTCAAAGTCTCTCCAAAAGTTCTTCTGGTATAGGATTATGGCCCCTTGTTGGCCATGGACCCCTCTGATAGATCTTCTGTTACAGGATAAGGGCTCCTTATTGGGCAGGTACCCCTCCGATGGGCTTTCTTTTACAGGATATTGGCCCGTTGCTGGGCAGGTATCTTGCAGATAAAAGGCCCAGCTCGACACTGGCAAGCTGAGTCAAACTAAGGATCTCCTGCCACTCACCACTGGGTCCCAGCCCCAATACAGACCGAGCAGGGGGGGGTCTTGTGGCCAGGAAGGAGGGGAGGGGTGCCTTAAGGACACTGGGATGGGATAGGAAGAGAAGGGCAGTAGCTGTGGGGAGAAACACCTGCAGAATGACCAGAAAGATGAGGGGGTAGAGGAATGTCTGTGCTCTGTGACCCGGGCTTCTGCAGCCCACCGGTCAGAAACATCAAACCTCAGTCTTTTATTATAAATTTTTCACAAGTAAAATGATTCCTTTTTCTTATCATAGGTTAATCATTACATGGGCAAAGCAGATGAAAAGAAGTATAAAGATTATTTGAAATCATAACATCATCATTTATCATGATATTTCCCAAATCCCAAGCCCTATGAAGCCACCACATTCTTAAATCTTAACTTAGCTAATTATAAAATAACTTCTGAGACTTTCACCTCACAGGCTAACAACTTGTAGTTTATAGAAGTAGAGTTTAATGGGTTTTACTCCATTGTTGTACCTTTCCCATTGTTGTTCCTCACAATTAAAATTTTGATTCATAGGACCATATACAGTCAGCCCTAAAGTCTTAGGTTCTTCTGAAATATTATTCATCATAGCCAAGTTTTTTTTTTGTTTCAGTATAATTCTTTTCCAATTTTTATAATCAGGCAAAGAATAATTTTTTGCATTTTAACCAATTCTTTCATCAGTTAGATTTCTCTCCATGACCTCCTTTACAGCTTTAGTGCCTGTCTGCTCCATCAGATCAGGAAGACTCATATTATTGTGCAGCATGTCCATATTTTCAGAAGCCAATGGTGTGTAATGTGAAAAAAAGAACATGAAGAACAAATACACTAGTAGAATTGCTATAACCAGAATCATCTGTAACATTGCCAATGCATATGTAGATGCCATAGATGTGGTCCGAGAGGAATGTAGGTGTATTTTCTTTGGCCCTCAAATAGCATGCTCATTTAACTGCCACTGGGTTGCCTGGAGGGAATTGCTTCCTACATCTCAAGAAGCATGGATGGAGGGGAGCTATACTTTGTTGTCTCCAGCATTGTTCACCCCAAAATGTGGCTTCTTACAAAGTTGAAAGACAAAACTTTTATATTTCTAATGTACAATTTTCTCTCAAATTCTAGACTAAGATATCAAGTTGATTTCTACTTGGATGACAAATTGGAACCTGCACTTACTATGTTCAAAACAGATCACCTCTTATTTTTCCATAAAATTATTTTGTTTTGTTTTGTTTTTGTTTTTCGAGACAGGGTTTCCCTGTAGTTTCTAGAGCCTGTCCTGGAACTAGCTCTTGTAGACCAGGCTGGCCTCGAACTCAGAGATCCGCCTGCCTCTGCCTCCCGAGTGCTGGGATTAAAGGCGTGCGCCACCGCCGCCTGGCTCCATAAAATTATTTTTGATAAAACCATTCACATTTGAGTAAATGGGAATTATTTTATCCTATTTCTCATTTTTAAATCATTCCCTAAATAAGCCAATTAAAATGTATTGACTTGTCATAATAATTAATCAAGAAATGGACATTAATAGAACAGATACTCTAAACCTGGCAGAGAAAAATTCAGAAATAAACTTGAACTCTTCTTCATTGAAACATCCATTTTGAACAAGAATCTAAAAGTACAATCTTTAACACCAAAAACTGACAAATTTGACCTCATGAAACTAAAAGATTCAGCACAGTAAAGGGCACCGACATTGTGAATGGTCAGGATATGAGTGAAAAAAAAAAAACATTGCTAGCTATTCATTTTACAGCTGGCTAAGCTCCAAAATTTTTAAAGAATACAAAATTAAAACACAAAGTAAATGAAAAAAAATAATTAAAAATTGTGACAGGGACTTAAACAAAAATCTCAAAAGAATAAATGTAAATGAATGAGAAATATTTTTAAATGTCCTTATCCATCAGAGTAATGCAAATAAAAACTATTTTGAGATATCATAGTACCACACAAAGAACATCTATGATTAAAGAAAAAAGTCAACAGGTGGTGTCATGCATGTCAGGAAAGGGAAACATTCACTATTAGTAAGTACGCATACATGTATAACTACTGTAGCAATTAGTGTGAAGGCCCCTCAACATGCTGGAAATAGATGTCCAGCATAGAAATTATAATCCAGCATACCACTCTTGGGCATATACTCTTTTTGTTGCATTTTTGTGTGATTTGGGTATGATGGTAATGGTCAACTGAGAAAAGGGTTTGGCAATGTCCCTTCTGTTTATATTGTGTAGAACTTTAAGACGAATATTGTTATTATCTGTTCTTTGAAATTCTGGTAATAAGGATTTGTTGAACAAATGCATCATTGAATGTTGCTATCTATTTGACTTTCTGTCTTGTCAAAATTAATGCTTGACAAATGCTTTAAATCTTTTTATCAAAACAATAAATCTTCTAAATAATTGTAATTTTTACAAGCAACAAGAGTAAGTATATTCTCTCCTTTTTTAGATGGTCTTATAAAAAATATAAGTATCTAGGTCAGTAAAACGTATGCTCCCTAGCTGTTGGTTCATTCTCTGTGATTTATAACCCCAGTTTAGTTGAATCTGTGGGGTTTTTTGTGATGTCCTCGACCCTTATGCCTCACATAATTCATCCCCCTTATCTTTGACAAGATTTCCAAGTTTAGACTGACATTTGGCTGTGGTTTTCTGTCTCTGTTCCCATCAGTTGCTGGATGAAGCCTCTCAGATGACATCTGGGGTATGCACCAATTTATAAATATACCAAAATATCATTAGGCCTCATCTCTTTGACAATTTTTTCTCTAATTGTATTTGATTCTATTATAGGACTCTGGGATATCTAGTCTCTGTGTCTTGGCACTACAGGCTATGTCAGGTGTGGGTTCACTTTCATGGTATGGGTCTAAGGCTGTACCAGTCCTTGGTCAGTCAGTCACACAATCTATTCACTACGTTTACCATCTCCAAGCACATCCCACAGGCAGGGCTGAGTAGGTGTCCTAAACTCTCCAGTTGAAGGCCTGCCTGGTTGTAGCATGCCAGCCAGCTTGTTGGGGTTTCTGTCTTGCCCAGTTCCCACAGCCAGTAAGCCCCAAAGAAAATCACACAGAGGTCTCCATAAGTTATAAACTGATTGACCCATTAGCTCAGTCTTCATATTAGCTGTTATAATATATATAGCCCATTATTCTTATCTATGTTAGCCACATGGCTCAGTACCTTTTTAGTGGGGTAGGTCACATCTTGCTTCTTAGGTGGTTGAGACAGGACTGGGGAAGAGCTTCCTTCTTCCCAAAATACTCTTGTTCTTATTGCCCTGCCTCTACTTCCTGTCCAGTTTTCCTGCCTATACTTCCTGACTAGCTATCGGCCAGTCAGCATTTATCTAAAATATAATGGACAGAATATAGAATTTTCCCACATCACCTGGTCACAGAAGATGACGAGCACAGGCTGCATATCCACTTTTTGTAGGAGTCTTTGCTTGGGTTATGCTTGTGGATTTCTGGGAGTTGGCCTTGCAGGAGGTTTCTGTCTGACACTGAAATGCCTCACCTCTCCTGTAGTGTTTTTCAGTACTCTCTCTCCCCTACCCCACACCCACCATATCCCTTATGTTCCCCTCATCCAACCACGAGGCCCTATGCATATGTGTGACAGTTGTATAGATTGGTCTACTCATGGAACTCCTTACAGTGGGAGAACGGGCTAGCCTTAACATTTTGGTTGACTTTTGGAGACCTACTCCTCATACTGAGTTGATTTTACTAGCCTCAGTACGAAGGGAGGAGTTCAGTCATACTGAAACTTCATATGCTATGCTTTGTTGATACCCATAGGAGGTCTATAATTTTCTGAACAGAAACAGAGGAGTTGTTAGGAGTGGAGGGGAGGAAAGGGAATGCGAGGAAAGGAGTGAGGGAAAACTGCAGCCAGATGTAAAATAGATAAATAAATTAATTAAAAAATGTAAGTATCATACAATTAACGAAGTCTACAATTTAGCTAGGTTCTGATTATTATACTGTTTACAAATACATGTAACTTACCAAAGGTAAATACTCTTTGATGAATCTTACTGTTATTATTTTTGGCTATTTGTTTTAACTCAGCTCATGTTGCTTTCTAGTATTTATTCATTTTCATATTAAAATGAAAATAATATAATGTATATATTAAAAAGGACCAAAATACTAATCAGTATATCATCTTATTGTCATTCATTAGAGAATTCTGTTATAATAGATAATATTATCAGAATATGAAGCTTGAATTTGAAACATCATCAGACCATGTATTGGGATGAGTCTTTCACTATATTTCTTGTTGAGGAAACATTATACCTATATGATTTAATTACTCCAAGAAAAGATCTAACATCATATTTTATTTGTGAATTATCTTGGGAAATATTAAGAATCATGGAAGTCAAAATTCTTGTTGCATGTTTTGTATCCAACTTTAAAGATGGTATCTTCACAAACCACACCTTATTCTAACATCTTTTAGTTCCTGAATTATTTCCTTATATTTTATAGAACAGTCATACATGCATAATATTTTAAGTTCCTTTTAGTTTATGTTCTTAGTATTTATTGCCTCTTTATAACTTATTGGAAAATATTGCATTTACAAAAAGTATTCAAAAGAATCACAACAAAACATCAAAGCATATACTGATATTTATCTTCAGTGTCTATGAGCAAACTATAAGAAATGAATCATTCACTCCCACAAACATGAACTCTATCCACTCAAGAGTCTAGGAGATTATTAGTTGCATATCTTTGTAGATGATTCATAGCATACAAAGAAAAAAGATTTTAGTTATCAAGAAAGCAATGGAATAATTTCAAAGTGATTTATTTAATTGATCTAAAAGTGACTTGTTTCATGATTAGCCAGAGGACAAACAAATCTTCATTTAAAATTCTTGGTAGACTTAAATTCAATATTTTGTCAGGGAAGTAATTCCTAAATGTAAAATAAGCATAGAATAACATTTTATGGCTTAGATATATTTAGCACTGAAATATCATAGAAATAAATTAGGTTGAAGACAATTTCATAGTTGTGATCAGAAGAATTGTGAGGCTTATCAATAAAGGATTAAGCAAAGGAAACCCCTGTAGTATGGAATCTCTTACTTTTAAAATGCAAGCACATTCCTTTAGTTAGCAGCCCTGTTGCAAAGCTGCCTGTATATGCTGTACAATAAAGAAATGTAGTTAGCTGGCAGTTGTTTTGGTCATTTGAATTCCTGGTAATATCTATGTCAGGTATTTATAAGCTCTTAATCACCAAAAGACATGTAGTGGGTGGTACTCGGCAGAAAATACACTGTTGCTCAAATCAGCTCTGTTGACAGAGGTTTCTGTCCTGCCTGGTCCCACACAGAAGCATATATTAATTATACACTGGCTAGCCTATTATACAATTCTTATTAACCAAATCTTATACCTTACATTAACCCATAATTCTTGTCTGTGTGAGCCATGTGGCTTGGTATATTTTATCAATGAGGAACTCTCATCTTGCTTCCTCTGCATCTGTGTGATGATTTCAGAGTGAGCATTTCCTCTTCCCAGAATTCTCCTAGTGTATTTGCCCCACTATATTTCCTGTCTGGTTACTGGCCAATGAGTATTTTATTAAACCAAAACAAGTGAAAAGTCTTTACAGGATACAAGACCATTATCCCTCAGCACTTCCCCCCTTTTTTCTTTTTAAAACATGAATTCTGAATCTTTTCTCCTTTGTTTAGCTTTTTTTCAAACCACTATCCATAACAACTTGCAACCAAAACTCTAAACAAAGACAAACATCCATAATCCATTTTTTGAAAATGTGGGCATATTCTTCTAGGCTACTTCCTGCTGATTGGGGGCACTGATAGTATTATGGGGACCTAAAGAAAATTTATAATTATGTTCCAGTCCTGATTGGAATATTCTATGATACTTGATCATCTCAGCCAGCAATCTTGTTGCTGTTTTGGTTATAGAACTCAGAAGTAACTGCAACAAAGGTCCTCTGAGATCATCTGAGCCACCTGCTCAGTTATGAGATTTTTTTGGGGGGTCTTCCTTGATCAAACATGATTTTTCTTAACCCACAATGAATCCACAGCCTCTCATTTCCTATGGAAACAAAAGCTAAACCTTTTTCTCCAAAGTAACATATCTTTTGACCCTAAATTTTGAGGTCAAGGCATTTTAAAAATATATATGTTGAATTAATCCAGCAACATTTAAAATCAAATGTCTTTTAGAAGCAGTTGCTTCTTCCTCTGCCATCAAACACTTCAAAGACAACACAATAACGCACAGTATTCAGATTACCTATGTATTTTCGATTTTTATGTGGCTTTATTTTGAACTCTATTTCTTTTACTTTTACTTTTTATTTTTGGTTTTTCTGAGACAGGGTTTCCCTGTGTGTCTTTAGCTGTCCTGGAACTCACTCTGTATACCAGGCTTTCCTTGAACTCAGTGTCCTGCCTACCTCTGTCTTCCAAGTGCTGGGATTAAAGGTGTGTGCCATCACACCCAACTACTATCTTTCCTTTATTTTTAAGAACTTTATCCTTTTTCTTTTTTCTCCAAAGCCTACATATATTTGTAAACACAGTGTAAATCATTTATATATTTTTTTTGGTCTGTGTCTCTCTTTACTGTATATATCTCTTTTTCTGACCACATAAGTTTTTAATTTGCTAAGTGACATGGATAGGCTTAAAACCTTTGCTTTGAGGGATCGATCAATCCCATTTCTTAGCTTTCCAAGAGTCAAGATTCATGGTGAAGGTACTGGCAGGAGCCATGATTTTTGCCACAAGTCTATGAAGTTTCAAGGTCCTTGCCACCATCAACATGCTTGCTGTTGGCTATTCATAAACACCATTTAAGTGTTTGGTGTTGAAACCCATTTAAAGAGCTACAAGTTTATTGCAGCTAAAGCTGAATAAAGAAGACTCTTAAGAGACATGCTTGCCTCTAGCAAACAGACCTCACACAAGAAAACGACTGGAGCTAACACACATGGCAAGCCATACACTCTGTGTTTGGGTACTTGTATGCCCACTCGGTGTTCAGAGGAAAGTAGCTGAGAGCATGACTGCTGCTCAGGACCCCACCCAGGAAAAGTGGCTGGATTGGCTTTGCTATGTATGCACAGGCAGGAGAGAATGACATATTCCCATGGCCATAAACAGAGATATTTCTAGGCCTCACACTGTACTGCATGGCAGATTTAGCTTTTATTGAGATAAAAAGGGTTTATATGCTGGCACAGTGCTACCCAGAGTTGAGGTTGTGAGGATGTCTTCTACCTGGCAGTGTCAGAGGCAGTGAACATGCCTCTGCCATGTTAAACTGGGTGGAACCCACAGTCAGGGTAGCAAAATTGGTCTTAGCCATGTCTGCTTAGCATTTGGGAAAAAATGTAATCTTGATCAGAAAATAATTACAGATATGCAATAAAGAGAGATTCAGACATAAATAAACCTCTTAATGGGCCACAGTGTTGGATAAATATATGTAAGCTTGAGGGAGAGAAGAAATAGAGTATAGAGAGTTTTGATATAATAGAGTACAGACAGCCATAGCTTAAAGGAGCAAAGATAACAAAATAAATATTAAACTTTTAAAAGAAAGTAATATAGCAAAAAAATTAAGCCACATAAAGATGAAATATACTAGCCAGGCGGTGGTGGCGCACGCCTTTAATCCCAGCACTCGGGAGGCAGAGGCAGGCGGATCTCTGAGTTCGAGGTCAGCCTGGTCTACAAGATCTAGTTCCAGGACAGGCTCTAGAAACTATGGGGAAACCCTGTCTCGAAAAAAAAAAAAAAAAAAACAAAGATGAAATATACTCAGTCTGAATTATTTATATTATCATGTTTTCTTTGAATATTTTGACCATGAATGAAATAAGTATAGAGAATATTTCATTGTAAATGCTGCTAAACTAAACAACATATATATTTTAAAGATATCTTGACTTCAAAATTTGTGAATGTTACTTTGGAAAAGATGTTCTACTTTTGTTTCCTCAGAGGATGAGAACCTGTGAATTCCTTCTAGACTAATGTACGTTGAGGAACCAAGACCTCCCTGAAAGGTTTCTGTGAACCCCTAAAAATTACTTCATCCAAAACCAACAGAAAGCAGTTTGGAAAGAACTACATCCAAACTCCCAAGTATTGTTTATAAATGCTTATTTACATTGAAATGGGGATATGATATAGAGATTAATACTTTGCTTTGGTCTCTTTATACAAATTTAAATTCAGTTATTTATATGTATATTCTTACTCTTGATTAAGGTATTATGTTTGTGAATCTCATTTAAAAATGTAATGTATAATTTAAAAATACAGGTTAACAGTACTCCATAGAAGTCAAGCTTGTAGTCATGTTAGTTAGGTTTTTTAGATGTACAAAGATATATTTCAGATGGATAGTTTTTCTTCAAACCTTTCAAAGACTGACAGAGTATGGCACTTGAAATGTTTAAGAACTTAAGACTTTTCACAACAATGAAACACATCTGTTCCCAGTAGTACTAATCTACTTCAAGAGGATGATGTGCATCAAAGAGCCCATGGAGTTTGTTAGCCATCTGGGCAAGAAACTGCTTTTGTCTGAATTGCTTGATTGTATACTATGTAAACTGGACGTGCATGACACACAGCAAAACGACTGCTGAAGTTGCTTAAAGAAGGGGAGAAAATCCTTCAGGGTTTTTGTTTCGAGAGACAACTGCCTGATATTTTCTAGGACACAAAAGAAAGAAACTGATAAATTTCGCCAGTACAAGGCATAAAAGAACTTCATAGTTCCTGCTTCGTGGAAAATTATGCCAGATACTATGGGCCTGTAGGCTGAAGATGGATGCTGCAATGATATAGAAAAACTTTGGATGACTGTCCAGGAAGAAAGATATCTCTGTCAATTCTAGAGTTTTGAAAGTTGCTTACAATGTACTTCCTGTTTACTAAGTAATATTATATGATTCTGGAGTCTTTGATGGAGTTATAGTTTTCCTTAGTTATGACAAAAGATAAAAGAGATATAAATATTGTAACTGTAATTCTTGCTTGATATTGAATTGTTATACGTAATTTTACTATATTATAGTTAAAATCTTCCTTTTTATTTGGAGAGAAAATGGGAAGTAATGTGTGATGTCCTTCTGTATATGTGTTGCTTTTATTGGTTAATGAATAAAGCTGTTTTGGCCAGTGGCTTAGTATAATAGAGCAAGGTGAAATTCCAAGCAGATAGAGGTGGAAAGACGATATAGTCAGTGAGTCATCATGTAGCCACTGCAGGCAACTGATGCTGCATAGAAACTTCTTGGCAGGCCATGACTTTGTGGTGATGTGTAGATTAATAAAGATAGGTTAGTTTAAGATATAAGAGCAAGCTATAAATATGCATAAGCTAATATGTCAAGTGGTGTTTTAAATTAATACAGTTTCTGTGTGATTATTTTGGGTCTTGGATATCAGGAAGAGAACAAACAGCCTCTGTCTATACAGCTGCAATGTTCAACATCATTTAAATTATCTGAGTCTGTATTCACATGTTTCCATGAGAGTGGGTTTCTGCAGAAAATGGACCTTTGGAAATGAAGAGAATGTATGTTTATTCCATACTTTGTCGTAGTTCTTCTTTTCTAGTATAATATACCATACAGAATACTACAAAACAATTCAGATAATGACTGGGTGAACTATTTTAATAGGGTATTATGATTCATCAAAGAATATCATACTACTCCATGCTGACACACTGTTCAGAGGAGGATGAGAGTCATAGAAATTAGCCCTCTATCTGTAAATCTCAGAGCAGACTGCATAGAAAGGAAAAGGAATGATATAAACCCAATCATAAAAACCTTCCCCTGCTTCTGTCTTCACAGATATCTTCTCCATTATGAGACATTTTCTCTTGATTGATAGCAACAACATTGTCAATGAGAAAATGATTTTATGTTTGGTTTTCACATGAATGCATACACAAAAGAAATTAGTTTTTCCCTAACCTTAGCACTACTGAATAGTTATATGGTAAGGAGACAGATTTTGCTTCATTTCATTAATTCACTAAGCTTCCAGGTCTAGATCTGGATTTTCTTCTCATTAAAATGAAGAAAAGAGATCATATTTAGTGTTTGACTTGCTCTATTATTTATCAGCTTTTACACTGAGTAATAAAAGCTGTTTTACATGGGATCAGTGAGTGTTTGATACTTGCCAGAAAAATCCTTGGGTAGCCTGTTTATTTAATCACATAAATCTAGGCACTGGGAAAAACAGCAGTTTCACCTTCAGTACTGCCACCTGGAAATCAAATTTTTTCTGATTCAGTTTCTTCTTCTATAAAATCCAACTCTTTTAAATTTTAAGAAATTAGAAAACCCATGAAAAACATACTATGTGGTGTGGAATGAATAACAGCTGTAAGGGAGAATTGAGATTTCACTGTTATTAGAATAGAGGAAATTCAGTAATGTGAGTTTTATCAAATGGCATTTTCCTGGCAATGAAGGATAGGAGCAATCTGAATAGAGCATCTGTGTGCCATTTTCAAGCTGTTCTATATGGGACTAAAAGCTTGTAAAATGTACACTAATGAGTGACTGGGATAATTATTTTCAACACAAATATCAGCAAGCAAAACATGATGTTGCATCGAGACTAGTGTCAGAAAGAAAAGATGAAATAGACAAATTTTTCCTTTTCCTCACATAACATGTCACAGCATCATAGCATCTATAGCATCAATGTTATTAGTGGGTTGGAAACATACTCTGATGGCAGTAGTTATAACATACATTCTGGATATGGTAAGAAGCATGTATTTATATGTGTGATCAGTTAGTTTTTGATCTTACTTAATATTTAGAATAAAGACAACTTTAGATACACATCTTTAAAAGCCATATGTAGAAAAGACATTGTTAATTGTTGTCTGGTTCTCAAACCAAACCTTGAAATAGATTATGAGAATAAGCATCTGCTGCTGCAAAGAATAAAATGACATGATCCAGATGGAAGTCATAAGGAATGTTCATTAGCTCATATCAACTCTCCTCTGTGGATTTCCAAAAATAGTTGTGGATGGAAGCCGAAAGTTGTGATTTGATAAGGTATAAGCAGGACAAGTGGAGATATGAGCTGTTATTTTGACTATATATTGTTGTTATTTATGAAACTTCCATGATGGAGTGACCCAAGTTTGTTTTATGTTTCATTAGCCTAACAATGAGTTGGTAGTCATCAGCACTTTTGTATTTCTATAGTTTAGCTGAGTCACAAACTCCCCTTTATATTTCATCAGTCTTTCTATTTTATGATTACTCACATTAGTCAGAAATACCAAAGGTGTTTTTTTATTTGAAAATTTCACAATCTTTCTTTTCTGAACATCCATAGTTATTAATATCCTGTAAATTCTCATCAATTATGAGCATATTGCTGAACATTGGCACTGAAAAATCATCAATTATATAAAGTCTCACTTGTTTAAAGTCATTTTGAAGAATAAATGTATATAGAAAATAATATCATGCTAACTTAAAAACTTTAAATGACGGATGTAAGTATTTTTTGATATGTACAACAGACCATTTAACTTTATTGGTATGAAAAAAATTCTCTTAAGGGTATTTGTTGTTGTCCAGTGTTTAAAATTTGTGAGGTGGCTCTATTTTCATATCTAGTCAATATGAGTCATTAACAAAAAAAATAAGCACAATTTTATTACAAATGTGAAGGGCAAAATTTTGCTAGATTATATTTGTTCATGTCTTATTTTCCTAATTTTACTTAAGGATATTTTGAAATTACAATAATGCCATCTGCTGGTCAGTCTATTCAGTGGAAAAAATTATGAAGGACTGTCTCCATAAAAATGCTTACAACAAAATTCAAAGCAACACAGAAAAAAATGAAAATATTCTCACATTTTATATTTACCAGATTTTTGTGAAATGCAAACTTGGTTTATATGCATTTTTTACTTAAATGAGATCTGTGCATGTAGTACAAATTTTGATAAATTAACATTCCATCATCATGGCATATTTGAGACAGTAAGCTTTCAACATGTGTTCATATTCTGTGAACTACTGAGAACAAACATTTGTGCCTAGTTCTTGTGATGGCTGAGACTACAATTGCTAATGTGCATGGTAGCTTAAGGGTAGACATAATACCTGAGGCAAATATATTAATTCATCTCCATTTTAAAAATGTTGCCTATTGAAATAAGTGGTTACCATTAATAATGGAATAATATTATGAAAATCCCTCTAATTTTGATTGCCATACTTTTTCTATTTGAACTCTAACCTCTAAAAAATAGAGACAGTATTCTATAATGATATTATAACATTTGTTTGCTTATGTTTTATTCCAATTATTTATAACTATTTTGTGATTTTTCTGGTGAGACATGAGCGAACATCTGTTCACCCCCATATACAACACTGGCAGGCTGAAGAAACAAATTTATTCATGATTATTGAGCAAAGGAGTTTATTTGAGGTTACATAGAGAAGTACAGATGAGGGATGTTTCATAGGATCATTGTGACTCAAAGGCAGCTGCATCACAGAAAAGCCTTCCCTAACATTGATGATAAATAAACTGCATCACTGAAGCTCCTTCTTGATGTGTAGGTAGATTGGGTAGTCAGAGTCTCCATTCTTCAGTCACTGCTACTGATAATATATCTTCTTAGTGTGGCCCTGTGAATCATCTAATTCTCAGGAGCTGGAGCTACAAGCAGCTGTAAGGTATTGTGTGTGTTCTGTGAATAGAACTGCACTCCTCTGGAAGACCACAAGTGCTCTTAACTGCCGAGTCATCTCTATTCGCACCTTTTTACTTTATTGATCTGGCTTGACTAAAACTTTTTGCCTATTTACCTTAATTTCTGATTTTCTTCACTTCTCACTTCCTCTTACCTGTTACATCCATTCTTCGCTTTGATGCTATGAATCTTAGGATTTTATGGATGTCACATAAGTGGAATCATGTACTTGTCTTTCTTAGTCTGACATACTGAATTTAATTTAATATTCTCAAGTTTAATTCACAGTTTTGAGTACTGTAAATTTGTGCCCTGTAAGCTGTATTTTATTATAATTTACTTTATACATGTGTTATATTTTCTTTATCTTTATGCTCTAATGAATGTATATAGGTTCAAACATTTTGCCATTATAAAGAGTGTTGTCTAATAAATGAATATTAGACAACAATGATTAATTGTCAATTTAATAGTTTGAAGAATGACTTAGGATTATGAATGTTGTATTATATTGTTCTTCTATCTTAATATTATTTAGGAACTTCTAGATTTTTTAATAGAGTTATTTTATTACAAATATGAATTAAGTCTGGTATTACATTTTCCTGAAATGTGATAACTGAATTTTTTATTGATATATATATTTATAATATGTATGACATATATAAAACATATATGCTTCAAATTTTAATTCAAGAGTATCATATATTAACTATAGTCAAACTTTCATAACAACTCTTTCCTCCTCATTTTTTGCTCTTTCTGCTAGTCTTCTTCTGTTCAATCTCCCATTTATGTTTATGTCACAGACATATACATAGAGACACACAGTCTCACTGTGTACACATATGGCTTTGTGTATCTTATATAATTAAAGGATCAACAAATAATAAAAAATATCCAATATTTGGCCTCACAAGTTGGGATTATTTTGACTAATATGATGTTCTTCAGCTGCATCAACTTCCAGAAAGCATTTTATTCCTTTTTATGACTTAATAAAACTTCATAGTATATACATTTATTTTTCCTTTACACTAACCTATTGAACAATTAGGCTGTTTCTTCAACTTGGATGTTGTAACTAGAAAGCAATAATGAAAATAGATCTGCAAGCATTTATATGATATGTTGACTTATGAATTTTCAGGTATAAGTAGAGTAGTAATAAATGCAGCCCATATGTCAGTTCTCTCTTTAGTTTCTTGAGAAACCTCCAGAGGTAAACATAGTAGTTACCCAAGTTTACATTCCCACTAGTAATGTACAAAGATTCCTCTCCCCAAATCCTCCTCAGCATATGCTATTTTTGTTTACTTAATAATAGGCATTTCTTACTGAGGTGAAAAGAAAGTTCTCTCTTGTTTTGACATTCATTTTGCTTTTGGCTAGGAACATTGAATATTGTGGTTTTTTCATGTTTATTAGCCATTTAAAAGGTATCTTTTAAGAACTACCTGTTTCACTTAATTATTTCATTTATAAACTGAAATATTTTGGTTTAGGAATTTGTGTTTTTTAAATATTCTTTCTTCAGTGTTTTTTTTGTTGTTGTTGTTTGTTTTTTGAGACAGGGTTTCTCTGCAGCTTTAGAGCCTGTCCTGGAGCTAGCTCTTGTAGACCAGGCTGGTCTCGAACTCACAGAGATCTGCCTGCCTCTGCCTCCCGAGTGCTGGGATTAAAGGCTTGCACCACCACCACCCAGCTCTTTCTTCAGTGTTTTAAATATTTCATTGCAGAAGTCTATTCTAGTTTGCTTCCTATTGTTGTGATAAACTTGACTAAAACAACAAGGGAAGGGTAGAATATATTTGACCTACATGTCCAAATTTTAGTCCATCATTTGAGGGAATTCTGTACAGGAACTCAAATAGGAGCAGGGACAGAAAATGAAACAGATCTGTGGAGGAAAGCTGCCTACTATCTTGCTTGCAATGGTTTGCTCAACTTGCTTTATTATATAGCCCAGGACCACATTCCCAGAGTTGGCACTGAACACAGTTGTCTGGTCTCTGAACCATAAAATTGGCCAGTGTGGCAAGATATTCCAAAATGCGTAATAGTGGCATTTATATCTTGAAAGTAACCAATGGCTTTCTAATTGAACTCAAGGCCCACTTAACAAAAGGGAAATAATTTCTGGTACTATAAATTTTGGCACTTGCAATCACTAATTCCATACACCTTAGAGGAAGAGTATACTACCACCACTATCTTATACCAGTATAATTTAACTGTATTCTAAATGCTTACACATGGTTGCCTAAACAACAGCTGGACAATTCCAACAACTGTGGATAACCTAATGTAGGTAGGAGGAACTTCACAGTACCTCATCTGATAAGGGAGAGTAAGATTTCCCCAGAGTAGAGTCTTTTGAATGCTTCTATCCAAAACCAAGTGACCAGCCCTAGAAGTATAAGCCTGAAGCAACACTGAATGTACTCAGCAGGTTGTATTTGAATGCTTATTCATTTGTATGCATATGTAACAACAATGATTTATAATAAAAGAGTAGGAATTGGATTGGAAGGGAGGAGGATTGGGAGGGACAAGTGAATGTAAAGAAATTCTTTCATATTATTTTGAGGACCTTGGACTTAACACAGTGTAGGGAACCCTGATGGCTCTTTGGCCTGGAAAGGGAGGAAGTGGGGGTATGGGTGGAGGGGAGGGGAGGGAAGGGGGAGGAGGAGGGGAGGAAATGGAAATTTTTAATAAAATTGAGAAAAAAAGTAGAAAATGCCCAACAGACATGCCCATAAGACAATCTTTTGGACACAGTATTTCAAGCAAGAATCTCCTTTTCAGATATGTTCATGCCAAGTTGAAAAACAAACAAACAAAAAATAACAACAAAAACAATAGTGGAAACAAAATAGCAACTAATCAGCACAGGCTCATTTAATACTTTATGAATTTCATCATCTTATAGATATATAGATAGAAAAGACTTTCTCCTGCTCTCTAGGCTGTCTTTATGTGATTAATTCCTTTACTGTGCAGCAAGTTTAAAAATTTTAAGTTTATTGCACTTCTGTTTGACAATTTTTGGTATTATTTTCTAAACTATTAGAGAATGTCTTATAAAACCCTGGCAAATACCTATAACTTGAATTGTTTTCTGTTTGATTTCTGCTTAAAGCTTCAAACTTTTGAGATATATATTAAAATCTTTGATCCTTTTAAACTTTATTTTTACAGAGGATAAAGTATATGGATCTACTTTTATTATTTACCATATGGATACTCACTTTTTCTAGCACAATTGTTATATTCTTTTTTCCAATGTCTGTTTTTGGTATACTTGTTAAAAATCTGTTGGATTATAAAATGTGTGAATCAAATTCTGGGTCTTCTAACATACTTAATTTCACCAACCTGTCTGTTTTGTGCCAATACCATGATGGCTTTGAATCTTTGTAATATGTTAGAAATCCAGTTATGTAATTCTGATGCATCATTCTTTTTACTCAAGGTTCATTCAGAACTTCAAGACTCAGTGTTTTTCTATTTCTGTGAAAAATGACATTAGAAGTTTGTGTCCTTTTAATCTGTAAATTAATTTTAGTAGCATTGACATTTTCACAGTATTAAGTTGTAGTAATCTGTAATCATGGAATGTCTTTCCATATTCTAGTGCCTTTAATGTTTTTGTGCAGTGTTTTTTAATATTTTATTGTAACTCTCTTTTAATACTTGCTAAAGTATTGTGGTAGTTTTTGAATGAAAATGACCCCCAAGATTCATATATTTAAATACTATTTCTCCTGTTGGTAAAACTGTTTTCTAAGGATTAGTAGATGTGACCTTGTTAGAGGAGGTGTACCACTGCTGGAAGGCTTTAAAAGCACATGTCATTCCCATTTAACTATCTCTGCCTCATGCTTATAGACCAGGATATAAGATCTGCCCTCCTGCTTTCTGCCATACTCAAGCCATAATGGTCATAGACTCGATCTGAAACTAAAAAGCCTTGAAACTGTTACAAAATGGAATATATTATACCAAAGAGATCAATTTAAAATTTTAAAAAAGAGAAGAACAAAACAAAACACACACATGTTGGTATCATAGTACATCTACAGACCTTTTGCACACAAATTATATCATCTCTCAAACTGTTTACTTATTTATTAATCTATCTTTCTATTTCCCTAATTGTGACTTCCATAGGATGTATAATAAGCTTCTTTATCTTGAGTCCCTAAATCAAAATTTTGTTATAACATGACTGTTAGTGAACTTTTATTATTCTGTATTTCTGTTACGCTGCCTTGTAACAATTATACAGCATTTTATCCACATGCTTTTGAATATCAAGTGACCCCAACAAACTAATTCATGTTATTCCAAAGTGTTATTCCAAAGTTTCCTGCAGGAAACTCCCAGGAATCCAAAAGGATGACCCCAGCTAAGACTCATAGTAATAGTGGAGAGGGTGCCTGAACTAGTCATCTCTTGTAATGAGATTGGTGACTACCCAAATTATCACCAGAGAGCTTTTGTCTTATAACTGATGGAAGCTGATACAGAGATCCACAGCCAAGTGCTGGGCCAAGCACCACAAGTCCTGATGAAGAGAGGAAGGAGGGACTGTAAGAGCTAATGTGGTCGATGACATGACAGGCAAACCCATACAAGACAGCTGATCTAACCTTCTGGAAGCTCATGGACCCTTGACTGACTGCATGGAACCAACCTAGGCTGGCCCTATGACAGCTGTGCAGCTCGGTCTGTTTGTGAAGTTTGCTATAGCGAGATCAGGACCTGTCCCTAGAACTTGAACTGGATTTTGAAAACATATTCCCCATGTTGGGGTGTCTTGTCCTGCCTTGATGCATGGGGAGGAAGTTGGTCTTGCCTCAACTGTAAGTGCTATGCTTTATTCAAGCCCATAGGAGGTCTTCTACTTTCTGAATGAAGACAGAGGCAGGATGGATGGGGGATGGGGAAGAAGAGGGAATGCAGGAGGAGTGAAGTGGAGGAGAGAAGGAAGGGGAAACTGCAATTGGGATGTAAAATAAATGAAAATATTTGATTAAAAAATAAAAATAAATGCAAGATAATCATCAGTATTATCTTGCAATTCACCATAGAACCTTCACTTGGCAATGGAGGGAGATAGAGACAGAGCCCCACATTGGAGCACCGGACTGAGCTCCCCAGGTCCTGATGAGGAGCAGAAGGAGAGAGAACATGAGAAAGAAAGTCAGGACCATGAATGGTGCGTTCACCCACTGAGACGGTGGGACAGAACTAACGGGTGATCACCAAGTCCAGTTGTAATGGGACTGAGGGAACATGCGACCAAACCAGACTCTCTGAATGTGGCTGAAGGTGGAGGCCGACTGAGAAGCCAAGGACAATGGCGATGGGCTTGGACTCTACGACAAGGACGGGCTCTGTGTGAGCCTTGTCAGTTTGGTTGCTCACCTTCCTGGACCTGGGGGGAGTTGGGAGGACCTTGGACTTAACATAGTGTAGGGAACCCTGATGGCTCTTTGGCTTGGAGAGGGAGGGGGTTATGGGTGGATGGGAGGGGAGGGAAGGGGGAAGAGAAGGGGAGGATATGGAAATTTTTAATAAAAAAATAAACATAAAATAATAGAAAAACAGTCAAGAGAAGTCTTCTTTTGAGTTGTTAGCTAGTGCTGTTCAAGAGACTCCCAAAATATTCTTTTTTTTTTTTTTTGGTTTTTCAAGACAGGGTTTCCCTGTAGTTTCTAGAGCCTGTCCTGGATCTAGCTCTTGTAGACCAGGCTGGCCTCGAACTCAGAGATCCACCTGCCTCTGCCTCCCAAGTGCTGGGATAAAAGGCGTGCGCCACCACTGCCCGTATTGAAGTCTATTCTGCAGCTAATATTTTTATCAGTTCTATAGTTTCCTGATGGAGTCTTTAAGATCTCTTTACTGTATGATTATGTCATCTGCAAAGAAGAAAGATTTTAATTCTTTTTAAATTTTTATGAAATTTATCTTTTCATCTGGTTGGTTTACCTAAGACTTTAAACATTATATTGAGTAAGAGAAGCTATAATAGGTACCCAAGGTCAAACTGTTGTTTTCAACAGTCATTATTAAAGGAACCCACAGTCTGAGAGCTGAAGGATTTAAATTAACCAAGCAAACAGAACTTAAAAATAGCATGTTTGAAACATTCTGATATTTAAAAGGGGAAAATTAAACAAAAAATAGTCGGAAGAGGTTAGAAATTCACCACTTGTTATTGAAAAGGAAAAATCATCATGATGATATAATAATTAAATATATGCTACAAA
Organism: Arvicola amphibius; assembly: GCF_903992535.2. Lineage (NCBI taxonomy): Eukaryota > Metazoa > Chordata > Mammalia > Rodentia > Cricetidae > Arvicola > Arvicola amphibius. Next base: position 74,635,180 of record NC_052065.1, on the reverse strand, counting down.
TGTAGGGTCTTCTAAGTTCATGAGGCAATATTAAAATTTGTTAAATATCAGATAATTATTCGTACACTAATTGTAGAAATATTTAATAGCCTACACTCAGCACTCTACTCTAAATTTTAGATATATCATCCAAACTAAAATAAAAATAAAAATACTGAAGAAACTTCAAAAAACAAACTTCACTGAAGAGCAATTGGATTAACAAGCATATGCAGTTTATTTCATTTCAACATTTCACTTTTTTCAGCTGTTAATGTTATGAATATATTCTGTTACAATTATCTTGAACTTTTTGTACATTTATCTTGGGTGTATTTAATCTATAACATTATTCAACTCCTATACTTCATTTTGAAGTTATTTCCCAATATTGTCTATTCTGTCCTTTTTTATTACATGGGAGAGTAAACATAATTAATTTATTACTCTCTATTCCTTTTGCTTGTGTAATTTGCCTTTGAATTTGTTAATGTTATATCATCTAATAAGTTATCCCTTTTTATATAGCATACTTCTATATATTAATGATAATTAAATGTTCATATATGTATACACACACACACACACACACATATATATATGCAGATAGGTTTCAATGCCAGAAAACTGCATTGAAATACTATAAATAAGATGTAAAAGTAAAGCATAATTATCTCAGTAGCTGGGAAACAAGAAAAAATATAAACCCAGCATCTCTTCCTGAACAAAAGTTTGGAAACTGGGATAAGAATGTGACTTCCGCAGTCTAGTCTAACAAATTGTGTCCTTTTAAAATCAGCACCAAGATAGAGTTCTTTTACTTAATTGTGGAAGACAGATGACTTTCCCCTAATCTGTCTGAATCAAGATATGTTTGCTCTCACCACTATTTTTAACATTATACTGAAATTTCTAGACAACACCATAAGAAAACAAAGTAATTAAAAATCTCAGATTGATAAGGAAGAAAATGAGATGACATTCTAAGCAGAAATGTCCCTTTCTCTGAATCATAATAAAATTCATAAATAAATGATTTAAACAATCTTGTAACACTCAAGCTTAATATATCATAAGAACAAAGTTGAAGAAACTTAAATTAAATTAATGATACCATTTATGATGCTATCAGATACACAAAATATTTAAGGATATATTTGACAAAAGTTTTGTACATTGTTAAATTCAGAAATGAATGAATGTGCATTTATGCCAAATTGGGGACTGAATACCTCATCATTATTATGATGCCAGTGTTACTAAAATATTAATGTTGACTGCAATCCCAATAAACTATAGCAAACATTGCAATACAAATATGATTTATAGAAAAATTATTTAGATAAATTTACACCTGGCAAAGTAAACTGGATTTGGTTCAATTTGTTGCAAAGATGCAGAACAATAGAATTAAACTCACTGACAGACTTGGCTCCATTAGTGAGAATATGTTAATGAAGTATCTTTACCATGTGCAAAGCACTCTGGGATTTTTTTTGCTTTGACTGTTTTGTGAACGATAAAACTTACCCATACATTCCCAATTGAGGAAGTATTTTATATTTATATTTCTTTTTCCCTACCTTCCTAATCTCTCCCTCATATATATATATATATATATATATATATATATATATATATATATATATTTAAAAGACCACAAAGTCCAAATTTCATATCAGACTCTGCTTGCCCTTCAGATGGAAAAGATATGGGAAGATAAGGATAGTAAAATAAGGAGATCCTTTACACCCTTGTTTTCAAATTTTCTTTAAGAATTTCATTTTGTGTGTTTTCAACTTATCAACCCCACCTTCATATCCTCCAATAATTGCCTTACTTTCCTACCCATCTAACTTTGTAACTTTTTTTTATTTTTTTTCATCCATCAAGTATAATTTGTGCTGCCTATATATTTTTTGTATGGATTGCCTTTTGCTAGGTATAGTCAAATAACTATCTATAACAATGTAAAAGAAAACTGACTTTAATTCCAGCAGCTCTCAATAGCCAATAGTTCTATGGCTAATAGTGAAATTTCATGTCCACATTTCCTCTCCATGCTGGGATTTTTCTGGCTGGAACTTCATGTGACTGATGAATATTATCACATTCTTTTTGAGCCCATATGTGCACATGCTCTGTTATCTCCAGAGGACACAGTTCCTTTGCCTTCCTCCATTTCCACTGTCTTTTAGAGTCTTTTTGTGGCTTCTTCCCTAATGATTCTGAAACCTTAAGAGGAAGAACTTTGATATCGATATTCCATGTATGGCTAAACATTTTTCAGAAACATGTTCTCTGCATTTTGACCAGTTGTGGGTCTTTGCATTAGTCAACATCTACTGCAAATTGAAACTCCTTTGGTGAGGGTTGAGAGAAGCATGAATCTATTGGTATAATGTAAATCCTTAGGAATCAATTAAATGTTATGCCCATTTAGCATTGCATTTGTAGTATGTTCTCCCCTAGGACCATGGCCTGTCTAGCAATAGGTTCTTTGACCAACAACTGTGCCAGGTAACTTTTGGCTTGAGATTTAAATCCTATCAGAAAGTGTTTGTTTACTACCATGATATTCAAACCACTATCACATCAGAGTGTATGTTTTTGTAGCTCACAGGGAGAATATCTGAGTGAGAATGATGATTATTTTTATTCTCAGCATCATAGGTAGCATCTTTCAGCACTATGAAAGTTCAACAATAGTGATGAAATTTCCAGATCAGTAAAAGCTTGCAGTTTCTATGTTCTGTGTTTTAAGTATGCAGTGTCTTCACTGATAGGGTCTTACTGTCAAGTTCCAGAGGGTAACTTATATAAATGGCAATATCCTATAATGTTTAGGAATCTCATTGGCCAGTAATTACAAAACAGGTGACCCATTCCTGGCACTAGGCTTTTCATTAGTTACCATGTAGTTTCTAGTAAGAACACTGCTATTTTATTATATGGTAATTTAATTCTTTTTCCTATGTGTGTATATATCTTTAGGAAGTTCCTATGGTAGTAATTGGATTTCCATGACTTTTCTAAATGGCCTTTAATATTATTAATCCCTTCTTGTAATCCTTCCTCTACTCTCCCATCTCCCTTATATCACTTGAACTCTTCTTGTTCTAATAGCTACCTTTAAACCATTATACCACTGCTATCTGTCTTCTCTCCTTGAAAGGATATTTTAAATAAAACAAAACATCAGGAACTAGCATACTCAGATGGGAGAAAATATTTTTGCTTATCTTTTTTGATTGAAATTATCTCACTATAAGTGATTGTTTCCAACTGCATTCATTTACCTGCAGTTTCATAGTTTAATTTTCATTTGAATAACTTTAATGTTAGGTCTTAAACCCAGAGAGAAAGGCTGAGGTGTCTATTTAACATACCAAAGCATACCTGGCCACCAGATTCTCCCTGCATCCCTCAGTTCCTACTGATTACTAGGACATTATGGCTGGCATACCGCACACCTCCTACCCTGAACGTTTCCAGTTCAAACAAGGACTGGTCTGCCATTTCTCCAGATGTTCTTCCCTATATATTCCAACCATTTCAGTTACCCCTCTCACTTGCCCTTGTCCCTCTCTTCATATTGCTCCAGGTCATGTCCTCTCTGGACTCTCCCAGATGTCCCTGTCTCTGGTTATGCTCTTCCACCATGCCTAGGCAAAGTTCTTTTCCCTTTTTCTTTTTTTTTTCATTCATCTGGTTCCAAAACCTTAGGAACTAAAAGATACTTAGAGAATCTTGCAGCTAGTTCGACTTTGATATGTTAAAGAGGCACATCAGTCACATCAGTCATTTGTCCCAGGGTTTAAGATTTAACACTTAATAATTTTAGTTGTAAGGAAAACATAAATGGAAAAGAGCCTTAGGAAACAATGCCTTCTGACAGTGGTATAAGTATTTAGGAATGATGCCTTGTTCAGTGAAGTATTTGTTTCATATAAATTGACTGGAGTTTATCATACAAATCACTTCACTGTTTCTTAAAGCAACAAAGTAGAGAAGAGACTGTTTTCATTCCCTTTATGTTGTTTGTCGGTGAATGTAGTGATGAGGAATGAGCCACAGAGCTCAACAAATCAACACAGAGGTTTATAAGAACAGGGAGTAAGAGGTGACTTGTATCAGTCGACCTGGGAGGAAGAAGTAAAGGGCTGAACAAGCAGATGAAGCTTACTTAAAGGGGAAAGCTTGCATGTGTGGTGTGTACAGAGCCTTACATAAACACACAATGCATGATGTAGTCACACAATGCAAGATGTAGCCTTGTAAAGCATAACATAGTGATATACAGTAGCAAGGTCCCTGGACTGGTTAGGTATTTGCCTGAATACCAGTGGACTGCCAGCTGATGAGGGACAGGGTCAGTATAATGATAGAATACTAACATTTCTCACTTTTTTATTATTTAAAGGTGATTAATTAAAGGTGGTACCAAGTAAGGCAGGTATAGGGACGTTGAATTCTCAAGACTACTTCAAGCTGACTTGGGGGTGTCATGTCAACCATCTTTGGGGGAAAGCTGGCATGCTAGCAGGTGGTCATTTCATGGCTGTCTCATGCTATGTGGAACTGCCCAGTATTTCTTGGATCTAGTGAGATGCTGACAGAGCAGAAGATAAATTTAAATTTAGGAAGAAAAAAATCTTGGGTCCTGACAATCAGTTGACGTGGGTGCTGACCTGTCTGAAGTGAATCCAAGTCAACTTTTAGCTTTTATTTATATAGGCAAACTTTAAAGTACCCATTCCTTCCCTCATTATCATGGTATCACTTTAACACTCAGGAGAGAAAGGTAGTTGATTTCTGAACATACCCGGGCATGCTTGATGGTCCTTCTCCTTCCATCTCTGTGGCTAGTGGCTTGTACTCCTGTAACAACAGCTAATTGGTTTGATTAAGAGTTTTGAATGAGTCTTTGGGGATACATAGAGAGGAGATTGATGGGGCATGATGTAATCAGTAGAAAGAGGAGAATGCAGATCAGCCTCGGGAAAGGAAGAGATATCAGGAAGGGCAGCATGTGGAGCTTTCAATCCAGTAGAGTATGGTTGTGGGGTGAAGCCTCAATCTTCTGAGATTAGAGACAAGGAAGTTGATCTTTGTGTCCTGCGAAGATTATGGGAACAGGGTCCTGTTAGAGTTGCTGTGTATGAAGGAGTATGAGCTTGTGGTGGAAGGTGAGCAAAAGGTTTGAGATGAAATAAATGAATCCAATGAGGAAGGCCCTCAAGCTTAACAGCTGTAGGACTTACAAAAACTAATTTGAAGGGGCTTTGCCATTTAGGGTAAAGAGGAGATAGCTATTGGTATGGAGGAGAAAGAAGAACCTGATATCAGACGTTGAATGGAGATGGACAAGGTTCAGTACATGCTTGAGGTAGGGTATAATCAGTTCCATAGAAGGGAGTAAAAGTGATAAAGTAAGGGTGTAATGAGGTGATCTGGGAGAGATGAAGGTTTATGTAAGAGACCAGAGGTTATAGCCAGCTGCCCATACATGAGTTCAAAGAGTGAAATGGAAAGGGGTTGTTTGGAGAGGTCCCAGAGCCTGAAAAAAATCCAGAGACAAGAGCTTTACACAATCAATGTGAAGTTCTGGTGACATTTTAACAAAAATTTCTTTTAAGGAAAACTTTGTTATAACTTCTCTGAACACTGGGAGTGGTAAGAGATATTAAAATGTAAAGAGGTGTTGCAAGCTTTAGATAGGGTTTGAGAGATCTGAGAGGATAACTCAGTAGCATTATCTGACTGAGTAGAGGATAGAATTCCAAATTGGGGAATAATTTCCTGGAGAATGATGTCAGAAACCATCTGGACTTTCTCGTTAGATGTCTGAAATGCTTCTGTGTACCCTCAGAATGTATCCACTAATACCAGGAGATATTTGACTCATCTGATTGTGGGAATAGGGTAAAGTCAAATTCCAAGTAAGTCCCTGTGAGAGGGCTCCTGGTATGGTGGGTAGGAAAGGGGATGCTATAAAATCTGGAATTAGCATCTGACATCTGACAGGTTTGACAAGAATCAATGATAGTTCTTAAGAAACGTAATCCTCAGAAGTAGACTGGAGGTAAGCCTTGACAAAATGAGACAGAGCCTATTAGGGTGAAATAGCTGGTGTAAGTAGAACAGAACTTGTTGAATGTCAGGGGTGACTGTGAGAATGTGGGCTTCAGTGTGTGAATTCCCTATACTGGATTAGGTGAGTCTGGGACTCAGAGAGCTGCAGCTTTAGTGTCTTCTTCAGTTTGGTTGTTTCCCCTAGAAATAATAGAGCTGCCAGGCTGATGAGACCGGCAATAAATAATCCATATACTTTGGGGGATGTGGAAGGCTTTTAGCACAACCATAACTTTATCTGAGTCAGTTATGGATCTTCATTTTGTTGTAAGTACCCCATTATTTTTTTCAGATAACAGCTTGGGATAAGAGGATATAAAAATCTTATTCAGAGTTTGCATAAATACTTAGGGATTGTCCCTTTGCCAATTGGAAGGCAAAAGTGAAAACTATTAATTTAGCCTTTGTGTTAGTAGTTTGGGTGAGTAGTGCCTGTGCTTCCAGCAAGCCAGTATCTGACACTATAATGTAGACTAGTCTTTGGATTTCAAGCAAAAAGGAGATACTATCTTTGTACTAGGTATCGGTAGCCTGAGGTATTGTGCCCTCCTGTATGTGTGAAGGATGGGGCAATTGCTCTTCTAGGGTTTCAGTGCAAGAATGAGATGGGGAATAGTCAATATTAAGTTGAAGGAGGAGATTTGAGATATTGAGGGTTGGGCATGATTGGAAAGTAAGTGTGACATTGTCCACTAGAGCCACTTAGAAATAAAGAACTCAGAAAGGAGGGAGAGTTTGTAAGCCTTAAGAGATTTGACAAGTTGTGGAGGGAGAAAATAGTAGTGGGTGACCAAAATGTTTCTTTGATTCATGACTAAGGAACTAGGCAGCTGCAAGGTTCCATTCCCTGGGTGGTGAGGTCTAAGTTTTTTTTGACATGTATGCTACAGGTACAAAAGAGTATCCTAGCTGGGGGCCTAGAACCCCAAGAGCATATCCATCCTTTTCTATTACACAGAGGGAGAAAGGACATTATAGTTCTGTGAGATGAAGGACTTTCTCCTAAAGGAGAGCTTGTTGGAGTTTCTGAAAATGCTTAATGACAAGATTAATAAAAGTTTCATTTAGGCGGCCCAGAGCTGCCTCATATAATGGACAGACCAGGAGAGAAAAAGAGGGACTCCAAGAATGCAGGAAGCCAGCCATTGCTAGGAATTATAAAATTTCCTCTTTAATAGAAGGGATTGAAAGAGACTGGATTAGTTTTTTTTTCTGTCTTAAAGTAATAGCTTTGTGGGTTAGGGTAATGGTTAGTCCCAAGTAGGTGACCTGAGGAATGAACAGTTGGACCTTGGAAGGTGAAATTCTGCAGCCCCTGCTGGACAAGAAATTTAGAAGAGCAGAGGTATTAGTTCGGCTAATTTCTAAGGATGGGCTGCAAAGCAAAATGTCATTTACATACTGTGTGAGTTTATATTTGGTGAGAGACAGGGAAAGTAGGTCAGAAGAGAGGACCTGGCCAAATAGATATAAGCTTTCCCAGAATCCATGGGGTAGGACAATCCAGGTGAGCAGTGTCAAGGTCAGTCAAGGTGAAAGCAAATATATTTTCAGACTGAGAGCTGTGAGTGATAAAGAAAAAGACATCCTTGAGATCCAGAACTGAGAAGTGAGAGATCCCTAAGAGAATAGAGGAAAGAAGGGTGTAGGAGTTAGGTACCATGCAATACAGGGGACCACTGCATAATTAATGAGCCAGAGGTCTTGGATCAGGCAGTAGGTTCCATTAGGTTTCTTAACTGTAGGTAGAGGGTTGTTAAAGGAAATGACATAGGACACAGTAGATTTTTTCTTACGAGGTTGGAGATGGTAGATTTAAGTCCTCTAAAGTTCTGGAGTAGGAGTGGGTAGTGGGCTTGGTGATATATGACATAGGGTGCTGTAATTGAATGGCAATAGGGGAATGGAGTTTAGCAACAGAAGGGTTTGGGGGTGTCCCAGACTTGGGTGTCCACCTACTTTGTCTAAAAGATCCCTTCCCAGTAAGGGCACAGAACAGGTTGTCACTACCAAAAATAAATGAGTCATAGGAATATCTCTGAAAATGTAATTGAGTGGTGGATGTGGTGAGGTAAGTAAGGCTGCCCCACTACACTTGCACAAGGGAGACAAGAAGAGGTGGATCCCCAAAACTCCTTCAGTACTGAGTATATGGCACAGCTGTCCAAGAAGAAGGAAAGGGATCACCCTGATACTATGATATCCACCATGCCTTCTTGTCAGAGATGACAGTGGTTGGGTCAGATGTCCTTGGCCAGCATCTGGTATTTTGTTTACGGGTTTTATCATCTCTCACTGTAAATTTTAAAGGCCACTGCTAAGACTTTTGCCTGTGGGGTTAGGGGTCACCTCTCTAGATGCCTAAGCTTAGCCCTAATGTTGGAGAAGCTCTGAGAAAAGAAACACATCATAAGTAGTTGTTTTCCCTCTGGGTTTTCAAGGGTATTCCTCTCACTCATTCATTTTTGATAGTGTCAACCTGTCTTGTGCCCTTACTGGGTAGGGATCTTTTAGCCAAAGAAGGAGCTTCCATTTCTTTTACTTCCCTCATTTGCCTGAACACAGATTCACCAGCGGTTCCTCTTCTCTACCTCCTTCAGCAAATCCTAACAGTGTGCACCACCACAACCAGCTTTTGGGGTTCTACACCTAAGTCAGTATACTGTAAGTGGGCTTTTTTGAGGCATTCAAGGAACTGAGATGGATTTTCCTGTCTGTTCTGGACTATATCCTGAGGTTTATCACAGTTTACTGGCTTGAGGGCATCCTTATGAAGACCCTTCCAAGGTGTCAGGTTTGTAAACTGATCTCTAGCTAGACTGCCCCCTGAGAAAGGGAAGTGAACTTTTAACCAGTCCATCTACTCTGGCTACCTCTCAATATGCTGTTTTCTAGATCCATCCATTTGCCTTCAAATTTCAAGATGTCACTTTTTTTCTGCTGTGTAGTACTCCATTGTGTAAATGTACCACAATTTCCTTATCCATTCTAAAGTTGAGGAGGATTTACATTGTTTCCAGGTTCTGGCTATGACAAATAATGCATTATGAACACAGATGAGCACATGTCCTTGTGGTATGTTTGAGCATCCTTTGGGTACATACTAAAAAGTGGTATTGCTGGGTCTTGAGGAAGGTTGTTTCCTAATTTTCTGAGAAATCATCATACTGATATACAAAGAGACTGTACCAGTTTGCACTCTCTCTAGCCATGCAAGAGTGTTATGTTCCCTAAACAGAGAACTCTCTACAGACGCATCTAAAATGGCTGAAAGACACTTAGAGGAAATATCCGTAGAAAATCAGAGAAATGCAAATCAAAACAACTCTGAGATTCCATCTTACACCTGTAAGAATGACCAAGATCAAAAATACTGATGACATCGTAAGCTGGAGAAGATGTGGGGTAAATTGTAGGTACAGATTCTTTATTTGCAGCCGTTCCCTCACCCTAATAAACTCCATTTTGGTGTAGCTACACTCCTTTTTTTCAGACAGTTGGACATTGTACACTTCAATAAGGCTCTGTCCTTTGACCTCAGTGAAACTCTGCCAGTCTTGCTTTCTAGTAAACCTAAAATTACTGAAATTCTAGTTAATTCATTTCTGTATGAAGAATTTCTTTCAAAAGCTAATGAAGAATTTCTTTCAAAAGTAGCATGAATAATAAAAAACCAGAGACAAATATTTGATTTCAACGTGAAGATCAAAAAAGAAAAGCAGCCAGCTACTGACTCCTTTATACTGAAAATGAATTAGATCATTTCCACAAATCCTGAAGACTCCCCATCCTACACTCCACTGAGTTCCTGTCTCTTCCCCCTTACATTCCCTTCTCTGCTCAGCCATATCACTCCTGTCTTCACCTTCCTAGTGCTGTTATTAAAGGTATGTGACTCCCAAATGCTGTGATTACCTATGTTTGAACTCTGCTTCTCTTTTACACAACATTCAGTCTTGTGTAGCACAGGGTGGAACTGAAACTAATAGAGATCTGTCTGATTCTGTCTCCTGAGTCCTGGGATTAAATATTGTGCCAACCACTCCAAGACCTGTATGGCCTGACTAGTTTAGCTGCTTTTTATGTTGGCAGTATTCAACAATCTTAAGACCAATGCCTGGAAGGAAGTCTGAGAAGAAAACTGTGATATCACTAGGCAGCTCAAACCATCACAATATGCTATAATTTGACAGTTTCATATCTGAGATATTGTGAGGGATTTTTTTGGAGGAGCATTTATGCTGGTTGTGGCTCGAGGGTGAGCCATTCCCACAAAATGCTTGGGAGCTCCTGTGCTGCTGTACTACTTGATTCTGATGCCATATAATACAGATTTCTTAAGACCTGGACATAGTTTTGGAGTATAGTGCATGTATCAATGAAGACCTGAAGTTGGAGCCAGCACTGTGAAGATAGGCTTTAGCTAAGGCCTGCCACCTGGACTATTTGTTTATTCAGTAAATTACTTTTTACAGAATCCTGTTCACTAGGGTCCAAAGCTCCGAGGGATTGTGCATAAGGAAAATGATGTCATAGAGGTTAGCTTTCTGGTTACACTGAGAACATATTTTGTGTTTGTCCTTTGAACGACTTAGAAATGCGTGTGTATCCAAAGAGTGCCCACAGAGTAAGGCTGAGAGCCAATGGTCCCCAGCACTGGTTCACTGTTTCCAAATATACTGTAGCAAGTTTTCCCCTCATCATCCACAGAAGGTAGTAGAACATTGGTTTCTTCTGGGAGACTGCTGTTCAGGGACTGTATCGCTTCCCTGTGACTGATGTAGCACCTTGCCTCTGCATGAGATAACTCCTTGCTCTATATGTTAGCCTTCATGTTCTCCTGCTAGACACAACCACTTTCTTCATTCTCTGCAGAACTGTTCCTGGTCAGAATCAATACCTAATGTCAGATTCCTAGGCTCTGAATCAGGAGTAGTGACTGCTTATGTTGGACTGAAACCTGCTTAATTGAAGGTAGCTATCCACTGGTGTTCTCAACCTGGCATTATCTGGCCTTTGAGATCCTCCAGTCTTTGCCCTGGCCACTTTGTTTTTTTTTTTTTTTTGATCTTCAAGTTGAACCCCAATATCTGTCTCTGGGCTTTTATTTTCCATGCTACAGCTAGTAACTAGAAGGATAATGCGAAGTAATAAAAGGAACAATCTTTATCATTTCATCTTTAAAAGAAAATTAGATCCAGATCTATGAAGATGAAATGCATGTTTAATGTGTCACTTATGTGTCAGTGAATTTCATGAAAATAGTACATACATATATTTTAATTACCATTCCATATATTAATAATACAAATTTTCTATAATTATTGTAAGTTAGCTGCATTTTAAAGAAAATAACCATACAGCCTACTCTCATAATTAAAACACTTTCACATTTCAAAGTATGATTATCTCCAGAAGAAGCAAATGTGGCAAAATAACAAATTATATAGAATCATTTCAGAATCTCCAAAAAACAGTGATTGCTTCTTCCCAGGAGGAGCATCTTGCTTCTGTCTTCTTACTCAGCTATATATTGGCATTGTTAGCTACTGTTTCTTTACTGCTCAGAAATACTCAAGTATGCAAATTCAAATACATTTTGTGATATCTTTGTTCTTTGAACATGGCAAAGACATTTTGAATCATGGCATCATTGAATCTTTTATTAATACCCCTCCAATTACCACAAGTGTATTTCCTTTATGATTCTCTTTCTGTTACCTAAAAAAGATTGAGAACTCTGGTGTCTGTTATGTTTTCCTTTGGTTATACCTTCTCTACTCAGGAAGGAAAATAAAATTGTATTAAAAATGAACATGTGGGGCAATGAATATGAATTCTTGTCTCTAAAAATAAAATGGAGTTTGCCCCATACTTACTATTATATTCTCTCATTTATCTTACAGTTTTGGTAATTCTTTCTCCAGAACATTCCCTCAAGGGAAACATTCAATGAGCATTCAGTTTGAAAACATGCAGAAAATAAAAAATAAATGCATACTGTAATTGGAATTAACCTAAAATAATAAATAATTGGTCTAAACTCCACTACATACCAGTGAATTATATTTGAACATATAGTTAATTTCACAGATAGATTCATTTCAATGCAGTACATAAAAGTATAGCTGTATAGATAGATGGGCATATTACCCCATTTTTCTAGTTCTCAGAGCAAAAAAAAATTTCCTGTAAGTAGCTAAAACTTTATTTTGGCAAGATTGTAATCAATGTGCTTTCTTATTTGTAAAATATAGACACATTAGGATGCAGTTAACTATTTTACTGTACATACTTCAAACATATGCACACATGGTTTTCTAATATGCATATACAAACACACACACACACACACACACCACATATACATACATGGTATTCATTATTGAAAGGAGGAAAACATGACTGAAGGGTAGAAAAACTGACACATTCTTTGCTTTCAGCAGTATGTCCATTGAACTGAAATCATGATATAAAGGGAAAATCTTAAGATAAGATAGAATTAGGGATAGCTTTGTCTACAAAAATGTCTATAAGGAAGTTAATGCACAGCTTACTGATTTTCTGGACAACAACAAAAAAATACATTCTGCAAAGAAATTTCATTCCATAACCTTGTAGGAACTTTTGGGAATCTAGGTATCTCTATGAGTTGTTTGTATTCTTTTCAAGGAATGAACAAAATTTATTTCTGGGATAGGTTCAATTGACTTATCTAACTCTCAGTGATATATGTGACTTAAGAAAGGTAAATAATCATTGCTCGAGAGGAAGAGCAATTATAAAATTTTCAACAAAAAAATAGTATTCTTAAAAAAATAAAAGGATATGTGTAAAAAAATTGAAAAGAAGGAGACACTAGGGAAAGAAACCTGCATGAATCTTGAAAAAAATTTCATTATCTGTTAGAGAGAAGCCATGGGTTTCTTTACTTCTGAGGTTTCAACTTTGATCTAAATAATGCTATGTTTGTATTATTTGAACAAAATATCCTTGACTCAAATTACCAGTATCATGTCTTGCTCACATTTTGTGATCAGTTCGACTCATGTTTGCACCAATTTCTTGTCGAATTAATTTATAATTAATTTAGTATTAATTTACTAAGTATATCATGCTTACAATTTTTTATGTTTTTATTTTAATATATATGTATAATGATGAAAATCTAAGGAATATTGTCAAAATTGAAATGTGATATACTTACATTTAATTTGACTCCCTTAAATGTGAGCTATGATGACAATTATTAGCATGCTTTTGTATGAATCAGTTAATTTAATTCCAATTATTTTGCAATTTAATTGATAGTTCCATTTATAAAAATCTAAGATATATATTGACTCTTATTCTTATTATATATAGAAGGTTATTTGTTATAAATCTTGACCCTTTGATGAAGTGTGTTCAGAAAAATAAGAATACCAAAACAAACCTACATCTGTGTTTCATTTAGATGAACTGTAATTATATGTGTATACATATATCTTAGAGTCCAAAATATCAATATATACAGACATACTGAAAATAAATCTAGTTTTAAAAGTTTTGACAATGGTTTTAAGAAATAAATATTTATTAAAAATGCATCTTAAATTTATAAAATGAGCTGTTACTTGAAATGATTTCTTTGAAATTATATTGATGTGAAATTATTTAAATTTATTACACATAAAGCTATAGACCATATATTTTTATGATGTAAAACCATAGAAGAAATTATTTTCTATAAGTCTTGGCTGAGTTGTGCTGACACTGCATTTATTCTTGGATACAGTCAGGGTATGGAATCCCGGCTCTGTCTTATGCATGCACAAACACTTCTTTTAAGTTATTTTTGCTCTCTAGAGATTTCAAAAGGTCAGATGTAATCAGATCTCTTAGAAGATGACTACCTGTCATAATAATGGTTTGCATTCTCATACATAGACAATCATACACAATATTAATGTGACCTTTGCACAAATGGTTCCTGATGCCAAAAACAGCCATAGCTAGATGCATCAAATCTTGACATATTATAAAGTAGCTTTTGTCGGACTGAATATTTGGAAAAAATCACTGAAATATTAACAAATCAACTTTTCTCATTGTAGAGTATACATTTCATTCAATTGTGTATTAATGTATTATTCTTTGAAAATTGACCATATAACAGTCAATTTTAAACAAGTAAATGAAGTACTGAATTACTCCTTTTTTTTTGTTTGTTTCACTCTAGCTTTATTTAAGTAAAAATAACAAACACATTTTCTATTATTTGTGGCTCCTAGCTCTGAACTTTTGGAGCATGTAAGCTGATGTAATGGCAAAATCTAAAAAAGTAGAAAGGGATCAGGGAAATGAAGTATAAAAGGAATTGTAGAAAGGTACATATTAGGGCAGAAGTGCTATTACAGGGGAAAGCGAAAATTGTGCATGGGATATCTGGAGAAGGGGTAGGAAGTGTCAAACAGGGAAAGAGAAGAAAGAGAAAACAATAAGAATGTCTTTAAAATCAACAAGGAAACATTTAAAAAACTTACTGATGTATAATAGAACTGAAGTTTTATCACACATTGTAATATTCCTCCCCACAAGAGGAATATTAAATACATAAAAGACCCTCTGCCAGGCATGAAAAACATCCTTTTGAATCGTTGGTTAAGGGGTCCCAAGATACTCCTAAAATGATACATGCTATTGCTATTCCCTTTCCTTGCCTCTCAGGACCTGAAGGTAATTCCCAATTGCATAAGACATCACATACTTTAGACACAGGACTTACAGAAACCAAGCTAGAAATGACCTGGAAACTTCCTTCTTGAACTATCTATCATAGTATTGAATGGTGATATTCCAGGTGCTAAAGGAGTAAATCAGCCAATAAACTTACCCAAATAAAACTAACAAATCACAACAATAACTGGCCATGCAAGATACCCAAGAGGTGTGGTGGTGGCACTTTTATTTGAGGAATAACCAGCAGCTTTTTAGTGGGACCTAACTCTTGCTCAGTAGGAGCAATTTCATGCCTGTTGATGCAAATCTATCCATCTACCCATGGCTGAATAGATAATAGACTCTAGAACAGAAACTATTACAGCCATTTTGCTAAAACAATAAAATTTCTGAATATATTCTAAATACTTATCCTTACATACACAAGTCTAACTTACACATCTCACAGAACAAGCTTCTTTTTGCTACAGCTAGCAGCTCTTACAAAAATTTGCAAAGTGGTAAAAAATAATCACAGAAAATAAGTAACTCTGGGAAGCCTAGCCCCAATTATGCCATCTACAATAATCCTTTGACTCAGAGAATGTCAGGGGAAATGGTCCGTATAGATTTAAAGAGCCAGATGATGAAGATGCTTGCTGTGAAATATGGTCTACCAGAGATGATCAGGAAACTGCACCCATGAATTTTAACTCATATGACTGCCTAAGCAAGACTTACATTATTACCACATAGGTCATTGTGTCACTGTGGTGAGGTGGGAATCATGTGAGGCCTACCCCTAAATGAAGAGCTACAGGCAATTGTATTGTAATTGAATTGACAGAGAATCAAGTTTTCTATGGAGTCAAGCCCATAGTATACTAACTACCCAATCTCAAGTGGTCAGCCCTCAGCCCTGTACATATAAACAGGCTACATACTCACAACATTAAATATATTCAGTAGGTTGTACACACCTCTCTCTCTCTCTCTCTCTCTCTCTCTCTCTCTCTCTCTCAATCTCACGCACACACAAAAAAACAGTAATATTTATAAAATAATTGGACCTGAACTTGAGAAATAGAAAGTCATAAGAGGAGTGGGAAGAATGGAATAGGGAGAAGAAAAGTTGAAAATTATAGAAATAAAAAGACATGATAAATTCTCAACAAAATTCTAAAAAAGTGTGTATAAATATATTTTCCAGACAATTTTGCCTGATGGAAAATTGCAAAAAGGAAAACTTATATAGTAGAAAGATTTATTTTGTCTCCTAGTTCCAGAAACTTGATTCCATTATCAGGTTATTTCATGCTATAGGCCTGTGGTAAGGCAGAATATTGTTGTTGGATCATGTGGCAAAAGATTCTCACCTTTTTAGAAACAGGAAGAATTATCAAAATGGGCAAGGATGTGGATATTTCCCTAGTGAACTGTTATCTTAAGATTGGCCACACTACCCAATACTGCCATGTTTTCATTACATCCTTTTGTTAGGAGAGAGTCATAATAATTCAGTCTCCTTTTAATAATCCAAGCAATTTTAACCACCATTAAACACATATGGTCTCTAAAAAGTGAATTCATATTCCAAAGTAAAAGTATATTATCCAAAAGTGAATTGAGTATTCATCCTAAAAAGCAATGCTAAATAAATACCTAAAATTAACTTAAGGAAAACATAATACTTTCTGATTTTTTTATTGATTTTTATTGAGCTTTACATTTTCTCTGCTCCCCTCCCTGCCTCTCCCCTCTCCCCTTCAAACCTCCCCCAAGGTCACCATGCTCCCAACTTACTCAGGAGATCTTGTCTTTTTCTACTTCCCATGTAGATTAGATCTATGTAAGATACTCTTAGTGTACTCATTGTTGTCTATGTTCTCTGGGATTGTGCTTTGTATGCTGGTATTCTTTGCTTTATGTTTAAAAATCACCTATGAGTGAGTACATGTGATAATTGTCCTTCTGTGTCTGGGTTACCTCACTCAAAATAATGTTTTCTAGCTCCATTCATTTTCCTGTAACATTCAAGATGTCATTATTTTTTCTGCTGTGTAGTACTCTATTGTGTAAATGTACCACATTTTCCTTATCCATTCTTTGGTCAAGGGGCATTTAGGTTGTTTCCAGTTTCTGGCTATGACAAACAATGCTTCTAAGAACACTGTTGAGCACATGTCCTTGTGGCACGATTGAGCATCCTTTGGTTATATACCCAAAAGTGGTATCACTGTGTCTTAAGGAAGGTTGTTTCCTAATTTTCTGAGAAATTGCTACACTGACATCCAAAGGAGCTGTACCAGCTTGCATTCCCATTAGCAATGCAGAACTGTTCCCTTTTCCCAACAACTTCTTTAGCATAAGTTAAAAGCTTCTATAAAGCAAAGGACATGGTCAACAAGACAAAATGACAGCCTACAGAATGGGAAAAGATCTTCACTAACCCCACATTATACAGAGGCCTGATCTCCAAAATATACAAAGAACTCAAAAAATTTGTCATTAGAAGAACACATAATCCAATAAAAATGGAGTATAGACATAAACAGAGAACTCAGAGAACTCTCAACAGAGAAATCTAAAATGGCTTAAAGACACTTAAGGAAATGTTCAATATACTTAGTCATCAGAGAAATGCAAAACAAAACAAGTCTGAGATTCCATCTTTAACCTGTAAGAATGGCCAAGATCAAAAATACTGATACTTTCTGATTCTTACTAAATTCTGTATAACTACTTTGGGAAACACTTACTTCAGATATTTCACACAGTAATTATGATTGCTTAATCAGTAGATAATTTTACATTAATTTTGTTAAACATGATCAGAAATGTTTTGGAGAAACAATACTTAATTATAATGGAAAACAGTAGGTTATCTCATGAGATGCTTTCCCAACTTTATGCTGTATCTTTAAGATATATCTGTGCATTAGAAATAAACCTGCAAATAAAGTAAGCACACGAACCAATAACTTACATGTGGCCTTATTTTGAGTGCACAGTGTAAATATCCTATAAAATATCCAGTAATGTTTTCTTTAATATGATCAAAAATTAATGTAAGTTTCTTAGTTTTCACTTATTTTTTTCAGGAATAATAATGTAGTTTTTATAGCCTAAGTTCATGATTTTTTTAAATTTTAACCTTCATTTCAGTCAACTGACTAGGAGTAGCAAATGATACTAAAGGTAGATTATTGAAGTGAGAAGCTTATTTGTATTTTCAGATTTGGTAGTCATATATAAATATTTCTTTGGTGAAATTTATTATATACTATGTAGGTTTTGCAAATATTTAAAATTATGCATTTAAAAATAGCTCCAGAGTATTTAAGGACACTCTTTAACAAGATGCTCTTTTACAGTACTTAATTAATTTATACAGATATTTAAAAGCATTTATTATTATTATTATTAATTTATATGTTTATGTGAATTTTGTAAATGTGTGTCTGTGCCATTATTTGTGTCTGGGCTGTGCAGAGGTCAGAAAATGACATCAAATCTCCTTAAAGTAGAGTTGTGAGCTTCTATGTGGGTGTTGAGAATTGAATTGAAGCTATCTGGAAGTGCAACCACTGCTCTTAATCACTGAGTCATCTCTTCAGCCTCTTTTTTGCAAACAGTTTTGTTTAGTACAATGATGTAAACACCCAGTTTAGTGATAAAAATAAGAGCATGTCACATGTATTTTTGTAGCTTGACATGTTAATACAATGCTAGCTGTATCCTAATAGATATAGTTTCCTTTAGTTTCGAATGTGCTGGGCATAAACTGGAAGGAGCTCTTTGCTCTCAGTGTAATACATAATTTCTATTTGAATTCTAGATTGTTTTTTCTAACTTGGTGTGATTGTTTGAACAAAAAAATGACCCTCCATAGGCTAATAGTGAGTAGGTCTTGTGTTGTTGTAAAAAATGTATCACAGGCTTTGAGGTTCAGAAGCTCAAGCTAGGCCCAGTTTGTCTCAGTCTCTTCCTGCTGTTTGTAAACCCAAATATAGAATTTTCAACAACCTCTCCAGAACAATGTCTGCATGCATGTTTCCATACTGCCTACCATTTGATGATAATAAACTATTCCTCTTGTTGCTGTGGTCTTGTTATCTCTTTGCAGCAATAAAAATTTAACTAAGACAGTCCCTGAAAATTAAATAAATACAATTAACAAAACTGATATATGTAAACTGTAAGGAAAGAAATTAATTGCAAAAAAAGGAGTTCAGTACAAGTGAAAAGGGATGAGAGAAGGTAATGAAATGTAAAAGTTACCAGAATATATTACATAAACATATAAAATTTCCCAAAATTTAAAACCTATAAAAGCATTAAAAAATACTGTGGGAAGTGATACTGAATGGATAACAATGCCAATGATTTTTGAGCATTTGTTATTTTGTAAAATTTGAACTAGTTTTGGATATATAGGTGGGGCTACATGGTTTCTCCCTTGACTCCACCTCCTTTCTCCTAACCTTCAGCTTAGTTTTCTTTATTTAACCTAAGTTCTGCCCTGCTATTGGTCCAAAGCAGTTCTTTATTCATCAATGGTAATCACTGCATACAGAGGAAAATTCCATGCCACCTCCCTTTTTCTATTTAAATATAGAGGAAGGTTTTAACTTTAACATAGTAAAATTACATATAACAAGACACTTATCAAAAAAGAATAATAGCTATAATATTTATATCTATTTTATCAATTATAATATAAGGAAAACTATAACTATAGCCATTTATTCTTCAACTCCACCAAAGACTCCAAAAGGATATAATATTACCTAAGTAAACAGGAAGTACATTGTAAGCAACTTTCTAAACTATAGAATTTGTAGGAGGAGGCTTGATGTGGGAGGTCCTTCTGTCTATGTGTTGCTTTCCTTGGTTAATAAAGGAACTGCTTTGGGCCTATAGCAAAGCTGTAGGGAAATAGAGCTAGGTGGGGAAAACTAAAACTAATTCTGTGAGAAGGAAGGTGGAAGAAGAAGCCATGGAACCATCGGAATCAGAATCTTTGCCGTTAAGCCACTGCCACCTGGAGATATGCAGATTAACAGAAAACAGTTAAATTAATATAAGAGTTAGCCAGTAAGAAGCTAGAGCTAATGTGCCAAGCAGTGTTTTAATTAATACAGTTTCTGTGTGATTATTTTGGGCTAAGGTAACTAAGCATCCAGAAATCAACATGCTCTCTCCTCCAACAAATTGGCACCCAATGTGGGGCACTAAACTACCACCCTGAGATTGAGTATCATGCTTTATTGACTGAGCTAGACAGGTGGTGGTGGTGCTTGCCTTTAATCCTGCAGCACCGGGTATTCCCAGGTGGTGTCTCATGACAGTACTATCTAGGCCTGACCCTACTTAGCTTCCAAGATCAGACATTCAGGGTGGTATAATGATGTGGGAGGTCCTTTCTGTCTATGTGTTGCTTCTATTGGTTAATGAATAAAGGACTGCTTTGATCATATGGCAGGGAAGAACAGAACTAGCCAGGGAAAGCTAGGCTGTATGCTGGGAGGAAGAAGGGTGGAGTCAGAGAAATACCATGGATCAACAACTGAAGACATGATGAAAAATTGCTGGTAGGCCATGACCTAGTGGTGATGGCACATTCTTTGCAACAATTGGTGCCCACATGGCCAGCTAAATCCACTTAAAACCTAAGAGAGTTTGTAACGAAATTTTAGACACAAACATACAAAGTTTAACACAACTTCTTGTTGTTTGTAGGCAGTGTGCCACAGCTCCTTTGGATGAGAATTTCCTGATTCAGCTGTAGCAGAAAAAGAGCTTCAGTTTTAAAACATGGCTTCCTGAGCTATGTTGCCACCTATGAAGCATTTCCATGGCATTTGTGGACTCGGGTGTTTGTGACTCGGGTCAGGAGGAAAATAGCTGAGACCATGCCTCTGGCTCTGTGCTCCCTCTCTGTAAAGGCTGTGAGATTAGGTCTACTAGGTTTGCACAGGTAGGAGAGCCTGGCGGAGTCCCACTACCATACACAGAGATGTTTCCAGGTTGTGCAGTGCTCTATGTGGCAGATGGATTTCAGTACTATGTCATAACAGACAGATAATTCTCCACATATTCATCAAGATGGAAAACTCAGATTCTAGCGATAAAGGAACTGACCAATCTGCAGCACAGTGCAGAAGGCAAATGGATCGATTGAATCGGGAAGAAGCTTTCTATCGATTTGTAAATAATCTGAGGAGTGGAGAAGACTATCGACTTATGAGAGACAATTTGCTAGGCACCCCATGTCAAAGTACTGAGGAGGAGCTGCTCAGAGGACTACAGCAAATTAACATGGGGCCCCCGCCACAGCAGAGCTCAGAAGAAAATAGTCGTGAAGACTCTTCAGATGACGTGTCCAATGGGGACTCCATAATAGACTGGCCTAACTCTGTCAGCCAGACTGGCAATACAACAAGAAGTGGTCAGAGAGGAAATCAGTTCTTGAGGGCAGTCAGCCAGACTAATACAAACAGCAGTGATTTCAGATTCAGTTTAGAGACAAATGTTAACCTTAATAATGGAAGCCAAACCCCAGAGAATGAAAATGAACCATCTGCTACACGTCTTAGTGTAGAAAACATGGACAGCAGCATCCAAAGCCAAATGGAAAATTCAGCATCTGAGACATCATCTGCCAGATCACCTAGTTCAGAATGCAGTTCTGCTGAAGCATTAACAGAAGTGCCATCCACCAGAGGTCAGAGGAGGGCAAGAAGCTGGAAACCCGAACACCAGTGAAGAACCAGAGTCAGAGCTGAAAGAAGTAGGTCTCTGTACCCAGCAAATGAAATTCCATGAAGATCTCATCACAGCATCTCATCTGAGACTTTTGAGCACCCTTTGGTAAACGAGATCGAGGGAAGTTCTAGAGCCCCTCGCCATGGGACTTTGAGAGAGCAGATAACTGGACCTGAGTTGCTAGGTAGAGGTCTTTTTGCAGCTTCTGGGTCAAGAAATTCTGCCACTCAAGGGACAAGTTCTTCAGACATGTATACCAATGGTGAAGCGGCAGGATCTGGTCAAAGATCTCAAACCATAGAACTTCACATCAGAACAAGAGTTCTGCTGGGAGAATACCAGCAGAGAGATAGTATAGTTAGCAGAACTCAGTCAATGTCTCAGACCCCAAACAACAGGGTCACTTATGAAAGAGAAGATGGAGGTTTTAGAAGCACCTTTACACTTTCTGAACTTGCATTTGGGAGAACATATGTGAGTACTGACGGGTTTTCCACCCTTACCATCTTCAATACTGAATCAAGGGAAACTACATCTGTTCCGATTCAAACCACGTTAAGGCAGAGAACAACAGGTTTTGGTGAGCTTGCATGGAGTGGAAGATGGAGCTCTGGTGCTAACAGCTCTGCTTCCGGCTCCGGCTCCAACCCTGGCTCCAGTTCCAACCGTGAAAGTTGAGAAGGTAACTCAGAGATGTTTGAAGGAGGTAATGAAGGAACCCGACTTTACCCTTTTAAGGACAACCATCAACCGAGAGGACTTACACAAGAACGGATTAATAACTTGGCAATCAGAAGTTTTGGTGAAAATGATGCATTGAAGATATGTACTATTTGCATTACAGAATAAAGGGAAGGCAACAAACTTCGTAAGCTACCTTGCTCCCATGAGTACCACGTCCACTGCATCGACAGCTGGTTATCAGAGGATACCACCTGTCCCATTTGTTGCAGGGCCGTCTTATCTTCTGGGAACAGAGATAGGGTGGTGTAACGAGCACAGAACTCTTGAAGCTGTGTAGCTGGAATAGTGATGGGCAAACGGAAATCACTTGCTTTATCTCCATGTTTTTGAGCGGTGCTTAAATATAAAGTCACAACCTGAATCAAGTCATTGCTTTCTGAGGGAATCGTGTCTTTTCTCTAGTTTCTCTTTCAGGATAGAAAGAATATCTCAGAAGCAACGTTTTAGGACTTTAGTGTTTGATTTCAATACCAGATAATTGCTAACCTGTTACTGATAATTTACCCATGTACACTTGTCATTTTCCTTTTGTTACCACAAGATCTGCCTTATCAGGGGCTCCTTTATCACGATGAGCTCTTTTTAGGTTTCCCAAGCCATAAGAGGGGCATGAAGAAAATTCCCACTCAAGACTAAGTTCCATTATGTGTTTAGTAAGTGATTAATTAAAACTATACCATTCCCAGTTATTGATGCACATTCAGTCACATTCTGAATATTGTTTGTTCACCTTCCAGATTAGGGGATGATGGACATACCACTGTAAATAACACTAAACAGTTAGGATCTTCAAAGTGTATTAACTGTCCTAAGCCCATCACTGTGGCACACAATAGAGTGAACATGGAGTTTCATTGAGATATTTATCTTGTGGAAATATTAAAAAGCCTGTGCTTGTGTAAGTAGAAAAGAATCACATTTGTTTGTTTCAAAAGCTAAAGCTATTTTGTAGAGGCTCAGTACTTTTCCAACGCACTGTTGTATTAACGCACTCAAAATTGTAAAGTACCATGCTTAGAAATGGGAACTGCTTTTTGTGAGCTGGCATAGTAAAACAAACACAACAAACAAATTGTGAAGCTGCTTTTGTAAGTGTGTGGGTGATGAGAGCAGAACATCCCTATATTTAATGTATTTGTGAACAGCTATTGTGACATGGAAAGGAAAGGACTGCGTAGAATCAAACTGTGTTAAAACCCAATGGAAACCATAGATTTTAACTTGGATTTAGGCAGGAAGTGATAGAGGGTAAGAGCACTGCTCTGGAGAATGGAACATTTTCATGATGACAGTGATATAGGCATGAACAGGTTTCCTACAGTGACAGCTACAGCACCTTGACCCAGTATTCATCTTGAATAGATGAAGCAGAAGATCAATAAATTTGGCAGAACTGTCTTTGGTTTAAAAAAACAAACCGCTACCACGTAGCACAAGTAAAACTGATGTTTTTACAATCTGCCCCTCAAAAACACAAGGTGGAGGAAAGAAACTTCTAAACCAATTTTAAAGTAAAGATTTCAGTTGGTACAGATGGGTGTGCTTTTGGAAAAGTCTCGGATTTGCTTGTTTTTGAGAATTATCATGTAAGGTACTAGTGCACACTTGTCAAAATATCATTGCTATATCTAGCAGATCCAACATGCCACATTTAAAAGACATATTCATAAACTAAGATATTATCTTTTATTGACAGTAAGGCATGTTGGGTTATTTGAAATTCCAAATTCTAGTTGTGTTGCACATATTTGAAGATGAGATGGCCAGCTCACATCTATGGACACGCACTTTATTGTTCTTTTTTGGTGGTAAGACTAGAATGTGATAACCCCAGGACGCTTGCCTGGTTTTTCTTTTAAGACTGATTGGGGTTAAGATTAGCCTTGTTGGTTCCCCAGAGAAAGCTGCCAGGCAAGAAGAGAAGCTGGAATGAACAGGCACATCCTTGGCCTTTCACCAAATGAGTTAACTACCCAGATTATCCCGGGATTCTAGAAACTGCTTTACCCAAATCTGCTTACCCTCACTGATACCACCTTAGCAGTACAGATTATTTCAAAGTTCATTCTTACATGTTTTCCTCGGGATATCATTCCTACATAAATGTCAAGGGAATGAAATTGTAAATTTGGTAGTTGTTTACACAGGATATGTACTGCTCTTGCAAGGAAATAATGTCCAAACAAAGCTTCACCTATTTTTTAAATATAAGCAGATTTCACTATTTATGGCTCTTATGTAATACATTTTTATCTTTTTAAAAGAATTATCCAGGTAAACGTCAGGATTCCTTTATATTTGTGGGCCTCCTTGTCACCTTTCTATGGTTTTCAGATCTGCAGAATAGTCCTGATTAACTATAAACAAATACATTTTCCTCTTGGTAAAAATGTTCCATTTTAGGGGTGTTCATTTTCTATAGTTCAAAAACAGCTGCAGCACATTCTAAACATGAAGTTACTGACAACAGGTACCTCTCTGAACTCCCCGAACATATTACTCGTTTGCAAAGTACTAAAGCCAGAGGTAACTGAAGCAGGATGCTGGTTATGAATGCAGATGTTGAAGCTCTTCGGAGACGCTGGAAATCAATCTTCCCATTTCTAGCCTTCAGTAGAATGCACATGTTTTGACGTGCATGTGGACCCTTTCGAATAGCACTTCTATCTCTTGGGTTCTGTAGGATGAATACAAGTATTTTAAGTGGGAGTTGCTTTTTCATTTTACCAAGTCCATGACTATTATATATTACTAGTGTTGCAGACGTTAAAGATAAGGTTGTTTGTATAGGTGTCAGGTGTACATTGAAGAATGAAAATCTTTTTCCTCACCAGTGTCCAAACACCTATTCTTGCAAAAGACTTTACATTTCATTTTGTTTCTTTGCACCTTTTCTTTATTACAGAAAGTTCCTCTCTTTAAGGCCTACTTTGAACTTCATGTAGTAATATTGTTGGAAATTACATTGTTCAAAGCACAGGGGGAAGTGCTAAATTCTGATTTTCCTTGAATATTTCAAATGTTTTCTTTTTAATCTGCTTACTAGTGTGAAGGTTTGCAGTGTTTTGTTTTTATTCCATGCAGCTTACAATGTTGAGATTTATTAGTGCTGAAAACCAAGTTGAACAAGTTAAAAAACGTCAAGCTATTTGCAGTAACACTGAAGAGAGCTGTGTTGGGAAATTGGAACATTTTCCCTGAAAAGAACATGTTAGTTGCACCACTATGTTAATGGAGGTGGCAGTGGGGAGAGGGAGGAGGTTTACATGCTAGTGTTAAAACACGTGATCGTACAATTGAAAAGGAAATGTGCCAGGAGATACTCAGTCTTTAGGGACATGATTATCAGAATCATTCCAAGGTAAGAAAATGCTTAGCTCTGTTATATTAAGCAATGTTGTTTGTTTTTTTTTTTTTTTGTCCTCCTGGATAAACTTTATTTCTGTGCCCAGTATTCTCTGCTTTTGTTAATGTCTTATATTTATGAAGGGTTAACATTTACAGATTTTGTATTTAACTACCTGATTCTATGACTTTAAGTTGGTTCTCCAAATCCTCGTGATAAAGAGGTCAATGTTGCAAATGACTGTTAAAGGCCATTTCTAACTGTTTGCTAGAATGCAGTGGCCCCTTGAAGTTGATCTTGTTTTTTTAAACAGATGGAGGAGATGTTTTTAATTTTTTTGTGAATGGAAATCATTTGCAATCTGCCTTAGTTGATTTTTTTAAAAAATGTTTTTCTGACTGGCTTCCCTGTCACACTCTTACCAAAAGTATGCAGGACATGGAAGCCATGCTTGCTGAGCACTTAGGGTCTTAAGATGGTTCTGATTGTTGCTTTCCAAAGTATTCTCTCTGAACTTTTGTAACAGGCAGAGAGCGCACATGTGAGGGTGTCTGCTTTCCCCTTCAGTACAGTTCACTATGTTTATGATCAAAAACTGTGTTGTAATTGAGTTACCTAGTAAATGGTTATCAGAAAACTGTTCTTACATGTACATTGCTATATCATGCTTCACTTGGCAAGGTCTGAGGAAAGAGTACTTCTAAATCACAGTTTATGCAAATAAAAACAGCTGTGACCTCAAAGAACAACAGAAAATTTACCTTGATACTTAGATCCATTGCCAAAGTTAATATCATTTGTGTCAGTGACTGAAGCTAAATAAGCTGTTTCCAGCAATGCCTGTATAGCAGTGTTGAGAAAAACCAGGATTTATATTAAGAATTCCAGGAGGCCAAGCTGTTTCCAGTAGACCTGGTGACCCATATGTATGACCCCAGCCCGCAGAGGCACAGGCAGCAGAAGCCTGCTTATCCTATATAGCCAGATGTCTCAAAACAAAAATAAACGCAAAAATTTTTCAAGGGCCACATTTGGTATTGGGTGTAGCTAGCATACCTATAGGAGACTCTGGGTTCCATTTCAGCACTGACAATCATTTAAAAAAGTAAACAAATGATACCAGTATTTGTCTACTAGGTCTGGATGCATCATTTCATTCCTTTACCAGATGTGAGTAACATTAAAATAGCCTCATGGTCAATTTAACAGTCCATAAATACTGAAGTCATAGGACTTCACTCTTTTCCTTTCATGATTTTATTGAATTAAAAATATCCAGCCGATGGAACAAGCATAGAACCAAACTAGTCCCTCTGAATGTGGTTGACAGTTGCATGGCTGGAGCAGACTGAGGAGCCACTAGCAATGGCACCAGGATTTATCTCTACTACATGTATTGGATTTTGGGATCCTATTCTCTTTGGATGTATACCTTGCTCAGCCTAGATATAGTAGGGAGGGCCTTGCACCCTCCACAAATCAAAATGCCTTACCATCTCTTAGGATTAGATGGGGGTGGGGTAGGAGGGTGTAAGGAGGGAATAGGAGGAGGTGAGGGAGTGAAAATTTCGATTGGTATTTTTTTTAAATCTAATAATTTTTTTTAAAAAGATTTAAAAACTACCCAGCCAACTTAGGAAGAATGCTTAGCATGTGTAAAGTCCTTCATTCTAGTCCCAGCATTGCAATCCCAGATAAAGCCACTTCTGTTTGGTTGCTTGTTGTTTTCCCCTTGGGCAGGATCTCCTGTAGTTCATGCTTGCTTTGAACTCTCTGTCTATGGAGTCTGTGATGACTTCAAAATCCTGATTTCATGCTTCCATCTTTAAACTACTGGAATTACAGGCACACACCCTGCCTTAAGATTAATATTTTAGGAGTAAAGTGAAACTGATAGTTCAGGACAAGGCAAATCATATTTTTAAATTCATTTACTTTTATTTCCTCTGCATTCTCATTTTGCCTGCATATATATTTGTATGGGGCTGTGAGATAACCTGGAACTAAATTGCAAACCGTTGTCAGCTGCCACCCGAGTGCTGTTAATTAAACTTGGGCCCTCTGGAGGAGCAGCCAGTGTGCTTAAACATGGAGCCATCTCTCCAGTCTAGAAATGGCAATTTTGGATAAATTTTGTTTTATATTTTATGTATGAGTGCTCTACATATAGTCTTTTATTTATTCATTCTTTCTTTCACTCGTTTATTTCTTTATTATTTATTATGTATAAAATGTTCTACTTGTATGTCTGCCTGTTGGCCAGAAGAGGGCACCAGACCTCATAACCCTAATCCTCTAGAGTCAAGTTTCTTGCCAACCCTAAAATGGCTCCCTTAATTAATATATATACTTCCCTGCTCCCATATCCACCCTTCCTTTATCCCAACCATCCCATTCCCCCAAGCTCTCCTCATCCTTGTGCCATTTCCCTTTCTCGCTCTGCACACCGATCCCTAGGCCTGTATGCACCCCATCTAATAAACTCCTAAACTGGTTTGTTTGGGTCTCTTGTTTCCTTCTCACTTGCGCCAGGTAATTTCAGTGATTCTTTATGATACAGGGAAAACAATTATTAAGAATAAACTTTATCAAAACCAGAGAATTAATAATTTTCATCCAGTTGTTATATATTCTTGCTCATTTTGTCACTATAGATACCTTTAGAGGGGTCATCTTTCTCAGTTACCTTTCTCAGTTACATCTATCTGAAATAGGGGAAAATAGCTTTGAATTACTTCATTGTTCCAAAAGTGTTGTTTGATTATTTTGCTTAAAACCCCATTTGCTATCATCTTGCAAATTATTTGAGAGGAAGAAGTGATTCTATTTATCTTTACCTCCCCAGGGACCAGAATGATATTTGACATGAGCTCAATATTTTACATGGAAGCCTGAGTAAATTAGCAAATTTTATATGCATTTAAACTTGAGCAGTAATGTTGAAATTGAACATCTAGTTCTTTCTGCATATGAACATTACAATGGAAATTCTTCCTGAGAAATCAAGAGTAACAAGAACAATATTAAACTTTCTATAAAAAAGATAACATTTGTTATCTAAAAATGCAATTGCATAAAGTATATTAAAACATTCTTGGAGTTTTTCAATTTAGGAAGACACAAATTTGTAAAAGTAAAATAGAAACATAAAAGAGAAATTACAGATACTTACAACAAAATATAGGGTTCTTTATTTGAGTTTTATAGTTAAGCTACTTTTATTGAAATTACAAATGGCATCTGTAATAATTAAACATAAAAATAGTCAAAAGGAAAGTATTATATATTTTAAGGATCTGAGTTTATAACAATCTGTCAATTTTAGTATTAAATATTTTTCAAGACTGTTCAATGAGTAAACAAAGTAGCTATGTTCACTTAAATTATTGACATTGTAATTAAAAAGCAAAAGTTAAAATGACCATGGATTATTAAAAAAACAAAAACAAAAGGAAAAGGAAAAGAAAAAGAAAATATATCTTGCAACGGAATATAACAGGTTTTAGTAAACTGGAAACTTTGTTAATGTTAATTCATATGTTTTAAGAGAGTTTGAAAGTTATTTTCTGCACAGTCTGTGTAAATTTCTAGAGTGAATTTAATTTATTTCACCTTTTAAAAAATTTTCACCTACTTCCAAACAACAATTTTTAGATATATTCCACTCTCCCAAATTATTTGGTTTAAGTTGGTTAATATTTTTTATACTTTCTGTTAAAACTTACCTGTAAAATCATATATTAAATGTACTTTATTTAAACTTACATTCAACTTTTAGCTTTAAATTAATGATTTGGAAAATGCCCTTGAGTTTGTATTATAAAATGTATCTCTAAGAGATTATTGATAACAGTTCAGGAGCTGTTTTTTTATATTTATAGAAAAAAAGTCACTCTTCTTTTAAATTCAGATATTTGTGACTTTAAATCACTCATTCATAAATCCGACAAATCAGCTTAAAATTTTGAAGAAAATAAATAGAAAATTTTCTACAAAGTAAGAATGTGAAGTGTACCATCCATAAATCTTAATTCATTATTGAAACAGAGTCATGGTCTATAGTATAGGCAGCCCTTAACTAATATGTTGCATACAGAGTGACACTGAACATAAGGCCATTTTCCTTCCTCTGCCTTTTGAAGTCTGTGCCACTGTCCTGGGCAGTGTGTTTTTTGTTTTGCTCTGGTAATCAGTCTAGTCTTAAACAGGCTTAAAATTTGTTTTACCTAGACCCAAGCTAGCCTTGAATTATTAGCAGTCATCTGTTGTTTTCAGACCCTGGGCATCAATATTCCATGGTATGCAGTTTGTATTAGGATCAAGGGAAAAACAGAGGCTAATGAGTCCGAAAGTTGAGAGTATTTATGACCAAAATAATACTCAGAAGACTGCATCCAGAGCAGTTTTTTTTTTTTTAAATCTGGGTAACAGGGTAATTTGTTATATAGCTTGAAGTCAAAGGAATAAGAGAAATACATATAATTTGTATATATGGATAGGATTGAAGGCAGGGAGGTGTTATTTGTTGAAATACCAAGAGGGAAATGCAGGGAGAGAGCAGAGGGAGCATGCAGAAAGGGAAGTACAAAAGAAAAAACATATCTTGGCATCAGCTTTCTGAAAGGCAGAGGATTTTTTTTAGTTATTAAAATTATGTAATGTACCAGAAGATCCATCAGAGGGGTCCCTGACCAGCAAGGGGAACTGATCCTGTATCAGAAGATCCATCAGGGAGCATTCAGAGGAAGAGATGGGCAGGTGCCAATGCAAGAATTCCTCTATCAATCTGAAAAAACAACATGAAAACATCAGAACCCAGCGAACTTACAACAGGAGGACTTGAACACCCTAATCAAGAAGAAGTAGAAAAAACTGACTTTATGAGAGTGATAGAGTCCCTTAAACAAGAGGTGAAAAACTCCCTTAAAGAAATGGGTGGGAAAAATAACAAAAAGTTTGAAGAAATGAGTAAATCCTTAAATGATATCTTAGGGAACCAAGAAAAAAAAATCAAACAGATAATGGAAACAGTTCAAGACTTGAAAACTGAAATGGAGGCAATGAAGAAAACACAAACCGAGGGCCAGCTGGATATGGAAAATATAGGTAAACGAACAGAGACTACAGAAACAAGCATAGCCAACAGAATACAAGAAATAGAAGAAAGAATCTCAGATTCTGAAGACACCATAGAGAAAATAAATGCACTGATCAAAGAAAACAGCAAGTCCAGCAAATTCTCATCACAAAACATTCAGGAAATCTGGGACACAATAAAAAGACCGAACCTAAAAATAATAGGGTTAGATGAAGAATTACAGCTCAAAGGCCCAGAAAATATATTCAATAAAATTATAGAAAAAAACTTTCCCAACCTAAAGAAAGATATTCCTATGAAGGTTCAAGAAGCATATAGAACACCGAATAGACTGGATCAAAAAAAATCCCCTTGCCATATAATAATTAAAACACAAAATATACAGAATAAAGAAAGAATATTAAGAGCTGCAATGGAAAAAGGTCAAGTAACATAAAGGTAAACCTGTCAGAATTACACCTGACTTCTCTATGGAAACCATGAAAGCCAGAAGGTCCTGGATAGATGTACTGCAGAAAGTAAGAGTCCATGGATGCAAGCCCAGACTACTATACTCAGCCAAGCTTTCATTCACTATCAATGGAGAAAACAAAACATTCCAGGATAAAAACAAATTTAAATAATATGTAGCCACAAATCCAGCCTTACAGAAAGTAATAGAAGGAAAATCACAAACCAAGGAGTCCAACAATGCCCACAATAACTCAGACATCTAGTGACCCTTCACCAGCACAACTCAAAGAAGGGTAACACACAAACTCTACTAACAAAAAAATAATAAAATAACTGGCGTTAACAACCACTGGTCATTAATGTTACTTAATTCAATGGAGTCACTTCACCTATAAAAAGGCACAGGCTAAGAGACTGGATACAAAAACAGGATCCAACATTCTGCTTTTTACAAGAAACACACCTCAACCACAAAGACAGACATATACTCAGAGTAAAGGGTTGGGAAAAGGTTTATCAAGCAAATGGACCTAAGAAACAAACAGGTATGGCCATACTAATTTTTAACAAATTGGCATTCAAACTAAAATCAATCAGAAGAAATGGAGAGGGACATTTTATACTCATAACAGGAACAATTCATCAGGATGATGTCTCAATCCTGAATATCTATGCCCGTAATATAAAAGCACCCACTTATGTAAAAGAAACATTACTAGAACTCAAGGCAGCCATCAAGCCACACACACTAATAGTAGGAGACTTCAACACTGCTCTTTCACCAATGGACAGGTCAATTAGACAGAAACCTAACAGAGAAATAAGAGAATTAATGGAGGTAATGAAACAAATAGACTTAACAGACATCTATAGAACATTCCACCCAAATAGGAAAATATATACCTTCTTCTCTGCAGCTCATGGAACGTTCTCAAAAACTGACCACATACTTGGTAACAAAGAAAACTTCCACAGATACAAAAAAAAATTATTAGTAACCACCTGTGTCTTATCAGGTCACCATGGAATAAATTTATAATGTAAGAATAATTCTACCCCCAGAAAGCCTACAAATTCTTGGAAGCTGAACAGTCAACTACTGAACCACCCCTGGGTCAGGGAAAAAATAAAGAAAGAAACCAAAGTCTTCCTTGAATTTAATGAAAATAAACAACATACCCAAACCTATGGGCCACTATGAAAGTAGTGCTAAGAGGAAAGTTCATAGATCTAAGTGCCCACACTAAGAAAACGAAGAAAGCTCACATTAGAGACTTAACAGCACAGCTGAAAGTTCTAGTAAAAAGAAGCAGACACACCCAGGAGGAGTAGAAGATTGGAAATAATCAACCAGAAGGCTGAAATCAACAAAATGGAAACACAGAAAACAATCCAAAGAATCAATGAAACAAAGAGCTGGTTCTTTGAGAAAGTCAAAAAGATGGACAAACCTTTATCCAAATTAATCCGAAGACAGAGAGAGAACATGAATATTAACAAGATCAGAAATGAAAAGGGAGATATAACAACAGACACTAAGGAAATCCAGAGAATCATTAGGTCTTACTACAAAAGATTATATGCCACAAAGTTGGAAAATGTAAAAGAAATGGACTTGTTTTTAGATAAGTACAATATACCAAAATTAAATCAAGACCAGTTGAACAATCTAAATAGAACTATAAGTTGTGAGGAAATAGAAGCTGTCATAAAAAAAAAAGAAAGCCCAGGACCTGATTGTTTTAATGCAGAATTTTATCAGAACTTCCAGGGAGAGCTGATACCCATTCTCCTTAATGTGTTTCACATAATAGAAACAGAAGAGTCATTGCCAACCTTTTTTTACAAAGCTACAGTCACCCTGATTCCAAAAGCACACAAAGACCCAACCAAGAAAGAGAATTACAGACCAATCTCACTCATGAAAATTGATGCAAAAATTCTCAATAAAATTCTGGCAAACAGAATCCAAGAACACATTAAAAAATTATCCATTATGATCAAGTAGGCTTCATCCCAGAGATGCTGGGCTGGTTCATCATACAAAAATCTATCAATGTAGGATGCCGGTCGGAGGTGGCACACGCCTTTAATCCCAGCTCTCGGGAGGTTCGAGACCAGCCTGGTCTACAAGAGCTAGTTCCAGGACAGGCTCCAAAGCTACAGAGAAACCCTGTCTCGAAAAACAAAACAAAACAAAAATCTATTATTGTAATCCATCATATAAATAATAAACTGAAAGAAAGAAAAATATATGATCATTTCAGTAATGTGGAAAAAGGATTTGACAAAATTCAACACCCTTTTATGATAAAGGTTTTGGAGAGGTTAGGGATACAAAGATTATACCTAAATATAATAAAAGCAATATATAGCAAGCCAACAGCTAATATCAAATTAAATGGAGAGGAACTCAAAGCCATTCCACTAAATTCAGGAACAAGACAAGGCTGTCCACTCTCACCATATCTCTTCAATATAGTTCTTGAAGCTCAAGCAATAGCAATAAGACAACATCAGGAGATCAAGGGGATTGGAATCGGAAAGGAAACAGTCAAACGTAAGTTATTTGCAGGTGATATGATAGTGTAAATTAGTGACCCCCAAACCTCTATCAAAGAACTCCTACAGCTGATAAATACCTTCAGTGATGTGGCAGGCTACAAGATCAACCCAAAAAAATCGGTATCCCTTAAATACACAAAGGATAGAGAAGCAGAGAAGGAATTCAGAGAAACTTCACCTTTTACAATAGCCACAAATAGCATAAAGTATATTGGGGTAACTCTAACCAAGGAAATGAAAATCTATATGAGAAGAACTTTAAGGCATTGAAGAAAGAAATTGAAGAGGACAGCAGAAAAATGGAAGGATCTTCCATGCTCTTGGATTGGAAGGATCAACATAGTAAAAATGGCAACTCTACCAAAGGCAATCTATAAATTCAACACAATCCCCATTAAAATTCCAACAAAATTCTTCACAGAACTTGAGAGAATAATAATCAACTTTATTTTGAAAAACAAAAAACACAGGATAGCCAAAACAATCTTATACAGTAAAGGAACTTCTGGAGGCATTACCACCCCTGACTTCAAACTCTACTACAGAGCTACAGTATTGAAAACAGCTTGGTATTGGCATAAAAACAGAGAAGTCAACCAATGGAATCGAATAGAAGACCCGGTATTAACCCAGAAACCTATGAACACCTGATTTTGGACAAAGGAGCTAAAAGTATACAATGGAAGAAAGAAAGCATTTTCAACAAATGGTGCTGGCAGAACTGGTTGTCAACATGTAGAAGAATGAAAATAGATCCATATCTACCACCATGTGCAAAACTCAAGTCCAAATGGAGTAAAGATCTCAATAGCAATCTGAATACACTAAACCTGATAGAAGAGAAATTGGGAAATAGTCTACAACATATGAGCACAGAAGACTACTTCTTACATAGAGCCTCAGTAGCACAGACAATAAGAACAATGAATAAATGGGACCTCCTGAAATGAAGAATCTTCTGTAAAGCAAAGGACACTGTCATTAAGACAAAAAGGCAACCTACTGATTAGGAGAAGATCTTCACCAACCCCACAACAGACAGTCTGATCTCCAAAATATGTAGAGAACTCTAGAAACTAGACTTTAAAATTCTAAATAACCCAATTAAAAATGGGGTACTGATCTGAACAGAGATTTCTCAACTGAAGAAGTTCAAATGGACAAAAGACACGTAAGGTCATGTTCAACTTACTTAGTTATCAGGGAAATGCAAATAAAAACAACTTTTAGATACCATCTTACACCTGTCATAATGGCTAAAATCAAAAACACCAATGATAACCTATGCTGGAGAGGATGTGGAGTAAGGAAAAACTCATCCACTGCTGGTGGGAATGCAAACTTGTTCAACCCCTTTGGAAATCAGTGTGGTGGTTTCTCAGGAAATTTGGGATCAACCAACCCCAGGATCCAGCAATACGACTCCTGAGAATATACCCAAGAGATGCCCTATCATACTGCAAAAGCATTTGTTCAACTATGTTCATAGCAGCATTATTTGTAATAGCCAGAACCTGAAAACAACCTAGATGCCCCTCAATGGAAGAACGGATAAAGAAAGTGTGGAATATATACACATTAGAGTACTACTCAGCGGTAAAAAAACAATGACATCTTGAATTTTGCATGCAAATGGATGGAAATAGAGAACACTATCCTGAGTGAGATATCACAGACCCCAAAATGTGAATGTGATGTGTACTCACTCATTAGTGGATTCTAGCCATAAACAAAGGACACTGAGACTATAGTTCATGATCCTAGAGAAGCTAAATAGGAAGGTGAACCCCCCCCCCCCAAAAAAAAAACATGTGGTAATCCTCCTGGATATTGGAAATAGACAAGATTTCTAGGCAAAAAATGGAGAGTTTGGGGGTGGGGATGGGATGGGAGTAAGGGGAGATGGGGAGAGAAAATTGAGAAGGGGAGAATGGGGAGATCTTGGGGGAATGGGACAGTCAGAATGGAGGAAAAGTGGATATGGGAGCAGGGAAGTATATATATTAATTAAGGGAGCCATTTGAGGGTTGGCAAGAGACTTGACTCTAGACATGTTCCCAGGTGTCCAAGAAGACATCCTCAGCTAGATCCTTGGGCAGCAGAGGAAAGGGTGCCTGAACTGGCCCTATATTATAGCCACTCTGATGAATATCTTGCATACCACCATAGAACCTTTGTCTGGAGATGGAATGAGATAGAGACAGAGACCCACATTGGAGCACTGGTCTGAGTTCCCAAGGTCCAAATGAGGAGCAGAAGTAGAAAGAACATGAGCAAGGAAGTTAGGGCCATGAGGGGTACTCCCACCCTTGTAACAGTGGGACCAATCTAATGGGAACTCACCAAGGCCAGCTGGACTGGGTCTGATGGAGCATGTGATCAAACCGGACTTTCTGAATGTGGCTTATGTGGAAGTCTGACTGAGAAGCGAAGGACAATGGCATTGGGTTTTGATTCTACTCTGTGTACTGGCTTTGTGGGAACCTAGTCTGTTTGGATGTTCACCTTCCTAGACCTGGATGGAGGGGGTAGGACCTTGGACTTCCCACAGGGCATGGAACCCTGACTGCTCTTTGGACTGGAGAAGGAGGAGAAGGAAGAATGGGGGAGGGGGAGGTAAGTGGGAGGAGGTGAAAATTTGTAATACTAATAGAAAAAAGTAATAATAAATAATGGAAATACAAATAAATAAATAATATTATATGAACTTTTGTCCCCATAAATTGGACCAAGGTTGTACCCAAGTTGAGAATGAATGCCCAAATATTACCTTAATGTTTCCGAGATTTCAGGGTATAATCACATTTACTTGATTCTGAAATTCTGCCATGGGAACTCCTTCAGCCAGTAGCCTTTAAGATACCAGCCCATTTGGGTGTGGTCTGCTGTACTATACATGTAGACATAAAGCCTGTGCAAACACTCACATTCTTTCCATTTTGGCTGCTAGATTTGGTTCCTGTTCTACACTCATGCAGAGAACTGTTGATCTGTGAGTCTAGCCCTAAATAAAGAGCACATTATTATACTCAATTCTGAGCTAACATGGGACGACTGTATTGTGTTCATCTACAAATGGTGACAATGTGTGCAAGAACGTCCACATAAAACCTGAGAGCTTGGAAAGTAATTCTCGATGCAAAAAGACTAGACTTAAGCATGCTTCTTGGTAGCAGTATTTTCTCTGGTAGTCTCTGTTTGCTAGAGGCAATCATGTCTCATTTAAGAGAGGCTTTCTGGCTCAGCTTTAGCTGCAAAAGCCTTGCAACTCTTTTAAGAGGCCCTGCCACCAAACACTTAAATGATGTTTATGAATAGCTGACAGCAAGCTTCTTGGTGGTAGCAGAGATGTTGAAACTTCATAGAATTGTGGCAATAAATATGGCTCCCACCAGTACCTCTGCCATTAAGCTAGACTCTCTGAAATTTATGGAATGGG
The DNA here is from genome assembly GCF_903992535.2 of Arvicola amphibius. NCBI lineage: Eukaryota > Metazoa > Chordata > Mammalia > Rodentia > Cricetidae > Arvicola > Arvicola amphibius. The sequence goes on along the minus strand of NC_052065.1, from coordinate 74,597,953 downwards.
GTGGATCCAGGTGTCAAAGCCATGATGTTAATCCTAGACATATCACTTAGTAAATTAATCATGTGATCAGATAAAGAGATATACAGATACACAAATGATATACAGTAAAGATAGGTTCAGATTAAAAGAAACCTCTAAATGGTTTAGAATGTGTTTAAAAATATATGTAGACTCAGAAAAAAGGGATGAAGTCTTTCAATAAAAGGGAGTAGTTGGGTGTTCTGGCACACACATTTAGTCCCAACACTTGGGAAAAAGAGGCAAGCTAATCTCTGTGAGTTCAAGGACAGTTGGTCTGCAGTGTGAGTTCCAGGAAAACTAAAGATACACAAAAACATCCTGTATCAAACCACAAAAAGAGGTACTGAGGAGATCCAGAGTAGTGAGTGAGTGGCTGGCCGGCTGGTCCCAGGGAACAGAGTCCAGGCCCACTCTAATTCCCTAAACTTTATGGAATCCAGTAGGGTGTGTTTGTGGCTACTGGCTTTCTATCTTTATCCCATCCCATATTGCCCCCAAGCACTCCTTTCCATCTGTGGGGTCCTTGGATCCCCCCAACTCAGCCTGCTTTGGGGCTGAGGGTCTGGGGAGACAGTGGTGAGTGGTCCTGCCACTGGGGCTTCTTTGTACCACACCACCCTGTCCCCCAAGCTCGCCCTTTTGTCTGTGATGTCCTTGGAGCACAGCAAGAGGTCCTGCTTCTGTACTGAGGAGATCCAGAGTGGTGACTGGGTGGCTGCCTCGCCGGATGGTCCTGGGGAACATAGTCCAGGCACTCGACAATTCCCTAAATTTTTCTGGCCATCCATAGGGGCGTGTTCCTGGCTACTGGCTTTCTTTGCCCATCCTATCTTGCCCCCAAGCACTCCTTTTCTTTTGTGGGGTTCTTAGATCCAGCAGCATAGCCTGCTTCAGGGCAGAGGGGATTTGAGAGCCAGCTCCAGTGCTGAAGGGACCTAAGAGAAGGCAGACCAACAAAAACTCCCAAGTACACAGTCAGCCACAGCAAAGACTGGGCTAAGATGACACTTTCCTGGCCATACTTGAAGGAAGGGATGGGCAGGCACCAATGCAAGAATTCCTCCAACAACCTGAAAAGCACCAACATGATAACACCAGAATCCAGCGGACATGCAACAGGAAGACTTGAACACCCTAACCCAGAAGAAGTAGAATAAATCCACTTTAAATATAACCTTATAAAAATGATGGAGAACCTTACACAGGTATTGAAAACTCCCTTAAATAAATGGAAGAGAAGACAAACAAAAAGTTAGAAAAAATTAATAAATCCCTCAAAGATACCCAAGAAAACAAAGAAAAAACAATCAAACAGGTAGAGAAAACAGTTTAAGACTTAAAGACTGAAATAGAGGTAATAAAGAAAACAAAAACAAAAGGATGGATATGGAAAATCTGAATAAATGAACAAAAACTACAGAGACAAGTATAACCAACAGAATACAAGAGATAGAAGAAAGAATCTCAGGCACTGAAGTTATTAGATAGATAGAGGTAATAGACACATTGATTAAAGAAAACAGCAAATCCAACAAATTCTTAACACAAAACATCTAGGAAATATGAGACAACATGAAAAGACCAAACCAAAGAATAATAGGGGTAGGAGAAGAAGAATTACAGCTCAAAGGCCCAGAAAATATATTCAACAAAATTATAGAAGAAAACTTTCCCAACCTAAAGAAGGATATTCCTATGAAGGTGCAAGAAGCATACAAGAACACCAAATAGACTGGATCAAAAAAAAATTCCCCTCATGTTATAATAATAAAAACACAAAAACATACAGAATAAGGAAAGAATATTAAGAGCTGCAAAGGAAAAAGATCAAGAAACATACAAAGGTAAACCTATCAGAATTACACCTGACTTCTCTATGGAAACCATGAAAGCCAGAAATTCTTGGATAGATGTGCTCCAGACACTAAGAAACCGTGGAAGCAATCCAAGACTACAATACCCAGCAAAGCTTTCTTTCACCATCAATGGAGAAAACAAGATATTCTATGACAAAAACAGATTTAAAAAATACGTATCCACAAACCCAGCCTTACAGAAAGTACTAGAAGGAAAACCCCAACCCAAGGAAGCCAACAACACCCACAATAGCACAGACATCTGACAATCCTCCACCAGCACAACTAAAAGAAGGGAAACACACAAACAATACCACCAAAAAATAATCAGAGTTAACAACCACTGGTCATGAATATCACTTAATATCAATAGAATCAATTAACCTACAAAAAGGCACAGGTTAAGAGAATGGATACAAAAACAGGATCCAAGATTCTGTAGTTTACAAGAAACACACCTCAACCTCAAAGACAGAAACTACTTCAGAATAAAAAGTAGGAAAAAGGTTTTCTAAGCAAACAGACCTAAGAAAGAAGTGGGTGTGGTTATACTAATATCTAGCAAAATTGATTTCAAACTAAAATAAATCAAAAGAGATGGTGAAGGACACTTTATACTCATAATAGGAACAATTCATCAAGATAAAATCTCAATCCTAAATATCTATGTCCCTAATATAAAAGAATCCACATATGCAAAAGAAGCATTACTAGAACTCAAATCACACTTCAAACCACACACACTGATAGTAGATTTCAACACTCCCTCTCACCAATGGACAAGTCAATCAGACAGAAATGTAACAGAGAAATAAGAGAACTAATAGATGTAATGAATCAAATGGACTTACCAGACATCTATAGGACATTCCACCCAAACAGGAAAGAATATACCTGCTTCTCAGCATCTCATGGAACCTTCTCAAAAAAATGATCACATACTAAAATTAAATCAAGACCAGGTGTACAATTTGAATAGACCTATAAGTCAATAGGAAATACAAGCTGTGATCAAAAACTTCCCAACAAAAAAAGCCGGGGACCAGATGGCTTTAATGCAGAATTCTACCAGAACTTCCAAAAAGAGCTAATACCTAGACTCCTTAATGTATTTTACATAATAGAAACAGAAGAGTCATTGCCAAACTCTTTTTATGATGCTACAGTTACCCTGACACCAAAACTACACAAAGATGCAACCATGAAAGAGAATTACAGACCATTCTTGCTCATGAACATCTATGCAAAAATTCTTAATAAAATACTGGCAAATCCAATCCAAGAAGACATCAAAAATTATCCATTACAATTAGGTAGGCTTCATCCAAGAGATGCAGAGCTGGTTCAACATATAAAAATCTATCAATGTAATCCATCATATAAATAATCTCAAAGAAAAAAAAAACATATGCTCATTTTATTAGATGAGGAAAAAGCATTTTAAAAAGTTCAACACCCCTTCGTGATAAAGGTCTTGAAGAGGTTAGGGATACAAGGATCATATCTAAATATAATGAAAGCATTATACAGCAAGCTTTCAGCTAACAGAAACTCAAAGCCATTCCACTAAAATCAGGAACAAGACAAGGCTGTCCACTCTCTCCATATCTCTTCAATATAGTGCTTGAGTTTCTAGCAATAGCAATAAAACAAAATAAGGAGATCAAGGGGATTCAAATTGGAAAGGAAGAAGTCAAACTTTTGTTACTTGCAGATGATATGATATTGTACATAAGTGACACCAAAACCTCTACCAAAGAATTCTTACAACTGATAAATATGTTCAGTGATGTGGCAGGATACAAGATCAACTCAAAAAAATCACTAGCCCTCCTATACACAATGGAAAAAGAAGAAGCATAGAGGGGAAATAAGAGAAATATCACCTTTCATGATAGCCACAAATAACATAGAGTATCTTGGGGTAACACTAACCAAGGAAGTGAAAGATCTATTTGACAAGAACTTTAAGGCTTTGAAGAAAGAAATTGAAGAGGATACCAGAAAATGGAAGGATCTCCCATGCTCTTGGATTGGTAGGGTCTACATAGTAAAAATGGCAATTCTACCAAAATCAATCTATAGATTCAATGCAACCTCCATCAAAATCCAAACACAATTCTTCACAGACTTTGAGAGAACAATAATCAACTTTATATGGAAAAACAAAAACCCCAGGACAGCAAAACAATCCTATACAATAAAGGAACTTCCAGAGGCATTACCATCCCTGACTTCAAGCCCTATTACAGAGCTACAGTAATGAAAAAAGCTTGGTATTGGCATAAAGGCAGAGACATTGACAAATGGAATCGAATCAAAGACCCAGATTTTAATCCACAACCCTATGAACCCCTGATTTTTGACAAAGAAGCTATACAATGGAAGAAAGAAAGCATCATTAACAAATAGTGCTGGAATAACTGGATGTCAACCTGTAAAAGAATGAAAATAGATTCATATCTATCACCATGAGCAAAACTCAAGCCCAAATGGATTAAAGACCTCAATATAAATCTGAACACAGTGAACCTGAGAAAGTGGGAAGTAGCCTTAAATACTTGGGCAAAAGAGACCACTTCCTATGTATAACCCCAGTAGCACAGACAAGAAAAGCAACCATGAATAAATGGGACTGCCTGAAACTGAGAAACTTCTATAAAGCAAAAGACACAGTCATTAAGAAAAAAAGGCAACCTAATGAATGGGAGAAGATCTTCACCAATCCAACATCAGACAAAGGTCTGATCTCCAAAATATATAGTGAACTCAAGAAACTAGACATTAAAATTCTAAATAACCCAATTAAGAAAATGGGGTACTGATCTGAACAGAGAATTCTCAACTAAAGAAGTTCAAATGGCTAAGATAGTTAAGGACATGTTCAACTTCCTTAGCTATCAGGGAAATGCAAATCAAAACAACTTTTAGATACCATCTTACACCTGTCAGAATGGCTAAAATCAAAAACACCAATGATAACCTATGCTGTAGAGGATGTGGAGTAAGGGAAACACTCATCCATTGCTGGTGGGAATGCAAACTTGTGCAATCACATGGGAATCAGTGTGGCCATTTCTCAGGAAATTGGAAGTCAACCTACTTCAAGATCTAGCAATACTATTCTTGGGAATATACCCAAGAAATGCCCAAACATAATACAAAAGCATTTGTTCAGCTATGTTCATAGCAGCATTATTTGTAATAGCCAAAGGATAGAAAAAACCTAGATGCCCCTCAGTGGAAGAATGGATACAGAAAGTGTGGCACATCTACACATTAGAGTACTATTCAGCAGAAAAAAAAAATCTTGAATTTTGCATACAAATTGATGGAAATAGAAAATACTATCCTGAGTGAGATAACACAGACCCAAAAATACGAATGTGGTATGTACTCACTCATTAGTCGATTCTAACCATAAACAAAGGTCATTGAGACTATAGTTCATGATCCTAAAAAAGCTAAGTAATAAGGTGAACCCAAAGTAAAACGTATATAATTTCCTCCTAGAAATTGGAAGATTACAAGATCACCAGGCAAAAGTTGGGAGCATAGAGGTGGGGTTAGGGTGGAGAAAGTGGAGAGGAGGAGAGAGAAGGGAGAAGGGGAGGGTTGAGAAGAGCTTGGGGAGTTGGATGGTCGAGATGGAGGAAAGGTGGATATGGGACCAGGGAAGAAGATGTCATAATTGAGGGAGACATTTTGGGTTGGCAATAGGTTTGGCCCTGGAGGGGTTCCCAGCAGTCCAAGGTGATGTCCCCAGCTAGGACCCTGGGCAGTGGAGGAGTGGGTAACAGAACTGGCCTTGTCCCGTTCAGACTGATGACTATCTTGAATATCACCATAGAACTTTTGTCTGGCAACAGATAGAGATAGAGACATAGACCCATATCAGACCACTGGACTGAGCTACCAAGATCTAGTTGAAGATCAGAAGGAAGGAGAATATGAGCAAGGAAGTCAGGACCACAAGGGGTTGGTCCACCTACTGAGACAGTGTGCTTGATCTAATTGGAGCTCACCAAAGCCAACTGGGCTGGGACTGAAAGAACATCAGATCAACCTGGAGTCTGTGAATGTAGCTGGCAATTGGGGCCAACTGAGAAGCCAATGATAATGGCACTTGGATTTGTCTCTACTGTATGTACTGGCTTTTAGGGATCCTAGTCTATTTGGCTACACACTTTTCTATGCCTGGATGAAGTATGGTGTAGAAGGAGCTGCAGGCCACTTCCTGCCACCTGTATCCTGGCCGCCTGGCTAGCTTATGCCCCAAAAGAACAACACACAAATTGTATTCTTTTAAACACTGATTGGCCCATTAGTTCCAGCCTCTTATTGGCTAACTCTCACATCTTGATTAACCCATTTCTAATAATCTGTGTAGCACCATGAGGTGGTGGCTTACCGGGAAAGATCCTAACTTGCTACTGTCTCAGGTTGGAGAATCATGGCGACTGACTCATTGCCTTCTTCCCAGCATTCTGTTCTGTCTTCCCCGCCTACCTATGTTCTGACCTATCAGGCCAAGCAGTTTTCTTTATTAATTAACCAATGAAATCAACACAGAACAGAAGACCCACCTACATCAGTGGGGGAGGGCCTTGGACTTTCCACAGGGCAGGGTACCCTCTCTTAGAACTGGACAGGGAGAAGGGAGGATGATTGGGAGAGCGAGAGAAAAATAGGAGGAGTGGAGAAAGTGGAAATTTTGAATGATATTATTTATAAAGCAATAAAAAAGAAAAAAGTAAAAATAAAATAGGGATTAAAATAATGCCACATAAAGATGGAAAATATACAGAGAATATGGATACTGTATGTTATTGTGGTCTCTTTTAATTGTTTGACTGCTGAGGAAGGAGCAACAGCTGCTAAGAGACATTTGATTAAAAATGTTGCTGGATTAATCCAACATATATATTTTGAAAATGACTCAAGTTTAAAATTTTAAGTCAAAAGTTATGCTATTTTGGAAAAGAGGTTTGGCTTTTGTTCCCAAGGGAAAGGAGAAGCTGTGGATTCATCTGTGTTAAGAAAAATCAAGTTTGATCAAGGAAGACAACCTGAATATTCTCCACAAGGAGCAGATGGTCCAGATGATCATACATTTCAAAGGAACACTGTTGAAATTTCCTCTGAATTCTATATCCAGAACAACCACAAGACTGTTGGCTGACATGATTAAGTCACACATAATATTCCAGTCAGGACTTGACCATAACCCTAAATCTTCTTTAGTTCTTCATAATATTATTAGTGCCTTTAATGAGCAAGATGTAACCTAGAAAACTACACCCACATTCCCCCAAAATTGATTATAGAGTTTTGTCTTTGTTTACAGTGTTGGTTACAAGCTGTCATGGAGATTGGTCAGAAAAAGAACAAAATAAAGGAGATTAGATTCAGGGTTCTTGTTTTGAAAAGAAAGGGGAAGTACTTTGGGACAATGATCTTGTACCCTATAAATATTTGTCACTTGTATTGGTTTAATAAAATGCGGATTGACCAGTAGCCAGGTAGGAAGTATAAGTGGTGCAAACAGAATAGGAGAATTATGGGAAGAGGAAGGGATCAGTCTGTAGATGCAAAGGAATCAAGATGAAAATGCCATACTGATAAAAGTTACCAAGACACATGACTAACACAGACAAGAATTATGGGTTAATTAAGATGGAACAGTTAGTTAATAAGAAGCCTGACCTAATAGGTCAAGAAGTTTATAATTAATGTAGACCTTTGTGTGTTTCTTTGGGACTAAACAGCTGTGGGAACAGACAGGACAGAAACCTCTGTCTAAAGAATTCCACAATCTTCCTATAAGATTTTCCCAACTGCAGTATTTGCATGCATCAGACACTATTCTTGGTAATAAATTTTAATTTTGATTTTAAGATTACTTGATTTATCTTTATAAAACCATATAGAATATACATTTTATGATGTCAAATGCATTGTTACACCTATTTCAGAATTTTACCTTGAAAGTCAGAAAATTTATAAATCTTTAATATTTACCAGATTTATCTTTCTTTTTCAGTATTTGCTTAGTGTTCATTGTGATGGTTATATAACTTTAAACAACCAGATAAAACATTTGACTTCCTTAAAATGTGGAGAGTTTTGACAATCTTCAAGCTAGTATATTTTGAGATAGATTTATCAAAGCAATAATATTTCTAATTGTCTACAGAAAAAACAAAAAGTATTTGTATATCACCTTTTTGGAAGCTTTCTTGACAGAACACTTAGGTGAATGAACACCTACTCATATACAAAATTAAATACAAGCCATATGAAAAATCCCAATAGATGTGTTTTCAAAATTGTTTGTCAAATAGCCCTGGAGAGATATAAAGGTAGAGAAAAAAATTGCAGTGTGCTAGGCTAATCAGAGGAGTATGCTTATTTTTAAAATACAATTTCTACTTTTTTTAGTTTTATTTATTTACTTTTTTAGTTTTTTATTTATAACATATAACGTGCTCTAGTGCAGACAATTCCAAGTCTGATCCACTTCAAATTAATGTAGACCTTTACTTGGGTATGTTATTCCACATAGTTTATATAGAAAAGAAGTTATTAAGACTCCAAAGGGGAATTTCAAAATGTATGGCAACAGTCTTAATTTAAGAGAGATAGAGAGAGAGATAGTTGAGAAAAAAAACATACTTTAAAATTTCTTGTAAATTGCTTTTAAAGTAGTATTATTGGTGCTTAACTATTTTGTGATTCTCATATTTCAGTGCTACTGTACATATTTTCCCTGTGTCCAACACCCTTCTTTAATGTTCCTACACACTCTCTCAGACTCAAACCAATGAACATTTCTTTAAAATATACACATATATTTCACACAACTATATATACATATGCAGTATATATATATATACATATATATATATATATATATATATATATATATATATATATATATATATATTGCTGATTCCATTCAGTGTTGCCTATATGAATATAGGTTTAGGACTGACCACGTAGAATTGGATAACTTATCAGAAGGCATTTCACTGAAGAATAGTGTTCCTCTCTCAGTAGTCATTAATTGTATATACCTTTTTATCTAGGAGAGATGTTTTGTGAGACATCCCCCACAAACAGTGACATTTCAACTTGTGTCATAATGTAGGTATTGCTTAACGAACTATATTTTTGATATTTCATGTGTTTTCTCCTTTCTCATACAAAAAAAAACCCACACTGTTTCACAGCAGGCATTCCAGTCCTAGTTCTTATGTTTCCTGAACTTTAGTTATATGGTTTGTGTTCCAATTGTGGCTGGGCAGCTCATGGTCAGTTCTCTGGAGTTTGACTAGTTGCAGATTTCTTTAATGATTTCATCTGCTTCAAAAAAAGAAAGTAAATGGTCTTCAGTATATGCCATTCAGTGAATAGATAAAGAACACATAATACATATTCACAATGGAATTTTGTTCAGATGCAAAGAAAAAATGAAATCATAAAATTTTCAGTTTTATGGATGAAACTAAAGAATATTAAATTGAGGAAGGCATCTGAAACACAGAATGACAATTCATGTTCCAACATATTTATTCCAACAATATCCTACAGGGTGCAATAGTGCCACTTATATTTTGGTAGTAAACAATGGTTTTCTAATTGAACTTAAGGATAGCATAATAGATGGAAATTCTTGTCTGATACCAACCAACTACTTAGGGCAGAAATATAACAGTCTAAAAGAGAAACTACTGCTGCTGCTTTCCTAAACCACTGTAATTTCTAACTGTATCTGAAATTCTTTTTTTATACATACAGATACTGCATCTGCCACATACCTTTCTTTTTTAAGATTGATTTTTACTTAGAACTGCCTTAAATCACCTTCAATTTATTCAACAATATAATATTTTTATACTTGAAATAATAAATATTCTGAGAATTTGTATGAAGGAGATTCATTTAATCATCATGCAAATCATGTTTACTCTCTCACTTGTGTATCTTACCTTCAATGCATAGAAATTAAACACTGTCCATTGCAAGATGTAGACCAATACATTTTCTGATATGTATTTAAAGTTTTCACATTATTGGTACATATTTAGAGAATCTACTTTCAATAATCCATGAATTTGGGATTATGGTGTGCAGCCTTTTGAGTCTTAATTCTTCACTTAGTGAAATGTATAAAATATTACCCTTTGTTGATTTTCATATTTCATTTATGCAGCATTGTCTAAATGTGTCAAATTTGCTTACATATTTTCCTTTGGAAGAAACAAACTTTTTATTTCAAGTTGGGTTGGCTGTTAGTAAAAACATTATAATTGTAAATGGAAAGAATTTTATGAGATAATGTTTTCAGTGCCCTGGGAGAGAAGTTTAGGATTGTTGGAATATATGAAAATATATGCTTTTAACAATCTAGGAACCTCTACAATTGTCTTCTATAATGACAGTTTGATTTCATTTCCCACCACCAATGAACAAAAATTCCTTTGCTTCATCTTCTTTAGCATGGTGTTTCTTGTTTTCTTGAAATTTTAATCGTTATTTCTTGTATACTAATTTCATAATTCTACTAATGAGATATAATTTGTGAAAATATAAATAACATTTATTATGTAAATTAAATGTTATAAATTTATACACATATAGCCATCAATGGAACCTAAAAGTCGAAAAGTACACATTTGAATCTGGCCAGTGAACCCTCTGAAATTCTCAAATGGAAACAATGATTTGATTTCTCTCATAGTACTCCAGGTGTTTTGGATGCTTTCTTTTGTGTTGGACTTTATTACTGCTCTACAGTGTGATGGGTTTAATTATGCCATGTTATTCAATTGTATTGTAATTTTATTGTAAGTAATTTTACATATATTAATTTTAATTAAATTATATAATAAACAATATTTTTATATTGATTCTTTCATGTAACATGGGTTCGGGAGGTTGAAAAATCTGCTAAATACAGCAATAATTGTCATGTAATTTTATTGTCCAGTCCTTTCTCTGAATATACAACAAAATAATGAGCTATTTTGTTTTCCATGCTCATTTGAGTCAGTTTAATTTTTTGGACATTTTAAGTAAGGCTATTATGGACATTTGAATAAAAATATATTTACTTTTATTTTATTGATGAAATAACTAATGAATAAAGTTGTTGATTTTATGAGATGTGCTTAACTTGCGGGAAAGTTACATGGTATTCTTTTAGAGTAATTATATCAATTTACTCTTCTAAAAATGATATAAGAAATTACATTTTACTCTATATCAGTAGTGACAATTTATCAGTATAATATATAGCCTTTATAGTTTCAATAGAGTGTATCATCATTCTATAATGTTGTTATTCATATTCTTTTGTAAAATTTGTCTTTAAATCTGATGTTATTGATTATATTATTGAGTTTTATGAGATATTTACACATAATAGAATCATGGTCTCAGCCATAAATCTGTACTGTGCATAATTTTTAGCCCCTGTTTGGTTTTTGGTTTTGTAAATATATTGAGAGAAAAGAAAACTTTACTTTAATGAAGAAGAAAAATTATTATTTTGAGAGTTTTGTTCTTCATATTCTGCATAAGAAATATTGCTCCATCCCAAGATCATGAATATTTACATTGCTTTCATGAGATGTTTTATAACGAGATTTATTACTTTGAGAACTATGACACAGCTTTTCAAATTATGTAAGGCAAGTGTTTATGTTCTTTCTTTTTCATATGCTTCATTTACATGTGCTCAGAATGATGCCCTTTCCACATTGCCTCAATTTGACAACGTTGTACAATAATTATCTATGTATGTTGTTTATTTATGCAGTTCCCATCATTTCACTGTTTCTATCACCTCATATTTAAACCAATACCAGACATTACCTACTGGTATTCTCTCTGGAGATGAGTAAATTTATTTTGTTCTTCAACTTTTCTAGGTCACTCTAAATATTTTGTAGTTCTATATAAATTTTAGATTGAGCTTTACAACTTATATAAGACAATCCTTTGGAATTATAACTACAATTTCAGTGGCACTTGTCATAAACATGAAGAAAATATATAGTTTAAAACCAATTTAGTTATTAATGATAGTATATATCACAAATCTCTTCTTTAATTTCTCTCAACAACATTTCAGTGTATGATGGTTAGTGTTAATTGTGTATTAGGCAGAATCTTGAACCATGAATGAGATGGGGCTCTGGGTCTGCATGTGGGGAGTTATTTTGATTCCATAATGTGTAACGGTATTATCTATCTTATTTGTCGCTAATACCACTTCCTGGGCAGAACATTCTGTACTGATGGTATAAAATAGAAAAAGAGAATTAAGGACTGGTTTGCATCTGTATTTCCTGGTTGTAAAAGTACTTTGACTAGCTATTTAAGAATCTGTCTACTGTGAATTTCCTACTAGTATGTATGATTTAATAAATTATACCTTGATTTAGGAGCCAAAATAAATCCTCAAGTCCTTTTTAAAGAATATTTTAGTACAACAATAGGAAAAGAAACTAACACAAATACACATCTTGCACATATTTTGTTAACATTTCCAGATTTCTTGCACCTTATGAGACTGTATATAGTGATTTTATTGGATTTATTAGTTTTTTATTGTTTGTATTGAGTAAAAACAGGTTTGTGTAATGATGCTGTTACTTGCTACTTTGATGATTTCCTTAAACAATTTTAACACATATACTTAAAAGGCCTTTGCATTTTCATAAAAGACAACTATGTCATTTGTGGCAGGAACATTCATTTGTAGGTTCCAAATAATTTATTTCTCTCTATCAGAATTTTTATTTGCATTTTTGTCAGAACTGAAGAAAACTAATATGCTGCAAAAATAGATTTTTTTCATAATAATATTCTATGGTGTGGTGATATGAATAAGAACATCTACCACAGATTGTAATATGTAATACCCAAGTTGGTAGTACTATTTAAAAATGTTTACAGGTGTGGCCTTGTTGGGAGAAATAAGTATGTCACCCAGGTGGGCTTAGAGAGTTAAAAAAAAAACTTTGCTACTTCCACTAATTTCTCTGCTTCATGGTTACATTTGAAGATTTGAGTTTTCAAGTATTTGTTTCTGCCCTCATGCTTGCTGTATTCTGCCATGTCTTTTCACAATAATTGACTTTTTTCCTATTAAAAAGATTTTCATGCACTGCAGTTTGAGCATATTCTTTACTCTCCACCAGCTCTTCACATATTCTCCCCATTTGCCTCATATTCTCTGCTCTCAAGGCAAAATTTAATTCATAAATCTACAGTAGGTTCACCATTTGGACTCTGATTGAGGTAATCTAGCAAATGAACAAACTAATAATAAAGCAGAAATAACAGACTAATAATAAAACAGAAATATTTTACTCTATGAATCCAGAAAAGGCAGTTGCTGTAAGTTTCAAAAACCCAGAAGTTACAGAATTCTCCCAACATAATTAAGGAAAAAAAACAGCAATTAGCTTCTGTATTAGTGTTTATTTTCTGCTGGTGTGATAATAGATGACTATGTTAGGTTTTAAATAACGACTTTATTTTGGTTTATGCTTTAAAGGGAATAGGAGTCTATTATGATGAGGATTTGTGGCAACATGTAGCAGCTACAAAATCTGGGAGAGAGTGTTGATATCTCACACATACAAGCACAAGCATAATCCAAGGAGACCTGTCTGACCTGGGACTTGAAAACTAGTGCAGTGAATCCACTGTGGTAGGCTTTGCATCAAAAAACAGGGTGGGGTAGAATTCCCCTGAACAGAGCATCTTCTGAATAAATGATCCCACAGGACAATGCAGGTTCTTGTCCCAGTAACTGGTTAGAAGCCTGGCACAGCCACATCTTTCTCAGGACAACCCCAAAATGGCAAGAGGCCCTGGGCCTATAAAGCAATTACTTGGAAATGGCAACTTACCCAGTCGAAGCTGATGTTAGCTTGGCAGAGAGCAGGTCTGGAGAGCAGGTACAGAGGATAAGGGTGTTTTCCCAACATATGTCCCAGGCCAGTGGGAGAAAAACACAACACACCCTCAGTGGTACCTCCAGATGAAAATTTTCATTTCACCCCAATAAGTCTCTCTGCTGATGCAACAATCCAAATCCGAACAAATCAAACCTAATTAGAAAAAGCCCAGGTTTTGTGGATACAATTGCTCCCAGATGGTTTTCCAGCCCCCCAGAGAGGAAATGGGAAAGGAAGACCAGAGCACCACTTGTTTGTTCTCTAGGGGGGCAGTTTACATACCCTGTGGGTGTGGTTTTGAGCATTTCTGGGAAGGGGTCATCATTTTGTGGGCTTTCTCAGGGGTGGAGTCTGGACTGAGGCAACTTCTGGGTGAGGGGGATTTGGGTGGAGCCTCCACATGAACATTCCAGACTCTTTGGACATAAGGATACCTGGGCCTGGAGTGAAACATTCTAGACTCTTTGGGTATATTGATGACACACATGAGGTGACACTTCAGCCAAAACAAAGATTAATTATCCTGACTCATTCTCCTAAATGCTTCAGTAAAGGACTGTATAGCTAGTCCAGATAGAACTTGAACACCTCCAGATGTAACAGTTTACTCAAAGTGTGTTTTGAATACTATTTAGGTTGTGCTTTTTGTTTTGTTTTTTGAGACAGGTTTTCTCTGTAGCTTTGTAGCCTGTTCTAGATCTAGCTCTTGTAGACCTGTCTGGCCTTGAACTCAGAGAAATCCACCTGCCTCTGCCTTCCAAGTGCTGTGATTAAAGGCATGTGCCAGCAACGCCCGGTATTTTTTTTAAAAGCTTTTATTATTGGACACTACTGATGGAGGAGTGTAAAGCTAGCCGGTTGCTGGGAACTGGGCGGCGGGAACGCAGCCCACCGCTTCACACTACAGATTGGCGCTGCAACGTGGTGACTAAATCCACGTAAAAACCTGAAAAAGCTTTAAATAAAGGAGAGAGAGAGTTTAACACAGCTTTCTGCTGTTTGCCTGGACGTGCCGTAGAGAGATTTTCTGTTTCTGCAATAGCGGCAGAGAAAAGCTGAGTCATTTTAAAACGCGGCTTCCTGGTGCTGTGCTGCCAGTGCAAATTCTGGCTATAAACCATTTCAGTGGCTTTTATGGACTGGATGTTTGTGTGTCCGCTTGGGATCGGGGGAAAAAAAGTACTCTGAGACCATGCCGATGGCTCACTGCTCTCTGCCTGCACCTGGGCAGATGGCGGAATCAGGCTTAGGCGAGCGGGACAGCATTTGCGGATTCCTGCCGCCATAGAGAGAGAGGTGTTTTCAGACTGCGCGGTGCCCTGCGCGTCAGATTTGACTGTAACTTGGATAAAGAGTTTCTGTGCTGCACGCTCAGTATCAAAATTAAACTGCTGAGTGCAGCTCCAATGTGGACTGCTGTGTACCTGTAACTGTGTGCAGCTCAGGGACACCAAATGACTGAGGCAGTAGCAGCTCTGGCTCTGCTCCACCATGCTGAATTGTGCTGACCTCAGGCAGGAACTATCGTAATTACCATGATAACAGCACAGTTAAGGTTTAGACTTGGCTGAAAACAGGCAGTACCATATTACCTGTACATGGCGCAACTTAAGTTTTTAAAAAGTGGTTAACCTTTTAAGAAGTGCTCCTGGATATTAAAAAATTACAGATTCACAATAGGACAGATTCAGACATATAAATGTACGTAGGCTTGAGAGAGAGAAGAAAAAAATATAAAAAAGTTAATGCCTTAAAAAAGGGTAGTCTTTAAAGAGACAGAGTACAGATAGTTATAGATTAAAAGAAGTAAAGTGATAGAGTAAAAATAAGCCACGTAAAAATGGAAAATTCACAGAGAGTCTGGATTATGTATTTTATTGTGTTTTCTTTGATTTTTTTGACTGTAAAGGAGCTAAATACAGAGAGACATTTCATTATATGGGCTGCCAGTCTAGACCAAAATGGACATCTTAATGGTATGACTTCAGGATTTGGATTTAAGAACATGATGCTTTGGAAAAGAGTTTCTTCTTTTGTTTTCACAGAGGACGAGACTCTGTGGATTGCTTCTATCCCAATATGGTATGATAGACCACGCCCTCCTGAAAGGTTGCTGTGAACACCCTCAAAAAATTACTTCGCTCAACTGCCGACTGGGATGAACCTAGCAGACAGGTTATACCATGAAAGACCTAAATAACAGCGCCCCCATTCAGCAGGAAGCAGTTTGGAGAGAAAAAACTGCGCCCATTTTCCCAAATATTGCTTATAAATGTTCTTTTACATTTAAAGGGGGAGATGATATAGATATGAATTTGCATTGGTATAGATTTTAAGGTCAATTTTGTTATATGTATATGTATTTCTGATCTTGATTAAGCTATTGTGATTGTAGTTCATTTTAAAAACTGTAATGTATAATTAGGAAATATAGGTTGTTAATGGATAATCATTGATAATAGTTAAGCTTGTAGTCATGTTATTAGATTTTCTAGATATGTAGAGATATATTTCAGTTAGATAGACATTCTTCATATCTTTCAAAGACTGCAGAATATGGCATTTAATGTTTTAATAACTTAGGGTTTTTCATGACAATGAGACATGTCTGCTCCTGGCAGCACCAATCTACTTCGAGAGGAAGATGGGCATCGAAGAGGCTACTTATGGAGTTTGTTAGCCATTTGGGCAAGAAACTGCTCTTGCCTGGACTGTTGCATAGACTGGACACAAAGAACCCGCAGAGAGAGGACTGCTGAACTTGCCTAAAGGTGAGATGGTCTTTCGGGGTTCCTGATTCATGAAAGAGTCTTCGAGACATTCTGCAGGACACAGCAGAAAGTGACTGAACTGTCTTTGAAATTTCCTGCTTCATGGAAATGTCTGCTGGACACTATGGGCCTGAAGGCCGAAGATGGATGCCCCAACGGTACAGAGGAACTTTGGGTGACTGTCCAGGCAGCCAGTTGTCTCTGTCATTTCTAGAGTTTGAAAGTTGCATATGACTTGTTTACTTAGGTAATATTATATCCTTCTGGAGTCTTTGATGGAGTTGAAGAATAGATAGTTATAGATTTCCTTAGTTATGATAAAAGATAAAATAGATTTAAATATTGTAACTGTAATACTTGCTTGATAACTGTTATATGTAATTTTGCTATGTTAAAGTTGAAGCCTTTCTTTTTTGTTTAAACAGAAAAAGGGGAAGTGATGGAGGAGTGTCTATGTGTTACTTTCATTATTAATAAAGAAAACTGCCTTGGCCCTTTAAGAACAGAAAATTAGGTAGGTGGAGTAGACAGAACAGAATTGTGGGAACAAGGAAGTAGAGTTGGGGAGACGCTTCAGTCGCCATAGTGAGTCTCCATGCTGCTCCTCTCCGAGATGGACGCAGGTTAAGATCTCTCCTGGGAAGCCACAACTCGTGGTACTACCCAGATTACTAAATATGGGTTAAAGCAAGATGTGAGAATTAGCCAATAAGAGGCTACAGATAATGGGCCAGGCAGTGTTTAAAAGAATACAGTTTCTGTGTAATTATTTTGGGTAAAGCTAGCCGGCGGCGGGTGGCGGGACGCAGCCCCGCCGCTTCACACTACACACTACAAAAGCTATACTGATAGTAATATCGTTAAAGGAGATTATATAATTGATTATTTTCAGAGGATTAGTCTTTTATGTGAGAATTTCTGTAATTTGATAGGATACACCCCCAAAAAAGGCAAATTGAATTGTCTTTGATTATTTTAGAAATTAAATTTTGTTTTGATTTAACTTTATTTTCTGTTATGATGAAGTACAGTTCAATATGACATATTTTCCCTGTACCAAGCGACTGACATTCTTAGTAATCAATATTACAATGAAGTTTCAACTTGGATAACAATCTTCTTACATCTATTGGTTTATAAAATTACCAGCACAAATTCTATCTTCTAGTAAATAAACAGTGGTTATTATATTTCTTGTATTTTACTTGCCCAAAATATTTCAAATGAGAAATCATAATTAGAAGAATAGAATTGATATTTAAATATTAAAAGTCCAAACAAAATTAAATACACCATTTTATTTGAATATAATAATTCCCACCGTCACGGTGTACCATGCTATGAGTCACATAACACTCATTTGACCTAAGAAACAGTCATAAAACTTATCTTACTTCCATAAGATTCTTTTTTTTTTTTTTTTGGTTTTTCGAGACAGGGTTTCTCTGTGGCTTTGGAACCTGTCCTGGAACTAGCTCTTGTAGACCAGGCTGGTCTCGAACTCACAGAGATCCGCCTGCCTCTGCCTCCCGAGTGCTGGGATTAAAGGCGTGCGCCACCACCGCCCGGCTAGATTCTTATATATAAATATAAAACCAGCTGTCTTGATATTAGAATCAACTGGAAAACTATAAGTTATTATTTTTCTACAAGAGGTGATTTAAATAGGCAAAGGTATTAATTACTCAAATAGTATAGACTATTTTTGACTATTTTAAATGGGTATTATAGCCCAAAAAGAACAAACTTATTTGCAGTATTTTACTGTTAGCACACATCTCTTCAAGTAACTTGATTATGAACCTCTGTTTTTATTGAGGCCTCACTTTTTCTCTATTGTCAACTCACATACCAGAAACTTAAAATTGAAATACTGATACTTTAATATACCCTTTCTCTAATGAATTTCCATCTAATTTGAATAAGAATGTAAAATGCAGATGTTGAACACACATGATATGACTTTTTGTTGAACAATATTGCATTTTAAAGACAGCGTTCATCATTTCTGTAATTTCAAATTTATATAACAAAGCACTTCAGACTAAACTGTTTGTACATTAACATGACCACAACTTGATATCATGTAAATGAATTGATTTGAAGAATAATTTTTCTAGTCATAACATAAGGCTTATTTCGTTGAGTATCTTCTATATACTTCATGTATGATGATTTGTTTTTCCATTCTAAAATATATGCATCATTCAAAACTGTTTTTCACCAAAAGACACAGGTAAGTAACTGTATTTTCAGTCAACTGCTATGGAAACATATTAGAGCTAGGTAAAGGAGAATCTGGAACTCATATTACTGAAAAGTTTGTGTGTGTGTTCAGGAGATGTGACCCTAGCGCCCCAATGTTGTTTTTAAATGGGAAAAAAATTATTCTATGATGGGGAAAACACCTAGAAAATTTCATCAAGGTGAATTTTAGTAATTGTATGCACTGTAAAATATCTGGTGGTCACAAGTGTACCACATAATTAAGGTAAGGGAACAACCTGGACTCTTATCAGTGGCTTCATAATGGAGAAAGATCTTACATTTTCTGCCAATCACCAGAGTTTAGGCTCATATATATAAAATATGAGTCAGGGTATCAACTACAATCAATGTCAGTATTACATACCAAACTGAAACTTTTATCAACATCTTAAGAGAATGACATTTGCTATAAAAATATGGTAGATACAATCAAGCACACATGCAAATTCCAATATGGCATCACTAGAAATTTGTGAAAAAAGTAATAATTTGTGTCCAGATAACAGCAATTTTCTAGAAATGGTTTATAAATACAGTGATAGTGATAAAATAAATGACAAAATGTTTTAGATTTTTCATGAGTCTCATTGTGATTTAGATGTATACAGATTGTTGAACAAAATATAAAGACATTCCATAACAATAATGTGACATATTAGCAAAAACATAGAGATTTTGAAAACAAGAAAATCCTTACAAAGGAAGTTCACAGTTAGATAACCAAATACAGCTACTTGTTCTTTACTGTTTTGTTCATTGTATATAATATGTATAATTTCATACAATTCCTTTATCACTTCTTGTCATTAAATTCCAAGCCATTGACATTCTATTTAAAATTGATAATCTGTACCAAGATCTTATATCGATGTCCCTATTTTCTCCCAGCTTTTATCCATTATTATCTGAATTATTGTATAAGATGAAAGGAGATCTAATTTCAATCTTTTCTTTTTTCCCCAGACCTACTCACTGAGAAAACTCTGCATTTAAATGCATATTTTAATCTTTTAAAAGAAAGATAACTATAGCTACATAATATTAAATTGTGGTCTTTTATTCTACTAGGCCAATGTCTTTTTTTTATTTTTTTTCCAGTTTATTTATTTTTTATTAAAAATTGCCATCTCCTCCCCTCCTCCTCCCCCTTCCCTCCCCTCCCCTCCACCCACACCCCCACTCCCTCCCTCTTGAGGCCAAACAGCCATCAGGGTTCTCTACACTATGTTGAGACCAAGGTCCTCCCAACTCCCCCCAGGTCCAGGAAGGTGAGCAACCGAACTGACAAGGCTCACACAGAGCCTGTCCATGTCATAGAGACCAAGCCCATCGCCATTGTCCTTGGCTCCTCGGTCAGCCTCCACCATCAGCCACTTTCAGAGAGTCCGATTTGGTCGCATGTTCCATCAGTCCCATTCCAAGTGGACTTGGTGGTCTCCCATTAGTTCTGTCCTGCCGTCTCAGTGGGTGAACGCGTCCCTCATGGTTCTGACTTTCTCATGATCTCTCTCCATCCGCTCCTCATCAGAACTTTGGGAGCTCAGTCCGGTGCTCCAATGTGGGGCTCTGTCTCTATCTCCATCCATCGCCAGGTGAAGGTTAAGGCTCACAGTGAGCCCATCCATGCTGTAGAGTTCACATTCATTGCCGTTGTCCTTGGTTTCTCAGTCCTCCTCCACCGTCAGCCACATTCAGAGAGCCCGGTTTGGTCCCCTGTTCCATCAGTTCCATTCCAACTGGACTTGGTGGTCTCCCGTTAGATCTGTCCCACCGTCTCAATGGGTAAACGCACTCCTCACGGTCCTGACTTCCTTGCTCATGATCTCCCTCTTTTTGCTCCTCATCGGGACCTTGGGAGCTCAGTCCGGTGACATGGGATGTACTCACTCATAATTGGGTTCTAGCCATAAATAAAGGACATCGAGCCTATAATTAGTAAAAATCCTAGAGAAGCTATATAAGAAGGTGAACCCAAAGAAAAACATATAGTTATCCTCCTGGATACTGGAAGTAGACAAGATTGCCAGACAAAAAATGGGAACATAGGGGTGGGGTGGGATGGGGGGAGGGGGGATGGGGTGAGAAAATTGTGAAGTGGAGGATGGGAAGAGCTTGGGGGAATAGGATGGTTGGGATATAGGAAGGGTGGATATGGGAACAAGGAATTATATATCTTACTTAAGGGAGCCATTCTAGGGTTGGCAGAGGCTTGACTCTAGAGGGGTTCGCAGGTGTCCAGGAAGACGCCCCCAGCTAGGCCCTTGGGCAGCTGAGGAGAGGGTGCCAGAAATGGCCAGATCCTATTGCCATACTCATGAATATCTTGCATATCACCATAGGAGCAATGTCTTATTTTTTGTGTCAGTATCTTGTTGCTGTTTTTCAAGAATTCTTCATTATAATTTAAAGTTGGTTACTTTGATAACTCTCATATTAGCCCTTAGCAATCTTTTTTTGGCTGTTTGGCATTCCATGTATATTTTAGGAATGTTAATCTATTTTTGTGTAGAATTCTATTAAAATTTAATGGCAATTACAGTGAATCTGCAGAACACTTGTACTACAGATATTCATAACAATATTAGTTTTTCTTATAATATCTGCTTCAATGTCATTCTTTGGTGTACTTCATAGTTTTAATAATAAATATCTCTTCATGTTTAATAGAGATTACAAACAGTCTACAGAGTGGGGGAAAGTACTTGTTTGCTGCCCCACAAATAAGAAATTAAACTAAAAATATTTTTCAGATGAAAAATTATAAATGGACAACAAATAGAGCATTTTCAGTTCTCTGATGAATGAAAACAAAGATATGACTCCTCCAAGGTATGGTTAAGGAGAGGGCTTTTATTGTAGATGTGTGAGAGAGAACAGCCATAGGCATCTGGAAGGGTCCAGGCTGAACATGACTAACAGAATAGACTGGGCTATGAGGTGAGTGAGGGAACTAAATGCAGCAAACAGAGACCAGGAGCCATAAGTGAAGGACTAGGAGAGCAAAGAAAGCATGTGATCCAAAGGCAGATTTTATATAGGAAAAGGAAATGAATCTCAAGGATTGGAGATGTTTAGGGTAGGGGTATTGGGTGAGAAGTGCAGAGAGGGGAACCTGTATACTATGGTATGTTAAATAAGCAAGACAGTCAGCCTTTTGCCCATAGTTTCTTTGGGACCTGACATTTGGGAAATTAAAATGAAGTTAAAATGAAGACCAAACTGAGATTCTACCTAATACCAGTCAAAATAATTATCAGCATTATGAAAAGAAAATAAAAACAAAAGCACAAAAGCAACCAACCAACCAACCAAACAAACAAAAACCAAAAATGCAAATGTGCAAAACAGGAATCAAAATAAACTACTAATGGTATTGTAAATTATTTTAAAGTCTGTGTGGATGTGTCTGTAATCGCAAATGGAAGTTTAATGTGACCTAGTATATGAAAATCAAAGATGATGTGGTATAAAGTTACCATTATAACAGTATATTTGCATTTATCAGTATACTATTTTAAGCAGTTAAATTAATATATATATATATATATATATATATATATATATATATATATATATACATCAGCAGATGAATGGATAACAAAAATCTTGTATGTGCTATCCAGCCATAAAATAAAAGCACCTTCAGTGGTCTTTGTAACTGGAATGGAAATAGGGATCATTTCAAACGAAGTAAAAAAAATGCATAATGTCAAGTGTCAGTATTGCATGTTTTCCTGTTTATGTAGAAAGCAGGTCCTAAAGAGAATAGAGAAGTAATTAACGAAAAGAAATGAGGTGAAAATATTATTTCATAAGGGGTAATTGCAGTGCTGAATATAATGAGAACATATCATAAACACATATGGAAATATAATAATAAAAATCTTTCACATCTGTAATTAGTATATGTCAAATAAATTTATGATAGAAAGCCTCAGTAATGAGCTAGACTAATCAAAGGAAGAAATATCTGGATTTTTTTGAGTACAGAAAAAATATCAATCAAATGAAAAAAAATTGAAAACTATATGTGATTCTTTTCACATCATAAAATGAGCAAATATTTACCCCTTGTGCCCTTTTATACTTTATGCAAACTAGAAATAAAACAATAGAATAGTAAAGGTACTCATTAAAATAATTACTCAGCACCCACTCAAATCTTGGAAAAGTCATACACATCCATGGAGAGTAGGATCAATTGTACTCTGAACAAATCTGATAAAAAATTATGCTCTATGTAGTGTTTTATAGTGGCAGTCAAGCTGTCAAAAGTACTAGCTGAGACAGAGTTTAAAAATTGCATCATAAATGTGTCAAGCACATTTCAAATATTTACTCTTAAGACTAAGGGCATTTTTTAACATATACTCTAAATGTCACAAGGAAATATGTCACAATACAAGTTCTGAAAGAAATCAACAGTCAACCAAAAGTTCTTTACCTAACAGAGCTATCCTTCAGAAATTAAGAACTGAATTTTCAGAATTTCAGAAACAAAAGGATTTATAAAAAAACAATTTGGCTTTACACAAGATGCTAGATTGAATCCTATATCAATAATATATATATATATATATATATATGCTACATGAAGTTGTTATCTTACCTCCATACATGCCTATGCACATACACATACACACAACTAACAAATAATAATAACATATTATGTTTAGAAAAAGAAAAATATAAAATGTGAATAGAACAAAAAATATACAAAACAGAAGCAAATTAAGTATATAGGAGTAAGTAATTGCATATCAATAATATTACTGAATGCAAACATACTAAATTTCTACAATTAAAGATCTCAGATAATAGATATGAAAACAAGACATAATATCTTGTCTAGCTTACTCACTTCAAACCATACACATAGACAAGAAGAAAAAAATGAAGCAAAGAAGAAAAAACATATTTTTCATTCCTTAGCCTATCAAGAAAAAAACCAGCTCTTCAGAGTAATAAATACCTTTTCTAACAAGAACTATAATTATAGGATCCATACAGGAAAAATTTTGGCTCTGTATTTTTGGACTTTTCTTTTCTTGGTCATAAGAAAATTCACCAGGCAATGTCATTTATGTGATACAATCATTTTAAAAAGTAACTATTGAGAAATCAGGTGTAATTCTGATAGGTTTCCCTTTATATGTTACTTGACCTTTTTCCTTTGCAGCTCTTAATATCTGTTCTTTATTCTGTATGTTTTGTGTTTTGATTATTATATGGCGTGGGGATGCTTTCTTTTGATCCAGTCTGTTTGGTGTTCTGTAGGCTTCTTGTACCTTCATAGGAACATCCTTCTTTAGGTTGGGGAAGTTTTCTTCTATAATTTTGTTGAATATGTTTTCTGGGCCTTTGAGTTGTAATTCTTCTCCTTCTTCTACCCCAATTATTCTTAGGTTTGGTCTTTTCATGGTGTCCCAGATTTCCTGAATGTTTTGTGTTAAGAATTTGTTAGATTTGTTTAGTTCTTTAATCTGTGAGTTTATTTCCTCTACAGTATCTTCAGAGTCCGAGATTCTTTCTTCCATCTCTTGTATTCGGTTGGAAATACTTGTCTCTAAAGTTTCTGTTCGTTTACTCAGAGTTTCCATTTCCAGTCGTCCCTCAGATTGTGTTTTCTTCAATAACTCCGTTTCATTTATCAGGTCTTGTACTGTTTCCCTTACCTGTTTGGTTGCTTTTTCTTGTTTTTCTTGTTTTTCTTGGGTATCTTTGAGAGATTTATTTATTTCGTCTACCTTTTTGTTTGTCATCTCCATTTCTTTATGGCAGTTTTTTACCTCCTGCTTAAGGTCCTCTATTATTTTCATAAAGTACTGTTTAAGGTCGGTTTCTTCTATATCTTCTGGGGTAGGGTGTTCAATTCTTGTTGTTTCGGGATGTCTGGATTCTGGTGATGTCATGTTGCCTTTCATGTTGTTGGAGGAGCTCCTGTATTGGCGCCTGCCCATCTCTTCCTTCAAAAGGAGCCCGGAGGCGTTCCCCACATTGGAGCACTGGACTGAGGTCCCAAGGTCCTGATGAGGAGCAGAAGGAGCGAGAACATGAGGGAGAAAGTCAGGAACGTGAGGGGTGCGTTCACTCATGGAGACGGTGGGACAGAACTAATGGGAGATCACCAACTCCAGTTGGAATGGGACTGATGGATCATGCGACCAAGCCCGTCTCTCTGAATGTGGCCAACAGCGGGGGCTGACTGAGAAGCAAAGGACAATGGCTCTGGGCTCTGATTCTTCTGCATGGACGGGCTCTGTGGGAGCCTTCTCAGCTTGGTCGATCACCTTCCTGGACCTGGGGGGAGTTGGGAGGACCTTGGTCTTAGCATAGAGTGGGGAACCCTGATGGCTCCTTGGCCTTGAGAGGGAGGGAGGGGAGGTATGGGTGGAGGGGAGGGGAGGGAAGGGGGAGAAGGAGGGGAGGGAAGGGGGAGGAGGAGGGAAGGGAAGGGGGAGGAGGAGGGAAGGAGATGGAAATTTTTAAATATAAAAAAAATAAACCATGAGAAAAAAAAAGTAACTAAATTTCTGGGTGGTGGTGGCACTCACATTTAATCCCAGCACTCAGGAGGCAGAAGGCAGAGACAGGCCAATCTCTGTTTGTTTGAGGCCAGCCTGGTCTACAAGAACAAGTTTCAGGACAAATTGCAAAGAAAGACAAAGAAACCCTGTCAAAAAAAGTAACTAAATGATACAAAAAGAACACAAAACATTTGTAATTCAACAATGTATGGACAGTTAAACTTGTGGTTACATTACATCTTTACTATTATTTAGATTCAACTTTATTTTGGTAAGCTGTTAAATTTGTTTTTTATATTGATATGTCTCAAGATATTAAACATATAAAATAAGAAGAACCTTTAAGCAGTAGAAATATTTAATTGTATGTTTATATGAAACATATTTTAAAAGATTTTTCTGCATGATAAAATAATATCAATAAAAGAAGCAAATATAAGCAGGTAATAAAAGGTCTAAGTCACAGTGGTTCCTAGACATTAAAGATGATTCACAGATACACAGATACATAGTATACATAGCTGATCAATGTTTTAACCTCAGTGCACTAATATGAAACCTCAATCTGAATCAATCTGATTTACATAAGCTATTGATCTGCTTTACTTGACATATATAAAAGCTTACATATATATATGCTCAATCAAGATAAATATTTGCAGAGCTAGAGAGATGGTTCAGTGCTTAAGAGTGAATAGTGATTTTTAGAGGGTCTCAGTTCAATTTACAGCACCTGTATCTACTCACTCACAACCATCTGTAACTCCATCTCTGGGAAATCTGATGCCCTCTCTTAAATCCTTTAGCAGGCTATATAACAATGAGATACCTACAGTTTGGTCCTACAACTACTAGTAAATAACCTTTCTTCTTGATAAGAGATGTCATGCTCTATGATGAGGATGAATAATAAAGAGGAATATGGCCTCAATGGTTCCAAGGCATCAATGGCCAACAACTTCCCCACCTTTCCCCCAAAAAGAGTACTGCTGTGGGATGTCTTTCTGTATGCTGTGAATATGTTTTATTATCATTGGATAATAAAGAAGTTTATTTGGCCAATGGCCAGGTAGAATAGAGCCAACTGGAAAATCCAAATGAAAAACAACACTCCAGTAACCTTTGGGGAAGCAAGATGTGAGATAAAAAGCAATAAACCTCACAGCAAAATACAAACTAGTAGAAAAGAATTAACTTAATTGTAAGAACTAGTTAATAAATAATAATAATAATAATAATAATAATAATAATAATAATAATAAAGCTGAGCTAATAGGACAAATAGTTTGTAATTAATATTAAGCCACTGAGTGATTATTTTAAAAGGGCGTTGGGACTGGACAGGACAGAAAAAGCCTCAATATACATTTGGTGCCATTTACATTTGGAGCTTCAATTTGCAGCCAGAATTTCCACATGAGACCTAACAAAGTTTTTTAAAAAGGTTGTCAATATACAAAATGGAGAGAAGAGGATGTTCAAAGTCGATGTCTCTCATTACAGTTTTGGTAGGTATATAACCAAGTCCCCTGGCCATGCTGGGCTTCAGCCACAGGTGGGTTCCCACAGTCTCTAACATGGTTCATAGTGAAGAGACTTCTCTGTGCTGCTGCCTATGGGCTTAAGAAGATAGCTGCATGTTGCTTAGTACTAGTTCCCAAAGTTGGAAAAGTAAGTATGTCTCCCTTTGGTACCCCCACCATGTGGGAAAGCTAAGCAAAGCTGACCCAGACACTAAAGCTGTTGCTTTGGCCCAAACCATGTCTGTTTAGCAGTTTAAAATCTCTCCTGGTCAGAAAAAATTACAGATACACAATAAGGACATATTTGGACAAAAAAGTATCAAAATAGTTTTGATAAATATGCATAGGTTTGGGAGAGAGGGAATAAAAGATACAGTCATAGATTAAAAGAATAATCTAAAGAGAATAAACTATGGTCTGCTGCTGGACAATGGTCTTGTATACTGTAAAGATTTGTCACTTGTACTGGTTTAATAAAATGCTGATTGGCCAGTAATCAGGCAGTAAGTATAGGTGGGATGATAAGAACAGGAGAATTCTGGGAAGAGAAAAGGATCAGTCTGTAGTTGTCACCTAGACATAGAGGAAGCAAGATAATACCTCACTGATATAAGGTACTAAGTCATATAGCTGTCACAGATGAGATTTAATAAAAGGCCTGAGCTGAGCTAATAGGCCAACTAGTTTATAATTAATGCAAGCTTTTGTGTGTTTCTTTTGGATGGACCAGCTGTGGGACTAGGAGGGATAGAAACTTATGTCAACAAATTGCGTCCAATGCGGGAAACTATATCCACATAAAACCTGGAATATAGGAAGTAATTCTAGACAAAAAAAAAAAAAAAGAACAGAGTTAGGCACAACTTCTTGATAGCTCTCATTGCCAGAGGCAAGCCCATCTCATTTAAAAGAGGCTTCCTGTCTCACCTTTAGCTGCAAAAACCTTGTAGTCCTTTTAAGAGGCCAACAATCAGCGGGAAGTAGTTTAGAAAACTATGTCCAAATTTTATATATATATATATATATATATATATATATATATATATATATATATATTGTTTATAATTATTTGTTTTCATTTCAAATTATTATTGGTGATAGTCTCTCTCTTTCAAAAAAGAAAAGGGGATATGATGTAGAAATGAGGAAAAAGGGTAAATTATTGAAGATAAATTCTTAATCTAAAAAACTGTTAATCTCAAAATATTTTGAATTTGCATTGATTTTAGTCTGTTGATATAAAATTAGGGTTGATTTTATTATACTCTATGTTTATTTCTACTCTTGTTTAAGGTATTGATTTTGTACAGCTCATTTAAAATTATAATGTATAATTAAAAATAAAATATACAGATTAATTAGCCATCTATAATAATAAAATTATGTTAGTTATATTTTCTATATTTACAGAGATATGTTCCAGATGGATATGCAATATTCAAACACTTCAACGGCCTTCAGAATATGGCATTTAAAATGTTTTAATAACAAAATTCTTTCAATGTGAGACACACCTATTCCTGGTAGCACTGATTTATTTTTAAAAGGGTGATAGGCACCAAAGACACTGCATATGGAGCTTGTTTTTTTCTTGGAAAAACTGGCCTATAGGGCAAAGCACTGCCTTTTTCTTGACTGCTGACAGTAAGTACATTGTCCGATCTGGATAAGCAGCATACATTGTAAAGAAACTGCTGAACCTTCCCAAGACAGGCTAAGGTAGTCTTTCAAATGTTCCTTCTCCTGAAAATGGTCTATCAGATATTTGAGGTCTGTAGCCAAAAGTTGTATGCCGCAGCAACATTGAAGAGAACCTTTGGGTGACTGCCCAGGAGGCCAGTTGTTTCCATCATTTCTTGTAATTTTGGAAGTGGATTGCTTGTACTGTCTGTTTCCTTAGGTAATATTATATTCTTCTGGGGTTTTTGATGGAGTTGGTGGCTAGATGATTATAATTATAATTTTTCTTAATTATGATAAAAGATAAATTGGATGTTAATCTTTAGGCTCACAAAGATGTGATAAATGATATAGTATTTCCTTTAATTTTGCCAATTTCAAATAATCTAAATATTGTAACTGTATTTCTTGCTTAATAACTGTTTGTTATATATAATTTTAATATGTTAAATTAAAAACCTTTCTTTTCAGTTAGACAGAAAATTGGAAATGCTGTGGGATGTCTTTCTGTATGCTGTAAATGTTTTATGACCAGAAGTTAATAAAGAAGATGACTTTGACAATAGCCAGGCAGAATAGAGTCATGTGGGTAATCCAAGCAGAGGTAGGAGAGAGAAGAAGGGCAGAGTCAGAAAGATGCCATCAGCCTCTGGGGAAGCAAAATGTGAAGTAACATGTCATGGCCTTCATGGTAAAATGTAGACTAATAGAAATAAGCCTGAGCTTATAGTCAAAATAGTTTGTAATTAATATTAAACTATAGAGTGGTTATTTTAGAAGGGCCTCATTTGTGACCAGGCAAGGCAGAGACAACCTCAATTTACATTTACCAACAGACAATTATCCATTTAAAGGTACAACTAGTAGAGAAAAACTTCAAAAAGAAAGAAAATAAAATTTAAAAGAAAATCAAAGGGTTCTTCTCAATTCCTTAAAGGTAGATGTTAAGAAAATATGGTGTTAAATATCCAGCAAGAGAATATATAGTCAAAAAATGTAATAATATAAAATAAAATTCTGTTAATTTCCAAGCAGAACTTTCATCTTGACCTAGGTCAGTTGAGGACTAGATACTCTAAAAGCCATCCAAATTAAATGAAGTTTTGTCTTTATAGGCATGGGAGTTCTTCAGTATAAACGGTCACTTTCGAAACTTTTCTCAGATGCTGTCAGGTCAATTCTAAATTAGTGTTCAGATGTCCCCTATTTTATGCCTTTCCAAAGTAGGGTAGCTAGACCAAGAAAATATTGACAAATAGATTTTATTCACATGCATCCAAACAAAAACCTCAAGTACTTACTGATTATACTGGATATATTCACTGTGTGAATAAGATCATCCCATATTAAAATGGAAAGTGCTTCAGATGAATCCATTGTCTTTATAGATCACATTATCATTTGTTTTTTGGAGCCATCCCTACTATCTAGTAATGCCCTAGCTTTCATTCCTGAATCATTATTCTACAGTATTGGCTAGCACTTCTCCAAGCTACAATTTCATGTTCCTACATTACTTCCAAGCCTACAACCCACCTCATCTATTTCAGTGCCTTTCAAGATTTGTCATTCTTCTAAAATCAACTGTTAATGGACTCAGAAGGAAATTATCTCTCTCCATTAATTAGAACAGTTGGATAGACAATACAATCACCATGTTCAGTATAAGTATATTTAAAAGGCTGAATTCACCTTTTTGGGATCTTCTCTACACATTAATTCAGAAAATTGGTTCTAACACTCCCATGGGATAAAAATACACTCAAAGCTGTCTGTCCTGTATGCTATTTATCACATTCCCCTTCCCCTAATCCTTGATTTGGATTCAAAGTTTAAGACCTGTCACCATGGGTGTATCTCTCCATAGTTAATACTGTTCCAGCTATAAAAATGTTGACAACCTTTACTTGTCAGCCTCTTTTGAGATTTCTCTCTCCTCTTCTGGGAAGCCTGGTCAAAACCCACTCAAAAACACCTCCTGACCCCGATCAGTAGTTAATACTTTCAATTTTCCCTTTTTCATTTTTCTGAGTTCTACAATATAATTTTACAATTTATCCCCTCATTCCCTATGTTTCTTACAAGACACAGTTCACTTTGGAGAATTCATCATGAACATTTTTTCTTCAGAGAGCCATTTTAGACTACCTGGACTGATGTCATCACTTACTTCAAGTTATTGGAGGCCTACAATTGCCTTCTTACGCTTATACTTCTATCTTTTTTAACTTTAATTGTTTTTGTAAATTTCACATCATGCATTCTGTTTCTACTTATCTCTCTATGCCCTCACATCTACCCTCTGTCTATGCAACCTCCCTCTAAAACTAAACCAAATTAAAAATAACAAACAACAGCAACAAAACAAAACAAAGAAGCAAATCAAAATTAAACCAAACAACAAAAAAGTAGAAAGATCTTGTAATTGAAGCTGTAATGTAGCCCTTTGAATCACACAGTTTACCCTTTAGTCCACTCATCACTACTTGCTAGTGTTCATTTCCTCAAGTCATTGGTTTGGCTTGAGGCCTCTGGTTTCTGCTATACCACCAATAATGGAATCTAGTGAGACTCCTCTTGGATATTCTCTTGTTGGCCTGTGTCAGGTGACATGCTGCTGTTTTGGATCTGTAGGTTCGTACACTTCACGTGCACCAACTGTTCATAGATGTGGTGTAGGTAGGGTTGGGCAAAAATGCAACCCTGGTAACTGGGTTGGTAAGCCTGCTAGCTTTCCTTCATAGTCACTAGGCAATTTCTCCAGCACTGCCTAGGCTAGCTCACCCAATCCAGTCTTCATCAAGGACTGGGGCCAATTTTCCTGCTCATAGGTCCTCAGATTTGACTCACCCTCACTCAAACCACCAAGGCCAGCTCTCATACCCTCAGGGCTGTCTAACCTGAACATCCCTACACCAAAATAAAACAAACAAAAAAGAAAAAAAGAAAAAAGAAAGAAAAAAACAAAAAAAAAAAAAACAAAACAAACAAAAAAATCCACAGTCAGTTCTAGTGTGCTCCCCAGGTAGGATACAGGATGCAGGTTCACTATCCTTTGTGCTGCCACCGGTGAGGGATTAAGGGGAAGGGCTTAGGTATTTTACTCTCATGTCCCTAGGACCAGCTCTCTTGCCTGCTGCAAGTAGCAAGGGCAATAGAGATGAGTACATCTCTCCCTCATCCATGCAACATGAAAGACAAGGAATAGTGTGTGGTCAGCTCTGTTGTTCTCATACCCTCAACCCTGGCTTACTTTTGTCCTCTACAACAAGATCAGCTCTAGTGTTCAGCCCAGATGGGGTGCAGAGTCTTCTTTCCTTGTGTGCTGCAGCTAGTGAGGATTTAGCTCTCCCTCTCTGGTGACCCCAGATTTCTAAACTGCCACAGGTGATAATGGATGAGTGGGGGGGACAATAATGTTGCTTTAAGTCAAAAAAATCCCTCCTCCTGAACATAACTATTTATTTTACTTGATTTAAGACACTTATAATCACACTTTTCGGTATTTTGTCTTGTTTTACAAGTAACTATGGCAATCTAGCCTGGCTTCTATCTGGAAGTTATCCTATATGTGTGTAGACCTCCTGGCTGTGACATTTCTTAGCTAGTTTTCAGGATGAGTTAAGACTATCTTAGAATCTATAGTCCTTGGATATTTTATTTCTCTGTGTCTTTGGCTCCTGTTTGCTTAATCTTTTGCGACGATTGATATTTTCTATAGGACAGGCCATTAAACTCAGATGATATCATCTCAGAGAAAGTAATCACCACCATCTAGAACAATATATACTTCTATGACCAATTCTCTCTCTAGTCTGCTTGCTAACCTGAAATATCCAAAACCCAATTCAGTACAATATCCAAACATGTATGAAAAATATCATTCTGAAACTAAATTCAGAAAACAATTTCTGACCCAAAGACCATCAGCTCACCACTCACCTTAAACCCAGGATCAGGATTTCAAAATCAGCAGAACTCTAATTCAACAGGAGGCAATGAGAGTTATTTTGATGCCACTAGATCCAAGGATCCTATACCTCATTTATTCTTTTTGAAACTATAAATCAAATTATAGAAATGATATAAAGTGCCAGGAAAGTGATGACAGTCACATTAAACAATTCATTTATTAACCAGGGTTAATAGTTGTTCCACTCTTCTTCCAAGTACTTCTTATCCTAAAGTTCCTTTGGTACCTTCCAAACATCTGTCTATCCTCATACTCATGAACCCATTACACAACATATCCCCTTCCATTCTCTTTCATGAGAGGCTTTTGTTTCTTTGATTTTTGTCAAGACAGTGTAGGAGAAGGGTGGCTGCTTGTTCTTCACAACCACCCAGCAATCTTAGCCCCAAAATAACCACATAGAAACTGTATTAATTAAATCACTTATTGGCCTATTAGCTCTAACTTCTTATTGGCTAACTTTTAAATATTAGATTAGCCCATTTCTAGTAATCTGTGTATTGCCACAAGGCTGAGGCTTATTGGGTAGAATTCACAGCATCTGTTCCTGGCATCTCCATGGCATCTCTCTGACTTTGCCTTCTTCCTCTTAGCATTCAGATTAGTCTTTTCTGCCTACCTAAATCCTACTATCAGGCCAAGGCAGATTCTTTATTCATGAATGGTAATCACAGCACACAAAGGGGAATCCTATATCACCTCCCCTTTTCTGTTTAAACAAAAAGGAAAGCCTTAAGTTTAACATAGTAAAATCACACATAACAAATAGGTATTAAACAAAAATTATGGTCACAATATTTATATCTACTTTATCTTTTATCATAACGAAGGAAAACTATAACTATCTATACTTTGACTCCATCCAATATTCTAGAAGGATTTAATATTGCCTAAGTAAACAAGGAAGTATATTGTAAGCAACTTCTAAAACTCTAGAATTGACAGAGAGATCTCACTGCCTAGAAAGTCACCCAAAGTTCTTCTGTAATGTTGGAGTGTCCATCTTCAGCCTACAGGCCCATAGTATCCAGAAGACTTTTCCACAAAGCAGGGAATTTCTTTTTTTTTTTTTTCGAGACAGGGTTTCTCTGTGGCTTTGGAGCCTGTCCTGGAACTAGCTCTTGTAGACCAGGCTGGTCTCGAACTCACAGAGATCCGCCTGCCTCTGCCTCCCGAGTGCTGGGATTAAAGGCGTGCGCCACCACCGCCCGGCAAAGCAGGGAATTTCAAAGACAGTTTTGACCATATTGGCAGTTTGACAGTGTTGTAGGGAGAGGACCTGCTTGTTCATCCCAGCAACCTGGCTAGCATAGCCCTGAAATAATCACACAGAAACTGTATTAATTAAATCAGTGCTTGGCCCATTATCTCTAGCCTCTTATTGGCTAACTCTCACACCTTAATTTAACCCATTTCTATTAATCTGTATATAGCCACATGGCAGTAACTTACTGGGAAAGATTCTACCCAGTGTACATCTCAGGCAGAGGATCCATGGTGTCTCTCTCCTACTCCGCCTTTCTTCCTCCAAACATTCAGTTCTGTGTTCCCTGCCTACCTAAGTTCTGCCCTATCAACTAGGCCAAGACAGTTTCTTTATTAATTAACCAATGAAAGCAAAACACAAACATAACGACCTACTACACCATGACAGACATTTTCTTCTGTGTCCTGCAGAATGTCTAGCAGACTCTTTCATGAAGCAGGAACCCTGAAGGACCATCTCACCTTTAGGCAAGTTCAGCAGTCATTTATCTGTGGGTCCTGCATGTCCAGTTAAGCAGTCCAGGCAAAAGCAGTTTCTTGCCCACATGACTAACCAGCTCCATAAGGATCCTCTTCAATGCCCATCTTCCTCTTGAAGTAACTGGTGCTGCCAGGAGCAGACATATCTCACTGTCATGAAAAGTTTTAAGTTCTTAAGCATTTTAAATGCCATAATCTGAAGGTCTCTGAAATATTTGAAGAATACTTATCTAACAGAAATATATCTCTATACATTTAAAAATTCTAACTAATGTGACTCTCAGCTTAACTATTATTAATGAGTATCTATTTACTTTTATTTCTTAATTGTACATAACATTTTTAAATTAACTATACAATCATAATACCTAATCAAGAGCAGAAATATACATATAACAAGATTGACCTTAAACTTGCATTAATACACTAAGATCCATACCAATGTAAATAAACATTTATAGACAATATTTGGGAATATGGGCATTGTTATTTCTCTCCAAACTACTTCCTGCTGTTTATTGGATGAAGTATTTTCTTTGTGGGGGTATTTATAGCAACTTTTCAGGGGATCTTGTTTCATCAAACCATATTGGTCTGGAAGCAATCCACAGGATCTCTAAAAACAAAAGAAGAACCTCTTTTCCAAATCAACATATCCTCAGACTCAAATTTTGGACTCAAGATACCTTCATGTTGGTTTAACTTAGCAGTCCATACAATGAAATGTCTCTCTGTACTTAGCTCCTTCACAGCCAAAAAATTCAAAGAAAAACAAATAACATACATAATCTAGACTCTCTGTGAATTTCCATCTTTACTTGGCTTATTTTTTCTTTATTCCTTTTAATCAATGGCTGTCTATACTCTGCTTATTTAAAGACTTTATTTTACTTTTTTTAGTTCTTTATACTCTTTTTCTTCTCTCTTCTAAGCCTGTATACATTTATCTAACAGTGTGACCCACTTAGAGGTCTTTTATATCTGAATCTGTCCTTATTGCATTATCTGCAATTCTCTACTGTCTTGAAGAGCTTTTAAAATGGTTAGAAACTTGGGTGCAGCAGCTCTGGATGCTGGCTCTGCCTCTCTCCACTTTCCAAATGGTGGAGGCTATGGGACCACCAGGTAGGAGCCATTCTCAGCACTTTAACTCTGAAAATGATCGTGCAGCACATAAACACTTTTTATATGAATAATAGCTAAATCTGTAATGTAGAGCACTGTGCAGCCTGGAAATATCACTGTGTATGGTGACGGCAACCCACCATGCTGGCCTGCCTGTGCAAGACTAGTAGACCTGATCCCACTGCCATGGGCATGGTCTCAGCTACTTTCCTCCTGACCCCAAGTCGGCACACAAGCACCCAGGCCAAAAATTACCATTGAAATATTTCATTGCCAGAGTTCATGCTGGCAGCACAGCCCAGAAAGCTGTGTTTTAAAACCACACAGCTTTTTTCTTGCTATGGCTGAATCAGGAAATCTTCTCTTAAAGGAGCCATGCCTCTCCTTGCTTCTAGAAAAGAGAGCTCATCCAAGAAAATCCCACTTTTTATGTGAATGTTATTTGGCCATGTGGGCACCAATCTGGAAGAGGAGGCTGGCTGCTTGCTCTTCCCAGCTGCCCAGCTAGCTTAACCCCCAAATAACCACGCAGAAAAGTGTATTAGCTAAATCATTGCTTGGCCTATTAGCTCTAACTTCTTATTTGCTAACCCTTACATCTTAGTTTAACCCATTTCTAGTAATTTGTGTATGGCCACAAGGCTGTCGCTTACTGGGTAAAATTCCAAGCATCTGTCTCTGTCAGCTCCATGGCATCTCTCTGACTTTGCCTTCTTCCTCCTAGCATTAGTCTTTCCTACCTACCTAAGTTCTACCCTCTCAGGCCAAGGCAGTTTTTTTATTCATTAATGATAATAACAGCACACAGAGGGGACACCCCCATCAAGACAGGGTTTCTCTGTGTAACAGCTCTAGCTGTCCTGTAACTAGCTCTGTATCCCAGGCTGGCCTCAAACTCATAGAGATCCTCCTTTCTCTGCATCTCAGGTACTAAGATTAAAGGTGTGGACACCTCTTTCTGCCCCTATCTAAGCTAAAGATTTTTGGACTATATTGGTCTGTCCAACTCTAATAAATAAACTCTTTTCATGAAGGCTAATACCACTTTGCTTCTCATAAAGCACAACTCACCCTAAAATTTAACCTCATCTGTGTATGGGAATGTATTCTAAATACAGCTACATGCACAGAATGACAAAATGCTTGCAATGCTAATTGTACTTTCTCAGGAAGAAAAAAGGAGAGGTATGGATAGATGATTAAAATAAGATAATTGTGACAGTACCGAACATATAAATCAGCCATTGATGTTAAACTGATAATTTTAATCCACAAATATGTAAAAGTAAAACATTTTGTCAGAGAATTCTAGTACTTTTCATGACCATGTCTTAGCATGCTTTTCAGTCATTTTGTATTCTACTCATCTGTAAGTCTCTTTATTGTAGACTTGTTGATATTTTGTATCCAATTAACATTTCACGACTTTCATCTTTTGATGCTACTCATCTTCAACCCCCATTTTCCTCATTAAAACGCCATGTATGTCTTTGTATTAAAACTTTTACCAGCAGTCTAAAGTAATTTTCTATATTTTATTGTGAAAATATTAGAGCAAGAATATGAATATACTGAACACTATATATTCACTTCTTATATATATCACTTAGCAATATTTAGTTTATAACATAACTGTCCATCCTTTAAATACCCTATATTCTGAATACTGTCAACTTTATTTATGTTAATAAACAAATTGATTCTAAATAAGCATATCATTTATTTTAATACAATTTTTTGCTATTTTATTATTTCACCTGAACCAATATATGAGTTTATTTGTAATTCTCTTAGAGCTTTCCCTATAGCTTATATAGTAGTTGTTTTGAATATTTCATACTTCTATAATAATGTACATTGTATTTAGTAAAATTGTAATTATTCTATTTTGGTCTCACTAAATGAAAATATATGATTTATGTGAGATTTCCCTCCAACAAATTGGCATACCAACATGGTGGAATAAATATATATAAGACCTGAGAAGGCTTGAAAAGGAATTCTAGACACACAAAAAAAACAAAGTTTAGATACATTGTTTTTCAGATGGAAGCTTGCCACAGTTCCTTTAAGAGAAGTTTTCCTGATTTGGTGCTAGCAGGAAAAAAGCTGTCCAATTTTATTGCCAACTTTCGTGGCTGTGCTGCCAGCATGACCTCTGTTTTTTTTTTTCAGGCGACCAAGCATTTGAATGGGGTTCGTGAGCAACAAGCTAAAGCTTGCTTGGTGGCAACATGAACCAGCTGTGTATCTAGAGATGGGGCATTTTGCATGTCTCTTGGAGATAGCAAGGAGCTCCAATTTCCTGGACTGGGTGTGGCAAGCAGAAAGTACCATATTTACTCTAACAATGGTACCACTTAAGTTTTTAAGAAACACCATTTTAAGAAGCACTCCTGGTCAGTAAAGAATTCCAGATACACAACAGGACAGATTCAAACATAAAAGACCTCTAAATGAGTCACAGTTGTTGATGGAGCAGCAGGCTGTGTTCCTGCCACCCGGCTCCCGGCCATCTGGCTAGCTTATGCCCCGAAATAACAACACACAAATTGTATTCTTTTAAACACTGCTTGGCCCATTAGCTCTAGCCTCATATTGGCTAACAACTCTCACATCTTGATTTAACCCATTTCCATTAATCTGTGTTCACGACGAGGTCCTGGCTTACTGGGAAAGATTGAACATGTCTGACCTGGCAGCTCCATGGCGGCTCTCTGTCTGCCCTTCTTCCCAGCATTCAGTTCTGTCTACTCTGCCTACCTAAGTGCTGCCCTATCAAAAAGCCAAGGCAGTTTCTTTATTCAACCAATGAAAGCAACACGTAGACAGAAGAAACTTGTACACCAGAGAGTTATACAAAGTAAATGGTTTTAAAACATAAAACAAAGTCTTTAAAGAGACAGAGTAGAGACAGTCAGAGATGAAAATGATTAAAGAGAAATAAGCCATGTAAAATGGAAAATTCAAATTCACAGAGACTGTATTATGTATATTATTGTGAATTTTTAAAATTTTTTGACTGTGAAAAAGCTAAGTACAGAGATACATTTCAATATAAGGGCTGCTAAGTTAAACCAGCATGTATATTATAAAGGTATCTTGACTTCAGAATTTGAGTCTAAGGATATACTGCTTTGGAAAAGAGGTTCTTCTTTTGTTTCCACAGAGGATGAGAACCTGTGCATTTATTCCAGGCTAATATGGTTTGATAGACCACGATCCCCTGAGAGGTCACTGTGAAAACTCTCAAAACATTACTTTGTCCAATAAACAGCAAGAAGAAGTTTGGACAGAATTGTGCCCATATTCCCAGATATTGTTTATAAATTTTATTGCATTTATAAGAGGATATGCTATAGAGATTTGCATTGGTAGGACTCTTGGTTTATTGATAAAATTTAAGGTCAATCTTGTTCAAGTTTATAGTCATATTAGTTAGATTTTCTAGATGTATAAGGATATATTTCTGTTAGATTGATATTTTTCAAATTTTTCATAGACCTCCAGAATATGGCATTTAAAATGTTTAAAAACTTAAGACCTTTCATGAAAGTGAGACACATCTGCTCCTGACAACAACAAGCTAACAGAAGAACTTTGGGTGATTGTCCAGGCAGTGAGATATCTCTGTCAATTCTAGAGTTTTGATGGAGTTAAATAATTTATAGTTATAATTTTTCTTAGGTTTTTTTTTTTTTTTTTTTTGGTTTTTCGAGACAGGGTTTCTCTGCAGCTTTTTTTAGAGCCATTCCTGGAACTAGCTCTTGTAGACCAGGCTGGCCTCGAACTCACAGAGATCTGCCTGCCTCTGCCTTCCGAGTGCTGGGATTAAAGGTGTGCGCCACCACCGCCCAGCAATTTTTCTTAGTTTTGATAAAAGATAAAGTAGATATAAATATTGTAACTATAATTCTTGCTTGATACCTGTTTTGTAATATGTAATTTTACTATTTTAAAATTAAAAACTTCCTTTTTTATTTAAGCAGAAGAGGGGAAGTGATGTGAGATTTCCCTCCCACATATGATGGTTTAGAATATTTAATCAAATTATAAACATCTGATTTTGTGTTATGTCACTCATCTACTTTACTGGGACAAGCTTATATCAATATGATGAAAAAGTCTTAGACCAATTTACTTTAATTAACAGAGCAATGATATGAGCCCTAATATTATATATTACACAGTATCAGCACTTTTTTCAAGTTCATTCTACTGTTTCATCCTATCTAGATTTTTTCCTCCTTACAATTTTGCATTATTACAATTGAACATGTCATTTTTATTACCTGCCAGTTCTTTCCAGGGCTTCCTTGTTACTGTTTGAGTTTACATCCAGGTGTTTGATAATTTGAACATGTCAAACAGAACTCATAGTATTTATTTTATTAGGATATGTAAAGATTTAAAACTTTAAAAAGGAAAAAAAAAGTATATGTGTAGTTTGCTAAGATTTGTGATAAGGAGGCATGAGAAATTTTGGCTAGAAACAATATCAATTTATACCTATGAAAATGCAAAGTATATTTGATAGTATTGGCACAAATATTTTGATTAACCTTTCTTTTGATATTTGACATTTATTTAAAACTTCTTTTAGAGCTCTGTTCCCTA
This sequence comes from Arvicola amphibius, assembly GCF_903992535.2. Classification (NCBI taxonomy): domain Eukaryota; kingdom Metazoa; phylum Chordata; class Mammalia; order Rodentia; family Cricetidae; genus Arvicola; species Arvicola amphibius. The sequence continues at coordinate 74,557,871 of NC_052065.1, read as the reverse complement.
GTCTCATAAACACTGGCATAGTTATGATTTTTATCTTCCCTGTTGTGTGTGTGTGTTTGTGTGTGTGTGTGTGTGAGGGCAAGGAAGACATAGACACACATACACACACACACACACACACACACACACACACACACACAGAAATAGAGACAGAGAGAGATCCAATTAGTCACATTAGATTTACAAGGAAAGTAAAAGGTTTAATAGAATAAGAAGAAGAAATATTTTTACAGGAATCGTAGGTGAAAAGAGCGATTAATGGTTAATGACAATGGTGTATATATTCAAAAATGCATTATTATATATATGAAAATGTCATAATAGAAACTGATTTTATTTCACTTGCTAATAAGAACATTTAAAAATTGTTACTTTCTCTGATTATTTTTCATTCTTAATTTATATAAATGAGACTGAATAAATAATAAGCATAAGGACTGTTTTTTGTGATATCTGAGTCCAGGAAATGAAATATATATGTAAATTTAAAATTAATTTAATACTTTCTAAATATATAAAGAAGATCATGGTCAGAATTCTAGAATAAGAGACATTTCAATGCTAAAATCTAAATGATGAAAGAAGCTAAGTTGAAGGAGTATTCTAGACAGAAAGATATGCTTAAAAGGCCTACATTTCTGAAACTTCCTTAGTAACTCACAATATACTTTCTTACTCATGACAAAGTATCTAAAAACCATAGAAAAATTCATTTTTTCATAATATCACATGACATCTGAACTTTAAAGCAGTGTTTGTTGCTGCAAAAAAGTATAAGAATTCACTGAACCTAGACAATTTGATTGATCCTGTGGTAGCTAGAAAGCAATTTTCTCTTACTGAACTTACTGAACCAAGTATAAGAAAATTAGACTTGTAAATTTTTCAAACTGTAGTCTTTGCTAAATTGTTGCTATTTTATTTAAGATTTGTGAATTCTTTATAAGTGAATAATGGCTTAATTTTATATGACTGATTTTGTATTGCCAAATGCATGTATTATTAAAATTACCAAGAATCTTACTTAGCAAGTTTCTTAAAATAAAGATTTTTAAAATCAGTTTTTTTCAATAATACAATTGCATAAAATAACATATTGTTAATTCCTGTGTATATGGCAATATTTCCTAGCCTATGCAATATTTCTATTTGTTTAGCATTGTGAAAGAAAATATTTATTTGTCAAACTGCTGAAGTTTAAACTTAGATAAATTTATAAATAAGAATGTTAATTTTGGATCTCCAATGAGATGTAGCCAGCATTGCTATTTTCATTTGTCCATTTGAGTGAATTCTCAAATGTCCAATGTGCAGATAATCATTATTTCTGGTGGTTCTTATGAGCATATTTCTAGATATATCAGAATTTGATTAATCTACTTTGGAAATAAGATATATATATATATATATATATATATATATATATATATATATACACATATATGTGTGTGTGTAACATAATAAAGCACTGCAGAAGAAAAGAGATTATAGTATAGTTCTTTCTAATAGTATGTAGATTCCATACTTTGTGGTTTCTGTTACATGCGTATCTTTTCTATTACAATGATAATTTTAAAATATTAATGAAAATTTTCATAAATAGAGACTGGAGAGATGACTCAGCAGTTCAGAGGTATTCTAATCTTGGAGAAGACCATGGTTTAGTTTCCATCACCTACATAAGCAGCATATAACTACCTATAACTAGATGTAGGGAATCTGATGCCCTATTTTGACCTCTATAGGTACCTACCCTCACCTGCACCTATCCAACCATTCAAAATTAAAAGTATAACATTACAGTTTCAATAAATACTCAGGTGTAGTGACACATGCCTATACTTCCAGTACTTGTGAGTCATACACATGAGGATCAATAAGCTCAAGTCAGCCTCATCTACAGAGTGAGTTCTGGGACAGCCAGAGCTACACAGAGAATTCACTCAAATGTAGAATCCCTGTTTTGAAAAAACAATGGGAAAATTCATTAAAAATAATTAATTTTAAAGCATTCACTGTTCTGAGTAGCAAAATAAAGTGTTGGACTATTAAAATGTTTGTGATATGAATAATTTCAGTCTAGTCTATACACAGTACAACCACTGTCTACACACACTACTTATAAACCTACACACTTGTCAGATTGACTTTTGGAGTACCACAGTACTTACATTTAAAGAACTTCTTTCTTATTTTGCAGTAGCTTTAACCTATAACATATATGTATATATAAACATAAGCTATAAAGCTCTACTTTATGTGAAAGGTTTAAAATTTGCAAATATATAATGAAAAAAAGAGTGTTTTGGTTTTTACCATTTATGATAAGAACAAAGCTACTGCTGCAATTCTAAAAAATGGAAATTATAGATTAACATTATGATAAATTAACAAATTTATAAAATAATAAATTAATATTTTGATAAATTAGTGAATTTATCAAAAAATAAGTTAATGAAAAGAAGAAAAATAAAAATTTCAAAAATGAATAATGAAGAAAAACAGGGGCACTTGGAACTTTTAGCAGAAATTCTGGTGTGTAGGCACATCAATTCTTCAGTCAATAACTATAATAATGTGTTAAATGTATGCATATATGTATATATATTGCAATAAATATTGGGTTTAAATATAAAATTGACCAATTACTTGGGTATCATTTTACTTAATCAATTTAGATAAAGTTAATGAATACATTTTAATGCATCAATGTGAATACTGCTGTAAATGTTTGGCTGTTGCAATGTAAACTGCAAACGTTATGACTATGATGTGATAATATGGAATGATTAATTTCATGTATCACTGTAATGGAAAAGTTGAAGTGTGTAGAGTTTTGTATAATCTATGATTTTAGGAATATATTGGGTTTGTTTGAACATATCATGCACAGATAACAGAGGGATTACTGTAAAACTCAATTGACCCTGAGAAGGATTTGGGTCGATGCATTACAACATTTTCATTAACTAGCATGAGGTTTTCCCTGACTTCCCTAAATGATGGATAATGACATGGGTATTATAAGAAATAATTTTCTTTTCTTTCTTATGTTTTGATCAAGCAAGCTAGGACAATAAAAAAATAAATTTCCTAATCAGGTAGAAGTGTCCTGATTTTCAGTAACTGATCTTCCCTGTACATATAATTTTCACCTAGAAATAAGTACAAGTTGAACTTTAATTATATTTTCTTTAATGAACAGGAATGTGACATAATGGTGCCTAGTATGTACCTCTAGCTAGCTTAAAAATATGGAATAAATTCTGAATACTTCTAGTATTTGGTTAACCTTAAGCATAGATCTACATGCATAAGATCTATGCATAAGAGAGATTTCAAAGCAAAAATAGGAGGCAAGATAACTGAAAGTTTGCATACTGAATATATCTTGGCAGTATACAATATGGTAACGTGGTCTTGCAATGGTGACAACATTTAATGAAAAAGAACATTCAGAAATGATTTACTATTGATTCAGGAAATTCCTCTACAGGTAAAAATATCTACTGCTTTCAGCATTCTAATGGAAAATTGGCTGTTATTCTCTAGAGCTTGTCAGATTCAATAACACAGACATCCTCAAAAGCAGCCTGTATTTATAAGATCCAGAAGTTTTGCTTCTTTGTCTGTAAACCTAAAATTAAATAACTGGATTATTCTTTCCACAACACTGAGAAAGGAATATCAGAACCTATTAAATGAGACAGATTAAATGCTATGCTAATAAGGGTCGTTTTAAAGTTATTTGTGAAAACTGGTGGAAAAGAAAAGCTCTGGGAAAGATTCATCAAAAGTCAGGATGTGGCATGGTGAGGCAAGAGAATATTTTAAACAATCTGAGGTGGGATTGCATGTGTGAAATGGCAAGAGGAAATAGTATGAGTAATGCAAGTATGAGGTAAGGCAAGCACAAAATAGATCAAGGATTATTTTCCCATTTCTGGGTTTAATTCCAAAATTTCCAGCAAGGCATTTGCTATTTGAGACTCAATTTTCTTATCTGTAAAATGAAAGACAATAATATCTCTTTCTAAATGATTATCATGAGGAACATATTAGACCATGCAGGTAAATATTCTAGCACATGGTTTAGCATTTGGAAGACCTCACCACATGTGGATTTCATCTTCCCTGTTTTTCTCTCTTAGAAGTGAATACAGCCAGTTGGGGAGATTTAATTGGAAAAAACATTAAAAGGCAAACTGGAAATTTTAAACTTGCTATGAAAGCTGACAAAAAAAAACTGACTTGCTCTTTAAGGAAGTAAGTGACCTATTGATAAGTAAAGTATTTATAAAAGTTGCATTGTAGTGTGGGAAATGGTCATTAAGCAGGCACTTTCACAAGTAATTATGGAATGTAAATTGTGGTAAATGACATAAAAAATAACAGGGCTAAATAAATGAAAAATCACAGGGGTTGTCTTTCTGTGAATGTGACACTTAAATTGTAGAGGAAAAATGAATATCACTTTTAAAGGCGAATTAAAAGAAACAAAATGCAATTCCTGTAGAGAGAAAGGTATGCAATGTCCCAGTGTGTGACAGTTTTTTATTTACCTGAAGGAAAAGTAATGGATGAGAGAAGAAAAATGAGGTCAGAGAAGTAAGTAAAACCACTATTATTGAACAGACAAGATGGAGTGTTTATTTAGTTTAATATGTTATTAAAGTATTTACCTGGTTGCAAAGATACAATGAATTTAAGCCAATTAATATGAGAATAAGGAGAAAGGAGATGAGTTAGTTTTAGTTGTTGAGGAGGACAAGTGGTAGAACAGACTGCAGAGATTAAAGATTAAGCTCTCTTTTCAAGAGTGAAACTTGATAAATTTGAGACAAATAGTATAAGTAAAATATAGTTTGTGGATGATATGTAGAATTTCGGACTAAAAAAATAAATAAGTTGTGAGAAATTTATGGATACAAGTTTTGTAAGCAGAGAATTGATAATTATTTCTACATAGGCATGTTATTAATATATGAAGGACTAAATGGAGCTATTAACTTAGAGATATATATGTATGATAATTATAACATATACTGTTGAAATAACCAGGTAAGCTATGGGTAAAGCAGTTGTATTTTATTTATTATCAGGGAAAAATTCACAAAACAGGAAATGAGAAATCCAAGCACTGCAATATCCCATGGGTAAAAGGCACAGAGAGAGAGCACACATGGAGGTGCACAACTTTTCACCTGGATCCCAGCAAAGCCACACCTTAACTAAGACCTATCTCTTAAAGGTAATTGGTTAACAAGGCTTTCCACATAACCTCCCACTTTTGTCTAAACAATAGCTATCCAAACCCAATACAAAACTATATACAATAGAAACAGATATCAAATATAAAATTACAAACAACATGAGAAATATTAAGCAAGGAACACATGATAAATGTTTTAATAAACATTCTATTACAAAGAGTCTAAATCTTGTATCAGAAATAAGCTTGGCAAGACCATAAGAGGAATGTAGCTATGATTATCTAATCTTAAACCCCATCGAAGGCATGAAAGGGTAGTAATATTACTTGAGCAGGCAGGAAGTGCAATCAAGCAGCTTCCAAAGGGAGCAATACATGATGGAAACAATTAGCTGAGTAATCACCCAAATTCTCATTTGCAATGTTGAAGCAGCCATCTTTGACTAACTCTATAGGACCTGGCACACTCATATGGGATCGAATGTGTGTTATATACATTGGACAAAGCCTAATACTGATTGTGTTAGGCTCCTGAATGAATAATGAAGTCAATTTTGTATAATCTGGTATAAATTCAGTGGTTTCAATATGCAATATATAATATGAGTGTTGGATCCAATATGTGGGAAAGTTACCCATCATTTTAAAATTGTATTTTTGAATTTTTCTACACATATCAAAGCATTTTTATGTATTTATTTGTGGTTGAGAATTATAAAGCAGTATCTCTAAAACTTATTTAAGATAGAAACTCAAAAAAATTAATTCTTCTGTAATAATTGATTGATTTTATTTTTATAAAATTATTAATATATTAATTTTCCCTATGAGAGTATAATATCTACTCACAAGTACAAATATGTAAAACATCTTTAGACCTTGTCTTAAAAAGACATGGGTCAATATCACTCATTAAAATGTAGAATCCTAGCTGGGCGGTGGTGGCGCACGCCTTTAATCCCAGCACTCGGGAGGCAGAGGCAGGAGGATCTCTGTGAGTTCAAGACCAGCCTGGTCTACAAGAGCTAGTTCCAGGACAGGCTCCAAAGCTACAGAGAAACCCTGTCTCGAAAAACAACAACAACAAAAAAAAACAAAACAAAAAAAAAAAAAAAACAAAAAAAAATGTAGAATCCTCAGTGGAATACATAGCTCTGAAACAGCATCTCCATTCTCTCACTGTGTACATGGGAAAAAAAAAACTTTAAAAGTATTGTTGAGTAAGAAAAGACAAATGAAATTCTCCTCTACTGCAAATAGTAAATAAGATGCCTTTACTAGTCTAAGAGAAATTCATCAGACTAAAGAAGAATGTTTAGTCTATAGGATCAAGGCTAAGAAAGTAGTGTCTAAGTTGAATTTTAGTATCTATTACATACATGTTCAAATATAAACAGCAGTTAGCAACAAGCCTTCTTTTAAATTCTTTTGAACTGAAAACACAGGAAAACACAAAGGCAAATTTATTATCTAGAAAGAATATGGACATGAACTGTGTACACATAAATAAGTAACATATACTTTCTCTATCTTAGTCTCTTTAACCCTAAGTAAGCATATTACAATAAGGATCTAAAAAAATCTAATCCAAACTTAGAAGATACTGATTTCTACCAGTCTAATAGGTCCTGTTCTTTGGAAATGTGTCTATATATTATATATTAAAATGAATTGAAAGACTCCCTAGATTTCAGATTCATTGTTATGCTTCAATATTTTACACTCATTTGCATATCATGTTTTCTGAAGTGAAGTATTTGCTTGCTCTATACAACTGAGAACTTGATTTTACAGTACACTAATTTTATGAACTTTCTTTTATGAGAAAGATTCTGACCATTTTTAATGACCTGATAAAGATGTTAATCACATGGCTTTTGATGATTCAGTAATACTTCTTAAAATAATTAAGATGTTGATTGCCCAGAAGACAGTGATGCACGTCTTATTCAATGGGTGTTGCTAGAGCAATCACTATGCCACTTGTTTGGGAAAATTAGACATTGGTTCATTAAGTCCCACTATAATTTTATTTCAGATTCCTCAGGTCTGTAATATCCATGCCCATTGAGACCTATTTATTCTCTTTTTAGGTACAAGCAGTATTATAGTTGATAGAAGCTTAGGAATTTCATTTGCTTGCTTTTGTTTTTGACATTTTAACACATTTGAACTATTTGTATTTTCTAACTTATGAAAATAGAAGTGCAACAAACTTTCTAAGTTGAGTTCTAAAAGTTTTTGGTAAAACCTGTAATAAGTAAGTTTTGTAATTGTATAGATACTTGATTTTACAAAATTAAAGTATATGGACTCATTACATAGAATTCAGTTTTTTCTGTATCTAACTGTAAAATTAAAAAAAATGCAAAGCATGGGAATAATAAAGTACTACCTTTAATTAGGAACTAAAAAATATAAATTAGCTAAAAGGTAAAATATTATCACAAGTTTTTATGTACAAATATTTATGTAAAAACATGTACTAAAAGTCCTAACTGTAGTCCAGATAAAGGTGTTTTTCTCAGTCCATATCAAAGAAGTTTTTTTTTCATCATGTGGAAACCATCACAGTCGGTCGAAATGCAGATGATCTGATGCAGCAGAGATTTGAAATAACCAAAAATAGTCCTTTTCGAATAAATCAGTTTTAATAAAGGGAGAAAAATGGATAAACTTACGCGAACCAAGAGGAAAAGGGAAAAGAGGGAGCACCTACTCCAAACCCTGTTCTTTTAAAGGTATCCTCCGCCCCTGGGGCGGCCACACCCCTCAAACAAGGGAGTGGTCGGCCGCCCCAACATCTCCCCCTTTTGTCTAAATAAGACAGATACAAAAACCAAATACAACTATATACAATGGGAGCAGGTCATATAAAATTACAAGAAGCAAACAATATTAGGCAAGGAACATATAACAGAAATTTTACTAAACATTCTACTTCAGGAAGTCTAAATAATGTAGAAGGTAGCTACAATTATCTAATCTTCAACCCCATCAAGATCTGAGAAGGGAAGTAATATTACTAAAGCAACCGGGAAGCACAAATGAGAAACTTCCAAAATGTGCAAAAGATGACAGAGACAACTGACTGCCTGGACAACCACACAAAAACAATGTCGAGGCAACCAACTTTGGCTAAGGCCTGATACAACCTGACATACCATTTTTCAATGGCAAGGAATCTTTAGTAGAACTATCCTATCCTGTCTTGGCAAGATAAGACAATTCTGTTTTATCCACTTATGGATATTTTATATCTTAGTCAATAGTGGAGGTATGGGCTTTTCTTTGCCCAAAGGCCAGTTCTGCCAAGAAGACAAACTCCCAGTGGAGTGTCTTTGGTGCTCAACGTTCTCTCGGGAGTAGAGTATTGTTTCCAGGAGTGATTGTGTCTCGTAAGTACAAAACTCTAGGTTAGATTAAAGGCCATGTTCTACAGCTCTTCAAAGAGGTCGAAGATTATACTATCTATACTAAGTATAATCTCTATGTGTCTAAAAAACCTGATTATCCAAAATATAAATATGACAAACATAAAATTCTCAACACTTATCTAACTGTATGACTAATAGAATAGACAACTGTGCAATGAATGAAGACAATGATTTCTAAATGTAAACAGGGTCATTACATAAATAATATCAGAGGTAGGAATGTACATTGCAATATGGTATATATCTCAATATAACAATTGCTTCAAACAGAGGTAGGATCATACTCTCATACAATGTTCAATATATAAATATATAAGAATCAGCACCAATATAGTTTTCAAAAAACAATAACTCACAAAAATCAATTATTCCTTCAGACCAGTTAATCCCTCCTTTTTTTACACATATATATATATATATATATATATATATATATATATATATATGTAGTTTATACCCCTGAGTCCATATAAAGCCTCCCTCAACCCCTCAACCCTATACCAGCCACCAATTAGTGTCCTTAAACCTGAGGGTAAACTTTGTTGGGAGAGGGGGCGTCGTCATCTAAGATTGCTTCCAGCTAACATAGGGGCAACTTTTCTTCTCAGGGGGTCCTGTGAAAGCAAATGATGGTAAAATACCCAGGGTAACATTTCATCTAGGAAGAATGTGTCTAGCCTCTGAATATTTTGAGGAGATCCGGCCAGAATGTTGTCAAAAATGTGCACTATTCAAAAGTGTTCTGTGCAATTGGTACCAAAAAACAGGCCAAATTTTAGCGCTACAAAAACATGACGTCATAATAACCAGTTGGAGTTGATGTTGCGGGGCCCCGTCTTCATCCTGAAAACTGCAAAAACTACTGAAAAAAAATTGTTGTTTGTTACGGGAAAGATAAGCATTATCTACAGAGACATATACAGACATATACGTGTATATATTCAATGAAAGGTGCATTAAAGAGAGACACAGATACGAGGGAAGGCAAAGAAGGCAAATATATTAGTATCATTATTAACATTATTATTATTATTATTCTGTCTCGAAACATGACTCCTGACCTGAGATAGAAACTCCGAGAAATCTTTTATAAAAAAGCTTGGAATTGGAGAGGGACTGGGCCAGAGTCCAACTCCAAAAAACCAGCTCTAAATATTTATAAAGAAATGCATATTGACACACATTCAAAAAATTGTTTTTCATACTCACGGAGCTTACCAAATGTTAATGCTGATACTTGGTGGGTTGCAACTGGTTTCCATCCATCAGTATTCAAGATATCCAGGGTCCCTCAGATACTTTGAAGGTGAGCATTCTCCTGTGGAGATAAGAAAAGAACCCTGCCCCCAAACAATAGTTCTCTTCCTATCAGCATGTTCACCATCCTTGTGCATGAATTGTTATTTTTTTCCCCAAGGGGCTTCTCCTCTTCAAACTGAACCTTTATTAACTTTGATGGTATCCACAATTTTTCTTCTCCTGTGGAGACAAGAGCAAAACCCCTTCTCCAATGCAGCACATCCCCTGGCTTCCACTGTGAGGTCAGCACATCCTTGAAATAAACTGGTTGATTTAATTCAACAGACTTTTCCATTATCCAATGTCTTTCTGCAGCCGTTTTCCCCTTCTCATTAGCGTTGAGAAAATTCAAGGTTAGTAAAGCATTATGTAATCTATTTCTGGGGGTATTTTCCACCCCCTTTTGTTTGTTCAACATATCCTTTATAGTTCTATTTGATCTTTCAATGACTGCTTGACCTGTAGGATTGTAGGGTATACCTGTAACATGCATAATATTGTAATAAGTAAAAAACCATTTCATTTTCCTAGAGACATAAGCTGGACCATTATTCGTCTTTATTTTTGCAGGTATACCAATGATGGCCATAACTTCTAACAAATGAGTGATAACCGAATCGGCCATTTCTGAGCTTAAAGCAGTTGCCCATTGGAAGCCTGAATAAGTGTCAATGGTATGGTGTACATATTTTAATTTGCCAAATTCTGCGAAGTGGAACACATCCATTTGCCAGATTTCATTCCTATTAGTGCCCTTTGGGTTAGTCCCTGCAGGCAGTGGTGTTTGGTTATAGAAAGAGCAAGTAGGGCATTTCTTCCCAATCTCCTTAGCTTGTTGCCATGTAATAGAAAACTCTTTCTTCAAGCCTTTGCTACTGACATGATGCTTTTCTTGAAATTCAGAAGCCTGCAGCACACTACCAATCAATAACTGATCAATATCTGCATTACCTTGTGCTAGAGGACCTGGCAGACCAGTATGGGATCGGATGTGTGTTATATACATAGGGCAAAGCCTGTTCCTGATCATGTCTTGTACCTGGATAAACAATGAGGTTAGTTCTGTATCATCAGGTATAAATTCAGCAGTTTCAACATGTAAGATAACTCTTTCTGCATATTGTGAGTCAGTAACAATATTAAGAGGTTCCTTAAAATCCCTTAGCACCATAAGAATGGCAAATAACTCTGCCTTTTGGACAGAATCATAATGACTTTGTTCCACCTTACTCACATCTTCTGATTTATAGCCTGCCTTCCCTGATTTATTAGCATCAGTATAAAACATACAGGCTCCAGTTATTGGAGCATCATGGACAATTCGAAGAAGAATCCAAGAAGTTTTCTTTATAAAGTTAAGCCTCTTGCTTTTTGGATAGTTGTTACTAATTTCTCCTAAAAAGTTAGCACAAGCTCTTTGCCATGGTTCATTATCTTCCCATAATTTTCTTATCTCATCAGCATTGAAAGGCACTATGATTTCTGCTGGGTCTATGCCTGCTAGTTGATGAAGTCTCAATTTGCCTTTTATAATTAATTCAGAAACCTTCTCCACGTAAGTTTTTATTTTCTTACTTGGTTTATGCGGTAGAAAGATCCACTCTAAGATAATATCATCTCTTTGCATTAAAATTCCTGTAGGAGAAATTTTTGAAGGTAATTTGATGAGAATACAACTGAGTTCTGGATTCACCCTATCCACATGTGCTTCCTGCAACTTTTCTTCAACCATTGTCAGTTCTTTTTCTGCTTTAGCTGTTAATTCTCTGGCACTGTTTAAGTCTCTTTCACCATCCAAGGTTTAATTTAAGTGAATTATCATATCAGGTGTTATCCCAAATGCTGGTCGAAGGCTGGAAATGTCTCCCAACAACCTTGAAAGTCATTAATAGTCCATAGTCGATCTCTCCTAATTTATGCCTTTTGTGTCTTAATTTTTTGCAAACCTATTCTATAACCTAGATAATCAACAGAATCTCCTCTCTGAATTTTTTTCAGGAGCAATCTGTAATCCCCATTTAGGTAAAACTATATTAACTTCTTCAAACAATCTTTCTAAGGTATCCATGTTTGAATCAGACAATAATATATCATCCATGTAATGATAAATCATAGACTTGGGAAATAGCTTGCATATTATTTGAAATGGTTGATTTACAAAGTATTGGCACAGGGTGGGAGAGTTCAACATGCCCTGTGGGAGGATGGTCCACTGGTATCTCCTGGTAGGTTGAGAGTTATTATAAGTAGGCACTGTGAAGGCAAACTTTTCTCTATCTTTTTCTTATAAAGGTATGGTGAAGAAACAGTCCTTCAAATCAATAGCTATGAGAGGCCATACTTTTGATAATAAAGAGGGCAGAGGAATTCCAGATTGCAGAGAGCCCATAGGCTGAATAACCTTGTTGATAGCTCTGAGGTCTGTCACCATTCTCCCTTTACCAGATTTTTTCTTAACCACAAATACAGAAGAATTCCAAGGGCTGGTAGATTCTTCAATATGTTGAGCATCCAATTGCTCCTGTACCAGCTGTTCTAGAGCCCACAACTTTTCCTCAGCTAAAGGCCTTTGTTTTGTCCATATTGGTTTCTCAGTCAACCATTTTAGAGGTAGGGCCATTGGTATTTCTGGAGGGGCATCTTTTGCTTTATATTCTTGTACAGCCCAAATGGCTGGTTTTCGCCATCTATAATATCTTTTAATGTTTACCTCAGAAATATATGCTCTAGAGGCAGCAGAAATGTTAATTTGGGTATTCCATTGCTGCAATAGGTCACGGCCCCATAATTTTACTGCATTATTAGCTACATATGGCCTTAATTTTCCTATTTGTCCTTCTGTCCCTATGCATTCAACCCATCTCGTGCTTTGCCTTACTCGAGATAGAATTCCAATTCCCAAGAGCCAAACATTTACATCCTGTAAAAGCCAATACAGATGCCAAGATTCTGGAGTAATGATACTTACATCCGCTCCTGTGTCCAGCAGGCCAGTAATGAAAATGCCATTTACACACACTCTTAACTTTGGTCTTTGATCACTTATAGAAGTTTGCCAAAATACACGTAATTCAGCTTTCAAGCCGTTTTTGCTCAGGCATGTGGTTTTCTAATTGTTCTGATAAGGCATGTTCTCCATAGTAACGGGAAATGACTGGACCACATTCGCCCTGGGGGACTGCGAGAAGCCCCCCATGGCATTTCCCGCTTGCAGTGGATTTCCTTGCCTATCTCTTGACGATCTGCATTCACTGTCCCAATGTCTACCTTTTCCACATCTCCTACATAAACCTGAAGGCTGAGGCCTCCTATTCCTGTTATTCCTGGAAGAGGCGTTATTATTATTATTTCTGGAAATCCTTTGTCTGCAATTCCGTTTCATATGTCCCATTCTGCCAGAATTAAAACATTTGTTATTTTGATGTCTTCTTTTACCATTGGCAATTGCTTCTTCCACCCATGCCTCTGTTCCATAGTCAAACGATTCAACATTCATTGTATGCAAGACCCATTCATCCAAAGGTGCTGATCTGATCTTTAGAGGCATCAAAATCCTTTTGCACTCCACATTGGCATTCTCATAAGCCAAGGACTCAATTATTACATGCCTTGCTTCTGGGTCAGATATCCCTATTTGTACAGCTTTAGTTAGTCTATGTAAAAAGTCAACAAATGGTTCTCTCAGACCCTGTTTAACCCTGATATGTGATTCCGTTCTCTGTCTTGGGTCTTGAACCCTGTCCCAAGCCTTTAAGGCTACTGTAGTACATATGGATAAGGTGTGCTCATCATAATTAGCTTGTTCTAGAGGATCAGAATAAAGTCCTTCACCCGGAATTTGATCTAGGGTAATGTGATCTCTCTTTGATCTTTCCTGCTGTTCTAAAAGTCTAGCCTCTTGTCTGAACATACACTTCCAGTTTAATTGGGATCTGCTCTTTAGAACCGCCGATACTAGATCAATCCAGTCCCTTGAGGTTGGTCTCACATTGATGGACCACAATTTTAGCATCTCCTTAACAAAGGAGCTATGCATCCCAAAATTCATAACAGCTTGTTTAATTTCTTTCAGATCATTCATACGGATGGGTTCCCATGTATATTCCTTGGTGACCTTAGGGTTTTTAGAACCAGTCACCTTCTCTGTTGTTATTACCAGAAAAATAGGAAAAGTCTTGTTAAAACTATCCCAAAGAGTTCTATTCACTTATGGGGGGTCAAGATTTTCTTTTGTACTATTTGCTCCTGTTCATCAGAGTCTATAATTTCCTCAATCTTTTCAAATCTGTTTACCATTGCCTTCTGCAATGCCTGAATCTCTTGCCCAGTATTATGTTCCAAGGCTTTCATAGAGGATTCAAAGGTATGAAGTTTGTCCAATACCGATAATGTCTCATCCTTGGACAGAATTTTCATGGCATGAATTGTGCCATCTTGTATTAAAATTCTGTCCAGTAATCTTTCATAGCCCTTTGATAAAGTCTTGTTAATACATTCAATGTTTCTGATCTTCTCAGATAATGTTTCAGTTCCTACAGACAGGGATTGCAATTTATGATTCAAATCAGCTGTTCCTGCCTCCATATCCTGCACCTTCTTCTCAAATGATAAAGCCATCTCAGAGAAAGATCTATTATTCCTTTCTTAGAGAACTTCAAACCTCTCCTCGAGAACTTCAAACCATTTACAAATCTCCTGCATATTTTTCTCAATTGACAAAGCCATCTCAGAGGATGATCTATTATTCCTTTCCTCGAGAACATCAAACTGTTTGTTGGTATAGTGGAAGTTGTTTCCCAAACCAGTCATGTCCTTCTTTAATTTTTTTAACTTCTGCCTGTAAGGACTCTATCATTTTTTTATTGTCCCACCACGTCGTAATGAAAAAAAAAAAAAAAAAAAAAAAAAAAAGAAGATACCAAGCACTGTAGATATCCAGCCAAAGGAAACCACATCTGCATCGCTCCAAAATTCAGTCATTGTGTAATTAAACAAATATAAAATCCGTTAACGGTGATATTATCAGACATCTTCAATCAGAATATTTAATTTCAATCAAAAGAAAAATTACCTGTAATGACCGTTGTCTGCCAGTAGATGGTGCTGTGCACCTAGATCCACGTGGCCAGGAAAATCAAAGATGGCATCCTGGATCAGGGCACGCATGCGTGCAGAGCGAGCAGTGGTGCGCAGGGATAAAGGCAGTGGCGTTGGCAGCGGAGGCAGAGGGAGGGACGGGTGGATGATGGAGGTCCGGCCAGCTCCTCTCTCACGGTTCCACAGTGGCAGCACAGGAGGGGTGTAGATCGGGGCTGATTGCGCTACAGCGGGGGGGGGGGGGGGGGGGCCCGATGTTCAGCGCGGCTCAGACCGGGGAGCTCAGGCAGCTCAGAGGGAGAAAAAAACTGTGCGCGGACGATCCTCTAAATTAACATCAATGTTGAATCTCTGCAAAAGCTGCACGAGCGGGAGTTGTTCCACATTGGCAGCCACGGCCTGACCTGCAGAAGCGGGGAGAGCGACGCTGGGGTTCGCGAGGAAGCAGAGCCCCACGTTGCAGCGCCAGATGATGCAGGGAGATTTGAAATAACCAAAAATATTCCTTTTCGAACAAATCAGTTTTAATAAAGGGAGAAAAATGGGATACACTTATGTGAACCAAGAGGAAAAGGGAAAAGAGGGAGCGCCTACCCCAAACCCGGTTCTTTTAAAGGTATCCTCGGCCCCTGGGGTGGCCACACCCCTCAAACAAGGGAGTGGTCGGCCACCCCCACAATGATCTGTCTGTCTATTATTTGTTTTGTTTATTCATTCATTCATTCATTAATTTGTTTATGTGTGTGTCCATCTATATGTACATCACATGCATGAAGTTCCTGTGGAGGCCATAAAAGTTCATTGGATCCCTTGAATGCAGGTTCTTTGCAAAAACACCAAGTGTTCCTAATCACTGAGCCATCAATCAGCCTCATATAACATTCTAATGAACAGAGAACAGATACTGTCAATTTAGCATAAAAAAAGAGACATTTCAAGAATTTGTTAACACAAATCAGTGAAAAATATTGGTTCAGTAAACCATGATGCTATTCATGAAGACTGAAAGAAGTGGAGATATGTAGTATGCATTATTGAGGTAAAATAGAAAGTATCATTCATTTATCAAATGTCATGTGGTTTGATTCCAGTTTTTGAATATTATTAATAAAACTTTGATTAGTATTCATGGACAACAAATAATTTTTCAAACAACAAGAAAATATCTAGTTGTATCTATTGTATGCATCTTTGTAAGAGAATGTCAAATGAAAAAAGTGGCTTTCAGACTGCTAGTGTGAACAAATTAATAAATTAGTTTGTATTTACTAAGATGCAGGAAGAATGGACTATGAGAAAAAAATTCCAGTTTTAACATGTAGCAAGAGTTTCCTTTTAGATGAAATGTAATAATAGTACTGAAACCAATAAAATAGTATGATAATCTGTTGAACACACTTTATTACTTATAACTAAAACCTGTTTAGGGGAGCAAGATATGAAAATGTGACAGGTGGGAACATATTTAAATGAATAGAAGTATCTGATATTCTGGCACAGAGTAGGATGAATAAATCAATGACAAAACAGTATACATTTCAATAATCTAGAAAAAAGATTATAGTACTTGACTAAAAACGAACTTAAATATGGTGGAGAAAGATAAATTTAACTTTATTTAAACATTCCAAAAATTGTGCATGAATCAAAGCATCTGATGGTACATTATTAACATTTACAATATCATGATTTTATGTATTTTTTTAAAAATTAGACTGTTAGGAATATATATAAAAAATGTAGAAATTTAACACTCTAATTTAGATGACAAACACACAATAATTAAAGTGTAGTCAAAATAAAAGAAATATTAAAGAGTATGTATTACATTTTATAACACAGGAAAAGAAATTCTTAAGACCATCTCTTAAAGTACTATTATGAAAGTCAAAAATAAAATGAAAAAAAAAAACAGTAAGTTTCTTCAGTCTATATAGTATTGAATAATGTTTAAAAGCATGATTACAGAAATGTTTCAATTACTTTATGAACATTATTCCCTTAGAACTGTGATTACATATGAATGTTTACTTTTACTTTGAAGGATTTACAATATTGCCATCTATTGAAATGTTAACTGTGATCACATAGTAAAATATAATCTTGATATTTGTTGTAATCTGCATAATATATAATTTTGTGCAACCTTAATTTATTACTCTTGTATTTATATGTCAAAATCATTTTTCATGAATGAGAACTTCAAAAATAAAAAAAATTAATATCACTATGAGAAAAACAACATAAAATGAAGTACTATAACAAAACATTTATATTCTTATAAATAGGCAATCTGGAGTTCTGAGTGTATAATCACATGAACATTGTAACTACTTAAGGTATATTAATAGTAAGTTCATAGCTCAGACAATTTTATTTGTGTAGACTAAACATTGACTGTCAAATTTTACTCTGAGTGTTGTGAGAACACAGTGAGCATACAAATATATTTGTGTGTACTTTATCACCCTTGTTTTATAATTATCCTTTGCAAACAAAACACTTAGAGAGCAAAGCATATCTCAAAGTATCCCCATTTTCCTCATGTATGGATAAAAATAAATATTCCAATGAAATGCTTAAGAGAAGACACAATGGTTTTCAGGACAAATTCACTTGCTGTCTCTAAGTAGCACTTATAATCTTGGGTATGTTCCTTGCTTTTAAATGACTCTACAATTCTTCCTTTGATTTTGAAAATGGTAAAACTGATCTCTGTTACTACCAGAATATCTAATATATAAGTGACAATTTTATATTTAAATGTGGGAACTACTAATTTGAAAGTATCCAGGAAATAAGATACAACTTTGCAACAAATAATTTCTACTGTGGAAATACCAGGATTTCTGGATTCCTTTTGATGAAATGTTTAAAAATAATTGCCCAAGAGTAGTATTGCTGGATTCTGAAATAGGTTGATTCCCAATTTTCTGAGAAACCACCATACTGATTTCCAACGTGGTTGTACAAGCTTGCATTCCCACCAGCAATGGATGAGTTTTCCCCTTACTCCACATCCTATCTAGTATAAGCTATCATTGGGATTTTTGATATTTGCCATTCTGACTGGTGTAAGATGGAATCTTAGGGTTGTTTTGATTTGCATTTTCCTGATGGCTAAGAATGTTGAACATTTTCCTAAGTGTCTTCCAGCCAATTGTGATTATTCTGTTGAGAACTCTTTGTTTAGGTCTATACCCCATTGTTTGGGGTATTTGGAATTTTGATGTCTAATATCTTGAGTTCTTTTTATATTTTGGAGATCAGTCTTTTGTCTCATGTAGAGTTGGTGAATATATTTTCCCATTCAGTAGGCTGCTCTTTGGTTTTATTAACTAGGTCCTTTGCTTCACAGAGGTAACGCAGAGCCAAAAAGATGAATATGGATGTATTCACACATAAGTTGATTGTAGCTATAAACAAAGGATATTGAGCCTATAGTTCATGATCCTAGAGAAGCTACATAATAAGATAAAGCCTAAGAAAAACATATAGATCCACCTGGAAAGTTGAAATAGAGCCTGACAAAGTTGAAAACTTGGAGCATGAGGATGGGTGGAGAAATGAGTGCAGAAGAGGAAGACAGGGGTGGGGGTAAGGAGGGAGGAAGAAAGCTTGAGGGAATGGGATAGTCGAGATGGAGGAAGTTTAGAGATGAGAGCAAAGAAAGAGCTATCTTTATTGAGAGGGCCATTATGGGGCAAGCAAGAAACCTGGATCTAGAGAAATTCTCAGGAATATACGTAAATGACCCCATCTAAGACCCTAAGTAATAGAGGAAATGGTGCCCAATCTGGCCTTGCCCTGTAGTCAGACTGATGAATATCTTATATATCACCATAGAACCTTCATCTAGCAACTGATGGAAATAGAGGCAGAGAACCGCATTGAGCACTGGACTGAGCTCCCAAAGTCTATTTGATGAGTGGGAGAAATGAGAATATGAGCAAAGGGGTCGAGACCGTGATGGGTACGTCCATTGAAACAGTCTACCTGAGTAACGGGAGCTAACCCAGTCCAGCTAGACAGAGAATGAACAAGCATAGGTCCAAACTAGTCACTCTGAATGTAGTTGAAAGTTGCATGGCTGAGGCAGACTGCGGGGCCACTGGAAGTGGCACCAGGATTAATTCCTACTGCTTGTACTGGATTTTTGGAAATCTAATCTTTTTGGATGTACATCTTGCTCAGCTTAGTTATAGTAGGGAGGGTCGTGGACCTTCCCCAAAGCAATGTGCCTTCCCATCTCTGTGGAGTGGGTGGGAGTTGGGGATGGGGTCTTAGTGGAGGGAATGGGAGGAGGGGAAGGAATGGGAACTTGAATTGGTATGTATAATGTAAAAAAAAGATAGTTTGTTGTAGTGAGGAGCTGGGGGCTGCATTTCTGCCGGGCTCCTGGCCATCGGCTAGCTTAAAACCCGAAATAACAACACACAAATGGTATTCATTTAAACACTGCCAGGCCCATTAGTTCCAGCCTCTTATTAGCTAATTCTCACATCTCTTGCTTTCACTCATATCTATGTAACACCACGAGTGGTGTCTTACCGGGAAAGATTCAGCATGTCTGACCTGGTGGCTGGCTTCATGGCAGCTGGCTCAGAGAGCAGAGGCAGGACAATTTGACTGAGCAATCTACCTCACTTCCTTCTTCCTGTTCTGTCTACTCCACCTATCTAAATCCTGCCCTATCAAAAAGCCAAGGAAGTTTGTTTATTAGCCAATGAGAATCCTCCATCAGTTTGTTCTCTTTTTAAAAAATAAAATATAATAATAATGATAAGAAGAAAAATATAATTGCACAATTAATCATTTTTTATTGGTGACCTATATATCCAGGAAGCCTTTCAAAACCCACCACAAATTGAAACTGCAGTACCTCCCTGAAGCCAGGAGACACAAGATCCCTATTGTTTTAACCTAAAAATTGAATGGTAGTTAAGTTTCTTTTCTCTCTTCCTCTCTAGAAGCCATCTAGGAGGGTCCTTGTGCTATGAATCTAGTCAACCCAAAAACTCTTAAAAAGAACAAATGAAAATCATGGCTTCATCATATGATTCCAGATGCCAATCATGGTGGAACAAGTTTAGGAGAGCTTAGGAGACCAAAAGATGGATATCCTGTATGAGCCCATCAAGACATTCTAATGGATATTGATAAGAGAACTTTAAAAATATGCACTATTCTTGTTACTTCTGCCAAAAGCTTTTAATACTGATAATTCTTGCCTTTACTTTTTTCTCATCTCTCTCTAGGCATTAATCAAGGCTTCCTTTCCTCCGTATATCTTGTTATACAAATGGAACATGGCATGCATGTTTGGTGTCCTGTGATAAGTTCACTATAGGTATACCTAACTGCTAGATCCAATGATTCCATTGAACAATATGAAACTCAATTGGTCATGATTGGAATCCCCCAAATTATAGTTGGGACTACCTCCCAAGAGGAGGGGAATGATGACATCATGAGATAGAAACTGTAATGCAGCTCAGAACAAGAATTTAAAAAAAAACAGTCAGAAAAATGTCTTTTGTTCTTTAGCCATGAATGTTAGAATCTCTGGTTTCTTATCTTTAGATAACACTACTTCCTAGAGTCTCTACATAAGTAGAAACATAAAACCTAGTCAAGACATTAAATACTTCAGATGAACAGGTATGGAACAGGATCACTACAATTTCACGGTAGAAATGGATTACATCTAATTTTCCATTTCATCCCATCTTCTTAATGGTTTTAGGGCTACTCCCTCAAAGTAAGGAATGTTATTTTAAAGAATGAAATCTACCTCTAAATTATGACTTGTCTTTGTCTCTTCCATTGAGATTTCAAGACAAATCCCAAGCTACATTTAAGGAAATTTGTACCACAGATAGGAAGGCAGATTCTGTTTATGATAATATAATTATTATTATAATAATGACCCTTCCAATATAATCCTTAGTAACTACCAAAAGCTGTCAGAAACATATGCCTGACTTTCTGAGTCCTGATTGAGAATTTATAACTGTTAGTTTTTCTTCTCTGTCCTGTTCTGTTTGATGTTGGCAAGAACCTGAGTATGTTTTCAAACTTTCAGGTACGTTGAGCTGTATTATATTTTTCCCCTGAAGCTCCTGTCCCAGCTACGTGGCTGCATGATGCCATGCGCCTGAAATTCATACCAGCTTATTTCAAATGAGATTGCTTTTTTCTCTGTCTTCTCCATTCTCTTCCTACAAGCAGATCTGAGATTTACAGTTTGCCATCCTTTTTTGTTTGTTTACTTTGTTGTTTTTTATTTGTTTTTAACCATAACACATTTTCATAGAGCCTAAACAATTATCACTTATATAAACAGAAGCAAGTGCCCAATAGCCATAGTCAATCTCATTGATAAAGATAAACAAACTACAGTAATAGTGAAGTAAATTAATCCCTCAGGCAAATACAAATTAATAGTTTATAGGTTATCCAATGGTAGAAAGAAAAATTGAGGGAAAGTGATTTTAATATCTATTTAAATTGGTGCAAGCACTTTGTAAAGCTCTCTAAAAACCCAATAAAATATTAAACACATTGTGCTCTCTAAACTGGGAGTAATCTTTAAAAGTTATCTTATGTTTAAAGTATTAGATGAGCAGAAAGCTTTAAGCATAGATAATAAATACTGTGTATTTAAAATTTGTAAAATTATGTCTTTTCTACTATTTAAAAAATTATGTATTTTATCAATAGTTTTGTTATGATTGTATAAGTATTAGAATTTGTTTGCATGGGATCTTCTCATAAAGTATATCAGATTGTGACCCCAACTGAAGTGGGCATTTCCATTAAGAAAACTATAAAGTTAGCAAACTGTCATTCAGTAAAACTCAATTTTTAAATTAAATAGATGGTGATAACATATAAATTAATAAAAGTATACTTGTTTGTGTTCTGTACTAATTTACATTTCTAAATTATTCAGTTTACATATCTATTGAGCATTAATTTCTTTTAGAGAAATGCATATCTCAAAATAAAAAAAATAAATTATAATGCATTATCTAAAATATCATGATTCATAGTGTTGATGAAAGCAATTGTAACATTCTGTACATATATTTTCAACTGTACACAAGATGATTTTGACAATAATAGTGCCTATTTGCTTCAATTTATCATGTTGCTTTTATTGTAGCAAAGAAAGAACAACATGCTATTTTCATATATACTTGATCAAAAAGCTAAAATTTAAAGTTGTATTACTGACTGAATCTTTTTCATGTGTGTGTATGTTTGTAGTTACAAATACTAATAATGTGAACTTTACTGCAAATCAAATGAACTTTATTTTTAGCACATAGATTGGTTGGATTAAGACACAGCATACATTGTAATAAAAAGTTTTGCCATGATATATGGAAATTAAAAAAACATAATATGCAATCATAAAACATTTAATGGGAGAGAAATATTTGTATAATCCAAGGGATGAAACCATACTAAAATTTTATTTAGTTGAAATAAGTTTATTAGTTGGTGAATATGATTAATAATATTCTTTTGAGTATGTATTTTGACCAGAAAAATAGCATATGTTGTGAATATATGATAAGATACATGTCTCCTAGTAAAGTGGGAAATTTGTGTGGTGGCAAGATATTGCAATTAATCATAATTTCCTTCCTTCCATACTATTGTTCAGTTCATATTTTGCTCAAAGTATAGGACTTACTGTATTTTGTATTTGCATAAAATTTATTATAGTCATACTCAAATATCCTTAGAGTGCAGATGATGCTTTTTGACAAACATATGTCTGAATCAATACATAAATCCAAGGATCACCATAGAAAACTATCTAAACCTCTCATAGAGGCAACCAACATTCTGATTTCCGTAACCTCATGTTAGTTTCACTTGTTTTTCAATACCTCATTTTAAACAGAATTTTCTTTTGAGTCCATTTTCATTGATTGCACTCATCTTGCTAGGTTAACTATCTTACTGATGCATGGACAACATGACAGAATGTTTGTTCATCACCTCGTTATCTTAGACAGATTTTAAAAATCTTTTTTTTTGAATAATAGGCACAACAACTGCAAATACAATCTACAACATTCATACATACAGTTCCAGGTTCACTTTGTATCATAATCCTCCATGACCACAATATATTTATCAAAAATAAGTAATGAAAGTGGGAGGGCTATTTGTTGGGGAAAAGAAGGAAGTACACAGTAGTAATTATTAAGCAACAAAAGTAGGAGAGAGATAAGAGAGGTTCATGGGATGAATATGATTATAATATACTGTATATATATGATACTGACAAAAAAGAAAATATAAGTCACAAAAAACTAAGCAATAAGCATTAGTACATTACTTTTATTCATTTTTATTTTTTTTTATTTTAAATACCATCCCCAGTTCCCCCTCCCTTCCTTTCTTTGGCTCCTCAACTCCCCACCATCCCAAAGCTGAACAAGATATCCCACCATAGTGAATGGTCTCCAGAAAGCCAGTTCAAGCACCTGGGATAAGTCCTGGTCCCACTGTTAGGGGCCACAGAAACAGATAAGTCACATAACTGTCAGCCACAATCAGAGGGCCTAGTTTGTTCCCATGTAGGCTCCTCAACTGTCAGTCCAGAGTCCATGAGCTCCCATTAGTTCAGGTCAACTGTCTCTGTGGTTTTCTCCATCGTGATCTTCACTCATAAGTTCCTTCCTCCTTCTCTTAAACTGGACTCTAGGAACTCAGCCCAGTGCTTAGCTGTGAATTACTGCATCTGCTTCCAGCAGTTACTGGATTTAGGGTCTATGATAGTAGTTAGGGTAGTCACTAATTCGATTACAGGGGTAGGACACTTCAGACATCTTTTCTGCTATTGCTAGGAGTCTTATCTTCAGTCGTCTTTGTAGACTTCTGCAAATTTCTTTAGTACTAGGTTTCTCTTTACCCCCATAATAACTCCCTCTATCAGGATATGTCTTTTCTTGCTCACCCTCTCTGTCCCTCCCTCAACATGGCCAATAAATCCCTCATATTCCCATACCCTTTCCCTCTCTTCTACACCTCCCATGTTACCCAGGACATCTCATCTATTTCCTCTTCACAGGGAAATTCATTTTTTCATCTTGGTGTTTTTCTTGATTCTTGTCTTCTTTGGGGTTGTGGTTACCCTTGGGTTTACATCTAATATCCTCTTATGTGTGAGTACGTACCATATTTGTTTTTCTGGGTCTGAGTTACCACAATCAAGATGATTTTCCTCTAGTTCCACTCATTTGCCTACAAATTTATGATGTTGTTTCACTGCTTGATGTGGGAGAGTCTTCTGTTTGTGTTGATTTCATTCATTAATAAAGAAACTGCCTTGGCCCATTTAATAGACCAGCCCTTAGGTGGGTGAAGTAGACAAAACAGGAAGAAGGAAGTGAGGTATATGCCATGAGCAATTGCCCCACCTCTCCTCTCTGAGACAGATGCAATGAAGCTCCCACCCAAGATGGACTTATGCTAGAATCTTCCCGGTAAGGCACCACTTTGTGGTGCTACACAGATTATTAGATATGGGTTAATCACGATGTGAGTAGGAGGCTGAAACTAATGGGCCAAACAGTGTTTAAATGAATACAGTTTGTGTGTTGTTATTTCAGGTTTTAAGCTAGCCACGCAGCCAAGAGCCAGGCGGGAATGCAGCCCACTGCTCCCATCACTACAACTGCTAAGTAATACTCCATTGTGTAAATGTGCCACATTTTCTTTATCCATTCTTTAGTTGATGGGTATTTAGGTTGTTTCCAGGTTCTGGCTATTACAAATAATGCTGCTATGAACATTGTTAATTAAACTCCTACTGCTCATATTTAACCACTATTTCTAGTAATGTTCTTTTGCTGTGTAATAATCTTTGGCCATTGTAAATATGTATTATTCTCAGTGATTAATAAAGAGCTGACTGACCTATAGCTGGGCAAGAAGAGATTGGATGGGAAAGCCAGACTAGGAGGAAGCTGGAAAGAAAAGTCAAGTGTAAGAAACATTGAGTAAGATGCAGAGGAAGCAGGTGATAAACATTCATGCTGAAAAAGGTACTGACACATGGTATTAGCATAGATAAGAAAGATTTACAATATAAGAGTTAACTAATAATATACCTGAACTATTGCCTAAGCATTCTTAAATAATATTGAGTCTCTGTGTCAGTTATTTGTAAACTTGCAGACAAGAAAGAAAAGTCTGGCTACATTCTCTGACTCTTATAATATATGCTACAATATTGATGTCAAACATACATATTTAAAAATGTTTCTAAACTCCCACATTTTATTTACTGGTCAGTTATCTTTATTCTCCTATGATCATTGATGATGTCTTATTCTTTCCATATAATTCATAACTGTGTTATATGTGAGGATTCTCAATTAGGTATTTTACAGACTGTTGATCAGTTCTTTTGTCTGGTGTTTTCTCATTATTGGATACTTTGCAACATAAAGAAAAATAATACAAATGAATAATTTTTCATATCATTTTATATCAGATTTATAACAGATTGCTTGCTCTAATCTTAAACTTAATCCTTGATTAATGTGGAGCTTTCTCTAATAAATTTATTTGTCTTTTCTAGATTTTATTGACTCTGAATTACTAATTTCTATACTTAACAGAAGAAAATAAATTTCTACTGTTTTCAATTCATGTTGAAATCAAAATAAACATTATTAAATATTTCTCTGTAGAGGAGTTGAGGGGAAAGTTGATGCTATGCAAATTAAATAACCTAAAGATTCCACCCATGACAGTATCCATTATCCATGTTAATTGTTTTTGGCAATTATCACTATCAAATTCTAATGGTGGCTTGTTACTTACCTCATCCATTCCCATTTATTAGTTATTTTAATTCTATAGTATTTATTTACTATCATATTTATGTTCTAAAATATGACTCAGGATATGTGTTTTTGTTTAAAGCCACTTACCACCAAGGCTTGACCTCCTAGGATACATATCATAGAGAAAACTGACTGCTACTAGTTTTCTTGAGTTCAATTTTTATGCCATTGTACCTATGTGCCCACATGTTTACACAAACACATGTCAAGTAATTAATTAACTAATATAATAAAATCATCTTAAATGTTATTACACAGGGGCATTCACTATTTTGATTATAATAAAATAGTATTAAATTACAATACCATGGCATTATTAGAATCTTGTCAATTGATAATTTTCAGGTTGTTTTCCACTTAACTTGAACATGTACAACCTTCAAAATATCTACCCAAAGAAAAGCATATGATAATCCTCCTGGATATTGGAAGTAGACACGATTGTTGGGCAAAAATTGGGAACTTGGGGGTGGGTGAGACGGGCCCAAGGGGAGATGGGGAGAGAAAAGTGTAAAGAGGAGAATAGGGAGAGCTCAGGGGAATGGGATGCTTGGGATACAGGAAGGGTGGATGTGGGAGCAGGGAAGCATATATCTTAATTAAGGGAGCCATCTGAGGGTTGTCAAGAGACTTAACTCTAGAGGGGTTCCCGGGTTTCCAGGGAGATGCCTCCCGCTGAGGCAGCTGAGGAGAGGCAGTTGGAAAAGGCTATATCCTATAGCCATACTGATGAATTTCTTGCATATCACCATAGAACCTCCACCTGGCGATAGATGAAGAATATGACTGAGCCCCACATTGGAGCACCGGACTGAGCTCCCAAGGTCCTGATGAGGAGCAGAAGGAGGGAGAACATGAGAAAGAAAGTCAGGACCGTGAGGGGTGCATTCTCCGTGAGGGGAGGAGAAAAAGAGAGAGATATACAGTAAAGACATGGGGACAGTGGGACAGAACTAACGGGAGATCACCAACTCCAGTGGGAATGGGACTGATGGAACATGCGACCAAACAGGACTCTCTGAATGTGGCCGACGGTATAAGCTGACTGAGAAGCCAAGGACAATGGCGCTGGGCTTTGATTCTTCTGCATGGATGGGCTCTGTTGGAGCCTTGTCAGCTTGGGTGATCACCTTCCTGGACCTGGGGGGAGTTGGGAGGACCTTGGTCTTAACATAGAGTAGGGAACCCTGATGGCTCCTTGGTCTGGAGAGGGAGGGAGTGGGTTATGGGTGGAAGGGAGAGAAGGGGGAGGAGGAGGGGAGGAGATGCAAATTTTTAAATTTAAAAAAAAATAAAGATAAAAATAAATCATTATGGCAGGGAAGTCAGAAGAGCAGGCAATTGAAGCTTCTTGTCATATTTCATCTACAGACAGGGAAAAGAGAGGGGTGAATGCATTTTCTCAGAACCCTCTCCTTTTTTATTCACTATAGTTACAATATCATAAAATAGTTTTGCCTACAGTTTAGATGTGTCTTCTTGTTTTTGTTAAAAATGTATTCATATATAAATGCCTGCAAACCTATCTAACATATAATTCTAAGTTCTGACCAGTTGACAAGTAACAATAGTCATCCAAATTGTATTTTAGTCCTATGTCTAGGCCTGAGAGGAGGCTTACTCATCATGCTAAAACTATAAGAAATATATTACTAGATAATTATTGAAATTTCATTTCAAAAGCCCCAAGCTAGCTGGGTGGTGGTGGCGCATGCCTTTAATCCCAGCACTCGGGAGGCAGAGGCAGGCGGATCTCTGTGAGTTTGAGACCAGCCTGGTCTACAAGAGCTAGTTCCAGGACAGGCTCCAAAGCTACAGAGAAACCCTGTCTCGAAAAACCAAAAAAAAAAAAAAAAAAAAAAAAAAAAAAAAAAAAAAAAAAGCCCCAAGCTTCAGAGTATTATTCTCTGCCAGGAGGTTTTCAGAAAAATTATAAGGATATACCTTTTTGTCCTTATATAGAGTCAAACCAAATATATCTATCAACCCTTGGACAGAACAACCATCCCCAGAAATTTTTTTTTTCTAGAGAAATTGGAAATAAGTGCAAAGAAATTCTAAATATATGTAGAGCTAGTTTGGACACTGTCCACTCTTAATATCTGAGAGTATGCTCTAATTTATGATATGAAACACTGCAACATATTTACCACACTACTCATTGAGTCTCATCCAATTACTATTGAACAAGTCACAAGGGCTTGGAAATTGGAGGGTGTTAAAAGTGACATCCTTATGACAATTGGATATTGCAACCCTAGGAACTTAATATCTGCATTCTGTTTGATGAGTACTCTATCATCTAAAGTAGATAGATAGATAGATAGATAGATAGATAGATAGATAGAGACATAGATATGTCATCCTGAACTTGCAATCTAATAAAAATTTGATTATTCTTTAACATGAAAAGAATTCCAGTAATTTTGGAGGACTGGAATGTTAACTATTAACATTTTGTGAGTACTTACGCAAGTGTATAACATCTCTGGATATACACTATAAAGTATAAACGTTTGTATCACTATTGTTCATATTATTCAGCAATAACACCTACAAAATCTGTGAGCTAAGATACTATGGTGATGTGGGAGGGTCTTCTGTTTTAATAAACTGCCTTGGCCAGCCCATAGGTGGGTGGAGTAGACAGAACAAGAAGAAGGAAGTGAGGTAGATGGCTCAGTCAGATGCCACACCTCTCCTAAGTTAGTCAGACTGCCGTGCCTCTCCCCAGAGAGAAGCCAGACGCAATGAAGCCAATCACCAGGTCAGACGTGCTGAATCTTTACTGGTAATACATCACTCCTGGTGTTACACAGATTATTAGATATGGGTTAATCAAGATGTGAGTAAGAGGCTGAAACTAAGGGCCAGGCAGTATTTAAAAGAATACAGTTTCCATGTAATTATTTTGGGGCATAAGCTAGCAGGTGTCCAGGAGCCAGGCAGGATGAAAAGCAGGCCAACTGCCTCATCATTACAGAATGGCGCCCAACGTGGGGCTCGAACCCACGACCCTGAGATTAAGAGTCTCATGCTCTACCAACTGAGCTAGACTGTCCTGCCAGGGCAAACTCTGACTCTTTCAAGCAGGCGGTCCTGACTATGGAGCTTTTGATTGTTGTTTAACACTGTTGCAGCTTGCTTGCTGGCAAGGACCTTAAGCCACCACAGAATTGTGGTGATAACATGGCTACAGCCAGTACCTCTGCCATGAGGCTGGAAAGCTAAGGAATGGGCTAGATCTAGCTCTCAAAGCCACGGCTTTAGTCCTACCGATATTGCTTAGTAATTTAAAGGCTCATGTGGTCAGAAAAAGAGAGAGATATACAGTAAAGAGAGATTCAAAGATGAAGAAAACTTCTAAATGATTTACAGTGTGTTAAAAATATAAGCAGGCTAAAAGTTAAAGTTCTTAAAGTTAAAAAAATGAAGAAAGAAAATAGTTGGGTGTGGTGGTACACACCTTTAATCCCAACACTTGGGAGGCAGAGATAGATTGACCTCTGAGACTTCAAGGGGCAGAGGTAGATTGACCTCTGTGTCTTCAAGGTGTGGCAGGACACACCTTTAATCCCAATGCCTGGGAAGCAGAGACAGACAGATCTCTGTGAGTTCAAGGTGTGGTAGCACCTTTAATCCCAGCACTTGGGAAGTAGAGGCAAGTGGATCTCTGAGAGTTCAAGGACAGCCTGGTCTAAAGAGTTATTCCAGGACAAAGATACAGAGAACCTGTCTCAAAAAATAAAAGTAAAAATAAATGAAATAGAGGTTAAAATAAAGTCGTATAAGATGGAAAATACACAGAGAATCTTGATACTGTATGCCATAATGCTCTCTTTGAATTGTTTGAATGCTGAGGAAGAAGCAACAGCTGCTAAAAGATATTTGTTTATAAATGCTGCTGAACTAATCCAAGATAGACATTTTAAAAATACCTTGACTTCAGAATTTGGATCTAAGAATATGATACTTTGGTAAAGAGATTCTTTTGTTTTTACAGAAAATGAGACCGTATGGATTGCTTCTATCCCAATATGGTATGATATACCATGCCCTCCTGAAAGATTGCAGCTGTGAACACCTTCAGAAAATTACTTCACCCAACTGATGACTGAGATGAACCTGGCATACAGGTTACACCATGAAAGATCTGATTAACAGCGTCCCCATTCAGCAGGAAGCAGTTTGGAGAGAAATAACTGCGCCCATATTCCCAAATATTGTTTATAAATGTTTTTTTACATTTAAATGGGGATATGATATAGATATGAATAATTTGTATGGATATGGATTTTGCTTTAGTGATTTAAAATTAAGGTTAATTTTGTTATATGTGTATGTATTTCTGATACTGATTAAGGTATGATTGTGTTTTTCATTTAAAAATGTAATGTATAATTAGGAAATATAGGTTGCTAATGGATAATCATCGATAATAGTAAATCTTGTAATCATGTTAGATTTTCTAGATATATAGAGATATATTTCAGTTAGATAGGCATTCCTAATATCTTTCAAAGACTATAGAATATGGCATTTTAAATGTTTTAATAACTTAGGACTTTTCATGACAATGAGACATGTCTCCTCCTGGCAGCACCAATCTACTTCAAAAGGAAGATGGGCATCAAAGAGGATCCTTATTGAGTTTGATAGCAATTTGCGCAAGAAACTGCTATTGGCTGGACTGTTGCAGAAACTGGACATGAAGAACCCACAAAGAGAGGACTGCTGAACTTGCCTAAATGTGAGATGATTCTTTGGGGTTTCTGACTTATGAAAGAGTCTGTGAGACATTCTTCAGGACTCAACAGATAGTGACTGAACTGCCTTTGAAATTTCCTGCTTCATGGAAATGTCTCTGGATACTATGGGCCTGAAGGCCGAAGATGGATGCCCCAACAGGACAGAGGAACTTTGGGTGACTGTCCAGGCAGCGAGATGTCTCTGTCATTTCTAGAGTTTTGTAAGTTGCTTACTTCTCATCTACTTAGGTAATATTATATCCTTCTGGAGTCTTTGATGGAGTTGAAGAATAGATATAGTTGTTTTCCTGTTATGATAAAAGATAAAATAGATATAAATATTGTAACTGTAATTCTTGATAACTGTTTTGTTATATGTTATTTTGCTATGTTAAAGTTAAAGCCTTTTTTGTTTAAACAGAAAAAGGGGAAATGATGTGGGAGGGTCTTCTGTTTTAATAAAGAAACTGCCTTGGCCAGCCCATAGGTGGGTGGAGTAGACAGAACAAGAAGAAGGAAGTGAGGTAGATGGCTCAGTCAGATGCCACACCTCTCCTAAGTTAGTCAGACTGCCGTGCTTCTCCCCAGAGAGAAGCCAGACGCGATGAAGCCAATCACCAGGTCAGACGTGCTGAATCTTTCCCGGTAAGACATCACTCCTGGTGTTACACAGATTATTAGATATGGGTTAATCAAGATGTGAGTAAGAGGCTGAAACTAAGGGCCAGGCAGTATATAAAAGAATACAGTTTCCATGTAATTATTTTGGGGCATAAGCTAGCAGGTGTCCAGGAGCCAGGCAGGATGAAAAGCAGGCCAGCCGCCTCATCACTACAGAACTATGGCCATGCTGCAAGTAAACTGAGTTTGAAGACATGATCAACTAGATAAGCAGAAATCTAGCCACTCTAAAAGGTATGACCAGTGCTTTCAAAGAATGTGTTCATATGAAAGTTCAAAAAATGTGTTTATATTAAGTACTAGTTACATTTTTTAAACTCCTTGACCTCATATCTGATAATTTCTCTTCCATGTTGTCTCCAAGAAGAGACAAAATATTTTAAATGTATTTTTATTCTTTGCACTTTGAAATACAGTGTCATTAATATACCCAAACAGAAAAAGTTCTGTTTGGACAATGTACAATTCCCATTTTCTTTGTAGAAGGACTGAATAATATATCATATAAATATACCTGTTAATTTGTGGAAAAATAAAAATGTCATCTTCAGAACAGGACTTCTTCTGGGTAGATAATAATAAAGTAATATCCAGTAATTAATAACAATAATATTCCTTGAAAAGATTAATATTTTCAGATTTATATGTATAGTATATATACACTATATATAGTGTATAATAGATAACTACTTATAGAAGCAATATTTCTTATTGTTTTCTGTTTTTTGTCTTCTTTCTTTTTCTATCAGTTTCATATGTTTATCATACTTACATAACTATACCTCAGTTCTGTGGCTGTCCATCAATGGTTTGGGGCTCTGTAAACTTACACTGATTCACATTGGCATGTCAACTGGTATTATGGTTAAGTGGTGAGTGGGCATAGCTTGCCTCTTAAAGGGACCAGGGACAAAAACCATAACAGAGACCCTTGCACTGGAAGATGGAAAGGACCCGACCCTCTATTAATTTAGGGTCGAGGATATGTCTGTGTTTTTTCACAGGATGAGGCTCAAACGAGATGGCTTCCAGAATGCCTGGGTCAGTGTGTCCAGCAAAACACCAGACTCAATGACATCATATCTGTTACAGCCCAATTGGAGAAGTTAGAATAAAATTTTTTGGTCCTGCTTTCCTGACCCCACAGAGAGTAATGCCTGATCCATGGAACCTGCTGTCATCATTCTACACATCAGTGGATGACATTCTGCATTGCAGGACACTGGGCTGCTTTCAGACACTCAGGATCCACATAGCTACTGAGACCCTGCTGCAATAGCTTTGATAATAACTACTTGCTACTGTTTGAATCCTGTTTACTTTGGAGCTGGAATAAAAACACATAACTCAGATTGCCAATGAGGTATTCAATCTGATGTTGAAATGTTAATAAAGCCTGAGAACTGGGATCTCAGTTTTCCCCTCAGGAAAAAAAAAAAAGCCCTCTTCAGATAAGAGACCGGAACTGTTGCTTATAAGCTGCAATGTATTTGGACTCTTACACATTACAAAAATCTTCTTGTCTTTTGGTTAAAATGGACTTAAGAAAATGAAGATTTGTTAAATGGTGTTATGTATTGACTGGTTAAATCATGTTTATGGTATTGATCTGTTAAGGCTTTAGTTTACTATTAAGATGTTAATGGTTAGAAAAATGATCAGAATTTGTCTAAGAATAGTTTGAAACAATGTTCACTATAAGTTAATGATTAGAAAATGTTTAAAACTTGTCTGAGAAATGTTTAACAGTAGCAATGTTTACTATAAAATGAAATGATTAGAAAATGTTTAAAACTTGTCTAAGAAAGGCTTGACATTAGCAATGAATTATTGAATTTTATATGTTTGATAAGACAAATTTAGAGTTTGATATAGCTAAATACACTAGACAAATTCACAAGTGGGCATTCCTCACCCTGGTGATCCTTTATTCCTTTAATAAGGAGATATATTAGTCATTGAAGTATTCATAGCACAAAGTATTATCTGCTTGTTTACCATTAGCTAGTTGCTAATGAACTCTCTTGACAAAAGCCTAGTTTGAAGATGCTGAACCCAGTCCTTTGTCCCTTAACCCTTTGTTTACAGATATCTGCTGGCAGTCAGGAATGGAATTTGATCCTTTTTATCCACAGGCACCTAAGATATGGACTTGCATAAATTAAAATGCATGTTCCAAGACAAGTAAGACTGGGAAATGGAGAAGTGTTCATCCCAAGGCAGGCATGATTATCTGTCCTGGTGCAGAATCACGGGCTTTATTAAAATTAATAAAAAGGGAGGAATTGTAGAGGCCCAAAGAGGCCTAAGGTTAGAGAGTTTGGGACTTGTTTTTAGTTCGAGATTATTGTGCTTCTAACTTAAACAAAGGTCCCACCTAGTTGTAAATCAGAGTTCTGCTCTCTCAAGGTTGTTGTAAACAGGTGTAGCTAGTTGCCAGACCTCATGCTCTTGAAATAGGAAAGTAGTTCCTACCTAAAACAAAAGTCTAAGGATCCATTATGTTCTAGCTCCCTTTATGGAGATAACTTGGGATTCCACCCAAGGTGAGTACTTCGTCTAGGTCTAGAGTCAAGGTTTTGAGTGGTGAATGTACCACATGACTTTCAACTTCTATGTTAATACAGTTCTTTTGTTATACTCCTACCTTTTAAAGTCAGGGGTATATTAAGCTGTTGGAAATTAAACATGGATGAATTTTCAGTACTCACTGAAATTTCCTACCAATTGTAGTTATTCAGCCACAGATAAGGCTGCACTTCTGGTTTCTAAAGGCAGGAACGTGCAGACAGGCCCTTGGGCACAAAGGGCCCTGCATGACCCAAGTGCATGCATGTGTGGTTACATCCACATATGACTCAGCTAAACCATTGTGGCATGCGTGAGTTGCCTGTCATCTGGGTCCCATGTGACCCACATCCACATAAGACTCAGCTAAACCCTTGTGTGTATGCATGAGTCATCCATCATCTGCATCATCAGTGTGACATAGTCATGCCAAAGCCCTGTGCACATGTGCTAGGCAGCTTTCAAAAACTGGACACACCATCTCTCATTCGCTCTCTGCACACCTTCTCCCAGGCCTCTATGCCCTCTCCTCTAATAAACTCCTAAGCAGGTTTGTTGGAGTTCCATGTCTCCTTCTCATTCCTGCAAGGTAATTTCATTGTTGCTGAGACTCGAGAGGCTCTCCTGCGCCAGACCCCTCTCCCAGGGTCAGGGTCTGGAACCGGGGATTTTCTCCAAAATAACCATGTGCTCCATATGCCTGAGCGTGATTTCTCTGAACAACTCAAACTCAGTTGGTGAGTTTCCCCATTCTGGTCAGCTTAACTGTTTCTCCGAACCCGAGGAATTGACTGTTGACCTCCAGCAACCCTCTTGTGGTCCTAGAAACAGGAGGACTGCCCCCAACCACAGTCTTCAATGCTAAAGTTGTTCCCTTTGCTGGCATTCATCTGTGGATTGCTTCCCTCAGTTGAAATTGTGTTTCGTATGGCCCAGGATGGATGCACCCATGACTGAGGACCCAGGTTCCCTCAAATCCTTCTTTTTCTTTTTCTTTTTTTCCATTTCTTTTTTTTTCTTTTTTTTTCCCCTCACTGTGAGAGGCAGCTCGGAGTAGCCTCTGGCTTTGCTGGGTTCCGAGTCACCCCGAATGGATCTAGACAAGCCTACCCGTCCCACCCATGGCAAGGGACACCCTCCCATGGGTCTTTGACACATTGATTCAGACCCCGCCCATAGTCGAGAGACTTCTTACTGTGGGCCTTCTGATATAGCTGTTTCACAGGTTTTCATGGTCTCAACTATGGGAGGCAAGCCATTCAAATCCAATAATCCAGCCTTTCCGCTGGAATGCCTTTTAGAGGCCCTAAAACCCCAGGCCTTAATGCCCTATCTTCCAGCCTTTCCCCTGGGATGCCTTTTAGAGGCCCTAAAACCCCAGGCCTTAATGCCCTACCTATGGATTCCCACACTTGTCCACCTTTGTTTAAAAAAAGGCCTCATTACAATTTAAATGGAAATCTAAAGTGGTCACTTAATGGAACCTTTGATCCCAATATTTTACGGGAGCTTTCTAACTACTGTCAGTGCACAGGCAAATGGAAGGAGTTACCTTATATCCAAGTCTTTTACTATTTAGTCTCTGAGCCTAAGCCCTTTGTCCTTGCAAGCTGTTCACCTGCTCACATGTGCCTTGCTATGCCATCTGTACTGGAAGTTTTGGTTCTACTGCATGTACTGGTTTTTTGGGAGCCTCGTCTATTTGGATGCACACCTTCCTAGACCTGGATGGACGTGGGAGGGCCTTGGACTTCCCACAGGGCAGGGCACCCTGACTTCTCTTTGGACTGGAGAGTGAGGAGAAGGGGGAGTGTGGAAAGTGGGAGGGAAATTGGAGGAGGTGGAAATTTTTAATAAATAAAAAAAGACCCCTCTCTTCCACTCTGGAGCCAGCTAACAAACTCCCACCTTTTGGATCTCAACAGGCAGCTATCCCCATCCTCCCAGCCTCTACTCCTGTCCCTTCAGCCTCAGCCATTGCTCCTTCAATGCCAGTTTCTACGTCTGTCCCTTCAGCCCCTGCTTTCGCTATTCAAGTGCAGTTTCTACTCCTTTCCCTTCAGCCCCAGATTCTACCCCTGTCTCTTTAGCTCCTGAAGCCACAGCTTCTACCCTTGTCCCTTTAGCTTCTACTCCTGTTTCTACACTGGTTTCTTTACCTACTGCTCCCGACCATGCTAAGGATTCCACATCTTTCCAACCTCAACAAGCAGATATTTCTGCTCCTTTACCTCCTGCTGGTTCATCACCTCCCTCCGCTTGGTCTTCAGCTCTCTCTCCCCCACCACTACCTATTCCAGTAGCTTCATTGAATCATTCTTTCTGTCCAGTGACTGGCCACAGCAGCTGCCTTGCTCTGGCACCCACCTTTACCCCTCCTCTCACATGCTCACATGCTACTATGGAACTTAACCCTAAGGAAGCCAAGTCCACTATAATTCTCCTGTTGTGAGAGGTAGCTGGTATAGATGGATTGATTAGGGTGCATGTTCCTTTCTCACTTTCAGAACTCTCCCATATAGAACAGAAACTGGGGTCATTTATATCTAATTCTATTACTTTCATAAAACAATTTCAAAATCTTACCCAGTCTTATAATCTCACCTTTCATAACATCTATATGATCTTATCTAATAACCTACTACCTGAAGAGCACAGGTGACTTTGGGAGCACGCCAGACTACATGCAAATGAGATTCACCAGACTCTTGCCTCCACCCTCCCAGAACAGAGGCGGTCACAGAGCAAGAGCCATACTGGGAATATAATACTCTGGGTGGGATTTTAGCTAGATTTTTGACTTGCCTCCTAGCAGGTCTCCGTAAGGCTGCCCTCAAGTCAGTAAACTATACTAAGCTCTCAGAGATCATTCAAGATATGAAGGAAAATCATTCCACATTTTTGGAACACCTCACAAAAGCTCTATTACAGTATACTAGCTTAGCTCCAGAAACCACAGAAGGCAGAAGTTACTCATGACTCATTTTTTTAATCAGTGCTACTCTGACACTATGGCTAAACTTAAATGTTTGGAGAAAGGCCCCTTGACCCTTCAGGCAGAAGTCTTAGAGTTGACTTATAAGGTGTACCATGTGAGAAATGACAAAGCCTGAAATCACTGTCATGTGCTAACCACAGCCTCCCTACTGGCCTACGTGACAGACTGCCCGATCCATGTTGTCCATGCTGCTCCGTTGCCCCCCAGAGCTTGAGAACTGCCAGACCCATATTTCAAATGTGGTAGAACTGGTCACTGAGCCTGAGCATTCCCTAATCCTCATCTTGGTCCCATAAGACCTTGTCCAAGATGCCATAGGAAAGGACATTAAGCATTAGACTGTCCTCATGCACATAGTAGCATGGACACATCAAAACCCCCAAGTTCCCATGTTGACCTTCTAGGTCTGGCCAAGGAGATCATGGCCGAGTGAAGCTGCCTGGGCTCCTTTGACCCAACCACAACCATCATCTGTAACAGGGATCCACCAGTAAATATCACAGATCAAGATGGCCCATCTCCTTTCTCTTGGACACCTGGAGCCACATATTTGGTACTGAGGGAATTCTGGGGGCCTACCTTTCCTTCTAGTTTCCCTATTTTCGTGGTAGGGGGACAGCCTTATCTACCTCAGCAGATCCCACCACTTAACTGTGTTTTGGGGGCTATTTATCTCACTCATTCATTTTTAGTCATGCCAACCTGCCCAGTGCCTCTCAGGTGAAGAGATTTTTTTAGCAAAAGTAGGAGCTTCCATTTCATTTGCTCCTCCCACTTTCTTTACGCCAGAATGACCAGCAGCTACATTCTTCCTCCTTCTAGCCTCTAAACCTCCCAATACCAATATGTCTTTTCCTCTACCAGCTTCCCAGGTGGACCCCCATGTCTGGAACACATAAAAGCCCTCCATTGCTAAACACCATCCCCCCATTGTTATCCAATTACCAGATCCTACTAAGTACATTACCCAAGCTCAGTACCTCCTCACTCTCCAGAGTCTTAGGGGACTTAAGCTTATTATCTCTGACCTTTTAAGGAAAAAATCTACTTCGCCCCACCACTTCTCCATTTAACACCCCTATACTTGCTGTTAAAAAACCTAATCAACATATTGCCTGGTTCAAGACCTCTGGCTTATTAATTCTGCAGTGGTCCCTCTTCATCCTGTAGTGCCTAACCCTTACACACTTCTTTCCACCATTCCTCCAGGAACCTCCCACTTCTCAGTTCTAGACCTCAAGGATGCTTTTTTCTTACTCCTCTCAGAACTCAATCTCAAAATACCTTTGCCTTCACCTAGACTGATCCTGACACTCACATCTCCACATAGCTCACCTGGCCTATCCTTCCCCAGGGATTCCGGGACAGCCCATATCTGTTTGGCCAGGCTTTAGCTTCTGACCATTCTCTCATTGTCTCTCCCTATGTCTAAACTCATACAATATGTGGATGACATTTTACTTTGCAGGCCATCATTGGAGATCAGCAAAACTGATACCTCCACTCTTCTTAATTTCCTGTCCAAAAAGGGGCTATAGAATCTCACCTTCTAAGGCACAGTTGTCTACCCCTCAGGTCATTTATTTGGGATTAACTGTAACCCCAACCCAAAAGGCTATTACCCTAGACAGAAAGAAACTAATTCAGTCACTTGCAGTTCCTTCCATGGGAGAAGATGTTTTATCATCCCTAGGAATTGCTGGCTTCATGTGTTCCTGGATCCCTTCTTTCTCTCTCCTTGCCCACCCCTTATATTAGGCAGCTCTCAGCTCTCTGCATGAGCCCCTTATCCCACTACAATTTGTCCCATCTCTTAACTTACAAAGGCTTACAAACCTTACTTGCTTCTCAAGTTATTTCCCTATAGATGGTAGTAGTAGAAGATGCCACACTCACTTTTCAATGCTGCCCATCCCTTAATATCCCAAATCTCCTACATCAACCTAACATTAATTACTCCCCTTCTCACTCCTGCATAGAGATCGTAGAGGATCTACTGCCCCACTCCTCACATACACAGGAGTGCAAACTGTCCCAGGCCACTTATATCTGGTACATAGATAGCAGCAACTTTTTATGTGATGGGACCCCTAGAGCAGGCTATGCCATAGTATCAGATACTGGGGTAGTGGAGGGATGGGCACTCCCTGCCCATACCACTAACTAGCAGTCTGAGTTGATAGCTCTTACCATTGCCTTCCAGTTAGCAAAAGGACACTCTTTAAATATTTACACAGGTTCCAAATATGCCTTTCATATCCTCCTGTCCCACACAGCTATCTGGAAAGAGCATGGGCTTCTTACAACAAAAGGAGGATCCATAACTAACTCAGGTTACACTACAGATCTGTTAAGAGCTTCCCATCTCCCCAAAGCTATAGGAATTATTCGCTGTCAGTCTCATCAGACTGACAGTTCTATTATTCCCAAGGGAAATAACCAGGCTGACCAAGCAGCTAGAACAGCAGCATTACAGAGTCCAAAACTACCTCAATCACCTCAGAGGGTTCATACAGTACAGCCCACATTCTCACAGACACCCCCTGACTCCCAGAAATTCTGTCCTACCTACATCATCTTTTTCATCCTAATAGTAAAGTACTGTTTTTTTTTTTTTTTTTTTTTTTTTTTTTTTTTTTTTTTTTTTTTTTTTTTGGTCAAGGCTCACCTCCAACCCACCCCTGAGGACTTAGAGTTCTGAAAAACTATCACTGCCTCTTGTCAAATTTGTCAAAAGTCAGATCCCAAGACTAAATACCATAGCTTCCCTTTTCCCACCCACCAGGCCAGGGGCTCCATTCCAGGAACTGACTGGCAGCTGGATTTTATTCATATGCCCATGTTCAAAAGAGTTAAATATCTCCTGGTCTTGGTGGACACAATGTCTATGTGGACTAAAGCATTTCCCACTACTAATAAGAGGGCCCAGATAGTTTCTGATGTTCTTCTCTGAGAAATCATCCTCTGGTTTGGAATCCCATCCTCTCTTCAGTTGGATAATGGCCCAGAGTTCACTTCCCAAATTTCTCAAAATTTGTCTAAGGTTCTTAATATCCCCTGGCATTTTCACATCCCATACCACCCTTTGTCTTCAGGGAAAGTAGAACAAACTAACCATTCTTTAAAATTTTTTTCTTCTTAAAATGTAACAGGAGCTTCAACTCAACTGGGTAAAACTTTTGCCTCTGGCCCTTCTAAGGATTAGGGCTCTCCCCAAAGGCCTGCTTTTCATCTTGTCCTTTGACTCATGTAAGGGTGGCCAGTTTTAGCCCCAGGCTCTCACCCAAAACCTCTCCCCTTCCTGATCACCTGCTTTCTTCCACAGTTATCCCATCCTCACTCCCTATTATGGGATTTTACCAACTACTCATTAGCTCTATCATGTGTTCATTCATGCACACTGCCAGTTAAAATAGGAGATAAAGTACTATTCTCTCCCCCAGACCAACACCCATCACCCTTTTCCCCTAAATGGCAGGGCCCCTTTAAAGTAATTCTTGAAACTCCCACAGCTGCCAAGCTCAAGGGACTTCCTCATTGGATTCACCTGTCCCACCTTAAACATTTTACTTTTCCAGCTCAAGATACTCCCTCACATACAGTAACTCAAACAGGGCCCTGTTTCCTTAAATTCCAGAGGACACCAAGTTCCAGAAAAATAAAAACCTCATCCTTACTCAACTCTCCTGCACCAAAAACTCCATATACTCTCCCTCTTCCTCTTTCTCCTATATGCTTTACCAACTTCTCCATATCTTCAATGTCATGCTTAAATTTCCAGTTAACCACTCAGCTGTTATTACAGGGACCATCATTAAACATAGAGCCGGAGGTACAAGGACTGTCAAAAGCCCAGATGGTAAGAAACAATAACGAGATTTTAGCACAACACTCCAAAATCACAAAACAAACTTTAACATAACAGGTTTATCACTGACTGCAGCAGTGTTTCCTGGATGTTAAGGTAATACCATGATGAAAAATAA
This sequence comes from Arvicola amphibius, assembly GCF_903992535.2. NCBI lineage: Eukaryota > Metazoa > Chordata > Mammalia > Rodentia > Cricetidae > Arvicola > Arvicola amphibius. The sequence goes on along the minus strand of NC_052065.1, from coordinate 74,516,968 downwards.
ATAAATAAATAAATAAATAAATAAATAAATAATAAATAAATAAAACTTCAGGTAAAATATTAACGAGTCTAATAATTATTCTTTTTAATTATTTTCCTCCTTTTCCCCCTCTCCCACCATCTTCCAATCTATCGTTGTAATCATAAACTTTTAATATGTCTAAAATGAATTTCTTCTAAAACATTTTTATAAGCTATCTAAAAGAACCAGTCTCACCCACAATAAGTATCATTTAATTCTTCCCTCATCATTCCTGGTCTTGGGAACCCCTAGGAAATTCCCTTCTCCACCCCCCAAAAAAAAGAACTCCCCTCTATCCTCCAGTTTGGGACTCTCCTCTCTTAATCACTGGAATCTATTTTTTTTAACTTTTCTTTTTTTGTTTGTTTCCAGTTTATTTATTTTTTATTAAAAATTGCCATCTCCTCCCCTCCTCCTCCCCCTTCCCTCTCCTCCCCTCCACCCATACCCCCACTCCCTCCCTCTCCAGGCCAAAGAGCCATCAGGGTTCTCTACACTATGTTGAGTCCAAGGTCCTCCCAACTCCCTCCAGGTCCAGGAAGGTGAGCAACCAAACTGACAAGGCTCACACAGAGCCCGTCCATGTCGTAGAGACCAAGCCCATCGCCATTGTCCTTGGCTTCTCGGTCAGCCTCCACCATCAGCCACTTTCAGAGAGTCCGATTTGGTCGCATGTTCCATCAGTCCCATTCCAAGTGGACTTGGTGGTCACCCATTAGTTCTGTCCTGCCGTCTCAGTGGGTGAACGCATCCCTCATGGTTCTGACTTTCTTTCTCATGATCTCTCTCCTTCTGCTCCTCATCAGAACTTTGGGAGCTCAGTCCGGTGCTCCAATGTGGGGCTCTGTCACTATCTCCATCCATCGCCAGGTGAAGGTTAAGGCTCACAGTGAGCAATGCTGTAGAGTTCACATTCATTGCCGTTGTCCTAGCAAGGAAGTCAGGACCGTGAGGAGTGCGTTTACCTATACCTTAGGCCTAAAAAAATTAGAACTAGATGTTAGATAATTAGGTGAAATCAGCTGCATTTCTAAGAAATATTTAATTGATATTTCTTTGACTATAAAGTGTTTTCTAATATTTTCCTTTGTGACAAAATGTTGGTAGTCCACTCACTAGAAACATAATCTATTGCAAAATATAAACCATCTGCTCCAATAAATTATCAATGAAATTCAAAGTTAAATGTATTTTGAGAACTCTTGTTCTAATATTCCAAAGACAAATCAACACATCTATTTTTTCCTTTAACATAGAGATATAAATAATCACTTCCATGGTTTTATCTTATTCATAGTATGTGAAATAGCACTTTCTGATTCCAGAACCCGTTAACTAACCCAAAAATAATCCTGGTACCCATTACAGTTACTCGTCTGATGGAGGACTCTCATTGGTTAATAAAGAAACTGCCTTGGCTTTTTAATAGGGCAGGATTTAGATAGGTGGAGTAGACAGAACAGAATGCTGGGAAGAAGGGAAGTTAGTCAGACGCCATGCCTCTCTTCTCTCTGAGACACTCGCCATGAAGCCAGCCACCAGGTCGGACATGTTGAATCTTTTTCGGTAAGCCACCACCTTGTGGTGCTACACACATTACTAAATATGGGTTAAAGCAAGATGTGAGTATTAGCTAATAAGAGGATGAAACTAATGGGCCAAGCAGTGTTTAAATGAATACAATTTCTGTTTTGTTATTTCGGGTATAAAGCTAGCCATGCGCAAGCTGGGTGGAATAATAAAAAACAGGCCTGCCCACAGCTCATCACTACACTCCTCACTCAGTCTTTTTCATCAGAGTTTATGCTTGCAATGTTCTCTTTTCAGAATTATGAGGTTTGAAAGTTCTTATAAAAACATTAGAGGGGAAAAAAGGAAATAAAAACAATATTCTTGTGACAAGTAAATTGCTACTTTTTTAAGAAAGTTCTAGCACTTAACCTTAACAGACCTAGAAAAGTCTGAACAACATATGGACATTTGCATGGTACAGATGAATTAGCAGGGAGCTAAGTTAAAGCATCTGATACTTTCAAAGTGGCCAACAGATAACTGAAAGGAAATGGGAAAATTTGATGTATGAAATAAAATTCCCTCTTTTCATACAATGATAATATGTAACTGTTCCATCCAATTTTTAAAACAAAAGCAGAGATGGTAAATCAACATTTTATCTCTTTTCCTATTTTTTATTTAAGCCATATATCTATTTATTTTGTTCCTTTCTCTTTTTTCTCTCTCTTTCTCAATCTCTCTCTCTCTCTCTCTCTCTCTCTCTCTCTCCCTCTCTCTTTGATATCTCTGAGAGTACTTGTTTCTATGGACTACAACTAGAGCTCTGAAGACAAACATTTCAAATTTCTGTTCTCTCATTTAGTTATTTTTATATCAAGATTAGAAACAATTTATTATAGAGAGAATTTTTTTCAATTACTATATGAAAATCTGTACAACTTTTCTACAATGATTATACACAAACTTTACAAATTTATCAGTCCATTATTTACCTAATGAAAGATGACTATCAAAGTTCACTAAAAAGATAGTGGTTTGGAACAAGTAATTTTTTCTCAATTAACTACAAGAAAAGGTACAAATGAGACCTCATCTCTAAATGTAAGACCTTTACTGATTCTTTGCAAACTACAAGCTATAAAATGAACAGTCATGTAGCTCCTGTTAACAACAGTGGAGAAGATGTCCATTGGAGAGTCTTTTAAAAGCTTGATGCCACCACAGATTCTGGTTACTTGCTACTTTCAAAGTCCAAAACACAATAGATGTTCTGACCAATTCTGCTGTCATGCATTCTAGTTTATCTTTATGCATATTTCTACAATTAAGTACTAGTTAAAAATCATGATGTAAAATATCTAGTATTACTGTACTTAAAATGTTGAGCTTTGTTATTAAGCTTTTTGGGAAGTGTCTTTCTTGTTGGTTTCTTGTCCATGTACTGCAGGCTAGCTGACAAGCAAGCTTCTGAGTAAGTTATCCTATCTCCCCTTACCACTTCATAGGAGTGCTGAGTTTAAATGTGTGCCCTTCCATATCTGGATTTTATGAGTATTAGAAAAATTTTAACTCATATCGTCAGGCTTATGAGGCATCTCACTGGCTGCTATACCATTTGTTATTAAAAGTTTTATAATAATGAAAGACCAAACACAAAGACTAATGTGGCTTTCTATTCTAAGCCAAAAATTAACCCAGATCCTCATTATCAAATGTAAAGAAATATATAGAATAAATATTAGAAAATAGTTATAAAATCTTTTAAGTATTATATATGTATACTCTGTAGTATGCACTTTATATGTATTGACAAATGTATATCAATAGAAATTATTTATTCCATCAATATATTTGTTAGCATTGTAATTTTACATTTATATGTCAATAATTTACAGTTTTCCTATGACAAAAATTATTTTAACTAATAAAATCTTCAGAACACTGATTTTATCATATCATTTGATAGGTAACTATAATTATCAAGTCCTAAGGTAAACCCCAAAAGATCCTGGTTAAATAGGAGTGAAAAGACATTTCTCATAGATTAAACCTACCACTATATACATAGTAATTGTTATTTCTAAGTCCCTTATATAAGAAACTCAGGCCAACTGGTACTTGTTGACCACAAATCTAGTTTGATGTTCAGTAAGAATCCTCATCTTGCGATAATATGTTGGGAAATGAATGACTGGGATTCTCAGTCTTCTCCTATGGCCTTTATACACATGCACAACTTTATCCTGCACATGAATGTGTGCATAACTACTATACACATATGTATATACACATACAAATTGTAGACATACAAACAACAACAACAAAAAACAGGTGCCAGCAGGAATGACAATGACTGTTTGGTCCATCAGCAAAATAAGTAAAGTTCATTTAAATAATAAACATGAACTTACAAGCACAAAGTTTAAAGGTATGAGACAAGATAAATGAAAAGATTCATATCTTAATTCTCATAAATCAGGTGAGGTGTCATACATTTGTTATCTTAGCACTCTGGAAAAAGAGGCAGTAGGATTTGACAAGGTCGATGCCATCTTGTCTAAGGAGAATGTTCAATATTGCCCATAAATACATTACAAGCACTTATCCCAAAGCAAAAATGTTGCAAATGTGAATTGATGCTTGTGATTAGAAAGTTTTATCCTGAGGCTCTGTGGAGCAGGGAACTGATTTAACCATTTTATCTAACTAAGGGTAGATCACTTGTATTGAATTCCATCTCATTTATTTGTCCTGGTTTATTAATTTGTATTTAACTCAATTTTCTTATTCATTTCCATCAGTTATTCTAACCTGAGTAAGATTTTTTATTTGTTTTTATCAGAGATATTTTCTTTTCTTCAGATTTATCTACATTTATATAATCATTATTCTAGGATATATCCCATTTGAAGACACAAGGTTTTGCACAGTATTTTCTTTTTCAAATTTTAATATGACAATAACTTTATTTACTATATTTGTATACAATTTTGAAAGATATTCAAATATTTTACACAAAGCACAGAGAACACCAATAGATTTGATCAGGAAAAAAATTCTTCTCACCACATAATAATTAAAACACTAAACACACAGAGCAAAAAAAGAATATTATAATCTGCAATAAAAAACAAGTAACAGTCAGACATATTGACATTAAACCTGACTTTTCAGTGAAGTCTCTAATCAACAGAATGTCCTATACACATATACTATAGACCCTAGAAGACCACAGATGTCAACACAAACTACCATATACAGCAAAACTTTTAATCATCATAGATAGAGAAAAGATATTCTATAATAAACAAAATTAAGGATTATATATTTATTACTATGTACAAAGATACAGACTAATAGAATGGGTGCATCAGCTACATCCAAGAAACACACCTCAGTATCAAGAATGGATATTATCTTAGTCTGAAGGGAAGGAAATAGATATTCAAAGCAAATGGACCTATGAAGCAAATTTGCATAATTATTTTAATATCTAACAGAATAGACTTCAGACCAAAATTACTCAAAACAGATAGGGAAGGCTACAGCATACTCATCAAAGCAAAAATATTCATCAAAGTGACATTTCAATTGTTTACATTTGAGCTCCAAATATAAATTCAGTCAAGTTTTAAAAATAAGCAGTGTACAGCTTAAATCAAATATTCAACTTTATGTACTTGTAATGAGAGATGTCAATGCCTGACTCTCAACAATGGATAGATCATACAGACCAAAACTAAACAGAGAAATACTAGGTTAATACAGAGTATAAAACAAATGGACCTAACATATCTACAAGACATTACATCCAAACACAAAAAGATATACTTTCTCTTCTGCCTCTTGGAATATAACACATAGTATATTGTGTATATATAAACAATGTATTTGTATGTTTGTATGTTTGTTTGGAAGATCCATGGCCAAACATTAGGTGTAACTCAGGGAATCTTGCTGAAGAGGGCGAGAAAGGATTATAGCAATCAGAGGGGTCAAGGATACCCCGAGAAAACCCACAGAATCAACTAACCTGTGCTCATAGGACCTCACAGAGACTGAAACAACAACCAGCAAGCCTGCATAGGACTGATATAGGCAATCAGCACATATGATATAATTGTGTAGCTTAATTCTCCTGTGTGACTTTTAAAAGTGGCAGCAAGGACTGTCTTTTTTACTGGCTTTTGGTACTCTAATCCTCACACTGGGTTGCCTTACCAAATCTTAATATATGAGGGGGTTATTTAGTGTTACTGCAACTTGATATGCCATCTTTTATTGATATCCATGCCTAATATTTCCTGAGTAAAAATGAAAGAGGCGTGGATTAGAGGGTGGGAACAGATGAATGTGGGAGAAGGGTCTGGGAGGGGAGGAAGGAGGTAAACCTGGAGCTGCAGTTTAAAATAAATAAACAAATGAACAAATGGATGAATAAATAATTAAGAATGGTCACAGAAAAATAAACAAATAAATTATAAATAAATATATTAAAATTAATCAACTCCTAGTTTTCAATGCTTATGATCATTCTCTCTTAACAATGCTCTACATAGTAGAAACTCACTACCCCAATAATTGCCTCACCATATTCATTTAAAAATTCCTCTTCCCAAATATCTGGTGTTAATTATTTTTCTATTTCTGTGTCAAGACACAGTGACCAAGGCAACTTATAGAAAAAAGAGTTTATTTGAGCTTTATAGTTTGTGAGAGTAAGAGTCCATAAACATAATGGCAGGGAGTATGGATGGAGAAAGACATGGTGATGGAACACTGTGACATAGCAAGAGCATGCAAAGTTTCCTTCATCTTGTATTCTTGCTGAGACCATTTCAATTTAACTATAATTTTGTCTGCTTGATAGAGAATCTCATGGTAAATTATCAAACTCTATTCTAGGAACCTGAGGTGAGATGTCCTAGCTAACTTAACTGGCTTCTGCTAAACTGCCTGTTTGTGTGGAACCACTTTCAGCAAGCTGCTTATCTCAACTTCTATTAAAACTGTTTGCTTCAAACTATTTGCTTTTCAAAATCTCCCTGTGGCAATTAAGGATTTATCTCTAACTTCTGGGAGGCAGCCATGAGAAATGGCAATAGGATATAAGATTTTGTGCACCTCTTCGAATCTATTGGTCAACAAAGCAAAACGAGGTTGCTTATACCTGAAACTGGGGTCTTTCTCAGATAATGCATGATTCTTGAAAACATATATATTATGTAATTTTAGGTTAATATAAAGTATCATGATTCCCCATGTATTTCAAAGACCTTTAGTTATTTATCCCACCTCAGTAGGTATTGTCATTGTTCCCTCTTTCCAATTAAATCTTCCCATTTCCCTTTTATATGACTCATATCATGCTATTTCCTTATCTATATATTTTTTTAAAATTTAAGCTTAGTTTTCTTTTACCTATATGAGATTAATCAATGAGAAAATTCTTTTATAAAAAGAGTGAAAATAATGGAATGGAGTTTTGTTATTTTTTGACTTGTTTTTCTATTTTTAAAAATTTGGTTCAAATGAGGTATAGTATCTGGGTAAGGAAACAATCCAAACAAAAACAATTACACTTAGGTATATGCTAAGTACTAAATATTATGTAACATTTTAAATATGTAATTATAAAATTGTTTAAATTATTTGATGAAGCCTATGTTTATTTTAATTTGTACCTTGTGATTTACCTTGATAATTCACAATGACAGGTATTTCTAAAGAAGTGGTAAATTTTAGAGGGGAAATATTTTTAAAGTGAAATCTGAACATGTGGAAAACTCTGGCTCCTACATTCTTTTCTCCTTTTTGGAAATAGATTACCTCACACCAGAACTCCACAAAGAAGGGAAACACACAAACATTACCACCAGAAAGTAACAATAATTAACAATCATTGGTATTTAATATCTCTTAATATCAATAGACTCCATTTGCCGATAAAAACACAAAGTCTATCTGAATGGAGACAAAAACAGAGGTCGACCAGCTGCTGTATACAAGAAATACAACTTATCTTCAAAGACAGACATTACCTCAGGGTAAAAGGTTAAAAAATCTTTCCAATCAAATGAATGAAAGAAGCACTCTGGTGTAACTATCCTAATACACTAACAAAATAGAGTTCAAACTAAAATTAACCAAAGGAGATGGAGAAGGTCATTTCATATTCTTCACAGAAAAAAATCCATCAAGGTGAAGTCTTAATTCTGAATATTTATGCTCCCAATAAAAGAGCAATTAAATATGTAAAAGAAAAATTACTGAAGACTAAATCTCAAATCAAACCCCACACACTAAACGTTGGAAATTTCAACACTCTACTTTAATGACTGGACAGGTCTGCCAGACAGAAACTTAACAGAGAATTATGGGAATTAAGAGATGGTATAGCTGAAATGGGCCTAATAGATACTTATAGAACATTCCACCCAAACAAATAATATGTTTTCTTAGTACCTCATAGCTGGATCTTTTGGGAGGTTGATTCCTAGTTTGCTGAGAAACAGCCACAATGACTTCCAAAGTGACTAGAAGTTTACACTCCCACCAACTATGGAAGAGTGTTCCCTTTGTTCTGTAGTCTCTCCAGCATGAGCTTTTTTTAGTGTTTTTCATCTTAGCCATTCTGACTAGCATAAGATGGAATCTCAGTGTCATTTTGACTTTTATTTCCCTAATAGCTAACATCTCCTTAAGTATTTTTTAGTCATGAAAGATTCTTTTGTTGAGAATGCCCTGTTTAGATCTCTTCCCCAATATATTTTCTTGTTTTTATTGAGCTATTCATTTTCTCCTCTCCACTCACTTCCTCCCCTGATGTGGGAATCCCTTGTATGCTATGAATATGTTTTATTGCCATTGGTTAATAAAGGAGCTGCCTTTGGCCAATGATTTAACAGAATATAGCCAAGTGGAAAAGATATATAAAAAAGTAGGCAGAGTCGAGGACCTGCCATGTAGCTGCTTAAGGAGTGATGGAGAAGTGTCTATGTGTTACTTTCATTGGTTAATAAAGAAACTGCCTTAGCCCCTTTAATTGGACAGAAAATTAGGTAGGCGGAGTAGACAGAACAGAATTGTGGGACAAAGAAAGCCAAGTCACGCAGATGCTTCAGGCAGTTGCCATAGGCAATCGCCATGCTTCTCCTCTCTGAGATGGACGCAGGTTAAGATCTCTCCTGATAAGCAACCACCTCATGGTGTTACACAGATTACTAAATATGGGTTAAAACAAGATGTGAGAATTAGATAATAAGAGGGTGAAAAAATAGGCCAGGCAGTGTTTAAATCAATACAGTTTCCGTGTAATTATTTTGGGTAAAGCTAGCCGGGTGGCGGGACACAGCCTGCCATTCTCTCTACAAAGGAGAAAGATGCCTGCCAGGGTCTGTCAGAGCCTTGCAGGTAGGCCATCACATCATGGTGATGCACAGATTAATAGAGATGGGTTGATTTAAGATGTCAGAGTTAGCTAGAAATATGCATAAGCTAATAGGCCAAGCAGTGCTTTTTAATTAATACAGTTTCTGTGTGATTATTTTGGGTCTGGGTGACTGAGAAACAAACAAACAGCCTCTGATTAGAGAGTGGTGCCCTACAGAATGGTATTGAAAGTGGTACTGACTACATCCATCCAAAACATAAGAGAGCTTGAAAAGAGATTCTATACAGAAAAGAACACAGTTTAGTGCAGCTTCTTGGTAGCCTCATTCTTTTTTTCAGATAGGCTCGGTTTGCTGGCAGCAAGCAGGAACACTGGGGCCCATCTAAGCAATGTCTTACTGAAGCAGCAATAGAAATGATGGCTTCCTGATTCCTGCTGGCAACATAAACTCTAGTTCTTGTAAGAGGCCAAGCATTTAATTTAATTTGTGATCAGAGTGCTATGACTTGTTCATTGGCAATATAGACTTGCTATGTGCCTAGAAATGAGACTGTGAGCATGTCTTGCAGAGTTGGCACTAAATATTCCTCTGTCATATTGGACTGGGTGGAGCCAAAATGCAAAGTAGCCTTAGTCTTAGTCATACTGTTTAACATTTTAAGAAGTGGCCCTTGTTAGAAAAGGACTACAGATACACAGTAAAGACAGATTCAGAAAAAAAAGACCTCCAAGTGGGACACAGGGTTGGATTTAAAGTTCTTGTCATACTGGTCTTTTATTTGTTTTCTAAATTACCCAAGATATTTTATGTCAAAAGTTGCCTAGTCATTCCCAGTCACTATGGAGGACATGTCTCACGAGGAAAATTTAAAAATCCAGATCCTTCTATAAAAGACCATACTGTTCTGGATGATGAAATACACATGGAGGATAAATCAAAAAAATCTTATAGGAAATAGAAAATGTATATTCTGGAAGACATCTCTAAATAATAAAAAAAGCTAAGAGTGTATATAAATGGTATTATAATTGTTGGTTAATAGACACATGTTCAGATGTATCATTACTCCAGAATCTTGGCATCCAAATTGCTCTTTTTAAGAGACAGATGTGGAATGACTAGGAATTGGAACCATATCTCAAGTTAAACAAAGCACAGGATGGGTTGACTGCATAGGTTGTCAGATAGGGAAGCTGACGCCATATGTGTCTATATTGAAGTAAATTTATGGGATCATGACCTGTTACAGCAATGGAATACACAGATTAACATTCCTGAAGTCCCAGGAAATCATAATTCTGGAAAGGATATTATAAGGTGCTATACACAAAGGTCACCAGCCATTCAGACTGTACAAACATACAAAGCAACTAGCAAACATTTAGAGGTACCAATAGCCCTACCTTTTAAATGGTTAACTAAAAAACTAATATGGGTTAAGCAATAGCCTTTAGTTGAAAAAAAGCTGCAAATTTTAGAACAGCTGGTGAAAGAACAACTAGATACTCACGATATTGAGGAATCAGTCAGCCCTTGGCATTCTCTTGTATTTGTTGTAAAATAGAAACCTGATAAATGGAGAATAATGATATATCTAAGAGCTGTGAATAAGGTAATTCAACCTATGGACCTTCTACAACCTGGAATTCCTAGGCCTTCTCTATTGCAAAAAGTATGGCCTCTATAGTTATTGATTTGAAAGAATATTTCTTCACTATACCTTTATAAGAAAAGGATAGAGAAAAAATTGCCCTCACTGTGTCTTCTTAAAATAATTTTCATCCTACTAGGAGATATCAATGTACCATCCTCCCACAAGGGTGCTCAATAGCCCCAATATGTGCCAATACTTTGTAAGTCAGCTATTGGAAATAAAATGTAAGTGATTTCCTAAGTCTATAATTTACCATTACATGGTTGACATTTTGTTATGTGATTCAAATGCAGATACTTTAGAAAGAATATTAGAAGAACTAAAGTAAGATTTACAAAAATGGGGATTAAAATTTGCTCCTGAAAAAATACAGAGAGGAGAATCTGTCAATTACCTCGGTTATAAAATAAGTGTATGGAAGATTAGAATACAAAAGGCACAAATTAGAAGAGATCAGATGTGGATTCTTAATGACTTTCAAAGAGTGTTGGGAGACATTTCCTATCTATGACTGGCTGTTGGGATAACACCAGATCTAATAATTCATTTAAACACAACATTAGATAGTGATAAAGTCTTGAATATTACCAGATAATTAAGAGCTGATGCAGTAAAGGAATGGACAGTTGTTGAGGAGAAATTACAGGCGGCACATGTGGATAGGGTGAATCAAAATTGTAATCGTATTCTATCTAGTCAGATTGCCTTCCAGAATTTCGTCTACAATAATTTTAATGCAGAAAGATGACATTATCTTAGAATGGATCTTTTTTTACCACAAAAACAAGTAAAAAATAAAAACTTATGTGGAAAATGTCTCTGAATTAATTATAAAATGTAAAATGAGACTTCCTCAATTAGTGGGTATAGACCCAACAGAAATCATGCTACCTTTTACTACTGATGAAATTTAAAAAAGTTTTGGGAAGACAATGAACCATGGCAAAGAGCTTGTGTTAAGTTCTTGGGAGAAATTAATAGCAATTATCCCAAAAGCAATAGACTTAACTTTATAAAGAGAAATTCTTGAATTCTTCCCAAAATTACATATGATGCTCCAATAACTGGAGCCAATACATTTTATACTGATACAAATAAATCAGGAAAGGCATGTTATATATCAGAAGAATTAAATAAGATGGACCAAAGCCCTTATAATTGTGTCTAGAAGGCAGAATTATATGGTATTCTCATGGTGCTAAGGCATTTTAAAGAAAATCTTTATATAGTTACTGATTCACAATATGTATAAAGAGTAGTCTTGCATATTGAAACCACTGAATTTATACCAGATGACACAGAATTGTCTTCAGTATTCATACAGGTTCAAGATATAATCAGGAATAGACTTTGTCCCATATATGTAACACCCTTTGATCCCATGTGGGTCTGCCAGGTCCTCTAGCACAAGGTAATGCAGAAATTGATCAATTATTGATGGGAAGCATGTTGCAGGCCTTAGAATTTCATTAAAATCATGTCATAGCAAAGGTTTAAAGAAAGAGTTTTCTATTACAATGGCAACAAGCTAAGGAAATTATAAAGAGATGTCCTACTTGCTCTTTCTATAACCAAATACTACTGCATGCAGGGACTAATGCAAAGGTTACTGAAAGTAATAAAATCTGGCAGACGGATATGTTCCACTTTGCAGAATTTGGAAAATTAAAATACATATATCACACCAATGACACTTATTCTGGTTTTCAGTGGGCAACTGCTTTAAGCACAGAGAAGGCTCATTCAGTAATCACACATTTATTGGAAGTTATGGCCATCATGTGTATACCTGCACAAATAAAGACAAATAATGGTACATCATATGTCTCTTAGAAAATGAAACTGTTTTTGCTTATTATAATATTAAGCATATTACAGGTACACCACACAATCCTACAGGTCAGGCAGTTATATAAAAATCAAATTGAACTATAATGGATATGTTAAACAAACAGAAAGGGATAGAAAATACTCCCAGAAATAGATTACATAATGCTTTAATAACCCTGAATTTTCTTAGTGACAATGAGAAAGGGACTACAGAAGCAGAGAGCCATTGGATAATAGAAACGTTTTCTGAACTAAATCTAATGGTGTATTTCAAGGATGTGTTGACCTCACAATGGCAACCAGGAGATGTACTATGTTGAGGAAGGGGCTTTGCTCTTGTTTCCACAGGATACAAAAACTATGGATATCATCACAATTAATAAAGATTCAGTTTGAAAAAGAGAAACCTCTTGAGAAACAGAAATGACAGCTCATTCACAGGGATAAAAATCATACTGGTGGTAAGAAAGCCTCCTAAGGGTTTGGGTAGGGTTCTGTTCTTGTCTTTGCAGAAAAATACTCATCTTCAAAAATTCAATATATCCTGGATGGTTGGATGATGAGAGAAGGAAAAATAATTATCCAATAAAAATTATCAAGAAAAATGAATATGGCTTGTAAGAACATGGTGATCAAAACATATACATTTAAATATATATGTATATATATACACATATATGTATTTTTGAATATATAGAGCTGGCTTTGGAGTTGGGCAACAGCTAGCTCTGTCATTCTCTAAATTGAAGCATGTTGTTAAAAGAAATATTCAGAGTTTCTGTCTCATGTCAAGAGCCATCTGGTATGGGATAGAAAGAAGAAAGAATTTAGAAAAAATTACTATTCTTCATACCAATTTTTCTCTATCATACCTTTCATTGAATATAATTGTTTGTATTATGTATATACAATTAATGTTTAAGTTTTTCACAATGATCAATGAATTTTCCTGCAGTAATCTTTGAAGTTTCCTGGAAGAATATGGGGCCCCACGAGAATAAATCCACCTCATTGATATGACATCATGATGCTGATAGAGCTACTCTAAGACCTGATTTAGGTACCAGCTCCTAAGATGGTTCCAACTTGGTTAGCTGAAATGGTGCAATTTTTTTTTATAACATTCTCGCCAGAACTCTAAATGGAAACCACAGAAATTCCCTACCAAATACTCAGAGACTAATTGCAATTATACCAGTCAGTAATCTTGGAACTTAACCATTACTTTACTTTCACAAGACCCCATAGAAAGAAAATCTCCCACATGATAGCTCTAAGTAATTTTAGATGACTATATCTACTTGTCAATTTGAAAACGTAGGCCCCAGCCCCTCACATCTATACCAGCACCCAGGCCTGGTCTGGACTCCAAATCACAGCAGGCCATGTTTTGACCCTTCCCTGTCGGTGGGGTCAGGACCACACCCCATGGTATATAAATGAGCTCCCAAAAGAGGAACACGTTGTCCCTTTTTCTTCCTCCTGGTTGTCACATTCACACTGCTTCCTGGTTGCCCATCGGGGCCACCCAAGAGTGCAAAACTCCCATTAAACCTGGATATTTCTTAATTTGGCTTGTTTTTATTTGGCTTGATTGGGAATTTTTTGGCAGCAGGGAGCTTATGTTAGGAAATATTCCTAACACGACTCTCCCAATAAAGTTTGTCTTCAGGGTTAGGGACATCATTTAGGGGTTGATTATAATTGGTATAGGCTTGGGGATCTCTTTGGAAAAAAGGTGGGGAATTGGATGGGATAATAGATTAGTGTGAGCTTCTAACACTAATAATACTAGTGAGTAATAGAGTGAATACTTGTTAGCTATTATTTATAGGCAATTTACATTGGTATAGATTCTTATATATTGATACAAACTTAAATTATATTGAATGTGTTCCTATTTTTGCCTACAGTATTTCTATATCTAAGCAAAGTTATTTTGTCATATTTACGCATGCCTGCTTCTACCTGTGCTTAAAACATTTTTCTATATTGATACAATTTTAGGATCATACAATTTATCATATTTCAATTTACATTTCTACCTCTGATCAAGACACTTTTACATTGTTTACATTTTGAGGTCAATGTCCTCATTTGTTTCACATTTTAATTATATAATATTCTAATATGAAGTTTTAGTATTTACGTTATATAGGTATCAAGAATTATAGCTCAATAGTCATCTATGTCATACTTATAGTTTAATCAGGTTCTTTAGATACATAGAGATTGTATTCTACATAGATAGGTAATCTTCAACCACTTCAAAGAGCTATAGAATATGTCATTTAAATTACTTAGGGTTCTGTTGATGTGAGACACAATTGCTCCTGGCAGCACTGATCTGTTCTGGAGAGAATGTAGAGCACCAAAGACAGTTCACTTGGAGCTTGTGTTTTTCTTGGCAAAACTGTTCTTTGGGCAAGGTGTTGTCTGAGATTTCTGTCCTGCCAGGTTCCTACAGCCATTAAGTCCCAAAGAAATCACATAGATGTCTATATTAGGTATAAATTTATTGGCCCATTATCTCAGGACAGGACTGCAGAAAGAACTTTCTTCTCCCCACAATTCTTCTGATCTTGTCGCCTTGCCTCTACTTCTGGCCTGGTTGTCCTGCTTATACTGGCCAATCAGTGTTTATTTAAAATATAATTGACCATTGTCCCACACCACTTCCCCCTCTTTTTTAAAAACAAAACAAAACAAGAACTCTGAATCTAATATCCTTTGTTTAGATTTCTCCTAACCCTTAGCCATAATTACTTGTAACCAACGTTCTAAACAAATATTCATAGTGCATTATGGGGGTTTGTGGGTGGAGATTTTCAGGCTGCTTCCTGCTGTTTGGGGGCATCAATAATTTTATGGGGACCTAAAAATTTAGAATTATGATCAAGTCCTGACTGGGGTATCCTGTGAGACTTGATCATCTCAGACAGCAGTCTTGAATCTGTGCTGGATGTAGAACTCAGATGTCTGGGCCATCTGTTTCTATCAGAGATTTCTCAGGTGGTCTTCCTCAATGAAATCTTATTTTTCTTAACTCAAAATGGATCCATAGCCTCTCCTTTTCTGTGCAAACAAAAGCAAAACCTCTTCTCCAAAAAAATATGATTTCTGAACTTGCTTAAAGATGAGACAATTCTTCAGGGTTCATGCTTCATAAAAAGTCTGCCAGACATTCTTCAAGATACAAAAAAAGTGACTGACAAACTGCCAATAGAAACAAAATAGTCTTCATTGAAAAGTCTGACAGATACTATGGGACTGTTGTATGTAATCTTTCTATGTTATAGTATAAACCTTCCTTTATTTATTTTGACATAAAAGGGGAAATTGTGTGGAAAAATCCTTCTATATATGTGTTGCTTCTTTTGATTAATGAATAAAATTCTTTTGGCCTAGAGAAGGGTAGAATTTGAGAATATCAAGCAGAGAGAGGAGGAAAGAAGAAGGAGTCAGAGAGATACCATGTAGCCAACAAAGGACACAGATGTCCAGGTACCTTACCAGTAAACCACAAGCCTCATGGTAAAATACAAAATAATAGAAATAGGTTAATTCAAGGTGTAAGAGTTAGATTATAAGAAGCCCGAGCTAATAGGCTACTCAGTGTTGTAGCTAATGTAGTTTCTGTCTGATTAATTTGGGTCTGAGTGGCTGGAAATGAAAGAGGAGCCTCTGTCTGCACCCCAGGATGTAAGCACCACTGTTGTACCATTTGGAATTTCTTGCCACGTCTTTTAGAAATATATATTGTCAATGACTTAAACAGTCACTGCCAGTATATTTATATTTGATCATTCAATTTTTTATTATTAATGTATTCTGGAAAACTATTTTCAGAAATCCTGCTTTGTTATATCCTTGTCATCTTGTGTTTCTCATAATATATTTAAATATCATAGGTAGAAGTTGGTTTACAAGTGTTGTCAGGATTTATGTCCCACCCAGTCCCCAGCCCAGCTCCTGCAATTGCTCAGTCCCAAAGAAATCACACAGAGGTCTACATTAGTTATAAACTGATTGGCCCATTGGCTCAGGCTTATTATTAACTCTTATAACTTATGTCATCCATTATTAGCTGTTATTCTTGTCTGTGGCTCAGTACCTTTTTCAGTGGGGTAGTCACATACTGCTTCTTCTATGGTCAGGTCATGACTGCTTCCTCCTTCCTAAAATTCTCCTGTTCTCAATGAACTGCCTCTACGTCCTGTCTGGTTTGTCCACCTACACTTACTATCTGGCTACTGGCTGATCAGTGTTTATTTAAAATATAATTGACAGATTACAGACCAATGTCCCATAGCACTTTCCCCTCATTTAAAAAAGAAACAAGTACTCTAAATCTAATATTCTTTGTTTAGCATTTCTCCTGACCATTAGCCATAACAACTTGTAACCACCATCCTAAACAAAGGAAAATATCCACAGTCCAGTTTTTGGGAATGTGGGTGTAGTTTTCCAGGCTACTTCCCAAGTTATCTCAGGCTTTATGGGGATACAGTAGTCCACGTGGGTGCCATTTGTTGACTGAGATTTCCATCCTGCCCAGTTCCTGCAGCCATTAAGTCCCAAAGAAATCACACAGAGGTCTACATTAGTTATAAATTGATTGTCCCAGTATCTCAGGCTTCTTATTATCTCTTACAACTTATATTAGCCTGTGTTAGCCACATGGCTCAGTACCTTATTTGGCAGGGTAGTCACATCTTGCTTCTTCTGTGGCCAGGACAGGACTGCAGAAAGAACTTTCTTCTTCCCACAATTACCCTGTCCTTGTAGCCCTGCCTCTACTTCCTGCCTGGTTGCCCTGCTTATACTTCCTGCCTGGCTATTGGTCAGTCAGTGTTTATTTAAAATATAATTGACAGAATACAGATCATTGTCCCACACCAGCAAGGAACTGCCCATGTACCAACCACTGACAAAATGCACGATATCCAGACAGGACAAGCAGGACTAAAGAAAAAAAAGACTGTGAAATCTTGCCAGATGGTTTTGAAAATTTCTTGCCTCTGAAAATGATCTGTCAGTTACTCTAGGTCTTAGCCAAAGTTGGTTTCTCCAACGTTGCAAATAAGACTT
The DNA here is from genome assembly GCF_903992535.2 of Arvicola amphibius. Lineage (NCBI taxonomy): Eukaryota > Metazoa > Chordata > Mammalia > Rodentia > Cricetidae > Arvicola > Arvicola amphibius. The sequence goes on along the minus strand of NC_052065.1, from coordinate 74,499,463 downwards.
TGGGTGAATGCCCAGGTAGCCAGTTGTCTCTGCCATTTGTTGTACATTTTTGGAAGTTGCTTGATTGCATTTCTGCCTATTCAAGTAATATTATTTCCCTTCTCAGGTCTTCAATAGGGTTGGAGTCTAGATGTATTTACTTTCCTCTCATGACTTGGCCAAGTTATTTATTGTACAAGACTTAAACTCACTAGGATAGGATAACTATTGAAACATTTATCACATGTTTCTTGCTTGATATATTTGTTCTTATTGTATATAATTTTGTATTAGGTTCAGAACTCTCTTATTTAATCAAAAGAGGGAGGAGCTGTAGGAATTCCTACAAATAGTAGCCTCTAAATTTCCCGCCCAGCTGGGTGTGGTCTCTTAAACAATTTATGCTGATGTAAAGCATGCATCATGTCTCTTTTCTGGCTGCAGGATTTAATTGATGTTTTCTGTTCCAGAAGAGGATAGTGATTTCTGAGTCTACACCTAAATAATTAACCCTTTATTATTCTAAATTCTGAGCTAGTGTGGGATTTCCTTTAAGTGTCCATCTTCACTTGCCTTTTATTAGTCATAGAATATTGTGTGTATGTAGTGTATTTCAAAAGCATTTTTAAATGGTAATTTTAACTACTTCTTTAGGCAGAAATTTCTGTCCCACCCAGTCCCACAGTCATTCAGTCTAATCTATTCTCCATTGTTTTGCCCTTTCCTGACCATTATCTATAACAACTTATAAACAACATTCTAAACAGAGACCAATGTACATAATCCATTGGGGGGAATGTTGGCATAGTTTTCCAGATGACTTCCTACTGATTGGGGACACAGATATTTTTATGGTAACCCAAAAGAAATTTAGGATTTTGGTCAAGTCCTGATAGGAGTACTCTAAGACTAGATCATCTCAGCCAGCAGTCTTGAGGCTAGGTATAGAACTCAGAAGAAACTGTAACAAAGGTGCTCTGTAACATTGGATCATCTGGGCCATCTCTTCCCATTAGAGCATTTTCAGGGCATCTTCTTTAATAAAACCTTCTTTTTCTTACACCAGAATAAATTCACAGCCTCTCCTTTTCTGTAAAAACAAAAGTAAAACCAATCTCTAAAATAGCATATCTTTTTACTTAAACTTTGAAGTCCAGGCATTTTCAAAATATATGTTAGGTTAATCCAGCAGCACTTATAACCAAATGTCTTTTGGCAGATGTTGCTTCTTCCTCAGTCATCAAACAATTCAAAGACAACACAAAAACAAACAGTATCCAGATTATCTTTGTATTTTCCATCTTTACATGGCTTTAATTTTATTTTACTTCATTTCTAATCTTTATTTTTAAATTCTGATTTTGTTTTGTTTTTTGAGACAGCGTTTCTTTATGTATCTTTGGCTGTCCTGGAATTCACTCTGTCAACCAGGCTGGCATGAAACTCAAAGAAATCCACATGCCTCTGCCTCACAAGTGCTGGGGTTGGAGGTAACACTATTATATCCAGCTACTCTATTTCTTTTTAAGGGCTTTCTCTATCCTTTCTTCTTTCTCTTCTAAGCCTATGTATATTTTTAATCACACTCTAAACCATTTAGAGGCTTTTTCCCCCATTTGAGTCTGTCTTTACTGTGTGTCTCTAACTTTTTGTGAGCACATGAGTCTTTAAACTTCTAAGAAGAATGGCTAAGATTAAAGCTGTGATTTTGGTGACTGTCTCTTCCCCATTCTTTAGCTTCCTGAGTATCTAGCTTCATGACAGATGTACTGGTAGGAGCCAGATTTATTGGCATAATTCTTTGGAGTTTCTAGTTCTCTGTCACCACAAAGAAGCCCAATGCTTGTTGCTTGTAAAATTCATTTAAGTGTTTGGTGGCAGAACCTCTTAAAGTATCTGTGAAGTTTTTGCCATTAATACTGACTCAGGAAGCCTTCTTTAAAGAAGCCATGCATGACTCTGATTGCCCCTAGCAAACAGAGCCCACCCAAGAAAATGCTGCTACCAAGAACCCGTGTTCAACTCTGTTCTATTCTGTCTAGTATTTTAAAATAAAGCTTTCTCTGGCTTTATGTGAAAATTTTGTCAAGCATTTGGGCACCATTTGTAAATGGAGACTGCGCTATTTTTTATTGGCCAGCCAGACCTGTATAATCACATGAAAACTATATTAATTACAACAATGTCTGGCCAATGACTCTGGCATATTTCTAGCTGCTCTTACATCTTTAATTAATATATTTCTCTTAGTATATGATTGCCATATGACTGTGGCATTACCTCATTTTTCTACATATCTTGTTTCCTCAGTGACTGGCTGGCATCTGCTTGAGTCAGTCTTTTCTCTATATATGTCTCTGGATTTTCCTCCTGGCTTTACTCTGCTAAGCCATTAGCCAAAACAGATTTATTCATCATCGAATAAAAGTAATACATACACAGAATGACATCCCACATCATAGTCTATCACCCCCCTCTCAGAAAACTAAATTGAGCTTTTCAAAATTAAAGGAGTGAGATTTAGGGGCAATTACATCTTCACTAAATAAAATCAAATGCAGCCAACCCATACATATGTGACTTTAGTGCTGGGGCCTACATGGTGGAAGGAGATAACTGATCCTCACATATTCCTCTGACCTCAACAAGTGGGACATGTTATGCATAATTGTACAAACACAAAATAGAAATAAAGATAATAAAAATAAATATTAAAGGGTCTGCTTTTTATAAGCCAGATTAAAATATCCATTAAATTGTCATGTTTCTTTCATATTTACAATAGGACAAGATTAAAATAAATACAAGAGTTCTAAGTATCCTTACTTACATATGAATTGATTCTGTATATAAACGGTCATAACAAATCATCCATAAATCTTTTCCAAGTGATGAATACATTCAACTAAGTAGAAGGATATAAAATTAACATGTAAAATTAATATCCTTCCTTTATACGAATTGCAAAAATACTGAAAAAGAATGAGAAGAATATTAATATTCACAAACCTCAAAATAATAAAATATCTTTAAATAAAACTAACCAAGAAATTGGAAGACTTGAGCAAGGAAAATTTTAAAACATCAGAGAAAGATATTGAAGAGGACATCAGAATATGGAAAGATTTCTCAATTCTCATAGATTAGTAGAATTTACATTGTGAAAATGCTATCTTATCAAAAGTAATTTACAACTTTAATTTAATCTATATGCTGATGAAATTTTTACATAAATTGGAAAGTAATTTTGCATTTCATTAAGAAACACAAAAGATTAATAATTTTAACCAAAATATTTCTTAACAGTAAAGCATAAGAAAAAAACTCAAAAATTGCTGGAAGTATCAGGATTTAAAATTTCAAATTATACTATAGGACTATAATAATAAAAATAACATAATACTGGAATAATAACAGATATATTGAAGAATGGAACTGAACTGAAGTCCCACACATAAAGCAAAAATTCTATAGCCATCATATTTTTATGTCAACAGTTGACAAATGAAACCTCATGGATTGGAAAGGACATAATTCCAGTAAAGAGGCCACCTATAAGGCATGAATATATCTCAAACTGCTACATATCTGACAGAAAAGTATTAATTATAATTTTTCAAGAACTAAACAAAGGCTAGGATTCAATAAAATAAACAACCTAATTAAAAACCGAGACATAAAATTAAACAGACAGTTCACAATAGATTAAATACAAATGTCTGAAAATTATTTTTAGAAATTGATCAATATCCTTAGCTAGCCATAAATTGAAATTTTAAAATACTTCAAGATTTTATAATACATGAGTCAGAATGGCCAAGGGAGGCCAAAAAGCATAACTGCTGGTCAAGATAAGGGGAAAGAAGAACAATTATTCATTTTTCATAGGAGTAAAAATTCATGCAGTCAATATGGAAATCAGTGGAAAGATTTCTCAAAAGGCTGGAAATAGATATGCCATAGGATCCCGCTATATAAATTCAGCATATACCAAATAGACTCTGCATTTACTACAGAAACACTTGTTCATCCATGTTCACTGTTGCTCTAATCACAAAAGCCAGGAAATATAAACAGCCTACATAGCTATTCACAGATGACTACATAATAAATATATGGTACACTTATAGAATGGGACAATATTCAGCTCTTAGGAAAAATATGCCTACTTTCAATAGACCCTGAGGTAACATCTACAATTGCAGGCCTATCTCTAGACACATGGTTGGTGAATAGATTTGCCTGATAAGTTCCTCTGTAACACCTTCATTATACCCTCAAAACTATTCCCACACCCGAAGGCCTATCTTCATATATGTAGCTAGCAAGTCTTCTTTTTCTGGTGAGTCCATTATCCCATTCCATCCTCCATGTCCAACTTCTCCCATATCATGTACATACCTGCAGACCTCACTAGAGATGTGAAACTTGTGAACTAGATTCACCTGCCTAAGGTCCAAACAAGCAACTCATGCACCAGTTATTCC